>NC_081824.1:89131756-90353631 GCF_030867095.1 Alligator mississippiensis
CTCCCCAACCAGTCTATCCACTGTTATAGCAGAAAGATTTCCCGCTAGCTTCACGCTGACATGGCCTCACTTCTCAGGAGACCTTTTGCCCAAGGTTAAATGGGCAGAAGCTTGGATAAATCTTGGCTTTATTCAGGCAAAAACCATTTATATACAAATGTAGTTGTATATGAGCAAGGACTTATCTAATGTGATTAAGTGTTGTATATTGTTTATAACTCTTTTATTATTGTGCAATAAACATCTGATTTAGAGCTCTTAAATATTAAAAGCAGGAGAACAATCTATCCTCATACTTCAGGATATAAACTGTATACTGATTAGGAAGAGGCAATTTTTCCCAATGGTACAGCACTAGGTGATTTACAAGGCATATAATTTAGATGGGTTTTGCTTTCCCTCAAAATAATAACCTGTTATTTTTATAACAATAGAGACCAAAATAAAATGATGGGCAATGTACACATGTGGAAAACATAGGCACTTATTCAAAACTACACCAGAAAAACAAATGGAGATGGTAGGAAAGGAATGCAGGAACTAAATGGCCAGGGTTTGTTCCAAGGGTAACTGATCCATCAGGCTAGAGCAGTGGTCACCAACCGGTCAATCATGGCTGACCAATCAATTGTGATCAACTGGTCAATCATGGAATCTCTTGGAGTCTATCTAAAGCTAGGCTGAGAACACATGTGCATCCATGCATGCACCCTACCCCCAGCCTAGCAGGTCAATCTTTGGAGGAGGGAAGGGGCAGGGGGCAGATCAAGGCACCCACAGTGAGGGACAGAGTGCCACAGAGGCAGGAGCAGGGGTAAGGTAAGTGGGGTACTGCCCAGGTGGGTCATGGGAGGATTAAGCCTGGATAGCTGGTCCAGGGGGCACAGGGGGAAGGGGCATTCCCATCACTGTGTGCAACCTACTGGAGGCCCCTGGAGGCATGTGCCCTGCCATCTGTTTGCAGTGGAGGCAGTTGCCATTGCAGGCTGAGCTTTGTGCCCCATGCCCCATTGCAGCTGACCCAGGAGTGGCCTGGCATCACATACAGGATGTATGGAGATGGTAGGAAAGGATCACATATAGGATCTGGAAAGGATCACATACAGGATCTGGAACCAACTTCCAAGTGAAGTGGTGATGGCTCCTACCCTGGGGGTCTTTAAGAAGCGGTTCGATGCCTACCTGGCTGGGGTCATTTGAGACCAGTTTTCCTCCTGCCTGGGCAGGGGGTCAGACTTGAAGATCTACAAGGTCCCTTCTGGCCCTACTTCTATGATTTTATGATTTTATGATACATCCAGCCTCCAGGCAGACAGGGGATGAGGCTCAGCCCAGCGGTGGGACACATGTGGCATTAAGCCACTCCCAGACCAGCTACAATGAGACTTGGGGTGCAAACCCCAGCCCACAATGGCAGACACTGCTGGCATGCACAGATATGCACATGCCCCCCCCCCCCCAAAAAAAAATGCCTAGAGCATGAGTGGCTGCAGCAGCTGTTGGGGAGGAAGAGGGGATGGCATAGGGGCAGGCTCTGCACAGCTGGGGCAGGGCAGAGCATGGGACAGAGCTGTGAGCAGCTCATCCAGGTGTCATGAGTGCATGCCCCCACATCCCTATACCCCCTGGGTGAGCCACTCTTGGCGCTGTCCCATGCCCGACCCATCCCTGGCTGTGCAGGGCCTGCCCCTGCCCTATCCCCACTCCCTCCCACACTGCTGTGGGGTGGGAATAGATCGAGGCCCCAGTGGTGAGGAGGGAGCAGGGCACAGGCAGGAGCAGGGGATGGGGGTAGTGGAGGACAAGCAGAAAGTCAGGGGGCATGTGGCCCCCAGGTCTCTGGTGGCCACTCCCTACTCACCACTAGGGAATCGATCTGCCCCCGCCATGGGCCTTTCCTCTTCCCCTACCCATTCCCCAACAGACTTACCTGCTGGGGGCAGGTGCACCCCAAATATTTTTTTCTCCCTCTGCCTTGATCTCCTCTCCCCTTCCCTCCCCACAGACTGACCTGTGAGGGTGGGGTCAGGGGAAGACAGTGGCACAGGGTAGCTCTTGGGTTACTTTTTAATACAACAAGCGATCTCCTACTTAAAAAGGTTAGAGACCACTGGACTAGAGTGATAGATCTTGATTGAACTGATTTGCAAATGGTTCTCTCTGCTGTAATCACCCTCAGAAAAATGTTTGGTTTTGTTGAAAAACTGGAAAATTTCAACCCAATATCACAAGCTTCTGTTGGAAAAACCTAAAGAAAACAATTCAGTTTGTTAAACCAAATCCAAAACTTTTAGTTTGGAATCAGTTTGAGGTTATAATATGTTTGTCTACATTAGTAGAGTCCAACCTGGGGGTATGTCTCAGGTTTTTATTATCCTGTTCAGTTTTATGAGCTAGGCATTCTGGCCATATTACATTTTCTGTGTCTACTTCTTAGGAGAAGTAGATCTGTAAGCCATTAATTTTGAGATTGTACATATACTTAAATCTCCATGAATACATTTTATATAGATAAAGTGGAGGGCAGGAAGAACAGAACCATGTGGCCATGGTCCAAAGGCCAAGTATTTGGCCCATGGGCCATTGTGCTTAAGTAAGACATATCAGTTTCTGTAGCCAACTACACACACGGAAGTAATATGGTTAGCATTATGTCCACCTACCTTTGACTCAGAAGCTTGGATGACCAGATGACAAACTTGACCATTCTTAAAAACCTGGGGTGCCCCCGTATAAAGCAGAGGAAAAGGAAGAAGACCTGTCCAAAGGGATGCAGAAAGACTGATCCAAATTATATGAAGAGAACAAGGAGCACAGAGAATCCAAAGAAAAAAAAATGAACATAGTGCCAAGAAGAGTGAAGATGGATTAGACTCCCTGAGATCGATATAGTAGAGTGTCACTAGGAACCTAATTTGTATAGCTCAGTGCTGGTGGCTTCATGCCAAGTGACATGGACAACTGAGGTTTTGCCCTAAAGTAATATGTGAGCTCCCCTCCCAGGTCTGCACATGCTCCTACTTCCAACTGTGTTTTACAATGATGCTGGAGCTTATTAGCATCCCAGCCCTCATTTGAAAATAGTCTTGGAATCTAGATAGCCAGTAAGTCTATAGTAACAAAATAGGAATTTTCCAGATAACCTGCATTTAGTAAAAAAGGATTAATAGGTTATTTATAGCAGATGCACGTAGTGCAGTATGCAATGCTTGCATGCACGTTATTTGTTATGTCAGCTATTCTGTACTAATGCATATGACATTGCATGATAAACTAATTTTCTTCCTTTGAATGAACGCTAGAGAATGTGGATAAAAAAAAAAAATGCATTCTGTATCAATCTTGAATGCTATAGCTATGTTAATCACATTTTATTCTTCTAAGCATTAATGAGCAAATGTATAAACATAACTCCCTATTTTACTGATATGCTTAAATTAAGCTTTAACAGGAAGCAAAAGACTTCCAAATTCCATCAACAAATGCAGTTTAGTACCCCTAATTAAAATGCATATGCTATAAGGAAATTAGCCTGAACATATACATATACACACAATCATATTTTGAAGCTCCTTCAATATAATTAACTCTTAAATCTCTATTAGCAGCAGTAGGCAACTCTGAACTACTTAATGATTCAGTTACTTCACTCTGATCAATCTTGAATAGTACTCTACTTTGGGGGCAGTTCTATTATTAAATCTGCTTCTACAATGCCCTTCCACCCTTTTCCCACTGGTTATTTGCCTCTTCACCTCTCAAGCATGTTCTGTAAACTAACTCTCTTGGATAAAAGTAGTTTATACATCACCTACTGTACTGTTCCCTTTGGGCTGCAACATGCTATTAAAATACAAAGTGAGATTTCACTCAGAGTACTTGAAAGGTAAAAAAAAAGTTGTAAATGAGTAATAGTAAAAGATTTTATTTCTTTGAATAAGCATTGGCAGTTGGGTTTTATTCCTCCAACCATAATTACCTTTTAGAACACTCATCAGCTCCACCCCTGCCTATTTCCAAGTGGTCTCCTTTCAAGCTAAAGAAGTCTAATTCACGGGACATTCTGCTCCAGCAAAGAAGGACCACCACTCATCTGTCTGCTCCTAATAATTCATCATTGGTAATCCTTCACCATTGATGATGACTGTCATCCATGATTGTCTTATCTGTGGGTCAAAGATGGCTGACAAGGCCTATCTGGGATCAACAAACTCTGTTGCAGCTGGGGTACATATTTCTGTGGGGGGTGGGTGGGTTTGAGTTCTTGGTTTGGTCTGTGATACGTTTTTTCTGCCGCTCCAATTTTTCCATCTCTTGTAGTTGTTGTAAGGTTTTAAAGTACTGAGATCCTTGCAGAAGACTCTTCCTCCATTGGGAGTGGTCCTGGATGATAGACTCTCACAAGTAAATGTTAGTGTCACAATATTGGGATCTTAGAGAGCACTGGATTTGCAGCTGAATACAAGGCACGACCTGTGGCCTAGCAGAGCTGCTGATCACAAGGCAGATTGATAGCAAAGCCAGCCATTTTCTTATGCTAAGTAACCATCTTAACTTTGTCAACCATTTTTCTGGAAAAAGCAGCAGTTAAGCCTGTGTGCTGTGAACCAGCTACAGCAAAGAATGAGATAAGATACAGGGGCCCAAAAAAGGGTGGAACATGAGACAGAAAAACAGTTTGGAATGTGGAAAAGAACACGTAATTGGTAACAGAATCCTAGATGAACATATGCAAAAAAGTGAATGGTGATTGGTGAAGTAGCCTCCAGAAGCTTCCAGGTTTTGGTCAAAGTCCGTCTATTGACTGAAGAGCAGGAGTCAAGGTTTTACACATGTGCTGACAGCAAAAAGACATGTAAATGAATTAAATGCATAGGCAATTCCATGCTAATGAAGCAAGCAGTAAACAGAGGTGGAGCTTGAGATAGGAGGAGAAATGGGTGGAACATAGGAGGGGCAAGGGTAGAATAAATGTTAATGAGTATAAACCAAAGTGTATAAATGTGGAATTAAACTATTGTTCACTGCTGCTCCCTGCGTTCATAAACTGGGTGTCTATGAGGGAGCTTGCCCGAAGCTGTCTCCATTCTAAATAAAGCTGTTGCAAGTAATGTGTGCTGGTGTTTGCTCCCTGCTCTCCTCTGCCTAATGAGTGTCAGGATCCATGAGCAATTGGACCCTCATCTCCCTGGTTGTTGGACACTGCAAGGAGTCAGGGTCTAACAGTAAATATCAATGTTGCATTTTTTTAAGTTTGCCTTGAAGATGTCCTTGAAGCACTTTCTCTGTCCTGCTCTTGAGTGTATGCCTTAACTGAGCAGGAAGAATAAAACTTGCTTCAGGAGTCTGGAGTCATGGCCGGCCCAGTGAAGCTAATGTTGGATGATCTTTGCCTCAGTGTTCATGGTGTTTGCTTACTACAGGATGTTAATGTTGGTGCATCTACCAACATACAGCAGACACTGCAAGTCACTAGAGAAATATCATCTATGTTGCCATCAGAAGATCCTTTGAATCATCATGACTATACACTAAGCAATAGTCTATGAGTAAATCAACTCTGAAATCCTAGGACAAAGAGATTACTTTCCTGGAATTTTTGAGGTGTTCAAGATCTTTGCACTCTCTTGTTACCATACAGGCTTCTCTGGGGCCCACAGTTTTGGCCTCACTCCCTGCATGACACTATACTACCCCACAATTCCTAAAGCCAATTCATTCAGATTGATTTGCTCCCAGTAGCTTCTAATTTGCCCACATTTATCTACATTGCCTTTTCAAGAGTCTACTCCTGACTGTTCAAAGTGAGGGTCCACAGACCTCTAATTGATTGAGATATTTCTGTCTTTCAGCACTGGGCAGACCAGTCATCCCCACCTCTCTTGTCTTACCCTTTCTGGAATGCAGCTGAACCTCCAAACATCCTGTGGCCTTGGGCAGTTAGCAGCCCATCTTCCATTCTGTGTGAACTTAAAACTGCCTCATTCACACCTCCTTGCCCTTTTTATCTCTCAGGACCATGCTCAACTAGTGGAAGAAGCACTGGTGATAAAACAGCCTCACTTCAACCTACAGTTTCCCTTGAACTGATGTGAAGGCACTAAAAGAGTTTACTAAGCTCTGCAGGCAAAGAGTAAAAAACAGGTACAATTGATGACACTTTGCAGCCCAACCCAGTTAGCAGTGCCAAGTGGCAGAGAGGACACTGTTACAGTACAGCAGGAATGAAAAAAAATCCCCCTTGCCAAACAACCTCTCTCCCTTTCTCCCAGTCCAAGGAAGGCATGGATTTGATGCCAGGCATTTCAAGTGGGAACTGTTTCATAGCTTCATAGTTTCATAGTTGGTAGAGTCGGAAGGGACCTGAGCAGATCATCAAGTCCGACCCCCTGCCATGGCAGGAAAGAATACTGGGTTGAAAAGACCCTGGCCAGATGTTCATCCAACCTTCTTTTAAAGACCCCCAGGGTAGGAGCCAGCACCACTTCTTTTGGAAGTTGGTTCCAGATCCTAGCTGCCCTGACAGTGAAGTAGTGCTTCCTGATATCTAGCCTGAATCTACCCTCTGCTAGCTTGTGACTGTTATTTCTTGTCACTCCTGGGAGTGCTTGGGGGAACAGGGACTCCCCCAATGCCTGCTAGTCCACCTGACTAGTTTGGAAATAGCCACTATATCCCGCCTCAGCCTTCTCTTGTGGAGGCTGAACAGGTTCAGGTCCCTTAGGCTCTCCTCATAGGGTCTGCCCTGCTGCCCCCTGATCATGTGGGTGGCCCTCCTCTGGACCCTCTTAATGCTGTCCACATCCCTCCTGAAGTGCGGTGCCCAGAACTGGATGCAGTACTCCAACTGCGGCCTGACCAGTGTCGCATAGAGGGGGAGGATCACCTCCTTGGACCTGCTTGAGATGCATCTGTGGATGCATGACAAGGTATGGTTGGCCTTCCTGACCACATCCCTACACTGTTGGCCCATGTTCATATTGGCCTCAATCATGACTGCAAGATCCTTCTCTGCCTCTGTACTGACAACAAGGGAATTCCCCAGAGTTTAGGTGTGCTGCTGGTTCTTCCTCCCCAGGTGCAGTACCCTACACTCGTCAGTGTTGAAACCCACCCTGTTGTCATCCACCCACCCTATAGCCTGTCCAGATCTGATTGCAGCCTATTCTTTCCTTCTAGTGTGCCCACTTCACCCCACATCTTAGTGTCATCTGCAAATTTGAACAGGGTGCATTTTACCCCTTTGTCCAAGTCGCTGATGAAGATGTTGAACGGTGCGGGCCCAAGGATCAAGCCCTCTGGAACCCTACTGCCCACATCCCTACAGGTGTCAAATAAGACCCATCCACCACTACTCTCTGGGTGCAGCCCTCTAGCCAGTTAGTGACCCATCTGACTGTGTAGGCATCGACACCACAGTCTCCTAGTTTTTTTTTTTAATGAGAATGGGGTGAGAGACTGTGTCGAAGGCCTTCCTGAAGTCCGGAAAGACTATATCCACTGTGACACCTGCATCCAGGGATTTGGTGACCTGGTCATAGAAGGCCACCAGGTTGGTCTGACAGGACCTGCCTCTAATGAAGCCATGTTGGTTTCCCCTAAGCACAGAATCCCTTGCTGGCCCCTTGTGGACATGCGCCAGGATAATTTTCTCAAAAAGCTTCCCCAGGACCAAGGTAAGACTAACAGGCCTATAGTTTCCTGGGTCCTCCTTCCTCCCTTTTTTGAAAATGGGAACCACATTGGCCCTTTTCCAGTCCTCCGGCATATCGCCAGAGCACCATGAGTGCTCGTAAACCCATTGCAGAGGTCCCGCAATAACCTCTGCTAGTTCCCTCAGCACTCTGGGGTGGAGATCATCAGGACCTGCTGATTTAAATATGTCCAGTCCCTCCAGAAGTTCTCTGAATAGGTCCTTGCTGACCCTAGGCCTGGGTGTGCCTCCCATGGGACCTATGGGGGTCCCAGTGAGGGGGATAACCAGGTCCCTACTCAGAAAAATAGAGGCAAATAAACTGTTGAATAGGTTAGCTTTGCTGCCTGGTGCGATGACCAGATTTCCTAGCATGTCCTGCAGAGGCCCCATGTTACCCAGTACCTTCTTTTTACCCGCTATGTATTTAAAAAAGGACTTCTTGTTGTCCTTGATCTGAGTAGCTAGTCCCAGTTCCATCTCTGCCTTGGCCATCCTGACTGCCCCCCCTACAGTCCTGAGCAGCAGAGGTATAGTTCTCTCTGGTGATGGTCCCTCCCTTCCAATGGGTGTATGCCTTCTTTTTAGCTTGGAAACATGCCAGGACGCTTTTGGTGAGCCATGGGGGCCTTTACACCCTCTTTCCCCCCTTGATCCATGTATGGATTACCTCCCTTTGGGCTTTTAGGATCATCTCCTTGGACAACAACCACTGTCCTTGGACACCCAACTCTCCTACTCTCCGGGACCTCAGTGTCTTTCCCACTAATCTCCTTACCTCATTGAAATCCACCCTCCTGAAGTCCAGGGCTAATACCTTGCTGCAGGCCTTCATCACTTGAGCTGGATGGTGAATTCCAGTAGGCGATGATTGCTGTTGCCCAGGTGGTCAAGCACCTGCAGTCCCCTCACCAGGTCGTCGCCCATGGCCAAGACCGGATCCAACAAGGCAACTCCCCTGGTGGGGCTGTGCACCTCCTGGGTTAGATGGAGGTCCTGTATCTCAGCTAGGAACCTACGTGAGCAGTCAGACCTGGCTGACTGCTCCTCCCAGCAGATGTCTGGAAAGTTTAGGTCACCCATGATGACCACATCCTTTGACTTAACTGCCTCCATGAGCTGACTTAAGAATTCCTGGTCTAGCTCTTCTCCTTGGTTGGGTGGTCTGTAGTAGACTGCCACCATTAAGTTCCTTTCTCCCTGACCTCCTTGTATTCTAAGCCAGAACATTTCGGTCTGCCCCTCCTCTGACCCAGTGCTACTCACTGGGGATGTGTATTGCTCCTTGACATAGAGCGCCACACCCCCACCATTCCTCCCTGTCTTATCTCTCCTGTACAGCCTATATCCCTTGATGTTCACCACCCAGTCATGCATTGGGTCCCACCACATTTCGGTGAGCTCCACTATGTCTGGGTTGGTGTTAGCTAGCAGGAGGGCAAGTTCCTCCTGCTTGTTCCCCATTCTGAAAGCATTAGTGTAGAGGCATTTGAGGCCTACTGAAGATGCATGCACTGCCCCCCTAATCCCAGTACTACCCAGGCCCCTGTTACTTATGTGGGTATTTGTTCTGCTCATCATCGGTCTAGGCTGGGCTGCTTTTGCAGGTGACGCTTGGTTTGGTGGTCCAAGGCTTCTTCCGCCCTCATCTTCCCCCTCCCCCAATCAGCCTAGTTTAAAGCCTGTTGGAGAAGATCAGCCAACCTAGAAGAGAACACATGCTTACCTTTGGGGGAAAAGTGAAGCCCATCCCATCCGAGCATGTCTCTCATCCTGATGTGTGAGTCATTGTCTAAGAAGCCAAAGCCCACCTTGAGACACCATTTCTGAAGCCTCAAGTTGACCTCTCTGATGCAGATCTCATGTCATCTTCCATGTCCACTCACTGGTAGGACAGAAGAGAATACCACCTGTGCCTCTATCTCCTTCAGCATGCCCTCCAGAGCGTGGTAGTCCATCATCAGGTGATTGGGGCTTCTCCTAGCCATGCCATTAGTGCCCACATGGATTAGGACCATGGGGTAGTAATTAGTGGGGCGGATAATGGCCAGGATCACCCCCATCACATCCTGGATCTTTGCTCCGGGCAACAGTAGACCTCACATATCAAGGGGTCCTGGTGACATATGGGACCTCTGTACTTCTCAGGATGGAGCCACGTATGATGATCACTCAAGATTCTTCCTCCGGGTCTGCTTAGCTCCTTCAGCCTGTTCAGAGTGTGGAGAATGTGGAGTGGCCTGCTCTCCAGAGGTTTCTTCCTCTCCTTCCTTCCCCTGCAGTGTCTCCAGGGCCTCGTACCTGTTCTCCAGCTGGACTGGGGGACCTGGTATTGCTCTGCTGTGAGCAGCCCTGGCTCTGGAGGGGACCATCTTCCACTCTGTTGCGGACAGCACCTCCCAGAGTGCTTCTCCCTTGGACGCATGGCCCTACAGGGAGAGAAAATATCCATCAATTTCATCCTCTGCCTCTCTGATTCCCCTCAGCCTACTAACCTCCTCCTGGAGCTCCCTCACCTGTGCCTCTAGGGCCCTAAGACAGGTGCCTGCAGGACAGGTGTGGGGGCCTCCATTCCCTGCCCCCCCAACCCTGATGGGCTTCCCCCACAGGCCAGGGAGGGAGGGAAATGCCAGCCCTCCCATGGGCTCTGTCTGGGTGGAGGCCTGAGACAAGCCCCGGGTAGGCGGTGCCCCCCGGGCAGGGGCCCTAGCAGTACTCCATGTTGACACCATTATATAAATTGCTATTATTTATATTTCTGTGTGGTGCCTTCGCCCTACCCTTGTTGGAGTCTCCCGTCTGGCCCTTCCTGCTTGCCTGCCTGTGCAAATGCCAGCACAAATGCTGGTGTGCTCTGTTCGCATGCAGGTTGGGAGCACGACTCAGTAAAAAGAGACCCAGGGGGCTTCCCCACTGGATCTGGCTCCGCTGCACCAGTTCCCTCCACCCCCACTTACCTTAGGATGATCAGCTGCTGCTGCCCTCGCTGCTGCCTTCGCTGCTGCTGCCTCTGATCAGGTGAGGGGTCACACATGCGTGTCGGGACCCAGGTGTGCCTGGTCCCTGCTCAGCTCCTGGCCCCTGTTATCTCAGGTGATCCAGTCCCACTTCCAGATGGACTCCTGAGTCATGTATCTGGAGAGGCTTGCAAGTGCCACTCCAGCATTCTTACCCCTCCACATCTGATCTAATCCCTGGGGAAAGTCCATGGGAGCCAAAAGACTCCAAATCTCATGGCACAGGCAGTCACTGGATCAACCCCTCAAGGCAACCCCACCACTCTCTCCCACAATGGTGACTCCATCCTAGTCCCAGACAGTGCTTGCTCCTCCACACCTCAACCCCTGAAAGTATGAACATTGCGTGCCTCCTGAGGCTGGGAGGGGCATGGAGACCACCCTCAGGTGGCAGCGGTGGTGGCAGCAGCATGGTGATGATGAGCAGGGAGCTTCCACAAGTGGCCACAGTAGTGTTGGTGGTGAGGGTGGGGCAGTGAGCACTGACCGACGACCACCTGCAAATACTGCCAAAATGTCAGGAGTGATGCACTGCTCTTGCATGGACACAATGCTGAAACATCTCTCATGTTGGAAAGGACAGGTGAGAGAGGGGGTTTAAGAGCTCTGCCAACATTTCCCAGAGTGGTCAGTCCCTGGCAACTCTAGGGGTAGTCCAAGTCTCCAGGCCCTCTGATGGAATGGAGCAGTTCCTGGGCAGCGACCAGCCCATCCCTCTCCAGAAATGTATCCCAGCACCACTTCAGGGTTTGCTGCCCACTCATAGCACAGCTGGGACCCTAGTCTCTCTTGTGATGGATGCAGAGTAGTAGCACAGTTTCCAGCCCTAGGGGTGTAAAGGGCCAAGACAGAGGACTTACCATAACTACCTTGCTGTGAATGCCCAGGCAAGTGGGGCAGGGGGGGGGGGTTCAAAATGTTTGTCCATATACTTCATATTATCAGTAAAAGTTGCAACATCGCACTATCAAACTGCAGAAACAATACCTGTGTGAGGGAGGACAGTGTATGGAGGATGTGATGGTGGCTCAAGGACAGGGGGAAACACAGCTGCTAAGCACATGAGGGATGCCCATAAGAGGCATTGAAGAACCAAGGAGAAGATGCTGCAGACCTTGATCACTGCTTCTGAGCACAGTTCATGCACAGATGACTCCTGGTACCAAATATAACTCCATATCTGGAGAGGGACATACTCAGGATGGAGAATACCTACACCCAGGCTGATGAGGTTCAGGAATGGGGGCTTCACATAGCCACCCACTGTTTTCATGAAGAAGCAACCTGTGCCTCTGCAGAGCTGGCAGAGTCACAGAGCCAGGAGAGGAAGTTCATGAGCAGGGCCATGGACCACTTTGCTGCCACCTATAGCACCCTTGACTTGTGCCAGTGCTGCCTCCTGAAGAGAGTGCACCTCCTGAACAAGGCTTTAAGCCAGGGGTGCCAGTGTTGGCTTAGAAACAGCATTTAAAGGCCTGTTTTCTGGGAATTGGCTTATAGTTATATGCATTATAAGGGTTCAAGATGGGCAGCAGGGGTTAATTGATTTGTAAGAGCCTGGTTTCACACAGCTTCTCATGGCCCTGAAAGCAGATCAGCTGTCTAGCATGACAAGGTCAACAAATGGACACAGCCTGAAAATTAAGGGGGGCATACCATACACGAGATCATAGCTTTCAAAACAGACACGTTTTCTAACACAACAAGAACACACAGCCTGGGAACCTAAAAAGTATGTACCATATTGTCCCATAATATAACATAAACTAAGTGACACCAGCTACAAGGTCCCAAAGCAGTAGAACGGCTTGAGTCTCAGTTTTGGGGGAATAGACCAAATTAGAAAAGGCCCATAAGGCTACGTGAATGTGTAACCAGAAAAAGACAACCAACCAAAAATAGCCATGGATGAAGAGTCATCAGGAGTCAAAGAGAAAGGAAAATACAAAAGCAGAGACTTCAAATTAACAAAGGGTCCCTCACATGTCCCTCCCCATTTTGTTCCCTAAAAGGGGTCCCCATCCTCATCACCCAGGAAGAATCCACGGAGCCACCACGAACCAAGAACATACCAGCAGCCCGTCTCATGCAACCCACTGAAGAGGGGCTGTAGGTCCCAGCATCCCACCTCCAGACTGCTGACACCTAAGAGAAAAAGCCTCAAAGTAAAACCTGCATCCTAACCAGATGTACTTTGACTCTGATAACAGCCCTAACATTGGTAAATATAAAATTGTTTAACTTTTTGTATTGTTGCTTTTCTGTTATTACTGTGTATCAATAAACTCACCTATTATCAACTGGCAGGTGTTGTAGTTGGTGTAAGGGCTGTGCCTGCCTGAAACAAAGACATAAGGGCTGGGTTCCTAAAATCCAGTGTCAACACCAGGAGAGGCTGCTGCCCAGCCCCAAGTGGCATGAGGTGCTTCACTCCATGGAGTTTTCCCAGGGGTGACAGGAATGGGGGTCTTGTGGGAGGTACCCCTGTATACTGAGTGGAGGAAAATGGCCTCCAATTTGCCCTGACTGAGAGCAAAAGAAGTGCTAGGCAGACCCAGATAGAGAGAGTGGAGCAATAGAGCTAGTGATCCCTGATCTGGGGAAACAGAAAAGCCCCTGGCAGGGCCTGCTCCAACAAGCAGTGGTGACTCAAGAGGGTGAGACTGGGTGCCTGGGGCTGAAGAGCCAGGGCCATGGATGGCCCTGTCCTCCAAGAGCTGATCTGTGCAGTTTCAGGACAGTACCCCCTAACCTCTCCCTTGGACAGGAGCACAGGGCAGGAGATCCATTGCCCAATGCCAGGGCACAGGAACTTGGGGACTGTATGTCCTCTAGCCCTAGTCATCTGGATAATTCCCCCAGTCTTCACTGGCCAGAAGGACAGCTAGGGCTTTGCAGACCCTGGCTCCCTTTCTGGTGTGCAGGGTCTCTGCTTTCAACATCAGTGGGGTGCTCACTCTTCCCAGCCTCCCTGCACCACACATGCTCAGCACGCCATGTCTGGTATGTGTACCATGCCTCGTCTACCTATAATTTCACTGATGTTGTAAAGGATTCATGAAGTGATGATGAGGTACAGCAGGTATTCCTCCTCCACCTCAGGGAACATGCTGAAAGCTTGCCAATGTACCCTGAAGTGGCTGATGATGCACTCCATAGTCATGCATCACCTCTTCAGGTAGTAGTTGAAGTGCTCCTTGCAGTGGTCCTGTAGCCTCATGTAAGGCTTCAGAAGTCAGGGTGGATGGGGTAAGTCAGGTACCTGATGACAATGGAAGGGATAAGAATGGTGCTAATGATGCAACTGGGGACTCTTGGAGCATAGCACCCATCCTCTATCTTCTGGAAGAGGAGGCAGGGGATAGCTGCAGAATATGTGGGCATTATGGGCACTGCCTGCTGATCCATGAAAGGTGAAGTAGCCTCGGTGGTCAACAACACCCTACAGGATAATGGAGAAGTAGCCCTTGCAATTGATTAATGCCCAGACAGGGTGGGACAAGGAGAGAATAGGTATGTTCATTCCGTCCATGTCCCCCACACATTTGGGAAAGTCCATGCAGCAGAATTTGGCTGCTACCTTCTGCAAGTTGACAAGGGAGATGAAGCGGTTGACCAGGATGTTTTGGATGACCAGACGTCTCCTGGATGGCCTGTCTGGTTGTGGACTTGCCCATGCTGAATTGATTGGCCAGATAGTGGAGGCTGCCAGGGCTGGCCAGCTTCAAGATAGTGAGGGCCACTCCATTCTCTGGAGTGAGTGTGGTTGCCTGGTGATGTTCTGGAACATGATGTGGGGGACCACCTTGGCAACGATGTCTGTGATGGTGGGTCAGAACATGCAGAAGGTCTAAAGCCACTGTTCAGTGTCCCAGATGTCCAAGATGATTCACTCCCTCCAGTCACTGGTTATGGCACAAGCCCAAAACTGGTGCTTGGCAGAGTAGAGATGGTGCCTGGATGGCCTCATACTTGTTGGCCATGTGGAAGTCAGCCACTTAATCCAGGATGCTTGGGTGGTGCAGAGTGTGGTAACCCAGTTAGAAGCAATGTCCCCCATTTTTATAATTTGCTTTATCTAACTGTTATCTAATTGTTTTATATATTTGGTTTTTTTCTAATTTGTTTTATCCAGTAACTTTGAAATAAGCAGACTCATCAATAACACACCAGTCTCCTTTAATGAATGACTTGTCAGGAATTGGTATGACTACTTCCTTGGCCTAAAATTCTTTTGTTTCAGGCCACAGACTCTTTAGTTATTAGGCTTTGGATCCAAGTCCTTGGTCACCTCTGCCTGTTGAGTCATTTGATATTCTATCATAGTCTGAAATGGCTTGGAGTTAAGATATCAATTTTCAGTGACTTTGGTTTTATTTTTCATCCTTCTGACATTTGGTTGTCACTTGCTGATTTTTTCTAGGAAAAGAAATAAATACTGTGGGATATATTACTGCATTCAAATAAGGAAGTAATAACTTTCTGGATGGAATCCCATATTGTACTTTCGGAGTGGTGGTATGCCCAATGCATGTCTGTGATACAGTTATGGTCTAGTTATTCTTGTGATTTATCATCTATTTCTGAATTGATGTTGTGCAGCCAGGTATCAGGTGATACTTGAAGATACTCCGGTCTTCATACCAAATGGCAAGTAGCTTGGTTTAACTGGAAAGCTGTAAGAATATGTATGTGCATCGATCTGTCATAGGAAAGAACCCAGTTAATATATGACTTACTGACAGATGGGCCTGCAGAGCCTGGGAGTAGTTGGCTTTGAAGGAGAAAGGAGAAGAGGAAAGGGGCTTGCCTTGTTTCCCAAACATTTGGCCTGTTAAATGTAATCTTATAGGATGGAGACCTGCAGAAGGACCTATGTTAAGGACATACAATTTTGGAAAAATAAATTGAATCCCCAAAAGAAAAGAGTGTGAACCCTATGGCTAGATAGTGTTCTCTGAGATATGGGCTATTATGTTTTCCCACTGACTTACAATGGACATTCATGATGAATGACTTCAGCAGATTGATCCTGTTTTGATTGTCTCCCAATTTGGGTCGCTTTGATTAACCATTTGTCTTGCACCAAAGACTATTTATTCTTTCCTACATTATTTTCTACCCTGCTGATATTTGCATGTATATTTTGCTTGACAGAATGTAAAGTCAGTGTTTTTTAATAGTCAGTTTGATACATCTGGTGATACATGTTTTCAACTGGAATGAATGTCCAGTTTTGAGGCTACCATTTCAACAGCACTTTTACCTTGCTACATATGTAGGTTTCTTCTCCATTGTCTCCATATTTTTTATTATTCAACTTATATATTAAAACATGAGACAAGCAGGTGAAATATTTAAAAGAATTTCATTAACTTCCTCCTCTAATATTTTTTAAGCATGAGGACATTTTTTATCATATGATTTAACTATTTTGTGGTTCCACATAGGCATATTATTTCAAAAAAGAAAACAAAACAAAATGAAAACAATAGCATCTGTGACAAGGACAAGTATTTTCATACCATTATGAGAGAAATCAATCTGTCCATTGAGTTGTATAGGTTTCCATCTTCCCAACTTGATTATTACAAATGTATTAAAACATTGCCTGTCTGGATCAGAACTGAGGCTCAGCAATGTATCTATCCTACTTGTGACAATAGCAAATAACAAACTGGTGTAACTTCAGAGAGAGACTAACATAAGAATCTTGAAGTAGGCCAATGTATGGTAAGCTGTCCTCACCCAAGCAGAAACTTGGACAAACTACCAGGGAGGAGTATAAGAGTATTGCTCAGGCATGCAGGGATGAAATCAGAAAGGCCAAAGTGTATTTGGAGTTACAGGTAGCAAGGGACATGAAGGGTAATAAGGGTTTTTACAAATTAGCAACAAGAGGAAAGTCAGGAAAAGTGTGGGTCCCTTACTGACTGGGGGATGCAACCAAGTGACAGATGATGTGGAAAAGGGTGAAGTACTCAATGCCTTTTTTACCTCAGACTTCACAGGCAAGGTCAGCTCCCAAACCTGCTGCACCTGGTAACACAGTTTGGGGAGGAGGGGAGCAGCCAACCACAGTGAAAGAGTAGGTCAGGGACTATTTGGAAAAGCAGGACATGTGCATGTCCATGGTGCCAGATGCAATGCACCCATGGGTGCAGAGGGAGTTGGCTGATATGATTGATTGTAGAGCCATTGGCCATTGTCTTTGAAAATCCATGGCAATTGAGAGAGGCCCCTCCCCACAAAACAGTGCATATCCATAATGGCACTTATTTGCAAAGAAGGGGAAAAAAAACAACTTGCTACCAAAATAAAATGCTAAAGCTTACTCTGTGTCTTAGCTTACTCTATGTCTTAGCTATAGGGAATAGAGAGGGAGAGAAAAAGTCTGAAATAGTTTGGGAAGGGAAGGGAAGGGAATGCAGCTAGATAGATATAGATATCTTCTATGCATCTATATCTATCTATCTATCTATCTATCTATCTATCTATCTATCTATCTATCTATCTATCTATCTATCTATCTAGCTGCATTCTTTTCCCTTCCCAAACTATTTCTGACTTTTTCTCTCCCTCTCTATTCCCTATAAGTAAGACACAGAGTAAGCTTTAGCATTTTATTTTGGTAACAAGTTTTTTTTTTTTTTTTCTCTCTTCTTCTTTGCAAATAAGTGCCCTGTTATGGAACTTATATCTATCTATCTAGCTAAAAGAAAAAATGGGGGTTATGTTACACTAGCTTTCTCTCCCAGCTCTGCTCTTTGATTTTGCCACCATCTTACAGCTCCTGGCTTCTTCTAGCTCCAACCTCCACTCCCAACCTGTTTCCTACTCTCCCAGCTCCCAGCTCCACTCCTTGCTCTGCTCCTGGAATTTCTCTCTCTCTCTTTCCTAGTCACCAAGCATCCCAAGCACCCCCAAACATTAACAAACTGTTATCTGATTGTGTGTGTGTGTGTGTGTGTGTGTGTGTGTGTGTGAGAGAGAGAGAGAGAGAGAAAAAATCGGTATTTTTTGTATGTGCGTTGTGTGTGTGTGTGCATTGCATATAATTTTGTGTCATGGCCTCCTGCCTAACAGGATACTGAGATCCCAAGCATTGATCTTGATTGTCAAGTCAACAGTTTTGGGCTCCCCACTACAGAAAGGATGTAGACAAATTGGAGAGAGTCCAGTGGAAGGCAGCAAAATGGTTAGGGGGCTGGGGCACATGACTTAAGAGAAATGAAGACTGAGGGGGA
This sequence comes from Alligator mississippiensis, assembly GCF_030867095.1. Classification (NCBI taxonomy): domain Eukaryota; kingdom Metazoa; phylum Chordata; order Crocodylia; family Alligatoridae; genus Alligator; species Alligator mississippiensis. The sequence goes on from NC_081824.1 coordinate 89,149,714, forward strand.
TATAATAGCATCCTTCAACTCCCTTAAGGGGGGTTCCAAAGAGGATGGAGTTAGACTGTTCTCAGTCATGGCAAATGACAGAACAAGGGATGATGGTCTCAAGTTAAAGCAAGGAAAGTTTAGGCTAGATATTAGGAAAAATGCTCTCACTATGAGGGTAGTAAAACACTGGAGTGGGATATTCAGAGAGGTGGCAGAATCTCCATCCTTGGAGGTTTTTTTAACATCTGGGTAGACAAAACCTTGGCTGGGATAATCTAGTTGGGGATGGTCCTTCTTTCAGCAGAGGGTTGGTTCAGATGATCTCCTGAAATCTCTTATGACCATAATTTTCTCTGATTCTACAATTTTGTGTGTCCCTTTATATCACTTCCTATTTTATAAGCATTAACCATAACTCAGAATATTCTTCTTGTAGAAAAAATCCAGATTCTGCTCAGACCCTTGTAAGAACTTGTTCTTAACCTCTTCATGTGGCCACAAGATTCAATTTCATTTTACATTGTCTGAAATTTTACATTTAAAAAGATTTAATCACATTTGAATTTTTCACCATTCACTTTAATTATGTACCTCCTCCTTTTAATCCTCCTCTTCTGCCTACTACTACTTTTTTCAGTCCATTAGTTTGGACATGAGACATGATTTCCTTTTATGGAAATCATGCTGCTTGGACAACATCTTATCATGTTCCTCCAACTGCTTTATATTCCGTTTCTCTAATTATTTACTTACTAATTGTTTAGGAATGAGGCCACAAGCCCTGAAGAAGTTCCAGCTTCCATTAGTTTGGAATGATAGAGAAGCCCATCTGTTTAGCAACAAAGGTCATCATGAATGCATCACTGGAACTCTCTCTTGTACTGGAACCCTACTGTAGTGAGCATGTTCGTTATTACCCCAAAATAACATAGTTTTCTGATAGCATATTGTTAAGTTAACAATAATTTAGATTATTAAGAAGTATTAGCTTTACAGCTGAATACAAGGCATGACCTGTGGCCTAGCAAAGTTGCTGACCACAAGGCAGAATGATAGCTAAGCCTTTGCTTATGTTAAGTAATCATTTTAACTGTGTTAACCATTTTCTGAGTAAAATGCAGCAAGTGAATCTGTGTGTGTGTGCTGTAAAATCAGCTACAGCAAGAAACAAGATAAGACAAAGAAGCCATTGTTCTAAGTACAGTGATCATGTCCTTAAGAAGTATCTACCACTGTGCAAGTTTTTGCTAACGTATCGTAATGTTACTGTTACTTAACTTTTAGCTTTTAGAAAGTGCTAGTTCAGCTTAATAGAAATATGCTGTTATGAAGATCTGTGAAGCACCTCCCAAATATTGTTTTTTTGTTAACCGTGTAGTCTTGCCTTGTTGTAAAAAGTATAAAAGAATGCCCCACCCTTTAGGGGGGACCATTTTGCCTTTGTTGGCTTAATGGTCATTGCTCGAGCAAATAAACTGCAGTCACTTCTTTATCCGCGTTGCCTCGTCCCTATGCAGCTAGACAACGAACTCCAGGGAGTTTTCTCCCACCACACTACTAAATACAGAATCCATCTCTAAGACTATACCAAAGTCTAAGTTCTTAAATTATATTCACATCCCTGTATGGGGCTGGTCATAGGTTCATGAGAGATGCCTCACCCTACCTTACCATGATTTGTAACTAAAATAATGAAAGCAGAGATACTTGCAACTGCAGAACCAAGAACATAGGTGTAATTATGCATCTGGGTACCTAGGGCAGCTGCCACACATGGGGCCAGTGGCAATTTTTGGTAGCCTTCATGCTATCATTGTGATGTGTGGCTATGGCAACAGCCATTCCCCTCTCTTCACCAAAACCAGCACCCAAAGCAGCTACCTTGGTCACCCCATCCTATTTATAATATTGACAAAGAAATAGAACATTACCAAAAGTACAGCTGGTTGGGAATTATATACAAGAAAAGAGATTTTTTTTTTTCCAGAAGATTTTAAATTTTTTATCAGCCCATCTGTTTAGCCCAGGGGCAGACAAAATACATCCCACATGGCTGGATCCAGCCTGCCAGGCAACTCCATCTGGCCCATGGGCTCCCACCACACAGCCCCTGCACTGTACTAACACCTGGTGCACAGAAGGGCCCCTGTCAAGCTAGCAACCAACTCCTGGGTGGGCCTGCTGCCACTGATGCAGCTGCCAGAGGACCTGCTTGGCTTTCCCAGTGTCCAGCAACTCCTCCTCATCTTCCTGCTTCAGTGCTTACTCCGGGCAGCAGCTAGGGAAGTAGCAGGGGTGGAGGGAGGGGAGCTGCAGCTCGGCAGGGGCAGGGTGCATGAGGCTGGGGCTGTCAGAAGTGCAGATCTTGTGCCCAGCGGAGCAGCAGGAGCAAGGAGCATGGAACTGGTTGGGGGGAAGCAGGGAGTGGCTGCGAAGGAGGGTGGGGGTAGTGGGGATGCCACACACTTCCCACCATGGTGCACAGCCTTTTACAGTTCACCAAAACTCATTAAGTGGCCCTCCAACTGAAATAATTTCCCACACCTGGTTTAGCCTATCTGTAACTACTAGAACTGATCAACACTCATAACTTCTGAAACTTCATGAAAGTGGTATGGTGAAATGTTTTTGTTTTTTTTCCAATCATAATAAAACAGAAAATATTTGAAATTGTTGACAATTCTAATCCTAATTTCATAAAAAAACCCTCAAAGTATATTTTAAAATGGAATTTGTTTCAAAATTTAATTTTTCTTAATACTTTTCATGGCATGCAATAATAATATGTATTTTCAGATAATGTTATACAATGAAACATATTTAGATTATATTTTTTGTATATGTTAGGGAAGATACTACAGAAGACTGATTGAAACATCTTGTATTCCTGCACAAAAAGGCTCTGATCTGTTTTGTAATGAAAGTTTGATGCCTTGACACTTTAAAAACAACTTCCCTTAATTAGTACATTCAGTGCTTATCTTATTTTCTAGATCAAAATGTCAAGGTGTCAAGCTGTTACAACACAAGACACTTTGAACTGGAAAATAAGGGCCCTCAAGGTTTTTAGGAGGGGTGTGTGTGTGTGTGTGTGTGTGTGTGTGTGTGTGTGTGTGTGTGTGTAAAAACTTTAATTATCTTTCCATATGGCATCATGCTATGACATTATGCAATACTGTTGATATGTCAAAGGATAAAGTAAAAATATATATAACAAAATAAATAAAATTGCAAAATATTTATGAACACCACTTTTGGATTTTTTTTTTTTTATTCCAAGTTGATTTTAAGAACTTTTGTTGAAATGTATACAGCTTCGGGAAACAACCAACCAAAAATATTGGTTTTCTCTGTAACTACGTATTACAAACTTAAATGTGTTTGCTTGTGTTTTTTATTTATTTATTTACTAATTGTTAAGTATTTGGTCTTAAAATACTTTACAATTATATTTATGTTTGAGAATACTATTAAACTGCTTGGTTAGTGAAATGGGAAAAAAAAAAACCAAGAGTATATTACAGCCTATGTATTTTGAGGAATTCCAGATATATGTATTTAAAAACTAATACCTTGAAACTTCCTGTCTCTGGCTGAGTTTCATAATCATATAATTCACCATTCATTGACATATATATGATATATAATATTAATGAATGACATTATATGCATTCATAATATAAAATTGAATGTTATATTATATATGATTATATATGATGCAATGCGTGTTAGCATGATATAATGTAATATAGCATAATATATTTCATAGATTTCATAAACATTAGGGCTGGAAGGGACCTCGGAAGATCATCTAGTCCAGACCCCTGCCCAAAGGGCAGGAAGTCAGCTGGGTTCATAGGATCCCAGCAAGATGAGCATCCAGTTTGCTCTTGAAGGTGTTCAATGTAGGCGCTTGAACCACCTCTGGTGGCAGGCTATTCCAGACCTTGGGGGCTCGGACAGTAAAGAAATTCTTCCTTATGTCCAGCCTGAAACGGTCTTGTAGTAGTTTATGACCATTCAACCTAGTCGTCATCCTTTGAAGCGCTCTGGTGAACAAACGTTCCCCCAGATACTAGTGGTCACCCCTGATAAACTTATAGGTGGCCATCAGATCACCTCTGAGCCTGCGCTTTTCCAGGCTAAAGAGCCCCAGGGCTCTCAGCCTGTCATCGTAGAGTCTGCTTCCCTGACCTCTGATCATGTGTGTGGCTCTTCTCTGGACTCTCTCAAGCTTCTCCACATCCTTTTTGAATTGTGGAGCCCAAAACTGAATGCAGTACTCCAGCTGCGGCCTCACTAAGGCCGAATACAAGGGGAGAATGACATCCCGGGATTTGCTTGAGAAGCATCTATGGATGCAAGCCAGCGTTTTGGTCGCTTTACTAGCCGCAGCATCGCACTGCAGGCTCATGTTCATCTTGTGGTCAATGATGACCCCCAAGTCTCTTTCTTGCATAGCGCTAGCCAACAAAGCACTGCCGAGCCTATAAGGATACTGCAGGTTTTTCTTCCCAAGGTGGAGAACCTTGCATTTATCGGCGTTGAACACCATCAGATTCTCGTCCGCCCACTCGCTGAGCCTGTCCAGGTCAGCCTGGATCACCCGCCTGTCTTCTGGTGTGGATGCTTTTCCCCAAAGTTTGGTGTCATCAGCGAACTTGGCCAGTCCGCTTCTGACTCCAGTGTCCACATCATTAATGAAGATGTTGAACAGTATGGGTCCAAGGACAGAGCCTTGGGGGACCCCACTGGTCACAGGACACCACAATGAGTGACTTCCATCAATTACTACCCTCTGGGTCCGACCCCGGAGCCAGTTTTCCAGCCAGTGGATCGTGGGGGACCCAAGGCGACAATTGGCCAGTTTCTCTAAGAGGTGATTATGGGAAACCAGGTCAAAGGCTTTTTTGAAGTCAAGATATATGACATGAATCTCTTCTCCCTTGTCCAGGTGATAGGTCACCTGGTCGTAGAAGGAAATGAGATTGGTCAAGCAAGACCTACCCGCAACAAACCCGTGCTGGCTATCCCTTAAGATGTTGGCGTCGGCCAGCCCATTCAGGATGGCCTCTTCAATAAACTTTTCTAAGATCTTCCCCGGGATAGAAGTCAGGCTAATGGGCCTATAGTTAGCCGGATCCACGTTCCTCCCTTTCTTGAAGATAGTCACCACATTGGCCTTCTTCCAGTCTTCGGGCACTACACCAGAGTGCCAAGAGTTTTCAAAGATCAGTGCTAGAGGCTGGACTATGATGCTCGCCAGCTCCTTGAGTACCCTGGGGTGAAGATTGTCAGGGCTGGCTAACTTGAAGGTATCCAGCTTCTCAAGATGTTCCTTCACAAAGTCAGCATCAATGGAGGGCAAGGGATCACCCTCACCCAGACTTCCCTGTCCCGTAGCAGGCATGGGCGTCCCATGGGACTGATGAAAGACCGACACAAAGTACCTATTTAATAGGTTGGCTTTTTCCTGGGTGTCAGTTGTCAGTTGCCCCATCTGGTTCAGCAGGGGTCCAACGTTGCCCCTGCTTTTCCTCTGGCTCCCCACATATCTGAAAAAGGACTTTTTATTGTCCTTGATGCTCAAAGCTAGTTGGAGTTCAGTTGCAGCCTTGGCTTTCCTGGTCTGCTCCCTACAGGACTGGACCAGTGCAGAATAATCCTCCTTGGAGGTGACTCCCATCCTCCATCCTTTGTAGGCCTTTCTTTTTAGCCTCAGGAGGTCTGCTAGGTCCCTGGAGAGCCAGGGGCGCTGCTGTGCCCTCTTGCTGCCTTTCCTCCGAGATGGAATAGACTTAGTTTGTGCATTAAGGATCACTCCCTTGAGGAACAACCACTCTTCTTGAACTCCCCTTTCTCCGTGGTCATGGTCCCTTAGGGCCTCACTGACAAGCCTCCTGAGCTTGTCAAAGTCGGCTTTCCTGAAGTCAAGGACTTCCGTGTTGCTGACTGACTTGCCAGCTTTTCGACGGATGGTGAAGGTGATCAGCTCATGGTCGCTGTCACCCAGCTTCCCATCGATCACTACGTCGCCGACTAGGTCATCCCCAGTAGCCAGCACCAGGTCGAGCAGCGCTTTGCCTCTCGTTGGCCAATAGACTTCTTGAGTCAGGTAGAGGTCATCCACGCACGAGAGGAAGCTCAGATTTTGCTGAGCGATCCTCCCATGAGATGTCTGGGTAATTGAAGTCACCCATGACAACCATGGTCCTGGAGCATGCGGCCTCAGCCAGTTCCCGGGCAAACTCCTGGTCAAGCTCAGGACTTTGGGTGGGAGGTCTGTAGTAGATTCCCACCATTGTGTCCCCTGTGCCGTGTTCCCCATGGATTTTAACCCAGAGGGTCTCCAGCCATCCACCCTGATCACCAATATTGGCTTGCAGGGATGTGTAGCTTTCCTTAACATAGAGAGCTACACCCCCGCCCCTTTTCTCTACACGATCCCTCCTGTACAGGGTATAGCCATCTATACCCATGGTCCAGTCATGGGCGGAGTCCCACCAGGTCTCCGTTATCCCTATGACATCATAATTATTTGCATTGAGCAGGAGGGTGAGTTCCTCCTGCTTATTCCCCAAGCTCCTGGCATTTGTGTACAGGCAAGCAAGTGCCCCCTGGGGGGCTCCTTCCTTGCCCACAGATTTTGCCAGGGCTGGGGCAGGGGTGGGCTCCCTTAAGTGCCTTGACCTGCTGGCTTTGCAAGGATTGCTCAGTGGGCCAGCAGTGGCGGTAGTGCCCCCGTCCCCCAGCGGGCTTAGTTTAAAGCCCGGTGGAGCAGGTCAGCCAGTCTGGCTGAGAAGAGCCTCCTCCCTAGAGGAGAGAGGTGGAGGCCATCTCTTCCCAGCAGCTCGCTGCCTCTCTCGCCAAAGAGCGGGCTGTGGTCATGAAAGCCAAAGCCTTCCCGACGACACCAGCGCCGCAGTCTTTGGTTGACCATGTGGATCCTCCTGTCCCTTCTCAGCCCATAGCCTGAGACTGGGAGGATCGACGAGAACACCACCTGTGCCCCCAGACTCTTTAGCCCCGCTCCCAAATCCCTGTAGCACCTCATGACCTGGCTGGGAGTGCTCCGAAGCATGTCATTGGTGCCCACGTGAATTAGGAGCATGGGATAGTGGTCTGTGGGTTTGAGGAGCTCTGGGATCCTCTCCGCAATGTCCTGGATGCGGGCCCCCGGGAAGCAGCAGACTTCCCAGGCTAAGGGGTCGGAGTGGCAGATTGCCCCCTCAGTCCCCCTCAGGAGAGAGTCTCCCACAACAAACACCCTATGTTTTGTATTGAGGAGAGCAGGGGCGGTAGCTGCAGTTGGGTCCATGTTACCTGCGGGAGCCGGCAACTCAGCAGGATCTGCTGGAGCGGCAAGAGGTGCATACCTGTTGCTCAGCTCTAGCGGGGCAGGGGCCTTGGTGCGGTGGGCCTTAGGGGCCTTGACCACCGTGGTCCATGCCCTTGGCTGGACAGAGCGGGAGGTCCCGGAGTCCTCCTTTGGCGTGGAGGGAGACTGTGGTCTACCCTCCGCCTCCCGGGGGAGAAGGGCCTGGCAGTAGGAGTCTATCTCCTGCTCGCAGTCCCTGATGGCACGCAGTCTCTGGACTGTGGCCTGGAGCTCCTCCAGTTGGTGCACCAGAGACCCCAAAAGGGAGCAGACCCCACAAGGGGAGGTCACCATGCTCCCAGGTCCCCGAGCCTGAAAAAGGGACAGGCAGCCCCTGCAGCCGAGAGCCAGGGGCTCCGTCTGCGTGGAGCCCAGAACCAGGGGCTCCATCTGGGTGGCAGTCTCTGAGGTGCCGGGGGGGGGGGGCCGCAGAGCCCGAAGGGATCCTCGGGGTGCGGCACGTGCCTATCCGTGTCATGCCTCTGGAGGCTGGCTACAGCTGGGACTGTCTACCCTGGGGGTATATTAGTACTAGCCAATTGCCCATCATGAATGATGGATTTCAAAGGAGTATTTACATGGCCAGTCCTGAAGAGTGGCCCTGCCTCTGCCCGTTGTGTTGCCCCTCGCTGCAAGAGGAGAGGATGGGAGGCTTCTGGCACTCCCTGCCTTGGGATGAGGCTGCCATACCACAGCCTGTCCATGGCCCCCTCCCTGTCCCACTCCTTCCTCTGCCCCTCTCCCTCCCAGCATCTCATGGATGCTCAGCCCCTGTGAGCACAGGCAACGGCCCCTGTGCTGCCCGCCTGGCCACAGAGTTCCCCACTGCCCTCAAAGCCCCCCCCTCCCTTTCCCCCACTGGAGAACAAGCAATCCTCCCCTCTCTCCTTCCCCCCACCCCGCGCTGTCACAGATGCAGCCCCCACTCCCCTGTCCTGACCAAATGTCTGGGTTTTTCTTTTGCTCCATGGTGGGGAGCAGGAAGAGGGTGATCGGAAGCAGCAGGGAGCAATGCATGGGTCTGCACACCTCTGCAGCTGCAGGCAGGTACGTGTGTGCTCCCGGCTGCCTCTGATCTCCTCCTCCTGCTCCCAGCAGTGGAGCTACGGAATATCCCAGACATTTGGTCAGATTTAAAAATCCTGCCCGGATGGAGAGCAGAGGGCTTAAAAAGTGGATGTGTCGGGGGAAACCCAGATGTATCCCTCCTATCTTGGTGGCACATTTGCACTTAATCAAAAGCATTAGAGACAGACAGACTAAGCCCTTTATGATATTAGAATTATGTATATGTTATATTATATTGATAATATAATCTATAATCTATATTCAGATATCTCATTATTTCCTTATGTTTCAAAATATATTTGAAAATTTGATAACAAAATACAAATCCAGTTTATGTATATTATTATTTAAAGGAATCAGCTATATCCATAATTGTAAATTATTAGAGCTGAAAGTCATTTAGTGCTAACTTTGATCCAGGAGAAACTACAAGAATCCCTAACCACTGTTTGAATACCCTCCACTGAAAATACTCACTGTTTCTTTTGATCAAGCAAGTGACAAAAACAACAACTTTGCAATTTAACTCAGGGTATATGATAGAGAAGCAATTACAAACCCTGACAGTTTTTGGCTCTAGATCTATGGTTTTCCTGCCAAGAATATAATCCCAAGAAACAGCATAATTATCCTCAAAATTTATATATGCCAATTGTATTTCCATATGAAAAGTGAATTCTTTGTTTCTTTTTCACTTGTTTAAACTAAGCAAAAACTCAGAATCTGTAGTAACTCAGATAAGGTAACCAAATTATTTATCCATCATATAGATCCTCAGACATCTGATATAGTCAGATGATGTTTATGAAAGTTTGGTTAAAAATACTGTGGATTTCTGAAAAATGAAATGGAAAGTCATTATTTACCTGATGAGGATTATTTACATTTAAAAGGATAATTTACTTTTTAACCATAACATATTTCTAAAGCAATTTACATAAATAGTCATAGCATGATACCAAATGAAAAAGTAAATGAAGGTTTCTTTTTATATATTTTATTCTTAAAATCCTTAAACACCAGACATTTCCTTCAAGGTCATGTAAAGTCTTTTCTTCAAAATATTCATATATTGCAACATATAAATAGGTCAGTAGTTCTCAGCCTTCTTAGACTCAAGACCTTCTTTGTTAAGCTCACAAAACCTCTCATTAACTCAAAGCACTCCTCAGAAAATGCCAGCTCTTAATTTCCACTTGTTTTGTTTCTGGGTTTTTTTACTATGGAAAAATAATAGAGAATTTTTTCTATTGCAAAGAGCTCAGAAAGACAACAATAGGTCAGAAAGTTTTTGACACAATGGATTCCTATTTGAAATGTCTGGGTTTATCTTGTGAATGGTGTAAGTGTTGCATACCTTTAAAGGATCCTTAAAAGGATCTTGTGGCACTCCAGGGATTCTGGCTGGGAATCACTGAAATGGATGTCTCCCTGCAACTTCCCTAGGCACTCTATTCCAGTGTCTCATTGCTATAATAGGTGTAGGCCTCCATCATTTTACTTATCTGACTCTCATAATATCTAACCCCCTCTTCAGGGGGGGGTTTAGATAGTATGGTCATGTCTGGTTTCCTGGGTTTGGATGGTTTGTGGGAGTGCTATCAAGATACCATCTGTGATGCCATGTCCCTTAACAAGCTTGTTATTCCCAGAAAGAGACCACAGGCTTCAGTTCTTAGTAACAAAAGCTCAGTCAGGCTTACTGTCCACAGACAAGCCTAAACACTAGCAACCATGGGCAAGTGATACATGGTGCTAGGCAGTTTATTTGCAGCCATGGTGCACACATGAGCATAACCCCAAAGCCCATTATTCTAAGTTTTCATGCCCCTTTGTGTAGCATGAACTGAACTAATATAGCTAACATTAACATAAAGTGTAATAATAGTAAAATATAACCATGTTAGTCTTGTCCTGCAAGCAACTTGAAAACTGAAAACTCCATTTTGTATCCTTCTGCTTGACATAAGTGAATGAACTCTGCATAGCCTTTATGTATGACTGTGTGTAAAAGGGTGAATGGTGAGAGAATGGCATAGAGATGGGAGAAGATTTAACTGTTTATGTAAGCAACAAAGCGCTAAATGTAAGTTACCAGTCAGTAAACTAATTAATGAATGGCTGAAGAATCCCTTTGAAGCTGGAGGGCACAAACAAAATAACAGAAGAAGAAATTCTGCCAGATGGGCAACAAGAATACTCCAAGTCTAAGATAAACTGAAGACAAAAGAAGAACAACGGTGAAAACAGAAACTGGGTATGGAAGAACCCCAAAGCACTGTGTGAACAGGAGGGAGGTCAGGGTCGCCGTACTCTCCCCTGCTGCCTCCTTTACCGTGTCAAGCTGCCGAATGGCACCCTCCAATTCTCGCCCGCCACGACTTTGATCTTATAGATATATTTTATAGGGAGGCTGCCTTTCGTCTTCTGGTCCACGGTTCTCCTGTTATCTCTAGTTTCTATACGGTAGTGAGTGTTCCTGTATACTCCATCCTTATGTGCTATGCGTGGCTCTAACCACCCCTGTACCACACCCCAAGCCTCATAGATGTAACTGACGTTGTTAGGTCTCTTTCTCACTGTGCCCTCGCTAGCACTTGGGCTCTCCGCAGCCTCGTCTTTCTCTCTGTGCCCTCTCTCCGGGGCCTTCTCCGTAATGCCGCCCTCTCTCCGGGGCCTTCTCAAGCGCTGTCCCCTTCCCTGGGACTCACCACAATGCTGCCCCCTTCTCCAGGGCTCACCGCAATGCTGCCCCCTTCTCCAGGGCTCACCATGTCCGCACTGGGGTTTCTCAGCAATGCCCCCTTCTCTGGGGCTTCTTAACTGCCCCTCTCTGGGGCTGGGGTCTGTGCACCCCAAATGCTGCACCCTTGCTGGCGTTGGGGTTCCCACCCTGCTGTGAGTCCCCTGTGAGGCCTCCTCCAACCCCTATTAGCCTTACCCAGACCACCGGTAACAAACAGCAACACAAACACAAGCTCCTGGGCTATAACACAAACAGAAGCCGCCCGGCTATAATCACTCAAGCCTACCGGGGTTTCTTCATCTCGCAGCAGTGTCAGACGTTGCTCCTGCCTCCGTCTTCTCCTCTCTTCCATGACCGAGAGCTCCTTCCTCCTTGGCTGCTGGTAGGTAACTGCCTCCTGGCCTCCTGCCTGTGATTTATATAGGAGCCAGGCCCTGCCCAATCTTGTCAGTTGGCTACACAGGTGTGGATCATTAGTTCCCTCTAGTTGCCTCAGCAACCGGCACCTGAGGAGTTATCCTGGCTCTCCAAGTAGCAGGCACCTTAGTGCCCTGCTACACACTGAAACAAAGGATGCCAATCCCTATAAAAGAACACTTTAAAAATGCCAAGTTGGGTGAGTCATTTTCTCTACTTCTGTTTCATCGGAGCACAGATGCATCTGTTCACCCTGTTCCAGCTGTTATCTCTAAATCTGCTATCTTCAAATCATCACCATCTACTCAGGAAGCCCGGGTTGGCCACCCTAGGCTGATATTGAGCAACTATTGCTGGTAAAAATATCTGGTGTATGTTTGGATTAAATGGTTGTTTTGTGTATGTGTATGCCTGTTTGAAATGATGTGTATGATGATTTGTATGTTTTTATATGGTGTGCCTGAACCTCTATGTCTAACTCATTTAATCAATAAACATGCCACCTTGCCTTATCCTCCTTTATGAAGTCTCACTCATGATTTGAGCAATTGGCAATTTGTGTAACATTAGTATACAATCATAAACAATGTCATGTTTACAGCATATTACCAATTACTAAAACAGCTTTAGGTAACATCAGCTGCATTGTATTTCTCACCAACTGGTATAAACTTCCCACTAGATACAGGCATCTATGGCCAGGTCACTGATCTTTGTTTTGGTGTTCTGGGCTGGTGCTACCAATTCACTCTTTATCAGTTAGCCTTGAAGGCCTCTCTAAAACCAATGAGCCATTTTCCCAGCACATATGTATAAGCCATATATGGTATGCCTAGTTCTATTCTAACAAGGCCTACTTCATTTGATGTTAGTAGGGCCTCTGTATGGTTTCTATATGCACCAGTCATTAATTATATTAATTCATACTGTAGCTACCAAAGACTACATTAGGATGATGTTGTGAGATGTAAGATCTGGAAACTTTAAAACATTACCTTACTTTCATAAATGTCAATAAATAGAAAACTTCAGTGTGAGGGTTGTGAAGATTAGGTGTATAGGGCTGAAATTTTTAAAAAAGTCCCTTTTAGTTGCAATGTAAACATACTTGCTAGCTTCTTCTTTGCCTTGAAAGTTCTCTGGGAGTTTAGTAATCTGCTTTAGAGTGTACCTAGTTCTTGGAGAATGATCCCAAAACCTCCACCAAGAGCTAGCCAATCACAAACATTAAGCATTGAGGTATGTCTCCAACTCTCTCCCAAACATAAAGCACCTGTGTCAGGGTTGTAAAGAGACACCTCATTTCACTTGGTGTCCATAAATTGCAGTCTGTTGCTGCAGAATTCTGTAACAGGTTGTCCTCCCCTGCAGCATTTTTGTGGCCTATGAGGGGCACCCTTGAAGTCCCTTAATGTTTCACTTCTATCTTTTGTCTTGTATCCCACCTTTGCTTACCTGCCACGTCTTTTTGTAAATATTATTTAGGTGCTCTTACAAGTGGGAGACTGCCTATTGTACTTCTATGTTAGGGTTCTCAGCCACCACGGGCCTTGCCCCCCACATCTTTCTTTAGCTAGGCCTACCAATCTAAACCCACCAGGTAGGGTTTGACTCTGAGGCTCTAGCTCCTTAATCGTCTCTGGGCCTGTGGCCCTCCTTTTGCTTTCACTATGGAGCCAGGCCTTCTGGCCCCCCCTCACCCCATGCCCCCTGGACACCAAGTTGTTGTGTCTTCTGCCTCAGGCTTGGCCCTTTCTTATACTAGAAAAGATCACCCCACTGGGACCCAGCTTCAAAGTCCTGCAGCCAGTTCTGGGCTATTGGGCCTATACGGCTGTACCCACTAATGCACTAGGCCCTTTGGCCTTTTATGACTTCCCCCCAAGGTGCTAATGAGGCCTCCTCTTCCTCTATAGCCTTGACCACAAACCACCGGTCTATCAGTCAAAATACAAAAAGTAACTCCATTGGCTATAACCACACACACACACACACACACACACACACACACACACAGAAAAAAAATTTAAAGAAGGCAGTATTCCAGCTTACATTTTTTTATGGCTCTGTGCTCCTGCTTCCCACCATCTTTTATGCTCCACCTTGTGCGGCTTCCGCAGCTTCTCTGGGAGTCATCAGGAGTTCTCCCTACAGCAGCTGGACAGGCAGTCAAGCATCTCTGTGGAGCTCTTATGCCCAAACTCCTTCTCCCTTGGCTGCTGCCTCCAAACTGCTTCCAAACCCAGGATTTTTATAGTTCTGGCCTACTCCCTTCTGGTGACCTGACTAGCTGGCAAGGCTCAGTGTTTAACCCTTACCCTGCCAGCAGGCAGTGGCTGGAAAGTTCTGGTCTTAAAGGGACTGGCCTGCTTTCTGGTAACAGGGCTAGTGTTCCCTGTTAAAGGTTCACTCTTTCTTTCCACCTCAACTTTCATCAAATACAGTTATTAGGTTAATGCATATGTTATAAGTTGGGTGCAGATATTGATATTTTATGAACACAAAACATCTAACACCTGTGAATTACAATACCTACTCCAAACTGCATTTGGAAGGTCATCAACCAGGAAATATATTCTATATCAACAATTTTTATAATAGTTGACAAGTACTTTGCTAAAACGGAATCTATCTTTAAAAGGAATCATCGTAATCAGTTACCTGCCTTAAATATAGCTACTGATGTTCTTGCAACACCAACACAAAATTATTCTAACCAGATTATTTCTCCAACCCTGTCTCATTTGTAGACAGCTTTAAATTATATATAAAAATGATCTTCAGTTGCCTACAAGAAATAGATAAAAATATGAAAGCCTGAAAAAGTCCTGTCCTTGGTAAATGATGAGCTAAGTATTATTTTGTGATGTTCAACCGAAGAAAAGTAAAAACTAATATAAAGAAACTAATATAAAGATATTTCTTGATATAAGAAATGTATCAAATGAATAGCTGGACAGCTTATTTTGTGTTAAGGTTTACATTGGTTGCACTAATTAACTCAGTGGTTATCCTCTTAATATTGCTAGATCTTTAATTTAAGCTGCATTTTAACATTTAAATCTAAAGAATTACTCTAGCTTGACTATGAAAAAATATTCAAATAAATTGATGTATAGGCAAGCAGGTAAGATAAAAAATAGCATTTTAGCTTTGCCTCATAAAATTGATTTATTTAAATTTACATAATTTAGTGTAATAATTTAGTGTAATTAAAAATAAAATATGACCTGCTAGTCATAAAATGGTGTTCCATAGGACACAAACATCTATTCTCTTTTTTATCACATTAAATAGCAGGAGGGAATGTAACTGAAAACTTTTGACCTTTGCTGGCTCATAGTATTTCACATGGGAAAAAATCTGCTTCAAAATAGGAAAAAAAAAAGTTAAAAACAGCTTTCCAAGATGATAAATGTAATTAAATTTGCAACAGGTAGTCAAGAGCACATCAATAAGATGTTCCATGTATTTTTAAATTCCACCTACACCCCTGTGGTACTTCAGGATTTTATCACAACCATTAATGAAAGATCAATAAATGAAGTTTTGTGCTTCTCTCAAGACAACAGTTCTCTTAAGGGTTCTCCAAAAAACACTAACAAAAGTTCAGTTGGTGGACTATTTGCTATTTAGAGAAATCCCTGATTATCACAGAGATGCTGTCACATTTACCACAGCATATCTGCTACCTTCTTCTACATAGGAAATAACTCAGGATGAAAAAAAAAAAAATATGCATCTGGAAATTTCCCTTTACTCTGGACATGGTTTCCTGGACAGACTCAGAATAACTGGGATGACATATAGCAACTCAAATTTATACTAAGCCTTAGGGCCTTGTTCCACAGTAATTTTGAGGAGCTCTTGGAGCTCTTAACCTCCAGATTGTCCATGCATTAATACCTTAAAGTGGTTTTAAGTACTTGTTATTCAGTTCTCCAGTTACACCTCTCCAGGACAGAATTGTCTTTGATCAACACTACCGAATTCCTATTGGCCACTCCCCACAGATGTGCCACTCATATTGAAGTCCTCCAGTATCCCAAGATCTCCCACACTCCCAGCCACAGAGCAGAGATAGAAGCCTGTCCTGGCTTACCTGCCCTCTAGTGGCAAGTCACAGCTGTGCAGGTGGGTGGCAGTTAGAGAAACTAAGGGTGTGACTGCTCCAAACACCAAGATAGCACTAACACCAACCAACATTTGTGGGGCTTACAACGTAAGATATAACATGGGCCTTAGAGATCAGGATAGTAGCTTATAATAGCTTAAAGCAATCTTTGTACCCCTCTCTTCAATTCACTGAGCACAGCTTACTGCAGTGCAGGATCTGTTCCAGGAATAGCTTCATATTTATACTATTGTAACTGAGATAAGTACTGGGCTCTATCAATCAGCTATTCTTTCAAATAATAATGTATTATTCTAAGACATTACTCTGAAATGCAATGAAGTCTGAAAACTTGCAGGCAATTCACTTCTAGCTACCAGCAATATTCTGCTCCACGACCAGTTCATACAATGAGCTGAATAACTTGAGGGAAGAATCTGGCTATGTCTATAAGATAAATGAACCAAACTTTGAAAAGAGTAAGATTACACACAATAAAAAAGCTGTATGTAAGAAATTATCAAAGGAAATAAAGTGTTTCTATCGTTTAAGGTTCCCTGTAATTAGTTGGGTATGCCTACAGTTTGTTCAAGTTGCAATCTCACCAAGGTAAGATAGTGTGGGCTAAGTTTCATGTTACAGAATCTATACTGCTACTGGCTGCTGAATTGATTAGTTTAAAGAAGTTTTGATATCTCTTCACTCCACTGCAATCTGCTTAGTCTGTTGAGAACCCTCCATGACAGAGCAGAGCAGGAAAGATAAGTGGGATGGAATAGTTGGTCGGCCATAGGATTTATGAATGAACAAATCCTGACCTGGTACAGTACAGGCTACTGGCATTCTGTCTCTTTGTAGTTGCTTACTATATTCAAGATGCTTGATGGATATGTTTTTGCCTCTCTCCGAGCATATCATCTCTATGTATGATCAACAATAGAAAATGTTGTTCCTACATTCATACTATCTCTAACATTGTATCTCATTTCTTCTGTGTGTCATTAAAAGACACCTCAAATTTCCTCCCAGATACACTGACTATAGTCAAAACATTTAAATTATCTAGCATTTCAGACATTTAAGTGTATGTGATGTATTACCAAAAATAGCACCAATGTATCAGACAGAGCTGGCTGGAAAATATACAGCTCAGTATTCTAAGTACTCTCGGTTCTAAATGTTGAGTAATATTTTGTGAATAGGGCTGCCCCCTAGAAACCCAGCCCCATGTCTGGCATCTGCTATTCATTGCATGACTGCTTCTGTTTTATTATACAGTATTCTGAAGTGATTGCATTATGGTTGCTATGTGAAATTAAGTGATTGTCTGACTGATTCTGCCCAGCTCTACTAGACAAAATCAGGCTATGTTAATGATATAGTTGCCAAAGTGAATTCTTTCCAGATTCTAAAAAGGACCTGTTTAATTGAGAAACCCCCACATGATAATTTAAAATTAATGTATTATTTCTGGATGGACAAATTATTTTACTATTTACTACTAATTAATGGGTTTTAGGGGAGGATTTCAGATGAAGATTAAAAACTAAACGGGAACTATTAATATTACTTGAATATAGCATGGGTAGGTGTTTGAAATTTAACAGATCTCTTGACAGCCTGTCATCTGTCAGTTTTGTAGGATGAGGCCACAGGAATAAGATGAAAGGAGAAACTTTGAATAAAATATTGATTATAAACTTCACAGAAGCAATAGATAAACAATTCAGGTTGAGAAAAAGAATGTTCTTATCCTGTTCCAAGCACTTTTTATGTTACTTATAATGCCATAATCTGTACTTTCTTACAGTGATTATTCTATGAGACAGAAGAGCATTTGCGCCTTGGATTAGTATTGCAGACTACACTTATCTTCTGAAGAAAATAAAAAAAAGGTGAACAAGGAGATCTCAGGAAGTTATGTAAATTAATTTCAGGAAAGTGAAATGCTCAGCATCTTTAAGAAGGGGTCTTTCATTACCAACAGTGTCAAATATAGCTCTAAAGATGCAGCCAGAATACATAATCAATAAAGAGCAACTCAAGAACAGAATAATAATATCTGGCAAAATCATACAGAGATGCCTGGTTTTTCTCCCCAATAAATTATGTTTAAGGGGGGAGAAACTTATTTGGAACTATTCCCCAAAAATGTTGGCTCCATTTAATGAAGAGATTGCAATCACTGAGATTAGACTTCATTGTGGTTTTCATATATATAAATAATTCCTCTTTAGGGAAATATTCCTGACTTTTTCACATGTCCATTGGTCAAGTGTGGTTGTCAGTGCAGTAAGCCATGGTGGGTCACTTAAATGGAACTTTACATTAAATCAAGGTATTTCAATATTCCTAGGAAGAGGACATTTTTTTCTCTTTATATCATGTGCACAAAAGAACCAGGGACAAGCATGGTTTCAAAATGAGTATCTCTTAAACTGGTTACCATTAAAACAACAACAACAACCCACACACAACTAGCACTCCTAGCTTGTTTAATAGTCAAATTGGAGAAAACAACATTGTATGTACTGTGTCAAAAATGTTATTTTCTAAAAATGGTAGCAAAGTGAAGTGCCTATGTTTTGTTTTGTTTTGTTTTGTCTGTTTGTCTTATGGCATCCTGTAACATATATTTAGATATGTAACAGTTTTTTGACATTTTACTTTTAAAGTAGGGCTGCTGCCAATTTTTTTCCTGTAATATTGTGTTGCTCAAGCAGATTAGATTACACCATCTAATGGATAAATTGCTCTTATTTCTTGACACTATTTTATGGCTGAAAAAAAAATGGGCTTTTTGGTGTAGAATCAGATATACTTCACTCACACCAGAGGGTTATTTTGGAGTGATAAAAAACAAAGCCTTGCATTGTTAATATCAGTTTCTCATAGTTTTCCTCAATGAACTCGAAGGGTAATAAATCAGCTAACAGTTTCTTTGTTACAGAAATGTGCAAACAAAAATATTACCCCTCCCTTGAACCTATATTGAAAATCCTAAAACAATTGCAATCCATACTAGAAGAGGACACAATTCTTATGGAGATCTTCCCAGAACCACCCATCTTAGTCTTCAAACAAGCACCAAACCTCACTAACCTCATGACCAGAAACAAACTTTCTACAGCCCCAAACACACTGAATGGATCCAGACCATACCATGACAACAAATGTAAAACCTCCCAACATATCTCCACCACCCCCACAATTACAACACCCCACAATACAACCATCAGCATTCCTACATCTAA
The DNA here is from genome assembly GCF_030867095.1 of Alligator mississippiensis. Lineage (NCBI taxonomy): Eukaryota > Metazoa > Chordata > Crocodylia > Alligatoridae > Alligator > Alligator mississippiensis. The sequence goes on from NC_081824.1 coordinate 89,168,673, forward strand.
CAGCTGCATCTCCAGAAATGTAATATATCTCATTCAATGCACCAAATGCCCTGATGGAAAATACACAGGAGAGATCAAACAACAACTGCGTACCAGAATGAATGCATACTGGAAATCCATCAAAGACAAGAATACCCAATTACCTGTGGGGGCACATTTCTCACAAGAAAACCACTCTCTCTCCAATCTCTCAGTCCTGATCCTCAAAGGGAATTTACAGAACACTTTTCACAGACGAGCCTATGAACTTCACTTCATCAACCTCCTGGATTAAAAAAAAACAATGGACTAAATATAGACACTGGATTTATGGCGTATTATAACCTGCCTAACATCTGACTTCTCAGAGTCAGGTACCTCTCCATGATTTACCAGCTACATTCACCGCACCCCTGCTTCAATCCTGTCTCTTACCCACTGACTCCTCAATTTACATCTTCACTGACTGGCTTTATGCATGTATACCAGATTCTGGCTTTTTTACTATGCATTCCATCCAGGAAGAGCACACAGCAACTGTAGATGCTTCCTCAGCCTGAGGAAGGGTATTTATACCCAAAAGTTTGCTAAGAAGATTTTTTCCAACTATTTGATTTTGTCTAATAAAAGATATCAGATTTACCAAAAAAACCTTGTCTGCCTTAAATTAACACAGGCATAAAGTAATTATAATTATAACAATCTGCTAAATTAAGCACCTTCAAGCTAACTCTAAACTTAATTAAAACACATTCTATACAAATTATCATTTTTTTTGACAAATTTCAAAGTTATAAGTATAGATACAGATTAACCAAAAGAACAATTTCTAACAATTTCTAACATGAAAATGTCACTGTATGGCAACAACATAACCACAGTGAAGTAATTAGAAATTTCATATTCATTTTCTGTCTCTTCATCTGGCATAGAATAAACAAAGCTCTGAGTCCTACATAATTTATAACATTTTGCAATAAAACACCTGAATAATGACACTATATAAAACAATTCCTGATGCTAAACAGAATGATGAATATGTAGCAAGATATCAATCAATACCACATTTCTGAGTGCCCAGCACTGGGGTGAGATATTTATGTATAAATCCTTAGTACTATGAAAAGTTTCTTTAGATTCAGCTATGATGAACACTGTTGAATTGTCCCACTACTGAGGGATCAAAGACATTTCCATTACAATACTTTTCCCTGTAGTTACCTACTCAGAAATGTTGCCAAATATTCAGGTCTTTTCATTGTATTTCCATCTGTCTCCCCCTTTCCCCTCTTATTTTACCATGAATTAGTGAGTACTGAGGAACATTCACTGAAGCACTGAAACTATTTTTGTCCTTTAGCATATATGGGATTTTGAAGATAAATTTATCACTAAAATAAGTTCCTTTGACACTGCTTTTTTTCCTTACAGTTTTAGATCTTTGAAGCACACTTTCTTTAAGAAGCAACTTTGTGCACTCACTTTTATCATAATGCATTCAAAATGTAGTCATTTCAGTTATGCTTTCTTTAAAAAAAAATGATTACATGCATGATATGTCATTACTGTATTGATCTGCAGTAGCTTCATCCAGTCATGGGAAACAGTAACTTGGATCTGCTTTTATCTGTCTTCTGCCTCAGGTGACATGCATAGGAGGTTGTTTCTCAGACCATTGTGGTAACATTCCGAAAGGGAAGCTAGCTAAATCTGAATTATTACTGAAATATCAACTTCCAGTTTTTTCTGAAGAATTCTAATTGTATAGGATGCCTATGTCTAAAATAAGCATCCTATCCAATGGCAACCCTTTAAGCTAGTGGCTTTCAAATTGTGTTCCGTGGAATCCTGGGGTTCCACAATAGATCCTCAGGGGTTCCACAAAGAGACTAGGGGTAATGATGGAGCTGGCTGGGAGTGCTTCTATGGTTCACCTGGCCCCATGTCCATCTTAAGGATAGTGGTAGGGGTTCCAGAAATAGTGGCAGGGGACAGAAATTACATGTAATGGTTCTCTGTATCTTTAGAACCTTGAAAGCCACCACTTTCAGGGCTCCTATCAACACTTCATAACAGTTTAGTTCTGGAGAATACCCAACTGAAACTTCAGGGGTGGAGAATTAAGCAAAATATAGTTATCCAACTGGAATATAGCCAAACACTAAGATTAAAACTTTAGCTTTAAGTGTCATTAAAACTTTAAAAGACCTCACATATGAACTGAGCTTCACATCTCAGGGGATAAGCAGCACCTCCAGAAGCAGGGGAAACTTTAGTATCCTGTTTAGATGTGTTTCATACCAGTTCTAAAGAAAAAGAACCACACGACAATCAACAAATTGTGACTATGTTCAATTTAGGTGCTCACCCTGTACTGAATTTCTTTGCCTATCACATTAGTACATGTAACCTAGGTGGTATACAGAAGATACCCCCTCTCCAATCGAAGAGATGTCAGCAGATATGTGTATAGTGTGGGGAGTGTGGCTGCCTAGCTGTAGGCCAGCTTGTAAACAGTATGAGTCCTGGCCTGGTCGTGACATGGTCATGCATGCATACGATGGCTAGAGGTTGGAAATCTCTGGAACACATAAACTTCTGACCTTGATGATGCTATGACCTACTTAGAAGGATTGAGCATGTGCAGTTTGGAGCAAGTTATGTAACCACAGAGAGGGAACTTTATGTTAATAAGTTATGATGTGATAATGGATGTGAATGGTCTATGAAAGTGATACTGTTGAGTGGCATTGATTGATTGAGATGTACAAACAGTGATTCGGCCATGAAATGATTGGCAGGTGGTGTAATGTGGCCACTATAAAAACCAATGTGAGGCACCATCTCGGCGCATGCATGCATGCACGCCTGTAGAATGAGTGTCATAACTGGGAGTCTATATGCGACTGGTCTGCACGCGTGCATGGGTGTACACATGCTTTACTAAGTCTGCATCATGACTGGGAATCTGAATTGGTATTTGTTCAGTAACTGTGTGTAGTGTAGAATCTGCTAGAGCATGTTGAAAGTGAGGTATACCTGTGTGACTAAGGAGAGTAAGAGTTGTTTGTGTAGTGTGTTCAGGGATCAACCCAATGGAATTCCCCTCCACCAGTGTTATACTCAGAGACTTACCTGAACTCACCTGCCTCATCCCAACAGGAGGGTAATCTATCACCCACCCTCTTTATGGTGCTGAGTACTCTCTACATGTGAGGAAAAGTTAGAAATCCTCAGGGTGTTAGGGGCTCTACAGCAGGCCTTTCCACCTGCCAGTCCTAGAGTGCAAGGGATCAGAGTGATCCTGCCTGTATAAGTGATGTGAGCACGCGGTAGGTAGCTAGGGTACCTGAGGCCCAAGGAGGGGTCTCCATATTTATTAGATTTCATTGTACAGTTTTCCTTGGTTATTGGTTTTAGGTACAAAGACTTGGGATGCACATACAGTCATTGTTGGTTTGAATGGTTTGAGCGAGACTCACTGTTGTGTAAATGTCAAGGCAGTCTGAGAGATCAGGCATGGACAGTGTAGCAGAACAAGCTGAAACTCCTTCTGTGAACACGGTACAAACATTTGAAGAGTGGCTAGAGCCACAGCTATGGCAAAAGCATGCTTGGTCATTTTTGGCCCAGGAAGTCATGCTCTGGAAAGATACAGACTTATGCGACACAGAATTGGCATATGAAAATTTGTGTAACCACTGGGCTACATGGATGGCAGAGAAAAAGCATGTCAAGAAAGCATGCAAGAAACCAGTGCTGTTGGGCATGTTTGCTGGTGTGAAGAACTTGTCAGTAAAGGTGAACAAAGAGGTAGTGGCTAAGGAAAGTTTAAGTCAGTGACTGATAACCTTGGAAGCTGATAAGGCCACAAAGGTTGAGTGCTTGCAAGGCAAGATTAGTGCTTTGCAAGGGAGTGTGCTAAAGGGTATACAGGAAATTGTTAATTTGAAAAATGAACTGAAGGCCACCCAGAAACAGCTACAATTGGAAGTGAGCAATAGGAAAATGTGGAAGAGAGAGTCTGCTGGGCTGGAAGCAGCATTCAAAGTTATGAGGAAGCAGCACCTCTCAGAAACATGAGAGATGGAAACTTTGACCGTGCAACAGAATGAGTGTCATCTTGAGTGTGAGAAGCAGATTAGTGAGTTAAAGGCTCAAATTAGATCATTGAGTGAGTGTACTAAGGTGGTCAGTAGCCCAATAAGGTACAAGAGTTCTGAGAGCTTGAAGTCTTTGTGCAGCAGCACATTTAGTTTTAAGACAGAAACGAACGGTGAGAAGGCATTGAACAGGTCAAGGCAGCCCACTGCCCCACCTGAGGAGCCAGCACTCATGGCTCCAATGCAGGTAAAGGAGGTCTTTTGGACAGATCCACAAGGGGATCACCAACTAGGGTCAATAGAAATGGCTATAGTTCCCTTAATTGCAGAGCAAGTGAGAGCTGTAGGGAAACAGATAGGATTGTTAAAGAAAGAGACTGCCATTGCTTGGTTAGCTCAGTTAGCCATTCTCAGAGAGAATATAAGATATGCAATTTCAGATTTAATTGTCATAGTCCAAGAGTGTATAGACAGTTAAAATGTCACGGCTATGTCAATGTACATTAAAAATAAGAGAGCACAAAATGCAGCTGTAATCAGGGATGAAGTGCTAAAGCTATTTTCCCTTCAGAGCCAGTTGTAGTGCTATTTCACAAGGAGCGGCAGGCTCACGGGGAAAGACCAGAAGCTTACACAGAACGCAAAAAGCTGTTGTTATATCAGCAGCCCTTGCATGGCAAAGGAACAGCTATTGTGATTTTAATGTACCAGATTTTAAACAACTCTTAATTTGCAGGCTTATTCCCCGGTGGAAGCATCATGGGTGCTATGCCAGATGAGATCCTCCACTGGGCCAAGAGTGGCCACAAACTGGATATGAATAAGAATTTGGATAATAAAAAGGGGGAAACCTCTGTAATCTCTCCCAAGGATACGAGTGCCAAGGAGGAGACCTTAAGACAGCACAGGAGGAACACACAGAGAGCAGTCAATTTTGAAAGCAACAGTACTGAGAGTGACTGGAAGGCCTGGCATGGAGATCAAAAAGCGCAAGTATATGCAGGACTTTATGCATCAAAGGAGGACACTAAAGTTAGTGATAGAGAGAGAAGTAAACCTGTTAGACAACAGACATGGAGTAATATGATAAAGATATGAGGGACCCTAGAGCCTCAAAAATTGAATAAAGAGACTCCATTTGGAAGGAGCTGCTAAGATACACCTCTACAGAGGGGCCCATAACCAGGAAACTACTCTTAATAAACAGGGGCCCTAGATTCCTCTCTATGTCCAAGGGAGAATTGTCCCCCCTTCCTCAGGGGCTTCCCAGTGATTGCCCGCAATGGGGGAAGGCCCCTCCTCCTATGTGGGAATCCTCTTCCCGGGTAACTCATGACTCCCAGAAGCTTTTGGAGGGCTGGGCCCATCTCTACCAGTGGTTTGGAGGTGGGGCATCCTCCCTTGCTGAGGTGGTCATCCCTCCAGTTGCCACACGTGGCAGCAAGGCCTGAGCTACATCATGCAGCCACTGGGGCCTGTCAGCCCTCTCTTGCCCCATGTACCACCCTGTGCACTGAAGGGGTGCCTGCCTCATGCACAGAAGGGGACCCATGCTGACCCATCAGCTCCACTCAGCTCTCAGCCCTGTGCATCATCCTGTGCACTGAAGGGGCTCCTGCCTGAGCCTGGGACTATTGAAAAGTCTCAGTTTGCCATAGGGATCTTGGGGCCATCCCGGTCGGATGGCCGATGGCGGTTCCGGCGTCCGGCTGGTGGCCGGACAGATGACGTTCACAGACAAAAAAATTCTTCGGGGGCCGCCACTCTTACAATTGGGCGGCTGGGCTCCCGAAAGTTACACCCTGCCTGGGCCTGGGGCAGGAATGGAAACCCACACTACCTCATACAGCTGTGGTGTCCCATCATCTCTATGGCCCTGTACACTGATCTGTGCACCAGTAGTCCTGTTCCTGCTTCATGCAGGGTTGGGGACCCATGCTACCTCATGCAGCCATGGCATCCCATCAGCTTTACAGCCCTGTGCATGCTCCATGAACCAAGGGCCTTGCTCCTGCCTCATGCAGAATTGGGGACCTGCACTGCCTCGTGCAGCTACTGCAGTCCCTTTCAGCTCTACCAGCCCCTTGCACTGATCCATGCATTGTGGGACCTCTACTGCATGCAGATTCTGGGACCTAAGATGCCTTGTGCAATCCTAGGGTCCTGTCAGTTCTCCAGCCCTGTGCACTGATCTGTGCAGCAAGGGTTTCTGCTTCGTGCAGGGTTGGGGACCTGCACTGCCTCATGCACCTATGGTGGTCCCTCCAGCTCCACAGGCTCTGTGCACCTATCCATGCAACAAAGGCTCCTGCCTCATGCAGGGTGGGGGGCCTGTGCTGCCACGTGCATCCGCCAAGGTCCCGTCCACTCCTGGACCCTCCATGCACTGTTCTGTGCACTGGCACCACAGCTCCCTCCACAGCAGGGCTGGGAGCTACTTGCTGCTACCCATTCAGTGGAGGCATCTCCTAGGCACTTTTGGGGCAACTGTTCTGCTCCACTGGTCAGCTATATCAGTGCTTCTCAAGCCCCATCTTCATCATTCCTCACCTAAAGCTGCCTGTGTCCTTGGTGCACAGGTTTTTATTCCCTCCGGAGGGTCCATCCCAGGTTGGGAATGGACCAATGAGGAAGCCCGAGGGGTTAGATCCCTCTCAGGTCCTCTCTTTTACCTTGCCCCTGGGTCAGGGTGAGGTTGCCTTTCTTTGGTCTTCTCCTGACTGGTGGGGAAGGAAACTGTCACCACCAATGGAGCCCGAGTCCTTTGGGCTTAAGCTAACAGTCTGGGGCTGCCAGTGAGCCCACCGCCCAGCCTGCCACATATGTAAGGTGGTGTAGCTACTGTGATAAAACTGTGTTAAATAAACATATGTATCCGTTTACTGTGTCTTGGTTTTCATTGGCTACTAAACTATAAAACCAGTGTCATTTTTGCATTAAATCACAGAGGCCATAGAACTACCCTGAATTCATTCAAATTTTAAGTAGAACATTGTTTTTCAAACTGAAGAACACATACCCCTCGGGGTGCATGGTATTTTGCCAAGGAGTACATGCCAAAATTTTGAAATGACAATGAAGCTTTTGATTGGTCAGCACAGAATAAGTAATGGTATTTCTGAGTGCTGACATTGGTGTCAACATTCTTCCTAAGGAATGAACATGCAAGAATGTGTTTGGTGTAGGGGTATAAGACATAATATGTCATAGTTTCATGGTATGGTCAGAAGGAACCTAGGTAGATCATCCAGTTTGACCCCCTGCCATGGGCAGGAAAGGATGCTGGGGTCAAACGGCCCCGGCTAAGTGATTGTCTAGCCTCCTTTTGAAGACCCCCAGGGTAGAGGTGAGCACCACTTCCCTTGGAAGTTGATTCCAGCTCCTAGCCACCCTCACTGTGAAGTAGTGCCTCCTGATGCCCAGCCTGAACCTACTCTCAGTCAATTTATAGCCATTATTCCTTGTTACTCCTGGTAGTGCTAGGGGGAACAGAGACTCTTCCAATGCCTGCTGGTCTCCCTTGGCCAGTATATAGACAGCCATCAGATACCCCCTTAGCCTTTTCTTGTGGAGGCTGAATAGGTTCAGGTCCCATAGCCTCTCCTCATACGGCCTACCCTGCTCCCCCGATCATGCGAGTGGCCCTCCTCTGGACCCTCTCGATGCTATCCACATCCCTCCTGAAGTGCGGCGCCCAGAACTGGACACAGTACTCCAACTACTGCCTGACCAATGTCGCACAGAGGGGGAGGATCACCTCCTTGGACCTGCTTGTGATGCACCTATGGATGCATGACAAGGTGCGGTGAGCCTTCCTGACCACGTCCCCACATTAGCAGCCCATGTTCATCTTGGAATCAATAGTGACTCCAAGATCATTTTCTGCCTCTGTGCTGACAAGAAGAGAGTTCCCCAGCCTGTAAGTATGCTTCTGCTTCTTCCTCCTGAGGTGCAACACCTTGCACTTGTCCGTATTGAAACCCATCCTATTCTCATCCACCCACCTCTGTAACCTGTCGAGATCTAGTTGTAGCCTGTCCCTCTCTTCTAGCGTGCTCACTTCTCCCCACATCTTAGTGTCCTCTACGAACTTGAACAAGGTGCTTTTCACCCCCTTGTCCAAGTCACTGATGAAGATGTTGAACAGTGCGGGCCCAAGGACCAAGCCCTGCGGAAGCCCACTACCCACATTCCTCCAGGTCGAATAAGACCCAGCCACCACCACTCTCTGGGTGCAGCTCTCTAGCCAGTTAGTGACTCATCTGAGTGTGTAGGCATGGACACCACAGTCTCCTAGTTTTTTAAAGAGAATGGGGTGAGAGACCATGTCGAAGGTCTTCCTAAAGTCCAGAAAGACTATATCCACTGCAACACCTGCATCCAAGGTTTTTGAGACATGGTTGTAGAAGGCCTCCAGGTTGGTCTGACAGGACCTGCCTCTAATGAACCCATGGTGATTACCCCTAAGCATAATCTCCCCTGCTGCTCTCTTGCAGATATGCTCCTGGATAAATTTCTCAAAGAGCTTCCTCAGGACTGAGGGAAAACTAATAGGCCTGTAGTTTCCTGGGTCCTCTATCCTCCCTTTTTTGAAAATGGGGACCACATTGGCCCTTTTCCAGTTCTCTGGCACCTCACCAGAGCACCACAAGTGCTCGTAAAGCTGTGCCAGGGGTCCCGCAATGACCTCTGCCAATTCCCTCAGCACTCTGGGGTGGGGATCATTAGGACCTGCTGATTTGAACATGTCTAGTCCCTCTAGAAGTTCCCTCACTAGGTAGATAAAGGCATACATGGGCAAAAAAAGTTTGAAAACCACCGAAACAAAGCATATCTTTTCAGAGGAAAAATCCATTCTTTTTTTAAAGGGTGCCACTGATAGAGAATCCACCTTGGTAAATTGTTCCAGTGGTTAATTATCTTTACCATAAACAATTTGTGACTTACTATTAACTTATTTCTAGCCTGGTTTGTGTATCTTTGTGTTTTAAATCATTCATCCAGCCCTACCAGAGGGTGAGGGCACTTTAGCAGAAAGTATTGTGAATCCTGTTGGGGAAAATCAATCACAGAAATCAGGGGATTGGATCAGATGACCTTGTGAAGTCCTTTCCAGCCCTACTTTCTTATAATCCTTTGATTAAGGGCTAGAGATAAAGCATGTTCAGTTCAGGGGATCTGCCTATACTATGCTCTTGTGCAAAAGGTCCAATGAATCTAAAATTTAATTTCCTTTTTGATAATTTTCCCATATCTTCTTCATTTCTTAATTTTTTTTTCCCATCATATTCCTCGCTCTTTTCCTCTGTCCCTTAAGGCAACCCTACCCCTTTTTATAGCTAAAAAAGGACCAAGGCTTCATGATGTCACTTAAAAAATTTGCTGTCATCAATCTTTTTTACATGGAAGGAATTCATATACTAGAGGGGTATGCAGCAGTACAAACCTTGAAATATATTGAGGACCAATAACTATTTCATTCTTAGTCAATGAAAATAATGCATGGACCAACTTAGAAAATATGATTTCTGTTACTTTCAGTTAGCTTTCATTCTAGGATTTGAGCAAGTTCCAGCTTTGATTAAAGAGTTATTGTAATGTGATAATTTAGCATTCATTGTGATTTATAAATACTGAGACTAGGGACTAAAATACCTCCTATAGAACAATGTGCATTCCATGACTACTTTTTACCTTTAGAAAACTGACAGAGCTGTACTACCTGTAACATAAATTATGCAATGCAGGGGTTCAAGTTACATTAGACCATGTCATTTCAGACTGTCTGACATATGTAGTAATGTGTACTGGTTTGACATTTGGATTAAAATCAAAAAGGTTATTCTTGCTGTACAAAAAGCCCAATGGATAGAGTGAATTACATTCATCCTGTTAGAAAATCTCTCTAATGTGAAGTTGCTTTTCTTTTAAAGTACACTGAAAGCTGCATGCCATTTTCCTTGGTACTTTATAAAAATAGCTTTTCTTTAACCAAGATAATACTGCCATGCTATCCTGGAATACTCATATATTTTTTTAATATTTGATATAAGGCTCTTCCATTAGATGTAATATATCCCCCCCCCCATTTTTAAAACAGATTTCAAATGAGAACTCTGGCCCTAAAATCAAAATTAAATATATACATAACTTCAAATTACATGCAGTCCCAAATAGAAACTACAGGTTAATAGGGGCCAGTCTTTCAGTGGATTTCAAAAAATATCCTGGGAGAGTTGAATATGTGTCCATATGCATGCATAAATCTGTCAGCTTCCTACACTATTTGAACTCATGGCTATCTTGTTTATTGTAGCTGAAACATAAACTAAGGCAGCTCAGAGTGATGCCAGTTCATAGATTCATAGATTGTTAGGGGCTGGAAGGGACCTTATAGATCATCAGGTCCAGTCCCCCTGCATTAGGCAAGAAAAGACAACTGGGGTCAAGTGATCCCAGCAAGGTGACTGTACAGTCTCCTTTTGAAGATTTCTAGGGTAAGTGACTGCACCATCGCTGGAAGTCTTGGGACAAGATGTATCTGTACAAGTGTATGTATTAATCTTGGGAAGAAAAAAATATATTCTAACAAGTTCAACTAAGTTAACCTGTTCCATGTGGTAGATAGGTTGATCCATCCATGCTTCATGTGTGTATTAAGAAAGCTAAATTTTGTTTAAAACAACCTTTCTTTTATCTTCATGGATAGAATTGCTAAGAGATAAGCTAAGCTTTCATTACCCCTGAGTACAGAACTGTGTCTAGATAAGACGTGTTTGGCCTGTCATGATGGCAGAGAAACTGGAAAAGGAACTAACGTTGTCCAGTGGCCACATCCAGATAAGGGCAGATGTTTGGTTCCCTGGAGACAAGTAGCAGTGGTGCACCTTGTGCCACAGCTACTTGTCCCCAGGGAATACCTGTGCCATGAGTGCTTTGGCATGCAGCAAGTTATCCTGGGGGGTGGTAGTAGAGGCTGGGGCTCTACTCTACTCTATGTGCTGGCCCCAGAAGCCTTACCTGGGGTCCTGGGGGCTTCCCAGGGCTGCAGCAGTGGTGATTCTGCCACATGGAGTCTGGCTGGAAGCTGCAGCACAACTTTGGGCAGCCTGGCTCCACTTTTTAGTGGACAAGTCCTGCCATCCTGAAGCATTGGGGGGTGGAGGGAGTGTTCCCTTGCATTGTGGAGAACACCTGACCATACAATATGTGGCACTGTAGATATTTTTGCAGCGCTACATACTGCATGGCTGTGCTCATCTGGGAGCCCAGTGTGTTCTATGGGGAAACAGGAGTGAGTAGGAAAAGACATCATGTTGAAAAAATGACACTTAAAACTCACCAGCAAGCTATAAAATACATATAATTAGGAATCTACCAAATTCGGGATGGCTGCCCTTTGATTTTGCAATCCAAGCATGGTGCCTAGTGCCATTTTTGCACTCAAGTGCTATGCCCCTCCCCCGACACCTTTGATTGGTCAAGGGGACCTGGAACTCCCACCCCTTTCCAAAGATTGACAGATGATGGAACTTTTGGGGCCACTCTGTCAATCAGAGGCATGGGGAGGGGCCACTGGACTTCACGGCAAAAATCCCTCCCCCAGTCCCGCTCCCACGCTCCCAATGCTTCAGGATGGCAGGGCTCCTTTTCTGGTTTTACATGTCTCTCTTTTTTCCCCCCCTACCTGCTCACTACCAATATTTTGTCTTTTCACAGTCCCTGCACTTTTTTGTGGGGACCAGGCTTTTTCCCAGAGACCAACCAAAGGTATGATTTCTGTAAAAATCACAAAATTGTGAATTCAGTAGGTCCCCACAAATAATATGGATATTGCAAGACTAGTTTTACTAGTCTTCAGCTGAAGTCAGTATAAATATGTGAGTGGAACCTGTGACAAACAAAAATAAATAATTTCTGTTTTAAAGATTCAGATGAGGGCTTCAGTAGCTTGAAAATGCTGTGCCTGCAAATAAAGGGAAACCTTTTTAGTGGCCTATTGAAAGATATCATGTTTGGAAATTGTTTCTGTTAGCTTTTTCTATGGTGACATAATAAACATATCTTTAACAAAAAAAGCCTCTCAAACCATCTTATAGATAGAGAAATTGGAGCCTAACTTGATTTTGTTTGATTATCTTAGAACTGTCAGCAGAAAATAGAATGAGGTATAAATGAAGTGCCTTTGGTTCTTGATGATACTGTTCCCCCTGGAATAAACAGCTCTATCGATTGACATTTTCACTCTGATCTCAATTTAGCCATTCCTGCTAATGACAGGCTCCCCTACCTGCACCTGATACCTTTCTGAATGCATTTATTCCACACCTTTGTGAAGATCCCTAAGTTGTCTGAAACAAATTTCACCAAAACATTTGCAACTAGTCTCCCCCGGACTGCCAGGAAAACCAAAACAAAGTACATAATAACAACGAAAACGCAGCTACTGGACTGCTTTCATATGAACTGCTTTTATAAAAAGCATTTCTGACAACCTCCATTCTCATGTGTTCCATCAGAGTGTTCAGATGACTATAAAATCCATTAGGTAAATTTGTTAGCAAAACACAGTGAAGACTGGAGACACAGTTCATGTTAACATAATAAATGCCACACAACTAATCCAGCAAATACCAGCAAATATGGTTTTAAAAGATACCAGCTACATAATGCAGTGTTTCTATAGCACAAGCTGGCAATGTAGTATCTTTCAGCATATGCAATAAAGTGAAAGGACATTTCATTTGTAACCTTTACTCATTTTTTTTCTCAGAAAAAGCTCTGTTTCCCAGAGAGGTTATTTTAAGTGGCTTCTGAAATTGTTGTATATGAATCAGTCATTGGTTTTACATAATCTACAACAAAGATCTAACCAGCTTGGGCTGCCATGCTGATCTAGCAAATTGCTGTGAAGAAAAATAGCCAAGAGTCTCTCTCATTTTTTCAGTGTCTGTAGTATAAAGGTTCAGGCAGACCAATAAAACTGGTGGCATTTGCTTTCACCAGGCTGCACACAAAGAAGTGAATATACCATCATTCGTTCTGAACTCCTAGCTTGTGGAAAGGAAGGAAAAAAGTGATTTTTTTTCTATAGAATAGTCAAATTGTTGAGTCAATTGTGACAAATTGGTATTGCCATGTTGATTGAAACTCTTTGTTTAAATGGGTATTTCAATTCCCTTGTCTCTTCAAAATAATTCCCTTTGGAGGATATTTGAGTAAGTATCTGACTCAAAAATTACTGAAGGTAATGGAAATATTATTATTGATTTCAATGAATTGTGGAAAAGGATTCAGACTTAAAATTCTATTAAGTCCTTATTAAACCGTGTTTTTATTACTCTATGAATGTGAATTGTTGGAATGGAAAGTGCATTGTCATATCTATGTATATTTTACTGTTATTCCCTATTGTTCAGCTATCTGTTCCTCCCCTTAAAGAAGTGACATTTTAAAATCTCTATCTTGATTTGCTATCTGTGTATCAGATTAATGAGCCATATGATGCAGGGAAGGTAGTGTATCATTTCATAATCAGTCCATAAAACAGAGAAAAGGAGAAGAATGCAAGAGAAGCACATTTGGAAAATTTATGGTACTGGGCAGTGAACTAGAAATGGGAAGAGAAACTACCCAGTCAAAGACAAGGTGTTAACTCACCTGTAGTAGACTATTATTAGTTATACCCATGAATAGCAAGACAAAAAATGTTACAGGGTACTGCTGATGATTATTTAAAATTATTTAATGCCTACACTGTGTTAGGCAATTGATAGAGCAAGTAAGGTATATTTTCACATCTCAAAGAGCTTAAAATATTTTATCTACAGTTCAACCCCTTTTTTTCCTCCTTTTTCTAGTTACAAGTCATAAAAAAGAAGGGGGAGAAAGTACATTGTGTCCCAAAACAGCTGGTATAAAGACCAGAAAATGGGTATGGTGCAGAGGTTGTACTTCAAGTTATTTGAAGTAACAAGTATCTAACTAAGCTTGTTACATAAAATCATTTATAAAAAATAAAGACAAAAAATAAATTAGTCCAAAAAACTAATCAGCCTATCAATCAAACAAAAAACTAAAACTACTGAAGGACTGAGACTATGTATAACAAACATATAGAGGATTGGATCAAAAAACGATGAACTATAATGGCTATGTCAGAAATTAGGCCCAAATGATGAATAGAATAATGAGAAGATGTGATATTTCACAGATCATTTATTAATGGGGCCTGTAATATGATGCTGATGCCAGGGAATGGGCAGACTGAAAGGAGAAAGGGAAGCTTTACCACCCTTTATGATACTCCCGCCATACACTGGGACCTCATCATCCATAGTGACACTAATAGGTTTGTCTTTATTACTGTGAGACTGCTCTGGACTCCTCTACACCTCTTGAGTCTCAGTCCCTGGCAAGCTGGAGGGAAGGCACTGGGGATAAGCCCAGATACCTTGTTAACCTGTTGAGGCTAAATCATGCACACAGACTCAGGTGAGTAGGGCATACCTGACACTACAGCTGCCAGGAGCTACTGCTGCACTGGTGTGGAGATGTCCATTGTGACTTTATTAACCTAATCCTAAGACATGATCTCATCAGACTGTACAAGAAAAAGATTCAGATGACATCACCACGTCCCCTGACTTTGGCTTAGTACTGAACACCCCCTTAAAATAGTAAATTGATATTCCTGTCACCACTCCCATCCTTGTCTGTCCTTTACTTTTCCCACCTTATTTCATTTCTTTCTGCCTGTCTCTCTCTCTCTTTCTCTCTCTCTCTATCCCTTTGCCTTGTCAGGACTGTATATTTTGCATCACTGCTATGGGCCTGTGATCAGAGAGCCAGGTCTTGGAAGTGTCTGATAGACCTGTATAGGACATGTTATTCTCCAGCAATTAAGCTATATACAAGAATCACCAGCAGAGACAGAAACTATATTATCTCTCTCAGCTGTTTTTTTTTTTTCCTCTCCCTTTTTGTATACCTTTTATTTTGTTTTATGTTCAAGAAAGGAGGGTCAAATTTTAAGAAAAGCAATGAAAAATATAGTTCATAACTCTTCTTCCCCTACAAAAACAGTTTATCCCATCTTTAATAGGGTAAGATTGTCAGCCAGAAGGGTTTTCCTACTGTGGTTGAAGGGAAAGGGCTAAGGGTGAAGTTATACATTACACTTAGATAATATCAAGGGAATTTAAAATGTGACATCTGTATGTTAACTTGTGCTAAGTGCCCTCTTAGCATCTCAAAGTTATGCCACTTCAGACATGCGTTAATGCTGAACTGTATTACCTAGCTCACGTTGGGGTAACTTTAGTCAGCTTCATGGAGATAAAATGAACAGTTTGTAGTCCTGCAGCATCCCTACATGCACCTCTCCCAGCTCCTCTGCACCCAGAGAAGGAACAGAACCTAGGGGTGTGTCCAGATAAGTGTGCACATGCAAGTCCCTGGGAACAAATAGCAGTGGTATATAGTTGTGCCACTGCTACTTGTCCACAGGGAATGCCCATGCACACATGCTCTAGTGCATGGTAAGTTGCCCCAGGTGGGGTAGGGGAGACTGAGGCCAGCACCTGGACTGGGCCCAGAAGCTTTCCCTGGGGTCCTCGAGGTCTCCTGGGACTCTCACAATGGCAATCTGGGCATACAGAGCCTGGCTGGCACCCAGAGTGTAGCTCTGGCTGGCCAGGCAATGTTTTCAGATAACTCATGTTGCTGCCATGTCTACCACCCCACTTTTTTTTGCTGAGTATTTTTTTACACTGGAATCTCCCAGTGCAAAAAAACCCAAAAAACAACCCTCTGTGCTGCAAATTAGCAGCATGGCAAACACCTGCATTTGTGGCATGTGTGGTTTGTGGTGCCATAGATAGGTCTGTGGCACTGCAAACTGCATGTGCACACCCATCTGGATGTGCCCGATGTGTCCTGGCTCCTAGCCATGCTCCTTCTTGCCAGCCCTCTAGTGGCTCATCAGAGCTGTGCAGGCTAGAAATGGTATTAACTCCTTAATGTGTGACTGTTCACAGCACATTCTAAAGTTCACAGCAGTTAACATTCCACAGACGTAGTGTGGTCTAAGCCTAACATGTAACTTCATCCTAACGGATGTCATTAACATGAAAAACTACAAGTTCTATATTTCAGATGCTTAAAGTGATCCCTCCCTTATTTCTCTATACCCTTAATAAAAGGTTAAATTATTTTTAATAGTGATTGTTTGCCCTGGTACTAAGCCATGTGTTTATACTCAAAACCCTGAATTCTATGGTACGGAAGAATTGGGATCAGGGTGGTGAGGGAGGAGGGTAGGAGAAAAAGCTACAGTATCTCCCTGGTATTATCATATTATTCACATTGTAGGTTATTTAGTACTTAAATATTCACAAAGAAGCCAGATCATTAATGCATTTGAAAGTGGCAGTCCTGTTCATTACCTTCTCCTTAAGATTTATGTGGCTATATACTGAATGTGTTAACAATGTTATAAACCATTTGTTAGTGTTGGTACTCCAAAAGCTTTGTTTGCAAATATGTTTAATTAATTAGATTGATACAATAATTTTCCCCAGGTTAATAAAATGGCTTAATCTGGCAGTATTTCTTTACTGCCATACCAAAAGGTGTATGTACCCAGATTTTCTCTTTTAAATACAGGTTTAAAAAATAAAAAGACGCAATTGTTGTCTGGTGATTCTTAAGTTGTTGGGCTTTTTGAGGGGTAAGACTTAAGTCTTCATTGGGTTAATTTCAGTGTCATTATAATAGCTGTTTTAATTTCATCAAAATATTTGATAAACAAAATAGTGCAATAAATGTAATAATCACCATTATTAGAGTTTGCTTGACTATGAATGTAACAGGCTGCATGATTAACCTGTTATGGCCTTAGTGCTACATATGTTTACTGCAAATACACATATACTATTTTACAGGAGTGTTCAATAGCTCATGAGAGGCTTACATGCAAGACTGGAAGGGTGTATTTTCAGAAGCATTGAACTATTTCTGCTGAAAAGCAAGGCCAGTGTTTTTGAGACTTTCACCCTAACTAGTGCAGGTTTGCAGTTTTTTATTTGTATGTTTTACTTTTTGTTTTTGTAGAAGATTTATGCTAGAGCTGGGAAAACAGTTAACAATGAACAGTCTGTTTACTAAAATTAGCCCTTTTTTCTCTTCAGAAGATATCTGAACAGACTACTCATCTGTCTGCTGTTCAGAATTGTTTTAGAGTTTGTGCAAACAAAATTCAGACTATGGTTTGCTCTCAGTGCCTGCTCCTAATATTTGGTATTTCAAATATATCAAATATTGCAAGTATTTAACATTTACAAATAGGTAGTCAATTCATATTATTTACCCCAAATATGCATTAATCTTGAGTAGATCATTTGTATTTCTAATGAAAAGAACCCAAATGCCCCAAAAGCACCATTGCTTTAAACAAAAAGAAAAGGAAGACATGATACTATCAAAAGAATTAACAGTCTAAAAAAGGTAAGACATTCTAGTATTGACCCTGGACTTAATTAGGGCTAATTAAGCACCCAGTCAGCAGCTGTCAGTGAGTCCAGGCCAACAAGGGGTGGGTTTTGACCCTGGGTTGGTTAACAAGTTAATCGGGGCATATCTGATCACCGCCTAGTTAACCCAGCAATTAGTGAGCTATGATTAATTAAAACTCTCACACAGGATGTAAACTTACATGAATAGAATGGTTTATTAAATCACAACAAACAACAGGTAACTGAACCACACACACACACACAGACACAGACACGGTCCCCACAATGACCCTTAGCAATATAACAATATAATTCCTATCTTATGCTGATCCTATCTAAACCTTAATAACTCTAATCAACAACAATATAATATTCCCTAAAGGATGGGGTAGACTTTATTGAGGGAAAGGGGAAACTTTATTAGGCTCATGTCCTTGTCTCTGGTCTTCATAGCGTGGTCTGCTCCCCAGGCAACGGCTTGGTAGGGCTTACCTTCCCCTCACAAACAAGGACAAGAGTGAGGGAGAAAAGGAATGGGTAATACAATGGGAAGTAGCAGGCCATTGCTTTATGTGATACACATACCCGGAGGGAAAGAAACCCGGGGATCCAACCCTATCTACCTCCAGCAAAAATTCACCACAATGGAGGTATGAGATTGATGGAGCCTCACAGGTCAGAGGAATCCAGCACGGCGTGCCTCCGTGGTACACCATCCAGTAAAACCAGTCACTCTATTCTAACTCTCACTCCATTTTCTCACCCTAGCAACACAATCACCAATTCCCTCACCAAGCAATCATCTCCAATCTCTCAGAGCCTCTCCACACCACAAAACACACACAGACCTCTCAGTCAAGCTCTCAGTCTTGTCACACCTACACCATACACCCACAGTCTCACACACACGCCGACCTGTCAGTCAGAGCCACCTTTTATATGGGTAGTGCACCCCATTCACTCAGGCTCTGCAGCATGTGGGTGTGTGCATGGCACTCTAGGGCCTTTGCAGTAGCTTCCATCACTCTGCAGAGGGTGGGTTAGGTAGAAGTCATCTGCTGACCTACATAGCCTAGGGTGCCATGATCTAGACCTGAATTTGCTCTCAACACTAGAACATTGCAAGCAAAGGATACTGACAACTACCTTATAACTATATCCAACAACATCTCAACTAGAGCTATTAGAAGTATGATTATCTTAAAAAAAATGGAAAATTGGATTTTGAAATACATGCTTCTGTGTGAACATGTGAAATATGTCAATACATGCTTCTATGTGAAATACATGCTTCTTTCTATTCATGTACATTTGCGTGCATTTGTATGGAATATGCTTCCTTAGAGGGGAGGAGGGAAATTCCTTCAAAACTTAAAAATCAAAACCCTAGAATCTTTAGATGTTGGCTGAAAATGGAAGTTTTCAGGATATTTTTTTCTAATGAAACATCAGCATTTTAAGGGGGTGGGGGTAGAGAAGAGGGGAACAGCAGGGGATGTGGAACTAAATAGGATCACACCTATCTTTATTATAGAGTTAAATCACTTGGATAATTAACTTTAAAAGTTGTGGAAAAATAAGTCCTTGGAATTTTATGGAGGAGATGAGTCTAGTAAAGCTAATGGAGTTATTTGTGGGGACAGCAAAGAAAAAAACCAAATAGGGGGTGAGAAAAATGAAAAAATCTAGTGTCATTCACAGAATGAAAAATATGGTGGGTAGGAAGGTAGATATATATTAAGGGCCAAAAACAAATAATAAATTATCAAGGAACCCTGAAACAGCAAATGTCCATGAAGGTTTGAGGAAAGAGCTGACTCTATTGATCTAATAGAAATAAAAGGAGTTAGTTGAGACATTGGGGTTCTGATCTAATTCCCTTCTAAGTTAATAGAGAAGTTAATGGATGTAACCATTAAAATCTTCAAGATTTGCAAGTATTGTTATTTTAACTTTTGTACTGTGCCTCAGACTGATAAGCACAACAAAACTGAATCTGAATGAATAACATCAATAGATAATGATACTACTAAATAACCTGATCCAAATCCCAGTGAAGTAATTAAAAGGCTTGCTATTAATTATAATGGGATTAGTGTATGCTTACTCGGAAGCAGACCTTCAGGCATTCGTCAACGTCTTTACCGAGGCATACGAGAAATTGGGACAGACACAACATTCAGAAGACTAAGGGCCTCCATCAACAAGCTCCTAATGAACAGTCCCCAGCTCTGGTAAGCCAGATCCATGATGAGACTCTGGTGAATGTTGAGTATTTCCTGTACCTTAGATGCCATCTCTCACAGAAGGTTGACATAGATGAAAAAAAATCAACATTGTCTCAAATGCAAGTCTGCTTCAGGGATCTGAATACTTTGAAATTTCACTGTACCCGCCTCCGCTCTAGTAGATGTTCCCGCGCCGCCTTCGCCCGAGCCCTAGATCTTGTGGGCCCCGGGCTTACGGGTGGACCACGAGGGCTACCCCTGGTGAAGTAAGGAGGACCCCTGAACTCTCCTGACACGACTTTGAAAATAACTTCAGTGGGGGGTCCTTCCTTGGGGTAGCTCCTAGAGTTGGCGCGGTCCCCTGCGGGTAGTCTTGGGGCTCCGTCCTCCCCTA
This sequence comes from Alligator mississippiensis, assembly GCF_030867095.1. NCBI lineage: Eukaryota > Metazoa > Chordata > Crocodylia > Alligatoridae > Alligator > Alligator mississippiensis. The sequence continues at coordinate 89,188,891 of NC_081824.1, forward strand.
CACCCCGGCCACTCGCCACCTATAGCTCTGCCTCTTCTTGGCTTCCACAGTGTCCTAGGCCTGCCACTGTCTTACCCCCAACCTGCCGGGCATCCGTAAATGTCCTTGGCTCAATGGGCTGTCTGCCGGGGTCGCCAGCCCAGACCTTCTGCCTCGGCTCCTTCTTTAATCCGGCTGCTGATTTCTTCACTGGCTCTGCTGCTTACCAAGCGGCCGGTTCCTTCACTGGCTCTGCTGCCTGAAATGCAGCCGGCTCCCTCGCTGGCCCTTCTGCCTACAGCGCAGCCGGCTCCTCCACCGGCTCTGCTGCTCAGGATGCCACCGGTTCTCTCTCCGGCTCTGCTGCCTGCAATGCAGCCAGTTCCCTCCCTGGCTCTGCTACTCCAGACGCTGCAGGTGCCTCCACCGGCTCTGCTGTTTGCAGCGTAGTCAGTTTCACCCCCGGCTCTGCTGCTCCCGACGCTGCCGGCTCCTCCACCAGCTCTGTTGCTTATAACGCAGCCGGCTCCTTCACCGGTTCTGCCGACAATGTCAGAGCCGGTTCCACCGCCAGCACGGCTCCCGGTTGTGCTGCCAGCTTTCTTGGAGCCCGCTCTAGCTCCACCCCTTGCACTCGCTGCAGCTGGGTGCAGCGTCTGATCTGCTCCCCGCAGGAGCTCACTCCCCTCGTCTCTCATCAGCCTCCCCACTGCCTCAGCGGGGCCGCTTTTTGTTTCTTCCTGGAGGCGTCCTTCGCCCCCGCTGCTCTGCCGCAGCCGGATAAACACCCAGCTGATCACCCGCACCGGCGTCCTCAGCGTATGCGCCTCCTCCGGCTCTGCGGGAGGTAAGCATGACTCCTTGCTGCCCTGGGGTTCCTTTGGTGCCCCAGCTCCCCTGGGACTTTCACAACAACAACAGAAAATGGAAAAGCAGGAGTGGTAGAAACAGCATGTCATGGACCAAATCAAGAATCCCGCACTGACCACCCCAGAAAAAACAAATGTCTGAGCAGCAATAGAGTCTGATGATCCTGGATAGGCCTCCTCAGCCACAGGTAAGATAGTCATGGAGACAACCATCCTCAACTGTGATGGATTGCCAAAAAAGAAGAGGGTATTAATTACTTGCAAACACAGTCACTGTGATACAAGAGAAGGATACATCTAGCATACAAAATTTTGATCTTAATGCCAGACACCTGCAAATATCAGGGTTGCTTGGACCCCATGATTTAACTCTGTTCCACTTGAAACATAAATGTGCTTATGGAGACTGCACCAAAAGGGGCAGGTAGCTTACACTGCACACTCAGAATTCTGGCTGAGATGAATGGGAATTCTGTCTGTGTATAGACTGCCAGATCAAGTCCCTAATCTGTATATTTGACCTCTAATGTGATCATTAAATAATACCAAAGCATTAAGCCCTAAATTTTAATGCATACACTGATTTGCTCATGGATTTTTATCACTTAGAACATTAAGAAGTGAAAGGATAATTCATCTTGAAGGACAAAGCATATGTCTTTTAACAAAGTGTTATCTTGGGACAAAAAGACTTACTAACAGATGGATTTGTTCATTGTGCACTAAATCTAAAAGGTATTGAGCCACATGATATGGACTCTTCTACATATGTGAGCTTATCTCAAGGTCACATGTGAATAATAAGAATTTATCTCTCACTATCCTGTTCTGAAAAATTAATACAGTTGATAGTAGAGAAACTATTCTAATTTTAAAATAAACATTCTTAAAAATCTTAAAAATTAAGTAGACTTAATTACTTAAGTATGATCCTACTCCATCCTACTGAAATCCCCCAAATAGTGTTAACAACCCTATTTTTGAAACTTTCTTTACCTTGGCTTCAAAGTTAAGTTAAAAAATGCAATAAGAAAGACAAAGACCCATCCACTTTTTGTGCTAAGTGTTTTCTAGTACTTAACCAGGTAGAATACAATGTTATGTGGGCACTAAATAGGTGGATAGGATGTAATCAAAAGGATTGTGGGCAGTTAGATACTGAAGTCTTATTTAAATCATTAAGTCTTGAGGGCTGTATCCACACAAGTGTGGAAGTTTGTTTCCCTGGGGACAAGAAGCAGCAGCACACATGTCCCTGGGGAATATATGTGCCACGCACCCTCTGTAGCATAGCAGATTACCCCAGGTGGGGTAGGGGAGGCTGGGACCAGCACTGGGCTGGTCCCAGCAGCCTTACCTGCAGCCAGAGCGATCCTGCCACTCAGTCTGTCAGGCAGCTGGAATGTGGCTCCAGCTGACGAGGCTCCAGATTTGGGTGGTACATGCTGCCCTTGCATATGCTACCCCACTGTTTTGTGTATGCAGTGTGGAGAACATACGTGCATTTAAGCACAACTAAATGTAATGCACATTAAGCTAAGGTGCATTAAGAGATTTTTAGCAGGTGTCTATGTATGCAGAGGCTTGGCACTAAAGTTAATGCACTTGGCACTTAAGTTAGTGCCAAATTCCTGTAGCCCTGCCATGTTCCCTTTGTGCCTGGGCAGACCTGACACTAAAGTTAGTGTCAGGTCATGTTGACATGTTTTTTAATGCACTTTAACTAACTGTGCTTAAATCTGATACCCACATTTGCAGGTGTCAAATTTAGGTGTGATTAGCCTAATTTTACTGTTGTTAATATGCATTAAGGGCACACACATGTAGCACCTGTAATGTACATTAAATTAGGATAATTCATGTTAATGTGTCTTGTTTAGACACATTCAAAGTGTGGTGTGTGGCACTGCAGATGTGTCTGTGGTGAGTGACACATACCACATGGCTGCACTCATCCAGATGCAGCCAAGGGGTATATCTTCACATACACTTTACTGTGGAGCTGACTAATTACCTCTGCAGTAAAGCATCACCTGTATTAGGGTACAATAAATTAATTAACTCTGCTGTAGGATAGTAACTGTTCAGGACAAGTACTATTCTAAAGTGGTGTAGTTACATGCACTGAAACACATGTATAGATGTTGACTGGGGCTGCTGGCTAGCCCCAGCTGGCTGCCTGCTGGCTACCCCAGCACTGTGGCATCCTCACACTCGCCAAGCCCCTCCACAGCATACTCAGCAAGGGTGCAGCATCCCTGGGCTGGCAGGCTGACCTCCCAGGCCCTCTGCAATCCTGGGGCTGTTCTGCCCTGGCTCAATGTGCTGCAGTCTCAAACGCACATGTAAATACTGTGCCCAGGAGAAATAAACTCCAGCATAAACTGTACCAGAGTTTATTGCTACATGCTAATTGCACGTGTAGATGCACCTTTATGCATCTACATAGCAATTTCTGAGTCACCTAAGTGGCATTTTTGCTACTTAGGTGAAGGTTACAATTTTATTGCCCCCAAAGAGTATTGTGTAATCACGTGCACATAGATTTGGAATGCAGAGTCAACTGTGTACTGTCAGCTACCTTATGTGGCAAGTACCTTAGCATAAGTTCTAGAAAAAGTAGTAGAGTAGTCTGTCCTGTTCAGCCCAGGAAGCTGGAGAATTAGATTACAGTGATACTTTTGAGGCATAGCCACTGTTCCTTGCATTTGATAAAATAGATAAAGAATAGTGTAGAGGAATCATGCCGGAAACTACTCTAGGGAAGGGACTGTATAAAGCCTAATCTGTGATTAAAAGACCACTATGCTGGGTAATTAGAGACAGATTCAAAAATTTCTCTGGGCAAGTGGGAGGTGTGTATGATCCTAACATGCCTCTCTCTCCCATCACTAAACTCACACCAGGCTTGTCCACAACTTCCACTCCTTTAGCAGAACACTACAAGAACACATTATTACCAGGTGGACTTCCTTTACTACTCTTTTTTTTTTTTTTTTAAAGTAGTTCACTTCTCTCTTCTAGCTAAACAAGTACTTTTGCAATCTCATGCATAGTTCAATTGTGTACGTTGCCTACAGTATCAGATCAGATCTGGCTGCCCTTTCATAAAGTTCAGCCACATCCACTTACTTAGAAATAATAATAATTTTTAAAATGCCCACAGCTCCTGTTTCCTTTTTGCTATCTTTATTCAAATCTTGAGACATTGACCCATTCTCCCTGGTGTCTCTAGCCTTATTGAACACATCATTTGTAATCACTGCTTGGAGTTTATTTCCTCCAGTTATATCCTATACTCTGTCTTCTGGTGTTGAACACAAAATCTATAATGACCTCTTCCAAGTCAGATCATAGAATCAGTATTGCATTCTCATTCTCATTGACCTGTCAGCTACCTTAAACATCATCATCATCTTCAAATTTGGTCTTTCTATGGCTTCTCTGACTCTACAGTTTTTTGGCTGTCCTCCTACCACCCTAATTTCTCCCTCAGATAGTTCTTTGGATGATCCCCCTTGTTTTCTCCCAGTTTACTGACTGAGTTCCACCGGACTCTGCCTTGCATTGACTTTTCCTGTTATGTACAGTTTATCTTAACTTACTTATCCTACCTGCAAATCCACACTCAACTATCTATGTTGATGACTCAGATATACCCCTCTGATTCCTTTCTGTTCAAATTAAAATCTCAGGCTTTCTCTTTGATCTACCTTTATGAATGTCTTACCATCAGCTCAAGCTCAACATGACTAAAACAGGGATCTTCATCTCAACCCACCCTCTGCAGCAGAGACCTCCCTACTATCTCCTTTCTCAAGCACTGTGCACAAGAGTATCATGTATCATCCAGGGCTTTAACCTAAGCATCATCTTGCATTCAACATCTTGACATCATGGCACAGTAAGTCTTGCAATTATTTTCCACATAAAAACTCCAAGATATGTCCTGTTGTATTCCACCACACAACTTAGCTCTTCCCTTCCCATATCCTTTTATTCACCACTGGAAAGAAAATCTTCTTTGTCCTAATATCTGAAAAAAAGCTTGAAAATAGCTAGGCCTCTGCTGTACTGAGCCAAATGCTTATCATTTTGACTAAGAATGCCTCACTGCTCCCTTGTATTCCTCCTATCTGAATCAGTTCGTTGACTTTTATTTTCTACTTAGATTTTACGCTATTTGGTCCACTTAGGCCATTTCTACACAGCACAATAAGCTCATTCAGAGATACCTCAGGTCCTGGAAGCAATATAGCCACACTGGAGGGGCCCTCCATCCTGAAAGAGATATTCTGCTTCTCAGAGATTCAGAGTTAGCTTAGTTATCTCTGCATGGGCTACATTGTACCATGCAGACATACCTTCACTGTCTTTTTGTTCTGTGTTTGTACAGTGCCTAAGCTAAGCACAGTAGTGCCCAGTCTTTGTCAAGGCTCCTAAGGAGTACAGTATTGCAAATAATAAATAAAACCACAGAACAAAAGAAGAGCCTTAATTTGCAACATCTAACACTGCAAAAAATAGCTCTTCCTTTTTATTTGTAAGATGAGCAATCTTATTTTTCAAGTATTTGAAAGGAAGAAGTATAAAGCAAAACACAACCACATAAAGCAGGAAATATTTCCAGGATAATTTTTGGAGCTAAATTTTTCAGTGACTTGACTAAAAGTACAAAGAGATAGTGGTATACCCATGTATACCACTAAATATTGTGTGAAAGAAACACTTCTATTATTAATCTCTTAATGAATATAGACCCATAATTAATATGTTCCAAATAGTTAATATAAAGCTTTCTCTAAAGAGGCCACTCTGTCAATACCTATTTTTTCTCTAATTTATATTCAACTCTTTTATAGAATAATGTAACACATTCACTCAAGAAGAGAGGAATATTATTTTCTGAGTCATGGGAGTAAGAAGGTGATAAATTGTGAATAATTTGAGAATAAAATAGAAAGGAGGATCAAATGAGAGAGTTTTGGAAATAAGATATGAAATAAGATGGAAGAAGGGGAGAGGAAAAGATCTAGGATGCCTGCCAATAGGAAAGGTATCAATTATATAATACTTTAAAAATGAATCATGAATTACAGATTGCAGTATTGTGCTTATTGAACATAGCTCCAATCCAAAATCTGGGAAAGGCTATTAAGTAGCAAATCTTATAAATACAGAAGATTCAGAAAAGATAGGCACTGGAGGAACATGTTTGTGCATTTGACATTTATCTGAATATATGTTACATATGTTACATATATTCAGATAAATGTCAAATGCACAAACATGTTCCTCCAGTGCCTATCTTTTCTGAATCTTCTGTATTTATAAGATTTGCTACTTAATAGCCTTTCCCAGATTTTGGATTGGAGCTATGTTCAATAAGCACAATACTGCAATCTGTAATTCATGATTCATTTTTAAAGTATTATATAATTGATACCTTTCCTATGTGTGTGTGTGTGTGTGTGTGTGTGTGTGTGTGTGTATACACACACACACACACACACACACATGCATACATATACATATACTTATACATATACATATATATAACAATTCTCTCTTCCTGGGCCATACTCTGCCACATAATGTTTATACCATGCCTAAGCTAAGCATAATAGTACTGTTAAATACATACACTCATAGAACAGAATCAGAAGTGCACCTGGTGGAAAATTTAACCTAAAATGAAAAAATAAACCTAAAAGGCTAGGGGGAGGGAGGGAGGCTTCAGATAGGAAAAATAACATTTTAAGATATACTTTGGTTCATTTGAACCTACTTATCTCCTAAATTCACACGGAAACAAGTAGAAAAGTAGGAAAATGAACATAGATTTGTGACCTTAACCAGAACCTTAGATAGTATTACTCCTGGGGTGTTTGAAATGGAGTTCTCATACTTAATTTTCTAGCTTCTATCCCTCTCTACAGTTAACTAAAATTCATAGAAGGCCATTAATCTTTTTTCCCCAAACAACATAGTTGTGTGGCTTATGACTTTTGACTTTTAGCAAATTCTTGTTTAGAGAATAATCCATCTACTTTTGCTAAGAGTTTAAAAAATGATATTTTACCATGTTTAGAGTTATAGATTATTTTATTTCATAAAACCCTCATATGTTTCTAGTAGGGCATTTTCAGGTGCTCAAAAATGAGCACCGATGCTAGACTGTCTCAAATGGTATCATTTGACATACTTGTGAGTCTCATTAGTCATACGATGATTCACTTTGTTTTTAAGAACATGATATTTTAATAGCAAAAATACAGAAAAAAATGATTTGCACCATTTGCTTTGTGATAGGTTGTTGGAGAAAGCCATTAATTTAGAATGTAACATTAATAGGAGAGATTATATTTTAAAATAATAAATGAGTTTAAGATTCAAACTAGTCTCAGGACAATATTCTTCAGTAACACTCATTAAGGATCTTTAATATGGAGCTTCAGTGAGACATTCGCCAGAGATTTGAACATTTAAATGTTTATTTTTTCTTAGAGATTTCTCCATTGACATTAATTAAGTTCTCCCTTGACTCGGAAACTTTGGAGCATTATTAAAAGAGCATGCTGGCCAGATGGAGTTTTCCATACTCTTTGAATTTTAACCCCCTGTATACTCTATCAAGTATGCATTTAATGGCCACGCATTCTCCACATATAATAGATTAATTAAATAGAACACAAATATGTTGGGACAAATTTTCAAAATCCTTTAAGGAAATTAGATACAAACTCTCACTGATTTTTAACAGTGAGATTCCTTTTTCAAAGTTTTTTCCTTTCAATTTTCAACAGAAGATTCCTTAAACTCTTTCAAAGTATCTATGAGGCCTGAATTAAGTATATTTAAGGGAAAAATAGAGTTATATAATATCAGTAGAGGAATAGCTCAATAGAAAACTAAAAACAAATTTATATTTACACCTATAAATCAGTATTGTTTATAGAAAACATTTAAAATCAAATTTTCCTTCTAATTCCTGTCTCAATCTGAACTCTTATGTTTTGGAAAGATATGAAACCAAAAACCAAACGTATACAAGATGGTAAATAAAGAATTTAAATAAGAAAATTCCATTTTGCTTATGTGTTCCTATGAAAACAAAAGCAATGAATTTTAAGTGACAAACTACATTTCCTCTTTGTCCTTAGTTATTTTCAACCTTAGAACATTTTCAGCTGTTCCCCAACACTGCTCCATCTGCAGATTAAAGGCTCTGTAATACTAAAAAATATTTTGTTACCCAGTGAGAGAAACAAGCAGTGGATTTCCTCCTAATACTAATATCAAGTCCATATTGTATAATCTATGAAGAGAAAGGAAAGAGAGGCTTTTCAATAAAGATAAGGACTGCATTACCATAAAAACATAGCCTTCTGTGTTTCCTCTGAAAGTGTAGCCAAAATATTTTTACAAAAGCTGATTTACCCTACAGAGCTCACAGTGAGATAATGGTGGGCAGAAAAGCTGGTCAGAAAGTAGGGTTTTCTGTATATAATTACAACTTTTATTCAAAACCACCAAAATATGAACTTTTAGACAAAAGCTAAACATATGCATTGTGAAAAAATTAAAACCAAACCATTTCAGTTTGACAAACTTAATTTAAATGTTTAATTTTGTCTCAAAAAAACAAACACCTTTTTCAGTATTTCATAGGATGACCACTTCACTGATGATGAAATACAGTAGGTCAGGAAGAAGATAACCATGGAAAACATAACGTGGACAGGTATCCTAAAATGGAGGGGGAAACAGACACTTAAACCAAAATTCCTATAAAGTATTGTGACAGCCCAAGAGGAGGTCATTTCATGTCTTGCTTAGACAATATAAAGTGGTTTGGAACATGATGAGATGCTTCTATTGGTAACATCAGAATAGAATGTTCCCACATATGCAAAATGAAATATTCAGGTTGGATCTGGGGGAAAAAATGGCTTATAGGTATTTTATTTTTCCACCTACCCAGTGTATACACATCAGGATACGTTTCTAGGATACATAAAGCATGTATACCTAATAGACCCAAAATAACTCAATTTCTTTTATATTCAACTCCTTACTGGAATTTCAGTTACAACTTGGTTCTTACAGATTGTAATCACTATAAGAATAGGTTTGTGGTGTGTGGTGGGAAAAATTGTCTATTCTTCCTCAAGTCCTGCATAATAGGGATTCCAGGACATTGACATATTTAGTTGAGACTCTTCCAGATCAAACATAAGAGGACATGGAATTTCCCCTGCTCATAAGGGAAAATAAAATTCTTCCTCACTGCTATTGGTGACAGCAATAGCTCAGAGCATGATGCCTTCTCCACTACAATCACTACCTTTATAGAGAGATAAAGATATACAAGTGGTCCCTCCTCAACAAAGGAACCATATGGCTCCATCTGAAACACATTTTATTGAGCCAGATTCCCCATCCTTCCATATTATCTCTTTCATAAAAATAGTTAGTTCAGTCTTAGAGATGTTGATTTTCTTACCCCAACTTCTTTGCTTGGAAGACCATTTCAAATCCTTGCTCCTCTGATATTTACAAATCTTCAATTCACTATTTAAATTTATCCACAGCCAATTTCCAGACATTTGATCTTGTTTAGTGTTGTTTTTCAGGCTAAAAAGCCCTTAACTTTCCTAATATTCATTCCATGGTTGTATTTGTAAAGACTGATCATATGCTGTCTCCATCTCTGTTTTAATAAATTTAACAAATGCAGCTCCTTTATCTTCTTTCGTAAGAAAATGTCTCTGTTCTTTTTACCATCTGAATGGGCCTCCTTTGAATTTCAATTTAAGTTCATCCGTTGCAGACTGGTGACTGAAACTACATATCCATGTCTTTTACAATGAAATTAGTATTACATATACCCAACCTAAGCTACCATATATTTTCATTAGCCTTTTTTCATAGTGCATCACACCAGTTATTCATGGTCAGCCAATGATCAGCTAATAATCCCAGGCTCCTGTCTTCCTCAGGTGTCTTATGACTGTGCATTTCCATTTTATAGCTGATATCCTTCTTATGGCTATATTATGCCCCTCTTGTGTTTTCTTTACTACTGGATGGCTTTGTCTTCTAAACTCCTGGATGTGAAATGTTGGCACTGTTGCAGTGTTACTTGGATGGAGTAGACATGTTTAAGTTGGCAGGCCTGGATAAGCTGCATTTGAGAGTACTGGTGTCATAGCAGAACCACTGTCATGGCTATTTGAGTGCTCATGGCACTCGGGTCAGGTCCCAGAGGACTGGAAAAGGGCCAATGTGGTCCCTATTTTCAAGAAGGGGAGGAATGAGGATCCAAGTAATTATAGGCCAGTCTGCCTCACGTCCATCCTTCGAAGAGTCTTTGAAAAGATTATTAAGGATCATATTTGTGGGAGTCCAGCAAGAAAAATAATGCAGGAGGGCAACCAGCATGGATTCATAGCAGGTAGATTATGCCTGATTAATATGGTTTCATTTTATGACTAGATCACAAAATACTTAGATGCAAGAGTAGAAGTGGATGTCGTTTTCCTGGATTTGAGGAAGGCCTTTCATACGGTATCTCATTCCATTCTCATAAATAAATTAAGAGGCTGTTACTTAGCTGTTTATGTGGTCCAGTGGGTGGCAAATTGGCTTGGGGGTCACACCCAGAGAGTGGTAGTAGACTGATTGGTATTGACCTGGAAGGAGGTGGGCAGTGGGGTCCCGCAGGTCTCAGTCCTTGGACTTGTATTCTTCAATATCTTCATCGGTGACTTGGCTGTGGATGTGATGTGTACTCTGTCCAAGTTTGCAGATGATACTAAATTGTAGGGTGACATGAACACTCCACTGGGTAGGAAGCGATTGCAGGTGGACCTGGACAGGTTGAAAAAGTGGGGAGAACACAATAGGATGCAGTACAACAAGGATAAGAGTGCTGCACCTAGGGCACAAAAATATCCAGCACACCTACTGGCTAAGAAGTGACCCTCTCAAGAGCACAGAAGCGGAAAGGGATCTCGAAATCATAGTGGACTCCAAGATGAACATGAGTCATCAGTGTGATGAAATCATCAGGAAAGCTAACTGCACTTTATCATGCATCAGCAGATGCATGACAAATAGAACTAAGGAGGTGCTACTTCCCCTTTATGAGGCATTGGCCAGACCACAGTTGGAATACTGCATCCAGTTTTGGTCACTGTACTTTAAGAAGGGTGCAGATAGCTTCAAGAGGGACCAGAGGAGGGCCACTTGTATGGTTAAGGATTTATAGGCCAAGCCCTATAAGGAGAGACTAAGGGCCCTGGACCTCTTCAGCCTCTGCAAGACAAGGCTGAGAGGTGATCTTGTGGCTGCCTACAAATTCATTAGTGGGGTGCAGCAAGGTACTTGAGATGCTCTATTCACCAGGGCGCCTCTTGGGATAAACAAGGAACAATGGTCACAAACTGACAGAGAGCAGATTTAGGCTAGATGTCAGGAAAAACTTCTTCACAGTGAAGGCAGCCAAAATTTGGAATGGGCTTCCAAGGGAGGTGATTTTGTTCCCTACCTTGGACGTCTTAAAAAGAAGGCTGGATAGGCATCTGGTTGGGGTCATGTGACCCTAGCACTCTTTTCTGCTCAGGCAGGAGGTTGGACTTGATGATCTGTTGAGGTCCCTTCCAACCCTAGCGTCTATGAATCTATAAAATTTTGGCTTATCCAAGACAAAGTCATCTAGGAAAAAGAAAGAGAGGAATTCTACCCCTCCCCCATACCAACTTTAGCCTGCAACAATACAGTTTGCAAACTTTGGTTTTATAGAATTTTTCAAAATGCATATATTTCTCTATTATGCAGCTCTTTCTACTAGTGATGGAAGTGTATAGGCATATACAAATGATATATGCACACACAGATTTATACATTTAGATATACACATATACCTGTATACACACACATACTCCAAACTCTCTGGCAGACACCACAGGTGGTGGCTAAAGGGAGGGTTGGACCTCAGATTTCTCAGTCTTGTTTCCTTTTTTTTCCATTTCTGGCATTTTTCTTCCTCCAAGGTGAAAAGGTTTTCCCAAAAAGAAAGAGGTATCTTCTCTCACAAGGCATTTCCATGTAGCCCTGTCTTTGGCTAGTGTTTTTCCAATGTGATGTTAATGCCACACTTCTTAATATTTGTCTTGAGCGTCTCCTTGAAGCATTTTCTTTGGCCCCATGTGTCCTTTGCCTTTGTCTGGGTTGGGAGCATAGAAGTTGTTTTGGTATATGTACATCAGGACTATTCACACAACACCCTGTTCACTGCAAATTATGTGGAACAACCAACACTTCCATACTGGTGGTGTAAGTGTCAGTGAGGACACTGGTATTTGTGTGATGATCCTTTCACTTTATATCAAAGATCTTTTGGACTTTGTTCAAGTCCTGATATCATGAATATTGAACATATGATGATTCAGTGTTCCAAAGGGAGAGTGGGCACATTAGATCCTATACTAGATCTCCTCAATGGTGTTGACCACCTTTGAAAGGTGGCTGCCAAGGTATGCAATGTTTTCAACACTCTCCAGCTCCTGTCCATTGATGAGGATCTTTGTTGGGGGGGCGGGGGGAGGAGAGATGTTGATTGGCCCAGACCAGGTTGGTGGAACACCTTTATTTTTCCAATGTTAAGGGTCTGGTCCAGGCACTGGTATGCTGGAGAGAAGCAGTCATGGGCTGTTTGTAGGTCCTCCTTAGTATGTGCAATGACAGCACAACCATTGGCATGCTGAAGTTCCACAACTGAGGCCAAAATAACTTTGGGTGTCTTTGCACATGCTTTTGGGTGTCTTGGGAAGTCTTAATTAGAGAGGCTCTCCTGAGTTGCTGAAATTAAAACACCTGCAGCAACTTGTGTATCCAGTATCCCACACTTCAAAATGTTGAAGCTTGTGTATTCAGCATCCCACACTTCCCATCCATGCATACTTTATGCCAATGTCATGTGGCAGATGGTCGTGGATGAGCATCTTGATGACCACAAGAAAGATGGAAAACAAAACTGGAGTGATCACAAAGCCCTGCTTGATGCCAATTCAAATGGGAAAGGGCTTCATCCACTGCATAGGATGGAGGCAGTCATCTGGACATGAAGGAGTCTTAGGATGGTGATAAATTACCCTGGGCAGTCAAACTTTGATAAAATCTTCCATAAGCCTTCACAGTTAATAAAGTTAAAGTCAAAGGTTTTGGTCAAATCAATAAAAGCCATATACATTTCCTGGTGCTGCTCTTGGCATTTTCCCTGGATCTGCTGGGCTGCAAAAATCACGTCCATGGTGCTTTTCAGTAGTCTGAAGCCACACTGTGACTTGGGAAGGATTTTCTCAGCAAGAGGGAGCAGTCAGTTCAGCAAAATTTGAGCAAGGATCTTCCCTACAATGGAGAGGAAGGAATACCTTGATTGTTTCCACAATCAGGCTCATCTTCCTTTTTAAAATTAGTGACAATATTGGCATTCTTTAGGTCAGTGGGAATTTCCTCGGTGTTCCAGATTTTGAGAAACTGTGTATAGAGCTTGTTAGTTTAGAGTTTCCAGACCAAGTTTGAAGACAGAGTTTCATATACATGTCATATACATATTATATAAGCACACACAGATTTATACATCTAGGGTGCGGACAGATGTGGTGGGCAAAGAGGGGGAAGCAGCACTATACCAGAAGAGGAGTCACATCAGTTTGACTTGGCTCCCCAGCATCTGTATAGATAGTGTGCTTCAGTGGGGCTTTTTGGCACTTCAATCGAATAACCAATTCAGTAATAATTATTTGTCATCCTTATAGTCTAAAAGGCTTGAACATTATGAAAAAGATATGGTATAGAACTGTATCTAAACCTCTAAGATATACTGGCTTTTAATGTCTAAAGAAAGATTTCTTTTTTCCATATTTTCCTCATGTCTCCCCAGTTTATCTATGCAGACAAGCCTCTTTATGAGAAACGAAGCAATTTCTGCAAAATTTTCCATCCCATAGCTTTGTTGTTATGCCCAAGAACTGTTTGTTTCTGCAAGATATATTTCTCTTCTTCTCAAAGAAATTGCTTTTCCAATTACAAAAAACCCAAAAATAAACAAACAAAAACTTTTAAAATTAGGCACCTAAATCTGTAATTTAGTTTCTAAATGAGTAATCTACTAATATCAGAAACATTAGAACATAACATATTTCATTAACTTCTACAAAATTATCATGTTCAAAAGTCAGATGACTTTTTCCACAGCTACATTTTCAGGTGGTGTTACAGGTTGGTTACCTTTAAACAATCATAAAAGACTCTTAAAACAGGAGCCAGGAAGAGGCATTTTTAGGTCTTGCCTTACTATCTACAACAACAGCACAATCAATTGGTGCATTGAAGTTCCACAATCAAGGCCAACATAACTTTAATTTTGGCACGGAAACAGGAAAGATTGAAATGGTTCCCATCCATCCTGTATTTGATGCCAATGCCATGTGGAAGATTGTCATGGATGAGCTTCTTGATGACTGTAAGAAGGATGGAAAACAAAACTGGTGCAATCACACAGCCTTGCTTGATGCCAGTTTGAATGGGAAAAGACTCTGTGGCAGAGTCACTGAATGAAGGAGTCTTAGGATGATGTGAATTTCCCCGGGCAGTCAATCTTTAATAAGATGTTGCATAGACATTCACACTTAACAACTGAAGGCTTTAGTCAAATCAATAAAGGCCATATACAGTTTCTGGTGTTGTTCTCAGCATTTTTTTCTAGATCTGCTGGGCCACAAAAATCATGTTCATGGTGCCTTTCGATGGTCTGAAGCCACATTGAGCCTCAGGAAGGATTCAAGTGAGGATCTTCCCAGAGATGACATTTAAAGGCACTTAAAACAGGAACATTCACCCATGAAAGGATGCTAACTCATACTAATTACCTTCTAAATGTTTTAAAATGATGCCACTACAGATGAGGGTTATCTTTGATATATTTTATTCAGGTCATTCCAGGGTATTGTTAGTCTGTTCTGGGGGAGAGAAAACATTTTCTTTTCATTCCTTTAGCATCCAGGGGGCACCATTCCCAGGCCTTCTCACACCTTTGCTTCATAGGCAAACAAACTCAACCCTTCTGAATTCTACTTCATGGAGTGTGAAGGGATTTGCTGGCCCCAAGCTCCAGGGTTGCAATCCTGACCACTCTGAGCATACAGGTGTAGCTCACCAGTTTGCTACCTGCTCTAGCACCCAAGTGCAAACAGCAACAGCAATCCTACTACCTACCTTCATGAAGAGAACAAGGCAAAGAATTGAAACCATTCTAAGGTGGGTCTCAGCCCTGACCTGATGTGACATGCATGCAGTAAACCTACTGTCTTGCAGCTCCACTCTGGTGTGAGTAGTAATGCAACCCCTGCCCCTGACCCCCTTGAATCCAAATCCAAATTCAGTGAGACACATATGAGATTTTAGTCATGTATTTCTTTTTCATTTCTTTATGTGTACTTCTTTTTACTGCTTTCCCCTGCTTGTTCACCATTTTGTTTTTGTTCCCCTCCCCCACCCCCCCAAGACTTTTCCTTTCCCACCTGTGGCTTCAGCTGGTTCCTGGTGACAGTGCTTCCCCCGGTGGCCAAACGGTCACTGCCTTAACCTGATTCTAGGTCGCCTCCCCCCTGCTTTCTCCTGCCACACCTTGATGTCATTGTTAAATTGTGAAAGAAAAGATAGCTTTTAGTCCTATAACTAGTTCTTATCCTTCCTTTGCCAGTAGATCCCCTTTTGGACCCCACTAGCATGAACCAGGTTGATCCATAGTTGGGCCTGCCTGGCTCATATATGCCTCAAGGCACCTGTTGCCTCAAGGCTTAATAAGAGGCTCCAAACTGCCCCTTACATCACGCGCATGCTTTGCAGGTGTTATTTGTCCAATCAGTTCTTTGTAGGGTTCACAGGCCTCCACCCATTTTCTTTTCCTGGGCTGCTTACCTTAGGTTCCACTGGGCTAGAACTGACTTCTGGGCTCCATCGTTAGCCTTACCCTATTGGGTTCTGGCTTAGCCACTCTTGGGCTTTGGGCCCCTGGCCCTATCACTGCCCTGCTCTGGGTGTTTAGTAGGGCTGTGGAAGGCTTCAGGTGGTGATTAGATTCGAAGGAGATTCGGCCCAATTCAGTGGCCAAATCTCCGAATCCAAATCGTAGCAGGGGACCAATTTAAAGTTCTGAATTGATTCAAAGATCTCCAAATTTTCAGAAAAGATTTGGAGAGCTTTGATGATTCGAGCAGCCTTTTAGACTATAAGGATGATTCAGGTAGTCCCCAGTGGCTGCAGCAGAGAGCTGCAGCTGACTCTGAGCTGGTAAGTACTGGGGGGGAAGCGGGGCTGGGGGAGGGGGGAGAGGACCATGGGGGGACCCCTGACAGCCCCCCTGACCTAGCCTCCACTCCCCCAGCCCCTGCATGGGTGCTCCTGCCCACCCCAGCTTGGTGCTTTAAAAAAAAAGCCCCAGTGCTCACCAGGTGCTGCTCCATTAGGGAACTAATGGGACCGCCAAAAACCACCCCTTACAGTCCCACCCAGACAACGAGTGTGAACTATAAGTTACATTCTGCTGCCTTGCAGCAAGACTTCTCTTACTGAGGTGTAGCAGGACCAGTATCATTCAGAGAGTCATGAGAGAAGCTCTGGGGTCAGCTGGGTGCTTTTCTGTAGCCCTCCTGGATAGGATCTCTTCATCTGGCTGCCTGCAGGGCTAGGATCCCTGGCTTAGCTCAACCCTAGGCTTCTATGCCATCTCCAGGTATAGCATGTTCACAGTCTATCTTCAGCAGGCAGCCCCCCCCCCCCCCCCCAAGCAGGGCTGCTTTTCCTTCTACTTCCAGAGACAGACTGTTGGCTCTGGCTCTGGCCAGGACTCGTATGCCCAGAGCTCTCCCCACTTCTGGTCATATGCCTTATCAGCTGACCTGCCTGCAAGGCTGCTTGAAAACCCCAGCCTGGCTGGCTGCCTTTGTCCAGATTACAAAAACCTTTCCCTTAAAGGGGCCATTCTGTTTTTCTGTCACAGGGGCAATGATCTTTAAAAAAGTCATTATGACAGCGTGCTCTGTTAACAGAATAGTGTTAAACAAAAAGGGTGAACACACTTCTTTGAGGCAATGCTGTTTAAGCACGACTATGAATTCTGTTCATGGGTCAAAAACACAAATGTAAGAAAAAATGAAAACAACATAGACACAGGTACATGCAATCCCTTAAAATGAGCACCACAATTCATTTGTAAGAAATATGAGTGAGAATCTAAATGAAGCTAGCTATATCAGCAGAAATACTATGACATTTGAATTTTCTAGTTTATCCTTAACTGGAAATATTAAAAATACAATGGTGCACATTGTCTTTAGTATTGAAACTTCTGTTTAATTTCATAGACACAACTCTTGAGGGGAACCTGTTCATCTAAGGAGAAGGGGGAAAGATTAAGGTGAGGAAAAAGAGATATTCTCAGTGTGTTCAATACAAATTGATATTTCAAAAGTGAACAACATTGTGTGAAGAATATAAGAGCCAATATAAGTATCAGATTTCATGAACAATTCTGATAGTATGTAATCTGAATGACCATGCAATTGATTTGTAATCAACCTTATTTATTTCCCCCAAGCTTGGCTTCCTTTTGTTTTAGCATTCTTATGGACAGGTTACTTGTGGAATAACCCGTTTGCTTTTTAAAAAATCAGTATTGAAATTCTGTCATAGCACATAGGTTTAAATGTGAAACACGCTGCAAATATAGCAGGTTTTGCCCAGTAAATTAATTGAATAAGCAAATGGACAATTCTATAAGACTCTAGCCATGGTAAGCAAGACAAGAATTCTGTAGTGAAAAGTTTTAGTGAGCAGATTAATTGCTAGAAAGGTGTTCCTATAGTCTGTCATATCACTGATGCATGTATTTATGACTTTGTGCATATGCAAATAAATAATGGAAAGCAATGAATATTAGAGAGTGATTACAGGATATTCTGTTAATAATACATGGATTAAGGATCTCCAGTATGATACACTGACATAGCTGATGGTAATAGCTCAGTAAGGGGCATTACACTCCATGAGATGTTGTCAATGTTTTGTAGATTAAGCACAGGGAACTGTCTCATATATTTTCATTGGGATCTTTGAAAAATACTATTTTAACCAACAGCCACCTTTTGCCATACCCACACATAAAAGAAAATTAAAAAATAAATATATGCATTGGGAATTGCCTGCCACAGGAGTGTAAGAAGAGTGCCTCACCTATTCTACAAACTGCAGAATATACACAAGTTACTAATGCAGTGAGAATCTATTAATCATGCCTTTCTTTGATGTTTTTAGATTCAAGTTAAAAATTACTTTTGTTTAATGAATATTATTGTATGTGTAGTACAGGAATAACACATACAAAATGGTTACCTTTTAAAACTAATTAAATTTTCTTTTAACTTAAGTAGTTCCAGCCAAAACTGCTATAAACTCTACAAAGACTTAGTGTGCTGACAGAAGTGATATTTTTCATGTGATTGGCTCCTTGAATGTGCTCTACAATGTGTCTGACAGAAGTGCATGGCTACAGAGCCCTTTAAAAGTGATTAATTATGTGTCAAATAAAACCTCATTTAATGAGGTTCAGATGAAGGTGCTCCTAAGCAGAGTGCCTTCATTAACTTCTGTCTGATTGGGACTGGGCTGATGCAGCCCAGTTCCACCACCAGTGCTATCTGCAGGATGGGAGAGGAAAAAGGAGCTCCAGGCTGGGGTTTGGCAGGGTGGATTGGAGCCTTCACGGCCGGGGGGGGGGGGTGCCAATACACCCACACCCACTCAAGCACAGACTTGGAAAATCCCAGCCCAGAGCACCTTTGCCCCACTTCTCCCCTGCCATCCTGCAGACAGCACCAGAGTTTGAAGGAGGGGCTAAGGGAGAGAGGCTAAAGACATGCAGCTCTCCAAAGGGGAGCTTGATCCCCCACCCTCCCCAAAACCAACAGTGAATATTTGCAGGGCTGTGATGGTGGGGGTGGTCTCTGTAACTCATGGCACTTTCTGTGAAGTGCCATGAGTTACAGTAAGAGTTGCACTTCTGTCAGTGCCCTTAGTAAGAAAGCTCCTGTTCCAAAGAGCTTAGAATGTAAAGCCTTGGACAATGTCACTTTTGTAGCACTACAGAGTCCAGAGAGTTTTGTAATGGTACAAAAACGTATGTGTCCATAAATACAAATGCCTACACAGTTCCAAAGTCTCCTTAAAAGTATGTTCTACAGCCAGGGGACAGTAGAGAGGCTGGTTTTCAGCTCCCTTTTACCCCACACCAGAAAAGGGGATCACTGAAGCAATATAGAGCTGGATGTGGCAGCTGTAACAGAGATTCTCTACCAAACATCTGATCAGCTGCCAAACATCTGTTTCACTGAGTGGCTCTGTAACAGCTGCCAGTTAGGGCTGCCTTGAAGGGGAGAGCAGAACACTCCGGGATGCTGGATTCTGAGGGTGGAAACAAATGTTGCCTGACATCCCATTTATGTCACCTTAAACATTTTTAAGGTGGTACAAATGCTGAGAAAATAGGTGTCCTTCCCCTTTGTTGGGCCACAGGACAGGAAAATCAGTGGCACAGCAAAAGGTACTTATAGACTGCCACTTTAATGTGGTAGATATGTATTACCTTGTACTTTCCCTGCTCAGCCAGCCCTAGGGGGCTGGCTGGGAGGAAAGAACCCTGCTTTCTCCACTGCCCCACATCTGTGCTCTGGGTCTGGGAAAGGAAGGAAAGCAAGACAATTACATCATCCCTTCTCCTGTACCATCAAAGGTGGGACAAGGAATGATGTGTTTTGCCCAGTGAGGTGGATCAGCTGTGCCAGAACACATTATAGCACAGCTGAATCCCTTCATTCATGAACATCTGTTTCTAGCCTGAGAGAACACTAAAGATAGCATAAGATGTAGTTGTTGACAGGTTATATGTGCTACATTTTGTAGTGCTACAAAGAAGTACCTTTTTGAAACAGGAACTCTTTATGGTGGATCTAGCATCTTTATGGTATATCTGCCATCTTTCTAGTGCTACAAACAGCCTGAATAAGTGGGCACATTTTGTAGCATTATAAGGGCCTATATAGTGGTAAGGTAATGTGTGTCCAAAGCCTTAGTGAACAGAAATTTATGGCATTCACATTTAGAAACAGGGAATTGAAACAGTGGCCACATCTACATGTGCATTAAGGCACTTTTTCTAATGCACATTAAATGTAGTACCTTCAATGTGAGGTACTACAGAAATGTGCATTAGCATAATAGCCCTTTTTTATGAGATGCTTTTATACATAGTAAAATAAGCTACTGTGCATTAAAGCACATGTGAAGATGTGTCCAGTGAAAAGTTAAGAAATCTGCCAAAGTTCATACCTGCAGTTTCTGGTAAAATTCCATTTCAATGCCTTAATTACAAGAACATCTAGTAAATATTTCTTTTAAATACTATAGGCACATCTACACATGGAAATAATGTGGGAGCAGTTTACCCTTGTGCAAACTACTCTAGAATAAACTGTCCCAGGCGGTATTTATCTTTTTATATTTATCTTTTTATCTCCCAACCCCAGCCCTGAGGTCATGGGGCCTGAGCCTGGGAGATTTTTATTTCCTTATAAGAATCTTCCAGTACTGGTCATGTGACTATGGAGCCAGTGCTAGGAGATAAGAATTTCCCAGCACAGGCCCCATGACCACAGAGTTTGGACTGGGAAATAAGAATCTCCCAGCATAGGCCCTGTGACCATGGAGCTTGGACCAGGAGATAATAATCTCCCAACCTGGACCTTGCAATGGTGGGGCTCAGGCTGGGATATAAGAATTTCCCAGTCCCTGCTTTCCAATCAGGAAAGCAGGGACTGGTGCTGGGGTATGGGGACATTGTTCCTGCCCAGGCTCTGGTGACAGAGTCCATCCCAGGAACAGACAGCTTCCAGGGTCAGGGAGCAAGTTCCCACCCCCTGCTGTCCAGCTGACTGGGAGCACATTTGCTTCCAATCACCTGTTTACATGTGCTATACTGTACAATAAGTAATCAAGCAAAAATTTGCTACTTGTATTTAAAAGTAGCAAATTTGTTCACAATTAGAGCAAATTACTGTGCAGTAAGCATCTGTATGTGTAGATGGTGACACTTACTATAGAGTAACTAGCTCTAATCTTAAAGCATCTCGTGTAGACGTGTCCAGTGTATGTGTAGTATGAACCTGGGGAAAACTACATACAAGATTATAGATATTTAATCTGCATCCTGTACACTGTTTTTGGAGCATAGTCTTTTAAACCTATGTACATATGAAAAGAGATACGTTAACTTAGTTTAATTCATGTACTGATTACAGCAACATTTTTTCTGTGGTTAAGGAGGAGAATTTATTTGTGAGCTTTGAATACAGAAAGGGTCTTCCACATTTTGTGAAAACAAAAGCAATGAAAAATAAAAAATCCCACATCATTAATCACAAAGCTGGCTTATAACCATGAATGAAGTACAAAGACTGACTTCCTAGAATCTAGTGAACCAAGTCAATTCTGCCTCCAAACACAAACAAACAAAAATGAGAACTGCTCTGGGATGCCCCTGCTCATACCAAGCATTACTCCTGTCTCTCGCCTTGAACTTTTTAACGTTTCCTTTATCGGGGAAGCTTACAAACTCAGTGGATGTCATAGGCAGGCCAGGTAAAGTTAATATCATGATTCTTGAATGGCAATTGCACCAATCAGAAAAAAAAATGTTCTTTAGCCAAAAACAAGCAAACAAACAAAAACCCAAGCCAAATGCACAAGAGACAAGTTGTATTGCATACACAGAATGCTACAATGCCAAGGCATCAAAGTACAAACACAAATCTAAGCTTCCAGAAATCACTTAGAGTATTCCTGATGCACAAAAAATGCAGAGGTAACAACCACAAATCCTTCACCTGAAAATATTGCTGAACAACAAACAGTAAGAGAGAAAAGCAAAGGTTTGTTTGTTTTTTTCAGCATGTTAAAGCTGGATCTTTGTTTACTCTAAAAAAGCAATGATGTAAAAATAATGCCTTCTTACCCAGACCTGGGTCTAGTCAGACTTATATCTGCTTTTCTTGGAAATAAGGGTATGAAGTGAAAAAACAATGTCATGCAGGCAGAAATGCCAGATCTCTGAGTGTGGAATACATATGTTTTGTGGCCTCAACATCAGCAATACAATTGTTAACTATGAGTTCCACTTGGAGGACTATTTTCAACTCCATTATTTTCTCCATTTTGTCCTCAGTTACACTTATGCAATCCCACTGAAAGCAATCAAGTTACACAAATGCATCTGATGGCAATACTTGACCTGAAGAATCTTTACTATTGGTGATATACAAGTCCAGACAGTGGATGACTAAACTTCCAGATCTTAGCCTGAATTTGTAGATCTGGCAGTTAGGAAAATTATTTCTGGTTTTAAACTGTATACATTTGATTGGCAAATTATCGAGAATAAATAACCATTAAATAGGATGTTGAATCATTGAACAAGATTATTTTTTTCATCAGTTTTCAGAATATCGCTGCACTTAAAGAATCAATCACATCTTGCTATATATTCCATATTTTGAACCAAAATGTTCCTGTTTTATATTTCACAATTGGTTGCTATAGAAATATAATCAGGTCACAAAAAGGGATTATTCTTTCAGGTAAGGAGCAAGAAGCAGATGCAAATGAACCCTTAACAAAGATGTATGTATATATATCACTGACACTTGAAAATATATACACAAATACATTAAATATAAATAAATATATATAAATATATATTTTATATATAAAAATATATTTATTTATATTTAATGTATTTGTGTATATATTTTCAAGTGTCAGTGATAATAGATGCAAAGAAAAAAAAGGGGGACAAATCTGGTATTTTTTATATAGAGCTTATTATTAAATTCTGATAAAATTGCATTCCTTTTAGAAGTAAATAAAAACATTTGTACATATAGGGTAACTTCTACATTTTAAGACCCGAGTGGTGCAAACACTGTGAACAGTTAGGGTCTGTGCACATTTTACAGTGCTGTAATTTAGACTTTTTATAGCACCATAAGGTTATAGTACTCATACATGACAGAAGTGCAGTGTTTGGTGGGGGTGGGCCTCTGAGCCTCCCTGAACTTTCCAGGCTAGGAGGTACGGGGTGCTCCACAGCCTTCTGGGTCTCCTTCACCAGTCAGACATTAGATCAAGGTACAGATGTTTTTTAAAGTGCTATAGGTTGCTAAAGCATTGTAAAATTCAGCATTTCAAATTTAATATCTCATTTAACAAGGGTTAATTTAAAGCACTGCACCCATTTATTTTTAAAGTGCTGTAAAGCCATGCACTTCTGTTAAGTCATGGCAATAAAACACTTTAAATGGCAAAAAAAAGCAACTTCTGTACCCACCCTGAGTTGTCTTTCAACGTTAATGGAATACTCATAGGGATGGCAGCTATTTTTCCCCTCAAGGTATCAGCATACAACATAGCTATTACTGGGTGCATCTACATGTGCCTGCTAAGGCTAAGCAATGAACTCTGGAGCTTATCATTCTAGAGTTTATTGCTGCCAAGCACGGTGTCTTCCTGTGCACCTGGGATCACAGAACATTGAGCCGGGTCAGAGCAGCCCCAACTGGCGGAGGACCCAGAGGTCTCCAGAGCCAGCCTGGGGTTGCTCTCCCTGGCTCAGTGTGCCGTGGAGGGACTGGCTGAGGCATAAGGGTACTACAGCAGAAGGCTAGTCAACAGGCAACCCCCACACAAAAGCACCCTCATGCCCCAGCCAGCCTGGTCCCTGTCTACATATGTGCTACTGCGTGCTAAAAAAACTGCCACAGGATAGTATTTGTATTTACAAGTACTAATCTGTGGCAGAGTTAATTAGTTTTGGGTGCCCTAATAGGGCCACAAGTGTAGACACCGAGACATTTACTGCAGAGCTAATTAGGCAGCTCTACAGTAAACATATTGTGCAGACACACCCACTATTTTTATCTAGGCCTACTTCATAGTGAATTTATCCCATAGGAAGCAGTAGACATACAACAAGTTATCCTAAGCTGGTTTGCTACAGCAGGCACTGGTCATTAGGTAGCAGGTGAACTGGACAGCAATGAGCCAAATCTAGGATGAAACTGACTACAACTGTGGTCATGTGATCCATATTCATGAGTCCTACACTGGTTATGTACATTGCTTATACCAGTCAGTTTCACCTCACTTTCCAAGAGGTAACTATGCTCCAGAATTGAGTGATTTACACCAGTGCATGTATGTGTTGTGCATCCACTCTATTTTAACTAAGGAGTAAAATCAGCTTATGCTGTAATTAAGGTGTCATGTGTTGGCACCTTGAGGTATGTAAAGTACTCATGCTACATTTAGGGTATTCCTGTGGTTATCTCTCTTGGACACAAGCCATGTACTTTACCTTCTTTGCACATGCCAAAATCTGAAATGCAGCAGTAATACCACTCCAAAATGTTTCCCACAGCTAGTCATAGGCATGGCAGAGGCAGAGATTATGAATGTCCTAGGGAAACCCCTGAAGCAGCTTCACTGCTGTATTTGTGAGTTTAACATCTGGATGAATGAGGAGAGCATCCTTGAGAGTAGCCTCCTGCCCCCAGCTTTACCAAAGATATAGCATAGACTACTCTTGTGCCACCAGATGCATACACATTTAGTATAATCACATGTTACCCTCCCTGAGGCTCTGAACTGTATTTCTCTAGGTAGAGGATATTATGCATTGGCATCTCAGGGTATGGACATCCAGCACATTTACTAAGTACTTCTGACTCTATGCACTGGCCTACAATATAGTAAATCATTTGATTCCAGGATAAAGTTAATCTTTGCAAAATATGTAATAACTTTACAACATTGATAAGTTAGTACATGGAACATCATGTGTCTTCCCCCTAATCAGTTTCATTCTAGGATAGTCATCTGCTTAATGAAAATCAGCACCCCCACCACCTAATGGCTAGGAAATGTAACAGTGCTTATTACAGGCACATAGCTTGGGAAATCTGTCCAGGTACCTGCTCCTTACTTTGGAATACATTTACAATGTTTAATATTATTCTGTAATAATGATGGCATATGTTCATACTTATAGGCATTTTAATGAACAGTTCTTATGCAATATAACCTCTTAGGTATGCAGGTTGGCCAATTGTTGTATAAAACTCATAAACATATGTAGAACTCACCAGGAGGACTTTACTGCAACAACCAACAGCAAGCTTGCTGCACATGCTCCTGTGTCATGAGAAAGGGCATAGTCACCTAGTTATAGCTGGGAGACAAATGGGATTTTTGTGGCTGGCAAGGGTGATTGAACCCCTGTAAGAGATTCCTGTGAGTTGAGTCAGGAACTGAGTCAGAGAGGATTTGGAAATGGTACTATCCTTGTTTGTGGGAAGTTGCATTTTTACCACATCAAGCAGAGCAAGTTAGAGCCATTGGGCCAGACCTAAAGTATGTGAGCATTCTGAGCCTGTGTGGATGAACCTACATCCCCCTATGTTAGCTTATGCCCAAGCCTCTCAGTCCCCTTTGTGCCACATTTCAAGATTATCTAGAGACCACAAACTTTGTGCTTTGCACATACCAGCCCAGACAAGTTCAGCACTGCTCCTGTTTTGTTTTGTTGTTTTTTTTTTAATTCTATCAGGTTGCAACCCAGTTTCCAGAGACCACTTAGACCTTGGCCTACACAGTCCTCAGCCAAATCCTAGATGCCTTCATCTGTCACACGGGAGAATATATAACCTTCTTCCATGACCCATATATCTGATTCCTCAGACTCCAAAGAATATTTATTTGAAATTTCAGAACATTACACACATCCCTGGTTTCCTAATGTGAAGGACTGCACCTAGTTACCATTTGTCATTTGCTTCAGAGGTTGCTTGAGTTCTAGAAAGAAACTGATGGTGTTCAGGCCTCCTGACAGCCAAAACAGTTGGCATTCTACTCTGTACCAGACTATAAACAAGTCTTGTTGAAGGGCCTTAGATGCTGACATTTTTATGTTTTATGTCTGTTGATATGACTTGAACATGCCTTTCACACATACAAAAAAAGTTAAATGCCAACAAAAACCCTAAGAAGAATTATTTGGATGAGTAGGGGGGACAACCTGAGGGATGAGATAATAAAGGGAACAGTCAAAGAACTTTTGATGGTTCTGAATGAATTCCAATCAGCATGGTCTGATGAACTTCATTTCAGGGTTTTGAAGCAACTAGCAAAAGAGTGGTAATATGGTAATATGATGATAATATTTACAAAGTACCAGCCTGGAAAGATCCAACATAGTGCCCCTCTTTAAAAAATGCAAAAAAGGAGGGCCTGGGGAACTATAGACCAATTAGCCTTGTTACCAAATTTGCCCATTACTTTGGGGTGTGCTCATTTATTAGGGATATGTTTCTAGGGTCTTGGTGATTCTGTCAATGAGCTGCTTGTGTTACTATACGGAGCTGTATCTCTCCCTTCTGGAAGCCCTCACCCCCAGTGGAGCTATCTTGCAGGACTCAGTCTCAATGGGACTGGGTTCCTCCAGTTACCAAATCAGTCATACACACAAAGACACACAAATTAACGTGACACGCCTGACCTGGCCGGGCTGATCAGCATGGACAGGCTGACACCCTCATATGCCACGAATCAGTTCATAAGAGCAACAATAAAAAGCAGTCAAACACAAGCACACAGGTGAACAGAATCCCTCTGAATCTGGCTGGGTGTCCAGCTGACACCCTCATGGGCCAGCATTCAGTTCATAAGGGCACGTCTGAGTCAAACTGGGTCAATCAGCCTGTACAAGCTGATCCCCTTATGTGTTTCAAACTCAGCACGTCCCAATCTTTGGCCTCTTGATGAGCAGACCCCACAATATTTTTGGGCTTCACAGGGATCTTTAGCTTAGGTAAAAGAAGCATTGCTGCAGAGCATGGGAGGAAAGAGAAGCAGAGAAGGAAAAATATACCCAGTTACTACCAGTTTGACTATAAAAGTTTTTTATTGCTAAGCATATGAAATATATAATGGTACTAGTAGTAATAGATATGCAAAAAGAAAAACAAACACAAACAATTACAGTACTACCCTGGTTTCACTAAGTATTTGGGGAAACTTAGCTCAAGCTTAACTGATACAGTTCAGATTCAGAAGTTTAAGCCTAGAGAGAAAAGAGAGAGAGAGAGTGCTGGGATCTCACCAGTCTGAGGCACTCAGGCTGCAGAGCTGACAGGCACAGTCCTTGAAGGGAGATGATCTGTTCTTCCAGCGTCCCAAGAACAACAGGGGATGGTGTCAGCACAGGAGTTTCCTTCCTTTCTTCCTTCTTCTTCTTCTTCTTGAAGCGCACACACTTTTTACAGATTTTTATACCCTCAGTTCAGCTGCTTCGAAGCACACTCAGTAGTGTAAATCATTGTCTTTTCTCTTGACTGTTGGGAGCCGAGGGCAGTCTAAGGCTATGGCCAGTAGCCCAGACCGTCAGGTGGGGTTTTTCCACAATGGAATAGAGTTAGGCACGGAAGCGTATTGGTTGTATAAAGAAAGCTTTACTTACACTGCCGATGGTCACAGTGCAGGAAGAAAACTTGCTTAAATTACAGTTGCACACAAACACACAGGGGTGAGATCTCTCTTCGAACCGAACCGAGATGAGTCATCAGTGTAGGACTCCACGAGCGCTTCATACGGGGGTACGTCGATATTTCTATGATGACAGGGAGTGGTTAGAGTCTGATCAGGTCCCTAAGTTCTCCTCCAAGACACACGCGGAGTTTGCTAGGCTCCACAGCGCGCTTAGAGTTCCCCACAAGATGGTTGGGGGGTCCTCCAACTTGGGCGGAAACTGCTCTAGCCTTTTATACGGCTAGCAAACCAATCGTTAGCTGCCAGGTAGGAATAATTTAGAATTGACCAATAGTGGGACACAAATTTGCATACGTGTGGCGGGAACTCTTTTACGCCGGGGTTTTTTCTCTGCAGCTGAGAAATCCACCGTGCAAAGAAAGCTCCATGTGGCAGGAAAATTCCAATGTGCTGAGGCACTAAAAATCATTGGGTTATGACATTGACAAGGGGTTATCTGGTTTGGAACATCTCAAGAAACTGATTGATAATCAGGAAATGCATAAGATTAGGGAGTAACCAAATACTTGGGAGCCAGCTTGAGATTCCTATGGATGGCAGATATACTGATGGGATATCTCATGGTTTCTTCAGAAACAATAGATAGCTTGCAGCATCAGGATTTTGGATTTTTACTTGTTGTGAACAAGCCTCAGCTTAGCATGACTTTTCCAGATCTTACTATAGTCTTTTAACAGACTTAAAGCAATTATTGGGGTGCTCATAACCTTTTGTGGAGAGGACTCCCACCAGTCATCTCGAGAAAGGTATGACAACACCTGTGATTAGGGTTCCAATGGGCTGGACGTTGTGATGAACCCTTAACCATTGTTCAAATGTTGCCCATACCCCCTCTGACTCGGTCTCTTGCCTCAGCATTCCCTAACCCGGCAACCGAGTTTTAGTCAATCAAGTTTAAATAGGCCTCCCATAGTGGGACCGGGGAATGTACGGCCCGAGATGCCTATTAAATTTGGGGGGGCGGGGAAGTCCTTAGTAAATCCACATTAGAACTGGTCTGATAAATGCTGAGCTGGGTGTGTGTGAACATGGGTTGATTAGCATTTGGAGCACAGATTCCCCATCATGCAGTGCTCCCCTGCTTCTCTGGTCCCAGAATTCACTGCAGTCTCTGCTTCAGGCTTTCTGTTCTCCATCTCTCATGTAAATGAATGGTCATCTGGTTCCATCCTGGATGCAAATGAGACCTAGGGCAGTTGGTTCACTCTTGTCACCCTTATCTGGAGGGTCTTAGGTGCGTCTCTCACTGCATCTTAATCAGTTTCGTTTAGGTAGAGGAGGGGAGGGAGGGGGGGTGAGTCCTTTGTGAGTCAGACAGACTGCATCCTGTGCCAGGGTTGCCCAAGAACACACAGCTGAGACGAAACAGCCTCGCCTCCCTACCCAGGAACTTACTAGAGCGTAGCACAAGGAGGTTTGCTTGCAGGCATCTGGATTAGAAAAGGCTGATCACATGCAGCCAGCATGGATTTACTAAGAACAAATCATGCCAAAAAGATGAATCTTCTTCTTCACCAAGATAACTAGTTGGGTTGATGAAGGGGATACACCTGAGTAGTATATTTTAGGCCTCTGCGAACCAGCTAGTATTTGCTTAGGATTTGAATTCGGCCGACTCAGGGGACAGTGATTCTATTTGCTGATTTGAATCGGTGCCCCAAATTGATTCAGCTGAATCTGGTTCAGAGATTTGAATCTGGTTCAGCTGACGCTGAATTGGCTGAATCTCCAAATCGGACAGGCACCATCCCCCACTAGCTCTTCCAGCCCCTAAAAAAAAAAAAAGCCTGGCACTCACTGGTTGCTGCCAGGTGGGGACGAGGGGCAATCCCCACTGCCCCCAACTTCCCAGCACTATGTGGGGGGCTCTGTCACAAACCCCCACTCTCCCAGCTGCCCTGCCTGGCCCCAGTTTCCAGCTCTTTAAAAAAAAGCCCCCATTCAATGGATCCCCACTGCCTCATGGTGCATGGGGGGGGGGGGTCTGTCATGAGCACCCAGAAGCCCCGATGGCTGCTGGTGAGTGCAGGGGTTTGTTTGTTTGTTTTTAAGAACTGAGAGCTGGAGCTGGGCAGGGTAGCCATGGGGAGGGGGCTGGGAGAGTGGGTGGGGTTGAGAGGATGCTCAGGAGGGCTGGGGGAGCAGGCAGGGGATAGGGCCTAGTGGGGGTCCCCCCATGGTCCTCTTCCTCTCTCCTCCAGGCCCCCCTCCCCCACCCCCTACTTACGAGCACAGAGTCTGGGTCCAGCTCCTTGAGGCAGTTAGCTGGGAATGCCCAAATCTCTGAAGCTTTCCAAATCTTTTCCAAATTGATTTGGAGAGCTTCAAATTGATTCAGGCTTTTTATTTATTTATTTATTTTTTGGTCTCCTGATTCAATTCTGATTCAGAGATTCGGCCACAAATCACGCCAAATCTCCTCCCTATTGAATCAGCACCCAGAAGCTTTGCACAGCCTTAGTATATTTGTCTTAAGCAAGGTTTTTGCAAAATCTCATGAGCTTCTGATTAACAAATTAGAGAAATGTGGGCTAGACAAAACGTCTATAAGATGGAGAGAAAACTGGCTCAATAGCCACAAGCAGAGTGGCAGGAAATTTCAAGTGGAAGACCATTGTCCTGGGCCTGGTGCTGTTCAATACATTTATTAATGATGCTGATGCTTGAAAGAGAGCTTCTTGAACACATGTTCAGATAACATGAAACTGGGAAGGAGGACAGGACTGCAATTCAGAATGATCTCAACAGATTGGAAAGCTGGGTTGGAGCTAACAATATGAAGTTCAATGCAGTCAAATGTAAGGTGCTACACCTTGGAAAGAATAATCAAAAACACATATAAAAAATGGGTGACACCTGACTAGATGGCAACACTAACAAGAAGAATCTAGGACTCTTGGTAGCTCACAGAATCAATATAAGTCTGCAATGTGATGTAGCCATACAAAAGACAAATGCAGTTTTGGGCTGCATCAATAGAAGCATGAGGTGATAGTGTTCCTTTGAGTAGGCCTAGTCTAAAATACTGTGTGTAGTTCTGGGCTCCACATAATTAAAAGGAAATGAACAAGGTTGAGAGAGTTCAGAGGTGGGTGACAATAATGATAGAGGGCTTGGAAGGTAGTTTGTATGAGGAGTGGTTGAAGAAAATAGGGATGTTCAGCTTGCAAAAAAGATGCTTAAGAGGAGACATGATAGCAGTCTTCAAATATCTGAAGGGTTTCCTTGAAGGAGAAAGAGAACACATTTTCTCTCACTTCAGAGAACAGGCTGCAGACCTATGGGTTAAACTTGCAGCCAAGTAGGTTTAGATTGGATACTTTTCTTCACTGTTGTTATAACAGTAAAACAGCGGAATAGAGTGCCCTGGGAAACTGTTGAATCTGCATCATTAGAGGTGTTCAATTAGATGGTTGATTTAAGAGTGATTATGCCTATGTTCTACTATGGGTATATACCATGCTTCTGGACTTGCTGGTTGCAAGATAGAGCTGGGAAGGGGTCCTCCCCCACAACCCTTCCTGTTGCTACATGGGTCTGGGTTTATTTTTTCTTAATCTTTCCCAGAAGTATTGGGTGTTTGACTGCAGCCAAGTCTGGGGATTTTGATTGGGATCAGCCAATATTCCTGCTAGGACAAAAATCTTGGAGGTTCCTAGCTAGAGGGTCAAGGTCAGTTGGCAGTCTGTGCTCATTTCCATAATGGAAACTTCTTTCACGTTGTATGCTTCCTAATGTCCCTACAATTTCCTGAGAGTATCAGGTATTAGCTGACCAGGTCAACTGGGGAGAGAACCACAGGCATTCTGAAGATGAAGTATTAGTGCTTCCATCAATCTGGTGTCTCAAGAGAGTAAATAGGATTTTTATGACTTGCTTCTTTCTGCACAATATAACTATACAAAATGGAATATCTTCACTTGTGGGGGTAATGATATTGGGATGTTTGGTGAAGGGAGGGCGAGAAAGAGTTGGGTAGAGAAGACAGAGGGCTCAGTTGCACAGAAAGCAATACATAAAGAGGAGGATGAGCATATGACACCCCATGAGTTTGGGCATTTGTGGAGCAGAGGGATTTGGAAGGAAACAGAGTCCAGATTACACTGATTCTGAATATTTTAACTTAGCTATGGAACACTGCACACATTGCCTACCCCACAGATGCTTAACCGCGTGAACTCTGTAGGCTTGATAGTCAAACTGGTTGTGACTTTCCTCCATGAATATCTGTTACCTGTGCTGGGCACAAAGATGCATGTCCCTTCTTTTCCTTCAAATTGATTTAATATCCATTCCTCCCCAACTTCATTCACAGCCTTCTGAAGGTGTGCCCAGAGGCAATCCCATTTGGACAGCTGCTACCACTCAGAACCCACTGAGATCCTAGAATAAATTTGGATTGTAGCATGAACCTTCGCTTTTCTGGGATAGCGAGGACAGTTTGGGTAGGCTTATTACATGAGTACTTTATAGTAAGTGTTTGAATTGCCAACACAGGGGAATCAGCAAAGACAGCTTCTTAAATATTTCTTGAATGAGTCCCAGAGCTGTGACTTCTTGAGGTCAGATGTATGCTTTTGAGTGCTTACCAATCACAGTACAGGTTGGGAATTGTGACTCAGCATGTAGCGGTGATGCATCTCAGTGCAACAGGACATGCCCCTGGGCATAAATGTAAGGTCTGCCTGTTGCGCATGACATTGTAACTTCCAGACACTTAGGACAGTGTTTGGCTTAATGCCCAGAACTGTCTTGGCTGAAATTGCCCAAGGGGGAAGTTGTGAATGTGTTTTCAGTAATTTCTCCTTATCATTGCCTGTTTGCTTTGTCAGACAATGCGTGTCTCCTTTTTGCCACCTGTAGTCAGCAGTTTAACAAAAATGCTGCATATTTACCCATGCCTCTGAGTGTGTGACCTTCTTCCATCTCCTCCCAGTGCCACAAGGGTATAAACACTTGTTCCTTATACCCATCTGAGAAATGCTGTTGGTCCCTAAAGTCTCTGTGCATGTGCAAAGCTTAATCTATCTCTGGCAATTCTAGTCCTGGCATTTTTTTAAGTTTTATGAGCACAAGTTTCTGTATTGGCTATGTTTATGCTTGTAGACACTAGGGTGTGGAGCCTGGACAGCCAATAATGATTGAACAGTATTTGAAACTGACTGCCCTTCTGCAAAGCCTGTTAACTTCCTTAAGCAAGTGACCTACTCCTCCCTGTTACTACTGTGCCATCAGAATGACCACACGTGCCTGTTTTGAGTCCAGTTGTTTGGGGCCTGGAGGGATTTGGTTTCTTTGTTTTTTTTTTCTTTAGGGGGTGGGCTTTTTGGGAAGGGGTTCATTTTGCTTCTTCTTTTTTTTTTATTTACCATGATGTCTTGGAACAGCCATACACCAGTGAAATCTGTTGCACAGTCCACAAAGATGCTGTCAGGAGAGCGCTTTGGGATTCCTTAAATGGAGGAACAGCTTGCCCCGGTGTCCTTCAGTTACGATTATCCTTCCACTACAATATGTGCTAATATTATTTAATATTTCCATACATGATTTTGATGACATGCATGCTTAGTAAATTTCTGAATGGCACCACATTGGG
This sequence comes from Alligator mississippiensis, assembly GCF_030867095.1. Classification (NCBI taxonomy): domain Eukaryota; kingdom Metazoa; phylum Chordata; order Crocodylia; family Alligatoridae; genus Alligator; species Alligator mississippiensis. Next base: position 89,222,113 of record NC_081824.1, read on the forward strand.
TGAAGTTGCAGACACTCTGGAGGGGAGGGCTACAATTCAGAATGACCTGACCAGACTGAAAAAAATAGTCCTCAATCAAAGACATTCAACAAGGACAAATGCAGACTAGGGAATGACTGGGTAAGTTGCAGTACTGAAGAGAAGGATGAGGGGGGTTACAGTAGACCGTATGGTGAATATGAGCCAACAATGTGCTCCTGTACCAAAGAAGTCCAATAGTATACTGTGTTGTACCAACTGGAATGTCACTTGCAAATCAAGAGAAGTAATTATTCAATTCTATTCATCACTGGTGAGGCTGCACTTGATGTACTGTGTCCAGTTTTGGGCTTCACACTTCAAGAAAGATGTTTGCACACTGGAAAGAGTCTTTTATGTGTATGCTTAGGGTGAGTGGCAACTAAGTCTAAAATGCCTGAAAAGCAAAATAAGATCTCATCCATAAAAGGTCAAATTAATCAGCACATCTAAACCTTTACCACATTGGGCCTTACTGATATCAAATGGATGAAACTTTATTCCTCCTTATCCTGTCCTTCCCAAAGTAAAAAACATGAAAAGTTTTCCTCACAATTAGGCATAGTATTCAATGATTTTTAATCGGAGTAGAAATCTTGGAATATAACACAAGTCACTTAGGATCACATTACTCCACCTTTTAGGTGCCAAGTGTATTTAGGTACCTAAATATGATCCTATTCTACTCTGCTTGAGTCTGAAAAACGCTTTATACAAAAGGTGAATGGGTCCCCTTCTTTTTTTTTTACAACTTAGTTTAATGCTAAGATGACTGTACATTGCAAAAATAGATGTGTTAATGGATTTTAAGGGACTGGAGCAGGGTGGAATACATTGAATTTTAGGGCCTAAGTTCTTAAAAGGCACATACTATGGGGAGTAAGATCTAGTCCTTAATATTCCCCAAGCAGAATAATAACTAGCTCCTATATAGCATTTTTCATCACATTTCTTCTGAGTATCAATCTGCTGCTCTATCAGCTGTATAATATTGCCTGCCTACATTTATACAATCAAGGTATGCTAACACCGTGGCTTCCAAACGTTTCCATACCCTACGCCAGTGATTCTCCCACTGCACCTTTGGGTGGCTTTGAGAGCCTTTCAAGGGTGCCATGGGGTGCAACACAACATTAGTAGTTAGTTGTGCAAACATGAATCATAAAATAAACCCAGGCATTTCTAATATGAATCCAGAGTCAAACCATTCTGGCCTGTTGAGGTATTTCTGAGTTCTTTACAACAGAACATTTGTTCTGTTATTTTTCCACAGTCAAAAAAAGTGAAAACTAAGAGCTGGTTTTTCCAAAGTGTGCCTTGAGACTAGTCAGGTATGCCTTGAGATTACAAAGTCAAAAACCACTTCCCTAAGCTATATATTTAAACAAAAATGCAAAAGTAACAGCAACTCCGAGTTTGAAACCCCCCATACTAACAGTTCCACAAATAAATGCCCTCCTTCTGTGTCCCTGACTCTTAAATGCACTTTTGGCTGTCCAGTTGACCAAACACCATCCAGAGATGGTCTAGAGGGTGCTCTCTACTATGCCTAGCTTATAATATGTGGTTAGGACACTTTCCTGGGAAGTGGAAGAGGCAAGTTCCAAGTTCTTCTGGTTAAAAACTTAGGATCTATGTCCTCCACTTCCTAGGAAATTATCTTATCCCTAAGGCTCTTGGACAACACATGGTTAGGTCCCCCTCCTCTAACAAGTTTCACCTTCATGATTAACTCTATGCAACATTCATCTCACAGTAGAAATACCTAGCTTTGGATCACTGAGAATATCGTAAATGCCATGGTTGGCCTAAAAACAGCATGCTGGCTGTTGTGAATCCCAGTGAAAAGGTATTCAGTGGTGTTCATTTCAGGAACTAAGAATATAATATATTTTATTTTTAATTCTACTTATCGATCTATACAGTTAAAATTTAGGTGAGACAATACATAGAGTTTTCCCATTACTAGGTGATTTCTGAAGTCCTGACTTAGGCACTTAAAAGTTAAGGACTGCAGTGCTCAACACTGTGGCACTTCCTTTTAGGTCTACCCTTAGAACCACAATACTTTGCAACCCCCTAGAAGTTAAGCATTTCATAGACTCAGGAATGTAACGGTTTAGAAAAGCACTTGATTACCCATTGTGCAAAAACATAATAAAGATCCTGCTACATTGCTCAAACACTTTAACCTACATATAATCTCTATTTCATGATTTTTGGTTTTTTCTTTTTTAAATCATCACCTCAAATTCATTTTATAATGATTTCCCTATAGGGCCACTAATATTTTCTTTGTAACTTTCTAAGAAGACAAGGAGCAAATATGAAACATGTTTTCATGATTTACTCACATTTTAATGTTGTCATTAGCTGTTTATATTGAGTTGCATCATTGATGCATCCATGTATCCACTTTCGAATCCATTCAGTTGTGTTTAAATTATACTGTAGTTAATTTTCACTATTAATTTTGCAGCTTACTTCAGAAAATAAGACAATCAAAACATGAATGATTTAAAAGGGAGAAACTTTCCTTCTTTGGAAAGTTAGTGGGCTCTTCTGCATGTGCAGGTGCTCCAGGGTAGGTTTGCTCTAAAGTTATTTACTCTGGAGTTAACCCATCCCAGGCAGGCATCTACACATGTGGAGACAGGAGCAAATTTCCTGCTTATAGCAGCAGTCTGCTTCTGCCGCCACTGGCCCTGTAATGACACCCTGCAGCAGCCAGTGAAAGCTCTAGGCTCCCTCTGGGTGCTAGCCAAGGGGCTGGCAGGGAGTACAGGGCCAGGAGACAGTTGTCTGCTAGCAGGGACTAGGATATTGCTCCCTGCCCCTGGGAACTGCCTGCTGCCAGGGCGGGCTCTGCCACCAGAGCCTGGGTGGGGACAATGTACCCTTGCTCCAGCAGCAGGGAGCCCTCATCCCTTACTTCCAAACTGTGGAGCTGGGACTGGAAATAATCATCTCCCAGCCCCTGTTCCATGATTGCAGAGTTGGGGCTGGGAGTTCCCTGATGCCAGGACAGGGGGACATTGTCTCTACCCTGGCTCTTGTGGCAGAGCCTGCCCCAGCAGCAGGCAGCTCCCAAGGCCAGGGAGGAATCTCCCACCCCTCTTGCCCGGTCAGCCATCTACATATGCCATATTGTGCATTATTTACTCAAGAGTAAACATGCTACTTGTATCTACAGGAAGCAAATTTACTCACAATTAGAGCAAATTACTGTGTTATTAACATCTGCAAATGTAGACAGTGATGCTTACCACTCAGTAATTTGCTCTAATCTTGAGTAAAGTGTCTTATGCCCCCTGAATATCAAATTAAACAGGGCTAAAAATGTTTCATATTATCTGTCAGAATGAAGTTGGATAGCGTTGACACTGGATTTATGACCCAGATACCTTGTTCTGGACAGACCCAAACCCTCAGACAGACCACGACTTTTCCATTTGATAATAAGGAAATTATATTGATACACAGTGATAGCAGGTAAGAATAATACAAGCAATTCTATATCTACCAATCCTAGGGCTGTCATCAGAGTCAAGGTATGTCTGGTCAGCACATGAGCTTCACTCTGAGGTTCTCTCTTGAATGCTAGATGTCAGCAGCCTGGAGGTTGGAGGCTGAGGCCCATTCCCACCAATGGGTTAGATGAGATGGGTTGGTGGTATGTCCTCTGTCCATGGTGCCTTGGGTTCCCTTCTTGGGGACCTTTTGTTGCTCTGAAATCCCTTCTTTTGTATTCTTTTCCCCTCATGGTGACTCTTCATCTGAGGGTATCACTGATTGTTCTTTTTGTGGTTCCATATTCTGTCCTGTCAGCATATTCCTTTGTTTCACAAGCCTTTCACATGGACACATCTTAATTTGGGCTTTCCTGGTTTTCTCCTAATTTGGTCTGTTCCCCAATACCAGAAAGCCCAAAGGCTCTGCTGTTGGGCATTGTGACCTGGCACCAACTTATCCCATGTTAGGGGACAGTGTGGAACATGCCTACAATTTCCTAGCCTGTGTGTCTATCCCTATCTGCCTCAAAGGTGGTGAAATTGTGTGACAATCAGAATTGTAGAAATCAGTAAACCCTTGCTGTTTCCCTGGACCATTATTCTAATGCATATGTACTTTACTTATACGCCAATTCCCAAAAACAAACCTCTAAATCCCATTTTCTAGCCATCAGGTAGTACAGCTCCATAAATACGCATTAGAAATACCCATTCCAATATTTGCTACAAGATAGTAACTGCCCCACATTATATAGCATGATAAACTAAATAGTATTTTAAGAGATAAGTCAGACTCAGCAGTACCTCAGTCAAACAAGATGCTCATTAATTGCTAGAAAATTTCCTGCAGCTTGTTTGCTGATACTTACATGTGTTTTGGTCACTTCAGATCCATAGCCTGTGCAAGACATTCATACAACTCCTTCTCTCTGAGATACTCTATAGTTTCAATTAATGGTGTGAACCATTAATTAGCAAAGCTCTGCTTGTACAGATTTCTACAACTCTTCCCTTTTAAACTCATTCCAGTCCCCAAGTATCTCCTTGGTACAGGAATGTATTGTGCTGCCTTACAAAATATCTTGTGAAAATCTTATCTAGGATGAGGAGAAACTTACTGGCTTGGTGAAGCAACATAGGGCTACGTACTTAAGTGTATTTTTCAGCCACAAAGATTATTGCTTCCATTATTGAAATAACTAAGTACTTGATATGGCTTTACCAAATGATCATAGTGAAAATGTAAGGCTCTTTCAATAGTTCAAATTGATATTTAAAAGCAGATTATGCCATACCCTCATCTGTATAGCTCTGTGGATTGCAAAGATTTAGATATGCATGTTCAATTAAAAATATATTAGGACAATTCTACAGGAGTTCACAAAACTTCTTCCAAGAGTTTTACACATGAAAGTATGCCTTCAGTTTCCAAGGATTGGGGTTTTTAAAAATGTATTTAAAGCTTTGTCATTTGACCTTCTGTGTTAAGAAACAATCCAGGTTTGCTATCATATAACGTTAAAGAAAAGTTGTATGTTATAAGGAAGAGACCAGGAACAGACATTACCTCAAATTGTAAGTAATTAAGGGTGCCTGTAGACATATGGGGATGCTACTCCACCGTGGTGTAATTATAGTGCGTCAAAGCCAACACAATTAATGGAGTCTGCTGGAGCATGCTAATTAGCATGCTCTAGCAGCCTCCATGTTTCATGTATTCAGTGTCCGCACACTTCAAAATGGTAATGGGGGCACTTTAACTAAAGCTCATCAAACAAGCTTTAGTTAAAATGCCCCCACTGTCATTTTGAAGCATGGGATGCTGAATACATGAGACGCTATAAAATGCCCTCCCCTACCCCGAAGCATGTGTAAAGATGCCCTAAGAAAATAATGTCCCTGTTGTCAAAATGTATAAAATGTTTTAAATGTTTATCAAAACATCATTCTCCAATAAGTGTTATAGGGCTCTTGTAAGGGATATATTTTTGCATGTATAATGTATAAAGCATTAAAATTCTCAGCCTAAATTTTTGTATGTTAAATGTGTACTTATAAGACTAAGCTTCACACACTGTAATTTGCTTCTCATTTTGAACTACAAATTGAACCTTTTGTATTACTGTTCTGTATCCTGTGCATGACATTCTGTGAGGCTCTATTAGTTTAGATTGGTTTCCATGGAAATGGGGAAGAGCAAATGTGCCTGTGTTTAACCTAAGTGATTTGTGCCTCCTTCCTTAATTTTTTTAAAGAAAAACTCAATGAGAGCCTACAAAAGTAAAGACAAAAATATTATCTGTGTGGAGGGGTTATAGTACAGAATAGAATTTGTGGAATGTAGAGTGTTTTTAGTGTTCACGAAAGGAGTCGCATCTACACTAAAGGCTTTCATTTATACGAAATACAGTATAAATGAAACACTTGCTACAAGAGCCTAAGCTTGTCCAGACTGTAATCAATAGACCTTAGTAAAAGATGAGTCTGAACGTCTCTCTGCCAGTGCTGCCAAATTGCGTTGCATGGCACTATATCACAAAATATATGTAAGTTGCTGAAATACGACCAACAACTCATTTTCCATAGGCTCTCAGACACCTCTCTGACATTTGGCCTTTACCAACTTAAGTTAGATTTGAACTAGTGATGAAAGGTCTTACATATTTGCCAATTTCACAACAATAACATACATTTCTAATGTTATAGAAATCTTGGTGGCCTCTAGGCTATTTCCTTTGTTATGGACCAAATAGAAGCTTTCTCTGATTACTTTTAAGGGGACATTTTGTGCACATAATTTAATGTCAAACAAAAGATTAGGCAGAAATTTAGCAGTGAAAATGGCATCCTAATTGCTTGTGGTAAACTGGGAGACACATTGGTCAGAACTGTAAGCTTTGTTTTTGTAGAAAGTAACAAAGGAAGTGTATGGAAGAATGCCTGCTCCTCATTTCATCAAGCCAAACAACAGATTTCTCAGTTGGGATTTGATTGGATTCTGGGATGATTGAATTTCTGCTATAGTTTTTTAAATAACATTGTGATCATCACAGCACATGGTAAAACAGGCAAGGAGCAGAAATAGTCCAAAATTATGCAAGAAAACTAAAGCCTGGATACTTTTATAAATGTCTAAGTGTCACTCAGATGGATTTTAGACATCTAAGTGTCTGTGGCTAGGAACAGACATTGTATGTGTCCCTGGACAAGTTGTATCTGAATTTGTCCCAGAAATCCTGTGGTTTTAGCAAATAGCTGAATGCACTGCCGCTTTGTGCCATTAATTCCATGTTTCAGTCCTGGAAGAACTTTTCAGACATGCCGCAACATCCGAGGACACACTACAAGTCTCATGAAACTTTTGAGGGTTGGTCCTGGGACAATGGACATGGGCATTTGCATTTGATCTCACTGGTTTCTCCCACAACAAATGTGATGGCTGTTTGTAGCCAATGTGTAAACTGACCTCATGCTGCTTGTGTGTCTGGAAAATCATTAGCATTCTTTCATCTTAGAATTAAGGGGCATGCCCTAATGAGGGCACACATACAGTTTGTGGAAGAACTGCAACATTCCAGAAAAACTTCATATCCCATGAACCTTGAGGGTTGGTCCTGGGACAATGGACATGGACATTTACATCTTATCACATTGGTTTCTCCAAGAACAAAGCAGACTGAAGCACCTGAAAATAGTTTGAAGCCTTGCAAACTGCATGCAGTGCATATGCACCCATTCACTGAACTACTAATTTGCAGTGAGGCAGGTTTTTTGAATGGATAAGTGGGAGCAAGAAGCAGAACCCAGGACTCCATCCTTTCTAGTATTGCATCTGAGCATGCCCACATGTGTCTCAATTTTGACAATACTAATTAACTTGGCAGCTAGTTCATTTTTAAGTTCCACAAGAATCCATAAAGCAAATGGAGGAACACATATCCTATCTGCAGGGTCTGAGTTGGGTGACATTCTTAGATTGCACTCACTGAATTCTGGCCTTCCCCAGAAGACAAACAGAGAATAGTATGTCCCCAGTTTTATTATAAATTTGCATTGTCTCTGTCTCTCTCTCTCACACACACTCACGCACGCACACACACACAAACAAACTCCCCTGTATGAATTGTCTTATGGCTGATATGGTTCACTTGACAGTCCAAACCACATCTTTACAGTTGCACCATTCTCATTTCCATTACAATAAGTGCACTGTTCACCCATGCTCCTGTGTATACACACACACACACACACACACACACACACACACACACACAAATTGTGTTATGCAAAAAAAAAAAAATGTACATGGCAGGGGAGATACCACAATCTCAGCCTTTTAGCTAAGATCAAACAAGACTGGGGCATCTGAACCTCCAGGCCTCTAGGCCTGGGGCTTACATGAAGGATATCTGCCTGGATTTGGGGAGTATCCGAAGCCCCAGACTATAAGTCAGAGAGGGAGGATACTTGTCTGGTAGTAGGGCCACACAGACTAAGTGATTGAGCTCAGTCAAATCTTGGAACTTGACTATTGGGCTTTTCCCAATTGAATCTGGAACTTATTTGTCCCTTGGGGAGGAAGAAAAAAAAAATATATATATATATATAAAAATGTCTGTACTAGACTGTGAAAGTGCTGCTTAAAATTGTTTTTATGAAATACCCATGTTAAAAATTACAGCAGTTTAAAAAAAAATAACATGCCTGTTATCAGTTCTGAATGAGCTAAGTCTATGGGTACTATATGCAAATTGCTACAATAACCACGTTTAATTTCAAGGTTATTGTTTTCACATTTGCTCCTCACTTCCATGTGCTCAGGAAGATCAGGGTCTTACAGTAAGGATAGTGGGAAGGGGCTGCCAGGGGAAAAAGTTGGTGGGAAGCAGAGAGCAAAGGGCTACCTGATCCTCCAGATTTATTTTCCCTTCTCTAGCAGTAGGAGAGGGACAAATTCAAGGCAAATGTCCAATTTTTCTTCTTTCATATGACTGACTTGGGGCAACAATTATAAGTCCAGTTTAAGGTTAGTTAACCAATCTAATGCTCTTGAGGAAAGGGATTGTATCTCTAAAATGTCACCATCAAATTTCTATACAGGGCAGAGTGTTGTTTTGTGGCCCACAGTTTGATCAGGATTGCTACAGTCACATTTTGCACCACTCCTAATACACCATTTCTGTATTAAGTGACTACAGCTGCCATGCCCAGTTTGGATCTGATTTAGAGTTTGGATCCAATTTAGAGCCTTCTGTGTTGTTCATGGAAGGTCAAAACCAGGAGGCTTTATTGTTGGGTTGGAAATTTGATGTTTATTCTGAATGGTAGTTTCATTCCACATCTTCTTCCAAGCTGCTGCATTATTGTGTCCTACAAGGGCTTGTACATGTGTCCACAGAGGTTTCCAGGAGACCAGGAGGTGTGCTGAGAGGTTCTTTAAATCTATATGGATATGGATGCCTGGGTTGCCATTCATGTAGACAACCTCTCTGTATGTAGATTCATTGTGGTGAATGTCTACAGGAGCAATAATGGCCAGCACCAGTAACCATTGAACTGATGTAGTTTTCAGGGTTCCATTGATAGCATGCATTGCAGAATTTAACTAGAAATTCATGCATTTGATATGAGTGCTAGCAGCCCAGAGAGGTGCACAGTGCTCAGCTGTTGAGAAGACCAGTGCCATAGCAGAGATGTGGAGTACTCTCATGGTGGCACCCTAGCTTGTTCTGGACAGCTTTCACACTATGTTCACCCAACTCTTAATCTTCTCAGCTATTTTCTGAAGATGAGTATGAAAGGTTAAGGTACAGCTGAATGTCACACCTAGGTAGGACTGAGTTGGATCATGTTGTAATTTTTCTCCACAAAAAGTCAAGTTGTGATGAGCATGTGGTTTGTGGTTGTTGAGGTGAAACATAGAGATAACATACTTAGTTGGATTTAGTGGCAGACTCCACTTGCAAAAATATTCTGCCACTATTGACAGGTCTAATAGCAGCATGTCTTCAGTCTCTTTGAAGGTCTTTGCCTGTGTAGTTACTGCCAGATCATTGGCATATGCAAATTTCCTTAAAGAGGTAGCAGGCATATCACTTACATAAATGTTGGAGAGAGTTGGGGCAAGAACACTTCTGTACAGGAGACCATTATTTAGAGTCCTTGGTCTGCTCACTTTGTCCCAGAGGTAGACATCCATTCATTGATTGCCCAGAAATGTCCACAAAAGATGGATCACATGGGAGAAGGCAGGACAAGTTTAGCAACAGACCATACTTATAAATCAGGGGCGGGCAAAATGCGGCCCGCGAGCCAGATACGGCCCACCAGGCCATTCTATTCAGCCCACGGGGCCCCTAAAAAAATTAGAAAATTAATATTTATCTGCCCCTGGCTGCCTGTCATGCGGCCCTTAATGACTTGCCAAAACTCAATAAGCAGCCCTCTGCCCGAAATAATTGCCTGCCCCTGCTGCCCGCCCCTGTTCTAAACAGTATCATATGCTGTGGAAAGGTGAAATCAAATCTATCATCCAATAATTAGATTCTATACCTGGAAAACTGTAACAAATGTTTAAATTTTCCATATATAGAATCTAATTATGGGGTGGGGAGGTCATTTTATAATTACAATCATCCTCTATTCAAGTAAATAAGGTAGTATCCTACACACCATTAGACTAGATAGTCATGCTTGCTCTTTGTCTGGCCTGATGAATTTTAGTTTTTCCATACAAAGTAAGATAGCTTCAACAAGTAGATTTGAGAGTGCTCCTCCTCCAGCATATGCTACAGACATCTTGGTATAATTACTCATCTAGATGTGCAAGTTCAAATCCCTCAGGTGCAATAGGGAATGTGAATGACTGCTCTAATCAATGACCGATTGGATAAAAACCACTTGCCACTTGTTCTACTATTTGTAAGCGAAAACTTATATGGGCTTGGGGCTCTCAATTGGAAATAGGCACCCCTCGAGACCAGAGTAAATCACCAAAGTCCCAAAGGGGGACTTAAAGGATTTAAAGCAGTCCCCCATCCTTTATGCTTCCCACTGAACTTGCAATTTGTTTTACATTTTGGGCACCTAACTTTTCTTAGGCATCTTATAGGAAGTTTAGCTGCTTAACTGTGGCTTGTAGATTCCTTTAGGTGCCTAGTCAACCAGAAGTTATGTTTGGCAATGCCTCTGTGTAAAACACCCAAGGCTTTTCACAGATTTAGTCTTTTGATCTTGCACATACTTACAGAATGACTCTTGTTAACTACAGACATATTGCAGGAGCAGGGTCTTAATTAAATGATAAAAACCTACTGGTGAAACACTGGTTCCATTAAAATAAATAGCCATATTTTCATTACTTCAATAGTCAAGAATCACCCTATATGTATGACTCATTTTCAAATTATTTAGCAGAGATATCTAGTCAGCCATCTGTGTACAATATTTAAGTACTTTAGGTTACCGGGTTAAGAGGAGATTTTTAATTATTTATCCTCAAGGTATAGACTGATACCTGTACAAACATACAAACAAACAAAGTCTACTTATGTTAAATGATAGTTTGGTGGTGGAGAATTTGGTAAAATCAAAGGATACAAGTTAGAGAAATTATGAAAAAATATTTTATTCAAAGCAAAAAAAAATCCAATAAGAGAAACAACTTGACTGTCCTGGCACTTACTAAAGTGAAAAGAACCTTGAAATTATATTTAATAATAAAAGTCCTCTTTCTGTTCCAGTTAGGTGATGTGTATCATCTACAAATCGTTTCACAAACGCTGTATGCATCAGTAAGAAACATTTTAATTTAAAAGGATGCAAAATGGTCACAATGCAAATGGAGACACTGAAAGGATGATTAAGCTATTGAAAACTGTCCAAGTGCTGCATTTTAGAATGGCAAAATGTATGAAAAATCATTATGCAAGGATGACAGTTGAGCAAGACTGAATCTAATGCCCAGTGTAGTTACTGTTATTATCTTTAAATTTCACTTTAAAACCACAAGACTTACAATTCTCACTTATTCGGGTAAATTACTTTGATATTCAAACATATATTTGGGATAAATCTCTCTTTCTACTACCCAAGGCAAGCATTTTTTTTTTTTTATTTCAGCTCAATCATTCTGACATCACTGAGATCATATCAATTTTCAACACCAAGGAACATTAAGAACACTCAAACCATTTTGTGACTATACAGAGTTTTCGATTTCTGTCACCCTTCCAGATTTGGAGACAATACTGCTTCTGATTACATGATGTTTGCCTATAGAAATTTCCTGCAGTGTCTCATTTTTCTCAAGAACTGCAAATGGAATATTCTTGCACTAATAAAAGCTTTTAATGGGGGGAAGGGGGCGGAGGTATCCTATAGAAGTTCTGCTGGAAGCTATTGGTGTGATTATGTTGTGAGAACAGTTTGAATTATACCATTCTGGAGAAGAAAAAAAAAAAAAAAAAGGAAAATATTCAGTAGAGAAAGTGCCAAAAAGAACATGCATTTTCCTAAGTAATTTGACCTTGCCTCACATGTCTGTAAAAAACACTATTTTTAGTAAAGAAAGTGTTATTATCTTATGTTTTAATGATGTGTGTGTGAAATCTGTCCACCCTTTTTGTGTGAGAATGAGTCATTCAAGTACAGAATTTGAGCTAAAAGTCTTGGGTTTTAGATTTTGGTTAGTAACAAACTGTTCTCCGTGGGAAACCAGCTCAAGCAATTTAGTCCTAAAAGAGCTCAGATTTGTTGACCTTCAATTTCTGGTCTGCAGGCTTTTTACTCAGGCATTTAATAAGCAATAAGGATGAACTGGTATGTTATTAGAGACTGAGGGATGAGGAAGTGGTTCAGAAGGCATGATATTATCTTAGATTTATTTTTTATAAAGTACTTTTTTATTTATGAACTATACATTTACCCAGAGTTCAATGAAGGTGTATTAAATAAAATAGAAAAAGCAAGCCAAAAAAAAATATTACCATCCAAGTTAGGCAAGTTTCTTTGAGTAGATGTGATATATTTTATTAGAACAACTGAGGTATCATTTAAGTTGCTGTAGGTCTCTTTGTTTAGTTCTATTCCTCACACCCAAGATTTCTTGCTTTTAATGCTCCCAAAACACCAGTTGTTCATGACATTCACTAATATACCATTTAGAAAGAAATCTGTAACAGGAAACACGGGTTGTGGATGTGAACCAAAGCTACTTTCATTCTCTATTATAGTCTTATACACCAATAATATATAACACATAGCATAATGGATTCCCTTGCTACTTATATTGGAAGAATTTATACTATAGATTGTATGGCACGGACATTTGTACACATGCACATGCCGTAACGGTGGGTGGTTTGAAAAATGTCCAGTGCTGTGGCGCATGCAGTTGTATAAGTGGTGAAATGTGTGTCCACACTAAGAAAATAGCATCAGTGTGCTTTTGAGCTAAAACAAATCAGAGGTGCTTTAGCTCAAAAGCGCGCCACCACCATTTTCTGCGTGCTGACATGCATTTCGTCGCTTATACAACTGTACACGCCACAGCGTAGTTCATATCACCTTGCATGAAGTAGCAGATACCCAGCACATTGCAGAATGAAATGGTATGTGTATAAATGCCTTATATGTCTATTACATAAGTGCATAAGTGACTTACTTGTTTAACATAGTGGTAATCCCAATTTGTCACTTATTGCTTACAGTGCTCATCTACACTATGGTGCTGTAGTGTCCATTGGCAAAAGCTTTGACATCATTGCAGCAATGCACTTCCTCATTATAGTGCAGTGCTATGGTGACATAGTGGCTAAAAATAACAATTTGGGGCCAGCACAATGCAGTACAGCCTGTTACGGCGCTACCTTTTAGTACTTCCAAAAGGAAGGCTACATGACAGCACAGTAACAAAGGTGCTATACGGCCATGTGTAGATGTGCCCATATTGTAACAAATGTCTTAAATATGAGTGATTAGGAACTCTTGATTACCCCCTTTGTACCATGAAGCTAACAGTACTTTGCATTAGATCCCCAACTCCATGCAGGGCCCAACGACTAGGGAGATGACGGTCCAATTGCTCATGGATCCTGGTACTTATTAGGCAGAGCAAGCAGGGAGCAAACACAAGCACACATTGCTTACAACAGCTTTATTCAGAATGGAGACAGCTTCAGGCGAGCTCCCTCACAGACACACAGCCCATGAAACCAGGGGAGCAGCCTTGCACATTAGTTCTTTTCACATTTTATATACCTTGATTCATTCATATTAACATTCGCTCTGCCTTTGTCCCTCCTTCAGTTCCACCCATTTTTCCTCCCATCTCAAGCTCTACCTCTGTTTACTGTTTGCATCATTAGCATGGTATTACCTATGGATTTCATTCAATTACATGCCTCTCTGCTAAGAGTACAAGTGTAAGACTTTGACACTTATCTTCTTTCAGTCATGTGCACTTTCTCGCTGGTTCTTTCTAGTTTTCTTGCTGACTTCAGCACCATCTCCAAACATATTTCTGTTTTGTCTCCTGATGATAGCTGCAGCCTATTTTTACCCAGCACACATATACTATGTACCCTATGCTTTTCTTAAGAATCCAGTTACTTAAGCATTAGCAAAGTTAGTTGCTTTTAATATATCATCCGGCCTTGTGACTAGTGGCTTTTCTGAGACACAGGAAAAATAACTTTTATTCAGGTGCACACCCAGCACTCCCCAAAATCTAGATTATTACCCTAAATACTTTGGTTAAGGTCATAATGTGTCAAAGTGCCAGGGAGCCCTTGTAAAGCACCCTTGAAATTACTAGGGAAAAATCTGGCCTGACTGAAATCAAATGGAATTTTTTCATTGATAGGCCGAAATTTCATCCATAACATTTAAATTATCCCAATTTAGTTAGATTAAATTGGACATACCTAAATGCTGGCAAGAACAAGCCCTGGAGAAGACAAAAGATACTTTTCTTCCTGTTTGGTTGATACATTATTTCTGTAATCCCATTAAAATTGATAGGCCCATGCATCTTTATCTCACTTCTTTCAGTTTCTGCAATCTGGTAAAAATATTGCACTCTGTTTCAGTAAAGTATAAGTCACAGTTTTGGGGGGGGGGGGGTTCCATTTATACATCGTGTCTGTATGCTTTGGACACTTTTCATTCATTTAATTGAGCTTTGTAACATATAGGTGCAGGAATAATTTCATAATGGATACAAATAATTTTAAAAAATCCCTCCCTCATGACAAGGACTTCAAAGTAGGGAGAGTATTACATAGCCTTTGGAGTCATGTAAATTAAGATGAAAGATCACATCTAAAATTGGCATTAACTATTGTGCTCGAATCCAATTTTGTATATTCTATTAGGGTGGCAGTGCATATTAGATCCCTTAAGGTCACTTTTATCCATCTTCTTTAAACATTGTTTGGGATTCCGGTGGCAATCAGTAAACCCAGTAAGCCAACATCTAATAAATTACCTCATGAAATCAATGGTCCTCAACCATGGTAGGATTAAAGTAATAAATATTCCTACAATTACAAGCTAACTTGTGACTTTGTCATAAGCCCTGTAGCCTATGATACCACCTAAAGAATCTTAGCAGGGGAGGAGGAAGAGAAGGGGTAGGAAAATGAGACATGTATGAGCACTCCTTGGACCCTAAACATAATGCAACATACATACCTATATATTGGCCTGCTATGCCACTGAGCACATTGTGGGAAGCATGGTTTCAAAACTTCATAAACTTACCAGATATGAAAGGGCTGGTGGTTCTGAGAAGTCTACTTCCCAATGCCTAACATAATTTCCCTCCCATCTTGCTTCCCTTTTCCTTTCCATCTTGTTTCCCTTCTCTTTCATGGATATACAATATGGACCACAAACTGTCTTGATTCTTGTCAGGGTAGGTTAAGCAAATGAAGTAAATGAGCTGCATTAACTGGTACCTGCCTCCACATTCTCAGGAATCTACATTTTTGCATATGTACGCAAAAATATAATTTCCCCGACTCCTTACATGTCTGTGCATGTACATACATGAGCCTGCACAGGTATTATTTCTCTACTCCAAAAACTAGAACTTTTCCATCAGGAAAATTCTGACTAAAAACAATGAATAACAAATAATCATTTTTATGGATGAATTCTTTTGCTGGCATACAAATCCTTATATACATACACACACACAAGAATATATATTGTATATAGTCTTTTCTGTTCTTTTGTGAGGAAGATTATATATATAGGTATGCACAGCAGATAGTCTTGCACACAAAAGAACCCTGATATACATTTTTACAAATAAGAAATAGGGAAAATGAATATGGTCAAAGCAATAAGCTGTTTAGAATTAAAATTTATGTCTGGGGCACTGAATTTTCAGGGGTCAGTTGAGCACTTCATTCAAAATTACTATTATAAATCTACCCAGTAGTCAGTTGTGAAATAGTAAGCTGGGAGGAGGTTATTTGTTTTGTTTGCTTTGTATCTCAGGACAGTTCTCTAGACTATACACAATGAATGTATGAGTTCTGTCTACTTCCTGTTCGATGGTGACTACTGCAAAAAGTCACCGTTGCAACTGAAACTCCATATGCATTCTAATTTATAGCAGGTGGACAAAGGGCTGAACCATCCAATGGACAGCTTCTCCAGTACAGGCATGCAAGGTGCAGTGGTGTGGAGAAATTTATTCTGTCATTTCACATACTTTGTTCCTTTTGCAAATACAGACCTTTAAGGTCAAATATCTGGGTTAGCACTTTAAAAAGGTCCGCACAGAAGTTAAGTACCCAATTATCAATTCAAAGCCCTTTACAAATCCCAGACCTGGTATATTTACTAAACACTTTTAAAATATCATTTCTGAAAAAAGGCTGGAGTGAATCGGAAAAGTAATTTAATTTGAATGTCAAGCATAATTAGTGCTGATATATTTTTTTTCACAATACAATAAACATTCATAAATATTTTATATGGATAACAAATACTATTCTTTCTTAGGAACAGCTTTCCAGAATGCTAAGCTTGTTGAAGTAAATACAGCTATAGGTCCTGGGAAAGACCATGTCTAATAAAGTGCACCATATACAGAGTTCATCATCTAAGTATGAGGGACAAATATTAGGTATTATAATGTTTAGCTAGTGGTGATTTGGTTACCATGTTTACAACAAAAAGAAGGCCAAATTCCACACACTACTGGCAAAAGTTGAGCCACAACTAAAATTCATCTGAGAATAAAATCTTTTTTTTTTTTTTGTTCCCCTCTCTCTTTCTTAATAGTGATTAGACTGGTAGATTATCCACTCTGGGATTTTTCAGCCAGCAGTAACAGATGGCTAAGTTAGTGATAAATCACTAAGGGGGCTGAAGAGTTGATTAGCAGGACTGACTGAATACATACATCTACAAACTGGCAGAATGCCTAGTAAAGCAGTGACCCATCACTATCCTGAGTCTTTAAAATATTAAACAGACAGTTCTCTGCTAAAGAAAAAGGATGTTTACTCAGCTTATTGTTTGCAGAATGTTTTGATGAGTTAAAAATGGTGTGATCCACTTTTTCTTTACTTTTAGCATACTTTTTCTTGATCCTTATATCATCCTAAAGTCTGCTTTAAATATACCAAAAGGATAGAATTTGATTTCATTAGAAATAAATTTAAAAGTAAAAATACCCTCACAAATCTTGTCTTCAGTTGTGATGACATGAGGTTGCTTTAATCATCTTAAGAGAAGGAGACTGGCATTGTTTGTTTTCAATATTGATTTCAATGAAGCATTTGACAACTTGTTTATCTTTAGAAAGTGCTGTTCTCAATATAAAGTAAAAATGCCACAAGCTGATAAAGAGGTATTCCATAGTTTAAATGGGAAAGGAGGGCTTAGATCACTGGAGTGGTATGATCACCTACTCCTTTAGGTCAGATTCTGCCACCCATACTCATGTGAGCAGTACTTATGGTATATTTACAGGCTCATTAATTTCACATCATAATGTACTACTAAGTTTGAGGCTGGCAGCGTTATATCTTTTGAAAACTGTAATACTTCCTCTTCCTAGAAGAGTTATTTCTGTGGGGACAGGTGATGCGACAGATCTTCAAATGAAGTAAATTGAATCTGCTCAATGGCTTCATGTCTTTGTGATGTTGTGTCATGCAAAGTAGATACAATACACAGTATACAAGTGTTATATAGCAGCAAAAATGTGCAATTTGATTGTCCTCTCATTGGAGTTTTGCCATTGCATAGTGTTCAACACATTAATTAAAGTAGTATATAATGGGTGTGCATTGATTTTGTTGATGTATCAATCACCACATAGATTTTTTACATCTATTGCTATTTTGGGTTTTCATATACATACATTAGAAATACAAGCACATTATATGACTGACCTCATGGTAATTACAAGGAACAAATTTTATATTAACTGATCAGGGCTGATGATTTTACCTAATACAGAAGTACCTTAATATTTGCATGTAGCCTTAGTACTTACTCTCTTGTACTTGGGTTATAAGGATGGGATAAAAGGAGCTGTGCCTATTGAGCTCAATTTTGATTAGGAGGTGGTGGGAATAAAATGATCTGTGAGACTATTCTGTTCTCAAGTCATAAATTATTGAACAATTAAGCAATACCAATATTTAGGCAAATTATCAAACTATCAAGATATTAAAAAACCTTTAATGGTACATGAAGCTATTCTTATGTAAGCTTTTTGAACAATGCACAATGATTCAGCTAGCCAGGCATCATCATGGCACCTGGGGTCATGGTTCCATCCAGCATGGTCTCTTCTTGCTTCGTGACAGCTTCCCAAACTTAAAGGGGTAGGTGAGATATCATGTGAAAAATACAGTCTAAAATTATAGTTCAGGAAAGACTAATTCAAACTGAAAGAGATGCACAGATCTGCTAAAACACTTGGGATTGGAGAGCCTATCATGAGGAGAAACTAAAAGAGCTTGGCTTGTTCAGCCTAGCAACGACTAAGAGGGAATCTAATTGCTATCTATAAGTACATCAGGGAGACATACCAGGGAGGAAAAATAACTGTTCAAGTTCAAGGGCAATGTTGACACAAGAACAGATATATATAAACTGGCCAATAATAAATTTATCATTATCTGGAAATTAAAAGAAAGTTCCTAACTACCAGAATCACTATTTTTTTTTTACTACAGATAGTCATTTCCATTATCATGGGGAAGAATTAATGGGTTTTTTACTATTCCTACTTGGCTCCAGCTTTTGCTGATGAAAATGCCAGCCCCAACATCTCCAGTGAAATGTAAATTCAATTCTAACATTCAATTGGCTCTTTGAAAAAAAACTGAAACAGCTATTTTTACTGCTGTATTGCTCTTTGGCACTGAACCTTTAAAGCAGTGGTTCTCAAGTTTTTTAGACTTGAGGCATCCCTGGATAATCTTGAGGTACGCTTGGATAGACTTAAGGCACCCCTCAGATAATATCAGCTATTCACTTTCACTTTTTAATTTTTTTTTCCACTACAGAAAAATGATGGAGCAAATATTTTGTTGCAAAGAACTCAGAAAAGCCATGGCAGGTCAGAATGTTTTTAACACTATGAATTCCTGTTTGAAATCTCTGGATATATCATGTGAATCATGTGTGCACATCTAATAGAACTAATCTTGTGTGGCATTCCACAGCACCCTTGAACGGATCTCAAGGCTCTCCCTGGTTGAGAATCACTGCTTTAGAAGAATAGGATCATGGGAAACTGTGCACTTAGTCTAAGACAATAACTTAGGGTGTGTGTAGATTAAATGAGTCTCTAAATTGAAGCATTGGGTTTTTAAAAACACCACTTTAATTTAAGGCCAATTAAACCCCTGTGTCATGCACACATCCTGCTAACTTACCTGCCTCTCCAGCGGTGGTGAGGGGAGGGAAAGCTGCCAGCGGGCAGAGCAGTCCCTGAGCTACTTCCCTCCATGGCAGTGGCACACCTCCCACCTCCCACCCCCCCTGCCCCCCTGGTGGCACCTGCCTGCAGGCACCTAGCTCAGGCGGTCCCAGGAAACACCAGGCTCCGTGCAGCTCAGGCAGGCAGGCTGTGGGGGATGGAGGGGAATCAAGCCCACTGCTTTTCTTGGACAGAGTCTGCTTTCCTGGGCTGCTGCTAAGCTCCCTGCAGGGCTTCCTGAAGAGTCATGGACCTGCATGGAGCCCCATGCTTCTCTCTGCAGCTGTAGGGGCAGCAAACTAAAACTCATAATGAAGAGTAGCAAACTGAAATCTGAAAGTGCATTGGGAACTGCAACAGGCAAGGTGCCTGGGATTGTCATTATGCTTTTAGTGACTGCCCCTATGCTGTGAGGCTCCCTGTCCAGTCTCCCAGGGTCTCACCCTGCTTTCTTTCCTGCCATGCCTTGTTATTAAAGTAATGAGGGGAGACCATCATCAGATGATGGAGAGCCAAGGTGCTGTCTTTCTCCATCCATCTCAATATTCATTCTCTCCAGGTCTATGTGTCCAAAAGGCTAAATTCACGACCTTCAGCTACCCCATACCCAAGCCCAAGCCTTGCAGATGTTATACCAAGCCACTTCATGCCTCTACACCTTTGTCAGTGTCTCAGTCTTCCAGGCCTCTGCCCCTTTCCTTTAGCTGGCCCCTTTCCATCTAGACCCCTTTCCGTCTAGGCCAGGCTCCTGGGTTCAAGCACTGGTCTCACCTTTTCAGGTTCTGATTCTGTCCTCTTGGGTTTTGGGCCCCTGGCCCTGATTCCCACCTTCTTGGGTTTCTTTCCCTTGTCTGGGCATTTGGCTCTTGGCTTTGGTTCTTCCCTTCTCTGGCTTCTTACCCTCTTGGGATATAGACCATTGGACCTGGTTCCACCCTTCTTGGGCTTTTGCTCTGTCCCTCTTGGCCTCAGGTCAGCTACTGCCCTCTTAGGTTCTGTGCCTTGCCCCTGGCAGGTTCCAGACCTCAAGTGCTTGTCAGGCACTAAATTGCAGTGGGCCCCTCAGGTGCCCCATGACTGCCTAATCATCACCCCTTTTTCTAGCCATGGCCAGTCCACTGGTATAAAACTCTAACCCAGAAATAAGTCCTCTGGCTATAACACAGCTTCCCAACTAGGTCTTAGCACAAACCTCAGCTCCTTGGCTATATCTCCCCTACCCTGGGTTCTATTCCTCCTACAGGTCAGCAGCATTCTACTTGTGTTACTGCCAGGATACCACTGGTCCTTCCCACAGGCAACAACCTGGTGAGGGGTATGCGGGTACTCAACCACCTGGGCGACAGTGATCATCGACTGATGGAATTTACTATCCAACGCAGGGTGGTGAAAGCAAGCAGCAAGGCAGAGGTCCTCATCTCCAGAAGGGCTGACTTCTGTAAGCTAAGAAGGTTAGTAGAAGAGGCATTGAGGTCTCAGAGTTTCAATGAAATGAGAGTCTAAGATGGGTGGTTGTTCCTCAAGGAGATGATCCTCTGCACTCAAAGGGAGTCAGTCCCAATGTGCACCAAGAGAGTCAGGAGTGCCAAGAAGCTCCCATGGCTTGGTAAAGGCATTCTGGGATGCCCAAGGCCAAAAAAGGAGGTGTACAAATAGTGGAAGCAAGGGGCTACCACCATGGAGGATTACATTGCCATTGCTCAGGAATGCAGGGAGGTTTCCCACCACATTCTCTTAAAAAAAAACCTAGGTGACTGCAGCATTGATGACCACACAGTCAGATTGGTGGCAAATTGGCTAGATGGTCGCACCCAGAGAACGGTGGTGGATGGGTCACTTTAGACCTGGAGGGATGTGGGCAGTGGAGTCTCCCAGGGCTTGGTCCTGGGGCCTGTACTGTTCAACATCTTTACAAGCAATCTGGATTTGGGTGTGGAATGCATGCTGTCCAAATTTGCTGATGACACCAAGTGTCCCAGTCACCTGTGGAGGGTTCGGGATTGAGAGTATGGTCGGGGGTAGAAAGTTAAGAAAGGTTTATTAACTTAACAAAAACACAACTACACGTAGTACAAGACAAACAATGGCAGACGAGAAGAATTCACATCGACAACTTATCGGCAGTCCCCTCTGATGCCTGATGTACAACAAGTTTCTCTTTCCACAAAGTTCAGCCAAGTCAGGCATCCCCGATCAGCACTGTTTGAGAGGTACTGGGAAGGACCCTGGAATTCAGTCCTTGGGCTCCTCAAGGTGCATGGGCCCACTGATCCAAGTCAACAGCTAACTAATCCTTTTCACAGAGCTGTATCTTCCTTCTGAATGATTTCTGGATATTCCAGCTAATTTATAGCTTCTGAATGGTACTGCTAATGTACAACCACTCAGATTCTTTTTACTTCAACTGTCCTTAGACTGACCAATAGCAGTACAAGCCTTGCATTCCTTTGATAAGGTAATTTTAACTGCACCATAGAGCCTTACTATTTCAAGGCTTTGCTAATTTTACTAGGCTTTACTTTATACAAGGCCTCATTACATTTTAAACTTTAATTAGGCTTTTAGCAACAACTTATAACAATATCTAAACAAATACAGAAAAAAAAAACCACTCAATCTAATCTTCATAGAGCCTTCAGCAAGCACCTTTATCACACAGACATAATTCAGCTGTCACACCAAGTTGTGGGGTGAGGTGGGTATGCTGGAGGGGAGGGACAGAATCCAGCTAGATCTAGACAAATTACAAAGGTGGGCAGATGAAAATAGGATGGAATTCAATGCAGACAAGTGCAAGGTACTGCATCTAGGGAGAAGGAACCAGAAACACACCTATAGGCTGGGGAACACCCTTCTTGTTATCATGGTAGCAGAAAGGGATCTTGGAGTCATTGTTGACTCCTGGATGAACATGAGCTGCCAATGCAAGGAAGCAGTCAGTAAGGTTAACCACACCTTGTTGTGCATCTACACATGCATCACAAGCAGGTCCAGGGAGGTGATTCTTCCCCTCTATGTAGAATTGGTCAGGCCACAGTTGGAGTACTGAATCCAGTTCTGGGTCCTGCACTTCAAGAGGGATGTGGCTAGCATTGAGGGGGTCCAGAGGAGGGCCACTTGCATGGTCAAGGGGCAGCAGGCCAGGCCCTACGAAGAGAGGCTAAAGGGCTTGAACCTATTCAGCCTCCACAAGAGAAGGTTGAGAGGGGACCTGGTGGCTGTTTACAAACTCGCCAGGGGGGCCCAGCAGGAATTGGAGGAGGCTCTGTTCCCCTGGGCACCATCCGAGGTTACTAGGAATAATGGCCATGAATTGTTAGAGAGAAGGTTCAGGCTGGACATCAGGAGACATTACTTTACAGTTAGGGCTGCGAGGCTCTGGAATGGTCTCCCAAGTGAGGTGGTACTCTCTCCTACCTTGGGGGTCTTTAAGAGAAGGCTGGGCAGATATTTGTCTGGGGTGATACGATCCCGGCACCAGTTCCTGCCTGGGGTAGCCTGACTCCCTGCAGCCACAGCCAGCTGAGCCTGCTGGGTCTTCTTAAAGGGGCAAGAGCCTCCTGGCTCCCTGCCACAGTTCCCTCTCCTCCCCCTCCCTTACTCTCCAAATAAAAGCGTCTAGATTTTCTGTTACAGATCCAAAGGGGAACCTTGTTCCTAATCTCTTCATCATGTTTACTACAAATAAAAAAAAGAAAAGGATTCAAGAACTGTCTAACATTCATCAAATATTCCATTGCTTGATTTCCCATAACTAGTAAATTGGGGCTAGCTCTAAGCAAGGCAGAAAATGACACAAACAAAATACCCATCCTAAATATATCCCCTGTACAGTGAAATTGAGAATGGCTAAGATTGAAGTGTATGCAAAGTAATTTTCTCACATGCTTCTGTCTAGCTAGCAGCAGTTGAGCTGAGTAGAGATGCACACTTTTGTATCTAATAAAATCTATAGCCAAGCCAGCATAGTGAGGTGAAGATGAGAGCAACCAAAGAACAAGAGATAGTTTTCTAGACAGTCAAGATTTCTAGACATGCCTTATCTTCCTACATGAAGGTAATAACTCAAGTGATCTTCTCTAATACCTTTTAGAACACCTCTTCAACAAGCAAGTCTGTCAAATCTATTATCCTCAAGAGGACTTATTTTTTCTTTTTTAATGTATCTTGCAGTGTAATGAAAACTATGGGCTTTGAGGCTAGGAATCATTCTAAGCCTTTATATGGTATTTTTACACATGATCCTTTTGCTTGACAGGGTTAGTCCACAAAAGTACCTTTCTGACCTTGCACATCTGCTAAAGAGGCTAACATTATAACAGGAATGTTCCAGTGTCTAGACAGGGAGCATCTGAATAATTCCTCACTGTATCAAAGTGTAGTGACCCCATAGCAGCTGTGTGCTACATGCCTACCAAATATTTTTAATTTCCATGTTTGTGTTTCCATAAGTTCCAACATTTGGTCTCAGTTGTGGTCCAAACATAGAATTGTCACTTGCTAAAATCAGGTCTTGCTTGCTGAAGAGTCTATCACTCAGCACAAAAGGAATTAAAGCAGATGAGCCAGAATCATACATTCAAATCCTGATCAGCATGGGGCCATTTCCTTCCTATACATACTGAATTAATCAATCAAGTTTCCTCTAAATGGCTCATGCCATAGCTGTAAATGTGTTGAGGGACTGGCAGATTAATCTGCTGTATTCTGACCAGACCAAGTTTCTTGCCAAAATTCTTCAAGCAGTTTTCCTCCTTCCCCAGATGCAAAAGTATTTTTTGGCTTCAATTATTTCTACTAGCTTTGAGAAGATGCACTGTTACTGAAACAGTCACTCCTGGTTAAGCCAGTCTTACTCAATTATACAGTAATTGGCACACTCCAAATGATATCCACATCCCCTAAGCTATGTACAAAGGTTTAGGCAACTGGTCAGGAAGGAACTCTAAGCATGGTGCTTTACACAAAGTGCCATGAGTTAGAGCACCATTTAACCCAACAGGCATTCACTTGTTGGTGGGGGAGGGTTGGAACCCTCCTGCACTGGCCAAGGCCAGCAGGCAGGAGCATACCAGCAGCCTCCCAGGAAGCTTCTGGATCTCCTGCTCCCCAGTTCCAGTCATGCTGCCAGCTGGCAACTGTTAGCAGCAGCTGGGAGGGAAAGGGAGGATGGAGCCCTGCAACAGTACAGTGGATAGAGCACCCCCACGGTACATTCCCCCTCCCAAATACCACTGCTGCAGTCTTGGGCAATTGAGCCAGGTGTGTGCAGTAGAGGGGGGGCTTCTAAGTGTCTTGACACTATTCCTCTTGTGGCTGTTACACCCAGACCCGGGGTAGGGGGTGGGGCAAAATGGCCTCCCCAATGCACGGACTCAGTTTTGATCATCTCGATACCCCAACAAGGGTATACAGGCCAGGCCCATGATGCAGGGGGTCTCCTTCTTTCCCCCACCCCACTGCCCCAGCTCTGGGTGTGACAGCCATGAGGCTGCCATTATCAAAAGCCTCAGGCAGAGGAAGGAATAGAGCCCTCCCACCACACAGGCCAGGCCCATCTACCCATGTTGGGGTCTTGAAAGAAGCTGCATTGGGCCTGTGAGGTAAGAAACTTCTGTTTCCACCTCCACCTCAGCTCCAGGTGTAGCAGCCACTAGGCTGCTGCTGTTAAGATGCAAGCACAGGGTATGGGGAGGCAGGTGGGGAATGGAATCCCTCCATTGCACAGATCCAGCCTGGCTTCCCCGAGACCCCAAGAGAGATAGCTGGGAGGGCACTCAGGGAACAGGGGGCTCCCTTACCTAACCTCCCCTCCCCCCCAACATAGCTGTGCAGGATAGAGACAGAAGTTTTCTGTCTCCTCTCAGTGAGAATCCCAGGGGCAGGGCTGGGGCAGTGGTTGCCTGCATGAGCACCAGCCCAGCCCTGCAAAGCCACATGGGATGTGGGTGGAATGGCTCAAAATTAATCCTTGTAGGGAACCTGTACATAGGTTCCCTAAGTTGTTCTGCCCTAGAGCTACATCAGACTAGGGCAAAATTTTTTGCATGATTGACCATTTTAAAAGCTCTCTGCAGCCATGAATGTTTCTTGTGTTACAACTACAGAGCACTTTTGAGGGCCTCATCACACAAAAAATGTAACTGCTGCAGTCCTCCCCTCCCCCATCTGGGAAGACACAATTTAGGGGTTCCTCTCCCCCCACAGGTAGGAGGTAGTCACTCATGGTGGGTGGGGCTGGACAGCCTGGCCCAGCCACTCAGGAGGGAAACTCCCAAGGTGTAGTGCTTTTCTCCTGATGAGTAGACCCCAACTTGGGGGGAGACTAGTTCCTGGGTGGGGAGATATGTGCCTTCCTACCCCTTCCCCATGACCAGGGAGCTGGGGAGAGATTATTAGGGGTGTCTTAAATGGGCCCTATTCAATTTGGATTCAGAATTGGCCTGAAACAGGGACAGTGATTCAATTAATTGATTTGGCTCAGTGTCCCTGATTCAATTAAGCCAAATCCAAATCTGAAGATTTGATGCTGATTCAGAGACTCAGTAATTTGGACATAGACACACCTTTAAATTATTTTTCTACATACCTTGAGGTACCAGGCCCAGCTTGTGACTAATGCAATGCTGGTGCAAATGGAACATCCCACATGAGCATGGTGGGGGCCCCTGTACACACAGCGGTGAACCTGGAGTGAACCAGAAGTCTGCCAGGTAGTGCACTGGGGGGCACCTCTGCACCCCCTCATCACAGCAATCAGCCACAGGGTGGCCCCATATGCCTCTCGCAAACCCAGAAGGAACCAGTCACTGAGCCAGGGGGCATGGGGTGGGCCCTGCACGCTCTCTGACAGACCCAGAAGTGGACCGGAAGTCAGCTGCCAAGCACACTGGGGAGCCTCCCTGCACCCTTGTGGGATCATCCATGTGCCCCAGCATCATAGTATTCACGAGCCGCTTGCTACCTAGAGATACGTAGAAAAAAAAATTAAAGATGTGTCTATGTCCAAATTGCTGAAACTTTCTGAATCAATTCAGAGGGCTCTGATTTGATTCAGAGAGATTAAAGTGTCCTCTGATTTGATTTGGAGATTCAGCCACCAAATTGGGCCAAATCTCTACCAGATCAAATCAGGGACTAAAGCTTCGCACAGCCCTAGTAATAATGTAATAGGTCCCCACTCCCTGCAGCTGACAACAGAGGGTTTTGGGCAAGTGCCAGACAGCCAGTCAGGGATGACCCCACTTGACTGGCCTTGGCTGCCCTAGGTAATGGCCAGCAAGCTGGGAGGTGTGGAGGAGTGTCCTCAGGATTCTGACCTTGGCCAATGCAGGCATATGCTTGCCTTCCCCAACTGAAGAGTGAATTTGAGTTTTGTTCATTAATGGTACAATCTACACAGCTTAGAGAAACCTGTGAAGATTGGATTAATTCCCCCTTGGGCTTTTTAACTGTCTGTACTGAGCCTGTATGGGTATTGTTTTGGTTATTGGCTACTACACCCCAATAAATTCATAATTCTATCCCAGTAGGGCAATGCACTTACCAGCACTATATAAAGCCCACATTTCAGGCTCAGACTAGGTTCCGAAGAATCTAAAAAAAAAAAAAAAAAAAAATGCAGAACTTCCCCCAAACCTTTGACCTTTGGAAGAGAAAAGAAGTCCCAGATCCTCTTTCCAGAAAACAAGCAAACAAAAAACCAAAACAAATAAACAAACAAAAAACTTTAAGGGAATCGGAGCTTTTGGCCAAAGTGTTCTCTGAAACACAACCATATATGACGCACTTTTCCCACACAAGAGATCAAATGACCATTGTGTCACATTCCTTATACTCTAACCAAAGTTTATTAATCAACACTACATAAGGAGGAAACTCACTTAGGGAAAACACCCACAATTGCTACCCTCCTCCACTTCTACGCAGGGCAAATAAGGTTCACATCACCTGCTGCCCTGTAAAGGAAAAGCTTGCCAGACTTGCATGTTAGGGTTCACCCCCTGGAGTATATGCTGACATATACCCGCTATAGCTGACTTGACTTCCAATACTTTGTCTGTAGAAATGATTTTACTGCATACCTACCACTGTTCTGCTTGTGTTTCCTAGAACCTTCCAGCCCAATGGGGCCTTCTCTTCTATCTGTCTTGGTGCAACCTTCATTCCTAGGACAGATATGACCTCCTCCTTGGTACTCAGGAATCAATATATTTATGTAATCCTAAATCTGATGAGTTATTAATATTAAAACTGCTTATAGTGTATTTTTTTAAACCTTTTTGTAAAAAAAAAAAAAAATGTTTACATCTTGACAACATGCATCAGTATTTTTGTACTTGTGAAATTATATTTTCCAGTTTCTCCTATTACTGGAAAATGCAGTAAGATCATTTCTGGAAGGTTACTTTGAAAAGAATTGATAATGAATGTGTCTAGTGATTCAGATTTAATAAAGATCTTAGTCTAAATCTTCACACATACTAGGAACAGCAGCTGCAAATTAAATTACACGGTGGACAGACACATGCAGTGTTACTGAGGGTTGCTTATGTTTTATAGATCAAAATGCCTTGGACCTTTCCACAGAATTACTCACTCAATTCTTGTGCATACCCAGAAGTCTCTTACTCAAGTTAATCAGGGCTTTAACTCAACCTAGCAGGCCTGGCAGGTTAACAGTAGGTTGAGCCTTGTGTGCCACCAAGGATATTAGCATGCAAGGAGGAATCTGCTGTCAGTGCGCACACTGAGCTGCTTGAATTATTTCTCAGTGTGACCACTTTCACCCAAGTGAGGCTAATTGTAGAAGAGTTAACCTGAGGGGCAATAACTGGGTAACTCAAACTAAGAGAAGGCAAGCACAGAACTTGGTCAAACTGTTTAGGTAGCATGGTCCTAAGCTAATCTGAGGTCTGCAGTATAATTAAGACAGGTGTTGAGCCCTCAGAATTTCTACAATGCTTTGTGCTGCACACTCATTGCCAATTATTGACATGCTCCTGCCACATATGCCCTAGGCCTTTATATTGAGA
This sequence comes from Alligator mississippiensis, assembly GCF_030867095.1. NCBI lineage: Eukaryota > Metazoa > Chordata > Crocodylia > Alligatoridae > Alligator > Alligator mississippiensis. The sequence continues at coordinate 89,250,636 of NC_081824.1, forward strand.
CATGTGAAGGAGTCCTTGAGATGCACTTTTACAACATTTTTCTTCTCATTTTTCCATTTGAAGGAAAAATCTTGCAACAAGAACTACAGATTGTTATGGTTAGAATGCTGTTGAGGGTTTTTAGTCACTCTAAAAATGTAATGAAGTGATTCAAAGTTATTTTTGGCTGAAGTCAGGCAAAAGGCAGGGCAGGGTGACATCTTAGGGACTAACTCATTCAGAGAGCATCTACATGAGATGCTATGTTGCTTTAGTGACGCGCTACAGTAACGTAGCTCATCACTATGGTGACGTAGCATCGCAGACACTAATTGTGACACCATCACTACTACACAGCAGCAATGAAAATTATTTGTGCACCATCAGGACTGCTCAGTACCCAGGCAGGAGCATGTGTAGATGCACCCACAGAGACATAAACTATTGCAGTCTGTCAGCAATGAAAGTTTATGCCTCTCTGAACAAGTTTGTCCCTAAGATGCCACCCTCTCTTGTCTTATTTAAGTATGTGGACAAATAGACAACAGAAACTGTATTTAAATATTACCATATTATATGTCAATGGAAAACTACAGTAAATGTAAATGAGCCAGAAAATCATTTCAAAGTGCAGTGCATGCAAAAATGGCTATTGTTTCAATGGTGGCTAGCATTACCATATGTGGAACTGGCTTTTTAACTACTGCAAATGAATAAGTCTAATTAATATGAGAGTAAAAGCTTTATATTCTTTTGTAAAACTGATTGTCACACTCAGACTCAGGTCTATGTTAGTGTTAGAGTCTCATCTTCCTATGATTTCTCAATCCTAGAAAATAAAAGAAACTCTAATCTGACCCAAACCTTGCATTTCTAATTTCAGATCTGTAGCAAGTGAATACTTTGATTGGGACTCCAGAATGCTCTTGCCTTCTTGGGATGACATCCTTCTTCTTGTAAACTCTGTAGCTGTACTTCTTCTCTATTGAAATCCTTGGGGTACAGCTAAATTGTTGGCCATTCTGCTTAACTATGGATCCTAGATTCTTTCGGTTTAAAACAATGCTAAAGTAAACTTGGAGTAGTTCAAAACTAGAAAAGAGATAACAGTAGCATCTGTTTCTTTGAGTGGAAGTTAAAAACTAGGGATACAAGAAGGGTGAGCATAGCCTCCACAGAGGAAGAAGTATAGCTGAGTTGCATTTGATGATAAGCTCTAGCCAATGTGGTTACTGTCTACTGCTATCCATGGCTTCATTTCATTTTCTGCTCATATTATGCCCTACTTAGAGGCCTAAATCTGAAATTATCCTCATGAAAAGCTTTCATTTTTCTTAGTGAGAAATGACATTTCTATGTATCTTGCTGCTGAATAATATTAACAACAATTTCATGCCTAAATGTTTAACCCATGTTCTAACTGGCTTCTGACTTCAGTGGGTCTTGAATGTGATCCTTAAACAATAGAAACTGATCAGAAAGGAAAAGAGAAGAATTCAAGAGGCACATTTTGGAAAGGCATGAGAAAGATTGTGCACAGTACTATAAAACATAAGGCGCAGTAGTAGATCATTTAAACATTTTCAACAATTATAATGGGTACTTAAATCTTTCAAGAAAATCATTCAAGTTAATTTGTTTTCTACCTAATTATTCATATTCATGATTTAAGCACCATTTAGTAATCTTTCAGACCCTTTGTTTTTGAACAGTGAACCTGAAATAATTCCATATGGTTCATGAAACTCAGTATGGGCTTGGGGGTATTATAACACAATTGAGTCAGGTACCTTTCCACATGGCATATACTTAATGAACGAATTGCACCTTTTTTGCTTAATTGGTGGGAAAATTAATGGATAGCTATTATTTTCCTTGCAAAATATGACATCTGTCACATAATAACCTAACATTTATGTTGTACCTCTGCATATTGTGAGTGTTCCCTCAGTTTACAGCAACCCCACATTTTGAATTGGAAGACAGCCCAACCATCAACAAAAGAAGGAGAAATATTTCAGGTCCCATATAATGACTTCTTTATTAATAATAATGGAAAATTCCCTTACAACACAAAAGCCAACTGGCTCTACTTTAATCGTAATTATCTTGATTGTAAATTACAAAGAAGTATGGTTTATTTGAATTTGGAAATGCTTAAGCTCATTTATTATTAATTAAATCAATTTCATTATAAATGATTGGAGCCATATGCATCATTTAAAAAAAGGAAATTAGATTAGTTTTAAATGCATCATAAGAGTCAGATTATAGACAGATGGCTGCAAGGTGATTTTCAATTTCTTTGTATTTTGTTGTAAAAAAAAAACAGGGTATGTGATGATGACAATAGTCTTTCAATACAACCATTTCCCAAAACCTCTGAGAGTATTGTATATTTATTTCATTGTAAATTAGTATAATATCTTCCAAATTTTACTAATAGCATGGTGCCCTTGATAGAGTCTCTTTCTCTAATACCTTTTAGGATCAAATATTACTTTTTATTGATTTTTAAATGAAACACAGAATTTGAAACACATATATATCTACAACATATATCAAAATGTCTGTCACAAACAATAAGCAATAAAGAGGAAAGAAGAGCAGACAAAAAGGTGTTGGTGAGGAAGGAGTGAAGAGGTAGGGATAGAAAATGAAAAGAAGCATGCAAGGAGTAAGAATTTAGTTATCAAAATATTCTAAAATATTATAAAAAGTATCTCCAGATTGTAACAGAATTCTCAAAGCAGTTATGCCTGCAAAACATAATTTAAGGATTAGCCAGTTATTTGCAAACAAGTATTTAAAAATATTTAAGTTAGGTATCAGGAAAAAAAGTATCAGTCTTATTACAAAGGCAGCCCATGATCTTGTAGTGAACCTAGCTTCATCCGAACAAACCTCTGTCCAGATGTACTGTGGTCTAGACCTTCACAGAAGTTGACCTTCATAGAGCTATCTCAAGTACTGATGTGTCTCCCATTATCAGAGTGCCTCAGCATGTAGTTTCCTTACAACATTTCTGTGATGTAGAGATATACAATTTTTCCCATTTTACAGCAGAGAACTGAAGCAAGAGTGACAGTTGAGGTCACAGGTCACAAAAAATCTGCAGCATAGCAGGGAACCCTAACCCATCACCCTTCCTCTCATGCAGCACTGGGGTCATAGGCAAAAAAACAAGATTCTGGATACTCCTACATGTAAAATTTGCCCATAAGAGTTTAAAGTTTGCTAGTGCAGACTCATACACTGCTACAGCCATTTGAGCATCTAAATATCCTCACTTAAAATAAAGAAGGCACTCATCTGCTCAAGGTTGGGCATAAGCCTAAATACCTCAATGGACGGAGGGCTAAAACTTTCAACTTTTTTTTTTTTTGAATTATAGGTGTAAAAAGCTTCTATAGACTATAAATGATAAAACAAGGACCTAGAAAAGCCATGTTCATTACTGAACCCAATACCTGCATCCACTGAGCTTCTTTGAATATTAGACTTTACATTTGCCTTACAAGCTCTTTAATGTCATGGCAGTGCACTTGATTTTCCATTAGTTAGAAATTTTATTACTGCTAATTCACTAATTTTAGTAGGTTACTGTATGTTCCTGGGTCTGGGGTATGATGTTAAACTTGACTGAAGGGCTTAGTGGCAATGTAGTGGGGTTACTCATAGTGGGGTAGCTCCTATTAAATACCACAATGTTGCAACTTTCAGTGTAAGGCAAAGAGATGGCACCTCAAGACCCTAGCCCCCACTGCCTTGTAGGTACTTCTTGGTTGGAGAAAGGCTAAGGGACATAACCCTGACAGAAACAGGCCTTCACAGAGGCATTAGGCAGTCAGCAGCAGAAGCTACAACCATTAAGATGCTGAATGTTTAAACTCAGTCTGGCCTTTGGATTCTGTCTCAATGGTCTTGGTTGGGGGGGGAGAGGGTGGTAGGTCTCCACTTCCCCATACACTTGCCTAGGGATACGCATCAAAGGTCTTGGTGACTAGACCTCTTCCACATACACCATAATCCAGAAAATCAATGGTTGCCTGCTACTACATATTCCTGCATTTTCCAGTCCAAGATATTGAATGATTTACTAACTAATAAGAAATGTCTTCACCTTCACTTAAAGTACATACCACATAATCTGTGTCTTAAACTCTGTACATATAACATATATTCTGTACTTGTTTTATATAAGAAACCTCTAGTGAGTGATGCCAGTCAATGTGACACAAGAATATCCTATGAAAGGTAAGAGAATTGCAGTTTGCATTGATGAGAAATGTTCAGATTACTGACTTTATATACATTTTATTTAACCCATGAATCCTAGTTTTAGAGTGGCCACAGCTCACCCTCCACAATTTTCCTTGCACTGTTCCATATAAAAGAATTATATATGCGGAATTTAGATTTGCATGTGCATACAGTGTACCAAGCTGCAACCATCTGCCCTATGTGTACAAACAGAGACAAAAACACCCACAAATTCCGTTTTTTAATGCAGTAAACGTGTGGTAAAATTCTGATTCCATATCATTGACTTTCAACCATATACTGCAGTGTTATAAGACAGCACTTTAAAAAGTGTTTTTGAAACTTCAATAAAATTCCAACAATGTACAAGACTTATAACTGTTAAAGAGTAAGTGAAAATTAATTTAAATAGTATTTGGATTTTTAAATTAATTCTACAACACTGGGATTATCACATACGTTATTTATACATCAAAATGAATAAATACTGCTTATATACAAAGGCATATTCCAGTTATTCTATCAAATATCAGTCTAATAGCTTCAATTCTTTCTTAAAACAGTCAACTTTGTGAGCTGCACTCAGAGATGGAGATGGTCTTCAGATGATTTTCCTTTGCTACTGTCATTACAGCCAAAGGAATGATGTGTCAGCCCATGCAGAATCTTGATAGATAGATAGATAGATAGATAGATAGATAGATAGATAGATAGATAGATAGATAGATAGATAGATAGATAGATAGATAGATTCCATGCCATTTTCAGGTATTAATGAACATGGCCCCCATGGCTAACCAAAAGTATCTGGGAATGTCTCCAAACAAAAAAAGGAGGCGTACACCCGTTGGAAGGGAGGGGCCATCACAAGAGAGGACTATACCTTGGTAGCTTGAGAATGTAGTGGGGCGGTCAGGAAGACCAAGGTGGAAACTAAACTGGGACTAGCGACCCAGATCAAGGACAACAAGAAGTCTTTTTTCAAAAACATAGCGGGGCAAAAGAAGGTACCAAGTAATTTGGAGCCTCTGTAGGACATGCTAGGAAATCTGGTCATCTCACCCGACAGTAAAGCTGACATGTTCAACAATTTCTTTGCCTCTGTATTTCTGAGGAGGGACCTGGATATCTCCCCTAATGCCCCCCCCCCCCCGAGGGTCCTGTGGGTGGCACAGCTAGGCCTAGGGTTAATAAGGACCTTGTCAGGGAAATTCTGGAGGGACTAGATGTATTTAAATCCTCAGGTCCTGATGATCTCCACCCCAGAGTGCTGAAGAAACTAGCAGGGGTCATTGTGGGACCTCTGGCACAGCTCTAGGAGCACTCATGGCACTCAGGCAATATGCCAGAGGACTAGAAAAGGGCCAATGTGGTCACCATCTTCAAAAAAGGGAGGAAGGAGGACCCAGGAAACTATAGGCCTGTGAGTCTTACCAGTACTGGGGAAGCTTTTCAAAAGAATTATCCTGGCACATGTCCAGGAAGGGCCAGCAGGGGAAGTAAAGCTCAGGGGAAACCAGCATGGGTTCTTTAGGGGCAAGTCTTGTCAAACCAATCTGGTGGCCTTCTATGACCAGGTCACCAAGTCCTTGGATGCAGGTGTCGCAGTGGATATAGTCTTTCTGGACTTCAGGAAAGCCTTTGACACGGTCTCTCACCCCATTCTCAGTAAGAAACTAGGAGACAGTGGGTGTTGATGCCTACATGGTCAGATGGGTCACTAACTGGCTGGAGGGCCACACCCAGAGGGTGGTGGTGGATGGGTCTTATTTGAACTAGAGGGATGTGGGCAGTGGGGTTCCCCAGGGCTCAGTCCTCAGGCCCGCACTATTCAACATCTTCATCAGTGACTTGGGCGAGGGGGTAGAAATCACCCTGTTCAAGTTTGCAGATGACACTAAGATGTGGGGGGAAGTGGGTACACTAGTAGGAAGGAACAGGCTGCAAGCAGATCTAGACAGGTTACAGGGGTTGGCCGAAGAGAACAGGATGGGGTTCAACACTGACAAGTGCAGGGTAATGCACCTGGGGAGGAAGAACCAGCAGCACACCTACAGGCTGGGGAACTCCCTTCTCACCAGTGTTGAGACAGAAAAGGATCTTGGAGTCATCATGGATGCCACAATGAACATGGGCCAACAGTGTGGAGATGCGGTCAGGAAGGCCAACCATACCTTGTCGTGCATCCACAGATGCATCTCAAGCAGGTCCAAGGAGGTGATCCTCCCCCTCTACGTGACACTGGTCAGGCTGCAGCTGGAGTACAGCATCCAGTTCTGGGTACCACACTTTAGGAGGGATGTGGCCAGAATGGAGAGGGTCCAAAGGAGGGCCACCTACATGATCAGGGGTCAGCAGGGCAGGCCCTACGAGGAGAGGCTGAGGGACGTGAACCTGTTCAGCCTTCAAAAGAGAAGGCTGAGAGGTGATCTAGTGGCATTCTACAAACTAGTCAAGGGGGACCAGCAGGCACTGGGAGAGTCCCTGTTCCCCCGAGCAATCCCGAGAGTTACAAGAAACAACGGACACAAGCTAGCGTAGGGTAGTTTCAGGCTAGACATTAGGAAGTGCTATTTCACTGTCAGGGTGGCTAGGACCTGGAACCAACTTCCAAAAGAAGTGGTGTTGGCTCCTACCCTGGGGGTCTTTAAAAGGAGGCTGGATAAACATCTGGCTGGGGTCGTTTGACCCCAGTACTCTTTCCTGCCATGGCAGGGGGTCAGACTAGAGGAGCTCCTCAGGTCCCTTCCAACCCTACCAACTATGAAACTATGAAACATCTGTGGTATGAAATGGACTGAAGAATTACACACTGACTCTAAAACCAAAGATCACCCAATGGTTTATGTTTGTTTGCACAAAGACAAGAGATACTTTTGCAAAATACTTGGAGGATGTTGTCCACCTGTGTGCCTTGAATAAGTATGAACAAATATATATACATACACAAATGTATGCATGCATATATATATATTATATATATATATATATTATATATATATATATATATATTATATATATAGTGTGTAAGTATACACACACCCATATATTCATGCATATGTATACATACACATACACTTGATAAACAGTATATGCAACTTATGTGTATTATCTATATTGATATCAATATCAATATTGATATAATATCCTTAAACTATACACACACACACACACACACACTAGTATACAGTTTAAAGTAATTTAAAGGAAGATAGATGAATAGATAGAAAATAATTATATGATTGTCTGATAACCTGCAATAAGAGATGTATCAAATTCCCTTTCATCAGGAATAAAAAAAATAAAGGTTTTAAAAAAACAAAACAGAAGGGAAGGCACAATTTGAAGTATGCAAACGGGCCATGGTACTATTCACATTACCTGGTACTTTCAGCCAAGGTAAAAAAGTTAATTATTGCAGTGTACTATTTCATTGCAGCCACAGTCTGAGCTAGATGGACCAGGTCCTTTATTATACAGCATGAAAGAAAACATTGCTCAATTTTGGAAACTTTGGCAGTTACAACATAGGGTCTAATCAACCTTTTCTAGGATACTTTTCTAGTATCATAGAATGTTCTTAGAGTTATTATTAAGTCTGAATGCAGGATCAATCAGAAAACACTGTGGGGGTTTACAATTACTTTGTATTTTCAAGCTGCATTTTGTAACACGGAAGGGCCAAAACTTCTAATTTGCTAGACTAGTTATGAATGATGTGTTTCACAGTAATACAGAACCAGTATTCTAGCCAAACTAAGAAAAAGCCTAACAGCAGGTGAAAGGCATCCTTTAACTAAGACACATTGCCACAGGAAGCCCCCTTTTCTACATGATGGTCTGTGAAGACCTTATTTCAAGATTTTCATTTCAAGAACTAAGGATTCCACCTCAAACATTTGTATTCCAGATCTGTACAGTTGCCCCATGGTTTTCTTGCTATAGTAGTCTGAAATGATTATTGTGGCTCACCTTAGAGGTATGATCTTAGCTGTTTCAGAAAGAAACATGCACGGTTTTTTTGCTCCTACACAAGGCTAAACATCATAGGAACAAAACTGTCAATTTTTCATAATGGTTGGAATTATTACAACAAACAGTAAAGGAATACTTTTTGTATTAACAGAGGGTGTGCCATCATGTGGAGAACATGAAAATATAGTAGTATTAGTTTGTCAAATATCAAGGCACTGAGTCTAAAAATATAGACATTCACAGGTAGTGAGTACTTTATGATGGTGATGAGTCAAGCTGCTGTTTTATTCTATCTATGGAAAGTTTCATGGCAGTCAAAACTATTAGAATTGAGAAATTTTAAATTTGTAACCTAGCAACATTCCTAATCAATTCAGAAAAGATTTGGAGAGCTCTGGAGATTCGGGCAGCCTCCAGTGGCTGCTGCAGAGAGCTGAACACAGATTCCATGCTGGTAAGTAGGGGGCAGGGAGGGCAGAGGAGTGGGGAGTGAACCATGGGGGGACGCCAGCCAAGCCCCATCCCCTGCTTGCTCTCCAAGACCCTCTGAGCACCCTCCAACCTCCACCTCATAGATTCATAGATTCATAGACGTTAGGGTTGGAAGGGACCTCAATAGATCATCGAGTCCAACCCCCTGCATAGGCAGGAAAGAGTGCTGGGCTTAGATGACCCCAGCTAGATACTCATCTAACCTCCTCTTGAAGACCCCCAGGATAGGGGAGAGCACCACCTCCCTTGGGAGCCCATTTCAGATCTTGGCCACTCTAACTGTGAAGAAGCTCTTCCTAATGTCTAGTCTAAATCTGCTCTCTGCTAGCTTGTGGCCATTATTTCTTGTAACCCCCGGGGGCGCCTTGGTGAATAAAACCTCACCAATCCCCTTCTGTGCACCCGTGATGAACTTACAGGCAGCCACAAGGTCGCCTCTCAACCTTCTCTTGCGGAGGCTGAAGAGGTCCAGGTTCTCTAGTCTCTCCTTGTAGGGCTTGGCTTGCAAGCCCGTAACCATATGAGTGGCCCTTCTCTGGACCCTCTCCAGGTTATCCACATTTCTCTTGAAGTGTGGCGCCCAGAATTGCACGCAGTACTCCAACTGTGGTCTGACCAGCGCCCGATAGAGGAGAAGTATCACCTCCTTGGACCTATTCGTCATGCATCTGCTGATGCACGATAAAGTGCCGTTAGCTTTTCTGATGGCTTCGTCACACTGCCGACTCATGTTCATCTTGGAGTCCACTAGGACTCCAAGATCCCTTTCCACTTCCATGCCACCAAGCTGGTCATTTCCTAGGCAGTAGGTATGCTGAACATTTTTCCTCCCTAGGTGCAGCACTTTGCATTTCTCCTTGTTGAATTGCATTCTGTTTTCTGCCCATTTGTCCAACCTGTCCAGGTCTGCTTGTAGCTGTTCCCTGCCCTCCGGCGTGTCCACTTCTCCCCACAGTTTTGTGTCATCTGCAAACCTGGACAGAGTACACTTCACTCCCTCGTCCAAGTCGCTGATGAAGACATTGAAGAGTATCGGTCCAAGGACCGAGCCCTGCAGGACTCCACTGCCCACACCCTTCCAGGTTGAAACCAACACATCCACTATGACTCCCTGGGTGCGACCCTCTAGCCAATTTGCCACACACCAGACTGTGTAGTCGTCCAAGTCACAGCCTTTTAACTTGTTCACCAGTATGGGGTGCGATACCATATCGAAGGCCTTCCTGAAGTCTAAGTATACGACATCCACCCCTACTCCTGCATCCAGGCATTTGGTAACCTGGTCATAAAAAGAGACTAGATTAGTCAGGCATGATCTACCTGCTACGAACCCATGCTGGTTCGAACCTATGCTGGGTTCGAACCCGTGCCAGGCTCTCGCAAATGTGAGCCTTGATAATTTTTTCAAAGACTTTGCCAAGGATGGAGGTGAGACTGACTGGCCTATAGTTGCCCGGGTCCTCCTTCCTCCCCTTCTTGAAAATGGTGACCACATTGGTCCTTTTCCAGTCCTCCGGGACTTGGCCCATGTGCCACGAGCATTCGAATATTCCTGCCAGTGGCTGTGCAATGACATCAGCCAGTGCGTTCAATACCCTCAGATGGAGCTCATCCAGGCCTGCCAACTTAAAGGCATCCAGTTCCTCCAAGTGACTCTGCACCATCTCAGGGTCTATGCATGGTAGTCTGATGCCTTGCTGCTGCCTCTCTACAATCCCAGTGAGAGACTTGTCTTGCCCCTCACTTAGGAATACTGAGGCAAAGAACTCATTGAGGAGTTCAGCCTTGTCCCCCCTGTCCATCACCAATTGCTTCTGCCCATTTAGTAGGGGTCCTATTCCTCCCTGGGCCTTCCTTTTACTCCCTATATATCTAAAAAACAATTTTTTGTTATCCTTATCTTGGGATGCCATCCTCAGCTCCATGGTAGCTTTGGCCCATCTAAGTGCCTCCCTACAAGTGCAAGCAGAAGAGGTATACTCCTCTTTGGTAATCTCTCCCTGTTTCCACTTTTTATGTGCCCCCCTTTTGGCCCATAGGCTGCCCTGGATTTCTCTGGTCAGCCAAGGAAGCCTCGTGGCCCCTTTCCCTCTGTTTCCTTGCATTGGAATCGTCTCCCTCTGTGCCCGAAGGATCTTTTCTTTAAGGCACAGCCACCCTTCGTGGGCTCCCATCCCTTCAAAACTCCTACTCTGCAGTGCATCCTTGACTAATCGCCTGAGTTCATTGAAATCAGCTTTCCTAAAGTCTAGCACTTTCACCCTACTAGTTACCTTACCCACTTGACGTCTTATAAAGAATTCTATTATTTGGTGATCACTGTCCCCCAGATGACCACCAATCTGTAGGTCCCCTACCATATCATCCCCCGTTGCCAATACCAGGTCCAGTAAGGCATTCCCCCTAGTGGGACCGTGTACCTCCTGCGTCAGGTGGAGGTCCTGTACACAGGATAGGAACCTGCGTGAACGGTGGGACTTTGCTGTCTGCGTCTCCCAGCAGATGTCTAGGTAGTTTAGGTCCCCCATGACTACCGCCTCCTTAGTTTTTATGGTCTCTGAGAGTTGCCTCAGGAGCTCAGAATCTAGTTCCTCCCCTTGGTGTGGGGGTCTGTAGCAGACCGCTACTTTCAAATCCCTTTCTCCTTGCCCCTCATGTAACCTAACCCACAATCCTTCTACTTTCTCATCCTTCGATTCCGTCTTGATGAGGTTCGATGTATATTGCTCATTGACATAGAGCGCAACCCCTCCCCCTTTCTTCCTCACCCTGTCCTTTCTGTACAGCCTATAACTCTCAATATGTACCACCCAGTTGTGGGATGAATCCCACCATGTTTCTGTTAGCCCTGCTAAGTCGTAGGTGTTTTCTGCAAGCAGGAGCGCTAGTTCATCCTGCTTGTTCCCCATGCTCCTAGCATTAGTATATAGGCACTTGAGCTCTGTGACTGGTACCTTTGCTGCCCCCCAGCTCCGATTCCCAAGGGGCCCCTTATTTCTTACCTGCTTATTGCTTACCTGTGCTGTACTGCTGGCTGCCCCATGGCTTGTAGGTTCCCAATGTTCTCCTTCTTCAGGCTGGGCTGTCCTTGTGGGTGCCACATGGTTTGGTGGTCCACAGCTTCCCCCGCCCTCATCTTCCCCTCCCCCCGATGAGCCTAGTTTAAAGCCCACAGGAGGAGATCTGCCAATCTAGAAGAGAACACACACTTGATCTCCCAGCCCCCCTATAGCTGCCCGCGCAGCCCCAGCTCCCGGTTCTTAAAAAAAAAATAAAAAATCCTGTACTCACCAGCTCCTACCAGGTGGGGGCGATCCCCAATGCCCCTCACTGCCCTGTGCTGTGCAGGGGGGCTCTGCCATGAGCCTCCATCCCATTGTCACTCTCCCAGCCCCATCAATAGCTGCCCCGCCTGACCCCAGCTCCCAGTTCTTTAAAACAAAAAAAAAAGAAGCAGCCCCACACTCAGCGGCTGCTGCAGCAGCTGCCGAGGCTTCTGGGGCCTCATGGCAGAGCCACCCATGCAGCATGGGGTGGTGGGGGGCAGCAGAAATCACCCCCCCCATCTGGCAGGAGCCAGTGAGTGCAGGGCTTTTTTGTTTGTTTATTTAAAGAGCCAATGATTTTTTGTTCAATGAATTTCTCTGCATGTGAAAGGCCCCTGGATGTGTAGCTGGGAGGCATCCCAGGTGTGTGTAGGGGAGGCGGGGCACTCAATAAAGTTCTTAACTGTTTCCCATCCCCCTGCATACTGTGGGGGGAACTCTGAGGGTCAAGGAGGAGCTCAGCCAGGGAGGGTGGGGAAGAGGGACAGGGGCAGGAAGGGGAGGGCCCTGCCCCCATGCAGGGTCCAGGTGTGGAGCCTCGGGGTGGGCAGGAGAGCTGGCATGGGCCTGGGTGGCCATATTGCCACCTCCCCCCCACCGGCCCTGACCCTTCTTCCTTTGCAGGGCTTACTGGATGGACATGGAAGGTATTCTTGGCAGCCTAAGTCTTTTCCTGCAGATCGCAAGGAGGTGAAGTTCCTTCCAGTATCCCAGGGTTTAGAGGCACAGTGCCTAGCTGCCTGGGCAGTGGTGCTCTTTGGGGAGGAGCTGGAGCTCATCACGGAAACTGGTGCCACCCCCAAGCTTTACGCCTGGGTGGGGCTGGCCTGGGCTCCTGGAACTGATGGATGAGGCTGGGGGTAGGGAGCATTCCAGGACCTGTGCTTGGTGTCTCAACAGGCTCTCCCTCACAGAGGAATCATCATTGCCAGGCTGCAACAGAGGATCTTGCAGGATGCCTGTGCTGGAGAACATGGAGCAGCTCCATCCACAGTCCCAGAGATCAAGGATGTGATCTGGCTGCTGCCTAAAGGGAATCGTCTTGTGGGCAGCCCCAGAGCAGAGGTTGTAGTTGGTGACATGTACCCACTATGCCCACAGGGCCTTGAACTTTATGCAGAACTGCCATGCTCACCACTGGTGTCTGTGCTATGCATCTCAGCATCACCCCATAGTGATTGGGGCCACAGTCTCTTTTCTCCCCAGGACCAGTTGGAGCCCTGAGACACTGTGGTGTCAGGGAGGACAGGACTCCCCCTGGGACAATGGGTGCTTGTTTCTTGGCACTTGCGTGCAGCACAAGAGCAGAGCACATGGGAGGCAGCCAGGTGGTGGGGCTTGCAGGTAAACTAACCGCACAGTAGACTAATTTACTGTGCAGAAACTGCCTGCATATGTAGATGGTGACATTTTACAGTGGACTTAATTAGTCTACTGCACAATAAAGCATCTTGTGAGGACGCACCCAGCATGATACATTTTCTTCTGGTTACAGATTCAATGTTCTTGGTGTCCAATGTGCATATAATTACTTCTTTCTAATAATATACTTATTTTATAGTTATTCTCTGTTTAGCTGGCGACCATTATTAGCTCTTCTTGTTTATCATAAACTAAATGTGCAAATCACTTTATTCTAATTGGCTTTTATACTAACACATTTTAAGCAGGTTACCAATCAGAGAACCCTGCCCTCATTTTTCTCACTCCCCTTTGATACATCAGAAGAATTCATCGTTATCCATAATAGAGGGAAACACTTTTGCTCATTCCCTGAAGCCTTCTACCAATCATACCTTACAAATGCTTACATGTTATTATGTTTTTGTCCCCAGAGTAATTGTAATATATTTATATTACATTAGGAGAATTTCAGCCATTTTCTTACTCCCAGAAAACAGTAATACCTTTTTCCTTAAATTATATTTCCAAATAGGAAAAAAATATATTACTGTTTTCTGGGTGTAAGGATTTCATTATGCTCTCTGTTACAAATGTGTTAAAGTAGCATGCAACAGCCCCAATTGAGATTGTATCTCCACATTGAAAACTCTGTACAAATTCATTTAAAACTCTTTGGAACAGAACTGTATCCAATGATCTAAGTCAGTGTTTCTTAAACTTTTCAGCTTCATTGCACCCTTCCGTAAGTAACTTTTTGGACTTTAACAGCACCCCATTAAGAATCATTTAGTTAAAATTTAGCTGGTATAGTGCCAGTGAAGGTGGCAGGAGAGGCCCTCACCCCACTTCACCTTGCATTTTCTAGTTTGACCCCTTCCCTCCCTTGGTCCATACCTGAAAGAGAAAACATAGTCTCTGCCACTATAGCAGCTCCTCCAGAGAGTGATATGCTGATGACTGGAGCCATGTACACCTGCAGCCCCAGGAGCATGGGAGCAGCAGGGGGATGGGCCAGGCTGAAAATCGCAGCACTGCATCTAAAGATCCACAGGTGCATACAGCAGAGCATGCTCCTGGGAGCACAGAGGCAGCTGGGGTGGGGGCTGCTGTGGAATGGAGAGCAGCTGTGGTCACTACTTCTCAGCAGTGTGCTGGGGCACTTAGTGCTAGACAGAAGGAGAAGCAATTGCTTTCCTCCTAACACAGGAACCAATCACTGTGGCTCACTTGGAAGGGTTCAACAGCACCCTGGGGTGCCATGCCAACTGAGAATTACTGATGTAAACAGACAAGATTCATTGTAAGGAGTGCAGACAAGAAACTTTGGCCTGTTGTACAGACAGACAGATCCAACCTCTGCCTGGGACTTTGAACCCTGAATGAAATCTGCAAAGGAGTATTTCCATCTACTTGGGTTAGAGATCCTGGAATTCTCTGCTAAGAGCAGATACTTACCATTTGGGAGTCATTTGTTTTGTTTCTCCTATTGAACAACTGAGAAAGGTCTCATGCTGTGTTTTATTTCTAAACACTACAGTAGTTGACAATGAAATTTTTCTATATAAAAAATGGATGATTAGAGTTCTCAGCCAGGAGAAGGGAAACCAAGTACAATACCTTTCTTTACCAGAGGAGGCTCAAAACCCCACCTCACAGAAGTAAACCCAGAATCCCAGGCTGTCTGGATTCTTGGAGCTAACACACATCAACAGGTTGAAGTTGATGAATGCAGTTCTGCATCTCTTGGCCCCCCTTTGTCTAGAACCACCACAGGGAGATGAGGATGTGCCTCTATTTAACAAAGATCACAAGATATAGGGGGCCAGAGAAAGAGCTAATCAAAGGAAGTATGACTTTTATCCAGTGGTTAGGGCATTCATCAAGAGAGGGAGTCCTAGGTTCTGAGTTCCACTCTTACGCTTGTTTTCATAGTTTACACTCAATAGTTAGTGGATAAAATATATAAGCATTCCTTAGAGCAATGTTCTCCCATGAATTGTGCAGCTTCAAAAACAGGGATTCAGAACATCTTCAGGACACTTGTTAGACATGGGAGTTGGAAATTCTTCAGGCTGGATAGATATTGAATGTGGACTTCTCACTTTTTTGTGAGTGTTCCATCTACTAGGTCAGTGGTCTCCAACCTTTTAAAGTCAGACACAACTTTTAGAATTTAAAAGAAATGCAAGATGTACCCTGTGTTGCCACCCCGCCTCCCTTAGCAGGTAAATCTGTGGGAAGGGAAGGGGTTGAGGGAGAGATCAAGGCAGAGGGAGAAAAAATTACTTGGGGGCAAGCCTCCCCAGCAGGTAAGTCTGTGGGGAAAGAGGTGGGGGTCCATGGAAAGGACTGGGGGGAGGGGGGCAGGACAGATCGAGGCCTCAGCCCTAGCCTCAATCCCCCTCTCATTGCTGGGACCTTGATCTGCCTCCTCCCCAATGGCAGTGAGGGAGAGATCTGGGATGGAGCAAGGGCAGATCCTTTACAGCTGGGGCAGGGTGGGACAGAGCCATGAGTGGCTTGTCTGGGGGCGCATGGAGGGGGGGGGCACACAGCCCAGGAGGGCACAGGGAGGCATGTGCCCTCGAATTTCATGGGGTGGGGTGAGCTGCAGCTGCCAGCTGGGGCCAGGCTGTTCCTGGCAAAGGCTGGGGCTGCACTGGTGTTGTCGGGGTGTTGGGAGCAGGGGTTAGGGGGGCTACAGTGAATTTTTGGGTGGCTGCAGCCCCCCGTGGCCCAGCTCCCAACACCACCACCTAGCCTGGCCTGGCCTGAGTGCTGCATGGCCCCAGGCTTTGCTGGGAACAGCCTGGCCCCACCCAGCAGCTGCAGCCTACCCTACCCCACTCCACCTCGCCCAACTCCAGGGCCACGCACCCAACCCATGCCCTCCTGGGTTGTGTGCCCCCCCCTCTGTGCCCCCCGGATGACTTGCTCATGTCTCTATCCTGGACATGCTTTGGCAGTGCAGGGCCTGGCCCTGCTCCAGCCCCACTCGTTCCCTCACTGCCAGTGGAGGGGCAGATAAATGCCCTGCAGTGAAGGACAGAGTGCAGGAGCAGCCCGGTAAGTGGGGCTCTGGCCAAGTGGGTGGTGGGAGGTTCGAGCCTGGGTGGCTCATCTGGGGTAGCAGGGGGCTCTCACCACTGTGTGCACCCTGGCGGAGGCCCTAGGGGGGCACATGCCCCCCATCTGTGTCCAGTGGATGCAGCTCCCACTGTGGGCTGGGTTTTGTGCCCTGAGCCCCACTGCAGCTGGCCTGGGGGTGGCCTGATGCCACATGCGTCCAGCCACTTCCAGGTTGTCTGCAGTGTGGCTTGGGGTGCGACGCCCAGCGTGCAGAGGGAGCCACCTCCACCAGACACAGATCATGGGGTACCATGCCCCCACCAAACACAGAGCAGCACAGGTGGCTGCAGCAGTGGTGAGAGGGAGCTGGGCTGGAGCAGGGGCAGGTCATGCACAGCCGGGACAGGGCAGGATGGAGCCATAAGCAGCTCATCCAGGGGTGCAGGGAGGCAGGGCACGCAGCCTGGGAGGGCATGGGCAGGGTGCATGCCCCTGGAATTGTGCGGGGTGGCGTAGGCTCTCTAGGTAATCTGTTTAAGTGCTTTCACAACCTCTCTAGATACTCTGCTCTAGTGCTTAACCATACAGATATATATAGTTTATTTTCCTAAATGTTCACCCTAAATCTCCGTTGTTACAATTTAAGCCCAGTGTTCCTTGTTCTATCAGGTGAGGACATATAAAGGAGGGTGATCAGATATCTTATAAAAACATGTTTGTATTTGAAAAGGTTTATCAAGTACTTCCTGGTTCTTCTCTTCCATAAAATAAGTAACTCCAGTTTTTCTAACCTATCTTTTTATGCCATTTTTCTTAGACTTTTAATCACTTTTTTGTTCTCCCTTGAACTCTTTCAAATTTGTTCATATTTTTCTTGAGGTATGCTGCCTAAAACCAAACAATACTCTAGGCAAGGCCTTACCAATGCTGAACAGAATGGCAGAATCAGTTCTTGTAACTTTCATTCATCACTCTTATTAATACATCACAGTATGCTAGTAGCTTGTTTTGCAACAATATTCTTGACTCAGATTCAGTTTGTGGTCCACTATAATTCCCGGGTCATTTTCTGTAGTACTACAGCTTAGTCAATTATTCTCTAATTTGTATTTGTGCCTTTGACTGTTCCATCCTAAGTGTAGTACCTTCTAGCTGATCTTATAGAATTTCATTGGATTTATTTCACACTATTTTTTCCAAAGTATCTTCAAACCCTAATCCTGGCATCAAAATGGCTTTCCAATCACATGTTTGGTTTTGGGGTGCAAGTGGGATCTGGCAAAAAGGAGTGTGCTCACAAAAGCAGCCCTCTTTAAGGACCATGGAAGTCAGACTATAGACATTACTTCAAAGTCCCATTCCAGGTTTCTCCTGTAGATGCCTGCACCTTTCCTATTCCAGGTGTGATGGCACTGGTGCTCCCTGCACAGGTATAGATGGGCACTTACACACATGCAGGGAGGCTGCTCTGATGTTCTGTAAATCTATTTTAATTGATTAATTGAGTCTGCTTGAACGTGGAAATTAACGTTCTTCAGCAGCCTCCAGCATCATGTGTATCAGAGTCCCTACACTGAAAAATTGCGGTGGGGTGCTTTCAACTAAAGCTTGTTGAATAAGCTTTAGTTTAAAACACCCTTCTTCCACTTTTTCAGTATGGGGTTGATGAGCCACATGACTCTTGGATGTTTTTAATTAGCTTGGCTCACTAATTAAGGCCCTCCCCCAACACCTCCTGGAGCATGTCTATAAACACCCGATGATATTTCCCCACAGGTGTCCTTCCTTGTCTCATCTGCCAAGTCTTCTCCATACTCAATGCACAAGTCTTCAGTGAAAGATAGTCCAATTATCAGAGTTTTTTTGGGCCTCCCAGAATGGTGCTACTTCTGTTTGAACTATCTGCTTTTGTTTCCATTGCATGTGTCTACATGAGTCGCTGAATGCCCATTGGACTAATTCTATTGTGCATTAGTGTGGCTGGCAAAAACCATGATAATGCACTAATGTGCAGTAGATTAGTCCAATGAGCATTAAGCATCACAGAAAAGTATTAATTTGCGCTCATGCACAGTAGTATTGGTTAGGGCGCATTAAGTTAATACCTATTATTACAGCACAGTAATGAACATATAGATGCACCCATTCAGTCATGTTTAGTCCTTTTGGACTTATTTCTGCCTGCTAAGTCCTATAGTTCTTTAACCTCAGTCCAATGCTCTCTTCTTTATGCTTCTTAATCCTTTTGAATAGACCCAGCACCATGCTGGCCTTCCTTGCACCCTGTTAGGCCTCACTCAGTTTTCCCCACAAGCTTACCCAAAATCAGTTTCCATGTGTCTCTATTTTTTAGGCAGGAAATCTATACCCAGTCAGATCCCTTCTGCCCCTATGCTGCTGGGACCTTTCCTTTATATTTCTCTCAAGGATATGACCTCCACCCTGTCTTGTTCCTCTTAACATGCTCTGTCCCCTTTTCCCTGTCATGGCGGTTGAAGGGGCCATGTTATATAAGGCCACTCATCCTTCGTTGCCTTTTAGGGAGCAACGGAAGATAAAGCAAAGAATAATGATGATAAAAATGAAGAAAGGAAAATGAGACAGACAAAATAGATAGGAGAAATGGGCTTTAGCAGAAAAAGCAATACCAGTTAAGTTTATTTTTTCCCTTTAGCAATTTACCTTTCAGCAGTTTGACATCACTTTGTTTTTCGTTTTTCTTTATTTGTTTAAAATTTGATATTTATTTAAAAGCTCAGTAAAATAATAACTTTGTCATGTTAGCTTGCTAATAGGCATATCCTAATAAACTCGTTTGCCTTCAGCGTCAATGACTAGTCATTCCAGGTTATGGTTATTACATTATAAGCAGCGTGCACCCTCTGGTTATAATTATAGAAATACCATGAATAACTATGTTAGATCATAACTTGAACAGAAAATTTTCTGCAACCAAATGATACAGAAGTCTGAACAACTACATTTAAAGTTCTGGTTCTCAACTGATTCAAAAGGCAGAATTAAAAACACCTCTTTCTGATTTTCAGATTCCCTCCAAACACACATTGGTCTATTTATTGTCAAGTCCCTGAACTCCATTTAAAACAATCAGATGTATTTACTAATGATCACAAAAAAAATCATCAATAAAGTTCTGCAGGACACCAGTCAGAAAAGTTAACAAAGGAATCTCTCTGTGACTGCGTCAGTGGGAGCACGGGTCTTTCTGGGCATGTACAAGCAAGATATATAACTATGACTGATTTCCATTTTAGATGACTGCTTATTTTCATAGTCACCTGTACATAAATGTTCATGGAATGATGAGTGTATTAAGATATTGAGATTAATAAAGCAGATAGTTCTACATTGGTACGGTCTGTTAAAAGCAGCTGGATTCATTTACTGGTCATAAAATCTTACCATCACCAAAAGGCTAAATTTAACCAGCTTCCCCCCTGCCCCTTCTGCATTCTGCTGTTCCTCTCCAGAGAAAAGCTGTCAAACTTCAAGAAGTAATATTTGCAACAGTTTGGTTTACTGCATTCCAAAGACTTTGGGAAGATCTAGTCAAACCAGCATTTTGACATTAAAAGGGGAAAACATAATGCTTTCATTATCCTCAGAATCAGAAATTGATTTTATGGCAACAACAGTAAACTTATCAGCATGAGTGTATGTGCAAACTGTGCAGTAGTGAGCACAATGCAGTCAGCTGTGTTCCCAGCTTCATTTCTAATTGAAGGAATTTAATAGTGTAAAACCTAGTGCATGCCCACAGGTAAGTTGGAAGGTTATTTAATAATTTTAGTGACAGCATCTGTATGCTATAGATAAGAAAGGAAAAAGAAACTTACCACAGAACTTGAAGATGAGATGGTCAGATAGCTTTGCCCCCAGAGGATGGGCTACAAGGCTCCAGCCTTACTGAGAAGAATCACACCTGAGGCTAGAAAAGGACTCAAGCATTCAGGAGTGTTGAGCAGTGCCATCCTAGACTCCTTCCCACTAAAGTATGTCCATAACTATTTGTCTTTTTTAATCAGACTGAGGAGCTAGGAGCTGTCTCCTCTTAGACATTTGCACTGTGTCCAGCTTTATGGGTTTGCAGTCCCAGCTGGAACCTGTGAGTACCAACAGAGTTCAAATTAAAATAGAAATATAAACTGATATGCACCATTAAAGAACTGCTATTAGGATCTTGCCTCATGGATAAAGGCTTTAATAGTTGCCGCCAGCAAGCAATTAAGTGAAAAACAATCACTTGATTATATAATGGAATATTTTGTGTGATGAAAACTGTACTTATTCACATATACAAATATTCTCAAACATATCTCGTGGGAATGTAGCATATAAATATAAGAGATTGCCAAGTGACATAACACTGGACTAGGATAGTCTTCAGGTTTAATTAATATGAGGAGGGATTGAGCAGCTCTATCATAACCAATTGGTTGTGCTGATAGCAATAGAATATTTGAACCAGTGAACTACTGTGTCAAAGAGGTCAACAGAGAATATTCAAGGTTGTCTGGAGGACTTATAGGGTCAGTTATGGTTAATGCTGCTGTGAGATCTAAAATCAAAAGCAATTATGGTTAGCAGTATCTAAAGTGAGTGGTAGATTGCTGTCAATTTTAGCCACTGCAGTTCTAGCTATATGAAAGAGTCAGAATTGAAATTGAACTATTTGAAACCTGTTATCAGGGAGTGCAGTCTAAAATTGCAAAGCACCAATTTATTTCCAATTGTTTTAGAGTTTGATTTTTTAAAGATATAACACAAAAAAATTATTCAACATATCTGCTGTATATTAGTTCTGAAAAAGGAACATGCATTACCCACTGGAGATAATGACAGTGCAATAGTTATCTATAGACATTATTAGAACTGAGTGTTAATTAATCCTGCAATAAATTGCTGACAAAGTACTGAATACACAGTTCTGTGGGCCTAGGTACATGATCAATTTAAAGTCAGTAGCAATTGAAGGAATTCAGTAAAACCAATGTAACTAATGTAGAAGCACAGGGATAGCAGGATTAGGGGCATCAGACTACTAAACTTGTATGCCATGGGAGCCATTTCTAAGGAATCCTTCTATGTATTACTCCCATTAGCAGCAAAGCAAATTAAACACAAATGTCTTTGGGAGGCCACCAGACCATCAAGAACTAAATTCTTCTGTAAGGTATTTACACTGGATAGCAAAGTTAAACAAAGATAAGAGCACCTCCTGAACCTTCTGGGGCTTTTGGGGCTGCAGCAGTGACAATCCTGCTAAGCAGAGTCTGGCCAGCAACAAAGAGCAGCTCTGGCTGGCCAGGCTCTGGCTTTGGGTGGTGCATGCTGCCACTGCATGCACCACTCTGCCTTTTTTCTGCTGTTTTTTTTTAAACAAAAAAACCCTCCATGCTACTTCCTTGTAGTGTGAACAACTGAACATGCAGTATGTGGCACTGCAGACATGTCTATAGTGCCACATAGCACACAGCTGCACTCATCTGGATGTGACCTCTGAGTATGTCTACATGAGACACTACAAGTACAGTAGACTAATTCTACTGTGCATTATCATGTCATGGTGAAAGCCGTGCTAATGTGTTAATGCACAGTAGAATTAGTCTACTGCACATTACCGTCACATAAAAGATGTACATTGGTGCTATTACACGGTAGCACCGATTACGCAGCAATAAATTAGTACCTGTTATTACAGGTACTAAATTTAATCTGCTATAAGCACATGTAGATGTCCCCTCTTGCAGTAAAACTTTAGGAAGGAAGACAAAGGCCTAGGGAAGTCCTTAATATTTAATTTATGAACATTCCTTTTAATGTTTTATTTTAAGAGAAGGAGCAGTTTGAGATCTACAAAAGAGGAAGAATATACCCTGAATATAGCAATTCACCCTACCTACATGAATTCAAAGAAGAATTCACTTGTATAACCGGGGTCTGCAGGTATGAGATATGGAAAGCTAAAGCAGGCATGGGATCAAACTGGCATCCAAAATAAAGGACAACAGAAAGTCTTTCTTTAGGTAAATGGGGAGCAAGAAAAAAAATCGAGCTCCACTGTGGGACCCCTATTGAATATGGAGGGGCAGCCCACAGTGGATCTCCATGAAAAGGCAAAACTCCTAAATGAATACTTCACAGTGGTGTTCCAGAAGGCTAATAGGAGCTGTTCACACATCCAGATGCCCAGAGAACACAGGAAAGCCTACAGAAAACATTAAATCAGTCCTGAACAGGTGAGGATCCTCTTAGAACAATTGGACATTATCAAATACTCTGAGCCAGATAACTTACATCCAAGATCCCTGAAAGAACCAGCTGAACTCATAGGAGGACCCTTGGTGAAGCTATTCAAACAGTTGTTGGACTCGGGAGTGGTCCCAGAGAACTGGAAGAGGGCCAAAGTGGTGTCCATCTTTAAGAAAGGGAGGAGGGATGACCCTGCAAACTGCAGACCGGTCAGTTTGACATGGTCCATGGAAAATACTTTTGAAAAAAAGGGTAAAGAGTCTATCAATCACAAGCTTGTTACTGACAGAGTATTAAGAAACAAGAAGCATGGCTTTGTGGAGGGCAGATCATGCTTGACAAATCTGGTGTCCTTTGGTCCATGGAAAATGAAGGCACACCAGGGGATAGGGTAAAGATCCAGGATGACCTTGACAGATTGGTTCTATGGGCTGATTAGAAACAGATGAGGTTCAACAGAGAAAAGTGCTGGGTCCTTCATTTGGGTAGGAAGAACCTTCACTACAACTATAGGATAGGTGGTTGCCCACACTGACTGGCATGGCATCTGAACAGGACCTGAGGGTCCAATCAACCAGAAGATGAATATGAGCCAACAGTGTGAGGAAGTCATTAGCAGGGCAAACAGAACTCTGGCATGCATCAGCCAATGTGTTACCAGCAGATCCAAGGAGGTGTTTCTCTCTCTCTACTCAGTATTGGTGAGGCTCCGACTGGAGTATTATGCCCAGTTTTGTGCACCACACTTCAAGAAGGATGAGGATAAACTTGAGAAGGTGCAGAGAAGGGCCACCCACATGATTAGGAGCCTGAAGGACAGGTCCTATGAGGAGAGACTCCAGGAGCTGGGCTTCTTCAGTCTGGGTAAGAGGAGGCTGTGAGGTGACTTGATACCTGCCTACAAATATGTTAGGGGGAAACACCAGTATCTGGGAGAGTAACTCTTCAGGAAGGCATCCTTTGGGAGAATGAGGACCAATGGTCACAAACTAATAGAGGGAATATCTAGGCTGGATGTAAGGAAGAACTTCTCCATAAGGGTAACTAGAACCTGGAACACACTCCTGGCAGAGGTGGTGCAGTCGCCAAACTTGGAGGTGTTCAAGAGGAGGCTGGATAAGCACCTTGTTGAGCTAGTTTGAACTCTTTAACCTCCTGCCTATGGCAGGGGACTGGACTTCATGATTTTACAAGTTCCTTCTGGTCCACTGACTCCATGACTCCATGCCTGTATAGTTTAGATCCATCTTTTAACTTAATGTGGTAAATTTCCAAATAATGTTTCCACATTTATTTTTGGCCATTTTATGTTCCTTGACTTAATGCCATTTTATTAGCACCATTTTTTACCTTTTGCTTTAAATCTGGGTTGGTCTGCAAATCTTTCAGTCATGCATTTACCCTATATTAAGTCCTGGAAGCTTTAGAAAACCTTTTTCCAACCAGTTCTTTCAAATGAACATTTGACCTTTCAGTATGAATGATGAATTTCCCCAGATACATGCTTCAGAACACCTTCTTGAATTTGATTTTAATTTGTGATGCTTTTTACAAGGTTTTTTTGTTTGTTTGTTTGTTTTGCAAAGGAAGACCTGGGGAGTATTCCACATTTTCTGAAGGAAATCTCACAAATAAAAAAGTGATGATGTGTATTTTGTGATTGTCAATGTCATGATTGAGACATGAGACCTAAGAACACCTATTTGTCACAGATAGTTCTGGTAACATTGTCTCTTTCCCAGATTGCCTGATGGTTTAGTTGCTTATATGTATGCCAGTCTTTAACTACTTAGATTGAAACTTTACATAAAAGGCTTCCTTTGAAATATTTTCAGAAAATTTAAGTGATTCATTTTTGTGACAGTAAGACTATGGAATATATATTTTGTCATTTTAAATGTATGGTGAGATATTATTTAGGAAGCTCTGATACCACTCATATTTAGGAAAAAGGATTATCTATACATGTGCTCCTGAGGTGGTGGTGGGGCATTTTAATTAGAGATACTCCCAATCTTCTGCATTCAGTGTTGCATATTTCAAAATGGCAGGAGGGGTGCTTTAACTAAACTTGTTCAATGAGATTTCATTTAAACACCCCCAAAACCATTTAAAAATGTGGAATGCTGAATACACAAGACAATGCAGAATGCTGGAGCATGCTTATTAGAACATCACTGACCTACATCAACCTACATCACTGGCACAGAAGAGGCACACCCCGAGAAGGTGATGTAAAGTTTTGGTCATCAGGGACTCCATACTGAGAGGGACTGATGGGCCAATCTGTTGCTCGGAGCCCTGGTCACGGCAGGTCTGCTGCATGCCCGGAGCGAGGATTTGCAACATCACAGAGACCATCCCTAAAATCATCAAGCCTTCTGACTACTACCCACTGGTTGTGATCCATGTGGGTACAAATGATGCATCCAAGAGAAAGCTGGATAACATCATGGAGGACTACAGGGCCTTGGAACACCAACTGAAGAAGATGGGAGCCCAGTTGGTATTTTCCTCCATTCTCCCAGTACATGGACGGGGTAGGCATCATAAGGCCTGCATTGACGTGGTTAACTGGTGGCTCTGGAGCTGGTGCCATGAGGCAGGCTTCAGGTTTTTTGACAACGACTCATGTTTTTGTATGGAGGGCATGCTGGGGTGGGATGGGCTTCACCTCTCCCCTAAGGGCAGACGTATCTTTTCCTCTAGGTTGGCTGATCTTATACGGCAGGCTTTAAACTAGCTTTGCTGGGGGAAGGGGCTGCTTTGAGCAGAGAGGATGCTTCACCAGCACACAGGATGACAAGAAGAAGGGAAGCCCAGATAAGCATCAACGTCATGGGAGTAGGGGGCCACAACTGTCCTGGGTGTGATAGGAAGGAACATGCACCCTCAAGAGGCCTGGGAATAGGGGGCCACAACTGTCCTAGGAGTGGGAGGGAGGCACATGCACCCTCAGGAGGCCTCAAGTGCCTCAACACTAATGCTCATAGTATGGGGAGTGAGCAGGAGGAACTGTGCCTCTTGATTGCAAGTAAGAACCCAGGCTTAGTAGGGTTCACAGAAACCTGGTGAGACCCTGCTTATGACTGGGCAGCAGGCATTTGGGGATACACCCTATATAGAAGAGACAGGACAGGGAGGAAAGGTGGGGAGGTTGCGCTCTATGTCAAAGAGCACCTCACATCATCAAGGATTAGCTTCAGGGCAGAGGAGGGTTGGGCAGAGACACTTTGGGTCAATCTACAAGGGGGGCATGGTGAAAGGGACCTTACAGTGGGTGTCTACTACAGACCACCCAACCAGGGGGAAGAGCTGGACCAGGACTTCTTCAGTCAGCTTATGGAGGTGGTTAGGTCAAGGAATGTTATTGTCATGGGTGACCTAAACTACCCAGACATTTGCTGGGAAGAGCAGACAGCCAGGTCTGACCACTCGCATAGGTTCCTGGCTGTATTACAGGACCTTCACCTTATCCAGGAGGTGCACAGCCCCACTAGGCGTAACGCCTTGCTGGACCTGTTCCTGTTAGGCCCCAGCCCAAGTCTGGGTTCGTGCCCGGTATGCAAAGGCCAATAAAGATACCAGGGGTGAAAGTATAAAAATGATTTATTGCTAGCAATAAAAGGTGCAAGCGGAATAATCTCCCAAGACAAGCACAAGCACATTCAATACTGAGCCCCTTATATACCAGAGGTTGAATCTTCATAAGCATCCTTGTTTGCTAATTGGTTATAAAGGAGTGACGCAAGGAGTTCTTTACTGAGCATGTCTCTATACCTGTGTTTTAGCTATGTATCTCATTAACGTACATATATGTTCCATTAGCATATATCTTCCCCGCCTCAGGGTGTGATTTTTAGTATTTTAATGAGCTCTTTGCTCCAGTACCTCTGATTCTGTTTTTTGTTTTCAAGCTTCCTCTATCTAAGACTGTCTGCCCCTTATCATTGCAGATGGGCATTCGACACACAACATTCACTTTTGCTTAGGCTTTGCATAGTAGTTTCTAGGTCAAACCTTACATTTCCCTCATCTGGAGCATTTATAATTATTATTAATTATGATTGGTCCATTCAATTTGACTTAACACAAATCTAGTATTCTCAGCTTTCTTTTTTTGCAAAATCATTTGATTTACCTTAGGCCTGAAGATAGATGCGATACAAACCGGTATACAATGGATACAGAAACAGATCATAATCCCTATAAAGCAAAACAGAATAACCATACAAAACAACTGCTTCAACCATCCAAAATTGGGAAGCCAGGAAGTTAACCAGGAAAAGTCTAAGCCAGATGTTTCTTTCAATGTCTGTGTCAATCGTTGTAAGGCACCAATTTTGTCTTCAATTAGCACAGAATTATCAGTGAGGTTGAAGCAGCACATTCCTTTTAAGGTTTCACACCCCAGATTGTGTCGTAACAAGAGATAATCAATAGCGGCTCTATTCTCTAAGACAGCGTCCCTTAGTTGTTTTTGTTCAGCATTCAAGGCTGAGAGCGCTCGAGATGTAGCATTTAGTCCTTTTGCTAAAACACAGGCTACTGCATTAAGATTTCTGCTATTACTTACAGCAAGACCCGGAACCCCCACCATAGATGCAGCTAATGCTATGTATTCTGCCTTAGATAATAGTCCAGGGGAATCATTCTCATCACAATCAGCAGTGAGAGTAGTGTATGCTCGTTTAAACCTCCCACCAAGAGGGGTTTGTTCAGTGTGCATTAGGTCAGACTTCCTTGGAAGAGCTGCAGTTACCCGGGCAATGGTGCATGGTCCCCCAGTAGCATTTGCTGGAAAGTATGAATATAACATTCTCCCGCAGGCCAGAAACCATCCTTGAGGAAGGATGGTATGTGTATATACATAGGATATTTGACTGGTCTTATTACAGAAGATTTTTCTACCTTGGTTCAATTTAAAGCAATTACTGGTACAATTCACTATTAAGAAACATTCAGAAGCATTAGCTGTTGCCTGAACCCGTACGGAAAACATGTCTCTGCTTTTCTCTTTTACAATAGTCCCCCACTTATATATATCCTGATATGTATTTTCCTTCTTTACATCTTTCAGCATAGTATAATTCTGTAAAATTTTCAAAGGGGTAGGTACTGCAATTAAGCATGAGGTAAAAACCAGATGAGCATTGATCCCTCCTGCCAAGCAGAAGTCTGTTCTATTTAATATTTCCCGGGCCAGATAAATCCAGACATTTTCCTGAGGGTCAAATTCTTGTGGTAAAAGATTTTCCCCTCCTATAAGTAGGAGTGGACAAATTAGGGTGCCCCACACTAAAACCTTGAACAATTTCATAATAAGGCTTGTAAAACTTGATCAAAGATTGACAAATTATTCAAAGTTCCTTTCTTTTGAATAGGAATTTTAAGTCCCTTATTGGCTCCACCTTCCACTGTTCTCTGCCTCCGGTCCCGGAGTTTGCAGGAGTTTCTTCTTGTTCTGGTTCAGCCACCGGCTTTAGGCGACTGGAATGTATCCAAGTCTTGATTCCTTTTGAGCTTTGCTGCCGTTGGGGTCGTTAAAAGTACTCTATACGGGCCCTTCCATCTGGCTCGAAGTGGTTCCTCATTCCAATCTTTCACAAGAGCGTAACTTCCAGGTAATAATCAATTTTCCGGGGTAGGAGACTGGTTCTGTGTCTGCAGCACGTCCCGTACCTGCTGATGAATGGAAGACAAAACAGAAACCAAAGACCATACATATTCTCTAATCATTCCCTCTCCTAAAACATGTAACTGTTGTTCAGTACTCATGGGCAGACTCAGAGGGTAAGGCTTACCATACATTATTTCAAATGGGCTTAATCCCAATTTAGAATGTGGTGCGACCCTTACTCGCAACAGGGCCAAGGGTAGGGCCTCTGGCCATTTGAGTCGATCTTCTTGGCAAATCTTTGCAAGGTGTCTTTTTAAGGTCTGATTCATACGTTCCACTTTTCCACTGGACTGGGGTCTCCAAGGGGTGTGTAAATGCCAGCTGATTCCCAGGAACTCAGAAACCTTTTGAGTAATTTGTGCAATGAAATGTGGGCCATTGTCTGACCCTATTCCTTTTGGAAGTCCGAAGCGAGGTATGATTTCTCGTAGGAGTGCCTTGACCACCTCTCGGGCTTGGGCAGTCTGACATGGGAAGCACTCAACCCAATTAGAGAAAGTGTCCACAAAGACAAGGAGATATCTCATCCCCTGTTGCCGGGGTAACTCAGTAAAATCCACCTGCCATTCTTCTCCTGGCCCATTGCCTATTCTCTGATGTCCTGAAGTTTCTTTTCTCCCTCCTTTTGGGTTATTTCTCTGGCAGACCTCACATGTCTCTGATACCTTCTTGGCAGGCTCTCTTAATCCCACTCCAGTTACATAGTGACTGATCCACCTTATCAGGGCCCTGGGTCCATAGTGGGTGCCATGATGAGCTCTCTTCACTACCACATGAACCCAGGCAGCTGGGATGATAATGCGGCCATCCTTTGCTACTAGCCACCCGTGCTCCCCCTTCTTTGCTTGAAACTCTCTTATCAATTGTTTGTCTCTTTCCCCGTACTGTGGTGTCACAGGCTGGTATAGGTCTGGGAGGAGAGGTAACAGATTACTTACTTCGGGCAGCAAGTCTGTCTGAGGTTTTTTAGCTGCTTTCTTTGCTGTAGCATCAGCAAATCAATTATCTTTTGTGGATGAATCATCATTTTTCTTTTGATGAGCTTTGCAGTGCATTATCGCTACTTCTTTTGGTTCCCAGACTGCCTTAAGGAGGGCTTTTATCTGCTTGCTATGTTTAATGCCTGTTCCTTTTGAATCAAGTAGACCTCGCTCTTTCCATAGCGCTCCGTGAGCATGTAAAACAAGGAAAACATATTTAGAGTCAGTATAAATATTGACAGTTTTGTTGGCCGCCAATTGCAAAGCCCGAGTCATAGCAATGAGTTCAGCCTTTTGAGCTGAAACAGATGGGTTTAAAGGTCCTGCTTCTATCACATTCTGTGCAGTCACGATAGTGTATCCGGATTTTCGAATTCCATTCTCTATACTCGAGCTGCCATCAGTGTAAAACTCCAGGTCAGCTTTTTCCAGAGGTCTGTCTCTCAAATTTGGTCTTGAAGAATAAACAGTTTCCAATGTTTGCAAACAGTCATGCACAAGATCTGGTGTGTCACCCATAGATGGCAACAGTGTTGCTGGATTTACATTGTGAGAAATGGCTAATTTTATTTCAGGCTTATCTAGGAGGATGGCCTGATATCGAGCCATTCGTCCCGGAGTTAACCAGTTCCCTCCTTTCTGTTCCAAGACTGTAACTACCGCATGAGGAATATATACAATCATTTCATGGCCTAGGGTTAATTTTTCAGCTTCTTGTATTAGCAGACAGGTAGCAGCAACAGCCCGGAGACAAGCAGGCCATCCACATGACACAAAGTCTAATTTTTTTGAAAAATATGCCACTGGTCGTTGCCAGCTACCCAATTTCTGTGTTAAGACTCCCACGGCTACCCCACCTCAGTCATGCACAAAAAGGGAAAAAGGCTTACTCATGTCCGGTAGTCCTAAGGCGGGTGCTTCAATGAGAGCCTGCTTTAACTGGCAGAATGCTTGCTCACACTCTTCAGTCCATTCGAGCACCTTTTCATCTCCGTGTGTTGCCTCATATAGAGGTTTTGCAATAACCCCAAAATTTGGAATCCAAATCCTGCAAAAACCTACTGTACCTAAAAATCCTCGTAGTTGTTTCTTTGTTATTGGGGGTGCCAGCCGGCATATAGCTTCTTTTCTTTCAGGCAACAGGGCTCTCTGACCAGGCTGTAATTCAAATCCCAAACATGTGACCTTCTGGGATATGGGCTGCATCTTTTTCCTGGAAACGCGATACCCTTGTTGACCCAGAAAATTAAGGAGGCAAATTGTTCCTTCCAGGCAGCTTGCTTCAGTGGTGGCTGTTAAAAGCAAGTCATCTACATATTGCAAAAGAGCACAGGACAGTGGCAATTCTAGCCTGTGTAAATCCTTGCTTAATGCATTGCCAAATAAGGTTGGGCTGTTTTTAAATCCTTGGGGTAAAACAGTCCAGCACAACTGAGTCTTAATGCTAGTATCTGGGTCTTCCCATTCAAATGCAAATATTTCCTGAGATCCCTTCTCTACCAGTATACAGAAGAAGGCATCTTTTAAATCAATAACCGTAAACCAATTATGATCTGGGTTCAAAGCAGATAGCAAGGTGTACGGATTAGGCACGGCCGGGTATATACTCACAACCACTTTATTTACAGCTCTCAAGTCTTGGACGAAACGATATTCATTACTCTTAGGCTTCTTCACAGGCAAGATGGGTGTGTTAAAAGCTGATGTACATTCACGGAGAAGGCCATACTCCAGGAACCGTTCAACTAACGGCTTCAGTCCTTTCCTGGCTTCCATCCGCATTGGATATTGTTTCACACATGGAGGCTGGGCCCCTGGCAAAAGTTGAATCTTCACAGGGTCAGCATTTTTAGCCTTCCCAGGTCGGTGACCTGCCCATACCCATGGAACAACAGCATCGAGCAGGGGTTGAGGAATATCCGGTGTACTCTCCTCTTGGAGAAGGCCGAGAAGGCAAGCCTGTAAATGCCACCCCTTTTCAGGAGGCACTGTTAAAAACATTTGCCCATCCTGGAACGACAACGTAGCTTGCAGTTTACAGAGGAGGTCTCTCCCTAAAAGGGGAACGGGGCAGTTTGGCATGTACAAGAATTGATGGGTAACTTCGGCCTGCCCAATATTACAGGTCATTGGCTGTAGGAAGGATCGTGTTACTGCCTTCCCTGTAACCCCTACCACCGGCACAGTCTTTTTACTTAAAGGTTTCAGTTTTTGAGTTAAAACAGAATGGGCAGCACCTGTATCTACGAGAAAATCTACCAATTCATCTCTGTCCCCTAGTTGCATTTTAACCAGAGGCTCGTCAGGGGACACTGGGATCTGGGTTATCTTTCCCTCCCGGGCCTCCGGTCCCCTTCAATCTGAATCCCTTCCAAAAGCGAACAATCCACTGCTCTCCTCTTTCTTCTTTTCACCTTCCCCAACTTTTCGATAAGGGCATTCCCGGTTCCAATGTCCTTTTCGTTTGCAAAAGGCACATTGATCTTTCTCTAACGGACCCCGTCTCTGCGGCTGTCTCCAGGATCCCTCATCTCTAGGTTTTCTCGTGATTGCAGCTGCCACTAGGGCTGCCTGCATTTTTATCTTTCTCTCCTCTTTCTTGTCCTGTTTCTTTTCCTGAACACTTTCTCGGTTAGTAAATACCTGGTAAGCAATGTCTACTAGTTGGGAAATAGGTATACCTGTTGCTCCGTCTGCTTTCTGCAACTTCTTTCTAATGTCTGGTGCACTCTGAGCCATAAAGATCATATTTACCATGCGAGCGTTCGATGCATCCTCTGGATCTTCACGAGTATATTGTCTGAAAGTATTGTAAATTCTTTCCAAAAAAGCACTCGGGGTCTCATTAGCCTCCTGTCGAATCTCATACACCTTACTGAGATTTTGAGGTTTTTTCACAGCATCTCTCAATCCTCGGAGGATATATTCTTGATAGGCACGGATGGAGGTCATATCTTGGTCTGGTTTCCAATCTGGCTCCTGGATGGGGACATGATCGTCTCTATTTCCTTGCAGGTTCCCTGCAATTATTTCCTTTTCCACATACTCACGAGCTTTGTTCACTACCATTCTCCTTTCCTCTGGTGTCAACAAGATATCTAGAAGAGACTGAACATCTGCCCAAGTTGGGTTATGGGTTTTGAAAATCGTTTTAAACTGGTTCTGTACCTTTTCAGGATTCTCTCTCAAGCTGGGGTTATTGTTCTTCCAATTATACAAATCTGAGGTATTAAAAGGAATGTGCACAAAGGTTCGACGGTAGGTTGGCTCACCGTCATCTTCGAGAGGCCCAGGTACTTGTTCTCTTAGGGGAAATACCCCATTTCCCTTCCCACGGCCAGAATCAGATTCCCTGTGATATTTTCCCTTAACCCCAGAGTCTGCTTCTAACTGTACTCTCCATCCTCCTCCCGGGCTTATATCAAGAGAAGTCGGGGAGTTTGGAGATTGCCAAACACCTGACGGCCATGGTTGGCGCTGTTCCAGATCCCTATGTCGGGGGGTATTTACAACTTCTGCCTCAGGGGGGGAAGAAGCAGGAAGAGCAGATGCCAATGAGGAATCAGATGAATCAGGAGGAGGAGGAGGAAGAGGATAAGGTAAAGGCAACACAGGGGGAAGAGCCTCCGGCTCCGGACAGTCCAGGACAGGATTTGCAGCTGGTCGAGCCACAGCCATCTCACAGATCCCAACCCCCTCCCCCAATCCACATTCCTCCAAAACTTTTTTATCTCTACAAAGAGACAAAAACGCTTGCGCATACATCAATTCCTCCCATTTACCATTCTGCCGGCAGAACAAAATCAATTGTAAGATGGTATTATAGTTAACACTTCCCTCCCGAGGCCAATATTCTTTATCATCTAGCTGATAGCATGGCCATGCAGTTTCACAGAAGAATTTAGCTTTCTTCTTAGTCATAGCATCCTCACCAAACTCTGCCCAATGTCTCAATACACAAGAGAGGGGGGTACATTTGCTAACCTTACTGTTAATAGTACCCATTTCAGGACTGCCTTCCCGGTTCTGACCGTCCGACTTACCTGGGATCCAGGGATCTGTTTTTAGTCCTTGTCCTCACAGGGGAAAAATCACTGGTCTTGGACTCGGGCCAGACAGAATACTTACAGAGATAATCCCAGGCAGACGTACTGACGGTAGGCCTTATGCCCTTTCTACCCTCTCACCCAGGTGCCTGTTACTGATACTTTCACTCTATGGTGTTGCACCGTTAGGCTACTGCCGCCTCAGCGATCCAGCTTCTCCTGAAACAAAAGTCTCACCGGGAAAAGAAATCCCGGGGCGCGCTAGACTTTTGATAAGAAAAAGCAGATAAACCGGTCGTCAGTTAGTCCGGGCAAAGCTTATCTACGGCAGTCCCATCTGGGTCGCCAAAAACTGTTAGGCCCCAGCCCAAGTCTGGGTTCATGCCCGGTATGCAAAGGCCAATAAAGATACCAGGGGTGAAAGTATAAAAATGATTTATTGCTAGCAATAAAAGGTGCAAGCGGAATAATCTCCCAAGACAAGCACAAGCACATTCAATACTGAGCCCCTTATATACCAGAGGTTGAATCTTCATAAGCATCCTTGTTTACTAATTGGTTATAAAGGAGTGACGCAAGGAGTTCTTTACTGAGCATGTCTCTATACCTGTGTTTTAGCTATGTATCTCATTAATGTACATATATGTTCCATTAGCATATATCTTTCCCGCCTTGGGGTGTGATTTTTAGTATTTTAATGAGCTCTTTGCTCCAGTACCTCTGATTCTGTTTTTTGTTTTCAAGCTTCCTCTATCTAAGACTGTCTGCCCCTTATCATTGCAGATGGGCATTCGACACACAACATTCACTTTTGCTTAGGCTTTGCATAGTAGTTTCTAGGTCAAACCTTACAGTCCTGGCCATGGGGGATGACTTGGTGAGGGGACTGCAGGTCCTCGACCACCTGGGCAGTAGTGATCATCACCTGCTGGATTTTACTACCCAACGCAGGGTGTCAAGGGCTTACACCAAGGCTAATTCCCTTGACTTCAGCAGGGACAACTTCAATGAGCTTAGGAGACTAGTGGGGGAGGAACTGAGGGCCCAGAAGGTAGAGAAGATGGGAATCCATGAGGGATGGTCTTACCTTAAGGGGGCTATCCTCCAGGCCCAAAGGATAACAGTCCCTGAGAAAAGCAAGGGGGGTAAGAGTGCTCAGAAACCTCCTTGGTTCAGCAAGGGCATTCATCAATGCCTGAAGACTAAAAGGGGGGCATACAACCAGTGGAAGGGAGGAGCTATCACCAAGGAGGAGTACTCCTCAGCCCGTGAGTGTAGGAGGGCTATTAGGAAGGCCAAGGCAGAGATGGAACTCAGGCTAGTGTCCAGGATTAAGGACCACAAAAAGTCCTTTCTCAAGTACATTGGGAGCAAGAAGAGGGCACCAGGCAATGTAGGGCCCCTGCAAGATGCAAACACAAGAAAGCTGGTATTTTTAACAGTTTCTTTGCCTCTGTTTTCTTGAACAGGGACCGGGATATCCCACCTACCAGAGGTAGGGACAATCTTGGGGATAGCTCGGTCAGGCCTTCAGTCAGTGTAGATGTAGTTAGGGATCTTCTCGAAGGGCTAGACATTTTTAAATCTGCAGGTCCAGATGCCCTCCACCCAAGGGTGTTGAAGGAGCTGGCAAGGGTCATCACGGAGCCTTTGGCCCGGCTGTATGAGCATTCATGGTCATCTGGACAGGTGCCGGGGGATTGGAAACTGGCTAATGTGGTCCCAATATTCAAGAAAGGGAGGAGGGAAGACCCAGGTAACTATAGGCCTGTAAGCCTCACCTTAGTGCTCAGGAAGATCTGGGAGAGAATCATCAAGGAGCTCATCTGGGGGGGCCTGCAGGGGAGATTATGCTCAGGGGCAATCAGTATGGGTTCATCAAAGGCAGGTCCTGCCTGACCAACCTGAGTGCCTTTTATAACCAGGTGACTAAATGCTTGGATGATGGTGTCACCATGGATGTAGTCTTTCTAGACTTTAAGGAGGCCTTTGACACTGTCTCTTACCCCATCCTCATCAATAAATTAAGCAACTGTGGCATTGATGCCTACACAGTTGAATGGGTAAAAAATTGGCTGATGGGGCGCACCCAGAGAGTAGTGGTGGATGGGTTGTACTCAACCTGGCAAGATGTGAGCTGTGGGGTACCCCAGGGCTCAGTCCTTGGGCCTGCACTGTTTAACATCTTCATCAGCAACTTGGACGAGTGTGTGGAAAGCACGCTGTCCAAGTTCGCTGATGACACTAAGATGTGGGGCGAGGTGGGCACACTTGAAGGGAGAGAGAGGCTGCAACTAGATTTAGACAGACTACAAAAATGGACAGATGAGAATAGGATGGGGTTCAATGTAGACAAATGCACGGTGCTGCACCTTGGGAGAAGGAATCCACAGCATACATACAGGCTTGAAAGTACAGACACGGAACAGGATCTTGGAGTCATTATTCACTCCAAGATGAACATGAGCTGCCAATACCAGACTGCAGCCAGCAAAGCCAGCCATGCCTTGTTATGAATCCAAAGATGCACCACAAGCTAGTCCAGAGAGGTGATACTCCCCGTCTATGCAACATTGGTCAAGCTGCAGTTGGAGTACTGCGTCCAGTACTGGGCGCCACACTTTAAAAAGCATGTGGCCAGACTGGAAAGAGTTCAGAGGAGGGCCACCCATTTGGTGAGAGGGCAGCAGCACAGGCCCTCTGAGGAGAGACTGAAGGACTGAACCTGTTCAGCCTCGGCAAGAGGAGGTTGAAGGGGGACCTGGTGGCTGCCTACAAACTCATCAGGGGAGATCAACAGCAAATAGGTAGAGCCCTATTCTCCCCAGCTCCACCTGGGATGATGAGGAACAATGGTCATAAGCTGATGGAGAATAAGTTTAAGTTAGAGATCAGAAGGCAATATTTTACAGTTAGGGTAGCCAAAATCTGGAACCAACTTCCCAGGGAAGTGATCCTCGTCCCTACCTTTGGCAAATTCAAGAGGAGGTTAGATGATCACCTGTCTGGGGTCTTGTGAACCCAGCATTCATTCCTGCCTGTGGCAGGGGGTCAGGCTAGATGACCTGTTCAGGTCCCTCCTGACCCTAGCTACTATGAAACTATGGAACTATGAAACTATGAAACACTTCAGCAGACTTGATTAATTGAGTCTGCTTTGAGGCATTCTAATAATAACCTGTAGGAGCACATGCAAAAGTGCCCAAAGACTAGAAATGTGGCTGGGAGAGGCCTGTGCACAGTATGCCTTTTTGCTGTTCTATAAAAATGCCCAGTCTTTGAAAAAAGCTCAGATAAAAGAGAAAAAAAATTCAGATTAACTGTAAAATATCAGAGGATGATGTCCTCCTTAGAATGATCCAACCTGCCGTAGTCCTAATACTGACCAGAGTGCAAATGGGCCATTCTCAGAAAGCATCATAGCATGGTGCATCTCCTCCTGCCTACAATTGAAATATAGAAGGGGATAATTATTTTAATAGTAAATTTCGTGAAAATGCAGTCCCCAAATGATTCTTGAATTCAGGATGAATTTGTCATGTAGTTTGGCTAACAAAACTGGAAACATTGAAATATTGTGCACTGTATTTTCAAAATGAGACAGTGAAATGCTATTTAGAAATGCATGTAAAACTGTAAGCAAAAAAGACAGCAGTGAAGGGATAGGGGTAAGAATGGGTATAACAGTTAAGATTTTTTTAATTTTTTTTTTTTAGTTAACCTGAAATGAAGTTTATTTCTTGATAATTTTTTTTTTTTGACCAGACAGCAAACTGAAAAATCTGAGTGGACTGAGCGTGTACCATCCCCGCAGAGACAATGAGCTTGGTGTTTTCCCAGGCTTCATACCCTGATTGCTTCAGGCCACAGTAGAGTGAGGTACTATAATTGAACTGAGTTCCACAGACTCTTCTGAACTGCCAGTGACTTCACTGCCATTGCCCAGGCAGTCTCATAGCAAAAACCTACTGACTCAAATGCATAAGGACTGGTGGGGAAATAAAGGAATAGATGGAGACAAAATGCAACTGAAATACTGAAAAGACAGAAATTAGGAGTGTGCATTGGTGTGTATGTAGGGAGAGGAGACTAGGGCCAGGAAGTGGTAAGGATAATGGGAGTTAGATAGCAGAGTGGATTTGAAGCCATTCAGTGGAAGGAGGGTCAACTGCAACTGGGTATATTGAAAAAATGAGGCTAGAGAGGAAGAATGGGTGTGGGAAGCCATTATATGTTTGTGGGGCTGGGCGGAGAGGGGGCAAGGGAATATTTGCAAAGGGATTGGGGTAGGAATCCAGAGAGGGAGAGAAGCTGGGACAAAAAAGCCAGTGGGAGGAAAAAACAATATCAATGGGTATAGAAGAGAATCAACAAAGGAAAGATGGGGCTGCTGAATTAACAGATTTAGGACAAGGAATTAGGATTGTGGAGTATGACTACCTGGACAAATAGGGACCAGAATAAGGACCCAGGTAGAGGCTACAGAGAAGACTACAACATAAATCAGACAAAGGGGGTGGGCAGAAGCTGAACAATTAAGATGAAAGAATCTGTGAGAACTAGAGTACACTTTTAGGATGGGACCCAAGATACTCGGGTTTTAACTTTTTTCTGCTGTTATCAAATATCTGTAATCCCTACTATCAAAATATTTGTCTAATTTCCTTTTTGCTCTGGTCCACACAGAGCATAAGAAATTACAAATGCTATCTTTTCCTGTGTTATTGAAAATAACTGAGGGTAATGAAGTACTTGAGAGGCTTCCACTGTTACTCATAGCCCATGTGAGTATCACTACGGTGCTGCATGGCATTTCTACCTTCCTTCCTTCTGGCCACCAGATTCGCCACTGGCCCACCTGGCTTGGCACACATTGTATAATCCGCCAACTACCAAGGAGACTGGCGACCTGAAGTGGCGGTTGCTGCACAGCATCCTAGCCACTGGTACATTTGTGTCCCACTTGGACCCAGCTGCTTCAATGGCCTGCTCCTTCTGCCCCGGGGCCATTGAGGAGAACCTCTTTCATGCCTTCCTCGACTGTCCCTGCCTGCGGCAGCTCTTTCTCACCCTTAACCCACCACTGCGAGCGCTGGGCAGGAAACTCTTGGAGACCACCTAAGTGTGCTTCTACCTGTACCAAGCAGCTGAGCAAGGTACTGCCTGCCTGGCCAACTTTCTATTCGATGAGGCCAAGATGGCTGTCCTCAAGAGCCACCGCAACTGGCTTGCTGGGACTGGCTCAGACGATGCCCTGTGGCTTTTTGACCTCCTGGTATGGGCATGCCTCTCACTGGAGTTCGAGCATGATGTACTCCAGTGGATGGTGACTGCCTTTGAGGCATTCTGCACCCTTGAGGGAATGCCGTACCACATGGAGGATGGCCATCTTCAATACATGCTCTGATGTCATGACCGGTCTGGGCAACCTGGCAGGCTCAGTGTCGGACTACAACTCCCAGCTCATGCTGCATCCTGGGCCCTCACCAGGCTGCTTTTTGTTTGTTTGTTTTTTTTTTTTGTGTGGGAAGTTGAAGGGTTTCTCATGTTTATGTTTGAATAGAGCAGGTAGGAATCATTTGTTTATAGAGGGCTTTGGTCTATACGACCATGTGGCCAGTGTCCCGACTGCATAACAGCATGTTAGGCACAACATGTAATACAGCAAATGTGTCTGTCACGGTGTGATGTTATGAAAATAATGTCATGGTGCTCTTGGTTTAATTGGTAATTTGTTTGTCTTTGCTTTGTATATTGGACCCTGGAGGGGCCAACTTTTTGTTTTGTGAAACCCTGAATAAAGTTGTTAAAAAGTCAAAGTCTTCCTTCCTTCCTCTTTGATTTTTTTTTTTTTTAACCAAGGTAGCTATATTGAGGAAAACAAAGCAAAACAAAACAAAACAAAATCCTCTGTTAAGATTGCAAGGTCAAAAATCATTGTAATATTGTTAATTGCATAATACCATAAATTTCTTTCCTCCAAATCTTTCCTACACTGAGGCCCATTCCTTGCAGATAGCATCCATGATTATAACTGCTCCGGCCAAAAACTGGACCCAATTCTCCCCCATGTTGGGCCTCTTCCACTCACTGAATCATACTGCCTCTCTCACCAGGACTCACTCGCTCCGCCCTCTTTCTTAGGGACTCTTTCATTCCTCTCCTTTTTTGGGCCTTTTCCACTCTGCCATGCTCCCCAAGAGTGGCCTTCAGGCCATTAGGCTTACTCACGTACACTCTGGGTGATCAATCAGGCAGTGCTCTGGGTGCCTCTTGGAACCCAACCGAAGAGTGACAGTCCATGCCTAACCCTAGGCCAAATCTAGTCACCAGCCCATTCCTAGGCACTCAGCTCTTTTTGCCCCCTCTTGGGGCCACTCTCCACCCCTCCTTAGCGTCACCTTTATGCCCCTCCTGGGCTCCACACTACCCACTGTGTAGGGCTCCACACTGCCTCCTCTCAAGGGCTTACTCTATGCCCCTTCATGGGGTTGGGGTTTTACACTTCCACAGGCTCAGGCACCTTTCCTTTAGCATTCTTGGTCCCATAGTTTGTATATTCACTGTGTAGTGGGAGCTGAGGTTTTAAGGTGCCCCTACTTGCCTTTAACTGGGGAGGCAACTGGCCTGGCTTTTTCTGGGGGCTTCCACTCAACCAGAAGCCCCTCCAGGCCACCCTTCCCCAGCAGGGTACAGTTTCAAGTCATACAAGGTCAGGAGCCTCCAAACCATTCCCTGTAGCTCCTACCCTTACCTCCAAGGTGTTCCGGGAGCAGCCCACCCTGACGTTGCCTCCTTGGCTGCTAAACCCCAGACTCCTGCCTTTCTAAACTAAGTTTGAAAAGGGCCACTGTAATCAGCCACCTGGCAGCTCCCTGATCCAGTCCTTAAAGTGGCAGGCACCAAAGGTGCTGTCACACTAACCCCCTGCCAGCCACAGCTGCTCCAACCTGGTTCAACATGCTGCGGTCCCAGGCACATGTGTAAAGGTGGCACCTTGGAGCAATAAATTCCAGCACAATAAACATGGGGGTTTATTGTTTCACATTACACCCATGATAGCTCAAATCCTAAAATTGTCTTTCTTACCTAGTTCAGACTTCTGACTTCTACACTTAGGCAGATGGAACTCTTTGCAACACTTTAAAGAACACCGTGCTTAGAGACAGGCACATTTATCACAATTATTAATTTATGACTATTTTATTATAATGTAAAACAAAACAGAACAAAAGCAATTAGTAATAGGAGCTTAAATAGCAATGCCTTCCTTGTTTCTTTTTTAAAAGAGTTACTCCAGAAATAATGACTTCAAGAGTGCATCTACCCTTGGCAGGGTTCAATGTTGCTTATCTTCTAAATTAGTAAAGCATTTGTTTGGTGTGTCATTCATTAAAGGACTGATTAATTATGTTGATGAAACATGGGTAACATAAACCATTTATAAATAGGAAAATGTTAATAATCTTAAATCAGATGAAACCCAAGGAATCATTTCAATCATTTAAGTTACTTAAAATAAGCCATTCAAGAAGTTGTCTTGAGATAGGAAAATGAATGCACATCAGGAGTGTTAAATCTGAAATTTAAAAAAAAAAATCCACTTTTTTTTCCTTATTCAAATGTTGGAAGTCCTGGAAAAGTTTTGAATAGGAGATTGCTTCCCCTTGATGTTTTTCTGGGGGTTATTTTGTTTTATTTTTCTGTTCTTTATTTTCTTGTTTTTCTTTTCT
This sequence comes from Alligator mississippiensis, assembly GCF_030867095.1. NCBI lineage: Eukaryota > Metazoa > Chordata > Crocodylia > Alligatoridae > Alligator > Alligator mississippiensis. The sequence continues at coordinate 89,291,856 of NC_081824.1, forward strand.
TAGCTGTTGGGTTGTTGCTTGCTTGCAGAAATACTCATTAATATTTGAAACACAATATTTCCCATGTCTTGAAAATCATTCAGCTTAATATAAAATATATCAAGATATCCAGGTATGAGCCATGTGTTTTTAGTAACCTCATATGCATTTATCCCTTTTTTACCATTTACTACTGTGTCTTTAGTTATTCCTTTATATAAATTGTATTTTAAGAATTCTGTACTATTAAAGATCAAAATAATGTCTTTGTAGTTGCCTGGATTATTTTTTCTCTGCCTTCTTAAATATATATATATAGAGAGAGAGAGAGAGAGAGAGAGAGAGAGGAGAGAGAGAGAGAGAGAAAGAGAGAGACAGACAGAGAGTATATATGTGAATTGTAATCTACTGCCTTTTTAAAAATATGTTTAAGACGACAGAAATATATATATATATATATATTTAATAGTACAGAATTCTTAAAACTAATTTTATATAAAGGAATAGCTTTATATTTTATATAAAGGAATACAAATATATATGTATACATATATATGTATACAAATATATATGTGTATATATATAATATACACACACATCTATACATGTATATATATACGTATACATACATATGTATGTATGTATGTGTATATATAATTTAAAATTGAAAAAAAATCCCCTACCATTTAATGAAATAATGATCCATTTACTCATTCTCTCCTTCATCTACTCATTGAAAGGGAACAAAATCTGTGCTGTACAATACCAATTCTATGTGGATACCTAACTGGACCTATTCTCTATTCTATGGATGTGTACATCTAATTCTATTATTATTAAAAAGAATAATACATGCATTCTGTCAATGTGAGAAAAGGCATGATAACAGTTCTTTAACCAGAAGTGCAGAAAAGACTGTTTCCATTTCTAACCACGTGATTTCTTGTTTTCCCTCATAAAACCCACCCCTAAAGTAAAAATCATTTTCCTCTGCTTTCTAAGGTATGGTATAACATAATCTAACATTAACTTAACACCTTGTTCCTATGATTAAGTGCAACAGTTAAAAATACCACCTGGGAAGTTTTTTTCAGTTGACTCAGTTGGTGTTTATTTGTTAGCTACATATTTCCCGTGTTATTGTTTAATGCAAGTTAATTTTATTTCATTAGTCAAAATAGATTTTCCTTCCCACCTCCATTTTCCTTCTCTTTATCTCCATACTTTTTTGTATTTGAAAGAAGGATAATAAAGGATATATTTTAATATCTATGTCTACAATAAATATTCAGGAAAAAAACATTCTGTATATTTATTCAGCAAAGATAAATATATATTGACTAGGATGATATATTTGGGGCTAGTCCTGCTTTGAACAGGGGGTTGAACTGGACAACCTCTTGAGTTTCCTTCCAACACTAATTATCTATAATTCTATGACTATGATTCACAGAAATAAATATATAATGTTTATTATTATATTTTTGTGCCCCTAACAAATGATTTAACCCAGAATTTTTTGTACATAGAAAATCTATAAATGTATACATTTGTTATAATTTGCCAGTTATAGAATCTAATTATCAGACAGTTGTCTGAAATTCAGAGTCATCTTAGATTTGAGTAAATATGGTAGGGAAGGCAGCTGGCTGGGGGAATCAGGAGACCTCTTTCCTTGTGCCTCCCCATTTCTTCCCCCTGCAGGCTTCCTGTGCCCCTGCTACCTACACCCCCCATTTCCAGCTCCCCACAATTTCTGCTCCTCCCCTCACCCTCCACATTTTCTGCCCCTCCCTCCATATTCCCCATAGTCTTTGCCTCTTCCCCCTGCCTACTGTCATATTCTGTTCCGGCTCTGTTTCCTTCTGGGTAACTGAGTGCAGCACCTGCACTTTTAATGATCTCTCTATCTACCCCTAAGGCACTGGCCTCATCTGTGAAGTTATCCTAAAACCAAAATTGTACATGACATATTTCTAATTCTTCCAGCCTCACAAAGACATTACAATTCACATTTCAAAACTTTTGGGAGGAATTAAGTTGTGGGATAAGTACCCCAACTTCCCACCAGGACATTCACATGTTGTCCTCATTCAAGTACTGTGCAGCTCTTGAGACAAAGAGGATGTGCAAAATATAAAATCAAAGCAAATGTCAATACATAAGTAAACAGGGAAAGAAATATTCAATCAGGTTATTTAGCCAAATTGATAATATGGAATTTCAATTGACATGAAACATTAAACCTATATTAAAAATAAATCTTCTCTCAGGGTGTGGGGGCACATGCATTTCAAAAACCATTTCAAAATAAGAAAAGTTGCAAAAAGGAGTTACTGATTTGAAGCGACTAGCAGCTGCTACATTCTAATATTAACATGTGGAAAAGCCAGAAATTATTCAAACACAGCCAAATTGCTCCAGATTTAACCCTGGAGGAGGAAGTAAAGGTAGGTAAGTAACTGGCTAAAGGGAGAAAAGAGTTGTGTTGAAATTGTACTGGACTAAAGTTATTGATACATTTTTTTAGAAACCAATCCTATTCAATATTCTCCATGTAATCATGGCAAAAAGGTGGGACTGTACTAAGGAACTGTGCTGATGACAGACATTTGGGAGATATTGTAACATAAGGTGCTTCTACACAAGATGTATTAATGTGCATTAGCCTAATTTATAGATCAGAACAGACATGCATCTACAGATGCACACCCTTACTGTGCAATAAAAATGGCTAATCACGACTAAATCTGATACCTGTAAATACACATGTGTAGATGCAATCCAGCACTAAATTTAGTGCCAGGTCTGCTCAGCCACTGGAAGCCTTGCTTAATCCTAGACCCAGGGCTCCTGGCTGGGAGCTTTTCCTGCCCCAGGGATCGGCTGCTCTGTGGCAGCCCCTAGCTGTAAGCTATTAAAAGCCAGCCACCATTTTGTACCCTGGGACACACACACCAGGGACCCTGAAGAAGCCTATACACTCCAGAGGAGCACTGCATGCCCTCCCCCCCCGGATAGGACACAGGCTACCTCTGCCTGCTTTGCCTGTTAGCCAGAGCTACTTCCTGGCCACAGAGGTACCAAAGCACCTCCATCAGGCCAGCTGGGTGCTGAAAAGAGCTCCTGCCTGATACATCCTCTGGCCAGCTCTGGTAGCTCCTCAAGGCTGCTTGCTGGCTGCCTTTAGAAGCAGAGCCAACACCATATCCCTGCTGCTCACCACCGGCAGCCAGACCTGCACCTGCACATGCTGTGGGGCATAGCTACATCGTTCTCAGTCCTTTGCCATGCCCCTGAGCTGGGTACTCCTGGTCATTGTCCAAGGTCAGCAACACAGGGAGAGCCACAGAGGGCCCCAGAGAGCCAGTGCAGGCCACCATGTTATCCTCATACTTACCATTGAGGCCAAGCCACACACACGTATGCACACCTGTGCCATCTATCCAGGGCCTCAATTGGTGCCAGAAGGAAACTCGGGACTTCATGGTACTCTGGGGCAGAGGTCCAGAGGCAGTTTGAATGGGGTGGGTTCTCAAGCATCCACATTTATGAGGCCCTGTTGGAACATGCCAATGCTGGTGGCAATGTCCTCCTCAGTAGCGGGGGGAAGTGATATGTAGAGATGCAATGGGTAGCCCTCCAGCTAGTGGCAGAGGTTACAGAGCAGTTAGGGCTTGCCCCCCTCACTGTTGTAGGATCCCAAACCAGAAGAACAGGTGTTCCTAGGGCAACATGAGGCTCAACAACAGCAAGTTGTAGTGGCTCAGGCACCCCTCAGCCTACACAAACAGCTCATCATTTACCACCTGGGACACATGCAGCAGGGGCACACTGGGGGCACAGGGGTGGTGCATGGGGAGAGACAGCCCCAGGACACTTCCCCAGAGAGGCCCCTTGTAGGGAGGGCAGGGGAAGGGCTATTCTCTTACCCCAGTTGTCCAGGAGCCCCACACACCTTGAGCTTGGGTGCCACGGCCTGGACACCAGGGCAGCAAACCAATTGGACTGCAGGGGGAGAGGGGCGAGTGGGGTCCAGAGTCACAGTAGCAGATGTTGCTAGAAGCCTGTCATGTGATGCCCTGAGAAGGGGGCGGGGGAGGAAGGCTTCCTGGACCCAGCACCTAGTGGGCCACCAACCCCAGGGGAGTGTGCAGGATGGGGGTTCAGTCAGTGCCCACCTGGGCTTGCTCAGCCCAAGTTGGTCCCTGGGCACCTGTGCATGGCTGACTCATGATCTGAAGTCAGGCAGTGCACAGCCCCTGGTGCAGAGCATCTTATTTCTGAAACGTTGCCTACTCTCATAAAAGGCTTCTGTCTCTTGCCTCTGCAGAGCCAACATCTGGGTGCAGGGGAGAGACTGCAGGTCACAGAGGAGATGTTAGCTTAGGACCAATGACAACCAGACCCTGAACACCATCCTGGGCCTGGTGGTCATGTTCATGTCCCCCACTGTTGGGCCCCCATCCCTGGCCCCACAGGGCTCCTGGAACCACCCTCTCTGCCTCAACATCCCCCTGCCTGGGCCTGGGAGGAGGTCCTCTAATGCCTTCTGCCCACAGGAGCTCCTGGCCTACCCTGCCCCAGATCTGCCACCACCCTCCTTGGCCCAGCCGCACCACTCACATTGGCACTACACAGCTGAGGACCTAGAGGCACCAGGAGTAGCACCACAATGTGATTCTGGCCCTGGTGGTCCTGGACTTAGACAGTTGGAAGGGAGCCACCCATCTTGGAGGAATACTGGCTGCATTCACTCCAGGATGAACCTGCCACCTGCTGTGGTTGCTGTGGCACCCAGACACACAGGGGAATGGCCGGAGACCAGGGTGCTGGGCACCTGTCCCCGTCCCCCCCCGGCTCTGCTTCCTAGGTGCCTCCATCCCATGGTCCCTGACTCCAGGAAACTAAAAGACTGAAACTGTTGTAAATAGTTTTCACATTGGGAAGACGATTTTTTTTTTATTGTTGGTGGGTGGGGAGGATGGTGGAGGGGTTCTGTTTGCCGGGAAGGGTGTTGGGAAGGAAGTGATTGTGTGTTATGAGGGGAACAGATTTCTTGTTTCAACATGTACCTGGCATTAGAGTGGTTCTGGGGGTGGGGAGGGGGGAGGGGATGTGTGGGTGACAGGGTAGGTAGTTGTTGGCAGGGAGGGCCACATGATGCCAATGTCCTGATGCAGCAGGTGGTGCCAGAGCTAGTGAAGCAGGTTGGGGAAGGTGCCCCAGGTCATGCAAAAGGCATCAGCCCACTTCTTATCATCCCAGTCATGCTACACCAGGTGCTGCCACCAGTGTTGGTTGGCATGGTGGGCCCAGAGGCAGTGGGGCTGGAGGGCCAGGAGGGCAATGGTGGGTCCAGTGATGGCCTCCTACAATCCCTTCTCAGTGTGTCTGGAAGCAGCAGCTGCACAGTAGCTGCACAGAAGCAGGGGCCCTGGTAGGGCATGCTGTGGGCAGGAAGGTGCTTGCAGCATGTGGGGGAGCGAGGCAGAGCAAAATGGCCATGGACCAGGTGATGGTGAACGTGGTAGCCCAGCAGGGCAACTGAAGTAGCCCGCAGGATCGGGCAACACTGTCCCTTGCTGCTAGGTGCTGGGGCAGCCATAGCACAGGAATGCAGAACTGTTATGAACAGAGCTTCCATGTGCTGTCTCTGTGCATGCCACACTGCTCGTCTGAGCACTGGAACTGGCTGCCCAGACAGCACCAAGCAGGGCTGTATTTTAAAGATGGCTGCCAAGTGCTGGTAGGCAGGTTTTGGCTTCAGTCAAGGCCCCCAAATGCTGGCAGCTGGGGCCAGAGGCTGGATCACTTCCTATCCCCCCTCCCCCCCCCCCCCGCAACCAGTGCCAGGTCCTTGCATGTGTAGACACCTGCCCAAAATCACTTACTGAGCATTAAGCTAATGCGCAGTAAATCTAGTCACAATTAATTGCACGTGTAGATGCACCTACAGAGAAGGATAAGATTATAATTCAAGAAAAAATAGATGAATTACATTTCTATCATACGTGACTTGTCCATGCATAAGTGTTAGAATGAAATAGTAGCTGCATGGTTCAAAGCATGTGTTTGAAGTGGCTCTAAATATATGTATGTCCATGCCCTCAGTAAACCATATTCTTTTATATGACTCAGTTCCTATGATTTGTAAGGTAAACAATTCTGTTGTTAATAGGAATACAAAATATATTTGGGTATCATGAAAAAAAAAAAGGTTCCTATTACCAATACATTTGAGGACCATAAGTGTATACAAATATCTATTTTTAATATTTAATAGTATGCTTTTTATATTTCTCCTAAGAGTATAACTCAATTAATTCAAATAAAATAAGAATGAAAAAAAAATCTTCCATTGTTGTTGTCTTTTTTGGGGAAGGGGAAGTAAATATTTTACTCATTTGCTTTCTGTTTTGCTGAAGTATTTTGGTTGTCTTAAAGGTGTTTCTAGAAACAGAAGTGACTGAGATATTCAAGGGAAAGATTCTTTTTATAAGATTTATTGTCCATCTTTGAAAACTCATGTGTTCTGTAAAATTAAAATGAGATGACATTTAGCGTATAAATTTTACTTATCAGGATTTTATTCTACTGACCTAGACTTCAACAGAGTATGTATTGCAGCACTGACCTTTTATGCATGGAAAAGTTCAATTTGTTTATATACAGGAAATATGTAATTAAAAGTATTTTACCTATCTCGAGGTATATTTACATTTTTCTCTACTTGGAAACAAAGAGGTGGTTTCCATCAGTATTTATCAGACAACAATAGAACTGCTTAATGAAAGGGAAGCAGTGCTCTTCAAATTGGTCACCCAAGATGGTGGCACGTCTTTCAGTTCCAGACACAATTACTTCTACATACATGGTGAAATTCTTATCCCCATTCCAACTTACTGGGTGCATCTACATGACATGTTTACTGCATAGCTGCCTAATGAGCTCTGCAGTAAATGTCTTCACATCTATATGTGCACCCCAATTAGGGCATATGAAACTAATAAACTCCAGAGCAGGCTAGTACTTGTGCTGACCCACTCCAGATTTTTTTTGTGTTCAGCAGCCCACATGTAGATGCTGCATGGCTGGCTGGGGCACAAGGGTGTCTCAGTGTCTGCTTACAACCCCCACACTGAAGCACCCTTATGCTCCAGCCAGTGCTTCCCCTCTCCTCCCACCCACCAATACATCGAGTTTGGTAGGAGCAGCCTGGGCTGTGCCCAGCCAGGGCTGCTCTGACTGGGCTGAATATACTGCACACAAATAAACTCCAGAGCAATATACTCTATAGCAATAAGTTCTGGAGTGTATTTGTGCACATTAATTGCACATGTAGACATGCCCACTGATTCCAAATTAAAAATCAGAACAATATAACATGACTCTTAGTGTCATAGACACAGACTGTAAAATATTTTCCCAGGAGAGGAAAGTTCTTCCAAAGTTCTGTTTGCAAGTCCTCGTATTAGGAAGACATGGGATCTACAGCCTGTACCATTTTCCAGATTCAAAGCAGGCAATGAATTAGACAGCTCAAGACAAGCTACACTACATTAGAAAGTTCCCCACAATTGTTATAGTTTAACTGGTGACACCTCCAGTCCCCAGAGCAGCCCAGAACTCCACAGATGCAAGCATAATTTAAGTCAAGTTTGTTTCTATTTCCATTTTATGCTGTTGCACCTTTTAAAGTTATGATGCAACATCTTACCTCCTTGCTTTGGCCACCACTTTTCAGAAAAAAGACAGTGACATAGCCTAGATCTGTTGTTTCAATACATGAAAAATCTACTTTTAACGTGCTAGATGATACCACAAAATGGTGGGAAAAATTCACATATATTAGAGGTTCTGTTGAAATTTAATCTCACAGTTTAGTCTTACACATGCAGTAAACATGCAGAACATGAGTATAATGATAATTTAACCAAGAACAGATTGTGGTAATAAGACTTGTGGGAAGATGGAAATATTTCAAGAATCAGCTGAGCTGCCAATTTATCTTTCTATCATTAGTGCCATTCCTGCATTTGTCAATATAGCATAAAACCTCTGGCCATGTTTAAACTGCATATTTCCTGGGCATGTCACCCTACCAACAAGCTCATTGCTATGGTGACATAGGGTCAAAAAGACCCATGCACTGCTGGGACTGCACAGACATTTAAAACAGTAAAAATAGTACCAACTGTGCAGTTGGGGGTACATGTAGACTCATAGATTCATAGATGTTAGGGTCGGAAGGGACCTCAATAGATAATCGAGTCCGACCCCCTGCATAAGCAGGAAAGAGTGCTGGGTTTAGATGACCCCAGCTAGATGCCTATCTAACCTCCTCTTGAAGACCCCCAGGGTAGGGGAGAGCACCACCTCCCTTGGGAGCCCGTTCCAGACCTTGGCCACTCGAACTGTGAAGTTAAGAAGTTCTTCCTAATGTCCAATCTAAATCTGCTCTCTGCTAGCTTGTGGCCATTATTTCTTGTAACCCCCGGGGGCGCCTTGGTGAATAAAACCTCACCAATTCCCTTCTGTGCCCCCGTGATGAACTTATAGGCAGCCACAAGGTCGCCTCTCAACCTTCTCTTGAGGAGGCTGAAAAGGTCCAGTTTCTCTAGTCTCTCCTCGTAGGGCTTGGTCTGTAGGCCCTTAACTATACTAGTGGCCCTTCTCTGGACCCTCTCCAGGTTATCCGCATCCTTCTTGAAGTGTGGCACCCAGAATTGCACGCAGTACTCCAACTGCGGTCTGACCAGTGCCCGATAGAGGGGAAGTATCACTTCCTTGAACCTATTCATCATGCATCTGCTGATGCACAATAAAGTGCCATTGGCTTTTCTGATGGCTTCGTCACACTGCCGACTCATGTTCATCTTGGAGTCCACTACGACTCCAAGATCCCTTTCCACTTCTGTGCCACCCAGCAGGTCATTCCCTAGGCAGTAGGTGTGCTGGACATTTTTCCTCCCTAGGTGCAGCACTTTGCATTTCTCCTTGTTGAACTGCATTCTGTTGTTTTCTGCCCGCTTGTACAACCTGTCCAGGTCTGCTTGTAGCTGTTCCCTGCCCTCCAGCGTGTCCACTTCTCCCCATAGCTTTGTGTCATCTGCAAACTTGGACAGAGTACATTTCACTCCCTCGTCCAAGTCACTGATGAAGACATTAAAGAGTATCGGTCCAAGGACCGAGCCCTGCGGGACCCCACTGCCCACACCCTTCCAGGTCAAAACTGACCCATCCACCACCACTCTCTGGGTGTGACCCTCCAGCCAATTCACCACCCACCAGACTGTGTAGTCATCCAAGCCACAGACTCTTAACTTGTTCACCAGTATGGGGTGGGATACCATATCGAAGGCCTTCCTGAAGTTTAAGTATACGACATCCACCCCTCCTCCTGTGTCCAGGCGTTTCGTAACCTGGTCATAAAAAGAGACTAGATTGGTCAGGCACGATCTGCCTGCCACGAACCCATGCTGGTTTCCCCTCAGCATAATTTGTCCTGCCGGGCTCTCACAAATGTGAGCCTTGATAATTTTTTCAAAGACTTTACCAAGGATGGAGGTGAGACTGACTGGCCTATAGTTGCCCGGGTCCTCCTTCCTCCCCTTCTTGAAAATGGGGACCACATTGGCCCTTTTCCAGTCCTCCGGGACTTGGCCCGTGTGCCACCAGTGTTCAAATATTCCCGTTAGTGGCTCTGCAATGATGTTGGCCAGTGCCTTCAGCACCCTCGGATGGAGCTCATCCGGTCCTGCCAACTTAAAGGCATCCAGTTCTTCCAAGTGACTCTGCACCATTTCAGGGTCTACGCATGGAAGTCTGGCACCTTCCTGCTGCCTCTCTACAACCCCAGTGAGAGACTTGTCGTGCCCCTCACTTAGGAACACTGAGGCAAAGAACTCTTTAAGGAGTTCAGCCTTGTCCCCCCTGTCCATCACCAATTGTTTCTGCCCATTTAGTAGGGGTCCTCTTCCTCCCTGGGCCTTCCTTTTACTCCCTATATGTCTAAAAAACAATTTCTTGTTGTCTTTTACTTGGGTTGCCATCCTCAGCTCCATGGTATCTTTGGCCCATTGTGGGTTGGGAGGGCTGGAGACATGCCCATTGTGTCTAAAAGTAGCATCTTCAAATACACTATGCTCTTCTGCATACTCTACCCCTTTTAAGCAGTACCTTTACATGGGGTGCATCTACATGGGCAGCTGACCATGCAGTAGCCTACTAATACTGCACAGTAGAGTGTCACAGCACAGAAAGTGCTAATATGGTACTGTGCAGTGGTGTCACTTAAAAGACATCCGCCGGTGCTACCACACAGTAAATCTGGTTATTACACATTTATTTAGTATTTGCTTATACAAGTACTACATAAATGTGCAGTAACCACTGGGCAGTAGTGTCTTATGTGGACGCACTCACTGGGCATGTCCACACGAGTGCACACATGCCTCTTGCCCCGCCTCAAATCCCTTTGAGGTGAGGCAACAGGCACATGCAGGAAGAAAACTTGCAGCGTGGGGAGAAAATTAGACCCCTGGATATCCAGGGGTCTAAAAAAATCAATGTTTAATACAGTGGGGTAACCTGAGGCTGGGGACTCCATGGAGATGTTCAGGCTACCAAAACATCTCTATGGTTGGCCCCTCACCCTGGTGCTGAAACATGCAGCTGGCCAGGCCACATGTTTCAGCACCAGGGCTCCGATGCCAGGGAGTAAGGGGTTGGGAGGGCTGGAGGAGAGGGGAGGGGACCATGGGGGAACCCCTGATGGCCCTTCCCACTCCCCCAGCCCCCCAACTCCCACCTGCCCCCCCAAGGCCCCTGACCACTGCCAGGGCTGGCCCCTCCCCCCACCAGTCCCCCTGAGCAACCCGACCCCTACTGGGGCTGGCCCCTCCCCCACCAGCCCCCTAAGGCCCCTGATCCCTTTCCTGGCTGGCTTCCAACCCCCTTGACCAAGTCACTGATGAAGATGTTAAACAGTGCTAGCCCGAGGACCAAGCCATGGGGTACCCCACTGCTCACATCTCACCAGGTTGAGTACAACCCATCCACCACTACTCTCTGGGTGTGCCCCATCAGCCAAATGTTTTACCCATCCAAATGTGTAGGCATGAATGCCACAGTCGCTTAATTTATTAATGAGAATGGGGTGAGAGATGTCATGACCCAAAGGTCTGATTTTTTTGTGTGTGCGCTTCGGCACTAAGAATTATCCCCGTGGGCTTACAGCTTCATTGCACGGTGGAGTTCTGCTGCACAGAGCACCCACGTGCAAAGGAGAGAGTTCCCGCCACTTTGCAGTTGTCTTTGCAGGGTGCATTTCCCTTTGCAACACAGAAATGCACGGTGCAAAGGAGTTCCTGCTCTTCGCATGCAAATTCATGCCCCGCAATTGGCTAGTGCTAAATTATTCACACGTGGCGACTAGCGATTGGCCTGCTAGCTGTATAAGAGGCTTGAGCAGTTTCCGCCCAAGCCGAAGAGGACTCCGCATCCATCTCGTGGGGACTCTGGGTGTGCGCGGCAGGGTAATAGAAACCCTGTGTGTTGCTCAGAGGAGTTTGGCGGCCTGATCCACAGCCCACCTCTTCCCGTCTTCGAACGGAACCTTCTATAAGACGTATCGACGAGTTTTATGCGCGCTTGTCCTGGACATCTGGAGTTCTGTCTGCGTGGAGCCTAGCAAACTCCACGTGATTGTTCGTGTTTTCTGTTTGTAACCGCAACTCAAGCAAGTTCTCAGCCTGCACCGCGACCATCTCGGTGTAAGTAAACAATCTTAAAATCAACCATTACATGTCTGTGCCTAATTCTAGCTCGGCGCCCGCCCTCTCCGACCCGGCCTGCCCGGGCTGCTGGCCACAGCCCGCGTGCAGAGCGACGAAAAGGGCCCGGGGTCTGACCCGGCCCGCATATGGCGATGAGGATGGGATCTAGAGAGGGCTCGCTAGAGTTAGAATTAGTTGAGAACTGCCCTTGGAGAAGTGGGAGACGCAGCGTAGCAAGCGTCGCAGAACTGGAGGCTCTCATCGCGTACCACGAGGCGGGTGGAACAGGCAAGAGATGTATTCGGGGACACCTTTCGCTAAAGGGAGAAGAAGGAGCTCCAGAAGTCGGAGCCCTAGAAGGGAAAGAAGTATATTTTCACCCCGCGGCGTTTGGTTGTATCATGGGTGACGAGCGGGTCCTGTACAGGCCCCTCGATGCTGTAACCCTTGCCGAAGTTGACCCGGCGAGCGCAGTAAGCCTGACCCCCACCTGGGAGTGTGTCCATTGCTCACAGTGTGCCCGGGAGATGGGAGAGCCGATGCCGATCGGCTGGTTCTCCCCTTGCATGGTGGTGCCTAGACTGAGGAGTTGAGAGCATCCGTCCGAGCTCCACGAAAACCCGGAGACGGAGGACCGCACCGTAGATGAGAGAGTGGTCCTATGGTGCGACAAGGGGGGAGAACTAAATGCAACTTTTCAGACTATGACTGATCTGATGAATAAAACTTTAGGCTTGAAAACCCAGCTGCGCATGGCCGTTCGGGCGGTCAGAGAAGCGGCTGAGAGAGGGGATCTTAAACTGCCCCAACAAGATGGCGCCGAGCAGAGGGAAGACCGCGTGGAGAAGCCGGAAGAGAGGGATGGAGCTTCAGAAGAGCCCGTGAGGGTTCGGCCGGTAATTCTGCCCAGCGACGCAACGTCGATTCTGCCGACCACGCCCCTCTGCCGAAGGGAGGGGGAGTCAAGCAGAGGAGTGCATCCGCCCCTCCCGCCTGAAACAACAACAACCCCCACTGTAACAATGACTACAGCTCCGACAGAAACAGCAACAACAATGACAACTCGCAAAGAAATTGATCAGCCTGCAGTATCAAGCAGCCCAGTCATCGGTGCACAGAGTGCAGTTCATGCTACCACCTATTACGCTCGTTCCAGAGCCGAACTGCAGAATGTGTGTAGAGAATCCAGGATCCAATCCGAAGAAACTCTGGCTGTGTGGTTAGGACGTCTGGTCGTGGAACTTGGGTCCGACCTCCTGGACCAGGAAGAAGCAAGCTTCTTGGTGAGACAAGCTTCATGGAGTAGGGGACATGTCACTGACATCGACATGGTGGCGTTTAGCGTCCACTGGCCTATTCTGATTCCAGCACTTGTGGCAGGAGTGATCAAACAGAAGGCCCACGCATGGCACGACGAATGACCAGAGCACATCGGTGCAGAACAGCTTGTACTGGCTATTATCGGAGTTTCGTATTGCGCCTGGAACCCAAGAGAATGCACGTTGGGACTAACACCACTCCAACGAATGCAACCATGGCCTCATCGTCACCTGCGAGACCCTGGAACTGTTCCAGTGACTCTCGACAGCATAGATAGTTGTCTTAAACTCTACAGGCAAAGAAACATCGTGGCTTTGCGAATTGTGCTTAACCCAATGGTTGATCATCCAGTGAGTAGTCTCCTTCATCAGTTGTCAAGACTGCGCGTCCTAATGGAGCCAAGGCTGTTCAGCGATCGGGAATGTCAACGCCTGACTGAGGCTCAGAACACGAAACACCACGAATCTGAACGTCCACTATTACGCCAGAGAACGCAAGAGGAGCGATACATGTTTGGATTCCTCCTGCAGCACTCTGGACTTAATAAGCGACAGCTTCGGATTTTGGGAGACGCAGGACAATGGCAGCTAGCCTACTAGTTAGGTTTTCACTATCTAGAAGAAGACAATGATGACTCCTCGACAATTTCGTCGAGTTGCTGAGTGTGAAGAAAAAGAGCTGTCCAGTATAGAATCGTGTTTACATATTTGTATTTAATAGTGATGATAAGTTTAATTGACTGCATTATCGTGTGGTCCTGTGTGATTTTGTAAATAGTAGTAAATAACCATTTTAAGAGAGTTCTTTTACAGATCAGGGATTCGGAGTACGTGGTGGAGAGAGGCCCCGAGAGGGACAACATCACCGAAAGGAACGAAGGCCTGACGCGCAATTCCACCATGACGTCTACTGAAATCATGATCGTCCAGTTTTTTGTTATGAATGTGATTTTATGTATATGTGTGTGTGCCGGCTATTATTTGATTCGATCCCTTGAGGACGAACTTTTATTGTTGACTGATTTTGTTTTTGCTCGTTTAGTTTCGCGAACCATTGACAGAGCTGTTAATAACCCGGATGATAGGTTTGAAGTATAATTCTATTGTGCCTTCAGAAAGGGGGGATGTCATGACCCAAAGGTCTGATTTTTTTGTGTGTGTGCTTCGGCACTAAGAATTATCCCCGTGGGCTTACAACTTCATTGCACGGTGGAGTTCTGCTGCACAGAGAACCTGCGTGCAAAGGAGAGAGTTCCCGCCACTTTGCAGTTGTCTTTGCAGGGTGCATTTCCCTTTGCAACACAGAAATGCACGGTGCAAAGGAGTTCCCGCTCTTCGCATGCAAATTTGTGCCCCGCAATTGGCTAGTGCTAAATTATTCACACGTGGCGACTAGCGATTGGCCTGCTAGCTGTATAAGAGGCTTGAGCAGTTTCCGCCCAAGCCGAAGAGGACTCCGCATCCATCTCGTGGGGACTCTGGGTGTGCGCGGCAGGGTAATAGAAACCCTGTGTGTTGCTCAGAGGAGTTTGGCGGCCTGATCCACCGCCCACCTCTTCCCGTCTTCAAATGGAACCTTCTATAAGACGTATCGACGAGTTTTATGCGCGCTTGTCCTGGACATCCGGAGTTCTGTCTGCGTGGAGCCTAGCAAACTCCACGTGATTGTTCGTGTTTTCTGTTTGTAACCGCAACTCAAGCAAGTTCTCAGCCTGCACCGCGACCATCTCGGTGTAAGTAAACAATCTTAAAATCAACCGTTACGTGTCTGTGCCTAATTCTAGCTTGGCGCCCGCCTTCTCCGACCCGGCCTGCCTGGGCTGCCGGCCACAGCCTGCGTGCAGAGCGACGAAAAGGGCCCGGGGTCTGACCCGGCCCGCACAAGAGACAGTGTCAAAGGCCCTCTTAAAGTCTAGAAAGACTACATCCATGGTGACACCATCATCCAAGGATTTATTTACTTGGTCATAAAAGGCACTCAGGTTGGTCAGGCAGGACCTGCCTTTGATGAAGTCATGCTGATTGCCACTTGCAGTATGCAGTTATTAGGATGAAATGGAAATCAAGCATCTGAAGAAGCACTCTTGCTCCCATTTTCAGGCCCATAACATCTCAGAATGGTAAAGCAACAATTCCCATTCTTTTGGAAAGAGAAGTCAGAACACTTTGTATGATTCCCTTGACACTAACCACTTTAGAAGTGTGTAACTTTTATTTTACATAAGCACACAGTATGTGTCCAACCATTAGATTTGCATCAACAGAATCATGGTTAGTTTGTATGAAATGTAGGTTTACAAGAATTCACAAAGCTTAGTCTGGTGTAAAAATTGTTCAGCAGGGAATTTAACCCTCACCTGATATTTAAGTTTAATCTAAAAAGGGTTAAATTGGTTTAGTGAGTGTTTGTATGGTTCCCTTAGTTCCCCACTGACCTCTAGCATCCTTGTGTGAATCACTTCTGCTTCCTGCCACTCCCCTTCAGAGAGAAACTCTGGCACTTGGGCTGCACTCTACTGCTCCAGGTGAGCATGAAAGAATTCCTTTCTCCTGCTATCTCAGGGCAAAAAAAGCTTATCCCCTTTCTAGCCCCATCTTGTATTCTGGACTTCAGGGAGATGGGGGGGCCCAAGGCATATGTGTTCCTTGCTCACAGTCCAGACTACCAGATATCCAAAACCCTGAGCCCCACACCCACAAGACTGTGTCCTGAAGCATACCAAGCCCCACATGAAAACCTGAAGATACAGACAATCCACCTCCCCAGACCCAAAGATCCAGAACTCCAGGACTTGGACAAAGACCCAAAACCCCACAACCAAAGAAGCAGGCCTAAACACCCAAACCCTGGCATCTACCCATCCCTAGCATGAAGACTCCAGTTCTGCTGCTTCAGGTATGGGACAGGAAGTGGATGGATGGAAATGGGCCATCAAGGAGACAAATTCAGGGCTTAAGAAATTGTGACCAAACCAGCAACTGCTAAAAGATACCTGAACTATGTTATATTTCATAGATTCATAGATGTTAGGGTTGGAAGGGACCTCAATAGATCATTGAGTCCGACCCCCTGCATTGGCAGGAAAGAGTGCTGGGTTTAGATGACCCCAGCTAGATGCCTATCTAACCTCCTCTTGAAGACCCCCAGGGTAGGGGAGAGCACCACCTCCCTTGGAAGCCCATTCCAGACCTTGGCCACTCTAACTGTGAAGAAGTTCTTCCTAATGTCCAATCTAAATCTGCTCTCTGCTAGCTTATGGCCATTATTTCTTTTAACCAACAGGGGCACCTTGGTGAGTAAAGCCTCACCAATTCCCTTCTGTGCCCCCATGATGAACTTGTAGGCAGCCACAAGGTCGCCTCTCAACCTTCTCTTGAGGAGGCTGAAGAGGTCCAGGTGCCCTAGTCTCACCTCATAGGGCTTGGCCTGCAAGCCCTTAACCATACGAGTGGCCTTTCTCTGGACCCTCTCCAGGTTATCCACATCCCTCTTGAAGTGTGGTGCCCAAAATTGCACGCAGTATTCCAACTGCAGTCTGACCAGCGCCTGATAGAGGGGAAGTATCACCTCCTTGGTTCTGTTCGTCATGCATCTGCTGATGCACGATAAAGCACCGTTAGCTTTTCTGATGACTTCGTCACACTGACAATTCATGTTCATCTTGGAGTCCACTAGGATCCCTTTCCACTTCCATGCCTCCAAGCAGGTCATTTCCTAGGCAGTAGGTATGCTGGACATTTTTCCTCCTACACATTTTTCCTCCCACACATCTTGGTGCATGTGTGTATATTGCTGGCACAGGTGTTGGCATGAGGTGGATGCCCCTGGAAAATTCACGGCTTGGTGGGTATGACCAACCAAACTGGGACCAGCAGGTGGATAGCTCGGGAAAGTTTGGGGCTTCAGGGAATGTAGCCATTCTGCTATGGTCATTCTACACATGGGGATACATCTGACCAAACCAAGTTAGGATGAGAGGAAGTCATGGTCCAAGACCCAAACTCATGCTCCGCAATTTACACCCTCTTAGCTAGATCCTCACCTACCTGAAAATAACCAAAGTCCCCCAAAACAAAAATGCCATGTTTTTTAATGACAAAGGGGTTTTCTTTTTTGTTTTTGTTTTGTTTTTCTAAAAGACAAGCCAAAGGTTGGGTTACCATTTGATTGGTTTTCTACCAGTTTTTCACATTTTTTTCACAGAACTAGAAAATGTCTATTCTTTGCCTACCTGAAGTATGGCATTTGGTGAGAAAATGGTGATGAATTTGACTGAACAATTCTGACCGAAGTATTCTGCAACCACAAAAGAAACATTCCTGTAATATATACTCCAATTGATGCTGCTTTCAATTTGGTTAGAAAGCTGTGTCAATCCTTAATAAAATACCATGCTGTCACACAAAATTGTTAAAAAATGAAATTGAAAAATGTTGGTATGAAATCATTCTTCAACTTCTGCTCCAAAATCAAGAAAATATTACTTTATAAGACTGCTTCTCTAGGTCCACCAAATCTGATTCATCCTTTCAACTTTCTTGAAGATATTTAATAGGCTTAATCCTTCAAAATTAAAAGCACTATATAGTAATTTACAAACTCTGATAACAGATCTCTGTTGGCCTGCTTAAGCTTCCGTTCAGCTCCTGGTCTGCTCAGGTGAAATTACTCTTGATGACTGGGTATCTTGACTTATTTTAAATTACATGTTTTTACATTAATCCTCAAATGATTTGGTGCTATAAACAATGATGTAAGGAGAGCAATATAATGACTAATAATATATTTATTATCATACCAATTATCTTAAAAACCTAAACTGCCAGAGTTTGAAGAAACCTTTTTTTTTTACTCTATTCATTGAATACTCTGACAGCATATTGAACATTTGCAGGAGATTAAAGTAAAGCTATATTGTAGCACCCTGAACTAACCTCTCACTAATTAGTTTTGCTGACCTCCGTGACATCCATATAAAGACTAAAAGCAAAAGTATGTGAATTAGAATACATTTTCTCTGTTTATAGGACATCATACTTATTTTCTCTGCTTCTCATTTTCTGAGTTACAAGTATTGGCTGCTTTTATAAATTAAATATAACATGAAACATAACAACATAAAATGATTGCATTAGGATATAATTATTACTTTGAACACAATAAAAATGAACAACCTTATGATTTTAAAGTGTTACTTTAATACATTTGATCTTATGTCAAACCATGGGGGGAAAAATCTAATAATTTAAAAGGCTTTGAAGGCCTCTTATAGAGTGCACAGCAGAAATGATGACCCTGCTCTGCTGTTGTTACCAGCTAAATTTAAATCCCACATGTAAACAAACAGAAGGAGTGAGAGAAAAAGCCTTTATGGAACCACTTAAATCCCAAAGTGTTGGCAGTTGGCAGTATGATTTGAGCAGCAATGCTTTCAGAGCTGGAAAATCTTTCCTCCTGATGTGATTGTATTTATTGAAACTGAATTCTTTATACCCAGCAGATTGTCATATGAAACATATAAAATATACATAGCAGCAGAAAAAGCAAATAAAGTCAGTAAGAATCTGGGTTCCCCTAGTCAAAAGGTTTACCTGATGTGGGGTCTCATTCTTTCAGGCTTGGTCATGATGGAAAATGAACATGTTGGATAACTTTATTTCCTTACTCCATGTAGCCTTTCTGAGTCAGATTCTGGCCACTGATACAATTAGTTTGAAATGCTTGGAAATAAAAACAAATACTTATAAAGATAACACCAAGAGCAACAGAGGTTACCATTCTGTGAGAATTCTCTATCTGGTGAAGAACTGGATCTATTCAATCCTTCCCAAAGATGTTGGGAAGGAACATGTAAGCATAAGATGTAAAAGGAGTGGAGTCCAGCTGAATTTGAAGATAAGGTTTATGACTATTTTAAAATAATAAGTGCCTGAATCACAAATAAATTGGGTCTGATTTTCCAGAATAAAAGAAATATTTGCAAAGTGTTTTGAAAATATGCATTGCTTTTATAATTGTCACTGGTTGTGTCTACACATGCCCCTATGGCACTGTTGTTACTGTGCCATCATTTAGTACTTCCTTTTGGACATACCACTTAGTACAGGTGTTGGCAACCCCCAGCACATGTGCCGAGCATGGCATGGAAGGCCATTTTGCTCAGCATGCCACGGCCAGCCTCAGCTCTGTGTAGCTGCTGCCAGCAACAGAGCCCGGGTTGCTCCCAGCAGGCCTTGCAGCATCCCAGCTGCCTGGTGGGAGCAGCCCGGGCTCCCGGCTGGCAGCAGCTACCCAGAGCTGGGGCCAGCTGCAGGTGGGAGGCTCCAAAAAGCTGTGTCAGGCTCCGGGATCTGGCATCAGCTCTTTACCGGCACATGCACCCGTGCCTCAGAGTGGGCAGTGGCAGAAGCCTGAAGCAGCGCAGCCCCAGTCTCTCCCCTGCTCCCAGCACAGAGCTGGTGACTGGGCTTCAGAGCCCAGAGCAGCTGTTTGTAGCCAGCCTGGGCTCTGGGCAGCTGCAGCAAGCAGTGGGCAGGCTGCAAACAGCTGTGCTGGGTTCCACAGCTCTGGCATCAGCTCCATGCTGGGATTGGGGGAGAGACCAGGGCTACCAAATTTTAGTACTTCCTTCTGGTGGCACATGGCTATTTTTAGCCACTACTTTGCCATAGTAATGCACATTAATGAGGGAGAGCATTGCAACAGAGATGTAGTGGCAGCATCACTGTTTTTGCCCATGGACAGTAGGTCACCATAGTGCGTTGCTATGGTGACATAGCACCACATGTAGGCGCCCCCATTGTGTATTTTGATTCAGACAACTTAGCATCCCATTTGATTAAGCTCTCTATTGATGAGAATATGGTAACTGCAGTCTGTCTCAACTGAGCATGTATAAATTGAGTGTCACAGAGCAAGATCTCCAGGGATGGCTGTGATGCCCCTGGAGGTTCTGCAACCATGCAAGATCTGCCTCGAGGGTGCCCTCTTATCTCACCTGCCACATCTTTGATGTAAAAAAATAACTCGGGAGACTGCCCATGAGCCTTTGCTTAGACCTAGTTTGCTAAACCTTACTCAACCTTTCCGATCTGTAGGCCCTTTGCCAGACCTCTCTTCAGTATGGTGCTGCATGAGTTACTTCAGGCCTTATGGGCCAATTGTGTGGCTCCAACAGCCCTTTTACCATGCCCCATGCCTCATGGGCATTGCATTGCAGTTATGCTTTGTTGGGGCCTCAGTCTACTCAGACTATGCCCCTCTGATATAGCTAGGTCTTCTAGCCTAGACCCAATGTGTTGGGCCTGGTTTTGAGCCCACAAACTCCTCTTATTACTGGGCCCCTGGCCCTTGCAGCTTATGCTCCTCTGGCACTGGACTCTTCGTCCCCTTGTAGCTCACACCCCTCTAGCACTGGGCTCTCCACAGCCCCTAAGACTGCACCCCTCTAGTGCTGGGGAGCTACACAATTGTGTGCCCCTGGTGAGACCTCCTGCTCCCCTGTTAGCCTCTTTCTGGTTCACTGGTCCTAACAATAACACAAACCTAAGCCCCTGGGCTACAACATAACATTAACAATAAAGGCAGCACTCTGCCCCTTTAAGAGGGAAAACTCCCATCTTTAAAACACCAGACCTCTTAGCTCTGGGCACCTTGCGAGCCCCTAGAATTAATTGTGTTTGGAGGTAGCAAAGCAGGCAGCCAGATGCACTGGGCCTTTCCCTTGTGCAGAAGCTTCTTCTCCTAGCAGTTGCCAAAGAGAAAGTGACCATGGTCAGCCCCAGCCCTGAGCTTATATGTGCCCAGGGCTCTGACTCCTGCCAGTCAGCTGACCATCTTCAGGTGTCAGCTAATTAACTTGTTAGCCTGTTACTCAGGCAACCTGCAGCTGTGGAGCTCTGTACATCCTACCAGGCTCCTTTCCTAAGCTGTTTCTGCCCTTAAAGGCTCAGGCACCCCTTGGTGCCCTGAGACACTGAGATTTTACCAAAGCCTCAAAACTAGGCATGAAATGTAATAATGCAAGGTATAAAGGCATTCATTTGAAGATTAATAAAACAAGTTATAGACTATGAAACCATCAAATTCCATTCCCTTAATCTAAAGCCCAAGGCATGAAATGATTCCAGCCCTGGCAATAGCCAGGCGCACAGTGTAGTAGCACAGGACACACAGTGCAGCTCCAACTCTGACTGTATTCCCTCTGACAAAGCCACAACTGTCATTGTCAACATGTGCCTCATGCCACTGGCACAGCTATAGTATTGGCTCTTATTTGCCCTCCTTCCACTGACTGCCATGCCCAATAGAGCTACAAGGTCCTGGATTCTGTAGAAGGCCACTTACCTCCCTGCCATGCCAACAACTTCTAGTGGCCTAGAGCCTGGATTGGCTGGTTCCTTGAGCCAGATTCAGCCTGAAGACCATGCTTCACACCCCTGGTACAAAACATGTGGGCCCTAGTGCTTCACAAAGTAAATGTTACAATTGGTTTGCTGTTAACATGAACAAAACAATAAAACATTCCCACATTTGTTCTAAGTATTGAAGTAAATTCTTTGAACCTGAAATACTTTTAGTTAAAATTTGGCAAAGTCAAATTTGAAGCAAAGTGGGAAAAGATTGGGTAATTTTGACAATGGGTGTTGCTACTTATGCCACTCACTTCTGCTCTACTTACATTTATAGGAAGTTTTACTATGGAACTAGTTAATACAAGAAATGTAGTAATCTCTTATTTCCTCCATGACTGAATACAGAGAAACTTTTGGAAAACTCTAATGTTTAAGTATAAAATCCTCCCTGGATGCACCTACTTCTTTTGAGTGGCCTGAAATAAGAATGCATTCCACTCACCTTGTTTGTATCAGAGAAAAATTAAGTGACATTAGATAATGAATATTTTCTGCTTGTAGACCCAATGCTGAGACTCTTTTCTATCTAATCACACTAGTTGCTATAATTTGGGGGGATTTAGTCCTTTAGCCCTTTTTATTTATCTAAATTCCCAGTGCTTTCACTGAATTTATCAATCTCTTATTTTGCAACTATGGGCCTAATTGAGACTCATGAGACCAAGACAGTTCTGGTGACATAACTAATGGAACTGCCTGAGCAGAATGCCAGGCAGCACCTACCCACAGGCACCCAGCTTGGGCAGCTTCAGGGGGCACCACAGCCATGGAGGGAAGCACTGGGCCCCCATGCAGCTCAGGCAGGCAAGCAGCCTCCTGCGGGGTAGGGAGGAGGGGGACTGTCCCAGGGGAGCTGGGGTTGCAGGAGGGCCCCAGGCCAAAGGAGACCCCCACTTACCTCCCACACAGCCCAAAGAGCCGGAGGAGATGTGCGCGGTGAAACCGCCATCGCGGATGATTAGCCGTGTGTATATTCAGCTGTGGCCGAGCAGCGTGGGTGGGAGACGCCGCCCGGCAGAGATAAAAAGCTGCCCCGAGGATGCGGCAGGGCGGCAGACTAGCAGAGGCTTGAGGGGAGAGCCCTCACCCGGAGGGGCTCAGCTGCCACGTCCGGCAGCATGGAGAGTCAGGGGCGGAGTTTGGAGAGGCCCCGACAGTGGAGCCAACAAAGTCAGCAACAATGCCGACAACATAGCCGGCAGGAAAGCCGGGAGTTACACCGGCGGAGGAGCCGGCAGAGACGTTGGCTACAGGGGTCGAGACAAAGCCAAGAGGGAGGTCAGTGGCAACGCAGGCAGAGGCCACAGAGGCAACACCCATGGCAGAACCGACAGCAGCACCAGCGGAGAGGCCGGTAGCAGACATAGGTAGAGAGCAGTGTCGGGGCACGCCGGTGCTGGGAGCAAAGAGGGAACCACCATCAAAGCTTGGGAGAGGAGGTAACTGGGGGCATGGCCAACGGTGCCCCATCAGGTCGCACTAGAGGGCAGCCAAAGACCCAAGGAGGGACTGGACCAGTGACCTAAGGGGCCCACTGCAGCCCTAGGAAAAGGCTGGGACTCAATACCCGAGTGGGGTGAGCCGCCAGGGCTGTGGAACCCAGGGCCCAGGGGAATCCATGAGGCCCATAGACCAGAGGCACCCTTTGTGGCCTCCTGGCCCAGCAGCTTGGTGCATCAGTTGTCAAGGTGGTGGGATTGGCACGTCACATCACAGGGTGATTGGTATAGGGTGGTAGGGAGTCGGATTGGAGGGACCAGGTCCGAGGACTTCAAGGACCATACACCAAGGCCCGAAGACTCAGGCACGTAGCTGGCAAGCCGTGGGTAGCGACTGGGGAAAGCTGAGAATGCCTAAGGGGCCCAAAGATCAGCAACCCAAGGTGGCAAGTGGCCAGGGTATAGGGAAGGCTGGAGCCCTGTGAGTGCCCGCCGGGAGGCACGATGACCCTGGAGACTGCCCTGAAGGGGAACCCCTCCACTGAAGTAACATTCCAAGTCATGGCAGACGAGTTAAGGGGATCCCCTGACATCAGCAGGGGTAGCCTGTGGGGTCCAACCACGAGCCCAGGACAAGCACAGTCCACAGTCAGGGCTAAGGCCGCTCGGGAGTGCCTAATCGAACAGAGGCGGGCACAGGGACGCAGGGAAAGATCAGGCTCACTGCTTTTGGTTTTTTTTTCCTTCTGTGGAGCCTGCCTTCCCAGACTGTTTCTGGGCTGCCTGCATGAGCTTCCTGCAAAACCCCAGAGCCACACAGAGCCTGGTGCTTCCCTGGTGTAGGGTAGGAAACTAATATTCCTCTGTGGTGTTTTAGTTTGCAGTGCCCCAAAGTCATTTAAGGAACATTACTCCACCGAATGTGCTACAGCGCCTGGAATTAATGTGCAATACACTGCCAAATGTACAACAGCAGTGCCATTAAAGCAGTGCAAGATGCATTTAACCCACTTTAAACCCACTAAAAAGTATTGTCTGCAAACGCTGTTAGGTCTCTAATGGCCCTGATAAAATTACATTAGTTTAACGTCTTAACATAGGCAAAAAGTACAACTCGGGAATAGTTTGAGTCTTGTAAAAACATAGGAACAGATTTAGTATATGTTAGGTGCATAACTGGGACTTAAGCAGGTGTTGGTCACCTAAGTCTTGAGGAGCTATCCAAATTGTACAGGCAGAAGCACCCTAAAATGCAGTATAAGTCTCCATTTGGGACTCCAGTAGTTAGTCAAATGCTCTTACTAGAAGTTAATTTTAATGCCATATTTGAAATAATTTTTGATAATTAAGTAATTTAAAATATTTATTCAAAATGGGAATTATATTTCTATGGCTTTCTTCAAAATACTTTTTAAAGAAATATGATAAAGGGGGCTGTTCTGTTTATACGTTTCTGAATATTCTGGTTAGAATTTCTGAAAAATCTGGAAAACATCTAATATGAAATTGTCCATTGTGAATGAAGAAGGCTTTTTAATTTTTTTTTTTTTTAATAAAGGTCTAATAACAAAGATTATAAGGCAAACAACATCTTGGTCATGAAAAAAAAAATATTCTGTTTAATTTTATATGCCTGTCTCCTGCGATTATGCCATTTTCCATCGTGTTCAGAAACTGAAAGGATTTGTTTGTCTTCCTTCATGATGGTCTGACTCCTTTTTCAGTTTATAGCTATAGCCAGAATGCTGTTTCAGGAACAAAAGCACCTAATATTGTACTTGCTATAATTCTATTTCATGTAGGCCTGGATCATTTACATTTTTTTCTTAATAGGAGTTACTGTATATACATTAATTATCTATAGTCCTTGTTTAAGTTATATATAGGGACCTACAAAATTCACAGTTCCACAGATTTCATAGATTCCATGAAACCCAGGCAATGCCCACAGATTCTGTGCCATCCACAGAAAAAAACAAACCTTAAAAAAAAAACTGCTGGCTCCTCAGAAAAAGCCATGCCCAGTGTGCTGTGGCAGCCTGGTGGCTTAGGGAACTGGGAAAAGAGGACTGAAGGCAAGATGGCTGCTGCTTCCACCCCTCACTGCTGATTGGCTGCAAGGTCTACTCATCATGTGGCCCTGCCCCACTCCACCAATCAGTGGTGAGCAGTGGGGCTGCATGAAGGACATCCCTTACAGCCAAACAGAGGCAAGGGATGGGACCACATGTCAGGTAGCCCCCACAGCCATCAGAAACAAGAGGTGGGGCTAATGGGGTCCCTCAGCCAATCAGAGGCATGGGAGGGGACCCACTACACTCTGCCCTGAAAATGGCTTCCCGGAGCCACGTTCTGCCCATGAAATTGGGGGGCAGCCCCCGCAAATTAGATAAATCCCCAGTTATATATGAGGTTTTCCTGTTCACAGATGTTCACTAAGTCAGTTTCTGTGCACTGTGAATCACTTTAGCATCATCATCAACAACGTAAATCCAAATATTCTTTCAGAATGTTTTGGAAAAAGCTATAAGAAGCAAAAAACCCACAGATTCCTAGTGCTGATGTATTATCTAATTGAATATCCTTAATTCTGAAATGTTAGGTTTCATGTTTCATGTCATGTTCAGCAGATACTCCAGGACTCAAACAAACCCATTTCTAGGTACAAACAGACATCACCAAATGAAGCAGATCAGCTGTTCTGGGGTGTGTCCCAGCACAGCTGATCTGCTTCATTGGGTGCAACAGATGTCACCCATTTCCTTTCAGGGTCAGTCTCCTGCCACTCCCAGGAGCAGCTGCAGCCTGATCCTTCCAGACAATACACAGGCATCCCTCTGCAGGTGAGGGAACCCCACATTTGCCTGTTGGCAAAGAAGTACCAGGGCACTCCTCTTGCAGCAGAGAACCCTAAAGTTTCTCTGTTTGTAGAGCTGCTCCCCCATAGTCTTGAACTCACTCTGCTGTGGTCCCAGGGCTGAGACTGCCAATCAGCTGATTGTTGCCCCCCCTGTACCTGTCTTGACCCAGCTCCAGTGTGGGATCAACAGCTGAGATGAACAATCAGCTGATCAGTGGTCTCTGCTTTGGGACCAAGAATGGGACTGCTAGTGCTCTCCTGCCTTAAAGCAGACAGACATCAGCTGCAAAATAGCAGCACACAATCATACCATCTACAGTATGGCCACAAATATTGTGCATTTCTGGCATGACAAGGGGCATGAACATCTGTTTGTTTGGCCTTTGTGCCACCAGAATAATTGTCATGGTGCCACAAAGGCAACATCTGTTTATACCCTTAGTGTGCTTCCAACTATTTTTCTGTCTTCTTGTAAGCTACATTCTTCTACCTGCTTTTCACAAAGTTTAGTGACTAGCTCTGCAGTCTCCTTGTGACCTTCTAAATAATCCTGAATTATTTTATTGCAAATTGGGCCTGTACCATTGGGTAATTGCGATGTTAAAATCTGGGGAAGAATTAGCTCTGCTCCTTGCAAACTACATGGAGCTTAGCAACTGAACTGGCATCTTTTGTAATATTATACTGCCCAAACATAGGCTGTTTTATTTGCTGTATACAAGCAAGGATATTATTAACATAAGTCTCCTCAATTTTAACTTGCCTATTGTGTGCATTTGCTTTCTCTAAATATTTGTTTGCATTTTTTCAAGGTGAATCTCATTGATATTGTTATATTCAATAAGTTTTAACTATTGTTACTACCTCCCTGTGAATCTAAAATGTGGGGCTTTAGAAAGCTGGCCAAGTTGGAGATTGTCCAAAATACTTATTTTGGAAGATTCTTGAAGCTTTCACATTTCCCTATAGATGTGCCAAAATGAGATTGTTTATAATGAAAACCAAATAACTGTTTTTGATTGATTACACATGGGTTGAATATATTGTCTATCTAATCTTACTAAGATTGGCTCAGCTGAACCTATTTATCACAGGCTTCTTTTTATAGCTTTTGTTAAATTTTTATGGCTTTTGTTCTCTGGCTTCGATTATCTTTGGCTCAAAAAGGCAATACTAGTTTATAAAGCAGGGCATAAAGCTACATTTAGATATATGGGCTGCTTGCAGATTTAAAAAAAACAAACAAACTGGTGCAATACTTTAAATTCAGCGTGTTCCCACGTGGAGCCCAGCGCATGTCCAGAAGAGGCACAGTGTTTTTTGGACCCCACTCACCCAATGTCTGTATAGATTGGGAACTTTAGTGGGGCTTTTTTGTCAACTTTATCTAATAGCTGGTTAATAAGCTTTTGATAAAAGCTCCAAAAAGCCCCACTGAAGCGCCTGGTCTATACAGACAGTGCAGAGCCCGGTCAAAATAATGTGCTGCTTCTTCTGGTAAAGTATTTTGTTGTTGTTGTTGTTGTTTTAATGTCTGCAAGCAGCCTTGGGTAATGCTTTAAAGATAAGGATGGGTTCATATTCTCACACTCACAAAGAAGTGGGTTATACATTATCCAGTTCTGGCTTATAGGTAAATGATTTGTACTTAAAGTTAAGTGCATTCTGCTTCTTAATTTACATTGGGTGCTTCTATATGATACTTTTACTATGGAATAGACTAATTGGCTCCACAGTAAATGTCTCAGAATCTACACATACAGGGCTATTAGACTGGAGTACACTAATAAACTATGCAGCAAGGTAGTACTTGTCCCCCCGGCTGGCTGGGACATGGAGGTGTTTCAGTGTGGGGGCTGCATGCTGGCTAGCCCCACACTGGCGCCTGCTCATACCCAGCCATCCCTTCTGCAACAAGTTCAGCTGGGCTGTAGAAACCTCAGGCTGACAGACTGACCCCCAAAACCCCCTGCCAGCCAGGGATGCTCCAACCCAGCACAACGTGCTGTGGTCCTAGGTGCACATGTAAATGTGATGCCCAGGAGCAATAAACTCCAGCATGATAAGCATTAATAAGCATGTGTAGATATTCCCACTGAGATGAGTCTTAATTAAGAACATTAAAATGCTGTCCTGAACTTTTATGAACTTAGGTCTCTAAATGTGTTAGCTTTATTACAAAACATTTGTACTACAGCAGCACCCAGAGGCCCCAGTAAGGATTGGGACTTAGTATGGTATCATCTGTGCAGACTGACAATTTAATTCCTAGCTAACTTATAAATGGAAATTAGAATGGGCCAGATCCAAATAGACTTTCTAGGTGCCTCTGCTTAGTCACTGCAGTTTTTAACATTTGATCACACTGCCCCAAGTAGGTGATCTAAATTTTCTAGAGTGCTCAATCATTGTCCAATCAATCAGTAGGGAAGCACCTACAGCTAGCCAAATAGGCATGCTATGTGCCTAAAGTTTTCAGGTTTTGGGTTACATATTAGAGGCCAAGTCCTAAATGGCACACATGTAGTCAGATACCTGCAGTTTTTGTCACTTACGCATAGTTTGTGATACAGTTTGCCCAAGCAAGCCTCTACAGGCTTACTAAGCATTCTTATAGGACTGTACTCTACCTGGACAGCAAAAAATAGAATTGCCTAGATACATACATAAAGTTGAGTATGTCCCAAAATTTAAGTTACAGAAGAAAATACAACTAGTAAGTGTTAGATGCCAAGGAGGGAGGGGTGGGGGAAAAGGCTACCCATTCAGCCCAAAAGCCTAGGGGTTTGGGAACTTGCCCAAGCAGTATAAGACCTAGGTTATAGCCCATCCCGTTCCCTTCCCCTGCTTTTTACCCTTTTTTCGGAGGGCCTAGAACTCAGGTTTCCTGTTCCCTGAGCAATCATTCTAATTACTAGACTATTGGACTAAAAGTTGGAGTGACTCTCCTTGTCCAGCAGGGCAATTCTATATCATCACAGGGGGGAACTGAATTGCCAACTGTGCATAAATTCCAGAATCTGCAGTTACGTCTGTCTACACTTGACATCTGCATGAAAAAAAAGAAAGAGGAGCATTGCTTTCACTATAAAAACTTCATGTTCCCTTTTGCCCAACAGCCTAGAGGTTAGAGTATTCACCCAAGGAGTGAAAGACCTGCATTCTAGCTCTTCTAAAATCTACTTATCCCAGTTTGTGGGAAACAGCCATAGTCACCAGTCTTCTATAAGATTTTCTGTAGGGCTCTGTCCCTCTAACCTGTTGAAGTGAAACCATTGGGTACCCAGGAGCAAGCAGCAGAAAGGCTTGAAAGTATAGCCAGATGCTGTCAGCACTTCCTGGCAAGGAGGACGGGGGAGAACTTTTGTTATGTTCCTAGGACTGTTTTAATGTAAAGGGGTGGGGGGGGGGGCATTATTAAAACACAAACAAATCTTGGGACATAATGAGTATCCATAAATATATATATATAAAAAAGGGAACATTCCCCATTTATAAGAATATTTATTTCAGAAATTAAAAATTAAAAAGGTAGATATTCACTTTAAACAGAGATCAATAAAAAAAACAAGTATAATAATGTAAATGATATTTGCTTCCATCAAACAAGATAATACTTTTGTTCTTATATATGGCATGACACCATAGTTTAACAGTTTGGTATGGCTTCTTGTTATGTTTTGTTTTATAGATTATATTTTAGTTAGATAACCTTCCCATAACTTTGTAGATCTTTCCCTGGACTCAACTTCAATAGGTTGTACTTATGCATATCACTCCTTTAATGCTATTGTGTAATTCCAGGTTGCCCATCTATTACACATTTTTATTACTGTAGAATAAAGAATACAGATATCTTTTACTATCCTGTTTGGATCTGCAAGTCTTCACACTTAAAAGACTCACATGTATTTTATTTTTCATTCCCCCTTATAGACCCAAATTAAAACCTGCCACTTGGGATAATTCATTTCTGCATAAAGATCAATTAATAGTTTTCCTTCACTCACTCGCATCTATGGCAGAGGTGACATTGTGTGTGTCATTTGCATATATGACAGAGAAAATACAAAACAAAGTGATTGAAAATAAATTAAATGAACTGTCCATTTTGGACTCTTGGGTAATTAGGAAACATTGTTTTTGATATTTATATACTATGCTTGCACATGTAATGAATTTCAATAGCAGTTCTATTCTGTTAACCATTTTAACTCTAAGTTATTTAAAGCTTGTTTATAAGGTATACAATGAATGGTACAATGCAATAGTGTATTGCATTGACATGAGCTACTCAATTACACTTAAGAAGGAAAAACAGATCCCTTGCCACATACAAATGTTAATGTTCCTGTCTAATCCTTTTTTCAAATGTAGCTCTTGTAAAATCTGACATAATTATAGTAAACTATTACAGAGCTGTATTCAGCATACTATATAGTGTTACTGATTTTTCATAGGATTTGCCAGACTATTTCCCAAATAGAAAATCATTGTTGGAGGTCCTTTTTATGGTTACTTCACTTCTCTAAGCATCAGCTCATTGCTGAGACTAATGTTCTAATCATCCAATATCCCTCATGAAATAAAAACTCAGAACAAAACTATCAATCAGTTTGTTACCCTGAGGAAAAAAAAAATGTTATTATTCCTAAAGACGGTTGAAGAATTTACATAAAATGAAAAACGTATGGGGAGATGTGTCATGCAGATTGAAGAGGCAAATGGAGCCGTGTAATTTGTGGCTCAGAGCAGTAGGTGAAACCTAGTGAAAACTTGGCATGAAGGTATTAATCACCCTATACAAATTTCTTCCCATAACAGGATTTGCTACTATAGTTATTTACACTATTTTGTTTTACAAATATGGCAGGAATCATTCATAACCAAATTACACTATAGCATTGTTTTTCATTGTGTCCCATTAGTTCAATACATGCAACTGACAATACATAAAATAAAGCAGGGAAATAATAATTTCTAAGTGTGGAAAGATACTCTCTGAAAATACTCTCTGAAGAGGATGATAGTAATTTGCAAAGGAACAAGATTTTAAATCAATATTAAAATAGTATAGGTTCCTGCACCATAAGAAACAGAGTGGTCTAGTCAAAGGTTTGGTTTAATTAAAGTTGGCAAAATGATAGGTTGTTCAGTAATATTGTTGTTCAGTGAGAAAACATATGAGGGGGAAGTGGGGAGAAGAAAAGTAGATGACATTTAAAAAATCCCCATTTAAAACTAAATACATATTTGGCTTCAATTTGTTTTGTCAACAATTTGAAAAGTGTCCAAGTAATTTCCCCACCCCCCAAAAATATATATTTAAAGAGGCAGTTATTATCAATTTTACCAGTTTTGAAAATGTGGGACAATGAAAAGTATCTGGCACTTAAGTGTACTGTATGAAATCCTTAAGCCTGAAAAACTAATTTAAATTGTATACGAGCAGCTTCTTGCCATTTTTTGACATTTCACCTGCAACACCTCACAAGTATCAGGACCAAACTTGCCATTCATGTCTGATGGTAGTGTAAGAGTTATGCTCCAGAAATTATATGAGAAGCAAAGATTTTTGTATTAGAGTGATATCCTTTATTGGACCAACTATGTACTTGTGATATACTTAAGACAGACAAGCTTTTGAATGTAAGACATTATAAGTTTGGGGCCTAAAGCCAGCAGTATAACAATATTAAAGTATATGCTCTTGAGTACTCAATTTATTTCATATGGGATGGAGTAGCATAACTGAGTGGGGTGCCAGTACAAGAGTGCAGGGTGCTGCCTTTGTTGTGGGGAAAGACGGGACACAGAAATAACTGCTGCTGCCACTGGGACCAAGGCAGACCAAGACAGCCAGCACTGATTCATGTGTTACAGTTTCCCTAGGCACAGACAGAGCTGCTCTGCTATACCTCTGGGATGTTGCCTGCTCATTAGCAAAGGAAGAAACATCAAATATAATTAAATGACTCAAACAGAAATCTAGCTTTATTCCTTATGGCTAGGATCATGGACACACATAAGGTATCAGAAATAATTAAAGGGTTTTTTTTTTTTTCCTCCAGGTAATTTAGTTTCTCTAGAAATGATACTTAAAGCCAATCATATATAATCTAAAAAAGCAGAAGCTTTAAAATTCTTCATCCTTCTGAAATTTCCTAAACTAATTTAAGTTCTGTTTAGTATCACTTCAAGATTACCTTTTTTTCCTAACTGTTTAGAAAAAGGAATAGCCACCATTGATAAAAAATAAAAAAGCACAATTCAGATGTTGAATACTTGGGACTGAATAGGACTGATCAAAATAGGTATTAGTTTTCACAAATTGAACATTTTACCTATTCCTGATCTTTGCATAGATATTTGGGCTGTGCGAAGCTTTGGTCCCTGATTCAATTTAGTGGCGGTTCAGCCTGATTCGGTGGCTGAATCTCCAAATTCGAATCTAGTCAGAGGACCTTTGAATATCTCTGAATTGAATCAGAACCCTCTGAATCGATTTGGAAAGATTCGGCAATTCAGACATAGACGCAGCTTTAACGGTTTTTTTCTTCATACCTCTAGGTAGCAGGCAGTTGGTGAACGGTGTGATGCTGGGGCACATGGAGCATCCCACAGAGGGCACGGGTATGGGGACCCTCTGCATGCTCCTGGGTGGACCCGGAAGTGGACCGGAAGTACTTCAGTCCACTTCTGGGCTTACCACTGAGCATGTGGAGGGCCCCCCTGAACTCCTGTATGATGGTTCATCCACCCCAGCATCAGTGTTCACAAGCCGCGCTTGGTACCTTGAGGTATGTAGAAAAAACTTTTAAAGCTGTGTCTATGTCCAAATCAGTGATTCTCCAAATCAGAATCAAATCTTTAGATTCGGTCAAATTAAATCAGGGACAGTGATCCAAATCAACAAGTCAAATCACTGTGCCTGATTTGGGCCGAATCTGAATCCAAAATGAATAGGGCTCACTTTGCATACCCATAATACATATTCTAAAAAACCCAGAAAAGCAGAAAGAAAAATACAGATTTTTCTCTGTGAAGAAAGCTTCAGAATTATCTGCTCATCTTTACATTTCTACCTGAAAGTCATTTCTTTACACAAAATCCTTAGGAAACAATCTCTGAAGCACAGAATCATAGAAAATGAGGTCTGGAAGGGACCTTAGGAAGTAATCTAGTCCAAAATAGGACCTTTGAAAACAGGACCATCCCCAACTAGATCATCCCAGTCAAGACTTTTCTAGCCTGCTCTTTAAAACCTCCAAGTATGGAAATCCCGCCACCTTTCTGGGCAACCTGTTCCAGTGTTTTACTACCCTCCTAGTGAGAAAGTTCTTCTTAATATCTAACCTAAACTTAACTTCTTGCAACTTAAAACCATTGTTCCTTGTTCTGTCACCTGTCAGTGCTGAGAACAGTCTAGCTCCATCCTCTCTGTAACCCTCCTTTATGAACTTGAAGGCTGTTATTAAATACCCCCTCAATCTTCTCTTCTCCAGACTAAATAAGACTCATTTTAATTCCTA
The DNA here is from genome assembly GCF_030867095.1 of Alligator mississippiensis. Lineage (NCBI taxonomy): Eukaryota > Metazoa > Chordata > Crocodylia > Alligatoridae > Alligator > Alligator mississippiensis. Next base: position 89,325,180 of record NC_081824.1, read on the forward strand.
GCCAAATTATAAATGGAAAATAGAATGGGCCAAATCCCAATCAAATTTCTAGGTGCCTCTGCTTAGTCATTGCAATGTTTAACTTTCCTCATAAGTCATGTCCCCCATCCCGTAACCATTTTTGTTGCCCTCCACTGGATTCTGTCCAATTTGGCCACATCCTTTCTATAGTGAGGAGACCAAAAATGAACACAGTACTTCAGATGTAGCCTCACTAGTGCTGAATATAGGGGAATCACTTCCCTCAATCTGCTAGCAATGCTTCCACTAATACAGCCAAGTATACTGCTAGCCTTCTTTGCAACAAGATCACAATGTTGGCTTATATTCAGCTTATTGTCCACTGTAGCCAGCAGGTCCTTTTCTGCAGACCTGCTGCTTAGCCAATTGGTTCCCAGCCTGCACCAGGACTTGATATTGTTCCATTTTAAGTGCAGGACTTTGCACTTCTCATTGTTGAACCTCATGAGATGTCTTTTGGTACAATCCTCCAATGTATCTAGGTCTCCTGAATCCTATCCCTACTCTCCAGTGTATCTACTCCCCCCAGTTTGGGGTCATCTGCAAATTTGCTGAGGATGCCCCCCATCCCATATTCCAGGTCGTTGATGGAGACATTAAACAAAACTAGCCCCAGGACTGATGTCTGCCAACTAGGCATCAAACCATTGATTACTACCCTTTAAGGCCAACAAACCAGCCAGTTATCTATTCACCTCACAGTCCATTAGTCCAACCTGAACTTCCTTAGGTTGTTTGCGAGACCGTTGTGGGAGACAGTATCCAAAGCCTTGCTAAATTCAAGGTATATCACTTTTTCTATTAGTGGGTTTTTTATGGGTTTTTATTATTATTATTATTATTATTATTATCCCATTCATAGGCAAAACAGATTACTGCAGGCAAGACATCATTAATAGATTATCCTTTTACATGTGCACACAGCCAACAGCTTAGCTAGTTTCTTCTACCTGCCCAGTACCAACCGCATTGATAATTATTGCTTTCTCTCCCTACCCCACATCTGCCTTTAGGTTTTCCACAGTATGGTCTCCAATAGCAACAAATAGCCAGCTGAGAGAACCAGTGCAGCACACACACAGCAACAGTGAAGGGGGACTGAGCAAGCTGTGGCTGGACTGGTGAGCTCTGTTGTAGATGTCAGTTCCAATTCTGGGGATGGAGACACAGAAGAGAAGTAAACCTTGGGAAGGGAACTATGAAAATTATTTGGAAGGTAGGTAGGTAGGCAGGCAGGCAGGCAGGCAAGAAGGGACAGGGTTAAAAGAGAACCAGATAACTTCCAGGAAAAAAAAAATGGAGAAACAGAACCATGGGTGGATTGAAGATTATGAAAGGGGGGGGGGGGTGCAGCTGATGTTGTGCAAAATGCAACATACTTTTTTTGAGGTAAAATGAAACTAGTTTTACTAACATTCTAGGGGCCTAGGGATATATTATAGGCCTGTGTGAATAGGCAAATAGGGAAGTATTTGATTCAGATTTGGAAGATTCAAAGGACAATGAATCAATTTGGTGATTCAAATCACTGTACCCATTAAATTTGGTGCTGATTCAGAAATTCAAATTGGATGTGGAGAGGGAGTAACAGCTGGGAGGCTGCAGATTCTTCTGCAGCTCCTTTGGTGGTGCCTGCCTCTCCCCAGGCAGTGGGAGCTGTGGGAGAAGCCCCCATGGTTGCCCTGCTTGGCTGCATCATCCACACAGGCCCAGCCTCCTGGCACTTAAATTTTTTTTTAAAAGTTCCACATTCACCAGCTGCAGCAGCATGGATCAGGGATTGTGGCAGAGTCCCCTGTGAGTCCTCAGAGGCCCTTATCACCACTGCCAGAGCTGGTGGCATATTTTTTTTTTAAGTGCCAGGGTGCTGGGGTCAGGCAGGTGAGCCATCAGGGGGCAGGGTGGGGGGGAGGAGATCAGGGAGTGGCAGCTGTGTGGGGGTCTCTGCTATGAGGTCCCAGAGCCCCCAGAGCCTCTGATAGATTCATAGATTCAAAGATGCTGGGGTTGGAAGGGACCTCAATAGATCATTGAGTATAACCCCCTGCATAGGCAGGAAAGAGTGCTGGGTCTACATGCAGATGCAGATCCAGCTAGATGCATATCTAACCTCCTCTTGAAGACCCCCAGGGTAGGGGAGAGCACCACCACCCTTGGGAGCCCGTTCCAGACCTTGACCACTCTAACTCTGAAGAAGTTCTTCCTAATGTCCAGTCTAAATCTGCTCTCTGCTAGCTTGTGGCCATTATTTCTTGTAACCCCCGGGGGCGCCTTGGTGAATAGAACCTCACCAATTCCCTTCTGTGCCCCCATGATGAACTTATAGGCAGCCACAAGGTCGCCTCTCAACCTTCTCTTGTAGAGGCCGAAAAGGTCCAGATTCTTTAGTCTTCCTCATAGGGCTTGGCCTGCAAGCCCTTAACCATATGAGTGGCCCTTCTCTGGACCCTCTCCAGGTTATCCACATCCCTCTTGAAGTGTGGTGCCCAGAATTGCACACAGTACTCCAACTGTGGTCTGACCAGTGCCCGATAGAGGGGAAGTATCACCTCTTTGGATCTATTCGTCATGCATCTGCTGATGCACGATAAAGTGCCATTAGCTTTTCTGATGGCTTCGTCACGCTGCCGGCTCATGCTCATCTTGAAGTACACTAGGACTCCAAGATCCCTTTCCACTTCCGTGCCACCCAGCAGGTCATTTCCTAGGCAGTAGGTATGCTGGACATTTTTCCTCCCTAGGTGCAGCACTTTGCATTTCTCCTTGTTGAATTGCATTCTGTTGTTTTCTGCCCACTTGTCCAACCTACCCAGGTCTGCTTGCAGCTGTTCCCTGCCCTCCGGTGTGTCCACTTGTCCCCACAGTTTTGTGTCATCCACAAACTTGGACAAAGTACACTTCACTCCCTCGTCCAAGTCGCTTATGAAGACAATAAAGAGTATTGGTCCAAGGACCGAGCTCTGCGGGACCCCACTGCCCACACCCTTCCAGGTCAAAACCGACCCATCCACCACAACTCTTTGGGTGTGACCCTCTAGCCAATTTGCCACCCACCAGACTGTGTAGTCATCCAAGTCACAGCCTTTTAACTTGTTCACCAGTATGGGGTGGGATACTGTATCGAAGGCCTTCCTGAAGTCTAAGTATACGACATCCACCCCTCCTCCTGTGTCCAGGCATTTCGTAACCTGGTCATAAAAAGAGACTAGATTATTCAGGCATCATCTGCCTGCTGTGAACCCGTGTTGGTTTCCCCTCAGCATAATTTGTCCTGCCGGGCTCTCGCAAGTGTGAGCCTTGTTAATTTTTTCAAAGACTTTGCCTAGGATGGAGGTGAGACTGACTGGTTTATAGTTGCCCGGGTCCTCCTTCCTCCCCTTCTTGAAAATGAGGACCACATTGGCCCTTTTCCAGTCCTCCGGGACCTGGCCAGTGTGCCACGAGTGTTCAAATATTCCCGTCAGTGGCTGTGCAATGATGTCGGCCAGTGCCTTCAGTACCATCGGATGGAGCTCATCTGGGCCTGCCGACTTAAAGGCATCCAGTTCCTCCAAATGACTCTGCACCGTCTCAGGGTCTACGCATGATAGTCTGGCGTCTTGCTGCTGCCGCTCTACAATCCCAGTGAGAGACTTGTCTTGCCCCTTTCTTAGGAACACTGAGGCAAAGAACTCATTGAAGAGTTCAGCCTTGTCCCCCCTGTCCATCACCAATTGTTTCTGCCCATTTAGTAGGGGTCCTCTTCCTCCCTGGGCCTTCCTTTTACTCCCTATATATCTAAAAAACAATTTCTTGTTATCCTTTTTTGGGATGTGATCCTCAACTCCATGGTAGCTTTGGCCCATCTAACTGCCTCCCTACAAGCACGAGCAGAGTAGGTATACTCCTCTTTGGTGATTTCTCCCTGTTTCCACTCTTTATGTGCCCCCCTTTTGGCCCGTAGGCTGCTCTGGATTTCTCTGGTCAGCCAAGGAAGCCTCCTGGCCCCTTTCCCTCTTTTTCCTCGCATAGGGATTGTTTCCCTTTGTGCCTGAAGGATCATTTCCTTAAGGCACAGTCACCCTTCTTGGGTCCCATCACTTCAAAACTCCTTCTCTGCAGTGCACCCTTGACAGCCAGTGAGTGCGGGGCTTTTGTTTTTTTTTTTTTTCAAATGTTCCAGGAGTTTGGGACCAGCCCAGAAAGCCATGGGCGCTTCTCCCACAGCTCCTCTGGATGTGCCTACCTCTGCCCTGGTGGAGGGAAGCTACAGGAGAAGCCCCCATGGCTGCCCTGCCTGGCCCCATGCCCTGCCTGGCCCAGCAGGGACTCTGTTCTGCTGCCATTTGCCAGCCAGATTAGAGTGGGGGGATGGGGCAGGCACTGTCGCTGGTTGCCAGCCGGTATGATAAAGTGCAGGATGTGGGTGTGGTAGTGCTGAGAGTGGGGGCTATACCCTGTTGCCCCTTGCCCCCTTCTGCCTGGAACAAGCTGTGCCCACATCCCACCCCACTCCCCCGCCCTGGCTAGGCAAGGAGCAGCAGGGCTGAGCCCCTTTTGCCAGCACTGTCATGCCTGCATCCTGCACCCCCCTCCTCCCTGAGCTGGGTAGCTTGTCCCAGCCCCAGCCCCAATCCCTCCCTTCCTCCCTCCCTCCATCCCCCACACTCTTTCCCTTCCCCCTCCCCCGATCTCAACAGACTTACCAGCTGGAGGCAGTTGTGTTAGCTGCCTGTTTAGTCTATGGCCAAATTTCCGACATGGCTGAATCTTTTCCGAAGTTTTTCCAAATTGATTTGGATGCTTCGAATCAATTTGGAGATTTTAACTGGTCTCCCAATTTGATTTGGTTTCAGAGATTTGGTTCCCAAATTGGGCTGAATCTCCTCCAAATTGAATTGGCTACTGAAGCTTTGCACACACCTAATATATTATTCAGTTTCAAGTTAAAGCAAAAATGAAAATAATTTTATATATTAAGATGTACATTTGCTTGATTATTTGATGTTTAAAACCCACAATAAACTAGGCAAAATAGCCAAAATATATTGTTCTTCACTCTGGCGGTCATTATAGTTAAATGTGCATCTTTTATTCAGAGTTATAAAACAAAATCTAGCCTTCTTCAGCTCCCAGTACTTCACTATATCCAGCACTTCACTGAGAGCCGTTTTCACACTTGAGTTAATGTTCACCTAAGTTAATGTTCCCACACTTGAGCTAAGGTTTTTAGCTAGAACTAAAAACAGTCTGCAAGACTGTGAAACAGAAAAGGGATATTACCAAGAATGTCCAACAAATACCAAAACTGCAGGAGAAAGGATAACATGATTAATGGAACATCAAGACCACAATAAAGAGAGAGAGAGTCACTAGCATGTGAGGTAAGCAGGAATTAGATACATTACATTGAGGTATGAAGTCAATTTATATCCTTAGCATTGCCTGAGAAGAAATGCTGCTGCTCTTCCCAGACATTTGGTTTTTAAGTTTAGGTGGAGCAGAAATCAAAGGTGTGTTACAATTATACCACTGCACTCCCCATGTACCCACCCCTGTACAGAATTACAGGATACAACCCCTCTCCCCCTCAAAAAAACAAAACAAAACAAAAAACCTACTAGTTTATTGTTCTGCATAACTACTGGTAAAATGTAGTGAAAAAATGGATAAGTGTGCGTGTGCGCGCATGTGTGGAGAAGGTTGCATTTGTAAGGGTAAAAAGTAAAGGAGAGGAAAAATTACATCCACATTGTAAGTAAAGTACTGTAGGAGAATGCCTTATAAAATGTGTGTCCAGTGTAGTCTGAATAGCACATGGACAAGCATTCTAAACCAAAGGTGGGGAAATGATACTAAGAAAGGATTTCTTTGGAACTCTTTCCCTTTAGTGCAGATAAAGGAACAGAGTTGTCAAAAGAAAGAGGAGAAGGTGCAGGGGGAAGGAAACTAAAAAGTGGACAGTAATTAATAAAAGGTCTGACACCAGAAAATCAATTGGATACATCTCCAAGGAAAAGCAGAAATGATAATGTTTATACATCCCATTCTATTTACAGCTATTCCTCATTGGGAAATCCACATGTAGGGTAGGAAAGGACCTATACCTGGAAAAATGTGTGAAGGCTGGAGATAAAAAAAACAAAACAATAAACGTTACAAATTTAGAGATGGAATGAAACAAAAGAACACAAAGCATGTAGTTATAAGAAAATAAAAGGGAAAAAGAGAGATCTCAGAAACCAGAGACATAATCTTCTCGTACCCTTCTACCGCAGTCACTGTTTCCACTTATCCCTATCTCCCAGTGCCACCAATTCCTGTGACCACTGGCAATGGGCAACACTACATTTGACAGCAACAGAAGCAGCAAAAGAAATAGAGATTCTGAATTAAGATCCGGGATGCTAGTCATACTGACATCACCCCTTGCAGCAGTAGAGTCTCTGATGGGTGGGAGGGAGGAGGGACTATGAGGGACCACAAGGCTGGGACTTCAGGGCTTTGACACTCATGAGCCCCAAATTGCCCCACTGGCTGCAAGTGACTCCTGCCTAAAGCCAGGGCTTTTAGCTGGCTTTGACTCCGACATGCCCAACCCTGATTCCTCCTAGGCACACTGCTGATAACTGTTGCCAGCAGCAATAAACAATGATGGAGTTGATGGTGACCCCTTTAAGCCAATTCTGTCATTCCATTATATTGGTGACTGGGGCTTGTATCTGAATTACCCACTCCTAGTTATGCTTCTAATAGAAAGAAAGATGGTTACTAAGTTTTAGCATCTTTATTAAATCACTGTTGGCCATTGTTTAGTGTAAGTTATGAATTGTGCCTTCACTTTATGCATAAAATGAACCTGACATTTTCCCCACAGGCTGTCATACACACTGACTAGCTAAGATGTCTAGAAATGAGCTCAAAGGTCTAAAAAAGAGTTGACAAGGTCACCTCATTCCCTCCCAGTCTACATAAATCATCTTCAAGGAAGCAGGCTGTACATTTATTCTAAAATTTACTTGCAATGGGAGACTAAATCGTGTTTATTGCATAGAAAGTTAATTTAGCCTATTTCTGTTAGACATTTTCATGCCCTCCCTTTATTCTCTAGTATATGTTCCAGCTCGTTTATATTATAACTGCACTGTGGGACCCCATCTCATATCCCTCCTTCATCAGTTTCAGAATACCACACTCACAACATTGCAACTAAAATCAGATAAAAAACTAGGAGTCCACTACTCTTCTAACGATGCTGTAAGGATCATAAGGGTTTGAAAAGGGTGTGGTGGATTTTAAGGGGATAAGAACACAACTTTTCTTAGAGATGTTTAATTCATGGGCAAAAGCAGAACTACAACATGTAGTTAAACTAAGGGGAAAATAGAGTAAAATATGAATTTTAGGAAGAAATATTAAATTTAGTTTTTAGGAATATAGATGAAACTGACTAGATATGAAGTGAGTTTTTATTAGTATTATATGATGCCATTATTATTATTCTCTTGCATGTTCTTGCTTGTATAAAATTGTCACCTTGCAATAAAAGCATTTATTTTCTGACACTCAATTCATGTTTCCTGGTTTTATTTTTGTTTCTGTAATAAAGATGGAACTAGGTTTGCAGAGGTTTGTGTGACATAGAAGAGAGTGAGATTTGTTCTATAAACTTAATCTAACTTGGGGAAGGGAACATATAGAAATATTATGAAATAGACCTCATATGGATGCAATATGGTGTGAATTAATTTAGAACACTACTATCAGACAGAGTCGTATTAGTCAGCTTGGATATTATAGTCAATGGTTGCGTTTTTTCATGTATTCTGAAAAGGGACTATACCTTTTAAAAATATGACTCTTAGTAATTTATAGGACTGCCTGTCTCCTATTGAAATCAATCAGAATGAGTTCCTGAAACACCTTAACAACATCTGGCTGTAAGAATGTATATGAGTCTTTTAAGTGTAATTTTTTACATAGGCAACATCACACATTTTCCTTTAAGAATACAGTGCATATTGGCAAGGTCATCTTTCCACTTCAAAATGTTTTCCCTATGTATTGGACTGATGGTGAAGGCCATATCCCCAGAGTGGGATACAAGTAATTCCTAAATACATGAGAGTTTTCAATTTAAAAAAAAAATCAAAGTTTTCAGTGTGTATGTTATAATCCTTTTTTGTATAGCAATGTTCACTGCTTTGTTAATAGCTCAGTTCTAGCATTAGGAAAGGCAAATTTGAAACTGAAGAGGGAGTCAGAAGTAGGTGACAGAGAAAACGAGGGCAGAGACAGAGACGTAGCAGAAGTCCCATCCAAAGGTCCTTCAAAATAACAACAGGAAAATGAGATAAATTATTTTTAATAAGAAAACAAAACAGTCTTTTCAGGCTAGTCTGCTACTTCTGATCAACACACCAACATGTATAATAAATACTGCAATAACCAAATGTGGTATAACTGGATAATCTGGTCACCTCATAATTCATTACATGCCATGTGGATCCTGACTTAATTAACATTGCTGTGGTATCAATGATTGCTATTAAGTCTGGATATATTCCACTATTTATATGCAGCACAAATAATACTTACTTTGATCAATTTTGAATTTCTTCAATGGCTTTAGGTCATATTGAATGCTTCTACAACACCTAGCTCAGATCATGCCCATTTGCAAGCAGCTTTTGATATGTGAAGGATATGCACAGTACTGCCACAAGGGTGCATGGGGTCACCCTTGCCAGCTCAGGGCAAGTGTGACCATGTACTGAGAGAGAAAAAAACCCGTGAAATGATTTCAGGCAGACTAGTTGGATATTGGGCAGATATATTAGGTGCAAAAATGGGGAGGTGGTTTGAGAAACAATGTCTATGGGGCAAAGGGACAGAGCTAGGGACACAGGTGGAATAGTCAGGATAAGGAAGGGTACCACAGGTTGCAGGCTGAAAGACATTTTGGAGAGCAAGTAGGTGGACTAGCAAAAGCTAGAAAGCAGGGAGGGACAACATCAATGGAATAGGTATCTGCAAGAACCACATGGAATTTATCTAAGTCCAAGGAAGGGTGATGTGAGCTGCCACTGTGTCAGTAGAACAGTGCCTATAAGCAAACTTGAGTGACCAAAGAAGTTGGGGGATCTGAAAATGTCACACATCCCTAAACCTAGTGGCCTCACAACCACTTCATGTAACTGGAACCATGAACCTATCCCTAGAAGTACCAACTTATTCCAATCTATCTTGGTTACAGTCTCTGTAAATTTCTCCACAATGACTTCAGACCTGGCTCCTTCACCAAGCTTGCCACCATCATAGTCATGCATAACAGCACTGTGTTGATCATCCCAACCTCAAGATTATTAAGCAGGTGGTGGTTGGATTTGGTAAGGCTTCAGCCTCCAAGTTATTGAAGCAGTTCATAGACGTCATCATTGCCTACACTTCAGAATTAAGTGACTTTCCCACCAATACAACTGGGTATTCCACCACATGGTACAGTTCCTAAAGATTTGGTGCACCTTTGGGAAATTGAAATGGAAGAGTATAGACTTTTGCTCTTCTTGTTAGATCTAAGAGGGTATCCAAGGAGTACAATGGCTGAAAATGTACTTGTATTAAGCCCCACCATAGTGGTTCATCAAGTAATATTGCAGGATTGTAACTATTTTTCAAGGGTATTGCAATATGGGTTCCAATCCTGTTGTGCAAGTTGTTTCCATTCAACTGATAAAGGAACTCAGGGGACATTAGACATTTCAATATATCCTCAGCACTGATGAGGGGATCTCTCCTAGCCAGGACATACGGGGTTGTTTACGATGTGCTCCAAGATGTACTTTGAGCATGGCCTCTATCAAAATATGTCAGGGATGGGATCTAGTGACCCAGTCTACCTGTGATGAAGGAAAAGAAAAGCCATACATGCATGATTCCTGACAAACTACAATGCCTACCCTGCTTCCCTTGGAGCCTTCCTTCTCTATTCTGCTCCTGAAACTGCTCCCCAACAGTCTACACCCTAAGAAATCTTTTGGTGATTGATTCAATGTATCAACCATGCTGCCTGTGTCATGGTCCAGAGTGACCAGCATTGGCTGCAGCACATCCATAGTGGAGGTGGAAGGTGAGCATGGTAGGTATCTCAGTAGATTCTATGCATTGTCTTCCCTATCCTTTCAGAAGATAAAGTGACTAGCCTTCCATTTTTATAGGGGGCAGCTCCTATATGCATTTTGGAGCTGTTGATGACCATGGGCATTTGTGTCTTAGACCGCAAATTTGTGGTCTAAGATTCCTGGGTATCATGCCTCACATGCCTCTCACTTGCTGCCTGCCTGCAGATACCTGGCTGCTCAGTGTCTGGAGTTTTTTAATTGCCTTCTGGAGGGTGATGGGTCCACTGTCTTTTTGGTGTAGTATAAATGTCATTTCTCAGGTGTCCTAGTGGAAACGTTTTTAGATCCTAAATACCTAACAGGGACAATTTGAGTCACATCCATGCCCAGATGAAGAATTAGACACATAGCCAACTCCTAGGTCAAAGCATATAGCGATGACAGTATAATCTCACTCTACAACTATAAAGATAAAACCAACATGGATAATACTTTTCCTTTTACTACTGGAAAATGGAATTGTAGAGTTCAGTTAAAAACAGCCTCCTTCTGTGAATGCATAATTATAAATAGCATAAGAGTTGGCTTGCTTGCTTATAGAGAAAATACTCAGATAATTAAGGAGTCTTTTCAAGGAGCCCAAGACAAACAAAAAACACTAAAATTATAAATATTGTGCCTGGCTAGCTAGAGTAAAAAGCAAAACCTTTTCCACTATCACAAGAGGTAGGCCTACAACTTGTTACAAATTTTACTTGCTATAAATTGTGGTGCACAACCTCAAAGTAGGAAGTCTTATTAGTTGGGATAACTATACAGTAAAAAAAAACAAAAAAAAAAAAACCCCACATTTCTCCCCCAATATCTGTGGCAATGTGTTTTCACTACTTGTGACAGAAAATTCCTTTAAGTCAAGGATGAGAGCAAAGGAGGAAGAAATGGTGATACATTAAAAGATGAATAAATAAAATTATCAACCAACGTGCACAATTTTATTTTTTGCAGGAAAAAAAGAACAGTTTAAGACAGAACTGAATTGAAAGCCAAACAAAAAATAAGTGGTAATAGCACACTTAGTAGTGATAAACTACTCTCATGAATAATGCTACACAGCAATAGAAGTGCCAGTCATACCAATATCCCACTGGCATGACTAATACAACATAACTTTAATCTACTTATAGTAAAGTAGGATGAAAAAGGAAGAGAGAAAGTCTCATGCATGTTCCTCTCCTATACCCACAGTTTTGAAAAGCACAAGATCTTTCTATATGCTCATAAGAATACTAGGGAGAGAGATGCTGCCCTGTGTTCAGGGTTCAAATTACACTTTGACTCCTTGGAGGGGAGGGGGTTGCAAAAAAAGAAAAAAAATCTGTTCATCAATTAACAAGTCTACCTAAGTGCAGAAGCAATCCAAACAAAGCCCCTCCTCCCCCCCCCCCCCCGCCCCGGTTATGATTTTCAAATCTTACAGGGGGGCTCTCATTACCTATGGGAGGGCTCAGCCCCCCAGAGCTCCCCTTTAATTCATACCCTGCCTATGCTGTATGCATTCAGATGGACAAAGTCTTTCATGAAGCTTTTGTCTATTCCCCTGAAAGCTGACTAATACATATGTTATCCTAAAGAAATAAGCACTAGCTGAGAATCACACTTTTCTGCTATAAAAATGAACTGTGTATACTCTAATCCATCTCTCCCTTCTAGCATGAGTCCTTCTTGCTATATCCTTATTGCAGAAAATATCTTTCCTGTAATCCTACCCTCAAGCAAAGCAGATTTAGGATACTTGAAGTATCCAGAGTGGAACCATATCACAACGTTAAGGATCAAGGCCTAAACTTTCATATCTCCTACGGATATTATTTTGCCCCATTCTAGTTCTCCCCAGACTTGTAAAATTCTAGAATAACTTTATTTCTTTCTGTGCTTTCCAAGTTCCTGGACAAATGTTGCATCTATTGTGCAGTTAATCACGCAATAAATTTAGACTGGCTATATAAGCAGAGTAATTATCATTTGATAAAAGTGGCCATCCAGCTATAAAAAGAGCTGACTAGGTAGAAAGTTAGTGCTTGAAAAAGGTATAATTTTTTTTTATAGCTCATTTCCATCCAGCTTTAATTTGAACAGGGAACATATCATCAGGTGATACCAATCTGCTGGGTCCCCCAGCTAGTCAGGGTGCACTATCCCCTTTCCCACTCAGTGGAACCTTATTTCAAAAAGCATCCTAGTTATGAACATGGACCTGGACAGTTTGAAACATACTCTGGTGTGGGGGGAAATACCTTCATGCTCACCTCTCATTTGGACAAAGCAGGAGAAAGCCCTCCTCAGGAACTAAGAATTCCCTCTACTAGCATTGGTTAAGGAGTGGGAAATAAACCACAGAACATGAGACAGCCATGGGGAATCTCCTTCCTCAGTCCAGAACACTGGTTCTTACATCAACCCCAATAGCACAAAGTAAAGGGGGGTGGTGGCAGGGAGTGAGGGGAGATCCTCTTCCCTGTCTCTGCATGCACCAGGCCAGTAGGGAAATTCTTGCCCCAGCACAGAGCTCAGCTCACTTATTCCAGCTGGGGGAGGGGGGTGATTTCCCCCATCATCACTTGTTTCATAGGGGGAAGGGAATGTCCCCTCTTACCCATGATGGAGCTCAGTATGAGTTTTCTTTCTTCCTTAGCTCCCTGCCTTTGAGTAATGTTCATCTGTTCCCACTACTTAGAAACCTCCCATTTGGCTTAGCATGGAGGGGAGCATTTCTTTGGTCCCTCTCTAGCTTCAGTAGAGGAAGAGGGAATTATATTTCTCCCTCTCCTCGGGGAGAGGATTCTTGACACCTTCTTCTGTATTTTCCAGTTCAGTTTCAACAAATTAAGACTCCCCCCCAACCACACTGGCACCCTGGGAGACACATCCCTACACTGGGTATCTCACCTTGGAAATTATATATAAGTGTAGTTCTAAAAGTACAGTTGGGGCTTGCAGGAGGAGCTGAGAGGAGCAAACCAGGCACACGTGGTTTGCCACACATACGTGTGCCCCCTAACCTTACTGGCAGTGGCAGAGGCAGCAGAGGCAGTGGCAGGGGCAACAGCAACTGATCACCTGAAGGTAAGTGCGGGGTAGAGGAACTGGTGCAGCTGAGGAGGATCTGGAGGGGGAGCCCCCGGATCCTTTTTGATTGAGCCAGCAGGGAGCTGTGTTTCTGAGCCATACGCATGAACAAAGCACGCAAACAGGCATGCTCTGTAAGGGTGCACTGATGTTTGCTCCGGCATTTGCATCAGCGGGCAAGAAGGAGGGCCAGGAGGAAGTCTTCAGCAAGGGAGAGAAGGAGGCACCACAAACTACAGTAATAGCAAGGATACGGTGTACTGCTAGGGACCCTGCCCAGGGGGCGCCGCCTACCCGGGGATTCTCTGAGACCACCACCCAGATGGAGCCCATGCGGGGGTTGGCGACACCCTGCCCCCCTGCTTGTGGGGGATGCCCTGCAGGGGAGGGGGGGCAGGGAGCGGGGGTCTCCCCACCTGTCCCACACGTGCCATTTGTCAGGGCTTAGAGAGGCAGGTGAGAGAGTTCCAGGCAGAGGTTAGCAGGCTGAGGGGGATCAGGGAGGTAGAGGATGAAATTGACGGGTATTTCTATTCTCTGCAGGGCCAAGCACCAAATGGAGAAGCACCCTGGGAGGTGCCCTCCACAGTGGAATGGCAGAAGGTTCCCTCCAGAGCCAGGGCTGCTCACAATGGAGCGGTATCAGCTACCCCAGTCCAGCTGAGGAACAGGTATGAGGCCCTGGCAACATTGGAGGAGGAAGAAGGGGAGGAGGAAACCCTTGGAGAGGAGGCCACTCCATGCACAACACAGACTGGAAGAGGCCAGAACACCCAAAGGAAGAAGAGACGCTGGGTGCTCGTCATAGGTGACTCCATCCTCAGAGGAACAGAGAGGCCCATCTGTTGACCTGATCCCATGACATGTGAGGTCTCCTATCTGCCCAGAGCTCAGATTCGGGATGTGACAGAGATGATCCCAGACCTTATCCTGCCCACCGATTATTACCCCATTGTCCTAATCCATGTGGGCAGTAACGATGCAGCCAGGAACAGTCCAGATCATCTCATGAAGGACTACAAGGCTCTGGGGGCCAAGGTGAAGGTGACAGGGGCACAGGTGGTTTTCTCATCTGTTCTCCCAGTGAGCAGACATGGACAATGCCGTGAGACCTACATCAAAGAGATCAATTTATGTCTTCAGAGCTGGTGTTATGAGATGGGCTTCGGCTTTTTGGACCACGGCCCATACTTCTGAACAAGAGACATGCTCAGGTGTGATGGGCTCATCTCTCCCCCAAAGGTAAGCGTGTGTTCTCTTTCAGTTTGGCTGATTTCCTCTGGTGGGCTTTAAACTAGGTTTGTCGGGGGAAGGGGAGGACGAGAATGGAACACTGAACTATGGGATACCCACAAGATCAGCCCAGGTAAGTATCAAAGAACCTATTAGACAGCAGTATAGGGGCATTCCAGGGGCAGCCACCAGGGGAATTAAGTGTATATATACAAATGCAAGGAGCATGAGAAGCAAGCAAGAGGATCTAGAACTCTTGCTTGTGAGCAATAACTTTGACCTACTGGGTCTAACTGAAACCTAGTGGGACTCTACTCATTACTGGGTGGTAGGAATAGAGGACTATAGGTTGTATAGGAAAGATAGAGAAGGGAAAAAAGGAGGGGGTGTTGCTCTCTATGTCAAGGAACAGTACACATCTTCCCTAATCAAATTGGAATCAGAGGATGGACAAGCAGAGACTCTGTGTGTTAGGATCCAAGTGGGTTGGGGGGAAAAGGACCTGGTGGTAGGGGTCTACTATAGGCCTCTCCACCAGGAGGACAAGGTAGATGGGAAATTTTCCAGGCAGCTGTCAGAGGCTGTATGGTCTAGAGACATGGTAGTCATGGGGGACCTTAACTACCCAGACATATGCTGGGAGGAACAGTCAGCTAGATCTAACTGCTCATGCAGGTTCTTAACCTGTACTTAGGACCTCCACCTAACACAGGAAGTAAGGAGTCACACCATGGGTAACGCCTTGTTTGACTTGGTGTTGGCCACAGGGGATGGCCTGGTGGGGGACCTGCAGATTCAAGGCAACTTAGGGGACATCAATCACCAAATAATAAAATTCACTATCCAGAGAAGGGTGGGCACTATACCTAGCAGGACACAGGCGCTAAACTTTAAAAAGGCTTACTTTAACAGGCTCAGGGGAATGGTTACCAGGGTACTAGGAAGCAAGAGCCTAAATGCGTTGGGGGTCTAGGAGGGATGGTCATTCCTCAAGGATACCATTCTGGTTCAGGGATCGTACTCAGAGGGTGGTGGTGGATGAGTCAGTGTCAACCTGGAAAGATGCAGTGGAGTCCCTCAGGACTCAGTTCTGGGCCCGGTGCTGTTCAACATCTTCATTAGTGATCTGGACGAGGGGGTGGGAAGCACCCTGTTCAAATTCATGGATGACACAAAAATATGGGGTGAAGCTAACACCCTAGAGAGGAGGAACCAGATCCAGGCTGCCCTCAACAGGTTGGGGAAGTGGGCAGAGAGCAACAGGATTCAATTCAATAAGGACAAGTGCAAGGTACTGCATATAGGAAGAAAAAACTGCCATTATACCTATAGGCTGGGGGGCAACCTTCTCAGCACCACTGAAGCAGAAAGAGATCTTGGAGTCACTGTTGACTCCAGGATGAACATGAGTCATCAATATAATGAAGTAGTCAGCAGAGCCAGACACCTTGTTGTGCATCCATAGGTGCTTCAGAAACAGGTTCAGGGAGGTGATTCTCTCTATGCAGTACTGGTCAGGCTTAAGCTGGAGTACTGTGTCCAGTTCTAGATGCCACAGTTTAAGTGGGATGCAGAGAACCTGGAGAGGGTCCAAAGAAGAGCCACTCATCTGATTGGAGGCCTGCAGGGAAGGCCCTACGAGGAAAGGCTAAGGGACCTTAACCTCTTCAGTCTCTCCATGAGAAGTCTAAGAGGAGACCTTGTGGTGGCGTAAAAATTCATAAGGGGAGGGCAACATGAAGTAGGTGATGATCTGTTTACCAGGGCACCCCCTGGAATAACAAGGAGCAATGGCCATAAACTACTGGAAAGTAGGTTTAGATTGGACACTAGAAAAAAGTTCTTCATGGTCAGGGTAGCAAGAATCTGGAATGGGCTTCCAAGGGAGGTAGTGCCACCTCCTTGGGGGTCTTCAAGAGGAGACTGCACAGGCACCTGTCTGGGATCACATGATCCCAGGTTTGGTGACCCTTTTCCTGCCTGCCAGGGGTGGGGGGTCAGACTAGAAGGCCCAATGAGGTCTCTTCTGACCCTCGGATCTATGAATCTAAGTAAGATTTTTTTTTTCTCCTGGTGCTATGCAGATTATAAAACATAAGTATAACCTTTTTAGCAATAATCATATCATTTTTTTTTAATCCATGTAAAGTATGAACGACTGAAATTGATCTAAAAATAGGAAAGTTTGACTAAGAATCCTGTCTGATTACCAAGAAAAAGTATGTGTTCACATATTCAGAAAAGCTAGGAGAAAAAACAACAAACAGTCTCAGTTATCAGTTCATTCTGGTTTTGGTCTCTCCTGCCCTAAGTGATTGTGATCTGAAAGCACTGTGCTTTTTATGATAAAGTGAAAAGTTATAGAAGACCTCTTCCTTTTCTGGCCACTGGAAAACCCATGACAAATGCCTCACACTAACAGATATGTCCTTGCAGCTGGAACCAATCTGTAGAATATGATACAACTTGATTTTTAAAAGAATCTTCTCTGGGGAAAAGCTCAGGTTAGCTGTTGTTTTACGATATATTCTGGCATAAGATTGAGCCAGTGATACAGTGTCCTAACATCATAAATTTCTGATGTATTGATTTTTCCCCCTAAAATAAAAGTGAGACTAAAACAATAAAAGCTGTCCTTCTAACTGTGAATCAATATGGTATTCTTCACACAAGTCTAAAGAAAGATTCAAACCAGAAGTATAAACTGCTACCATTCACCACTTTCATCTTAACTCATAAGCCCATACTGATCCAAATACAGACATACTTACTATTTTAATTGTGGTCATTTTAGGGGGTGGTGTGAGGGCATGCAAGCTAGTTTGGGACTGCTAGGTAGCAGATAAGATAATAGGGCAGTCACTTAAAAGGCAGTAAATAAATTCAAATCCTTTCTCTAAATTAGGCAAAAAATCAGATTTGAACTTATGGTGCCTGTCTTGCAGAAGAGTATTTTGACTACCAGGCTATTAGGTATTCTGGAGTGAATTGCCCACACTCTCTTATTGACAATGTTCCATTTTATACAAAACACTAAGGCCAGGTACAGACATTACACTCTTGCTGGCATAAGTGATTGGAAGCTGGTCTCTACCCATAACAACAACAGAAGTTTGGCACATATAGACTGCTTTAAAATGGTAAAACCCAGTCTAAGATTTGTCGCCTTCTTCCATGCCCTCCCCCCCCCCACAAAAGGATGAACTTGTGTTCTGCTTACTGCCAATTTAAACTATGCTGCCTACAGAAAACTGAATAACTTAGATTGATTCTACCTTGGTCTTTGTGAATATTTGTACCTAGCCTGTCATCAAGACAGATAGCAAAAATTACCCTCTAGCCTAATGGTTCGGGTAGACAGCTATGTTACAGACTCTCAGCCAATGAATATTTAATTACTTTAAACAAAGTGAATCAAGGTAAACAAAGGTATCTGGGAGTATCTTGACCAAGCTGTTTTGAGACATGTAGGTTCAAAACCCTTCAGCCAGAAGAAGGACTAGAATGTGGATTTACTCTGATGAATACTCTAACCACTGAGACATGAAAAACCATTGTTTTTTAGAAGGATTTCAGTATCCTTCTTCAGCAGTTTTGAGAACTAGCATGTCATTTCTTTTGTTTCATGTAAAATGAAAGAAAGGTCTAAGGTTTACATTCCGGAGTGAATTAAGATGTGAAATTTGCTGCATGTAAAACAGACTCAGTCAAGGTTAAGTTGTAAAGTTGAACTCCTGGCTCCATTAAACTCCACAGCAAAATTACAATTAATT
Source organism: Alligator mississippiensis (assembly GCF_030867095.1). Taxonomy (NCBI): domain Eukaryota; kingdom Metazoa; phylum Chordata; order Crocodylia; family Alligatoridae; genus Alligator; species Alligator mississippiensis. The sequence continues at coordinate 89,343,433 of NC_081824.1, forward strand.
CCAGTTTGATCAAGATTTTAACTTCTATTGTTAAATCTTCTGTTTGGCTAAGTTACCAAATTAAGATTTGTTCATTTGAGAGTTCATGAAGTCTACTTTACACGTGTAGTGAAAATACTTGTGTGCCTTGATTCAAAAAAGGACTTAAGTATATACCTAATTTTAAGAATGAAATACTCCTATTATTTAAAATAAAGTACAGTTTTCCTCATGAAGTATAAATATTATAGTTCTGAAAATGTTCTTCTACTGATCTATTATGCACTGTGCAGAAAGTTTGCTTCATTTAAATAAAATTATTAAAACCTTTCAAATTGCAAATTGTTCTATTTGTTAGTTGTAAAAGCATATACGGTTTAAGGTATATACAGTGGAGTCGCATCTTACGCGGGGGTTAGGATCTGAAGTCAGCGCGTAAGGCAAAAATCGTGTAAGGCGAAAATTGGTGACTATACACGGGGTGGGAGGGAGTGGGGCTTGAGTCTGCACGCGGCACCGTGCTTACAGCTGTGTGGCCAGCGGTAGTGGTGCAGTGCAGGGTGGTGGTGGGGATGACTGCATGCCACCAGGCCACCATCACGCTGCTGCTGCCACCCGGCAGCCGGCCACACAGTTCCGGGCACGGCTCTATGGTGACAGTGGGAGGTTTTGGAGGCAGTAGCCATCATCGCCATAATGGGCCTCCAGGTAAGTGGCAGCGCTGCGTGTAAACTCAAGCCCCCCCCACCCCCACCCCGCGTATAGTTGAATTCACGTAAGTTAAATGCGCGTATGATGAGACTGACCTGTAATTTCATGTGGGTTCTTATTTCTAAAAAACATAAACTTAACATTTTAGTTCTTTGTAACCATATTTTCTAAATCATGTGATGGAAACTTTCATTCTTTTACTCTTAGAACCTATGCCACATATTGGCATAAAAAATGGCATGTAAAACTGGGTGACAAATAAATCACAAGCACTCCCTAAATACCCTATTTACCCAAATCCAAGATGACCCTGAATTTAGACACTACCTTTCCCCAATAATTGGATTCTATACAGGTAAAATGTATATATTTGTTATAATTTTACAAATATATATTTTACAAATATATATTTTACAAATATAGAATCTAATAATTGGAGGGTTAAATTTGCCTCCTGAACCCTGGCAAGCAGTGGCAGGGGGAGGAAGGTAATACAGGAGTTAAGTAACCTGAGACCTATCTCTTGCTCCACTGCATCTTGCCCCCAACCCCTGTCTCCCTATCAGCCTCCATGGTGCCTGCACCTCCTAGAACCTGTCCTGTCACTACTTGCATTCCTCCTGCCTCCCTATCTCCCCCTGCCATCTCTCCTTCCCACTGCCTTTGCCCCCTCCTCTTCCCTCCCCTCCACTGCCTGTCTACCACAGCCTCTGCCCCACTGCTGCTGGTTATCCTTGCGTTTTGGCTTGAGCCTCTCTCCAGCCGGGTGCATGGAGAACATGGTTGCTGTAACCCTTGCTGTGTGGTTAGGGTCTCAGGTGCTGCCGCTGCAACAGCTATTCTGTGGCTGGACTGGAATCAGAGTGATCATGTGCTCCATGCTCCAGAGCTGGACCAGGAATGTAAGTGGGTGGGGGGAGCAGGAAGGAAAAGTGAAGGGAATGAGACTGCTGCCATGGGCAGACAGCAGTTTCAAATCTGACTCTGCCCCAATCCCAAACAGGGGTCAGGCCAGATTAGCAGCCTTAGTAGCTGCTGCCCCCTCTCCTTGTATTTGAATCCAAGATGAACAACTTTTTTTGCTTATTTTATCTAGTAAATACAGTAGAAGGTTGGGGGGGGTTGGGTTTTTTTTTTGTTTGTTTTTTTTTGAGGTATGAAGTCATTCAAACTGGTACATGAAGAAAATGGCCCTCAGCATACAGAGTGGGACTTCTATTGATAGAAATTCCATCATGCAGTTTAGCAAAACAGTAACAGTCACCAGAATGATAACAAAAGTATGAGTTCAGCAAGTTGGGAAAGAATACTGACTTTACTTCCCTCCTACTACTGTAGAAATGAACTAATAGCTTTTCCTTCTTCATGGGTATGAAGAAAAAGCACAGAGTTCCCCTGAAGAATACTGAGGTGGGGACACTTTCCATCTGGCAAACACCACACCCCATTGGGGATGTCTATAAATAAGATACAACCACTTACCTAGTCAACATAATAACTTTGTTATAATATTTATTTAACACTATGTAAATGTATACCTGAAAATTGCCTTTGCCATTTGTCTTTTCAAAGCAGCTAAGTGTCAAACAGAAAACAGACAATAGAGTTCATCATTACCTATTTGCTCATTGTGACAGGGGGCCTTCCCTGGGCCATGTCTCCAAGTCAGTCCACCCACCTGTTTAGAGCAGTTCTCCTTGACCCACCTGCCACAACTTGAATGTTAATGTAATTTCTTAAGTGGGAGGCTGCCCTTACACTACCCCAATTCCAGGTGGTGCTATCCACAACTCCGACTTCCCCTGCTCCATGGCCTATGCCTCACAGATGTATCTCCAGCTGGTTGGCACTGGGACCCGAGCTCTGGAATCTCACGTATGACTCCCACTCCCCACCAGAGCTTGTTGTCCCAGCACCCTCATGCTGGGTTTTTTCACACTGACTAATTCTGCCCTCTCACCAGGGCCACTCCTTTCACAGCCCCTTCACTGGGACCACTCTTCTCAGTCAACCTCCTCACTGGGGCCACTCCTCTCACTGGAGCCATACTCAGCTCTGTACCACTAGTTCAGGTCTCTTTATGATCCTAAGCACTGCTCCAGGTCCTTCCCCCAACCTGGGACCTGCCTCAGGACTCCCATGAGCCTGGGCTCCCCCTACATGATCTCAAACCCAAAAGGGATGTGGGGCTGGGGTTAGGAGGCACCCCATACTCACCTTTTACTGGGGAAGGTACCTGGCCTGGCATTTCTGGGGATCTACCCCACCACAGGTAGCCCCACCAGGCCTTCTTCCCCAGCAGGTTGCAGTTTTCTGTCACGCCCAGGACATGGGGCCTCCTCCTTCCCCATAGCCCCAGCCCTTACCTCCAATATATTCCAGGAGCTGATCAGCTGGATGTTGCCAGCTACAGATTGCTGGCCCAGCCTGTGAATCTGTGCCTGAAATGGCCACCCTAATCAGGCACCTGGTGGCTGCCTGCTTCCAACCCTTAAAGTGGCAGGCACTCAAATGTGCCCTGCCACACACACATGAAAAATGAAAAGTGTAAGAAGAGTTTTGAAACAGAAAAGAAAGAGCACTAAGCAGATAAATTGGTTAAATCCCATCCAGTTATATTTCTGCCATCTTTACTTTCAATATGTGTTCCCCTCTGACATAGAATATAAACATCTATATACAGCAACATTTAGAACTGATATGATAAATTCATTGTATATGATAGTAAGTATTTCCATCATCACTAAGACAAACTCAAGGTAGAACCAACAGGAATTGATATTGCACCAACAAATATAAAGCTCAAGAAACGAATAGCCTGTCTTATATATCAGTATTGTACAAAGGGAATGAAATAATGAAATTGTTTGAATGATATGTTTTCATTCATGCCCATGCTAAATATCAACTTAAACACTAGTTTAGTTAGACACAGAAATCCTGATACTTATTTATTAGACAGCAGCATACATTCTGCATGATTTTAGCAAAGGTAAGTGTCACTGCAAGAACACAATCAAGCCCAGAAATAAATAATGGTTATATGCATTTTAAATAAATTTTCTGATATCAAAAGATTGACCGAGAAACATGTAGATGCTTTCACTACTCAGCATCACCAAAAGCTAATTAAAATGATCAAGTAGAGTTTAAAATGTTGGTTTTTTTTAAATTAGAAACTGACTCCAAAATTTTTTCAGATTTTTGTTTTTGGCAACATGCAACGTTTCTAAGAGGAAGGGGGAGGAAGCTAAGCCAAAATGGAGTTTCTAATTTAGCTCTGGATTCCACCCCTCCTACACTGAGTTGTTTCTTATCTTAGAAGTAATCCTATTGGCCACAACCCAGAAACAGGGGCATGAAGTTTTCACAGTGGAAAAAGCAGCAGCACAAATATGTGCAGCCACTTTTTGCTTCCGTGTATGCCTCTGCACATGGTCTTAGTGCAGGAAAAAATGCTCTGGGTAGGAGAGGGGAGGCTGGGTCCCCTACCTGGGCTGACCCCATCAGACTTGCATAGGGTTTTGGAGGCATCATGGGGCTCCAGCAATGGTGAACTGGGCATGTGGAGCCTGGCTGGCAGCTGGAGCATGGCTCTGACCCAACACTCTGCTGTTATGTGCAACACCCCTCATTTTTCTGGCATGGGTTTCTTGACACTGGGATTTCTTGGTGTCAAAAAACTCCATCGTGCCACAAATTAGTGCTGTGAATGTCTGGACATACCCATTTAGTTCAATGACTGTTAAATACTTCATTAGAGTAAGGGTAGCAGGACCTTAGATTTATAAAGCCAAGAAAATAAGTGCAATGCTTACATTTTAGGTACCTTTCTTACAGTTTTAAAGATACATCATGGGAACCATCAGCTTTCTCAGAATTCACTGCAGTGTTATGTTAATTCAATGGAATAAATCAGAGTCAAAGGTGTTCATATGTTACTTTTCAATATTAATCAGTTAAATAAGATTCAAGGTTAAGAGACCTCAGTAAGTTTATACCATGGCAAACCATCCCATTAAAATAATGTTAACCTTGTACTGAAGAAAAGCAAAACAGTTAAAGTATTTGAAGCATTAAGTCTGTCATTTTAGATAAGAGAGTTTTATTTATAAAGGAAACCCCTCAGCTTTTGTCTTTTAAAAGATACTGAAGGTGGAAACACTTGCCCTTTTAAAGGTAAAAAGGGTTGGGAAGGGGAAGAGAAGTGGTTAGTTGAAATGGGCTAAAGATGCTGTTGCTGACATTGTTAAAATTGGAGCCTACTTCCCTGAAGACAACAGCTTCATATGCACACACATATAAAAGAGAAATAACAGAACACCAGAGATAGATAATGAACCCTCTCTTTATTGTATTTTTTTAAAAGAAAAGACAAAAAGAGGAAGAGAAGGAATACTATGGGAAAGATAGGGAAGACAGAATAGAGGTGGTGAAAGCAGAAACAAAGTTCCACGTTCCAAGTAGTTTTGGGACTTAGATAAAGTTAGTGAAAGTGGTCATGAGAGGCCAGAAATTGGGTCTGAGCCCATGGTTTCACCTGTAACCCCTAAGTATGTCAGAAAGTGAAATTTGCCTGACCTATTGGCTGCAGAGGCACACACAGAACTCCTAAAGGACTCTGATGAGAGTGCCCAGTGCAAAAGAGGTACCATGTGCAGAGCCCTGGTGTGCTAGGTGCACTGCCTCTTAAAAAAAATTGGGGGTGATTGACATTCAGTGCGAGACTGTGGCTGTCTGTGTGTGAGTGTAGGCATATGACTGGGTGTGGGGGCAAGAGGGAGTGTGGGCCTGTTGATGTGTGTTTGGAGAAAGGATCTTGAGAAAGAGAGAAACTGTCAGTGTGGTGAATGAATCAAGTTGAAGTAGTCTTATGGTGTGTTGGTGATTGTCATATGGTGTTGGATATTAGGCCACGCTGTGACCCTGGAGGTTCAGCAGGCAGAGCATACCCTCAACAGTGAGGTCACTGTAGAAATTGGCCATCATCCCCAGTGGCCGGTGACTCCTGGGGCTCCACTAGCTCCCACGATTGTTGGTCTCCTGTGAGAGTGGCCAGGGTTGGCTTCCTGGATTCGCTCCCAGGTGTGCATTGCACTTAAGCAGCAGCCCTCTGCTATCTAAGATAAATTTATCCTCATCTTCCATTCTCTCTTTCCTCCCTTTTCTAAAAGCAGAAGGTAAGCCGCCAATATATAGTTCTGGGCATGATTCATGTATGTTGTGATCCGAGGTGGCAGAGATCCTGTGTTTAATAAAGTTTTACTCTTAGTGTAATAAAGGTTATTAAGTTTCCAGTAAAGATTAATACTTGCTGAAGTTGTTATTTGCATTTCCTATGCTTAATTGTTACTTACCTGTTTTAATTAATAAGCCATTGGATTCATGAACTTTAAATCTGTGTGAGATCATTTTACTTAGTCAAAGAATAAATCAATTGCTAGGTTGTCAGAACAGTGATAGATACACTCAGTCAGCTTGTTAACCAGAGGGGAAGGAAAGGGGGCAAAAATCACTTCAATTGGAACTGGACTAGGAGACAGCCATTAATTGGGTGGTGCTAATTAGGTGCCAATAAAGTCCAGGTCCAAAAGTCATATCACTTAGTTCCCTCTCTTTAGCTTGACCTGGTTTGATCATCATCAAGGCCCTGAAAGCCCAAGGTATTACAATGGTAGCAGGGAACTAGAAAATAGTGGAGTGGCTGTCATAATGGCAAAATCCAACTGTTATACTGGAGTCATTGTCAAATGAGCAGACTAAACTATCCTTTAAATGATTTTTCCACCAAACAGGCACAATTCCTGGCACATCAATTTTGATTAATTGATTTCTGGCCCTATGCTCCCTGCTTACTGGATCTTGACACAGTCCTTGGAATGTCTCCATAGGCCTCTCTGGTTTGATTTTTTTAACAAGTTGTGGAAAAGACTTACCTCCGTCAGATGAGGAGAGGAATTGGCTGGAAGCTGCGCAGGAAGTGGAGCACAGTGAAAGTGAAACCACAGGGCTCCCGTCTGCCGCAGTGAAGAAAGAAAAGAAAAAAAAAAAAAACCTTCTGAGTCAGAAGGAGTTGGGATCAGCTCCTATGGCAGCATGGGCATGCTTTATCACAGTGTGCTGGAGCTGATTTGTGGCCCATAACACCAAAGCCAGGATAAAAAGCCCAGCAGGGAAGCAGCAGAGAGAACTGGAATTGAAGTCTCCGACCAGCCTAGAGGGGCCAGATATTGAAAACGGTCCCAGCCCAGGGACATGGTGGCTACCCCAGGAAGGGGTTTTGTTGAAGAGGCAGAGCCAGAAATGACTCCATAATTTACTGAAGGAGACTTCGTGGGTGACAGAGATCCATGGCACAGACAAAGAGAGCAGGTACCAGCAGGTACCAATATACGGTAAGAATAAGACGCAAGTAGAGAGTGGGATACCAGGGAACATGACATTTGGTGACCAACAAGACACGTAAGTAAGACAAGGTGCAGCTGTGATTAAACGAGTCAAATAACATCTTGATTTTGCCACAGGAAATCTAAAGGTCTAAGACACCAGAGAGTGTGTCATAATCCTGGTGGCCCAAGTAATAACATCTTTAGTTGGCATTAGGTGGGGTGTAGGGAAGGCAGACCCCCAAGTAGAAAGGACAAATGGAGTGACTGAAGGAAGGTACCAGGAGGGATTGGATAAACCATCTCCCACCCCATCAAAATTAATTTTCCAGCAAAGATATGGCAGGAAAGACACCCCCACCCCGGGACACCAACTGAGGTCCAGTCCATTAACAAGCTTGTTCTTCCCTTAAAGCAACAGTGAAGCCAGAAAAATCCACATGGGCTTAACACACACATGAAAGGCATGGGAAGCTACACTAGTGTTGACTTGTATAAAAGGTTCATATAATAGGCTGAGTTAAACTTGTATTAGCCTCAACAACCTAGTGTCTAGACCTCTTAATGAAAAACTATATCTCAAAGAAATATAAACATCTTCTGAACCCTCATTTATTTTTTTAGAACCATGTATAGAAAGATATATTTTGCAATAGCATGGAAACACTGATTTTAAGGCTACTTTTGATCAAGATGGGGAGAATATACCAATAATAAGGGGGGTTTGTGTATGGCAGCAATCTTTTCTTTCATAGCAAGGGACTTCCGGTACTTCTTTTATGATGTTCACAGCAGTGGCAGAATGGCTTTTGAAAGGATCAATTGTTTAAATAGGCAGGTCTCAGGCCATTATGGATAAGTTTATAATGTTAAGTAGACCATTGTGCCTCTTTATCAAAGTTGTACTAATACTAACAGGCAATAAAACAGATTTCACTTTGACTGCTTTAAACAGGTATGTGGGTGATGTGAACACAGTTACCATAAGACAGAGGATATTTCACTCAGAAACTAGTTAAAAGTAAGTGGGGCCTATGGTAGGGTTAATAAAGGGGAGAAGTAGCATAAAGTCTGCTCTCATACAGAATGTATTCACTTCTTTCATCTCATTTTTTAAGAATAAATGAAACACTAGTTCTTTAAGTACAAAAGTGTTTTGGAAGGTTATGCCCTGACACCACAGCAGCAAAGGGGGAAGCAGTGGAAGGGTAAAGATTAGATAGAAAAATAAACAGAGCCTTCTCTTTTGACTTCTACATCATTTGACCCTCAAATCTCATAAATGTTTATCCAGGCTACTGTAACTTTAAATAAAATGTACAGGAAAGAATAGGGGTGAGGGAGGGAGAGAGGGAAAGAGAGATAAATCAACACAAAGATGAATGAATACCAAGTGTCAGGCCAAAATATGCTAGAATTAAAAAAAAAAATGAACTAGAAAATCTCAATTGAAAATTGGAAATATTAGGATATTTTAATAAAATTAGATGCATACTAGGGGTGTGCAAAGCTTTGGTCAGCGATTCAATTTGGAGAAGATTTGGCCCAATTTGGAGGCCATATCACCGAATCCAAATTGAATTGGGAGGCTAAAAAAAACCCAAATAAACCCCTACACATTGATTTGGAGCCTCCAAATTTATTCGGAAAAGATTTGGAAAAAGATTCAGAGATTTAGAGGTTCAGAAGGCAGTCTTTCAGGGGAACAGAAACTGAGAAGAGGGAGGGGGAGCAGGTGGGGAAAGACTGACATCTATAGCTGGCAGGTGACTGTGATCTTTCCCTGAGTCCCCTTCCAATCACAGTGCTCTGAGGGAAGGACATAGAAACAGAACATAAGTGTCTGCAGCCTTTCTGTCCCTTTTGTGAAATGTTTTTGCTTGAGCACAGGGAAGGCCCTCTGTTACAGGCTACCATCCTTGTTGCTTTCATCCCGCTGTGCCTTAACACACACACAAAGTCACACACGTCACAAGTTTTGCTTATCAGCACCTTGAGGTGCAGTTTCCCAGAAACCCCTGCACCTATCTCCTTGAAACCTGACAGGCTTCATGGCCTCAGCAACAGATACCATCCCTGCTGTTTTCACCCCACTCCACCTTAACACACACACAAAGTCATACATGTCACAAGTTTTTCTTGTCAGCAACTTGAGGTGCAATTTTGCAGAACCCCCCCCCCCCCCCCCACCACCACCTATCTGCTTGAAACTTGGCAGGCCTCGTGCCCTCAGAAGGGGCTACCAACCCTGGTGTTTTCATCCAAATCTGCCTTAACACACATGACATGAGTTTTGCTTTCAGCAGTTTGAGGTACAGTTTCCCAGAAACCTCTGTACCTATATCCTTGAAATGTGGCAGGCTTAATTCCCTCAGAAGGTGCCACCATTCCTGCCATTGTCATCTAAATATGCCAAAAAGTGACACAGTTATAGGTATTTCAGTGATTCCCCATTATAGTCTATGGCCAAATCTCTGAATCTCTCTGAATCAGTGCTGAATCTTTGAAAGCCGATTTGGGCAAATCAATTTGGGACAGTGATCCAAATCTCCAAATCGAATCACTGTCCTCCAGATCCACTGAATCTGAATCCAAATCAAATACTTTTCTATTCACACTGGGCATATCACATGATCTGATCAAGTTGTCACATGACCAGGTAGAACTTGATAAAAGGAATACCTGTCTACATTTACACAAATCACAAATAAGTATAGTTCAGACTGATATTTCTCATATTTTATAAGAGGGAGCCAAGGACAGAACACAAGGCTGGGAAAGGGGACATCTGAGGTTTTGCCTGACTTGTTGCTGATCTGTTGTGAGACATGGAACAACAAGTTACTTTCCTTTTGGTGTCTCTGCATTCCTTTCTTCAAAATGTGTCTTGGTTAGCTAGACTGTAGTTCATTTAGTTCTGGATTGTCCTGTTCTGTGTGTGTGTCTGTGGAATGTATAGAAACAAATGAGACCCTGGTAACTCTAATCACTGCTGTAAGAGAAAGATAATTATATTAGTTTAAAAAAGATAAATAGCAATAAAACAAAAAGAATAAAATATTATTTAAAGAAGGCAGCATAGAAATAGAATGGGATGTATGCAAGAGTAAACCAGTAGGAGGCTTTATAATGATAGAGCTAATTGACCTAATTTTAGCAACTATTCTGAGCATCATTTAACTCTGATAAAGGCAGTGATAAAGTCAGTGTAACTGTTCTTACTGCAGTAGTGAATACATTTCACCTTGATTCTTGACTTTATTTATTTATTTATTATTGCATTCATTTTGGTTGTTTTAAGGAATGAAAAAAAAAACAAACTTTGAGACCAAACTAGGCATAAGCTGCATATGCTCACTAACGCCATCAATTCCTTTAGGCTGGCCTGTCCCTAGGAGCTTCTGTCATGATAGTGGTCTGTTCATTTTTAATTCTCATTATTTTAGTTTCAGATAGAGAGCTTTGTGGAAAACATTAGATGCAAATGAACCTCTTCACTTCATTTGAAAGACACTGTAAAAAAGATAAAAGTAGGGTTTAAAAGTGCTCTTTTGCTTCACAAAAGAGCTATAAACTTTAAAGACCATTTTGGTACCTTTTATATTAAATCTGCTTTAATTAGAGCAACTCTCAAAAAATAAACCATAAATACGTCACACTTTGTAAATCAAAAGTTAAGAGTACTACTAGCTAAAAGTCTCTTTGGAATTTCAGAAAGCTAATATACATTTTGTAGGCTTATGGAATATATAATAAAACACTTTTAACATTTCCCCCCATTATTTATGTTTCCTACCCTAGAAAACACTTCCCTTCATATTTTACCGTTGAATTTTAAACAGGGATCTTGTCACAATCCAGCTAAGGAAAAACACTTGTCAGTCGGAACACTGACCATCCTTCTGTACCTTATTATTGCTTTTCCATGAGCTTTTCCTGCCTATTAGGCCTGTGTGAAGTGGCAGGTATTCACTTCAGATTCGGATTCGGCTGATTTGGGGGACAGTGATTCAATTCAGTGATTCAAATCATTGTCCTGAATTGATTTGGCCAAATTTGATTCAGAGATTTGGCCACTACCAAATCAGCTGAATCTCCAAATCAGACTGGCCCCATCTCCTGCCCGCTCTCCCAGTCCCATCAATGGCTGCCCCGCCCACCCCAGCTCCCAGCTCTTTAATTTTTTTTTTTTAAGTCCTGCTCACTGGCTTCTGCCAGGCAATGGGATGATACCTGCTGCCCCCTGCTGCTCCACAATGCATGGAGGGCTCTGTCATGAGCTCCCTGACACCTGCCCATGCTCCCAGCACTTCCCCATGGTTGCCCTGCCTAGCCCCAGCTTCTGATTTCTTAAAAAAGAAAGAAAAAAAGCCCTGCACTCACTGGCTGCTGCCAGGTTGGGGGTGATCCCTGCTGCCTCCCACTACCCTGCACTGTATGGAGGGCTCTGCCACAAGCCTCCAGATGCCCCAACGGCTGCTCCAGCAGCTGGTGAGTGGATTTTTGGTTGTTTTTTTTTAAGAACCGGGAGCTGGGGCAGACAGGACAACCATGGGGAGGCTTGGGACTCATGGCAGAGCCCCCCATGTAGTGCAGGGTAGTGGGGTGAAGTGGGGATTGACCCCCTGCCTGGCAGCAGCTGATGAGTGGTGGCTTTTTTTTTTCTTTTTAAAGATCGGAGAGCTGGGGCCTGGCAGGGCAGTCATGGGGAGGGCTGGGAGAGCAGGAAGGGGTTGGGGAGTGCTCAAGGGGGCTGGAGGAGCAGGCAGGGTATGGGACCTGGTGGGGGTCCCCCCATGATCCCCTCTCCCTTCTTCCAGCCCCCCCCCCCCCCCGCGCCCTACGTACTAGCATGGAGTCCAAGTCCAGCTCCCTGCTGCAGTGAGTGGGGTCTGCCCAAATCAAAGGTCTCCGAATCTTTTCTGAATTGATTCAGAGAGCTTCAAATCAATTTGAACCTTTTTATTGGGTTCCTGATTCGATTCAGATTCAAAGATTTGGCTGCTGAATTGGACCATATCTCCTGCGAGTTAAATCAGCAGCCGAAACTTCACACAGTCCTACAGTCTATATCTCAGATGCAAGTTCCTGTAACTTGCATTTATCTCTCACCCCAAAGTTCTATTAACTCATCTCATCTTTAAGAATGACTGCTTACCACTACTTTTTGCTCAGTCTAATTTAAAATGAACTGAAAAAGTGTCACATTACTTGCAGAACCTCATTATTTATGCTGAAGGCATGACAGTTGCTCTCTAAAAGAAGTATTAATAGATTTTATTCTTCATATTTTCAGATGTGCTGACAGTGTTTACAGATTATTCTTCTGTGTTAGTTAGATTCAAAAGTTAATTAATCCTAGCAAACACTAAAGGAATGCAGTAAATTTTTACTAAGTTTTATCAGAGGGTTACAAATTATGACCTTATAAAAAGAATGAGCTTGCAGGGGCTGTCTTCAAGGAATACTTGATAAAGAGCTTTGCTCCTACAGTAGTCTTCTTGCATTGATACTGGTATTCACAAAATCTAATAGAGTTCACTGCAGGATTGGGGCCTTATATCCTATACCAAACTCATAGAATCTGGGCTTCTGTATCTGTCTGATAGAACCAGTAAATATCTGGGTACATGAGACTGTTAAATTTTCTCAAACACAGGGGATTCCAGATTAGAAGAACAAATATATTTCAGGGCACAGGCTTGTTTTGAAAAGGATGTTACATCATGTTCTTCACTCTCTCACCTGTTACTGAGGATTTTAAGTCTGAAGCACTCTCTACAAAATCAGATCAAGTTCAAGAGATGCTTTTCTCAATAGAAAACAAGAAAGAAGTTTCCTTCAAAATGAAATAAACTGGAATATAAATGAGGTGGGTAAATAAGCCTAAAAATCAGGCAGATGCACTTGAACTAAGAAGAAATAAAAGGCCGGATAAAAAAAAATAACAGCAAGAAAGGATCTGATTTGAATCTATGGAGTTGGACATCATAGTGTCTTTATCAGACGATCTTCTGCTAGGGGGTTACTGATGTCTTACATCTCTCTTCAAAGAATGCAAAGATGATTGAATCCATCTTGTTAATCAAAATAAGCTATAATAGAGGGATTTGTCTTTTGTGTCAACAGAAGCATAAAAAGTAGGGATGGAAGGGACCCCCAATAGTTTGTTATTTTTTTTGTTTTTTCCCAGGAGGAATATGAGCCACTGCTAGGCCCTAAATATCTTAAGTAAGATGACAACAGTATTATTTTAGGAGAACCTGGATTATGGAAGCCTATATTTTATGGGATACTGATACTGCACATTCATTTTTAGATAGAAATAAAGGACTTATTTAAGACACGTGGCTTAAATGAGAAAAGGTGTTTAGCAGTAGGACATTTTGGAAAGAATCCTCACTAGAGCTGTTTGGACATTGCAACAACTGTTTGGGGACTGGGGGAGAGTTGGTCAGAAAATTCTGATTTGTAGGAACTAAAGCTCTGGATAGGAGAGATTTTTCAGATCCAGGACATAATTGGTTGGTAGAAGGAGGCAAAGGAAAAGGCACAGGGGAGAGAGAGAGAAAGACCAACAGGAATCTGAACCTGGGTCTCCCCAGTTCAATGCAACTATTCTGACAACTAGGCCATTACTTACCATAGGGGCTCTCCCTCTTTCCCTCTGTCTCTCTCTTTTATGATAAAAACTGTCAAGATCTTGGAGTAGAATGGCAACAGTTCTGAAATCTCAAATGTATTTCATGGAAAAATAAAACAATTCCCTATCCTGCTTCCCTTAAATCTGAATAAAGAGGATTCCAGTTCCCTTATATAAAGACTGGTAACATGTCACTGTCTTTTTTCCACAATTTGATAGAAAAGCACATGGTCTAAATGTATTTTTTTCAAACCTAACCTCATTGGGTAAAGTGAACATTAGGACTACCCAAAGGCATTAAGACTATGTTATTTTACAGACTAAAAATATTACTGTACCATCAAGGGCCTGGAATATTCGTCTCCTCTCTTAGTAACTAGAGATATCATTATGTTAGCCATTGCTCTGAAGTCTTGAACAGAATTTAAGGAAAAGGCTATGCTTTCCTATTAACAATATATAAAGGACCTTGGTTTATCTAAATCTTCGAGCTCAGCATGGGGAACTTCTTTGTCCTTGTTGTTTCAGGATGGGCGAAAAAGAGGCATCCTATTCTATGAGGCCTTGCCTACAGTTTAAAAAAGAAGCCTAGTGTTAGAAAGTACTTTAGCTAATGCAATTTTAAATTATGGTTTTGTCCACAAGGATGATTTTGTTTAAAAGTGTTACTATGATGCTCCCTGAGCAAGTTAAATCAACTTTGCTAGAATGAAAACCAGCAAGTGGATGGTGGTAAAACATCAACTTCTGAAATATCTTTCAAGAATGCTACATTTAACAAACAGTACATAAAAGCATTACATTTATATTGACCTAACCAAGGTTAGGCCAATCTAAATGTCCAGACATGCAAATGTTAACAGGACTTACATTACATGACATGCCTGATCTAAAGTTAGTTCACCTTAAATCAACTTGGGTTAACCCATCCAAAAATGAGTTAATCCAATCTAGTGAATGCCTGTTTGCATTAACAAAGCAGCACCAGGGCTTAGAAAACACAACCACTTGCCCTGACCCTGACTGGGCTAGTCCCTCTCCGCATGGAACCACCAACCTCTGTGCCCAGAATTACTTGCCTGAGGCTTCCCAGGCTCCTTCTGATTAAGGTTTAGGCAGCTTAAAGTAAGCTGTCTAAACCTAAACCAGGTCCCAAAACTCTTTGTTTGCCCCCGAAGGGCGGGTCCCCATGTGCAGGGGTATGTGCTGGTAGAGGCACAAACAGCACCACCATAAATTTGTGCTGCTGCTTTGTGCCTCCTCGCAATCCCCTGCACATGCACTTCAGCATGCAGCAAATTGTGTCAGGTAGGAGCAGGGATATTCTACCCCTACCTACATGAGGGGTCAGATGAAGACCTTTCAAAACAGCATCTTCTATAACTCCTGTCTGCCTGCCTGCCAGCCTATCACTGTTTTCAGAATGGGAGGAGGGAAAGGAAGTAGAGGGAGTTTGGTCTGGGGGTTTTTCAGCCCCCACTGGAGGGTGGGACAGGTGTTTTTGAGCCTCCCCAAGGTGGGGAAGGGGCTCTAATTCACCCATTCCACTCTCCAGCACAGGCTGGGAAACCCTTAAAGTGAGCTTCCTCTGCTCCCTTTCCCCCCTCCCATTGCCTCCTGAACACACTTCTTGTTGGTCTAATAAAAGATATAATCTCTACTACGAGTCCTGATTGCTTTTTCCTTTAGACCAATACAGCTACACCCTGGATACCTGACACATGTAAGATACTGAATTGTAGCCAATTTTTAAAAATGAAATCTTCATATTTTCCCAAGCAGGAAGCAACTGTGATCACCTGAAACCTGATATCCTTCTCCTGCCTTTGTTTCAAGGTAATCTGCATCATCACAGATCCTCACAGGAGGTGAGAGGCTCCATACCAGCTATGAACTGACTGCCCAGAGCAGTTTACCAGCTATTGACTCCTCTGTGAAATCTATGAAATATGAAACTTTCATTTGAAATATAAACTTTCATTTCTACCCAGGAGAACTTTTACAATCTTTTCTCCAATGCCTGATGAAGGGTGTTTGTGACTGAAAGCTTGCAAATATAGAAATTGCTTTGCAAAAATCTTGTTGGTCTAATAAAAGATGATATCTCTACTACAAGTCCTGATCACCTTTTCCTCAAGACCAATGTGGCTACAACCAGGATACTGGAAAAAATATGATTAGATATTTCAGTATCAAGATCTTTAGAAGGCTATAAATTTTTAAGTTTTGAGAAAGAGTCAGCCTCCAGCAAATGGAGGAAGCTTTTTTTTGCACAAGTTGAAGGGTTTCTTTGAAAGAAAGCTGGTAGCAGTCACTATCATAAACAGAATAGTGGTATACATGGACCACATCTGTGGTCTTATAGGAGCTCTCTCACCATTGTTCAATGCCACTAAAATGCAGAAGTTGAGCTGTTGTATAGTACAGAATAATTTATGATATCTAATTTACATGAAAAAGAAATATTATACATAATACTGATTAGGCAAACAGCATACTCAAGGCCATATGTCTCTATTTTTCTATTAAGTTTTCACATTTTCATTTATGTTGCAGTTTTGTAAGCCATTTATCACTGTGGTACTGGAACTAAGTGGCAATGTAATAGATGTGATACTGATTATTAAATCAGATTATCAAAAGATAGTATATTTATTTATAAGGGCCTCTTAACCTGAGTTGATTAAACTGTAACCTTGACTTAGAGAGTCAATGCTTATGTGTTGACAATTTATATACTTTAATTCGTTTTCTAAAACATATATGTGGGGATACAAAAACGTCTTCTACAAATGTAAAAACTCTGAAGCAACACCATGCAACACTGTGACTAAATAGGATGTTTAAGGGAATATATGAGTAGGGCGACACAAGATATGCCCTACCCTAGTCTGAAAACTTTAACTTACAGTCCTTAAGAAAAGTCCTTGATATTGAAGTGACATATCTTAGAATATCATGCCTTACTATCTTATGCATAAAAGCTGGCAGGATCAAGCCTTAAATCTGGAAAGAACAAATAAGTGAAAATTGGAATCTGGCATTACTACAAGACCAGGCTTACAGTTGAATCGGTCTTTCAGAAAAAAAAGTTTAAAGTTTACAGGTGCTGCTTAAGAACGATATAACTAACCATAGATGGTAATTTCCATAATTTTTAGTACTTATTTTGTTTTCAAGTACCTTGTGTAATGGCACTTCTTTAAATTTCACTTTACAATATTAATGCAAACTATGACTTGTCTTGAAATATTAACTACATCTGAGAATCACTGAAATTGCCATCACTGTCATCATTTTTTGAAAAACAAAGACTATTTAAAAATATTTCTGGAAAGCTCACAGTAAAACTGTCAGAGAATCCAGAGCTGGGGCAAAGCAAGTCAGAAAGGAGAAGAGCAGAAAAACATATTTTCAGAAGGTGCAGGTGATCTAATGTAATGTACAACTCCTAAACCACATTTGTCTATACAGTAAACAAGTTATAGACAAAACTACATTTACCTCCACCACATGAGAAATTTAAATTGTGTATTGGTACCTGAACACAGCATACAAATCTGCCTGATTTTCCCATTGATTTTTAAGCATAATGGATGTCTGCTTAATTGTCCCAGTTCATGAAACGATCGATTCCATTGGGCCCAAAAGATTTTCCTTTTCCCCCTCTTAAATTATAATAATATTTTAAAATATGAATACCTTTTATTTTAAAAATAAGTAATGAGAACCTCCAGAATATTTGTTTTTTTAGAATGAAAATAAACCTTGTAGGTATTACCTTAAAAATGCTGACCAATACTCAATTCATATAATTTAGAGGTTCTTAAAAATGACGTCTACTGAAAGCTTACAGTGACTTGCAGAAACTGTTAATATGTATAGGTGCTGGCCATTCCTTTGTGTAAGTTACTCTTTGATGTGCAGATAAGCAACTCTCATGGACCCAGAGGAACATACATCCAACTCCAGCTTCTTTTGTGCAGAATGAAGTGTATTTTCTACCTAATAGGACTTTTATTACTTTAATTTTCCCTCAGTCTGAAGAAGGGCATGTGTGCCCCAAAGCTTGCAAAGACAGATTTTTTTTGTGTGTGTTATTTTGTAGTTGGTCTAATAAAAGGTATCATCTCTTAACCACGAGTTCTAGGGTTTTGCATTGCTAGGCAAGTGCATTCAAGGATGCATTTGGTAAAGTGGGAATTCAGGAAGGTATGTTGAAGAATATGTGTAATTTTTTTTTTTTTTAAAGTACAAGGTTTGTGTTCATGTTATATGGAGTACTGGGCAAAACATCTATTAGGTCATTTGAATTGATTCAGAAATTTGTAAAAACAAAAATAAGTGCAGGATTGTCTGGTTTGATACTATGCTATTTTTATGATTTAAAAAGCTGAAGAAAATTGAGCAGGGTAAAGCTTGTAATTTAAAAAATCTATTGGAAAATGCTTCCTTGACATCATCTTGGACCTGGACATCTGAGAGGCCTGATCCTTTTTTCCATAGAAGAAGAAAGGATTTACCCTGCTTGATCAGGTCACCTCTGCCTAGGGACATTGTATAAAGATACACAAATACTGAGCTACAGACGCTCCCTTCCCCCAACTCCTACTTGCCTGTGGCTGACAGCTGGCTATAGGCAGGAGGCAGGGCTGGATGGAAGGGATGTGAACTGAGAAAGCCAGTGCCAGGTCCAGAAGCCTCCATTTTGCCCCCCTCCCAGCTACCTGGCTAGGAGGTGTACCTGGCCATTCAAGAAGTTTTGCCCAACTACCTCATCTGCCTTGTCAACCCACAGAGGGTAGTTACCACCTTCCACCATGTGGGCTTCCCCAAATGTGTGTGGGCTGTGGACAGCACCCACATCCTCACCCTCTGCTTGCCCCAAGGTATCCAGTAGTTCATCAAGTGCAAGAACTTGTTTTCCATCATCCTCCAAGATGTTGTCGACCATGGAGGATGCTTCACCCACATCTTCTCTGGCTGGGTGGGCAACATCCACAACATAAGGGTCTTCCACAACTCCACCTTCCCCAAGATGATGAAGAACAGACACTATACCACTAGGGTTCCCAAAACTGGTGTTAGTGTAATCCTTGTTCCATCCTTCTTCATCATGGACCCAGCCTACTCTCCTGTCCTGGCTCATGAATCCCTACAAGGAGCAGTTGGACCGCTGGAAGGAGCACTTCAACTATGCTGCATGACTGGAATGCATTTTCAGCCACCTCAAGGCATGTTGGTGAGCTTTAAGCATGCACCTTGAGGTGGATAAGGAGTAACTGTATGCCTCACCACTGTTGCCTGCATCCTCCACAACATCTGTGATCGCAAAGGGCAGGTCTTTCAGTATGGACTCAGGAGAGACTCCACCAGGCCTAGGATCAGGGAGGACCAAGTTAGGGAACTTCTGGATGGGCTGGACATGTGCAAATCAGCAGGTCCAGATGCTCTCCACCACAAGGTTCTGAGGGAATTGGCAGGGGTTATCAAGGGGCCCCTGGCATGGCTTTATGAGCACTCATGGTGCTCTGGCGAGGTGTCAGATGACTGGAAGAAGGCCAATGTGGTCCCCATTTTCAAAAAAGGGAGGAGGGAGGACCCGGGCAACTATAGGCCCATTAGTCTTACTTTGATCCTGGGGAAGCTTTTTGAGAAGATCATCCAGGAGCATGTCTGTGAAGGACCAGCAGGAAGGATAATGCTCAGGGGCAACCAGCATGGGTTCATTAGGGGCAGGTCCTGTCAGACCAACCTGATTGCCTTCTACAATCAGGTCATAAAATCATTGGAAGCAGGTGTCGCGGTGCATGTAGTCTTTCTGGACTTCAGGAAGGCCTTTGACACTGTCTCCTACCCCATTCTCATTAAAAAGCTAGGCAACTGTGGCATTGATGCCTACACAGTCAGACGGGTCACAAATTGGCTAAGGGGCCGCACCCAGAGAGTGGTGGTGGATGGGTCATATGCAACGTGGAGGGATGTGGACAGTGGAGTCCCCCAGGGCTTGATCCTCAGGCTTGCACTGTTCAATTTCTGTATTAGTGACTTGGCTGAGGGGGTGAAAATCACCGTGTTCAAATTCGCTGACAACACCAAGATTTGGGGTGGGGTGGGCACGCTAGAAGGGAGGGAGAAGATACAGATGGACCTGGACAGGTTATAGGGGTGGGTAAATGAGAATAGGATGGGATTCAATACTGACAAGTGCAAAGTGCTGCACTTGGGCACTAAGAACCAGCAGCATACCTATAGGCTGGGGAACTCCTTTCTCGAAAGCACAATGGCAGAAAGAGATCTTGGAGTTATTATCTATTCCAAAATGAACATGGGCCACCAATGTAAGGATGTGGTCAGTAAGGCTAACCACACCTTGCAATGCATCCCCAGATTCATCACAAACAGGGATAAGGCGGTGATCCTCCCCCTCTATGCAACATTAGTCAGGCCCCAGTTGGAATACTGTGTCTGGGTTCTGCACTTTAGTTCTGGGTGCTGCACTTTAGGAGGGATGTGGCCAGCATTGGGAGGGTCCAGAGGAGGGCCACTCACATGATCCAGAGACAGCAGGGCAGACCCTATGAGGAGAGGCTACAGGACCTGAACCTGTTTAGCCTTCAAAAGAGAAGGCTGAGGGGGACCTGGTGGCCATCGGCACTCGGGAACCAGCAGCGGGAAGGAGAGGAGGCAGCACACGTGTGTCTCGCACGCAGGTGTGCCCTTTTTACCAACCAACTGACCGGAGGCGGCGGCGGCAGCAGCAACAACAGAGGAATCGGCAGCGGGGGCAGCAGCAGCTGATCCCCCGAAGGTAAGTGGGGCGGAGGGACCCGGCGCAGCTGAGCCGGATCCGGAGGGGAAGCCCCCCGGGTCCCATATAGCTGAGCCGGTAGAGAGCCGCGCTCCCGAGCCGCGCGGCGCGAACAGAGCGCACAAACAGGCGCGCTCTGTAAGAGCACGCCGGCGTTTGCGCGGGCGTTCGCGCCGGAGGGCGGGCCACGAGGGCCAGGAGTGGGACTCCTGTAGGGGTAGGGCGTAGACACCGCGCAGGTTTACAAACAGCAGCTTGTAGAATGGTGTCTACGAGGAGTACTGCTAGGGCCTCTGCCCAGGGGGACAAGGCTACCAGGGGCAGGTCTGAGGACTCCACCCAGACCGAGCCCATGGGGGAGCCGGTGTCCCCCTACCTCCTGGCCTGTGGGGTATCCCCAGCAGTGCCGGGGGGAGCAGAGATTGGGGGCCCCCACACCTGTCCAGCAGGTGCCCGTCTTAGGGCTCTGGAGGCGCAGGTGAGGGAGCTCCGGGAGGAGGTTAGCAGGCTGAGGGGGATCAGGGAGGCGGAGGATGAAATTGACAGTTACTTCCTTTCCCTGCAGGCCCAGGCACCCAAGGAAGAAGCACCCCGGGGAATACCCTCCACAGCAGAGTGGCAGACGGTCACAGCCAGGACCGGAGCGGCACGCAGTGAACCGGTACCAGCTTCTCCAGTCCAACTGGTGAACAGGTACGAGGCCCTGGCGACCCTGCAGGAGATGGAAGGGGAGGAGGACACCCTTGGGCAAGAAGAAACACCACGTTCTTCACACTCCAAACAGATCAAGAGATCCACGATGACCCAGAGGAGGAGGCGACGAGTGCTCGTCATAGGAGACTCCATCCTGAGAGGTACGGAAGGACCCATCTGTCGCCAGGACCCCTCGGCACGAGAGGTATGCTGCCTCCCTGGAGCAAAGATTCGGGATGTGACAGAGGTAATCCAGGCCAGGATCAAGCCCACCGATTATTTCCCCATGGTCCTAGTCCATGTGGGTACTAATGATGCGGCCAGGAGAACCCCCAATCACTTGATGGCGGACTACTGTGCTCTGGGCGGTGTGCTGAAGGAGTTCGGTGCTCAGGTGGTTTTCTCTTCCATCCTACCAGTGACCGGACGAGGAAGACGGCAGGAGAACTGCATCAGAGAGACCAACTGGCGGCTTCGGCAGTGGTGTCTCGAGGCAGGCTTCGGCTTCCTGGACAATGACCCACACATCACGACGAGGGACATGCTCAGCTGGGATGGGCTTCACCTGTCCCCCAAAGGTAAGCGTGTGTTTTCTTCTAGGTTGGCGGATCTCCTCCGGCGGGCTTTAAACTAGGCTCGTCGGGGGGAGGGGAGTACGAGGGCAGGGGAAGCTGTGGACCACCAAACCATGTGGCACCCACAAGGACAGCCCAGCCTGAAGAAGGAGAACATTGGGAACCTGAAAGCCATTGGGAGGCCAGCACTACAGAACAGGTAAGGAACAAGAAGGTAAGAAACAATGGGCCCCATGGGACTCGGAGTGGGGGGGCAGCAAAGGCACCAGTCGCAGGGCTCAAGTGCCTATATACTAATGTTAGGAGCATGGGGAACAAGCAGGATGAACTAGCGCTTCTGCTTGCACTAAACACCTATGACTTAGTGGGGCTAACAGAGACCTGGTGGGATTCATCCCATGACTGGGCGGTACATATTGAGGGCTATAGATTGTATAGAAAGGACAGGTCGGGGAAGAAAGGGGGGGGGTTGCACTTTATGTCAGTGAGCAATACACATCAACCCTCATCAAGACAGAATCCGAGGTTGAGGAAGTAGAAGGATTGTGGGTTAGGCTACATGGGGGGCAAGGAGAAAGGGATTTGGTGGTAGGGGTCTGTTACAGACCCCCACACCAAGGGGAAGAAATAGATGCGGGGCTCCTGAGGCAACTCTCGGAGACCATAAAAGCTAAAGAGGCGGTAGTCATGGGGGACCTAAACTACCCGGACATCTGCTGGGAGACGCAGACAGCAAGGTCCCATCGCTCACGCAGGTTTCTAACTTGTGTACAGGACCTCCACCTGACACAGGAGGTGCATGGTCCCACTAGGGGGAATGCCATACTGGATCTGGTATTGGCAACGGGAGATGACATGATAGGGGACCTCCAGATCGGTAGCCATTTGGGAGACAGTGATCACCTAATAATAGAATTCAACATAAGACGGTGAGTGGGTAAGGTAACTAGTAGGGTGAAAGTGCTAGACTTTAGGAAAGCTGATCTCATTGCACTCAGGCAATTAGTCAAGGAAGCACTGCAGAGTAGGAGTTTTGATGGGATGGGAGCCCAAGAAGGGTGGCTGTGCCAAAAGGAAACGATCCTTTGGGCACAAAGCAAGACGATCCCCGAGTGAGGCAAAAGAGGGAAAGGGGCCAGGAGGCTTCCATGGCTGACCAGAGAAATCCAGGGCAGCCTAAGGGCCAAAAGGGGAGCACATAAAAAGTGGAAACAGGGTGAGATCACTAAAGATGAATATACCTCCTCTGCTCGTGCTTGTAGGGAGGCAGTTAGGCGGGCCAAAGCTACAATGGAGCTGAGGATGGCAACCCAAGTAAAGGACAACAAGAAATTATTTTTTAGATATATTGGGAGTAAAAGGAAGGCCCAGGGAGGAATAGGACCCCTGCTAAATGGGCAGAAACAATTGGTGACAGATAGGGGGGACAAGGCTGAACTCCTCAATGAGTTCTTTGCCTCAGTGTTCCTAAGCGAGGGGCACGACAAGTCTCTCACTGGGGTTGTAGAGAGGCAGCAGCAAGGCACCAGACTTCCATGCGTAGATCCTGAGGTGGTGCAGAGTCACTTGGAAGAACTGGATGCCTTTAAGTCAGCAGGCCCGGATGGGCTCCATCCGAGGGTGCTGAAGGCACTGGCCGACGTCATTGCAGAGCCACTGGCAGGAATATTCGAATGCTCGTGGCGCACGGGCCAAGTCCCGGAGGACTGGAAAAGGGCTAACGTAGTCCCCATTTTCAAAAAGGGGAGGAAGGAGGACCCGGGCAACTATAGGCCGGTCAGTCTCACCTCCATCCTTGGTAAAGTATTTGAAAAAATTATCAAGGCTCACATTTGTGATAGCCCGGCAGGACAAATTATGCTGAGGGGAAACCAGCATGGGTTTGTGGCGGGCAGATCGTGCCTGACCAACCTAGTCTGTTTCTATGACCAGGTTACGAAACGCCTGGACACAGGAGGAGGGGTGGATGTCGTATACTTAGACTTCAGGAAGGCCTTCGATACGGTATCCCACCCCATACTGGTGAACAAGTTAAGAGGCTGTGATGTGGATGACTGCACAGTCCGGTGGGTGGCGAATTGGCTAGAGGGTCGCACCCAAAGAGTCATGGTAGATGGGTCGGTCTCGACCTGGAAGGGTGTGGGCAGTGGGGTCCCGCAGGGTTCGGTCCTTGGACCGATACTCTTTAATGTCTTCATCAGCGACTTGGACGTGGGAGTGAAATGTACTCTGTCCAAGTTTGCATATGACACAAAGCTATGGGGAGAAGTGGACACGCCGGAGGGCAGGGAACAGCTGCAGGCAGACCTGGACAGGTTGCACAAGTGGGCAGAAAACAACAGGATGCAGTTCAACAAGGAGAAATGCAAAGTGCTGCACCTAGGGAGGAAAAATGTCCAGCACACCTACAGCCTAGGGAATGACCTGCTGGGTGGCACAGAGGTGGAAAGGGATCTTGGAGTCCTAGTGGACTCCAAGATGAACATGAGCCGGCAGCGTGACGAAGCCATCAGAAAAGCCAATGGCACTTTATCGTGCATCAGCAGATGCATGACAAATAGGTCCAGGGAGGTGATACTTCCCCTCTATAGGGCGTTGGTCAGACCGCAGTTGGAGTATTGCGTGCTATTCTGGGCGCCACACTTCAAGAAGGATGCGGATAACCTGGAGAGGGTACAGCGAAGGGCAACTTGAATGGTCAAGGGCCTGCAGACCAAGCCCTACGAGGAGAGACTAGAGAAACTGGACCTTTTCAGCCTCCGCAAGAGAAGGTTGAGAGGCGACCTTGTAGCTGCCTATAAGTTCATCACGGGGGCACAGAAGGGAATTGGTGAGGATTTATTCACCAAGGCGCCCCCGGGGGTTACAAGAAACAATGGCCACAAGCTAGTAGAGAGCAGATTTAGACTGGACATAAGGAAGAACTTCTTCACAGTTCGAGTGGCCAAGGTCTGGAACGGGCTCCCAAGGGAGGTGGTGCTCTCCCCTACCCTGGGGGTCTTCAAGAGGAGGTTAGATAGGCATCTAGCTGGGGTCATCTAGACCCAGCACTCTTTCCTGCTTATGCAGGGGGTCGGACTTGATGATCTATTGAGGTCCCTTCCGACCCTAACATCTATGAATCTATGAATCTATGAATCTATAAACTTACCAGAGGGACCAGTGGGGAATGGGAGAGACCCTGTTCCCCCAAGCACCTCCCAGAGTAACAAGGAATAATGACCATAAGTTGTTTGAGAGTAGATTCAGGCTGGAAAGTAGAAGGCACTATTTCACAGTCAGGGCAGCTAGGATCTGGATCCAACTTCCAAGGGAAGTGGTGCTGGCTCCTACCTTGAGGATCTTTAAGAGGAAGCTTCATGATTTCCTAGCTGGGGTCATATGAGCCCAGTATTCTCTCCTGCCCAGGGCAGGGGGTCAGACTTGAAGATCTACTTAGGTCCCTTCTGACCCTACATCTATGAATCTATGAATCTATGAGAACTAGATGGGGAAGCATGGCAAACCGAGCATGTGTGGTGGCTGGCTAAAACACTCTCCTACTGGAAATGATTCACACTAGTCTGGTAAACTGGCAGAGAGTTCCAGTTCAGGAAGCCCTGACCAATTACCTCCTGGCCTTTTGAAGTTGGGGGTATTCCCTAGATGAGTAAAGCCAGAGGTCTTTACAGGGGTGGAGTCCCCAAGTTCCCACAGTCCAGCACCACTCTAGGGACCTCCTACCATGGTTTTCTTTGATTCTGTGAGGCAATCATGGGTTCCCACAAGCCTCGCTGGCTGGACACCTTCCTCCTAAGGGTTACATACAAGGAAGGATGTGGGGGAATGCAACTCAACAAGTGGGTGACCCTGATCCACTGTCTTCCTGAGAGGTGTAGGGAGTGGGGAGACTGGCTGCAGGGCAGGAGAAATTGCCATATCAGGAGCCATAAAACCATGCCCTCTGCTTCTCCATGGGATCATGCCACCTTCACTTATGGTTCTGGGTTCCCTTCAAGGACTTCAACCCCATGATCCTTGACAAGGACCAGCAGGTGCCTATCCCCACTGTGGCTGGACTAATTCCTGCTGTTTGTGGAGACCCTTGTGCCTCTCACTCCAGGAAAGACTCCCCAGAGCAAGGCACAGAATGCTGACAGGGACTGGGCAGCAGATTTTCCTACAACACCTGGTCTGGGGGCCTAGAGGTTCTCACTGAGAGGAAACTACAGTGTTGCAAGTTTGGTGTTATAGGTGGTCACAAAGTGGTCCAGGGCTCTGTCCATAAACTCCCTCACCTGGTGCTGGGATTCTGACAGTTCTGCTGAGGCCTGGGTAGCTTCAGAAGAACTGTGGATGGCCATCTTGAGCCTCCATTCCTGGATCTCAGCAGCCTGGATTTAGGCATCTCCCAGCCTCAGGATGATTCCCATCCACATCCACAGTCTAGCTTCATGCTGGTGACTCAGATCATGGCACCAAGAGTGAAGTACATGCCCAGTGCTCAGAGGCAGCTTCTAAGACCTGCATCATCTTCTCCTTTTTCCTTTGATGCCTCCTTCAGACCTCTCTCATGCACTCTGCAGCTATGCAATAGCCTGGGCTTTAGTCATCTTCACATCTTCCATGTGCTTCCCTTCCACATATGGGTGTTTTCTCTGTAATTAGGGTCCCATTGTGCTTTTGTGTCAACTAACAAACTTTGCTAATACAATGGGGTATAAGGGCAAAAGTTTTAAACTATGCTGGGATTTGGCTGGGAAGACAGGCAGACATGTCAAGTTATCAGTGGTAAATTCCCTAGGTCTGGGAGCACACCACAGGTCTCCACCCAACACAATTGAGACCAGGTTCCTGGTTGTTCTGTGGATGTACATCAGGCCCTACAGTGGTTCTGGGATGGGTTGCCAGGGAAGGAAGATGTGGGTCTTTCCACAGGAACTGCAGTGGGCACTTGCACCACTCCCTCAGAGAATCCAAGGGCCTGGGATTCTGTTTGGATTTGGGCAATCCCAAGACCAGGCAGGGCCTGCCCACTCATGGGATACCAGTGGAGCTATCAAAGTTAAGCAACTTTAGTTACATCTCAACCACTTCTGCATTTCTTCCATGCAGAAGCAGTACTTCCTTGTCAATGTTTTCCTGGCAAGAGACAGTTAGCTCCAAAGGCATGAGATTTACTATTATTCCTAGAGCACTCCCACCCAGTACGCCCTGCTCATACTATAGGAGATGGTTCCCTGGGAGGTATACAGTGCCTGAAAATGAATCACCTCTTTTGCAGGCAGGAAGCCAGGGTTCCTGTTCAGTGTGAGAATCAAGTTTGAATGCTACCTGTGGCTCTGCTATGATGACTCAGCACCTGAGGATGCCCTTGCAATTGCAACGAATATTGATACAGTACGGTGCTCAACACATTATGACCTGACCAAAGGAGGTTCACCCCCTTGCCTGCCACATGCTTCCCTTGACTTTCTGTATCCATTCTCCAGTTTCAAATTTAGCTGGTGGGTGAAGAAAAACTTTGAGGGGTTGGGGCAGGAGCCACTGTCCAGGATTGGGATAGGGTCATGACTGGGATAAGTGGGTGGGCTTTGAGAGTTCAGTACAGTGACTACTGGCATCATGAGACTCAGAGTTTCCTTGCTATTTTGGACTTTCCCCTAGGATCAGATCCATAGAGGGGGGAGGACAGACTGCTCAAGTGCCACCTGCAGGCCTCTCTAAATGTATACCCTGGGAGTCACCCTGTCAGCTGGACCAGATTGGTTGCATTTACAGTTACTTCATGGGACTCCTGCTGTCTCATCAATGACTTTCTTGGAAATAGAAAGAGGGTAGGTAGTATGGATGGAGGGAGGGATTTGGGCAGACAGGATTTTTTTTTCTGGTTCCTTATATAATTCAACTTTGAGAGTTCTTAGAAGTGCCTGTTTTCACATTTCCCTGAACACATTGTCCTATCTGTTACCCAGCCCCATGGCTCTGATGAGTGGGGCAAATTTAGTGTGCCAAACCCTCATACTTGTAACTGTTTCTTACACTTGACCCACAGGGTTAAAGAAATGCTTTTGCTGCTTTTCCCTGAGTCAAAAGGTGTTTGAGGTGGCAGGACAGCAGAATATCTCAGATCCAGGGGTGGGCGTGGGCTGTTTCCAGGCACCACTTAACGTAGGTGGGAGAAGTAGTCAGCTATTTTCATTATCTGAGGATGACCCTGTGAGATAAGGAGCGTGGTATGAAGAGGACAGGTTTATGTTCACAGGTGCTTGCAGATGGGCTGCAAATCTCCAAGGCCAGGAGCTCAGCACTTCAGGGCTGCACTCAAAGAAGGTGGGGGAAGAAGGGGAGAGTCACTGGGTGCCTGCTCCTGGGCACCCAGTTCTTCCTTCTCCTTGGGGTCCTCCTCCCCCAGCTCCTGCTGGGAGGGCTCTAGTATCAGCTGCTACTACCCCTCCCTATTGGTTCCATAATTGTACAAAGTGGAGATGGTCTATTGGTGGTGAGGAAGTGGGGCAGCTCCTAAATAAAAGGACAAGGTGTGCCTCCTGCTACCAAACATCTTGCTGGTGTCATGCATGCATTTGTACTGCACTTTCATCCATTTGGTCTTCACCTGGCACTGAACCCAGTGCCTGTTATAGCCCTTCACTTGCATCCATTTGGCAATCCACTCAAACAAATCTCTGTTTCAGTGCCCAGTGTGAAGCTGCTCCTGGGTCTTTTGCTCACCCCAGATAAAGATGAAGTTCCTCAACTCTGTGAGCACCCAGTGGTATGCCTAGGTGGTGTATCAAAGGAGGAGAGGATGGGGTCTGTAGTAGTGTGACAGTGTTTGTGGGGTTTCACTGCACATGATTCATAGATTCATAGATTCATAGATGTTAGGGTCGGAAGGGACCTCAATAGATCATCGAGTCCGACCCCCTGCATAAGCAGGAAAGAGTGCTGGGTCTAGATGACCCCAGCTAGATACTCATCTAACCTCCTCTTGAAGACCCCCAGGGTAGGGGAGAGCACCACCTCCCTTGGGAGCCCGTTCCAGACCTTGGCCACTCGAACTGTGAAGAAGTTCTTCCTAATGTCCAGTCTAAATCTGCTCTCTGCTAGCTTGTGGCCATTGTTTCTTGTAACCCCCGGGGGCGCCTTGGTGAATAAATACTCACCAATTCCCTTCTGTGCCCCTGTGATGAACTTAAAGGCAGCCACAAGGTCGCCTCTCAACCTTCTCTTGCAGAGGTTGAAAAGGTCCAGTTTCTCTAGTCTCTCCTCGTAGGGCTTGGTCTGCAGGCCCTTGACCATTCGAGTTGCCCTTCTCTGGACCTTCTCCAGGTTATCCGCATCCTTCTTGAAGTGTGGCGCCCAGAATTGCATGCAGTACTCCAACTGCGGTCTGACCAGCGCCCTATAGAGGGGAAGTATCACCTCCCTGGACCTATTCGTCATGCATCTGCTGATGCACGATAAAGTGCCATTGGCTTTTCTGATGGCTTCGTCACACTGCTGGCTCATGTTCATCTTGGAGTCCACTAGGACTCCAAGATCCCTCTCCACCTCTGTGCCACCCAGCAGGTCATTCCCTAGGCTGTAGGTGTGCTGGACATTCTTCCTCCCTAGGTGCAGCACTTTGCATTTCTCCTTGTTGAACTGCATTCTGTTGTTTTCTGCCCACTTGTCCAACTTATACAGGTCTGCCTGCAGCTGTTCCCTGCCCTCCGGCGTGTCCACTTCTCCCCATAGCTTTGTGTCATCTGCAAACTTGGACAGAGTACATTTCACTCCCACGTCCAAGTCGCTGATGAAGACATTAAAGAGTATCGGTCCAAGGACCGAACCCTGCGGGACCCCACTGCCCACACCCTTCCAGGTCGAGACCGACCCATCTACCACGACTCTTTGGGTGCAACCCTCTAGCCAATTTGCCACCCACCGGACTGTGCAGTCATCCACATCACAGCCTCTTAACTTGTTCACCAGTATGGGGTGGGATACCGTATCGATGGCCTTCGATATGAGTGTGGGTCTGGCTGCAAAGAGGTGGGTGGATGCATTTGGCTTTCCCTTTCACTCCAACTGAGTGAAGCCCTTGCTCCAGAGCGACCAGGTCTCCAGTGCTCAGGCCTCCCCATGACTTCAAAATTTCCAGGGGCTTCCAGTTGGGTGTTTTGATGATGAAGCCAAGTGCAGGCTGAGTGCCAGCACACCTCCTTAGAAGGTAGGAAGGCAACAAAGTATACTGGGATGCTGAAAAACAGAGATCTAACTTAAGTAGATAGGGTAACAGTACAGGCATTTGATATATCATTCTACTCTGAATCACATTTGATTTGTACTTTGGAAACCATTTATGTCTAGGTCATTTGCACCATTTTAAACCCAACCTATGAACTGTGAATGTCTGAACCTATGGGCTCTAAACCTATTGGTTTAGAAGGATCTATATTCACTTGGACCAATTTAAGTACAATGTCTGCATGTACCCTTAGTGTTTTTACACAATGAACTAATGTTTCCCCCATGGCTTCTTATTCAGGAGAATGTCTTCTAAAAGAATCAGAAGTTGCATTCAATTTCTTAAACTATCTAGGACCTTTCCTGGACCCTGTTCTTTTTACATACTTATTTTTTGTGTATATAGCTGTCAGCTACTTTTAGCCTCATTTTTCCCCTAAGCACGAAGGATTAAGACTTCCTATTAAGTCCAGTACTGGGCCAGGTTATATTTTCTATTCTTCTCGTCTTTTGTGTTATGCTGGAGGGCACTTCAGGCAGACTGCAGCTAACAGCATGGTTTTATGATGGGAATGTTTGATGGTACAAAGTACAAACTGTTCCTGTACATCTTTTATTATTTCCTTATGGCAACACAGTTGAGTTTAGATTAGGTGTTCCTTTTATATTAGAAGTTATCTAAGTTTAGTTCAAATTCACTGAATTTTTGTTCTAGATTTTCTTTGTTTTGGGTTTTTAATTTCATTTATGGTATTTGAAACTATTTCCTTTCTCTTTTGCCTGAGACATGAATGATGGGTATAACTTTAAAATATGTATTTCTATATGATAAAGGCAGGCACAACCTACATACTAGCACATTGTGTGCCACAATGTAATTGAGCAAAAAAACCCAAAAAGGCTTTGCCTGGTAAATAAATACATTTAAGCTGCTATTTGAAAGCCATCCAAAAACTTGCTTAAGTGTGTGCATTTTATTATTACTACAAACTTTATAAAAGTACTTATCACTGCTGTGTCAATTTTTTCACAACTAGATTATGAGTAAAGAATGTTGCTGAGAGACCATGAGAGTTTCAAAGCTAACTAGCAGGTTTTCATAGATTCATAGATTCATAGATTGTAGAGTTGGAAGGTGTCTTGAGTGGCCGGAGCCGACCCGAGGATCGCTAGTTTAATCGGACGTCAGGCGGGCCAGCGGTGGAGAGGCAAGATGGCTTATTGGCTTTAAAAGATTGCTTTTACTTACGCCGCATAGAATGGCAGTGCAGGCCTCGAGGTAGCTTGCTTGCATTGTCACGGATAGCAAAACAAGTTACGAGGTAATGAGTTTATGAATGAAAAGGAACCTGCAGGATAGCGGGGTACGTCAAAAGGAACCGCTGACGGGGAGATATCGGTGGGTGATCAGTCTGCCAAGTTTCCTTGATCGTGCTACAGAGTTCTCCGTGTTTACTCTGCAACATGCTCAGAGGTCTCCGACTTGGGCGGAAGTTGCATGAACTTTTATATGTCCGGAGTAGCCAATAATGGACTGAATACTAATGAGGCGGAACGTGAGCAAATTTAAAAGTAACTGCGGTTATTCAGGACAGTTCTATTGTGACAGGGGCACTCAACTCATTTGGTTATGACATGCCCCCTTGACCATGTCACAATAGACAAGGGAATGAGATTACAGGCAATTTTCGTCCAGGAACTCGTTACTGTCACAAGGTTTAGCATAACACGCAGATATACATATATATAAAAATGAACAGTTTAACAAGTTACTTTTTTAACAAACTATAAAATACAACGATTCATGTACACAACAACGATTATCGCGATTAACGGTAAACACAAAGTAACTAAAGACGTTGACAATTGAATTAACCTAAATGCAGCAAATTGTTACCCTTAATTCTATGCAATTTTCCTCTAATTCAATTTTTCAAGGTAACTGAGAGTGGGGTATTAGATTAATGCCCCCTATACAGAGGGTTCCTATAATCGTCTGATATATAAACACACACTCACACACATACACACACGCATACATACACATATATACATATATACACACGAAGACATTTGTTTAGTGGAGTAACCTCATTATGCTCATAGAACACTGATTTTTCGTGCCGTCATTACCAATTTAACTTCTTTCCTCATTTCTTTGCTTAAGACTATCGAAACACATCAACCTTGTCATGCATCACTACCTGACACTAAACACTTTCTTCCCTCCATCCAAAGCCTTCAAGTTTCCCCTCTTCTCTCTCTCTCAAATCAATGCTTCTGTCTACACCCGACCTTTCTGTAACATCCCCAAAACCTTCAGATCACCAATGCTGTTCTCTCTTGGTAATCCAGAGCTTGCATAATCTGGTTATAGTCAACATGTCAAACAACTTGGACTGCTCCGTTAAGTGAGTTATCCTTCCCACTCAAAACATTATGGCTTGGCTTCACTGCGTCTTGAACAAACAAAACAAAACAAAAACAAGTATATACAAGACAATTCTATAAACTAAGGGTGTAAACACAGGGGCATTAACAAAAGGGGGAGCCTTAAGAACGCTGGGGTCATTTGTCTATGAGCCGTTAGTTATAGCTTTGGCTCGGAATGATAGAAAGTTCAGAACCGAGTTGGAGGTTTTGAAGTTAGCTTCCGTTCGTTGAGGAGCCTGTCGGTAACAGCAGGAATAGAGCAACGACCCTGCTCGCGACATATGAGTAGGCGGCCATTGTGGTATCGACCCGGATGTGCTGCAGGTTGGTGCTTGGTGATTCTCGTGATCGGGCAGTCACAGATTGCTGCTTTGTCACCCCGGACCTGTAAGGGGACAAAACAAATGAACAGACAAACAAACAAAGAAAAGGGGGGCCATAATCGGTGAACAGCTGGGCAGCGAGTTAGCCAGTTGTGATGAGCTATGATGAGCGACCGGGTTTGATCACCTTCTAGGAGCACAGAGTAGGTGCCAGGATACTGCTCGGGTTCGCAGATTACTTCCTTGTGCACTTGCAGATGTGGTTGACGATGGTGTGGAACGGTGACCCAGACTAATTCATCTAGGGGTGAGCTTTGGTTTCCATGGCTGGGGCTTTTGAAGCGCTGGTTCATCCCAGGGGGGCTTGTCTTTATATGAGGTGTTGTGTTGGTGACAGCGTTGACTTGGGTACGCCGTAGGACGTGGTTCCTACCTGAACGAACGCCCTGGGAAACAGCTTTGCTCTCCATTCCTTCATGACTGCTCCTTCCCCTTTCACCAAGAAGTAGCTGTCAGTGTTCCTTCCATCCCCTCCTACCGCCTGGTGGTAGGCGATATGCGCCCAGAGTTTGTCTGCGTTTTCCACGCGGTGGGTCCCGGTGAGCCAGGGGCAGCACTCAATTAAATTCATCTCCACCACCGTGCCCTTGGATCCTGTTCGTGACGCCATGTCTCGAGTGGCCAGAGCCGACCTGAGGATCGCTAGTTTAATCGGACGTCAGGCGGGCCGGCGATGGAGAGGCGAGACGGCTTATTGGTTTTAAAAGATTGCTTTTACTTACGCTGCGTAGAATGGCAGCGCAGGCTTCGAGGTAGCTTGCTTGCGTTGTTGCGGATAGCAAAACGAGTTATGAGGTAACGAGTTTACAAACGAAAAGGAACCTGCAGGATAGCGGGGTACATCAAAAGGACCCGGTGACGGGGAGATATCGGTGGGTGATCAGTCCGCCAAGTTTCCTTGATCGCGCTACAGAGTTCTCCGTGTTTACTCTGCGGCATGCTCAGAGGTCTCCGACTTGGGCAGAAGTTGCATGAACTTTTGTATGTCTGGAGTAGCCAATAATGGACAGAATACTAATGAGGTGGAAAGT
This sequence comes from Alligator mississippiensis, assembly GCF_030867095.1. Taxonomy (NCBI): domain Eukaryota; kingdom Metazoa; phylum Chordata; order Crocodylia; family Alligatoridae; genus Alligator; species Alligator mississippiensis. The sequence goes on from NC_081824.1 coordinate 89,377,289, forward strand.
GACCAAATTTAAAAGTAACTGCAGTTATTCAGGACAGTTCTATTGTGACAGGGGCAGTCAACTCATTTTTTTATGACAGAAGGGACCACAAAGGATCATCATGTCCGACCCCTTGGCCCTGGCAGGAAAGAGGACCAAGGTCAGAAAGGCCCAGCCAGGTGTCTCTCAAGCCTCCTCTTGAAGAACTCCAAGTTAGATGATAGTACCACCTCTCTTGGAAGCCCATTCCAGATTCTGGCCACCCTTAGTGTAAAAAAAAAATTCATAATGTCTAACCTGAATCTACTCTTCACTAGTTTGCACCCATTATTCCTAGTTACTCCTGGGCGTGCTCCAGTAAATAGTGTATCTCCAATTCCCTGTTGTCCCCCCTTGATAAACTTGGCCTTGTTGATGGCTTCATTACACTACTGGCTCATGTTCATTTTGGAGTCAACTATGACTCCAAGATCCCTCTCAGCTGCTGAGCTGCTGAGGAGGTCATCTCCCAACCTATAGGTGTGCTGGGGATTCCTCCTCCCTAGGTGGAGTACTTTTCATTTATTTTTGTTGAATTACATTCTATTTTGTTCTGCCCATTGGTCCAACCCATCCAGGTCGGCCTGTATGGGCTCCCTGCCCTCTGGTTTGTTAACTTTGCCCCATAACTTGGTATCGTAGTTTCATAGTTTCACAGTAGGTAGGATCAGGAGGGACCTGAACAGATCATCTAGCCTGACCCCCTGCCACAGGCAGGAATGAATGCTGGGTTCACAAGACCCCAGACAGGTGGCTATCCAACCTCCTCTTGAATATGCCCAAGGTAGGGGCGAGGACCACTTCCCTGGGAAGTTGGTTCCAGATTTTGGCCACCCTAACTGTAAAATATTGCCTTCTGATCTCTAACCTAAACCTATTCTCCATCAGTTTATGACCATTGTTCCTCGTCACCCCAGGTGGTGCTGGGGAGAAAAGAGCTCTGCCTATTTGCTGTTGATCCTCCTTGATGAGCTTATAGGCAGCCACCAGGCCCCCCCTCAGCCTCCTCTTGCTGAGGATGAACAGTCTCAGGTCCTTCATTCTCTCCTCACAGGGCCTGTCCTGCTGCCCTCTCACCAAGTGGCCCTCCTCTGAATCCTCTCCAGGCTGGCCACATCCCTTTTGAAGTGCAGCGCCCAGTACTGGACGCAGTACTCCAACTGCGGCCTGATCAAAGTCGCATAGAGGGGTAGTATCACCTCTCTGGACCGGCTTGAGATGCACCTTTGTGTGCATGACAAGGTATGGCTGGCCTTGCTGGCTCCGGTTTGGCATTGGCAGATCATGTTCATCTTGGAGTCAATAATGACTCCAAAATCCTTTTCCACCTCTGTGCTTTCAAGAAGGGAACTCCCCAGCCTGTATGTATGCTGTGGATTCCTTCTCCCAAGGTGCAGCACCCCGCATTTGTCTATGTTGAACCCCATCCTATTCTTGTCTGCCCACTTTTGTAGTCTGTCTAAATCAAGCTGCAAACTCTCTCTCCCTTCAAGTTTGTCCACCTCGCCCAACATCCTAGTGTCATCAGCAAACTTAGACAACGTGCTTTCCACCCCCTCATTCAAGTCGCTGATGAAGATATTAAACAGTGCAGGCCCAAGGACCGAGCCCAGGGGACCCCACTGCTCACATCTCGCCAGGTTGAGTTCAACCCATCCACCACTACTCTCTGGGTGCGCCCCATCAACCAATGTTTTACCCGTCCAACTGTGCAGGCATCAATGCTGCAGTCACTTAATTTATTGATGAGGATGGGGTGAGAGACAGTGTCTAACCTCACTAACTTGAGTTCTGCCACCTCACTAACTAGCCTTCTAAGTTTACAAAAGTTGATACTAAAGTATCATCTGCAAACTTGGAGAGGGTGCTCTCCACACCCTCGTCCAAATTACTGATGAAGATATTAAATAACACCAATCTAAGGACTAAACCCTGCAGGACTCCACTGCCCTCCTCCTTCCAGGCTGAGAATGACCTGTCCACCACCACTCTCTGTGTGCAGTTCCTAAGCCAGTTGGCCACCCACCTGACTGTGTAAGCATCCACTCCACAGCCTGTTAGCTTCCCTATGAGAACAGGGTGTGAAACTTGTTGAAGGCCTTCTTAAAATCCAGACAGATGACATCAGCTGCAGCTCCTGTGTCAAGGCAGTGTGTGACCTGGTCAAAAAACGCTATAAGTTTTGTCAGACAGGATCTACCTGTGATAAATCCATGCTGGTTTCCTTTCAGCATCATTTCCCTTGCTGGGTCTTCACAAATGTGCTCTTTGATTATTTTTACCAATATTTTCCCAAGGATAGAGGTAAGACTGACTGGCCTAAAGTTACTCAGCTCATCCCTTCTCCCCTTCTTAAAAATGGACACCACATTGTCCCTTTTCCAATCCTCAGGGACCTGGCTGGAGCTCCATGACTGCTCAAACACCTGTGCCAGAAGCTCAGCTATGACACTGGCCAATTCCTTGAGTGCCCGTGGATGGAGTTCATCCTGGCCAGCTGACTTGTGCGCATCCAGCCCATCCAAGCACTCCTTAACTAAGTTAGCACTAACATTTGGTGGTCCAGTGCCTTTTGGACATCTGTCTGTGCTCAAGGTGGGGGAATTGTTTTGGTCAGTACTTAGGAATACTGAAGCAAACAACTCATTGAAGAGCTCTGCCTTTTTCCTTGTGTCAGCCGCCAACTGTCCCAATTTGTCCTGCAGAGGCCCTATGTTACTCTGCACCTTCATTTTGCTCTCTATGTATCTGTAGAAGGACTTTTTATTGTCCTTAATTGTTGTATCCAGCCTAAGCTCCAGTCCTGCCTTGGCCTGCTTAACTGATTCCCTGCAATAGTTGCTAGGGAGGTGTATTCCTCCTTGGTGACTGCCCCTTGCTTCCACTGCCTATAAATCTCTTTCTTTGCCCCCAGTCTTTCCTGGAGTTCCCTGTTCAGCCAAGGGGGACTTTTTATCTCCTTGCCCCTTTTCCTGCATAAGAGGATAGACTCCTTTTGTGCCCCAAGGATCACTCCCTTGAGAAAACTCCAACCCTCCTGGACCCCCATTTTCTCAATGCTCTTGAGTTCTGCCACCTCACTAACTAGCCTTCTAAGTTTACTAAAGTTGGCCCTTCTGAAGTCTAACACTTTAGCCTCATTGGATATTTTTCCCATCCTTTGCTGGATGGTGAACTCTACCAAGTGATGGTCACTATCTCCCAGGTTACTGTGTACGCACAGGTTCCCCACGAGATCATCCCCTGTTGCTAAGACCAGGTCTAGCAAGGTGTTACCCCTGGTGGGACTGGACAATACCTGGGTTAGGTGGAGGTCCTGCAAGCAGTATAAGAATCTATGTGAGTGGTTTGTTTTGACTGTCTGCTCCTCCAAGTAGATGTCTGGGTAATTTAGATCCCCCATGATCACCGCCTCCCTTGCCTGAATGGCCTCTGAGAGCTGCCTGGAGAATAACTCATCTAGCTCATCATCCTGATGAGGAGGTCTGTAGTAGATCCCCCACTACCAGGTCCTTTTCCCCTGCCCCACCCCCAGATCCTGACCCACAATGCCTCAGTATTCCCCTCCTCTATTCCCACCTTGATGATGGAAGATGTGTACTTCTCCCTAACATAGAGAGCTACAACCCCCACCTTTTTGCCCAACTCTGTATTGCGTATACAACCTGTACCCCTCAATACCCACCGCCCAGTGATGCATAGAATCCCACCATGTTTCAATTAAGCTGACTAGGTCATACTGCATGCTAGCAAGTAAGAGTGTGAGCTCCTCCTGCTTATTCCCCATAATCCTGGCATTTGTATAGAGACATTTTAGCCCCCCAGTGGATGCTCTTTGTGCCCCCTTGCATTGATGGTTAGTGTGCCCCTTAGTGCTTACCTGGTTTGGTCCAGTGTCTTGTTTGTGGCTCGCCAACCCTGGGTTCTCAAAAACCACCAGTTCCCCATCCCCCGTCAAACCTAGGTTAAAGTTCTTTGGAGGAGATCAGCCAACCTGTGGGAGAACAGATGCTTACCTCTAGGAGACAGATGAAGATTGTCCCTCCCCAGGAAGCCTCCTCCCTGGAAGTGCTGATCATGGTTGTAGAATCCGAAGCCCTTCTGAAGACACCATTTCCCAAGCCTCTGGTTGACTACCCTGATGCGGGCATCCTGGTGCCTCCAGCTACTGCCAACTGGAAGGATGGAGGAGAATACTACCTGAATGGGGTCCTGAATGGCAAAAGCCACCTTATGGTCTTACAGGAATTTAATTATGTGCTCAATTAAGTGGATCCAAGGTTTTTGTAACAGGAGCCTGCCTCTGAAGGAGGCTATGGTGCCCTCTGGAAATCACAGTAGGCCCGCTTCTCACACATTCGGAGAAGGGTTTTGCCCTTCTGTGTTCCCACCTGCCATGTCTTGTTGAAAAATGTATATTCCTTTGAGATGCTGCCCTCAGAAACCAGTGAGACCTTAGATGTCTCTCACTGCCTTGCTCATCATTGGTCTGGCCTGATCTTTCACCTCTGTTCCATGAGTAGAATTGTCTCCCTATAGTTGGCATCAGTGCCTGTGCACTCTCACTCTATAGCCAGGCTCTGTTGCTAGCTTCTCTATTAATGGTCTTTCACCTGGGCTCTGGCTCTAGCCTCCCTTGTTAACCATCCTAAGTCACCTCCCTTTCATTCAGGCTTCCTCCCTCGTAGGCCACAATCAGTCTCTGGACCCACAGAGTCAGCCTCAGTCACACACCTTCATAAATGGATACCAACCAAACACACTATATAATGCTACTTGTTGGTGCATAAACTACAGACCAGCTTCACTGTTGCTGAGAACCCCTAATATGCTGAGTTTATAAAAGATAAACAGAAAAAGTAAAACAAACAAATAAAAAAACAGTTGCTCCCGGACATCTCAGATGTATCCAGATGAATGTGCATGTGCAGCTTGTGGCACCTCAAACATGCTTGAGGTGCTGTAAGCTGCATGCAACACCAAAATTTGACACTGGGAAATACCAATTATAATATAATAAAAGGCTTAGTCTATCTGTTGGTAACATTTTTGATTAAGTGCACATGTGCCACCAAGCTAGGGTTACCTTACATCTGTGTCCTTTTTTTTAATCTCTCTGCTCTCTGTTTGGCCAGTTTTTTTTTTTAAATCTGCCCAAATGTCCAGGACTTTTCTTTGCTCCACTGGTGGGAGCAGGGGGGGAGTGATTGGAGACAGCAGGGAGCACACACATACCTTCCTGCAGCTGCAGAGGCACACAGACCCATGCAGTGCTCCCTGCTGCCACTCCTGGAGCAAAGGAGAAATGCAGAAATTTGCTCAGGGCAGGAGGAGCAGGGGTTGCAGCTGCAACAGGGCGGTGGGGGAGGGTTGATTGTTCTCCAGCAGGGGAAGAGGTGGGGGGGGGGGCTTGGAGGGCAGTGGGGAACTCTGTGGCTGGGTGGCAGCACAGGGGCTGGTTGGTACCTGTGCTCCAGGAGCTAAGCAGCCATGAGACACTGGGGGAGGCAAGGGGTGGGAAGAAAGGAAGGGGGGGGAGGGGCATTGCCAGGCTGCCAGCTGCAGTGCAGCAGCCTCATTCCAAGGCAGGACAGGGACACCTGGGGATTAAGGGGCACTGGCAGGGCTGGAGTCAGTGGGTTGGGAGTAAGGGCCAGCAGCAGGGCTGGGTGGGCTGTTCCTTGGGAGTGTGGAGCACTGGGATGGTGGCAGGGGACTGTGGGTTGGGAGTATGGGGGACACTGGCAGCTTTGGTGTGAGGGGTACCAGCAGGGCTGGGGTGAGGGGCCTGTGGCTTGGTGGTGAGGGGCAACAGAATGGGCAGGGGCAGGGCCACCTTTTGGGGCTGGCCATGTAAACTCTCCTTTGAAATCTGTCATTCATGACAGGCAATTGTCTAGTGTAAATAAAAAGCACCACTAAAAAAAGTGGTGTGGTGCATGCAGGAGCATCATGCACCACCAGAAACAGACTGACCAGCAGGAGCCACACTCTATCTTCTGCTAGATCAGTAATGCTAGAGTGGTACTAAATCAGTAGTAGCTAGATCAGAACTGCTGATACCCTGGGAGTCCCCAGGATGACAAGTAAGGCTGCTGGGGCCAGAACAGGTGCTCACCCTAGCCATCTCTACCCCAACTGAATAAATTTTCTGTGTGTTGGACCACTTGTGTAGGGGAATGACCCCTCAATGTACATGCTCATGTGGCTGCACGCCTCCACTCATTTAAAGTTTTAATGCTCTGTCCTTGACATTTGCATCTGAAACTCCAGCGTATAATGGATTCACTGACCTCTCACTGGGTCTGTTCAAACCTTTGAGCTGATCTCAGTGCAGATTTAGCCCTCATCTGGGGCCAACACACATTATATTTCTTTTTCCCAGCAGGCACTCAGAGAAGGATGCATGCTTCTAGGTTGACAGAAAAGCTTTTAAAATACCCCTCAACCTCTTTCAGTTCCTGGAACCCTGGACATTTTTATTCCTAACAGGAGCCAGAGTTAACCCAGCACTGATCAATTAGTGGTTTCAAGAGAACAGTCCATTTCAGGCAACCAGATCTCAACACTCTTCAGAAGACTCCACTAGGGCCCAAGTGCCAGACCCAAACCTGGTTTCTATGATAGAGTTTACTCTCCTCAACCTCAGTGGTACACATAACATGGCCACCAGCCACCACCATATACTCACTGAGAATCCCCAGGAGGAGCACACTGACCTTCTCCTTTGAATGTAGTATTACAGTTCAAGGGGGTTGCATAAACGCAGAAGCTTTTCCCAGGCACCCTTTAGTGGTTTTGCAAGGCTATTACCCTCTGCAAACCAAACAACAGTGCCCTCCACAGAGTACCCCAATGGCCTCCACACTCCCCTTCTAGCCACCTCATGCCTTACAGCTGTATACAAATGAACAAAGATCCTTTTTACACTTTTCACTGTGAGCCTCACAAATGTTGATCAGTGTTAGTGTTAGCTGCAATTTGGTGCAGTCACACCTTTAGTCTAGAAACCTTCTCTGACTGTCCCCAACCTGTGCAGCTGTGACTTGCCACTAGAGGACTGGCCAACAAGGCTGGACAAGTAGCTGCAGCTCTGAGTTCCTGCTGGAGGACTGCTGAGCCAGGACAGGCTTCTATCCCTGCTCTATGGACAAGAGGTTTGACAGATCCTGGGATACTGGAGGACTTCAACTTGGGCAGCACATCTGTGGAGAGTGGCAACATCTTGATAGAACAGGAGCTGGGTAGTGCAGGTGAGAGAAAATCCTGCCCTGGAGTGCTGTAACTTTGGGCTGCATAACAAGTGTGTAAAACCACTTTAAGGTGTTAATGTTCAGATAATCCAGAGGTTAAGAGCTCCAGGAGCTGCCCAAAATTATTGTGTAACAAGGCCCATACACTACCACAACAGAATGCCTAATTCATTTAGCTCTGTTTGGGGCTCACTAGTCCTACAGATCTCTTTCCCCTTCATGATCTAGGCCAGAATGGTGCTCTAGCCAATAAACCAGGCTTACTTAGCCCTCTGTCTGCCTCCATCCAGTTACCTGTCTTTCTAATCTGACCAAGCACAGGGGTTATGCTTTAAGCAATCAGCAAGCTTACTGTACAACAGCCTGACTCTTTGCAGTCTGCCTTCTGAAATTTACTGCATCAATTTGGCTCTTCTGCTTCTGTCCATGCCAAACAATACAGGTTTTTATTCCCTTGTTAGCAGCCTGGAGATTTGCAATTTACACATTACTTTGTATCTCTGTTCTTTAACTCTGCTACCTCTCTGCCAAATAACAGAGGTTGGGGGTCGCTGTTACAACCTTCAGTATAAGGTTGATGTTAACTTTCAAGCCATTCTCCTTTTGTTTATGGAACCCTGTATCACTGGAGGATAATATTTAAATGCTCTCAGTATCCCTGGAATTAATAGGTACCTGAGCAAAAGACAGGTTCAAAGTAATGAATACAACCTGTATAATCACAATGGTACGAAGAGGGAAAAAACAGGAATATACCATTCAGTGACTAATATTCCAAGTATACTTGGAGTTAGTGTGATTTAATACACCACTTTTTAAATGAAATGATGGGTAGGAACTATTTGCATATGGTTTGGGGTCTTAAAATACATCTAGTCAGTGTCTGTAGAATTTAACCTAAAAACATTTTAGTTCAATTTCTGATATATTATATTAACCAAGTCAGTAGCAAAAAGATACACCAGATGCACCGAACAGGTAAATGGAAAAAATAAACAAAGTGAATAAAATATTATTACAGATGTCTAAGTGTACATGCCTACTCAGCCAAATATTGCCAAGATCAGAAAGCAACCCTATTCCAGTGAGGGTGGTGCCTAGCTTTTCTCTTACCTCAGTGGGCAACTTGATCACAGAAGCTCTGATCACAGGGCTTGATCACAGAAACACTGAGCAGGGATTTGCCTACAGGCAGCTAGTAGCAAATGGGTTGTCTCTGTCACTCACAGATATCTGACTCAGGATAGCATAATTGCACACCACCACCTTCCTTGGAATCTTACTTTCCCTGGGGGAGGAGAAGGATCTACCCAACTTTTGTTCAGTGGTCTATAGGTTAGGGTATTTGTGCTATTAAATACACCTTTAAATTATGGCATCTTAAAGCTATTTTCCATGTCTTATTCTCATTGGAAAGTCTCAGGCTGCTGAAATGCTCAGCCACCTACACAGGAATGATGTTTGGTGTGGTTTGAAGCAGTGGGTTAAGTATTAGATGTCAACAGAATGCCTAGCTAGCAATGATAAACAGGACTTGGGATTGGCAACTGTGCTATTTTAAAATCTACAAATTCAGGGACAGAGTAAAACAAGTAGATAACGTTTACCTCTTTTAAATTTCTCATTGAAATACAACTGAGTGACTGAAAGTCAACTGACTGAGGAATGTCCCAAACCAATGTAAAATGAACTAGTAGGTTTAACATTCACATTTCCAGATCTGCTTATCATTAATGATGCCCTTGCCTACAATTTTAGGCACTATAAATATTCTACAGATTCAGGGCCCAGTAAAAATTAACTCAATAAGGGGCTCTTTCTGAAGACATTTGAAATACACTGCACTGCTCCAGTGGTGGCACCCAAGTGCTAAATTCACTTTGAAAACATAGTTTACAATTTAAAATAAAAAATAAAAACTGATAGGTAGGCCTATCCATAGGTAAGAATGGATTATTGGTTCAAACTATGATGATTGGTTCAAGCTAAAGGTTACTAGATAAATTAAATTTAAAGTACAACAATCCAGCTCATGTGTAACATCTCGTTCCTACATGTGTCTGCTAGGCTTGTTATAGGTTTAATAGAGAACTGAAGCAGAGATAAATTTTGTAAGGGAAAAATTATAGAAGTAAAGAAGAGATTGTGTGAGGAATAAGTGTATAAGAAATATGCTCAATCATGAAAGATGCACACATACAGACAGAAATGGCGGGTATGGGCAGATAAGTACAGAAGAACAGAAACTGAACACTATGGATATGAACTGAGGGCAACAGGCCAAGGGGAAAACAACAAAGATGGGAACATTATTAAGGACATTATTAAGATAAATTTCCTAGGAGAAAATTATAAAAGGTAAGAATATAAGAAGAGAAAGATAGTGTATTGCCATACTGAGGAGCTATTAATGAAAATAGTGCAGAGAACCAAACCTTTATTCATACTATAATGTACCACTTTAGAAGAACACACTTTAATTTTAATTCACTGGGACTTTCAAGAGTTATACTTTTCAAGACATAAAAGCAAAAATTCAACTCCAGAACTTGGTGGCTAAATGCTGCATAGCTCAGTTTTGGTTATGAATTTTGTATTAAAGAATCATTGGATAAAGACAGTAGACATCAGTAAGGGAAGAGTCAGGGGTAAGAACCCAAAATATCCACTTTTACAGAAGGGTGCCCAGGTCACAGACTCACATCCTGAAAGCTCCTTTCTCCTTGCATGCCTTACCCTCCCCTCTTCACTGCTGAGAAGGCCAGCTTCAATAGGAGGAATGGAGAATACTGTTGGCCACACCCAGATAATGAATTAATACTTAGGACACTTTCCTGGGAAATGGAAAAAGTGCATTCAAATCCCCATTGGCTGATTGGAGCCTAGAAACTTGGTTTCCCACTGCAAGTCCCCTACCTATTAGGTTAAAAGATGAGCTTATGAACTTACATATTTGCCCAGGAAAAATGGAATCAGAGTGAAAACAGAACCCTTCAGAGCATGCTCAGAAGGACACATCTAGTTGCATAGGTGAGAGTAGGATCTAAAACTGGTGAAAATGGCAGCTATCACCTAATTTTATGTGGCTAAGTGGCATTTGCCCACCAAATGGTAGACTTGGCAATAGCCTAATGCAGCCATTCACCATCATTTCTGCACTTCCTTTACCATTAAGAAAATACTCGATTCTTAGAGACTCAGAAATTTTTTTAAATTGCAAGAAGGATGATGGTACAATGCAAAGAAACTAGCTAGACCCCCAGGGACACATCATCAGCTGGTACAAAAGGTCATAACCCCATTGAGTTAAATGGAGCTGTGACTATTCAGACTAACAAATGATCTGCTCTTAAATTTGTAGTTGCCAGATGAAAGTCTTTGATGCCTCTTTCCCTTCTTGCAATATATTATAGGCTGGATTATAACTTTCAGCCACAGGCTTGTAGAGTTTTCATCTAGAATTCCTTGCTGCACAGATAGAGTGATCAGTGCAGCTGTGACAGAAATAGTCATAGAGAGAAGTTGTCACAGCCCCTGGTCGCCACTTTAATCCTGCCGCACTCAAGCTCCCCAGTATGCCCCTGCAATGCCTTGAGGTTAATATTATGTAACCCTCCCCCTTCTCAGCCAGGCTGTTGCCTGTAGCCTACAATTGTTCAGCTTTGGCCCATGTAGCACACTGAGTCCCAGGTCTGTGCAAGGTTCTATTCAGGCCTCATCCCCTCTTTTACCTTCTCCCTGTTCAATCCCTGGCTTTAACCCACTCTAGCTCCTCACCCCTGCCAGAGCTCCAAAACCTAGAGTGTCCTCAGGCAACCCCTGTGGCCTGTACAGCACCCCAACAGCCAAAACCCAACCCCAAGCCTCTAGTCTCAAGCCAAGCCTAGGTAGGGCTTGTCCTTTCCTAGGATTTTCTCAATGTTAGCTCAGGGTTCTCAGCTTCCTTCCCTACTTCTGTGAAAAAAGTGTCTCTAACCTGGGATTTGCCTCTGGATGAGGCATCTCCCCAGCTCCACCTGCCCCCGCCTTGTTTTGTTGCCTGATGCATCAGTTCATCTCAGTGCTACCCATAAATGCCACCAGCACTAATTTCTGGGAGCTCCTCTCTCAACAAGGTCAGGGCCAGACTAACTCCTTTACCCTTCAGGCAGGGTCATATATCTCCTGACTCCTCCATCTGGTCACCTGACTTCTGCTTCCCTTGCTACAGGGTTTCGTATTTGGAAGCATTGTATTTGTTCCCCTGCAGTTCTTCTCCTTAACACTAAACTCAGGGGTTTCCTATCATGCCCTTCACAGGCTTGATCAAGCAGGCTGCCAGCCTTCCCTGCAGACTGTGTTTTTCCCTTTCTTCCATCCATACTCAATCCACTGCCTGTCCCACTCTCTGTAACAGAGTCTAGCCCTCTGTTTACAGCAATAAACTTTCCTGTATCATCTTGTTTCTTGTAGATGCTAGCAAGAAATGATACTTAGGTATTGGATCTCAAGGAACGGAAAGGTGCCCTTACATTCTATACCTCATGTGAAAAGTAAGCATTATATGGATCTATGCCAGGGCAGGCAAAATCTAACCTGTGGTCTGGATCCATCTGGCAGCGGACTCCATTTCCCAGGTGCCCCTGTCCACATGGCTGGAGCCAGTCTCCATGGAGACTCCAGGTATAGCTGTGCTGTGATAGCACAAGGGTGGGGTTGCTATGGAGACTGGCCCCAGCCATGCTGGCATGCTCCAGAACTGCTTGGATCTTGTGGCAGGGCAGCTTGGTCTGGGCCCAGGGCAGAGCCACAATCTGCAGCCTGCATATTCCAGGCAGGGGTATGCAGGGGATTGTGGCTCTGCCCCAGCTCGGGACTACGCTGTCACCACTTCAAGAAGCCAGGGCAGAGCTGCGATCTGCAACCTGCACGCTCTGGGAAGGGGTGCACATGTAGCAGATTGTGGCTCTGCCCTGCCGCTGGACCAAGCTGCCTTCACTGCAATATCCAAGTGGCTCTGGACCAACCCCCTGCCCTGCCAGTGCAGCTGGGTCCAGTCTCCATGGCAACCCCAGCCTTGCTATCACAGTGCAGGGGCTGCTGGGAAATGGAGTCTGGCTAATGGCCAGATCCAGCATTTTGCCCACCCCTGATCTAGGCTTAAAGTTTACTGTAGATACAATAGTGATGAATGTGTAGCAACCCCCGCTCTTTTCCTTAGCTTTCTTAATTTTAAAATACATTCCCTCCCCTTCCCCAACCATTTCTGACTTTTCTCTCCCTCTCTATTCCATATAGATAAGTATAAGTGAGCTCAAAATTAGGATAAGCTTTAAACATTTTTATTTTGCTAGCAAGTTTTTGGTTTTGGATATCCATTGTTTTATATTGTATAATTATTAGGTTTGTGTTAATTTTTACTGTTGTATATTGTATTATTATCATTTTCATATTGATTTTTATTGTTTCATATGGATATTGTATGGTTTAGGCCTGTGTTTTTAAGTGAACCAAAGTTTCCATTTTATATGTCAAGCCTCCATCTTGTGTCCTGTGCCTAGGCATCCCATGTTGCAACAATATGATTCATTGTACCCCTCCCATGTAAATTCGTTCCCCGATGAATGAGAATGATTGAGAATGACTGAAATACAATGTTAGCAGGCCTCTACTAAATGGCCTGTAATGACTGGGTCATCACCTCACATTGATTCACCCAGGAACCATGGACCTTACTCAGGAACAGATACAAGACCAGCATTTGAAAAACAAAAGACCCTGCAGAACCAGCAACTCTATCATTGTACCCCACCATTACAGACACCCGAAATTGCACATCTCTGCATGGAGCACACATGCTCAGTATGCCAGGGGCTGAGCCTTGCCTGGGCATGCCTCCTGTCACTAGGGTCACACATGGTCTACCCCTATAAAAAGGGGCAGTGAAGACAGACCCAGTGGGAACGCCATTTCCATCTGGACCAGACCAGCTTCATGTCACCTATCCAGCCCAGAGGTCCTGCCAGCTACCCCCTCTGGACAACACTGAGCTGAAGGAGACCCCGACTGGCCATCAACGATCAACTTCCAGCCTGGAATAGGTAGATATTACTTGCACACCTCCTCCTACGATTTGGATTCTCTCTCTTTCTTCTCCTGGACTTCAGTGGACTTCAGCCTCTGCACCAAGCCTCTCTAACCCCTGCTGCCATTGTGTGTGTGTGTGTGTGTGTGCATGCGCGCACGCGTGCGTACAAGGGAACCAATTTGGCATTGTGTCACCATCTCCCCTGTTCAATAAAACCACTGTCATTTGCAACCCCAAGTTGGGTCATGTTTTACTGAATCCCAGTCCCATTCCTATATTCAATTCCAGCCTCATTCTCACTCTCTCTCCCTCAGCTCCAGTTCCTATCCTCTCTGCTAGTTTCCTGATCTCCTCCCAATTCCATCTTCCCTTTTCTGCCACCTCTCAGCCTCTCCTTGCTTTCCTGCTGTCCCTGCTGCCTGCTACTTTTCCTGTGATTTTCTGCTGTCTGTCTCTGTTTTCAGGTTTCCTCCACACCTTCTGTAATCCTCCCCCCCGCGCTGCAGCTTCCCAGCTCCACTTAACTGCCTTGCAGTTCACTCCAGCAGCTGGAGCCTTGCTCCAGCTTCTAGTACCTACTACTTTTCTAGCTGCCCTGGAGCCATCCTCTGGCTCCCCACACCCAGAGCCCCTCTTTAACACCCACACTTTCCCTTAGTCCCATTTTTCCCTCTCCCCATCTACCTTTTCATTTTCCCCATAACTCTGGCTCCAGACCCAGCCTTTGTGCTGGCATGCTTCCCTGTTCTGCAGGCTTTGGGCTTGTCTTTTAATCAGTTTAGATCAATTAACCTAAAGTTACCCCTGAGCCTCAGTTCTTTAGTCCAGGCCCCTCTAGCCTACCAGTTCTAATCCCAGTCCCAGTGACTTTCATTCCAGTAACTTTCACTCCCTACACTTCTACTTTCTTACCTTAACCTTTCCCCAGGTATCGAAGTAACCAAGCACATGCATACATACACATCACAACACCCAACTTAGTAACTCACTTGTGTGTATGTGTAGGTGGGTGGTATGTGTGTGAATTAGTGAATACACACACACACACACACATATATATATATATATATATATACACATATATAGATATCATTGTGTGTGGTATATAAATTAGTAATCCACGTATGTGTATTGGATGTGCAGGTGTTGGTAACTGGTAACTGATTCTGTCTAAACTTGGTGTGTGTAGCATGTATGGGCTTAAACTGGTGATAGGTGTGCATGAACCTAGACTAATTATTTTGAATGTGTGTGTATCTGAGATGCTAGTGTGAGTGTGTATGCCTAGTAGGGGTGTATGCACCTAGTGAGTGTGTGTGTGCTTAATTGATTTTTATGTGTGCATGTGCAATTGTACACTACACCCTCCTGTCTAACAGTGCAATATTGAGATCCTGAGTATTAGCCTGACCCCTCAGGGCAACAAATGTGCTATAGCAACCTTTGGTACAGAGCAACCTCAGTAGATGTTATTAAAAATGAGTCTTGAAGCTCCAAACTTCTGTTGCAGATAAAAGTAGATTTATTTTTTTTAATAAAAGACCTATTTAAACATTTAATTTCCTTCAGAATGAATGGTTATTGGAGTCTAATACCATAGCAGATCTAGTGGAAGACTAGGGCAAAAGAGTCATTGAACTTTTGCCATATACTTCCTCACCCAAAATCTTATAGGCACAATTTCTTGACTCTACACATAGGTTTCATGTTGTTAGACATTAAAAGTGCAATAATGAAGTATTAAGCTTCCTTTCATCAGTACCAAAAAAATAAAGATGAATACATATTACATTAGACTAGCTAATTGCCTATCAAGACTGACAGCAGGGGGCAGGTGTGGCGGGGGGGCAGGTGCAGGGGAGGCAGAGGCCTGCGTCTGGCTCCCCTTCCCCCTTTCCTCCCCTCTGCTGTAGGGCTGGGCTCACCCCTCCACCCTCCCCACTGCCATTTTGGGCCTGCCCGCTTCCCCCCCATCTGCCCAGCCCACATCTGCCTGATTTCGTTCCCATGAATGACAGGGGAGGAGGAGCATCGCCACCCAGGACCCTGTGCTGCAACTGCATCCAAAAAGCAGGATGTGGGGCGTGGGGCCGAGGCCCCATCCCCCACTCTGTCCACTCCATCACTGCCACCTCCCAGCGGCAGGGTTGGGTGGGGGCAAGGCCAGCACAGCCCCCTGCTCCTTCCCCTCTGTCCCTGGTGTCATGGCGGCATCTGGAACTGCTCTTCCCCCATGCCGTGGCAGGCCCAGGCCCATTTCCCCCCTCCCTCATACAACCACCACAGGTCCAACACTGTTCCCCACCAACCTCACGCTGCCACCTCTGGTTCCTCCACGGAGCTGGGGAGAGGGGGAAGGCCAATGCAGCTACTCTCGGCCACCCCATCCCCTCTGTCCCTGCTGTCCCTTCTGTCATGGCAGTGGTCCGCCATGGTGCTGCCACCACCTGTAATCTGAACACTCCTAGAGCACTCTGATTCGTGGCCAAGACAGCCAGTCAGAATGTAAATAAAGTGTTATGGACAGACAGACAGACGAAGGCTTTTATAATATTAGAATATTTTCCCTGCAAGAACAATGGGTAATAATTTTACATTTCAATTCTGAAAAGTCATCAATCATTTTCCTTAAGAAGATGCTACCTGCTAAGTCTTTTGGATACTATTTCTTCTTTTTATATACTCTGAGATCAGGTATTAAGTAACCTTACTGTCCAACAGGGCATGCTCATTTTCAGAGACAACTGACCATTTATAATAAAACTAAAAAGATCTTACATTAATATTCTCAGTAGATTCCTTCATCACCCTTTTTGAACTATCCCTTTAACTGGATACTTGAAACATGCAATAGAATGAATTAAAAATAAAAAGCCTTCTATTTTCAACATTACTGAGGTCTTGTCTAGCTATGTCTCTTTATTTTAACCGTCTCCTGGGAAAGTCAAGTTTTTAAACCATATTCCTATAATTAGTTAGTGCATCTTGACTGACAAATGAGTACAAGTATTCAGGAACCAGCCTGAAGTAACAAGCATAAGAGAGGACATTTATGAGAACTAAAAAACTCATAAAAGGGCATCTATTTTCTAGTGAGGTAGCTTTCCAGTATATATTGGAGAGGTGTAATTTACTAAGAGGCTAAGCACTATATTCAGGCTTGGTATGAATTGTGTTATCACTTATACATAGACGTGGTTTGTAAATTATAAGCTCAGGGACAGCTATGGATTCACATATCCACATTGAGAAGTGTCTTATTCCACAAGATATCCTTCAGATTTCATTGTGACCTCTTGTGGAATACGGTAGTATGCAACCTGATTAAGGTTATCAGGATTTTGCTTTGGGTTGGCTACAAGGACAGCCAAAAACGTAAGGAGTGTGGCAGAAAAAGCACTCAGAGGAGGGTGTTAAAGACACATAAGGGAATGCATAGGTAGCAAAAAATTATGCCTTCTGGTTAGTTGCTACTATACTCCTATTGAATTGTTAGTATGTACATAGATTCATAGATTGTAAGGCTGGAAGGGACCTCAGAACATCATCAGGTCCAGCCCCCTGTACCAAGCAGGAAAGACAACTGGGGTCAGGTGACCCCAGCAAGGTGCCCATCCAGTCTCCTCTTGAAGATTTACAGGGTAGGAGATTACACCACCTCTGGAGGGAGCTTATTACGTAGTCTGGAGACCCTAGTTGTGAAGTAGTTTTTCCAAATGTTGAGCCTGAAATGGTCTTCTAGGAGTTTGTGGCCATTACTCCTAGTTTTTCCCAAGGGTGCCCTGATGAACAGTTGTTTACTAAACCCTTGAAGTATGCCTCTGATGTAGCAGTAAACTGCTACCAAATCTCCTCTCAGTCTTCTCTTTTTCAGGCTGAATAGTCCCAGATCCCTCAGCCTTTCCTCATATGGCTTGCCGCAGAAGTCTATGATCATATGATCATATAGGTGGCCCTTCTCTGGACTCTCTCAAGCTTTAGCATGTCCTTGTTAAAGCGCAGTGCCCAGAACTGGATGTAGTACTCCAGATGTAGTCTCACCAATGCTGAGTAGAGTGGGATAATCATGTCTTTGGTTTTGCTGGAGATGCATTGATTGATGCATGTCAGGGTATTGTTGGCCCTGCTGGCTACAGTGCTGCACTGCCAGCTTATGTTCATACTGTGGTCAACTATTATCCCCAGGTTACTTTCATTCATAGTGCTGGCCAGGTTGGCATTGCCAAGCCTATAGGTGTGCAGGGGACTGTTCATCCCCAGGTGGAGCATTTAACATTTCTCAATGTTGAACTTCATCTGGTTCCCATCAACCCAACTTGCAAGCCTATCTAGGTCTGCCTGTATCTGCAGCCTATCTTCAAGCATAACCATGCTTTCCCATAACTTGGTGTCATCCAGGAACTTGGCCAGGGAGGTCTTCACCCCCACATCCAAATAATTGATGAAGATGTTGAATAGCATTGAACCAAGCACTGACCCTTGTGGGACACCACTGGCCACTTCCTGCCAAGATGACACAGATCCATTCATTATAACTCTCTGAGTCCTGCCCTGCAGCCAGTTTCCTACCCACCTGACTGTCTTGCAGCTAAGTCTTTCAATTTTCTCATGAGAACATTGTGGGATACCAGATTGAAAGCTTTTTGGAAGTTGAGGTATATTATGTCAACTTCTTCTCTCTTATCCAGGTGGTGAGTCACCTGATCATAAAAGGAGATGAGGTTGGCAAGACAAGACCTGCCTGTGATGAAGCCATGCTGGCTGTGATTCAGAATCCTATCTTCTGAAAGCCTATCACACATAGATTCCTTAATGAATTTTTTCCAGGATTTTCCCTGGGTTAGAAGTTAGGCTAATTGACCTATAGTTACCTGGGTACTCCCTCCTCCCCTTCTTGAAGATGGGCACAACATCAACCCTCTTCCAGTCCTCGGGGACCTCCCCAGAGCACCATGAGTTTTGGAAGAGCTTCACCAGGGGTTCTGCTGTGACTTCAACCAGCTCTTTTGGCACTCTCTGACGATGGTCATCTGGATCTGCTGACTTATATAAGTCCAATTTCTTTAACTGATCACACACCAGTTCTACAGCAATAGTAGGAAGGCGGTCATTTGAACCCTGCTCATTCTGTACCTTAGCTAGCGTGATTTTCCCCTTAGCCCAGTGGAATACCAAAGCAAAGTAGTCACTGAGAAGTTCAGTTTTCTCCTGAGTGCTGGTGACTAGCTGTCTTGAATTGTTAAGCAATGGGCCCACACTCTCATTCATTTTCCTCCTGTTCCTTACATACCTAAAGAAGGACCTCTTGTTGTCCTTGATTCCCATTGCTAATTTTAGTTCAGTCGCTGCTTTAGCTTTTCTAATCTGATGCCTACAAGTGTGGGTCATAGTTATATAGTCCTCCTTAGGGGCTGTCCTTAGCTTCCATTGACTGTACATCTCTTCCTTCTTTCTTAAGAGGACCATGATTTCCCTGTTTACCCAAGAGGGCTTCCCAGCCCTTTTGCTACATTTCCTCTGCATGGGAATAGAGTTCCTTTGTGCTTCAAGGATCGTGTCCTTTAGGAACAACCATCCTTCATGCATTCCTTTCACCTTCATAGATTCATAGATTCATAGATGTTAGGGTCGGAAGGGACCTCAATAGATCATCAAGTCCGACCCCCTGCATAGGCAGGAAAGCGTGCTGGGTCTAGATGACCCCAGCTAGATGCTTATCTAACCTCCTCTTGAAGACCCCCAGGGTAGGGGAGAGCACCACCTCCCTTGGGAGCCCATTCCAGACCTTGGCCACTCTAACTGTGAAGAAGTTCTTCCTAATGTCCAATCTAAATCTGCTCTCTGCTAGCTTGTGGCCATTATTTCTTGTAACCCCCGGGGGCGCCTTGGTGAGGAAAACCTCACCAATTCCCTTCTGTGCACTCGTGATGAACTTATAGGCAGCCACAAGGTCGCTTCTCAACCTTCTCTTGCGGAGGCTAAAAAGCTCCAGGTTCTCTTGTCTCTCCTCGTATGGCTTGGCCTGCAAGCCCTTAACCATATGAGTGGCCCTTCTCTGGACCCTCTCCAGGTTATCCACATCTCTCTTGAAGTGCGGTGCCCAGAATTGCACGCAGTACTCCAACTGCGGTCTGACGAGCGCCCGAAAGAGGGGAAGTATCACCTTCTTGGATCTATTCATCATGCATCTGCTGATGCACGATAAAGTGCCATTGGCTTTTCTGACGGCTTCGTCACATTGCCGACTCATGTTCATCTTGGAGTCCACTAGGACTCCAAGATCCCTTTCCACTTCCGTGGCACCCAGCAGGTCATTCCCTAGGCTGTAGGTGTGCTGGACATTTTTCCTCCCTAGGTCCAGCACTTTGCATTTCTCCTTTTTGAACTGCATTCTGTTGTTTTCTGCCCACTTGTCCAACCTGTCCAGGTCTGCTTGCAGCTGTTCCCTGCCCTCCGGCGTGTCCACTTCTCCCCATAGCTTTGTGTCATCTGCAAACTTGGACAGAGTACATTTCACTCCCTTGTCCAAGTCGCTGATGAAGACATTGAAGAGTATCGGTCCAAGGACTGAGCCCTGCGGGACCCCACTGCCCACACCCTTCCAGGTTGAAACCGACCCATCCACTACGACTCTCTGGGTGTGACCTTCTAGCCAATTCGCCACCCACCGGACTGTGTAGTCATCCAAGTCACAGCCTCTTAACTTGTTCACCAGTATGGGGTGGGATGCCATATCGAAGGCCTTCCTTCAGTCCCTGGCCCCTCAGCACTTTTCCTACTAGTGACCTGAACTCAACATGTATTTCACTGTTTTACACCACCTTCATAAATGACCTTGATGTTTAATTTTCTGCTATTTTGTATTCAGTAACCACTTTTTAAAATAAATGTTACATTTCTGTTTATTACATTATATATTTAAATGCATTTAGTAAAAGGGTATATTAGTAAAAGCATTTAAGAAAGAACATCTTGAGGAAGAATGTTATGTGCAGTCATACATAGTATCTCTTTCTTCTCAAAACAATTTTACTTTGTGAGTCAAATAATTTGTTACAACTTGAAGTGGTTAAAATCCTATTTGCTTATGTGTTCCTTACATAATAAATTATACTAATTTCTAGTTTTTAATTTTCTTCCATTCATAATCATTACCTCCGGACAGGCAGTAGTTGAGGAAAATTATGTCTATAACTGAAATTGTTTATCTACCTCTGATTCTTTTAATTAGCTTATATCTTAGGATATATTTCAGAGCAGCAAGGTGGACTCCCTGTAGTTTATTCATTAAAACTAAAGACAATAATCTGACCCCTTTGACAATAGCTTCTTATAAGCATCCTACATTTAAACTCATTCTTTACCTTGAATCTAAATTTTGAATCTTCTTTAATAGGCTCTATTGAAGACCTAGATTAGAATAACTCTTTCAAACTGTATGCTTTACTCATGAAAAAAAATAAGGTTTGGCAAGATGTTAGAAATTCAGGACATCAAAAATGATATCCATAAGCATTATAATCTTAAACTATATATTTAAAGAAAAGAATGGAATCAATTCCCAGGATAAAATTAGTAATCAAAGAGACATGAGGTACTCCACATTGTGGGCCCATTTTATCCCCTCAGGTTTTCTCTTTATGATTTTGATAACCTTAGATTTGACATTCTTGTATGCACACATAGAGGAAGGATGAATCCTGTATTCAGGTGGTGAACATAAGAAGTAGAAATGGGAGACTGAGTAAATCCTGACTGAGGGTAGTATTATATGCACAATGTAACTATGTAAAACCTAGCTTTACCTAGGTACAAAATAAATTAGACATAGGAGACATAGGTCTGTTGGAGCTGTACTTATCTAACTGTGATTGATTGGAATGGAGTTAAGGAATTTAACATACAAGAATGCTGAGATCCACCCAAAACAATAAAAAAATATGTTCATACATACATCTCTCTTGATAGTGCCTTGCATTAATACATGCCAAATGTAGGTGCTATTTTGCCATGAATGGATCTCAAAAGATTTTTGAATGGCAGGACCTGTAGTGTCTTTTTTAAGACAAATGCCAATTACATCATACTCCAGATACATCTTCTCAGGTGTTAGCCATGAATAAATGTCTCAGCTCCTGACTACTTGATTATAGGAAGTTTCAGAGACATGGTTAGTGTTCTGCTTTGCTTAGGAACAGGAGGGTGGGTCATTTTCTTTCCTTACTGACAAAATGCCTCAAGCATAGTTCCCATTTTGGACATCTACTTACCTCATATGTGATGTTGATCCCCACTATGTCTGAAAAAAAATTCTTATTCTTCAACCAATTTGCACCAGTACATGGAGATATATATATACTTGTCAGAGGATGGATGTTCTAATGACTAGCTCTAAACTCATACTTAAGTTCCTGCTCTTCCACAGATGTAATGAAGACAAATACATTAGAAAATGTGAAAGCCATATAAGAACCTAAGATTAACACTACTGAAAACATGGATTCATATATGCATTATAAATAACCACGGTTTTTCCTCAGAAGATACATGCAGCTGGTTTCCTTTTCAAAAGCAGCCTCTTCATAGGAAAATGGCTGAGTTTTCTAAAACCCAGGACAGACAGTGTTTTTAAAAAGGTATTATATAACTGTTTTCAAAGAGGCTTTAACTATATATGGCAGTAATCTCCAAATACAGACACTCTGCAGATTGGATTGCACAATGTAGAAAAAGATAAGGAAATTCTACCAACTGCTTGCTGTCCTGTACAGTAACAGCTGTCTAGGAAAAATTGATTTTATTACAGGGGAGTAAAGGATTCCTTACTTTCCCAAAGTGGTAGTTTGGTCTGTACATGCAAATTACACATATCAATCTCCAGTATAAGCATGCCTTTCAAAAATATCCTGGCTTATGCTCCTAACCCATTTTTTCAAATAGAACAGTAGGGTTCATCCCAATCAATCACATTTTCACACCCATAAGCCACAGGTTCATTATCTGTCAAAAGTTAAAAAAATAAAATAAATCAGCAGCAGTGTGAGTTATACTTATGTGTGGGTAAGATGAGGAAAAGTTTACTGAGTAGAGGTTTCCTGTTTTTCCCATGGAGAAAGGGATGGGATAGGAAACAAATTTTAGAGCCACCTGCAACCACTTACAAAAACAGTCTTAAAAGAAAGTGGCAGCGCACAGTGCATTTTAGGACTCCCCTGATCTTATCAGTGTATTAGGCATTATCAGACCAGCTCAACTGGACCAGGCTCCTCAGGGGACCTAGGCAGGGGAATGCCTACTTTTGATTCTTGGTGAGGCTTAGGCAGTTTTAGGAATGTCCAGCTCCAGATTATCCATTCTCTCAGTTTATACAAAATTAAAACAGAGCATAGTATATGATGATATAAAAATAGACGAAAATGAATCAGTAAAACAGTTCTATTTAATTTTGGCCCTTATTCTTTGTGCAAGTAATGCAAATGCACCTAAGAATTATAGGACTGGCTCCAAGTTGTTCGAAGCCAAATTGTTTTCTTTTTCAGTAGCCTGGTGTTTAAAATTTACCATTAATGGAGAAATCCATTTTCCTCTTATTTCTTCAACAACAACAACAACCCAATAAGAGCACAAAGAGTGTTTTACGTCATCCATCTCATTCTCCTCACAAGCACACATTGGCCATGTCCACACAAGGGCGGCCGTGTGGTACCTGATGCCATAAATATATCTGCAGTGCCACATGCCACACATTCAGCTGTTCTCTGTGCTACAAGGGAGCAGCACAGGGGGTGGGGGGTGGTATTTGACCCCTGGATATTCCCAGATAAAGCTGCTGGGGCCAGTGTTGACTTCGGCCCAGTAAAATTGTATTTGGTCTAATGGTTAGGATTCCTGGTTTTTTCAGCCAAGTGGCTTGGGTTTGACTCCTGGTGTGAGAATAGCTGGCCTTTGGGGACTGGACCTGATGATCCCATGAGATCCCTTCCAGCCCTAAACTTCTGTGAATTTGAATACATTCAATTTTGACTGTGTAATAATTCTATCCATTTATATAGTTTGGTAATGCTGAGGGAAAATGCAGTCGGGGTAACCTACTGCACACCAGAGGGTGCATGCCACAGGTGTTCCCCAAGGACAACTAGCAGCACCACAAGGTATCCTGTTGCTAGTTGTCCCTGGGGAACCAAATGTCCACACTTGTGTGGATGTGGCCATTCTGTCCAAACCTAGAGTCCAACACCACCTGCCCATGACAACTGCAGATCTTATTAAAGTAAATCACATTCTTGTAGTGGCTTCTGGTTGTATTTTTGTGCTGTAGATAGATAGATTTCCAGTCCAAAGGAATGTTTTCTTAACCTCAGAAAAGAGAAAGTTTGAGAAAGTTTCATTGCTAATATATTTGTTAGCATGTTGGCATCTTTCATTTGTAAATGCATGTCTTGCTTTCTAATATGGAGTAAATGTTGGGGCAGTGATTCTGAGTACATTGCCAAGGTCATTTGTTTGGAGAATATGGATGTTATTTAACCATCCAAACAAATGTTTATTTGGTAAAGGAGAGGCTTCTAAAATACACTTTAGGGTATCTGGTAGATGTAAAAAAATCTAATTTTCATCCAATTGTTTATAATTCTTAATTTAGCTAAGGTGTTCACATTAATCAGTCCTGTTACCACATACATTAATCTTTCTCCAGTAAAGCCAGAGTCCTCTAGTTGAATTGGATTGTAGTAGCATGGGCAAATGGCAACATTGGTACAGCCAAAAGCTCTTTGCTGTACTTAAAAAAATATTTTTATCTAAATTTCAAATAGTTTTTAAACATTATATCATTTTGTTTACCTTAAAAAAGCTAGCATTTACGACTCAGGTATGTAGATGGACATTTCTATACAATGGTTTAAATCCTTAAACAGGATTTGGATTCCTGACACCCCTTCCAGACCTATTTTTCTATCATTCTGATTCCATGAATTATACTTACATTTTTTTATCCCCAGATGGCAGTGGTGTTGACTTCGGCCCAGTAAAATTGTATTTGGTCTAATGGTTAGGATTCCTGGTTTTTCAGCCAAGTGGCTTGGGTTTGACTCCTGGTGTGAGAATAGCTGGCCTTTGGGGACTGGACCTGATGATCCCATGAGATCCCTTCCAGCCCTAAACTTCTGTGAATTTGAATACATTCAATTTTGACTGTGTAATAATTCTATCCATTTATATAGTTTGGTAATGCTGCAAAAGGAAAAAAAAAATGCATTGACAGCTATTCAGAACACAAAAAGTCAATGTTGTGTAGAATAGTGTTAGAGCTGTTTGATTGTAATCTTCCTTTGTTCCTCATGAGATGTGGCAAGGGAAATAGGATTATATCGTGGAGCTATAATTAACCTTTATTTGGCCTATGTATTCTATTTTGTTAGTGTATTTTTGATTGTCATATTACCTGATGTGGAAACATCTCAAAGTGATTACATTATTATACTGTCATGGTGCAGGTGTGCATGTATTTGTGTAGAATCAGATGCAAACAATGACTACATTAAAAGAAAGTTAATAAGAGTGCAAAAATAAAAAAATAAAAAGTTATACCTGGAACCTTAATTTAGCTCCCACATATCTCTGCTTTGTGATGAAGGCTTTATTATGTGATCAAATGCTATTTTTTCTATTGGACTCCACAAATCCAGGGTATAGAATGTATTTTAGAATGAGAAGCTACTCCATATTTTGTTTTATCCTAATTATTCAGTGTGTGGCTATAGGCCTTATTTACTGAACAATATTCAAACCCTTCTCTAAAGATCATTAATTTCCGTATTCATTTTTAAGGTACTCATCAGTGTAGTAACTGGGTGCTTCCCAGACATGAATATATTTTTATAATATGTCTGTGAAATGAGGTGGTGGGGGACAGCTTTGCTATTATCCCTATTTTTAGATAGAGAACTGAGTCACAGGGATAAAGGTATAAAATGTGTTATGCTGGATATCGAATGTAAGATGCCTAGAATCTGATTTTTAATTTTTAATGACTTAGCATTAGGGTTAGGTTTTTTTAGAAGTTGAAACCACCCAGATGATGCCTAAGGATGACCACTATGTAGAAACTATATGTTCCTCTACTTAGTTTATACGTCTGAGCCTCTCAAGAGATTTTTATTTTGAAATATAACTACTACATACAAAGAGTCTTGCCCCCACCTGCTTCCCTTCATGCCTTTATGCCAAGTCTCTTTGTCAAGCCAGGATCTAAAGTGTTTTTGCTTCAAGGTCAAAGCCTTTAGATAAAAACCAACACGTTCATAAAGATAAATATTTCAAGCAAATTATGCCTCTGGTCACTTTCTATTCATATACTGTCCAGGCCTATCAACATATTTTAATACATGAAGAGATAGCCATTGAACAACATCCTTTGCCATATAGCATAATTTTACCTCTACATAGAGATCAATAGGAATGCTCTTTAGATGACTTTTCCTGTAGTGGTTCCAGGCAAATGATGTATCCCAAAGAACTGAAATTACTATCTTGCTCACCAAAACAGTATCTCGATTTTGTCCTATTTTATATCAGCATGCTTAAGAGTTACATGAAATTATTTATTGGGGGAAAAAAAACAAACAAAACCAAAGCTATGTAACTAGCCATTAGGCTGAAAGATATTTCTAAGAGGACAGTTTGATTGTGTATTTTAAAGTGGAAATACATATATTATGCATCTATATTCTACATAGATTTAGAATATACCATCTTCAAACCCTTTACTAATATTTATGAAGATACCAACTTTGGGTATCCTATTATCTCAAAGACAATGAGATAAAGACATAGAATATATATATTCATTCAATATTTGTTCCTACATTTATCTATGTAGAAACATAGATAGATGTATGTTTTTGGTATTTATATATATATGCATATACTGCACTGGAATACTGTATCTGAAATATGCACTGAAGATAAACTTTCTGCAGAAATACAGAGGAATCTGAAAATGCCTGGGCAGTATACCATGTAGACTCAAATTGAATGGTTATAGTTTCACACATTTCCAATAACATTTTTGTATGGGTGAATAGTTTTTGCATCCTTTTTCTATGCAAGTTATTCATTTATTTCCAATCACGGGGCTAGCACACAAATGTGCAAGAAACTGAATTCCTCCATTTGTTGCTAATGTCCTACTTGAATGTCATATAAAAAAGGCACATCATTAAAGAATCCTAGCAAAAAGAACCTTTTAACAAGAATGAGATAAGTAGAGCTAGAGTTACAGCAAATTATTCACTACCTTCTTCACTCCCTTTAACTGCTAATATTCATGAAGATACCAACTTTAGATAGCCTATTATCTCAAAGACAATGAGATAAATTTTATTCTCTGGTATGCCAGTGAAACTTGGAGTTGTGCTGGTAGATTGAGAGAACTATTTTTTTCAGTCAAGTTGTAGCAGGAATTGTAAAGGGAAAATTGAGTATTTGAAATATCTGTATGAGCTTATGTAATTTATCCAATGGTATATACAGGAATAGCACCTTGCCTGATATAAAATTACACTTTGTACAAATAACTCACTTGATGGATAATAGCATAAATAACCTGGAGTGACAAAAGTGAACAAAATAATAATGAAAAAAAAATCAAGAGTCAATCATTTCTATTAATAGTTAAGAAGGCATAAATAATGTTATACATATTTTTATTGTATTCCTCTTCCACAACCATTCTTTCTCTTCCTAAATTGTAATCAGTTTAGAACAGGAAACATGAATGTTAAGATTACCTGTTTAACTTCTGGCATCAGTATATTACTACTACTCTCTTTTTTATATATTATATACTTACATAAGTTTATTTATGTCTTAGAATCATAGGATTGGATTAGGATTGGAAGGGACCTCAGGAGGTCATCTAGTCCATCCCCAGCTCAAAGCAGGACCATTCCCAATGATCTCATTCCAGCCAAGGCTGCATCTTAAAAACCTCCAACCTCCACAATCTCTCTGGGTAACCTGTTCCAGTGCTTTGCTATCCTCCTGGTGAGAAAGTTCTTCCTAATATCTAACTTAAACTTCCCTTGCTGCAAACTTGAGACCATCTTCGTGCCATTCACCACTGTAGCTTTAAAATGCTGCATGCAATGACCCCAGGTTTAACTCAATCATAGGTAAACATTGATTAATTAAATAATGCTGAATTCTGTTGCTGTGTGTGAATGCGTGTGTGCATGTGTGTACACACACATGCGCACATGCATACCTGTGCACATATTTTTAGAGGCAGTTGTGTATACATGAAATTTAAGAACAGATTTTTCTCTACATTGCATATATTACTTTGTTTGTTCAGTAGCCAACTCATCTTCATTTTCTGCTTCCTCACTTGATTGCACATTTTTAACTTGTGCAACAGTCAGATATCCCACTGAGCTCTGAGAAACTGGTGTTAATAAACATATTGATTTCCTGTTGCACTGGAGGGGGGCATTGTTAGATTTCTCTATAAAACTTAGATGAAAAGTAACCTTACACAGCATGCACCTCTTCTTGGATTGGGTTTTTAAAAGTGCAAGTACCCATATTTTTAGTGGTGTTGATGTAGTTTCTGAATTCAGCATTATTCCCACACAAATATCCTGTAGTTAAGATATATAAACTCGGCTCTTATCACACAGACATTCTACCTTAGGGTTAACTGTAAGTATTAAGTTACATTTAGTATTAAGAATATGAGCCTGCCATATGTTGATATGTATCCCAGGAAAACAAATCTCAAATGGAATAAGTCAATGAAAATAAGCTATATATACTTACAAGGGATATATATATATATAATGAGCTCAACCACTAAATTAAACAAAGAAACAGAATTTAATGTGTAGTTGTGATATTCCAAAGCTAGTGTGACTCCATTAGTGAGCCTATAATAATAATTCCCAAGAATACAGGGTGTGAAAAGTTTCACAGGCCAGCATGGAAGGAAGTGTAAGTGCCTTGTTTCTCCAAACAACTTTCTATATAACCCTCTTTCCCTTTTTAGCAGCCAAAGAGTATGGACAAAGAAATATGTGGAGCCATTTCAAAATGGGAAGGTTTCAAAAGGGAAGCAGCTGTTACATTTTACTTGTTACTGCACCTACATGCAGAGCTGACCCTAGGAGGATGCAGGGCCCAGGGCAAATCAGCCACTGCAGGATCCCCCTTAACACTGTGTGGGGCTGTGGTACTCCCGCAAAAGCGGGGCGGGGGGAGGGGCTCCATGCTTCTTCTGTGGCATGGGGCTGAGCCGCCAGCTTCAGGCGGGCTCTGCAGGAGGGGTCACAGATGCTCTGCCTGGCTCTCCAGGTCCCCTGCAAAGCATGGGGCCTGGTGCAGTTGTTCCAGTTCACCAAACGTTAGGAATGGCTCTGCCTACATGTTCATTAATGTACCATAATTGCACCACATTACATTTAGTACTTGTAATGACAGGTACTAACTTAATGTGCTGTAATTGGCACTACTGCACCTTAGTGCAGATGAATGCTTTTTTAGTAATATTAATGTGCATTAGACTAAATATACTGTGCATTAGTGCCTTAGCATGGGTTTTGTCTGCTGAGCTAATACGCAGTAGAATTAGTCTTCTGCACATTAAGCATCTCATGTGGATGTGCCCCCAGGTAGACAAGATGGAATTGATACAAATGTAGCAAAAATGCTCTACTTTTAACACTGCTTCACCGGTGTTAAAGTTGGAGTACCTTTGCTGCATTTTCATTGTTCTCTACCTGTCCCAATGTATCAATTAGAACATAACTGCTGCTGCCCTTTTGAAATATTTCTCTTTTAAAGTGACTCCAGATGTACCATGTCCATGCCCATGGTAACACACATAACTTGAAGCTTCATTTCGTCCTCAAATCTTGTCTCCATTATGTTTGAACAATTACAAATTTCAGTGGTTAATCAGAAACAATATCACTGAAAAAACACATATTGATATTAACCCATATTTACAGTTCTTCTAGACAGATAGAATTTCCCTGGGCACAAATCTAGGATATTTTTTTTTCCAGAGTACCTTTAATATTAACTTAGAATTTTTCCTCTTCAAAGCAGGAAGGATTATTGCATTAGGATTATAAATAAATAATTCATTTTCACATAATTACATAATATGTCATGTCCAGAGATAGATAATGTTCGGCAAATTAAAATAAATATTACAAGCTTTTTTAATGTAAAGAGAATTAAATTGATCAACTTTATATTTTTTCCTTAAAAAAGTTAAAAACTCTGACTGTAACAATTTACATTATGGTAAGAATACTGTTTTTTTCTTGCTTACTTTTTTGCATCTAGATTCTCAGATGGTATAATTTACAAAATTCATTGTACTTCAGTTGAACTACTCTGATTAATTCCAATTCAGAATGTAGTTCATCGGTCATAGTTGAAGAAGTTACTCAGGAGAATCTATGACAAAAATTATTTGTCAGGCAAATGGATAATCTTAAAAAAAAATTATCACAATCAAAAGTAATATACAGCTTTTGTAAAGGATTACACGGTAGCAGTTTATTAAGATGATGCTTTTGTCACATGAATTGGCATTTAAAGTTGATATT
Organism: Alligator mississippiensis; assembly: GCF_030867095.1. Lineage (NCBI taxonomy): Eukaryota > Metazoa > Chordata > Crocodylia > Alligatoridae > Alligator > Alligator mississippiensis. The sequence goes on from NC_081824.1 coordinate 89,407,243, forward strand.
GAAAAAATGCTTCTCAAAGGAGTGATTGGTTTCATGGTTTTCCCTGAACATAAATGTTCATATTGTAGAACTATTAAATACTGTAATACAAACAATATGGAAAATAAATGACTCTGCCCATTCTTTATAAACAGAACATTTGACAATTCTTGATGAGTACTTTCCAAGGGAATATTTTTTCAGTTATACAGAAATCTAGAAACAAGTGAGAAATTACTGTAGTAAGAGAATGTTATATATGAAAATCTTATGTATGAAACTATTGTGAGAAGTGCTAACATAAGTCCCTTTCAGAATGTACACAATCAAGCACCAGTCTAGATACTTCTTCCTGCTTACATGTTTTCTAAAGAGTTTCTGTTGTTTCCCCCAGAACATGCTACTGTTCTCACCAGCATCTCAAAGGACTTTTTGGCCAAATATCAGGTTTTACTCCAACCTTATCCTTCTGGATTCATTGGTAGTCTACATGGAGTCATGGTGTTTTCCTTGTCTATATCTTATTCACTATTGGTTTTCTGATCTTGTTTTATCCTTTTCTTTCCCCTACTATTTTTAGGTGATTACTTCAGAATCTTTTTATATATCTTGTAATCCGTTGTTTGGGATACTTCTGCTTCTACTTCTCTCCCTCTAAAACCTTTCCTTAGCTGAACTGTTGCATACCTAATTACTGTGACATTTACCTAAATTATCTCAAACTTCTCTCATATTCTGATCTCTTCCTTTCTATCTAATGTCACAGTATGGCCTATCTCTCTGACCTCTTTTTTGGATGCCCTTCCATGACTGAATGTTTAATATGATCCGAACTAACTTTCATCCTCAAAATTTCTCCACTACATATGATAAAATCAGTATCTTCCCAGCCAGTCCTGTTGCCTCTTCAAGAGCATATGCTTGGATCCCACCAACACAAATATGTCTCTATAGGGAAAAATGGTTTGATAACTATTGCCCATTTATCTACCCCCCCCCCCTCCCCACTACCAAAAGTGTCTTTGTGTGTGACTACATGTCTACATGTCTACGCTGCCTCCACACTGGGCTTATTGACATGCTGAGAATCACTCTGAAATGGTTAAATAACTTTATTTCTGGGAGTTGATATGTGCTGAGCAGGAGTAGGAGGGTGGCATAGACATGATTCATAACAGGATTTCCAGGTAAAATACAGAGGTATGCACTAAGAAACTTTACAGACCAGTCTAACCTAAATCTAACTTAATTCAGTATACCTTGCACCAGGTCCATCTTAGACCACTTGCATAATTTTTTAGACTCTTGTACTGTGCCAGTTGTCTGTACAGTTATGGGTTTAGGTGATTTACATTCTCTTAAACCAGCCTAAGTGTAATGTCTGTATGTGGCCTAAGACTCTTTGGGGCTGAGACCTTAGCTTGTTTCCATACAGCACTAATTCCATATGGAACTTCTAGGAAACCAATACAAAACAAAGAATAATTTGATTAAAGATGATCTGGCAAATACAGTTTCTTTCAAATTTTCTGTTAGTGTATATTTTAGCTATGTTTATGGTCATATTCCAAATGAATGTACATACCAAGGTTTTTGCACAGAAAAACAGAGCATCTCTCCTTTTCTTCTATAATGAAAACTTACAACATTCTTTTGTATTTAACAATTTAATCAACTCCTACCTCTTGACACTAATGGACCTGAACAGAACTATTCTTCCTCTGAGGGAAGGGATGGTTGGTTAGTTTTGTTTTCAAATTAACCTGTTGCTCAAATCTGGATTGGAAGAAAAGCAAACAAAAACATAGGATCAAAGCCAAATAGGAAAAAAAGGTATTCTTACTAAATGCTTCTACTTTTAGATACATTTTAAGCAGGATTTTTATGCTTACCGATATAGTTAAAAATCATAATAAAAACCTCATATTGGTGGGCCTGGTCCATCTCCTGCCAAAATGTCACACATCTCAGTCGGAGCAGGTTTGACTTCATTTTATGAAATCTTACGAGTATTCATCTAGATCTGATACAGTTATTCACTTAAAGCAATAACTAATAATAACAAATAACTGTTGTAGCGAGAGTGCAATTAATGTCCTTGTCCAGGTCCAAGCAAATATGGATGTTTGGTTCCCTGGGGGACAACTAGCAGCAGCACACATGTCCTAGGGGAATGCTTGTGCCACATTTCTTCTGGCACACAGAAAGTTACCCTGGGTGGGGTATAGAAGGCTGAGGACAGCATTGGGCTGGCCCCAGAAGCCTTACCTAGAGTCCTGGGGGCCTCTTGGAACTGCAGCAGCAGTGATCCTGCTGCTTGGAGCCTGGTTAGCAGGAGCCACACTCAGGCTTCCAGCAGGAAGTATCAGATCTAGATGAATACTCGTAAGATTTCATAAAATGCAGTCAAACCTGCTCCGACTGAGATGTGTGACATTTTGGCAGGAGATGGACCAGGCCCACCAATATGAGGTTTTTATTATGATTTTTAACTATATCGGTAAGCATAAAAATCCTGCTTAAAATGTATCTAAAAGTAGAAGCATTTAGTAAGAATACCTTTTTTTCCTATTTGGCTTTGATCCTATGTTTTTGTTTGCTTTTCTTCCAATCCAGATTTGAGCAACAGGTTAATTTGAAAACCTGTATAAGAGGAGAGCAGCAGTTTTGAGTGACATGTGCTGCTCTCCTCTTTTTTTGCACAGGTTTTTATTTATTTTTTTTTTGATCCCTGGATATTCAGGGATCATCTGCCTCTCTCCTCCCATGCTGTGCTGCTCCCTTGCAGCATGGAGAATAACTAAATTTGCAGCATGTGGTGCTGCACATGTGTCTGTGGCACCACATACTGCACAGTTATGCTCATCTGGATGCGGCTCCTTAGTCCAAGATTTGAAACTATTAGCAGCTATGATAGGACTCATAAATGTGTTCCTAATTGTGATTTTTTTAAACCCACTGTTGGATCCATCATACTAATGATTAGAGGATATCTAAAAAAAAAAGTCATTAGCAATAAGAAATATTATTTAAATGCCAGGAATAAATGAATCAATACTAGGACCCCATAAACAAAATAAGATGAATGGTAAATGGGAATAAAATTTTATCATAGAGCTAATTGGAAACAGGCAAAGGTGCACAAGAACTATTGATTACAAAAATATTAAATTTTTTACAAGAAGTTTTCATTCTTTGACTGGCACTATGTAGTAGTCTTGCCAAACATGTTTTTCATAGAAATTTTCTTGCACTTATTATATAAAAAAAAGCTTAAAAAAAGTTTTAAAAACTTTTTTAAAAAAAAGTTTTCATTGGGGTATTATGCTGCAAAATGTTTCACACATGCAGGTAATTTTTGTATTTTGCCAAGGTGTTCCTCACTCCCAGGAAATTCAAAAGAGTCCAATTCAGAAGTTATCTCCTTCCCATATATTCTCAATTTGCTCATGTTAGCTACAGCAAAATATTGAATGGAATTATCTTTCTGTCAGTGGGTGCATTTACACTAGATGCTCTATCACCACAGTGACAAGCTACAATGATGTAACTCATTGCTACGATGATATAGTGTTGGAGGGTATAAACCGTGACGCCGATGCTACGTCACCATAGTGATGACATACATCATTGTAGCTTGTCACTTTGTCATTACTATGACATAGCATCTAAAAATAACCGTGCACTGCTAGAACTATATAGTACCAGTGGATACCGAGCAGTCATTTAGTACTTGCTACACAGTACGCATTCAGGGGTCACATGTAGAAATGCCCAGTATCTCTTAACAACAATTTGTTTCCTTTAATATATTGGAATTGTTAGCACCAAGTCTTTAAAATGTCATTCATTTAGATAGTATGCAGTGTGTATAATTTACTACATGCTGTGAACAAATATAGAAAGCTATCGTGAAAATACGCTAGATTTTATCATTACTTAATTTTTTTTTATAAAAAAAAATGCTTATGTAGGGTCTTTTGCATCTTGCTAAATTTGGTAGTGAGATATTAATATTTCCAACAAGTTATAATTTAAGAGATCTCAGTTTCTTAATTGCTGAAATACCTATATTACATCTAGCTTAAACAACATCTGTTCTGGTAGCAGTTGACACTAAAATTTCCATCAAGACAGACTTTTTCCCAGTATTCTTTTCAAAACTGGAGAAACTATTTTTTGTTTGATATTTTTCATATACAATCTAATATAGTCATCAGAACCTAAGGTTCTTATTTTGATAAGTTTGAGCTGTAAGTCTCATATATTTAATAATATTTCCTTTGATCCTTCTTTTCTTCTTTGTTGACATTTTTCTTTGTTCTTTGGCTGCACAAGACTCATTCACCTTTATTTTCATTTAAGCCCTGCCAATGCCTTCATCTGTATCTTTGTTGTCATAGTTCTGATGTATGTTTTCTGCCTTTTTTTTAACCTTTTTATCAGACCATCTGATTCTGTTTAGCTTTTAATCTTTTAAATTCTCTCTATTGCTAGGATGTCTTTTAATCTTCCTTTAGCAATGCTGCTTGTTATGGCTCTTGATCTTTCAGGAAAGAGTGACAACACTGACTGAAATTGTTGATTCTCAGTCCAAATTTAAACAAAAAACACAGTGATTTTTTACCATTTAGAAATATAAGGGTATATGTACACATTCATAATACCTGATCTATCATCACACATCTTGCTTTAGCCATGTGATAATAGGTCAGGTTCCCCTTGTGTGCACGTTTGCCAGCATCAGAAGCCATGTGAGAATCCAATTTAAATAACTCAGATGGGGGCAAGAGCTGGTCAGGATTGGGAGGAGCGGGGGGGCTGGTACACTTGGGGTGGTGCTGGTGGTGCAGGGGAAGGGGGAGTTGGTGGTTTCAGAGGTGGGACTACTGTGGGCTAAAAATATCCTGGTCAGTGTGTGTATGTGTGTGGTGTGGGGGAACGGGGTGGTTAGGAAGAGCATAGCTCCAGGCTAAGACAAGCATCTGGGCTTTCCAAGCCCTGGGTCTGTGCTCCAAACACATACAGACATTTGTTAGATTGGGTTAAACTCATTTCCAATCAAACTTAAATCACCTCCTCAAATTGGCACTTAGATCATCCTAACCCTAGTTAGGTCGATCTAAGTGTATTGTCTGCATGTACCCTGAGATATGTAAACTGAACTTAAACCATGGAAAACAGGGAAAGTCTCTATTTCAGTACCTGCAGATGTAAGGGGTTTTAAATGGAAGTCAGGAGCTTGCTAGAATTGGTGATGGGAACCTATCCATTGCTATCTATTAGATTACAGTTTGCCCTTTTTTCTGTCTGCAAATCAATCATGATTTTATGCATGTGTTTGTTATTCATAAATTACTTGTCAAACAAAGTTTATGAAGAACCAATTTACCTGAGAGCTTTATGAATTATTTTTACTGAATGCTTTTTAGAGTATTGTGAACTCAGTGTTAAAACTATGAGACTGGTTATAAGTAGTAAGATAAACTTCCTATTCTCTGATTGGTTAAAACTGGGACAGGGGGCTGGACTTGATGATCTTCAAGGTCCCTTCTGGTGCTAATGTCTATGAAATCTATGAAATCTATGAAAACTAGCATTTATATGTTGGGGGTCACTCCCAAATAAATTAATGGGGGAACTACATGCTGTAGAATATTTTTGGATGGGTATGAGAGACATTTGTAAAAGATCAGCTGTAATTTTAAGGACACTGAAATCTTATTCAGCACAAGGAAGTTCATGGACCCAGATTTTTTTTTGAAAGAATAGATTCCTTCCTGTTGTTGAAAGATAGAAAGTTATAAACCAAATTTATTGCCTCCTAACTGTCTATTTTGCTTTCCCTGATTCTGTGTATGAGTATAGAATAGTTGGTTAGTGCTTTTACCATAACTGGTCATATGCATGCTAATGTTGATAATTAATCTTAAATCCATATATTTGTATAAATTCGTAGTGGGGGGAGGGAGAAACCTCCTCAAACATTCATGTGAAGCTATATAACTTTATTCTACATTCACAAAAAAGTGAAATGACTGGGTAAAAAAATGGCTTATGTTCAAATCAGTTACCATGGCTACCTCTTAGTCATTGAAAAAAAATGTTGCATATGAAAGAAATGAAAGATTGGCAGAGAGATGCAAGTTTCTGAGTAGGTTTCACTGCGGTGGAATAATAGTCTGGCCACTAAGAGATTCTGGGTTCATCTACAGAAGATGTTTACTGCACAGTAGCATAGTTTCCTGTGCAGTAAGTGTGCACATCTACATGTGCACACACTTACTGTGCAGTAAACCTCATGATTCATGAGTACTTACTGTGCAGTAACACACATATAGATGCCAAAACAGGAGCAAACTTGCTCCTGGTCAGCCCCTTCACTAAGGGGGCAGCCTGTACTCAGATCCAGGGCTCTGGGGCTGGGAACCTCTCCTGTCCCAGCTCCTAGTCCTGCACTGCTGCCAGGCATCCTCTGCCCTATGTGCCTCCTCTGCCTAGGCTTCATGAAAGAGCTCTCCCTGGGGCTCACATATGTTATACAACACCACATTATGAAACAGGCTGTGATGATGACCTGGAGGATCTTGTCCTTAGGAAACTCGAGGAGGGGGGTGAGGGTGCACCAGCATTCCCTGAGGCAGAGGAAGGTGCATTCCACCAGGGCATAAGTCCAGCCCAGGCACCTGGTGAAGTGGGTATGGTGGGGGTCCAGCTGGCCAGTGTAGGGCTGCATGAGCCAAAGCAGGAGCAGGTAGGCAGGGGCCCAAATGAAGAGGGGTGGGACCACCACGGCACCCAGCTGAAGGCCCAGTGCCCCCAATGCAAAGTGCTTGCTTTGTACCAGGGCTGGCAGGGTGGAATTAAAGAAGATGTTGTTGTCATGGGTACTGTCCACCCAGCCAGGGCTCATGTTGGTGAAGGTGCCACGGTGGTAAATGATGCCCTGGAGCAGAATGGAGTGAAAGCCACTCCAGCTGTAGTAGAGGTGGTTGCTGTGGAGTGGGCAGGTGACAGGGATGAGGGCCCCAATGCAGTGGAGGAATCCCAGGGCATAGAACCCTGCCACCACCTGGCTGCTTCAGGCTGTCTAGAGTAGCCAGCTTCAGCAGGGAAATGGAAAACAAGATGTCTGTGGGCCGGGGTGTCCATATGGTGGTGTCCTGCCACTCCAGATGTGGGTGAAGATACTCCAAGAGGTTCAGGAAGGTGGCTCAGGTTATGCAGAATGCTTCCAAGCACTGCTCATCATCTCAGGTGTGCTGGATGATGTGTAGCCACCAGTACTGGCTGGCCCTGTGTGCCCAGGGGTGGCAGTGCTGGAGGCCCAGGAGGGTGAGGATGGCATCCTGGATCCTATCATTGGCATCCCTGGTGGGGTCATGTCATCAGGATGGGGTCCAGGCAGAAGCTGCATAAAGGTGGTAGCTCTGGGATGGCACACTGGGGCTGGGCAGGTGGTTGTTGAGCATGGGGGAGGCAGGAGCATGGAATAGGTTACTCACAAGTAAACTGATCCCACATCAAATGCACATGTAGATATGCTCAGTTTTACTTTTATGAGACTATATCCATTATTAACTAATATTTTTTCAATATTAAAACTATTAATGTGATTCTTGAGTTTTCAGGGTGAAACATGAGAATTGTGTAAGTTTTGCATGTATACACACAAATTCCGTAAGAGTTTTAGCTCCAAATATTTTTTTTTTACCCTGAAGCAGCTCACCCAGGAATTTCCTCCAATTCTATTCAAGTCTAGTGCATAGAATTATGGGATAATTTATGACAGCACCATTTTTATTAAGTCTTTTGTGAATACTGATACTGACATTTAGCATCCCTTTTACTTTCCGTTAGTTGTCTCTTTCAGAAAGAGACATTCACAAGCTACCCCAAAGGCAACTACTTGCAAAGTATTTCAGTTGTGATCCATCCCTTGCAAAGGCAGGCAAGCTTCATTTGATCTTTTTATAGTTTGCAATAGACTTTACAGATGTGGTTTGTACTCTGTACTGTAGAAAGACACCATTAACCAGGCAAACTTAGTATAAAGAGACTTTTAAACTGCCTCTGATAGGGTCTACTAAACCTGTTTTGTAAATTCAGATTTTTTTTCCAATGTTGTTGATCTTGATTCTTTTAATTTTCGACCAGGTTTTCAAATGTAGGGGAAAGGAGAAGGAGAAAGGGAAAGGGTAGCCTGCTTTTAGTAACCTAAATAAACAGTGCAGTTTTAATCTTTAAAAAAATCATGGAATAATTTGCATTTAAGTCAGGCAGCTCCCATGAATGGTGAGACAATATTGGAAATAATGAAGTGTTTTTTTTTAAATGGAGCTATTTTTGTATAAACTGTCTATAGAGCATTTCCCTTTCCTACTTGCACTGGGAAAGACACACATAACCCTTTCCAGGTTATTTAACATTAGCACCTTGCCATTTTCTGTCTTGGCCAAGATTCCACGACAAACAGTTCTTGCTCCAAACAGCAGCAACGTCCTTCTTAGTGAAGCACAAATGATCCAAGATTTCTGCTTTCAATACCCACCAAATCCAGATCATTGCATAGTAAAAACATGTCATGCTAGTTTGCAGCTGTCAGTTATGGCAGTCTTGATGCTCCCTATATCCTGTGGCCAGGTGCTTTAAGATAACTTACCATACAGCCCTCCCTACCTATCATTTCTCTATAAGTAACAAATGGTTAATTCCTGCCTTGAACTAGCTTCCATTATCCACTTAAAGGTTCAGACACTCCCATGCTTGGAAATTGTACCATGTAAACATCTACAAAGTCACCTCTGTCCTCTTTCTAGCTCTTAATTAAAACTTTTTTGGGTTTTAAACTATGATTCTGACATCAGCTGGGCCACTCCTGCATTCAGATGACTATGCATAAACATCATGGGTGCAGAGAAGTGCCATTTTTTGCCTGATCTGGCCATAGAAAACAGCCTATAGCCATTACGAAACACAAATGCATAGCTGCAAGCCAGTCAAAAAAGGGCCGATTGAGTGAAAATCTGAACCCTGATGAAGAAATTTCAAAACATAGCACCTTCTCTAACTTGTCTACACTGCCTCCCAGCCTGTTGCTGCTCTCAGAATGGGAGGGGGCAAAGGGAGCTAAAGGGGATCAGTCTGGGGTTTTTTCAGCCCTTGCTGAAGGGTGGGGTGGGTATACTGGAACCCCTCACCAAGATGGGGAACCCCTAGAATGAGCTGCCTCTGCTCCCTTTACCCCTCCCATTCTGAAAACAGCACAGGATAAGAAGAAGTAGGGGCAGTTTCTAGTAGAAACCAGCTACAGGATGGCAGCCAACAGCTAGATTCCCCTCCCCCTGGAACCAACAGTGAACTTTTGTTTGGTCTGGGGGACCTTTGTCACTCAGAACGCTTCCTGAAAAGCATTCTGAGTTACAGTGAGGAGCTGCACTTCTGTCTGAGCCCCATCTGATTATTTCTTTGCACTTCTGCCTTAAGCTGATTAACCTGTTGTCCTTTGTCCTACATTGAGTTTGTAAGTGCTTTGGAACAGAGAATGCCCTCTTATTCTGTGTATTTACAGGCCCTATCACATTAGAGTCCTGTTCTATAAGGGCTTCTATAACACTAGAAAAACAAACATAATGGTGGGTAGCTATTACCTTTCAAAGGTTACCAGAAATACCTAAAAGTCCTCGTCCAGTCCCATTTTTGATGAGATATATTCTACCCAAGTGTAAGCTGCAACATCCCATCTACTTCCAAGTCCCTAGCATCTTGATCAAGAAACTGGAACAGAAGATCCATCTGGCTTCCCTCTTATTGTGGTTGAAATAGCTATAGGCACTTTTACACATACTCTGGGGGCAGGAGGGGCAGCACTTAATTAAGGTGCTGATGTGTCTCCTGTATCAGGATCCCTGTGATTAAAAATGGTAGTGGGGCGCTTGATCTAAAGCTCATTCAATGAGCTTTAGTTCAAGTGCTCCTGCTGCCATTTTTAAGTGCGAGGACGCTGATACACCAGGCGCAGGAGACTGCTAGAGTGCAGCAATTGCCATGCTCCAACAAACTCGATTAATTGAGTCTGTTCCGAAGCACTGGAATTCCAGTGCATCAGAGCAGACTCAACACCAGTGCAGAGGCTACCTATGGGTATTACTGTAACGGTGGCTGCAGCTGCTGGTACAGCTTCTGTTGTGGCTAGGAGTAGCTGCAGCTGCTACTTCTGTTCTCCCAGGTACATCAGTTTGTATTCAGGTTGTGGCAACTCTTCATATTTTCCAACAGATTTAAGCCAGTGGGCAGTCTAAAGAAAAAAAAAAACTAATACAACACCCAAGTCTCCTTCAGGCCCTTTTCTCAGGCCACCATGCATAAATTCAAAAGCCAAAATGCAATGTAACACAAAAGAAAAGGAAAGGGGCAGGAAAAGAAGCTACAGCATAATGTTAATGTGAGATTAAAGACTACATTTATTTCTTTTTCATGCTGGCATAATTATTTCTCTAAATACCCCTTCCTTTTATGCTGCCATTAAAAAAGTTAAAACCCTATCCTCAAACTTTCTTCACCAGGCTCTTTTCTTGTTATGAGAGGGTAGCTATCAGCAGGTACAAAAGTTCAAAGAAAGAGCGTGAAAACTCAAACACTTCCAACTTACAAAAATAAGATCCTAATACTGGAATCCTGCTGAGAAGCTTTTATTAGTTCTGATTAAATCAAACTTTTCACAGTTATATAATGATCTTCTCCCATTCCTGGGAATTCCCTCCCTTGCTCTTAGCTCTTTTTTCACAGGTACTCTGAACCAAACCATTTTCCTTTAATTGCTATTTCACTGTACACCTAAGGATAGCACTGCAGGAAAATAGTTAGTAGAGGGTGGAGTATTGACTTGCAGTTTTAGTGAAGGTGATGGAATGACTGATTAAAGCATTACTGAGTGTGATACGCTGAAAGACAGACAAAGAAACTGGCATAAAAATGAAGTCCTCGTCTACCTCATTGTATTCCAAAGGCTGCCTCATCCTGGGAGTTAGGAGGTCTGCACTTATTTTTCTTTTATAAACTTTGGGGAAATTAAATTCTCTTTGAAAGCTTTGAAAAGTTTGATTCACAAGCAGGCTCCAGACCAAAGCAAATTTGAAATATTAACTATTAAGGACCAAATTCTACTTTTCTTTCTGATTCCAGTAATACTACAGGCTTCAAAAGGATTTCTCACTTGACTCCATACTGCTTGCTTTAAGATGTATGGCATGCACTCAGTTAAAGGAAGCCCTATGTCCTTTAGCAAATAAAAATGTGGCAGTTTTACGTGAATATCTTACTCATTGATGTGGATTAGAACTTGGTTATTTATATTTGAGATGCACCATGTATTCTATGGTTGCAGATTCCACAGGCAAAGTAGGAACAGAAAGGTGGAAGGGGCCCTCTTAGTTAAACTTAAGTTCCTAGGTGTTGTAGGAACCATGCTTTGTAATCCCTTTCATACAACTTACCTAACTAAACCTTAAAAATAGATAAAGGTTTTGCCCCCACTACTCTGATCTGAAGGCTGTTTCATAACCTCAGTGCTCAACTAGTTAGTCTCCTAATTTCCATCTTAAATTTTTTCATATACATTTTATACCTAATTGTTCTTGTGCCACCATTTCCCATTAGTCTAAATATCTCTTTTCCCTCTTTGATGTTTGCTCCAGCATGTGTATATATAGAAAACAATTATATCCTCTTTCAGCCTTCATTTTTCTACTAAATAAGTCAAGAAGCTAGATTTGTTTTGTTTGACTGGTTGTATAGTTGAAATACATGTTAGGGAAGCTTTCAGACACAGGATCTCTTCCCAGGCCTCCAATAGCTTACAATCCAGTTTTAGACAAAGGGTGTGGGTCAAAAAGAAGAACAAGAATTAAAGGTCATAAATGATCGCTACCATGCAAGAAATGGTCTTTGTAGCTGTGATTCCCCACATTTGAATGATCCTCATGGAGCGAGGCAATGTAAGGTCCAAAGGTGGGAAACTGGCAGGAAAAGGTGTTCCAAATAGACCTCAAGTGAAGGAGACAGGACAGCAACACAAACTACATATAAAGAGGACAGTTTCCTAGGGAAATGTCTGCTGCTTTTTGGAGAAAAAAAAGGTCTCTGCTCCTTGATGGATTATTCCAAATATATGTACTTTTACTTGTCTTAGTTTACATTATTATATTAATTTATTATATTAATTTTGAATATTGGCCCCTGTTATTCACGAGAATTATTGAATTGGGTTGTGCTTCATAAGAATTACAACTAAAACATTATCCAGGTACTTAGGCTCACAGTTTCATTTAATTTTAAAATATTTCTTCTGTGGTTGAGATATGGTATGTGCAGACATTGAGAAAACATGGAGAAGAACCAACCTGAGTTACATAGTTTACTTTGAGCAATCTACGTTTAGGTTGGGAGTGAAAAGTAGATGTTTACCTTTGGTTTAGGAAGAGCACAGGCAGCTCTCAAAGAGGCCCACAGATGGGGGATGCTTGTACATGCATCCCAGTGTGCTCTATGGGCTCCCTGGGCTATCAGAAGATACTAAGCACAGCCAAGCTGTGCCACCCTTGATTGACTGCCCAACATGGAGAAACCATGCCCCCTAGTGCCACGCTTGCCCCCAGCTCCCACCCAGACACTTTCAGAGGAGACCCAGAGTGTCAGTTTCCCTACCTACCCACACTCTAACAGGGTGATCCACCTTGTACAGCCAAGCCTGCAGACCCCAGAGCTGCAGCATATCCTGCCTATCCTCATGCACAACTCTCACCAGAGGCTATTGGGCATCATACGTACAAGTCTGGAAATGGCTGGCAGATAGTCATGGTGACTTCATGCCCATAAGCCAATGCCTTCATGCCCATAAGCTAGCAGCCAGGCATCCAATAGAGAGCCACTTACCTTATCCTATGGCCACCAAGCATCCTGAACTGGGCTGACTTCTGAATTACTGAAGAGGAGGAGCGTATCCATGATGCTGTGGAACTACTTCCATATCATTGTATGGTGATTCTGTGCCTATGCCAAAACCATCGACTAGTGGGAGTGGATCATGCTGGGTCCTCGAAATGATGACGTGTGGTTCCAGAACTTCTGCATCTGCTGGGAGATCTTCATGGACTTCATTGCCCAACTGCCCCCCCCCCCCCATTAAGCACATGAGATGACCCCTCTTTCTGGAGAAGCTGGTAGCCATCACCATATGGAAGCTGGCCCCTGCCACCCAGCCTCCACATGTCTAATGCATGGTACTCCTGTTCTTCACAGAGAGGGGATTGGGCCCAATAGGCACCTTCTGGAGACAGTTTTAACCAAAGGCTTGGGGTTGTTGAGGCATCATTGTCCCACATCCTCTGTGTACCACTGGCCATGGGTGAGGCCCACCTGCAGCAATTGCTCCTTTCCATTTTTTAGGACACTTGCATTTTCCCTGTTGCCTGGATCTCTTTCACAGCTGAATGATGTGAGGTAGAAATGTACATATCTGGGCAGAGGGCTCTGGTCACTCAGTGCAAGAAACATTGCTGGAATTGGGAGGAGGGGTGGAATCAGGTGCTGTATGGCCCACAGTGCTGGAACCAGGGAGATTGGTGGGCATCCGTGATGGTGTCACCAAGGAGACATTGAGGACCAGGAGTGGAATACCCATGGTACTGATGCAGGAAATGGTGTCCCTGAAACCATGTGTTTTCCCACAGCTAGCAGTTTTGAGAACTGGGGGGAGGGGAGAGGTGATACTCATGCCCAAGGCACCTGCAAGGTGGATGGCACAGTGTTGAGGTCCAGATCCTTGGTCTCCATGAATGCGCTGTTGAAGCTGTCCCCCAGGTCCTCTATGGTGGGATCCTTGCTCCAGCCACACCTCTGGTGCTGGTTCCTCTGATGTACCAGGGACCAGCACCAGTGATCCAGGGTCCTTAGGGACTAACAGTAGCACATCTTCTGCCCTGGGTCCCTGGAGACCTGATTCTGGGCATCCAGTCCTCCCATCTTCTCCAGATGAGAAGCAGCTGAGCAGGATCTGGAGGGGAAGCCCCCCGAGTCCCATATAGCTGAGCCAGTAGGGAGCCACGCTCCCAAGCTGCGCGGTGCGAACAGAGCATGCAAACAGGCGCGCTCTGTAAGAGCACGCCGGCGTTTGCGCAGGCGTTCGCGCCGGCGGGCGGGCCGGGAGGGCCAGGAGTGAGACTCCTGTACGGGTAGGGTGTAGACACCACACAGGTCTACAAACAGCAGCTAATAGAATGGTGTCTACGAGGAGTGCTGCTAGGGCCTCTGCCCAGGGGGACAAGGCTACCCGGGGCTGGTCTGAGGCCTCCACCCAGACCGAGCCCATGGGGGAGCTGATGTCCCCCTACCTCCTGGCCTGTGGGGGATCCCCAGCAGGGCCGGGGGGAGCAGAGATTGGGGGCCCCCACACCTGTCCAGCAGGTGCCCATCTTAGGGCTCTGGAGGCGCAGGTGAGGGAGCTCCGGGAGGAGGTTAGCAGGTTGAGGGGGATCAGGGAGGCGGAGGATGAAATTGACAGTTACTTCCTTTCCCTGCAGGCCCAGGCACCCAAGGAAGAAGCACCCCGGGGAATACCCTCCACAGCAGAGTGGCAGACGGTCACAGCCAGGACCGGAGCGGCACACAGCGAACCGGTACCAGCTTCTCCAGTCCGACTGGTGAACAGGTACGAGGCCCTGGCGACCCTGCAGGAGATGGAAGGGGAGGAGGACACCCTTGAGCAAGAAGAAACACCACGTTCTTCACACTCCAAACAGATCAAGAGATCCACGATGACCCAGAGGAGGAGGCGACGAGTGCTCGTCATAGGAGACTCCATCCTGAGAGGTACGGAAGGACCCATCTGTCGCCAGGACCCCTCGGCACGAGAGGTATGCTGCCTCCCTGGAGCAAAGATTCGGGATGTGACAGAGGTAATCCAGGCCAGGATCAAGCCCACCGATTATTTCCCCATGGTCCTAGTCCATGTGGGTACTAATGATGTGGCCAGGAGAACCCCCAATCACTTGATGGTGGACTACTGTGCTCTGGGCGGTGTGCTGAAGGAGTTCGGTGCCCAGGTGGTTTTCTCTTCCATCCTACCAGTGACCGGACGAGGAAGACGGCAGGAGAACTGCATCAGAGAGACCAACTGGCGGCTTCGGCAGTGGTGTCTTGAGGCAGGCTTCGGCTTCCTGGACAATGACCCGCACATCACGATGAGGGACATGCTCAGCTGGGATGGGCTTCACCTGTCCCCCAAAGGTAAGCGTGTGTTTTCTTCTAGGTTGGCGGATCTCCTCCGGCGGGCTTTAAACTAGGCTCGTCGGGGGGAGGGGAGTACGAGGGCAGGGGAAGCTGTGGACCACCAAACCATGTGGCACCCACAAGGACAGCCCAGCCTGAAGAAGGAGAACATTGGGAACCTGAAAGCCATTGGGAGGCCAGCACTACAGAACAGGTAAGGAACAAGAAGGTAAGAAACAATGGTCCCCATGGGACTCGGAGCGGGAGGGCAGCAAAGGCACCAGTCGCAGGGCTCAAGTGCCTATATACTAATGCTAGGAGCATGGGGAACAAGCAGGATGAACTAGCACTCCTGCTTGCACTAAACACCTATGACTTAGTGGGGCTAACACAGACCTGGTGGGATTCATCCCATGACTGGGCGGTACATATTGAGGGCTATAGATTGTACAGAAAGGACAGGTTGGGGAAGAAAGGGGGGGGGGGTTGCACTTTATGTCAGTGAGCAATACACATCAACCCTCATCAAGACAGAATCCGAGGTTGAGGAAGTAGAAGGATTGTGGGTTAGGCTACATGGGGGGCAAGGAGAAAGGGATTTGGTGGTAGGGGTCTGTTACAGACCCCCACACCAAGGGGAAGAAATAGATGCGGGGCTCCTGAGGCAACTCTCGGAGACCATAAAAGCTAAAGAGGCGGTAGTCATGGGGGACCTAAACTACCCGGACATCTGCTGGGAGACGCAGACAGCAAGGTCCCATCGCTCACGCAGGTTTCTAACCTGTGTACAGGACCTCCATCTGACACAGGAGGTGCATGGTCCCACTAGGGGGGATGCCATACTGGATCTGGTATTGGCAACAGGGGATGACATGATAGGGGACCTCCAGATCGGTAGCCATTTGGGAGACAGTGATCACTTAATAATAGAATTCAACATAAGACATCGAGTGGGTAAGGTAACTAGTAGGGTGAAAGTGCTAGACTTTAGGAAAGCTGATCTCAATGCACTCAGGCGATTAGTCAAGGATGCACTGCAGAGTAGGAGTTTTGAAGGGATGGGAGCCCAAGAAGGGTGGCTGTGCCTTAAGGAAACGATCCTTCGGGCACAAAGCAAGACGATCCCCGAGCGAGGCAAAAGAGGGAAAGGGGCCAGGAGGCTTCCACGGCTGACTAGAGAAATCCAGGGCAGCCTAAGGGCCAAAAGGGGAGCACATAAAAAGTGGAAACAAGGTGAGATCACCAAAGATGAATATACCTCCTCTGCTCTAGCTTGTAGGGAGGCAGTTAGACGGGCCAAAGCTACCATGAAGCTGAGGATGGCAACCCAAGTAAAAGACAACAAGAAATTGTTTTTTAGATATATTGGGAGTAAAAGGAAGGCCCAGGGAGGAATAGGGCCCCTGCTAAATGGGCAGAAACAATTGGTGACAGATAGGGGGGACAAGGCTGAACTCCTCAACGAGTTCTTTGCCTCAGTGTTCCTAAGTGAGGGGCATGACAAGTCTCTCACTGGGGTTGTAGAGAGGCAGCAGCAAGGTGCCAGACTTCCATACGTAGATCCTGAGGTGGTGCAGAGTCACTTGGAAGAACTGGATGCCTTTAAGTCGGCAGGCCCAGATGAGCTCCATCCGAGGGTGCTGAAGGCACTGGCCAACATCATTGCAGAGCCACTGGCGGGAATATTCGAATGCTCGTGGCGCACGGGCCAAGTCCCGGAGGACTGGAAAAGGGCTAACGTGGTCCCCATTTTCAAAAAGGGGAGGAAGGAGGACCCGGGCAACTATAGGCCAGTCAGTCTCACCTCCATCCTTGGTAAAGTCTTTGAAAAAATTATCAAGGCTCACATCTGTGAGAGCCCGGCAGGGCAAATTATGCTGAGGGGAAACCAGCACGGGTTTATGGTGGGCAGATCGTGCCTTACCAATCTAGTCTCTTTCTATGACCAGGTTACGAAACGCCTGGACACAGGAGGAGGGGTGGATGTCGTATACTTAGACTTCAGGAAGGCCTTCGATACGGTATCCCACCACATACTGGTGAACACGTTAAGAGGCTGTGATGTGGATGACTACACAGTCCGGTGGGTGGCGAATTGGCTAGAGGGTCATACCCAGAGAGTCGTGGTGGATGGGTCGGTCTCGACCTGGAAGGGTGTGGGCAGTGGGGTCCCGCAGGGCTTGGTCCTTGGACCGATACTCTTTAATGTCTTCATCAGTGACTTGGACGAGGAAGTCAAATGTACTCTGTCCAAGTTTGCAGATGACACAAAGCTATGGGGAGAAGTGGACACACCGGAGGGCAGGGAACAGCTGCAGGCGGACCTGGATAGGTTGTACAAGTGGGCAGAAAACAACAGGATGCAGTTCAACAAGGAGAAATGCAAAGTGCTGCACCTAGGTAGGAAAAATGTCCAGCACACCTACAGCCTAGGGAATGACCTGCTGGGTGGCACGGAAGTGGAAAGGGATCTTGGAGTCCTAGTGGACTCCAAGATGAACATGAGTCGGCAATGTGACGAAGCCGTCAGAAAAGCCAATGGCACTTTATCGTGCATCAGCAGATGCATGATGAATAGATCCAAGAAGGTGATACTTCCCTTCTTTCGGGCGCTGGTCAGACCGCAGTTGGAGTACTGCATGCAATTCTGGGCACCGCACTTCAAGAGAGATGTGGATAACCTGGAGAGGGTCCAGAGAAGGGCCACTCATATGGTTAAGGGCTTGCAGGCCAAGCCATACGAGGAGAGACAAGAGAAACTGGACCTTTTCAGCTTCCGCAAGAGAAGGTTGAGAGGTGACCTTGTGGCTGCCTATAAGTTCATCATGGGGGCACAGAAGGGAATTGGTGAGTATTTATTCACCAAGGCGCCCCCAGGGGTTACAAGAAACAATGGCCACAAGCTAGCAGAGAGCAGATTTAGATTGGACATTAGGAAGAAATTCTTCACAGTTCAAGTGACCAAGGTCTGGAACGGGCTCCCAAGGGAGGTGGTGCTCTCCCCTACCCTGGGGGTCTTCAAGAGGAGGTTAGATTAGTATCTAGCTGGGGTCATCTAGACCCAGCACTCTTTCCTGCTTATGCAGGAGGTCGGACTCGATGATCTATTGAGGTCCCTTCCGACCCTAACATCTATGAATAAGATCTTCCTGCACAACCTCCTGGGGGGTGGGGGGGAGCACAAACTACTGATTCTTCCCCTCCCTATTAGTGTCATAGGTCTCTGGGGTAGAGATAGCCCTATCAATGGTGAGGAAGCAGCACAACGTCTAGTAGAAAGGCATGGTGTCCTTGCCACTGGACATCTTGTTGGTATTATGTATGTGTATTCATTGCACCGTCATCAACTTGGTCTTTGCCCAGTAGTGCACCCAGTCCCTGTTGTGGCCTAACACTAACATCTGGTCAGCAATCTGTTTAAACACCTCCCTGTTGCAATTCCAAATGAATTGCTGTTCCTAGGTCACCTGCTCACCTCAGATGGAGATGAAATTCCTAATCTCTGTGAGGGCGTAGTATGTACCCAGGTGGCTGGCCATATTCCACCTGCTACCAAAGTTTTCAAGGAAATCCACCTATCTGCTCTGGCTTGTTTATGGCTCCCCACAAGGCATGGGATTACTCCAGGAACATGTACAAGCCATCCAGCCAGTAAACCCTGATAGCACTTGTTGGCTTTACCCAAGCTACAGAAATGACAGTCACCTATGTGCCAGCTGAGTTCCAAGGTTCTTCTCTCTCCCCCACCTCACCAAGGGATGACTTTCCACACTGGCCCCTGCTTGGGGTGGGTGGGGTGGTATATGTGTGGTCTGGGTCACGCAGTGCCTGGATCTGGTATCTGAAATGTGTGGTCTGTTGGGCTGTGCCTGAGTCTGTGCATGTGAAGTTTCCAACTTGGTGTGTTAATGCTATGGTCCAGGGCTGAGGGGCTATGTTGACATTTTGGGGGTCTCCTTACCTCAGTATTTGAGTTAGTAGGTTCTAGGGTGATTTGAGATGGGGTCTTGGGTATGTGAGGACAAGGTCTGGGAACTGTGGTGCCCAGGGTATGTACAGGGGACACAGATACCCTGCTTATCCACCTACCTGTCTAGAGCCTGAAGCTGGATGCAGGGTCTCAGGAGTGGAGCTGGGCTCTAAGACAGCCCAGGGGAGGGGTTTGCTGAGCTCTTGGCTGGAGCAGCCAGTGCACATTGGGTGTCAGTGTACTTTCTGATAAGAGAGGGTTAAAGTGGGTGCAAAGTATGCTGGGGCAATTTAACTTTAATCAATAAGGGAACAGTGCAGATATTTGATAGATCAACCTACCCTGAACTGATCTCAGATATGATTTAGGTTTAGATTGCTTGAACCACTTTAGCCCATTTTTAAGTGTGCATGTGCATTGCCCCTCTATACCTGCAGGTTTAGATGGATCTACATTCACTTAGACTGACCAAAGTCTAACATCTGTACATACTTATAGTATTTAGCTGACTAATGCTAATGTTAGTGAGTCCTTCATAAATATCTGAGTTATCCAATAAAGCAGATCAGGTTTACTGAGATTGGAAAATTGTTTCAGACAAGCAGGAAGATGGAAGAAAAGATCCAAAGAGATCTTAGGCTTGCATCACAGAACAGACACAAGGCCAAATGCTATTTTAAAAATGGGACTCAAAATGGAGGCTAGAGTGGAGTTGTATAGAAACTACACAAAAGTTAATAAATACGGACTGGGGATTAGTATATTTTGAGACTAGGAGAAATGACCATGATAATGTAATTTAATTTTTAAGACAGACAGTCCAGGAACACTTGGATAGAGGTAGCCAGTGGGACTATTGTGAGAGAAGAGGAACATAGTCAAAGTGATTATTTTTTAAAACATAATAATTATTAAATTAGTGGATTCACTTAAGAGCAGTGGTGCTAGCATAAGGAATGCCAGAGAAGTTGATGTTGAACACAGAAGTAAAGATAGAAAATACATTATATGAATAGATGTATTGATAAGGTATGTTTGGATTTTTTTTGAAAAAACTTTTTTTTCCCCTCTTTTCTCTTCCTTCCCTGCACACCCCTCATACTCCTCCCCCCCCACTAGTTGTTTACTTATCAAAGCTGAAATTGGTAATCAAATAAAAGACAGTTTGATTAACCTTGCTCGGCTTACATCCCTTTCCATCATTAGCAAATTAACATCTCATGACGCACCCCCAACCCAGGAGAAAGCAACAACTTTCACTCCATCCCTTTGTCCTTTGTCCCTTCATCTTTACTCAGGCTCTTCTCTGTCTTTTACTTCTCCATCTCATCTGTATCTTGATCCACATAGTATTTCAATTTATAAACTGCCAACTCCAAATATTATTTTTTTGGTGAGAGCCAGTCCTTTGGCTAACCAGTAGATTTCATGGGCAGATCCCATGGCTGGCCACCATTTTCATGGGCTTAGCATGGTGCCTCCACCCGCCATCTCCCATCCTCCACATCTCTGATTGGCCAAGGAGCCTAGGCAGTCTTGCCACAGGGCCTGAAACCATGGCTTAATTACCCTGAATAACACATTAATCTGTGTGTTGCTAAGCATTAATTAATGGCTTCCCTGGGCTTATTCAGGGTAATTAAGCCATGGTTTCAGGCCATCCCCAAGTGGTAGGCTCCAGGCTTTTGGCTGGCTCACTGAAAAAAAATAAATACTGGCAAGCAGAGAAGCCCTGAGCATGGGGTAAAGGTAGAGGGGAGAGGGTAGGGAGCAGGGGAGGGGGAAGAGGGTGGAGGAGGTGAGAGGGCAGGGAGGAGGGAAGGTGGGGTGGGGTGGCTGCCATGATGGTGCATACACCTCCCATGTGTAAATGATGATCAGCAAGAGTACCATTTTCACTGCAGTTACGTTACTCTTTAAAGTTAGTGCTCTATCACTCCATGTTCCTAAGATCTGCATCATTCTTACCTCTAACTATCTAACATCTCCTACACCTTTGTTCTTTTCCCTTCATCATCCAATGGGATTCCCAAGATCCCATTACCAACTGGTAGATACCCTCTACCACCTGCAGTTGGAACATCTGTAAATTCTCCCCATTCCCCACAAACATCAATATACTTTTCATCTTATTTAGTTTTGCCCTTGACATTTCACTGTAGTCCTCAGTATGCTTCAATATGCTATTGACTGATACATTGTCCTAGCCATTAAGTTCACATCATCCATATATAATGTACATTTGATTTATCCTCCTCCTGTTATATTCAAATTGATTATCAGCTTTTCATCATGAATTCCCTACACCAATGATTCAATCACACACATAAAAAGATAGGGGGACAATGAGCATTCCTGTCTTACTCCCTTTGGTATGTGGAATGCTTTCCTCAAGTAACCATTCACTAGTAATTGATAGGCAATTGAGGAAGTTTTTGTGAGAGTGTTGGAGACAATAGTGCAAATGTTAAACAGGCCAACTAGGGGCTATGTTTTCTTGGCCTGCTGCTCATGAACAGGGAAGAATTAGTGGGGAATGTAGAAGTGGATGGCAAACGTGGCAGCGGTGATCATGAGATGGCTGCATTAATGATCCTGAGGAAAGAAAGGAAGAAGAGCAGCGGAGTAAGGATGCTGCAGACTTTGACATGCTCAGAGAACTTGCTCAGAGCAGGATTCCCTTGGAGACCAGTCTGAGGGGGACAGGAGTCTAGGAAAGCTGGTTGTATTTTAAAGAAACTTTACTAAGGGTGCAGGAATGAAACATTCTGATGTGCAAGGAAACTATAAGTATTGTAGAAGATCATTTGGCCACTCTTCATTGAGCTAAAACACAAAGGAGTCTAAGAATATTGCTTGGGCATGCAGGGATGAAATCAGGAAGACCAGAGCTCAGTTGGTTTAGCAGGGAACTCTTCAGTGACCTTAAACACAAAGAGGAAGTTTACAAGAAATGGAAACTTGAACAAACAACTAGGGAGGAGTTTAAGAGCATTGCTCAGGCCTGATGGGATGACATCAGGAAGGCCAAAGTGCAAATATAGCCAGCAAGAAGTTGAAGTTGCAGCTAGCAAAGACATGAAGGGTAACAAGAAGGGTTTCTATAAGTATGTCAGCAACAAGAGAAAATCAGGGAAAGTGTGGGTCCCTTACCAAAGGCAACCTAGTGAGAGAGGATGCAGAAAAGGCTGAAGTACTCAGTGCCTTGCTCATCTCAGTCTTCATGAGGTTTAATAAAATCAAGTGCAAAATCCTGCACTTAGGATGGACCAATCCCATGCACCACTCAGTCACCCAGGCTGGAGGGTGAGTGGCTAAGCAGCAGCTGTGCAGAAAAGGACCTGAGGGTCACAGTGGACAATATGCTGAATATGAACCAAAAGTATGACCTTCTTGCCAAGAAGGCTAGCAGCGTACTGGGATGCATTACTGAGAGTGTTTCCAGCAGACTGAGGAAAGGGTTACTAACCTCTGATCAGGACTGGGAAGGCCACATCTGGAGTTCTGTGTCCAGTTTTGGACCCCTCACTACATAAAGGGTGTAGACAAATTGTAGAAGGCACCAGAGGGCAGCAGAGGGCAACAAAAATGGTTATGGTTCTGGGGCACATGACTTATGAGGAAAGACTGATGCTAGTAAAGCCCTGGAACAGGTCACCTAGATAGGTTGTGGAATCTCCATCGCTGGAGGTTTTTAAGACTTGGGTAGACAAAGATTTGGCTGGGATGCTCTAGTTGGGGATGATCCTGCTTTGAGCAGGGGGTTTGACTAGATCCGTGGTTCTCAACCACCAACCATTTTGTCAAAACACCCTGGTCCCACCATGATAAAAACAAAACCCCACTTTTTCCAGAAGTGTATTTTTTATGTTTAGATAGTTTCATAGTTTCATAGATGTTAGGGTTGGAAGGGACCTATTACATCATCGAGTCTGACCCCCTTGCCTTGGGCAGGAATGAGTGCTGGGGTCAGATGACCCCAGCCAGGTGTCTGTCCAATCTCCTTTTAAATACCTCCAAGGAAGGGGACAGCATCACCTCCCTTGGAAGCATATTCCATATATGGCAACCCTCACTGTACAGAATTTTTTCCTGATGTCCAATCTAAATTTGCTCCTTTCCAGTTTGTGGCCATTATTTCTAGTTACCCTGACAGGCACCCTGGTAAACATTGTATCCCCTATTTCTTGCTGGCCCCCCGATGAGTTTGTAGGCAGCCATAAGATGACCTCTCAGCCTCCTCTTCTGGAGGCTGAAGAGGTTCAGGTCTCCCAATTGGTCCACATAGGGTTTTTTGTCTGTAGACCTTTAACCAGATTAGTGGCCCCCCTCTGAATCCTTTCCAAGCCATCCACATTCCTCCTGAAGTGTGTTATCCAAAACTGGATGCAGTACTCCAGCTGTGACCTGACCAATGCTGCATCGAGGGGAAGTATCACCTCCCTAGACCTGTTTGTGATGCACCTACTTATGCAAGAAAGGGTGTGGTTAGCTTTACTTATTACCTCATCACACTGGTGACCCATGTTCATTTTGGAGTTGACTACTACTTCGAGATCCCTTTCTGCAGTTGTGTTACGTAGAATGGTACCTCCCAGGATATAGGAGTGTTGATGATTCTTCCTCCCCAGGTGCAACACATGACACTGTGAAACCGCATCCTATTCTGTTCGGCCCATTTTCCTAGCCTGTCTAAATCAGCCTGGATTTGCTCCCTGCCTTCTAGATTTCATAGATTTCATAGATGTTAGGGCTGGAAGGGACCTCAAAGATCATCAAGTCCAGCCCCCTGTCTCAGAGGCAGGAAGTCAGCTAGGGTCAAAGGACCCCAGCAAGATAAGCATTCAAACATTTCTTGAATAAGTCCAGAGTAGGTGCCTGCACCACCTCTGTAGGGAGTCTATTCCAGGTCTTGGGGGTTCAGACAGTAAAGAATTTTTTTTCTTATGTCCAGTCTAAAATGGTCTTGTAGGAGTTTATGACCATTGGTCTTTGTTTTTCCTTGGGGCACTCTGGTGAACAGATGTTCTCCCAGATCCTGATGAACACCCCTTGTGTAGTTTATGTACCTCCCCCCATAGTTTGGTGTCATCAGAAAACTTGGACAGGGTGCTTTCTACTTCCTCATACAAGTCACTAATGAAGATATTGAATAGTCCCGGTCCCAGGACAGAGTCTTAGGAGACTCCGCTGCCTACATTTCTCCATGTAGAAACTGAATCATCCACCACCACTCTCTGGGTGCATAGCATAAGCCAATTTTTCTAACCACTGGACTGTGCAATAATTGACATTGCAAGTGTTTAGTTTATTTATAAGAATTGGGTTTGACACTGTATCAAAGGCCTTTTTAAAATCTAAGTAAATAACATCTACCTCTCTTCCTTCATCCAAGCATTTTGTGACCCGGTCATAAAATGAAACCAAGTTAGACAGGCAGGATCTGCCTGCTAGGAACCCATGGTGATTGCCCCTTACCATTATTTTACCCGCTGGTCCCCCACAAATGTGATCCTTAAAAATTTTCTTGAAGGTGTTGCCAAGGATAGAGGTGAGACTAACCAGTCTACAGTTACCCACTTCCTCCTTCCTCCCCTTGAAAATAGGGACCACATTGGCCCTTTTTCAATCCTCCAGGACCTGTCCTGAGCACCATGAGTGCTCAAACAGTTGTGCCAGTGGCTCCGCTATGACTCCAGCTAATTTCCTAAGTACCCAAGGATGAAGATCATCAGGACCTATTGACTTAAATACATTCAACCACTCCAAGTGCCCCTTTACTAGGTCAGCATAAATAGTTGGTGGGTTGGTATTTATACTGGGCTTACCTAAAGTCCCAATGGGATGCGTATTTGTATTTGTGTCCAGGAACGTGGATGCAAAGAAATCATTTATTAGCTCCTCTTTCGCCATCCTATCTGTTACCAGTTGCCCTAGTTCATCCTGAAATGGCCCTAAGTTACGCTGCATCTTCTTTTTGCTTCCTATGTATTTAAAGAATGACTGTTTGTTATCCTTAACTTTTGCTGCCAGCCTAAGCTCCATTTCTGCTTTGGCTCTCCTCACCTTTTCCCTTCAAGCTCGAGCCAAGCAGGGATACTCCTCCTTAGTAGCAGCCCCCTGTTCAACAGCCTGTAGGCCTCTTTTTTCCCCTCCAGGCTCTCCTGGATTTCCCTGCTCAACCAAGTGGGTTTCTTTGGTTTTTTGCTCCCTTTTATGTGTACTGGGATGGTCCTTTTCTGCTCCAAATCTGCGAGTTGACCTCTCCAATGCAATTGCTGTGGTGCTGTCTGTGACCACTGACTGGTAGGATGGATAAGAAGACCACCTGTGCCCCCTAACCTCTGAGCCTGCCTCCCAGCACCATGTAGACACTCATGAACCTGTCTGGACTACTCCGGGCTGTGTCATTCATTCCTACATGGATGAGAACCATGGGATAGTAGTTAGAGGGGCTAATCAGATCTGGAATCCTCATTGTGATGTCTCATATCCAGGCTCTGGGCAGGCAGCATACCTCCCGTACCATGGGATCTGGGCGGCAGATGGTTCCCTCCGTTCCTCTCAGGAGGGAGTCACCCACCGCGATGACCCAATGTCTTCTCCTCTGGCTTCATGGTTCTCTCATAGCTTGCTTGGTGGTGACTGTGGGAGTGGCCTACACTGCTGAGCTCTGTGCCAGTGATGCCATGGCCACATATTTGTTCTCTAGCTGCACAGAGGGAGTCACCCTGGCCTTGTGTTGTCTAGCCCCCAAGGTGACTGTCTGCCGTCTGGGTGCTTTGACTCCCTCCTGTGACTCCTTCCCTCCAGGCGTGTGAACCTGCAGAGAATGGAAGTACCCATCAATCTCCTCCTCAATCGCCCTGATACCCCACAGCCTACTCACCTCTGCCTGGAGTTCCCTCACCTGCCACTCCAGGGCCTGAATCTGGGCACATGTGGGACAGGTGAGGGGAGTCCTGGCCCTCCTGATACCCCTGGGGCCCTTGAGAAGCCACCAGGCAACCCCTCCAGGCAGGAGCCCCGGGTGCTGCTGAACCACCCAATGGCTTCGTCTGGGTGGAGGCCTCAGTGGAGCCCTGGGTTGGAGGGATTCCCTAGTAAGCAGCAGCCTCTCCCCAGGGGTCAGTGCCCCTTCAGCTGCCCCTCTCCCCTCAGTTGCCCCTCTCTCCTAACCCACTCCTGTGCAAACTCCATTGCACTTTTGAAGAGCGTGCCTGTTTGCCCGACCTGTTCGCCCAGCTCGAGAGCATGGCTCCTGCCCAGTGCATCTAAGTAGGGATGGGAGGGGAGGAAAACCCCTTCCTAATTCCCTACAGCTGGCCCAGCTCAGCTCTCCCTTCCCTCTCCATGACCAGCTTACCTTATTGCTGCTGCTGGTTCCTCGCTGCTCCACTTGCTGAGGTCAGAGGAGCTGAGGACACACGTGCACTGGTGCACATGTGTGCTCACTTTGGCATCCAGATCCTGATGTGCATGCATTTTAGCAGTATATTAATCATTAATGGAAATTTTCAAATGCATTGAAGTCCCACCTACACAACCTTCGTGTCCTACCAGTAGGGCGAGCCCCACTGGTTGAGAAACACTGGACTAGATAACCTCCTGAGGTTCCTTCAAACAGTAATTTTCTATGGTTCTATGATGTCCCTCTTTGCTATATAACATTTTAATCCATGCAATCACCTTCACAAGAAACACCATCCTCCACAATACTTCAACCACGAAACCATATTCAACCTTGTCATAGTCTTTTTTTCCAGGTCTAAATTAATTATTATCATGTTTCTTTTCCTATCTTGAACATCTGATAAGACATCTATCATAGATTTCATAGATTTCATAGACACTAGGGCTGGGACCTCACAAGATCTTTGGGTCTAGCACCCTGCCCAAGGGGCGGGAAGTCAGCTGGGGTCAGATAACCCCAGCAGGATAAGCATCCAGGCATTTCTTAAAGGTATCCAGAGTAGGTGCTTGCACCACTTCTGACAGAAGTCTATTCCACACTTTGGAGATTCAGACAGTGAAGAAGTTTTTCCTTATGTCCAATCTAAAATGGTCTTCCAGCAGTTTGTGACCATTAGATCTTGTCTTTCCTTGGGTGAATAGGTGTTCTTCCAGTTCCTGATGCACACCCCTTATATACTTATAGGCTGCCAACAGGTCACCCCTGAGCCTTCGCATCTCCAGACTGAAGAGTCCCATGCCTCTCAGCCTTTCCTCATAAGGCCTGCTCTCTTGACCTCTGATCATGTGCATGGCTCTCTTCTGGACTCTTTTAAGCTTCTCCACATCCTTTCTGAAGTGTGGAGACAAGAATTGGATGCAATACTCCAGCTGCAGCCTCACCAAGGCTGAGTAAAGCAGGGGGATGACTTCTTGGGTCTTGCTTGAGATGTATCGGTAGATGCAAGCCAGAGTTTTTTTTTGCTTATGTTCATCTTGTGGTCAATCATGACCCCCAAGTCTATTTCAGTCATGGTGTCACTCTGACAGTGAGTGTAGCACTGCCAAGACTATAAGTATGATGTAGGGTTTTTTTCTCCTGAAGTGGAGCACCTTGCATTTCTCTGTGTTGATTGTCATCAGGTTTCTATCTGTGCACCTTGTGAGCCTGTCCAGATTGGCCTGAATTGCCAGCCTATCCTCTAGTGTGCCCACATTTTCCCATAATTGGTTTTTTTGAAGTCTAAATATATGACATTAACGTCTTCTCTTTCTCCAGGTGATACATCACCTGGTCATAGAAGGAAATGAGGTTAGTCAGGCAAGACCTACCCACAACAAAGCCATGTTGGCTATCCCTTAGAATGTTGTTTTCCATTAGCCTGTAGTTGATTGTTTCTTTGATTATTTTTTTCAAGATCTTTCCAGGGATTGAGGTAAAACTGTTTGGTCTGTAGTTCCCTGGATCCTCCTTCCTTCCTTTCTTGCAGATAAGCACCACATTGTCCCTCTTCCAATCTTCAGGAACCTCCCCTGAGCACCATTAGTTCTCAAATATCCTTGCCATTGTTCTTGCTATGATGTTAGAGACCTCTTTTAGCACTCTTGGGTGCACTCCATCTGGGCCAGCTGACTTGTGGATGTCCAGCATCTCAAGCTGTTCCCTCACAAGATCTTTGCCAATTATAGGTATATGATCACCCTTACCCTGGTAGTCCTGTGTCCTGTCAGGTAAGATGATCCCTTTGGGATGACAGAAACTGACACAAAGGAATCATTCAGGAGATTAACTTTTTCCTGGGTGTTGGTTGTCAGCTGTTTCGTTTGGTTCAGGAAGGGTCTGATGTTGTCCTTGTTTTGTTTTGTTTTGTTTTTTGTTTGTTTTTTTCTGACTTCCCATGTAATTAGAGAAGGAATTTTTATTGTCCTTGATTCCCATAGCCAGCTTGAGTTCGGTTTAAGCCTTGGCTTTTCTGTTCCACTACAGGTTTGGGCCAGTGCTGTATAACCCTCCTTAGTGATAATTCCCAATTTCCATCTCTTTTAAGCTTCTCTTTTCAGATGCAGGAGGTCCATGCATTCCCTATTGAGTCAATGGGGTCTCCCAACCTTTTTGTTACCTTTCCTATGGGCTGGAATTGACTTCCCTTGTGCTTTTAGGATCATGTCCTTAAGGAGTAACCACTCATCATGGACTCTCAGGGCCTCAAAACCCAACCTCCTGAACTTGTGAAAGTCAGCTTTCCTAAAGTTGGGAATTTCTTCATTGCTGAGTGATTTGCCAGCATTGCAATGG
Organism: Alligator mississippiensis; assembly: GCF_030867095.1. NCBI lineage: Eukaryota > Metazoa > Chordata > Crocodylia > Alligatoridae > Alligator > Alligator mississippiensis. The sequence goes on from NC_081824.1 coordinate 89,436,207, forward strand.
TTAGAGAAAGTGATCAACTCATGATCACTGTTACTGAGCTTCCCTTCAATCCTCAGGTCCCCTTTGGCCAGTACCAGATCCAGCAGTGCCTTACCTCTTGTTGGTCCGTAGACTTCTTGAGACATTTTAAAAATTTGGTATAATTTTCCATTTATATAATCTATTTATAAAGGACTGTCTTAAATTCATCCCCCCCAATACCTTTGTAAAAGATGACATGGCTGCAGGGTCGGGGGGGGGGGTGCTGGATCAGGGGGAAGCATTGTGGGGCAGGCAGTGGATGCAGGAATTGGGAGAGAATTAGATGGAAAGGCAGTGACAGTCAGATGGTAGGAGGGAGGAGGTGTGGAGGCAGTAGGGGGCAGACAGTTTGTGCCCTGTCTCCTTTCTCCCCTCAGTTACCCCTCCTTGTTTCATAGTTTCATTGTTGGTAGGGTCAGAAGGGTCCTGAGGAGATCATCTAGTCTGACCCCCTGCCATGGCAGGAAAGAATACTGGGGTAAAACAACCCCGGCCAGATGTTCGTCCAGCTTCCTTTTAAAGACCCCCAGGGTAGGAGCCAGCACCACTTCTTTTGGAAGTTGGTTCCAGGTCCTAGCCACCCTGACAGTGAAATAACACTTCCTAATGTCTAGCCTGAAACTACCCTCCGCTAGCTCGTGTCCATTGTTTCTTGTAACTCCCAGGATTGCTCATGGGAACAGGGACTCTCCCAATGCCTGCTGGTCCCCCTTGACTACTTTGTAGATTGCCACTAGATCCCCTCTCAGCCTTCTCTTTTGAAGGCTGAACAGGTTGAGGTCCCTCAGCCTCTCCTCGTAGGGCCTGCCCTGCTGACCTCAAATCATGCATGTGGCCCTCCTTTGGACTCTCTCCATATTGGCCACATCCCTCCTAAAGCGTGGCACCCAAAACTGGACACAGTACTCCGGCTGCGGCCAGACCAGTGTCGCATAGAGGGGGAGGATCACCTCCTTGGACCTGCTTGAGATGCATCTGTGGATGCACGACAAGGTATGGTTGGACTTCCTGACCTTGTCCCCACACTGTCGGCCCATGTTCATTGTGGCATCAATGATGACTCCAAGATCCTTTTCTGTCTCAACACTGGTGAGAAGAGAGTTCCCCAGCCTGTAGGTGTGCTGCTGGTTCTTCCTCCCCAGGTGCATTACCCTGCACTTGTCAGTGTTGAACCCCATCCTGTTCTCTTCGGCCAACCCCTGTAACCTGTCTAGATCTGCTTGCAGCCTGTTCCTTCCTACTAGTGTACCCACTTCCCCCCACATCTTAGTGTCATCTGCAAACTTGAACAGGGTGATTTCTACCCCCTCGCCCAAGTCACTGATGAAGATGTTGAATAGTGCGGGCCTGAGGACTGAGCCCTGGGGAACCCCACTGCCCACATCCCTCCAGGTTGAATAAGACCCGCCCACCACCACCCTCTGGGTGTGGCCCTCCAGCCAGTTAGTGACCCATCTGACCGTGTAGGCATCAACACCACTGTCTCTTAGTTTCTTACTGAGAATGGGGTGAGAGACCGTGTGGAAGGCCTTCCTGAAGTCCAGAAAGACTATATCCACTGCAACACCTGCATCCAAGGACTTGGTGACCTGGTCATAGAAGGCCACCAGGTTGGTTTGACAAGACCTGCCCCTAATGAACCCATGCTGGTTGCCCCTAAGCATAACCTCCCCTGCTGGCCCTTCCTGGACATATGCCAGGATAATTCTTTCGAAAAGGTTCCTCAGGACTGAGGTAAAACTCATGTGCCTATAGTTTCCTGGGTCCTCCTTCCTCCCTTTTTTGAAGATGGGGACCACATTGGCCCTTTTCCAGTCCTCTGGCACATCACCCGAGTGCCATGAGTGCTCAAAAAGCTGCGCCAGTGGTCCCGCAATGACCCCTTCTAGTTCCTTCAGCACTCTGGGGTGGAAATCATCAGGACCTGCAGATTTAAATACATCCAGTCCCTCCAGAAGTTCCCTGACAAGCTCCTCATTAACCCTAGGCCTGGGTGTGCTACCCACAGGGCCTTCAGGGGGGGCATTGGGGGAGATATCTGGGTCCCTCCTCAGAAATACAGAGGCAAAGGAATTGTTGAATATGTCAGGTTTAATGTCAGTTGAGATGACCAGAATTCCTAGCATGTCCTGAAGAGGCCCCACATTACTTGGCACCTTCTTTTGCCCCCCTGTGTATTTGAAAAAAGAATTATTGTTGTCCTTGATCTGGGCCACTTGTCTCAGCTCCATTTCTGCCTTGGCCTTCCTGACCACCCCCCTACATTCCCGAGCTACCAAGGTATAGTCCTCTCTTGTGATGGCCCCTCCCTTCCAATGGGTGTACTCTTCCTTTTTTGTTTGGAGATGTTCCCAGGTGCTTTTGGTGAGTCATGGGGGCCTTTGTGCCCTCTTGCCGTCTTTGATTCATGTAGGGATTACTTCCTTTTGAGTTTGGAGGATCGTCTCCTTAAGGAGCGACCACTCCTCCTGGACACTCGACTCCCTCCAGCTCTGGGACCTCAGTGCTTCCCCCACTAGTCTTCTTACTTCATTAAAGTCCGTATCTGCCCCCTGCTATCTTGTATCTTCCCCCTGCAGTCTCAATCAGACCACTGCCCCTTTTCCTCCCATTACCCCCACTTCCTTCTATCTCCCTTCTACACTGCTTCTACTTCCCTACAATCTCAGGTTCCCAGTCCCCTCCCCCACAACCTGAAACCTCTGTTCCCCACCAGGTTCTCCCCACAGCTTACCCTTTCATTATGCTAGTTGGCTCCGTCCAAACTGCAGCCTGGGTCATGGATCATGGCCCCAGCCTGGCCCCATAGCAGAGGTGCAAAGCTGGAACAATTGCTGTGTGCCCAGGCTGGGGCTGTGCTCCATGGTAAATGTTGCAGCATAGACAGAACCTGCCTTCACTGGAGCAAATGTAAGAAGGGGTGGGTTGCGGAGGGACAGAAGCAGCATGGGGCCAGATAGGAGGGCCCAAAGATTTAGTGGGGTGGAAGGGTAAGGGGTTTAGAAGTGGCAGGGGGACAGACAGCAGCCCAGGGTAGTTGTCTGACCCTCTCCCCTCCACCTCCTTGTACTCAATGCCAAGATGAGGGGCTTTTTCCCCCATGTTAAGTGTGGGGATGGGGAGAACCTAATTTTGGAACTGAATAAATATGGCATTTGAATTACAGTTGAGCCCAGAATTGCCAGCTAATGTCAGTACCTATTCTAAAGATTTTGGAATAAAAAAAGATACAGAAGGGTAAAAGAGACAACAAAGGCACCCTTCAGGAATTAGCAGAATACATATAAGCTTTTTATCCATTCATAGCTAGCTACAATCATAACTGAAAAGATAAGCAACTTTTTTTAGGAAAGTTTTTCTTGCTGTAGGTGTAGTAATTTCATATACTAAACATTCTACTTGCATTCACAACATATCCTTCACAAAATGATTATTGTTGATTGTTTCATGATGATAATTATTATGTTTGCAAAGAAAAATATGCCTTTTTTTTCTATCCATCGTTGGAAAGCAATAATTTGTATAGTTTTGAAACACCAAACAACTTTTAAAAACTGGGGAGTGGGGAGGGGTTAAGAAAATGAAAATTTAGTGTTTTGCAGTTGGGTTACCTCAAATGACAAAGTAGTCAATCATAATGATTTAGCTATGTTCAAAACAAAAACAAAAAAAAGAGGGGGTTTTGTTTCATTTTTTTAAAAATACACACAACATACCCAATAAACAAGAGCTGAATCTCTCATTAGTGACAGCTGGAAAGAAACAATTTACTACTTGATGGAATTTCCCTGAGGGAATTCTTCCATGAAACAAACCTATTTAATTGAAGATGCCAGAATCAATATAAGGGGAAACAACAATTGTGATCTTACAGTTGAAATAATGCTGGAGAATGGTGCTAAAGAAGATGCTTAAATCACACAAATAAACTATTAACAACAAAATGACAAAAGCAGAAGAGAGAAAATGAACTGTAGATGATGAAAAGGAAGTTAAAATAGAATATTTTGCTTGGTTTCAAAAGGATTAATTCAGCATAAAATGTGTCTCTTGATATAGGTAACCATGTAAAAAATCGATCAGTGTCTCCCTGATAGTGTTCAAAGGGAGGCAGGAATTCCCTAACTCTATTCCTACATATACACTCTGGCCTGGTCCAATATTATGCTGATCAGCTGATTGGGCAGGCAGCAGAGGGGCTGAGGGAGGGGAGAGTTAGAGTGATGGAGTTCTCACTGTTGTTTGAACAGTATCAGGGAACCCCAAAGCTGATAAAAGGGCTGGAAGCCAGGCTACCATGGTAGTGTTCAAGTAGTGGCAAAAATCAGCACTACTACTTGAACAGTACTGGCAGTATTGAATTGTACCAGCAGCCAGGTCCAAGCAGGACTCCCTGAGAGCTTGATGATGGGCGGACCATTGGTAGCTAGTGCTCTCTCTTCCTCCTACCCCCTTGAAAGAGGAGAGGGAAAGTTGCAGACTGGAATATTGGGGATCCTAGGAACCCAGAAATGACCACTTACGTGGCACTAAAAAACTTCTTTCCTCCAAGAATTTACTGGTTAAAAGATCTAACATTTTTGGCAGAACAGATAGTTTTATCCCACAAAAAAAGTCTCAAATATCTGTTATGCTAGTTTTTCTGTGTTGACAAAAGGGAATATTTCTCATCACAAATATAATGCCTGTCCATGGCCCGTAAATTACTAACTTATAGCTAGGGGTTTGTTCAACTTGTAAATTCACAGATTTCATAAAAACTGTAAAATCTGGGATTGTCCACTAAATCAATTTAGAAAAAAATAACTTAATAAAAATAAAATACTTGCTGCCATGTGGGAGCAAGTAATTCTCACTGTCATAGCCTGCCCTCACAGCCTGCCTGGGTGGTGGAAGGTGCCAGCTGGCGGGATGGCACAAAGAGCAGCAGACAAGATAGTGGCTGTCCCCTCTTCCCTCCTCCCCGTGCTGAGTCTTTCCACCAGTCAACACCAAGGGGCAGGGCCTTATGAAGAGTAGCCATCAGACAAGAAGCATAGGCCCAAGAGGCATGGGACTCTACAGCCTGGAAAAGTGAAGGCTCAGGGAGGACTTGGTGGCAGGCTATAAGTATATTAGGAGTGTGCACCAGGAACTGGGAGAATGTCTGTTCACCAGGGCACCCCAAGGGAAGACAAGGTCTAATGGTTATAAACTCTGGGAAGACTGTATTAGTCTGGACATAAGAAAAAAATGTCTTTATCATCCAAGTCCCCAGAGTCTGGAATAAACTTTTCACAGAAGTGCTGCAAGCACCTACTCTGGACACCTTTAAAACACATTTGAATGTTTATCTTGCTGGGATCATTTAACTCCAGCAGACTTCCTGCCCATTGGTTAGAGGGCTGGACCCAGTGATCTTGTAAAGTCCCTTCCAGTCCTAATGTCTATGAAATCTATGAAATCTGGGTCATTCCACTGGTACTTTTATTACTCTCAAAGTTCAAACAGGAAGGGAAAAAACCTTGAGAAGCCTAAACAAATTAAATGTAGGGCCTCTTAACTGCTCGGTGTGAGCTGTCAAGGAGGCTGATTGGCTGCCCCACCCCTGGTGCTTGCTGTCTAACAGCAGTGCTGCCAGGGCAGGGACTACCTAGGAAAAATGTAGGTTTCTATTTGGCATGTAAGCTGCTACCAAAAAGTGGAAAAGTCATCCAACTAGTAGATGATCAACTATCTAATTTAGCATGTGGGGAGATATGGTCAGGGGGCACTAAATCTGCAAGCTGGGGTGAGCAGACAGACACCTCTGGAACATTTAAGACCATGTGGGATGTGGCCACCCACCTCCTTGATTGACCTTTGAATTTTACAGCTTGGGTGAGGTGTGCAGCACTGCCAGAATCATGGAGCATCTTCTGAAAGACCCTGGAAATCTCAAGACTGTGGAGGTGACCTGAGCAATGGAGCCCAGGTGACATGGGAATTTGAGCCAAAGTCCTCTGAAGTGAAATCGAAAGCAAAACCTATGTACCCAGAACCGCACTTTCACATGTCTGCTGCTGCTTTTATCCACCCTTGCATCCAACCCCTCGCAGCCAAATCTCTACCCATCCATGGACACCAAGATCCCATGAGCACCACCACGGACCATGGATGAATCCTCCCTGTCTGCTGCCACCAGCCAAACCCATGCACTGAACTGTTTCTGGGGGCACAAAAGAGACTGGTTGCAGTGTTTCACTAAGATCATGTTGCTGAGAGACAGTATTAACTCATTGTTGCTGAGAGACAGTATTAACTTATGCTTGATACTACAAAGTGGTTTGTGGGTTCCATACAGGTGCTGTTCCAGACCGAATGCTGTCATATGTTTTTCAACCACACCAGGCACCCCAGTAACAGTGCAGCAGCCACTGTGCTAGAAAATTTGGTTTTGGAAGGGACCTCAGTCCAACCCCTTTCTCAGTCCAACATGTAGTCCAACCCCCTGCTCACTCAAGGTAGAACCATCCTCTATTAGATCATCCCAACCAAAGCTTTGTCTAGCCAAGTCTTCAAAACCTCCAAGGATGGGGATTCCACCACTTCTCTTGGTAACCTGTTCTAGTGTTACTACACTCCTAGTAAGAAAATTCTTCCTAATATCTCACCTAAACTTCCCTTGCTACAATTTGAGACTGTTGCTCCTTGTTCTGTCATTTGCCACTGCTGAGAACAGTCTAGCTTCATCCCCTTTTGAACGCCCCCCCCCCCCCCCCTGCTTCCGGTAGTTGAAGGATGCTAATAAATCCCCTCTCACTCTCCTATTTTCTAGACTAAATAAACCCAGTTCCCTCAGTCTTGCCTCCTAAGTCATGTCCCCCAGCCCTCTCACCATTTTTGTTGTCCTCTGCTGGACTCTATCCAACTTGTCCACATCCTTTATGTAGTGGGGGGCTCAAAATGGACACAGTACTGAAGATGTGGCCTCACCAGTGCTGAAATAATCATTTCCCTTGATATGCTGGCAACACTCCTACCAATGCAGCCCAGTATGCCATTAGTCTTCTTTGCAACAAGGGCATACTGCTGGTTCATATTCATCTTATTGTCCACTGTAACTCCTAGGTCCTTTTCTGCAGAGCTGCTGCCCAGCCTACCCTTCAGTGTATTTAGTACACCCCCCAGCTTGTTATCACCTGAAAACTTGATGACTTGACAAGTTATGTTCTGCATGAGGACTCCATGCAAACTGTGATGGTAAAATTTGCCCAAGCTCCATGCCACTATGGTGGGAACTTAGGCCCTGAGGGAAATGCAGTCCCCTTGGATGGGGGAATAATGGGTACTGGAGGATCCAAAACCACCACAGGCTATGCCCTGTAATCATAGCCCTCTCTCAGGCCATTATGGCCGAGAGGCCCACAAAGGGGCTTGGGGGGGGGGGGTGGAATACTGGGGCATAGAAGAAGGGTGAATTGCCCACTTTCCCCCTACCCCTGCCCTTCCCTGCTGAAGCCTGACAAAGTGCTCAGGTCACACACCCCTCCCCCCACCCCACACTCTTCATCACTTAAGAAAGTATGCCCCATTCAATGAAATCATAAATCTGTGTAATCAATATATCCATGGGATATTGGAGTCTAAGCACATATCCTGAGTGCTTGTATGTAAACAGCTCTCCCTCCCCACAAAGCACTCATAGAAAGGCACCAATACTGCTTATTGAACTCAGCATTAAACAGCAGTTTTGGCAGACAGCACTCCCAAGTCAGGGGCAGGATTTACCACACAGCTATGTCTGACAACTGCTGCAGTCACAGCGCAGCAGGAACAAGAAAAAACACTTTAACAAAATCGCCCAGATCTCCCTCCCACCCTCCCTTCCAGGCCAGGAAAGGGACACATGTGATAGAAGGACTCCCACATGGGAACTATTATCTCATCTATTTAGGTTTCACTGCCATGGTGATTCCTGGGTTCTGCACCTGAACAGGCTAACAAGTGTCCCAACAGCATTTTTCTCTCCTCACCTCTGATCCAATCCATGGGTGAAATCCAATGGGTGTTGGCTGATTCCAGTTCTCACATCACAGGCATTCAATGTACTGAGACCTCAGAGTAACCCCAGCCTTTCTCCTGAAATTGTGCTGCCATCCCACCCACATACCATCCCCCAAACCCATCCACCCCAGCTCCTGAAAGCTGAGCAACCCCTCCACCTTGTCTACAGTCTCCACATCTGTGCATGGGAAGCTAGCTTGTGTCTGTTGGATGGTGGATTCAGGATGGATGCTTAAACACCCACAGATCACATGAAAGATGTGCATATGAGGCACCAGAGAAATAAAGAAGAGATGTTATAAGCTCTAGTCCCAGCCTTTGAGGTCAGGCTGAGCACCACGGACTTCTGGCATCAGGGGCTGTGAGACCAGCATAAGGAATGAATCCAGATGGCCACGTGCTGTTTAGTGGTGATAATCTGTGCTGCAGCAGAGCTGAGAGAGTTGCAGCACCAGGATAGGAAGTGAATGTACACAGTTCTAGACGACTGGCAGTCATCCCATATGCACAAGCCCCTCAAGCTCCTCAGTATGCACAAGCCCCTCAGTATCAGGGCAGTCCCAGAGAGATGCAGGAGTGCTCAAAAGGAAGGGGGGGGCAGTGCAGCTTACAAGCTTACTGAGACAGGTGGTCACTGGGGCAGCTTCTGGCAGCACAGCCTGGTGGCCCCAGCTCATCCATCCACCAGCCAGGAGGCCCAGGGGAGAGCTCTTCCACTCCCTGTGGCCCCACTCCTCTCCCAGGTCCTGCTATGCGGAAGTGGTGCAGCTTTGGTGAGGATAGGCATCCTCCCAGCTCAGCCTGGCTGCCTGACATGAGTCCTAAGTGTTGACAAGGGCCACAGCTATGAAGGGAGAGACAGCCTCAGGGCCCAAGGGGCCAGGAGTCCCATGTGGGAGGGCCAGAAGTCCTTGGCACCTGCCTGTGGCCTCCTGACTGCCCTCCCCTCTGCCTCAGCCCAGAAGCCACTTCCTGGTCCACAGATGTCTCTCAAACAGAAATTAGGTCTGGGATCACACAGCTCTCCAGCTCCTACATGGAGAAATCCCTGGTCTTTACTCTGGATACCTAAAAGTAGGGTGCCAGGTCAAAATCCCCTACCTCATGCCTCCCCTCCAAGATTTTATGTTTGTTGAGTTCAGTCTCTGTGGTATTCCCCCTGGCCCTGCACTCCCTGTAAGGTTCTGGCACCTCGTTCTCAGCCAACCCCCTATCCCGTCCAAAGGTTTGTTGTTTTGTGTTATTTGAAAGGAGGGACCAAGCAGAGAAATGGGCAATGTTCAAGGGTTTTTTATTATTATTATTAAATACAGGAAAAGTTTGGCAACTGCAATATTTTAAATTAAGGCATGTCTCTTTCTCATGCTGCATTCTCCTGCTCTTCAATGTGTCCCCCTGGCAGTGGGGTTGGGAGAAAGAGGGGAAGGGGAATGGTCCCTGGGCAACCTGAGTTGTGGGCAGCTCTGCATGGGACACAGTGCCAGTGCACAGGCACGCAAAGCCCTCTAGCCCTACTGATGTGGAGAGGGCTTCTGGTCCCTGTGGTTGAGGTAGTCATCCAGGGCTTTATGGATTAGGACAGCTTGCCACTGCATGGGGCTGGGGCCACCAACATCAGCAGTGGGGCTTGCCCTCTCCCCCAGTCCCTGTGGCACATGTGCTCATAGTGCTAGGTTCAGTCCATAGTTGAAGTGCTCCTTTGGGTGGTCCAGCTGCCCTTCATAGAGCTTTATGAGCCAGGGAAGGAGGGGGTTGGCTAGCCTCTGATGAGGACTGGGGGGTGATGACATTAATGATAACAAAATCAGAGACTCCAGGAGCATAGTGCTCACTATCCATCAACTAGGAGAAAAGGGAGTTACACAAGACATAAACATCATCCTCATTGGTTGTGTGAAAGCTGGTGGCCCAGTTGTGCCCTGGATGCCTGGGTTGTGTGCGCATCCCAGATGCCTGGGTTATGTGTGTATGTGTGTGTGTGTGTGTTTGTGTGTGATTGTTCTGGACCTAACCCTGGGCACATAGAGTAAAGCTCAAAATTTAGAGGGCTTCTGCCACAGGCTTCTTGATTCTTAGCCAAAGGTGTTAGACATGCCATTTTTCAAACGAACCCACAATTTATGTTCTCACTAGTTGTAGTACTTAAAACTCTGCTGTTTTTATTTCTTTTTTTTCTTTACTTTTGTTAAGTTGTTAATTCTAGTGACCTTACTAAATTCCACTTCGATTGAGTATATTTTTTTTCAAGTTTCATTTGGATAGTGCTAATTTTCATATTCGCTCTTACATGATTATAAATTATTCTCATTTTCTAAATAGAATTAATACATTCCTAGATTTTGGTTAATAAATTATTTCAGATTGTATATGTATATGTAGTGTATGCATGCATGTGAGTGTGTGAGAGCATGAGTGTACATGTGAATGTGCGTGCATGCATGAATGTGTGTATAAAACAAAATGTTAAGGGGAAACATGATGCTACATTACTTACACTAGGACTGAATCAAGCACAGTTTGTTAATATTTAGTTAATATTTTGATAGCAAGCTCTTAAGTAAGATTTAGGTAAATGGGTGCTATCTTTTTCAAGACAAAAACTGGATACACTGTTTCCTTTTTCAATGTATATTTACCAGGATGGCAAGAAAAAAGCAGCTGTGCATTTGAGGTTGCTTTCAAAACAATAATTCAAGTCACTTCAGAATTAACTTTGACTGTCTGATCTGAAAAAGGAGCATAAAAAGGTGTGTTACATTCTGTCACCTAATGTGACATGGCATGTCAAATTAAAAATAAAATAAAATCAAAGAATTTGAACTTGCTAGCAGCCTCTTTGTTAATCTGCATTCAAATAATTTTTGAGCAATTTGGCCCATCTCTAATTATCTCCATGCTTGAATAAGAATAATGGCAGAGACCACAGAGATTCAGTGTGAGAATAAATTATAGATGGATTATTTCTTTGGAGTTAAAACATTAGTCTTTCCCTAGCTGTAACAGAAGAGAGAAGCATGGCTGTATCATGATGAACAATTTCATCTGAGTGATTATATATTCATAAATCTCATATAATAGGCTATTACGTCTCAGAAAAAAAATAAAGGGGATTTGTGCTTTACACCACATCCAAGTATTATATGGCTATTTTTTTTTGTTTGTTTTTAAACAAGAAACATTTTTTTACCATAGGTGTCACATGAATAATAATATCCTAAATTTATATAGATCAGTTCATTTTTCAAAGGAAGCATGGAGGTTTATCTCTCTCTCTTTTTTTTTTTTTTTTTTGGAACAAACTGAAAATGGATGGGGTACATATTAATCTAGGCAAAGGAGTCCTCTTAAAACTTGGTGGTAAGTCTATCCCTGCAGCAATTTGATTTCTTCACAAAATTATTCATTAAGGACTGTCATCGCTTTGCAGTGAAGTCTTAATGAGCATACATGAGAGATATGGAGTAAGATTGTCTACAAGTGCTTGTAAGATATTTAGTATCCTCCCAATCCTGGGTTATTTAGGGATAGGAGAGGGACCCAAAAAAAAAAAAAAAATGACAACTGTGACTCCTAAGTTAATCAGCCTCTCTAGTCTGTCTATGGGCAACTGCCTAGAATCACCACCAATTCTGCATGCCTTTCTACATTCCTCCCCCTTGGCAAAACCAACTCTTGTAGCCTATTTTCAGGACCCTTGAGGGGCAGCATTCTGGCCATTTTCTCTTGTTCCTGAATGAAATTCCTCCCCGATTCCTTTTAGGACCCTATTCTGACCCTTCTACATGTGGTAAATAAAACAGTCCAGAGAGAGGGTGAGAGTATCACTTAATGCCATTCCAGAAAATAATCTATTAAAAAAAAATGAAGTTTTGATACTTTTAATTCTGCCAGTAGTCAGAGCATTCACCTAGGACATAGGGAACCCAGGGTTTAGTCCCTTCTTTGACAAATTCAAGCTGCCATATCCTCCATTACAGGCGATTAGGAACACTAGGTTATTAGCTGTTCTGGGTTTTCTCTCTTTTGATAGTAACACATTTTGAGGGAGAGGAGAAAGGTTCTGGTTTTAACAAATGAAGCTTTTGGTTAAAAAAAAGGAAAAAGAAAAAAAAAGAAAGAAAGATTTTGTCGTCAGCATGCCAAACAACTTTGTTTTCCTAGCTTTGCTTGTTTTGTCCTTTTTTATTATTATTAAAGAGCTCGCTTTTAGCATCCCAGTGCAAATCAGTGATTCTTCTACCATATATTACATGTTTCATTTAGTGCCAAAAACCTAGTAACATTTTTTTTTTTCTATTTATCTCACGGAGACACAGAGCCACAGTGTCATACACAAATGTCATACCCAAAGTCAGTACAGACTGTAAATATCTTGACACCTAGTCTCATAATAGATTTCTCAAATTAGACTCACTAACCCATAATTCCAGCACTTTAAGTAGCTCACCGAGCATAGGTGACATTACATAACAACAATGGATTCATCACAGACCAATAGGGCTACTGGTGCATGCAGAGCTGCAAAGTTTTACTTTCATACCATTGGACATCCTTTCTCTTGATTCTGAACAGTCGCTTCAGCAGACTAGATGGAGGGGGAGGAAGGTGGAAACCAGTCATCATCATCTCCATAGCTGCCTCTCTAGCACCTCCTGAGATGTGAATTTAAGGTTTTTGCTAATCTCTTCCTGTTGTGACAATTTCCATCATGAGTTTATTCTCCGTGCCTGCATTCTATGTTTTTCTCTTCACTTGAGAGCCTGTCTTGGCCAGACTGGATAAATCTGACATTGCAGTGCTGCTGTGGCCAGTTTGGCAAGCTGTGTTCTGTGGGTCTGATTTTTTCACCAACTAAACTACAAGCATCAGACAGGGAGGCTTCATTTTCTTCTTTTTTGTCCATCTATTCCATCCAGTGCCCCATGCTTTTGTGGCTGCTTTTTTTTTTTTCCCAACATGTACAGTCAATCTTTCTAGAACCTGTGAACAACTAACTATAGCTAACCCCAGATGCTTTTGCAACGAAGAGAAAGATATTTGACGTCACCTAATGGAATTTCAAGCAAAAAGTTTTCTGTTTCATAAATACTCTCTACAGTTAATGAAAGCATAAGAGAATATGTTAAAACTTATGATTTATTTATGCCTTTACTTTCTCAGTAATCATTTCTTTCTGCCTCATCCTTGTTCTTTATTATGTGCATGTGCATGCTTGTTCTTAATGAATGTTAAACATTATTTCTAGTTCAATTATGTACAGCAAATGAAACCATGACCCCGGCAACAGAAACCAGAGCCCAAGTTACACTTGATGCTGTAGCAAATGAAGAAAAGTAGAAAGTAAAATACCTTGAGAGTATGATACATTAATCCTTCTATTTTATCTCTATAACATTTTTTCTCTCTTCCTCACTTCTGTACCCACAAATTCTGGTGAGTCCCAGCAGAAATCAAAGACATTCCACTTTGTTAATGTGGCTTTACAAATAATTGTGGGATGGGGGGGGGGGGGGGGGAGGGGTTGTACTATGAAAAGAGCAAGAAAACTTTGTGCCCATATAGGAAAAGTTTGAAAATAGCTGTATTGCTGACCTCTATCCTTTTCATCAGCTGGTGGTTCATTACTCAAATTGATTGAGTAAATAAACTCCAGAACTGATCCAACTAATATTATCTTAAAATTTAGTTTGAAGTATTTTCAACCAGATGCTGAAATAGTCAAATATTTTATGATTATATTGAATAAAACTTAAGCCTTTTTATTCATGTTTCATTATAAACTTTCAATATTCAGGAAAATTCAGAAGTAGACTATCGGAGAAAGTTACTCTGTTTTCATGTGATTAAAATAAGCATCAACGGGTATGTCTACATTAGCTGTTTGCTGCACAGTGGACCAATGAGCTTCATTGTAAATGTCTCAGCGTCTACGCGTGCACCCCTATTAGGCTGGAGTAAACTAATTTACTCTGCAGCAGCACATGTGTGGACACTGCTTTGGCTGGCGGGGGCACAAGGGTGCTTCAGTGTGGGGGCTACCTGCTGGCTAGCCCCCACACTGAAGCACCCTTATGCCCCAACCAGCTCTTCCCCAGCATGTTGAGCCAAGGGGAGCAGCCCTGGGCTGGCAGGCTAACCCTGGAGGGCCCCTGCCAACTGGGGCTGCTCTGACCCAGCTCAACATGCTATACTTCCGGGCACATGTTCAAATGGCAATAAATTCTAGCAGGCAAGGTTCTTTGAGTAGATGTGATATCTTTTATTAGAGCAGCTAAGTAGTTGGTCCAATAAAAGTAGTCTAATAAAAGATATCACATCTACTCAAAGAACCTTACCTGCTTACGTCCTTAGACCAACATAGCTACAACCAAAAACCCAGCAATAAATTCTGAAGCATGTTCAAACAGCATGCGCCCGAGCAATAAACTACAGAGCAATAAACCCCAGAGTTTATTGCTTCACACTAATTGTATGTGTTTACACACCCAGTACAATGTTAACCAGTGACCACATCATTTACATACCTTTCATAGGGCTTTCCCTTGATATCTGTACTGGGCCAAGTGTTTTCTTTATAGGAGATCCCATTTCTAGCCTATGAAAGGACCACTTTATTTTTTTATGTGCAAATGGCAATAAATACAAACAATTGAAGTCATTGCATTATACCTGTGTCTTGTGTAATAATTAAAAAAAAAATCACTGGGATTTCTTTCATTGAATTTCTTCTTTCAGCATAACTCTTCATTGTATTAAAAGTTTTTTCAAACATGAAGGTGTCAAGGCTTAAACTGAAAACAAAATGTGTGTTGTGTCAGTATGCAGACCATCAAATAAAAATGAGGCAACTAATCAAATAAGAACTATAGATTGAAAAGCAATTAGAAGTGACATTTTGACTAGAAAGCTTGCTTTTGGCTATGGAAAAAATAGTGGGGCGGGGAAAGTGGTTGCTGGAGTGAGAAAGTGAACAGCCAAACTGCAGAGAGAGAGATAAAAGAGGAAGAATAAAAACTCAAGATATAATACATGAATAAAAATATAGAGAATTAGTAGTTGAAATGGTCAGGTTACATGCAAAAAAAGGGGGGAAATGAAGTAATCAGAGGGCAAAAGCATTGTTTAGATGATCAAAAGATATATTTTAAAAAATAGGGTGTGATTAAAATGAGGAAGCCTGAGAGATTTAGAATAGAGAGGTGATAATTAGAATGGGCTGTTCATTTTTTTTCTGTTAATTCACATACCAATGCTATCCTCATTTGCAAGTTTATGAATTTTTAGACTTTTAACCCAGATTCTACAGAGCCAATTTGCTCACATTGCATCTAGAAGCCATTATCAGACTCCTCAGGTAGAAATGCTGTACTCTGCTATATGATCTTACTTTTACATTTTTTGAAGGCGTTCCTGCTTTTTATCAGTTTAGGTTCATGACATCATTGAGTTAGACATACAACACAAAAGTGCATTTATCTAAATAATGAAAAACTGAATTCCTGCTGACAATAAAATTAGTATCCACTTGCTGTAGCTGGGGAAGCTATGATAAATTTTCCTTGTAGAAACAAATGCAGACTACTTACAAGAGATTGTTTTCACCATGAAGATCCATCTAATTAGTTTGTTCTACAAATGAAGGGGGTGGGGGAAGAAGCAGGGAAGCAATATTACTAGAGAACAGGGCAAAAGTTTTTTGACAAAAAAATATTTTCTAAAGATGCAGTTTCAGGTTCACTGAAACTATCTGAAAATTGAATTAAATTTAATGTATACTTTCAGACAAAAATAAATGTAAAAACTATTGAAAAGTCAAAATGGATCATTTTAGCATTTTTGAAATAAACTGAAATAACAGTTTTCATTTTTAATTTTGAAATTATTACAGAATTTTGATTTTTTCCTTTTTTTTTCAAGAGAATTAAAAATCCCAAAATGAAGCAAAGTGTTTAATTTGAGGCTCAGCAAAATGTATATGTAAATTCCAAATAATGTGGTCATCTTTTTTTTTTAAATCTAAAACAGAAAAAAACCTTGGACATTGTTTCCATTAGGATGGATTCAAAACAGTTATTTTTGTTGTGTTATTATCATTATTTATTTTGGTTCAGTTCGTGAACTAAATAGAAAAATTAATTATTTGTGTCTACTTCTAGACCAAAGTATGCCTCTACGATCCATGCAAAGTAAGAACTTGCCATATAAAATCTTTCCCTGACTGTAGCAGGATATGTGAGTATATGGGTCTGAGTTTTCAATAGCTTCTACAATTAGGGGTTTCACTGACCATCTGGCCGAGTTGTTTCATGGGTTGGGTATCACTCATGGTATCATCATTTAGGAATGCAGGATAAAATCTTACATGCATACCTGAATTTGACCAGGAATTGACATAAATGCTTAAATGTGTCAGGACGATGTAGAGTACCACCACGTATGGGTATTGCTGAATAACCTTCCTCATCCCCACAAACTATGAGGAAATTTCTCATGTTCTAAAAGTCATAATCTAAGCACAGGCCACTCAGAGAGCATTAAAGGAAATGAAAAAGCAAAATTCTGAAAAGGGCCACTGACTCTTTAAAAAGAGTTTAAACTGTTTTGGCAACAAGCCAGTGAAGAGCTGAAAATGGAAAAGGCTTATGATGGTGGGATACACATTCTATCTGCACCTTAGAAATCAGACAGCTCTCTGAATTCAATAAAAGAGAACCAAAACATCATTTGAAAATTCTTCCTGACACAGATACTCGACTCTATCAGCAAAAAGAAACCAATCAGATAAACAAAGTCATTTGTGAGCTAGAACTGTTCCAGGAAGAACAGGAAAATCATATGGAAGCAAGTGCATTACTTTTCTGCAAAAATAGTAATTTTCATCTTTAAAGTTTGTAACATAATATTTTAGCATTAAGTGAATAAAATCTAGTTGGAAGAACAGTTTCAAACATTTTGAATTTTCCTTGCTTGTCTTCATTCTAGTTTTTCTATTCTTTTCTTCCATCTATTTTTAACTAGGTTTAATAATTTTTCCTTCATGTTTCCCCATTATTCTTTCTCCTTACTTTTCCTGTATTATATCCTCTCCTTAATTTCTTATGTTCTCTATCAATCTGTATATACTGTTTTGTTTTGCTTTGTTTTGTTTTGTTTTGTTCTCTACAGAAGTGGTATGAATTAATCATTCTAGAACTGTTTTGATAGGAGAAAAAATAGGCATGTTAATACAAGAATAATACTAATAAAATCTAAGCTCAATCATTCTACAATATAGGCAGGCAGGCACATTATCCACTAAGCTATCAATAACATTTATGAGAATATAGAGGTACAATGCTGGCTATGGAAGGAGGACTTGCCTATTGCTCCATAAATGGAATATAAACATATTGAAAGTATACAAATAGTGAGCCAATGAAAACGGAATATAATGAATACAAAGACAAATAAAGCGTGGCTCTACACTCCCACCAAGATCTACCTAAAAAGTATCATGCTAACTAAATTTAAATTACTGTGACTTCTGTTTTTCAGTAAAAGAGTTATGTAAATATCAACAGTCTTTTTTACACTTTAACAGCACATTTTCATAACTAGAACACTTCTAAAAATTATTCTGTTTCGGAACCAGAGGAATGTAAAAGAAACAAAGATTCAGTGCTAGACAAGGCAAGTACTTCAGATTTTCCACCAAGGACTTGAAAATGATGAACCCCAAAGATGACCCCCCCCCCCCCCCCCGGTCCAAGGACCTTCTACTGAAACCAATATATTATTACTTATTCAGATATTTAGGGTCTGGGTCCCAAGTCTGGTGGAGCTCATTGAAACAAAAGATTTTCTAATTTGGTTCTGCTCCTTTCATTGCTTTAATTATTTAGATAGACTTCATTTTCACATATGTGAAGGTTTATACCTAATAATGTGTATTAGCAATAGGCAACTAATGGTTGTCACAATGATGATACAGTTTGCTCATCATGGTAAAAAGACATACAGCTGGATTGAGAGATGTTTATAATCCATGAACACACAAATACACACACGTTCTGATCTCTTAACTAGAAAATCTTCTTTAATACGTGGTAGACTTTTCAGTGTGAGACCACATCTGCCATATCCCAGTTCTATGGGTATTATATGGATTTTATTTTTCAATCTTCTGCAAACAGACCCACCACAAGGCCCTTATTTCCTTCTAGAGTCCCACTGAAACCTATGGTGAAAGTACCAAAATCACACAATTAAAATCTAGGCTAGTTCCAGTGCACAGAAAATGAGAAAGGAAGTTAGTAAAAATATTAAATGGCAATGTTACACAAAGTTTGAACTGCTTCTATGAAAATCTTTTCAAGCTGCTTAGCCTTAGAAAACTGCATTTCTCCTATTGAGAAAAAAAGAAGAGAATACATTTTAATGATATTGGAAACCCTTTGATTTTTCAAGATTAATGTGAAATCCACATTTAAGAAATCATTCACTACAGATTAGAGAGGAAAGGATTGCATTCTCAGGCTTACAGTTTCAGTACTGAACATTTTCACATAACATGAAAATCCCACAGTTGTTCAAATGTATTTTCCTTCATCTTCAATGTTTATATGATCTTTTAATTTACATAAAATAAAGGATTCACCAAATGAAACTGCAACTCCCCCTCCAGTTAAAATTGTTTATCATCTCCACTCCTCTCCTTTCACCAATAATCTGGACTTCAGTTCATATTCAAAATAAGACATTTTAATGATAAAAAACTGCTGTAAGTAAATTAAAATATTATGAAGGACAAGAAAATAAGTATGTGTATGTTGTGAATAATAGAAAACTTTGTACTGGCCTGAATTCTGCAAACTGACTGACTGTGAATAAACTGAGAAGTGTATTGAGGCCTATTACTACCTACTAGGCTTACTAAGATTTTCTTATTGTTTTCATATTGCCCTCCCTGATCTGCCACTATCTATTATCCCTTGTCTTGCTTTTGGAAGAACAAAATTATGGTTTTTGTCCCAAGCAGTCATGTCAGTATGGTACATAGCAAAATGGTTCCTGGTGCATGATAGGGGCTCCCAGGGACCATGTTAATACAAATAATATCTGATCAAAGCACTCATGTGGATGCTGAATTTCCAATTTCAGATGAATGGCACTAGTATTAATGTTTTCTTTTACTATTTTGAATGTAGTGTCCATAACCATGGAAACATAAATAGTCCTAGCTAGGGAACACCACTACAAACAGATATAAAAGCATCCCTCAGCTTGGGCCAGTGAGCTTTGGACCCCAATCTTAGATAAAGACCTCTTTTGAAGCTAATCGCATAATGGCAGGTTTGTGAGGTGGGGAAAGAGAACTATGATAAAACTTCCAATCTCATTTTTATTTTGACATCAAGTAAATATTGGAATCAGGTTTTATAGTGAAAAATCCAAGAAGACAATTACAAGGATCAAACTTAGTCCCTGTTTATATATGAGTTTATTCCCATTTATAATAATTCCCAATGATGCAGTAACTGGGGATGGCAGTAAAAAAGTCCACTGCAAGTCAAATATAACCCAGACCAATCCACCAGTTAAGCCCCAAAGCCTTTAATCCATATTCTCCTTTATATGACTAGGAGTGGGGAAAGTAAGGGACGGGGGAGGGGATGGGGGGCTTTATAACACGTGCAAACTTAACAAATCTACACATGCACTTTACTGTGGAGCTGACTAATTAGCTCCAAAAGAAAGCATCATCATCTACACATGCATCTGTATTAATTAACTCAGCTGTAGGATAGTATTGTCTGGGACAAGGTAAGTGCAGAGCAGCATGTGAGGAGTAATAGTAGTACTATGTACAGAGTAGTTACAGGTGCCAAAATGCATGTGGAGACAGTGACTGGGCTGGCTGGGGCATGAAGTTGAGGGGGTTGGGGCACTGTGGGTGCTGCCTGCTAGCTAGCCCTGCACTGTAGCACTCTTGTGCCCCAGACAGCCCCTCTGGGTGGAGAAGCCCCAGGCTGGCAGGCTAACCCCTTGGGCTCCATGCCATGCCAGGGCTGCTCCTCCCCAACTCTACATGTAAACACTGTGCCCGGGAGAAATAAATTCCATCTCGAACTGTGCTGAAATTTATTGCTACATGCTAATTGGATGTGTAGATGCACTCCCTGTGCATGAATGCTGAAACATTTTCTATTTTAACCTCAATGCCCATAACAGCAGTGTTGAAAGTAGAGCTATTAGATGTTAGGGACCAGGTCAAGGGCAGTTAGGAAGGGTCCCTTGGTAATCAGGAGAAGTCTAGGAACTGAGTTCATGAGAAACTATGAGTTAAGGCTTGGGTCACAGCAAGCCAGGAGACAAGATCACAGTCCTAGGTAAACTATGCCTAAGCCGGGGTGGGCAATTATTTTGGGCAGAGGGCCACTTACCCAGTTTTGGCAGGCTGTCAAGGGTCACATGGGTAGGCCCGCCCCGTGACAGGTGCCCCACCCCTTGACAGGTGTTCCTCCCCCTGGTCACCATCTTGGGACCAATGTCCCAATGTCTTGGGACCAATGTCCCAGGGCCAGCACTGGTGGGGTCCAGAGTAGGGCACACGCTGGCAAGGGTCTGTGGAGCTGGGCTGGGCTGCACCAGCAGGGAGGGGGGAGCTGGCCTGGATCCATAGAGCCCCTGACAGCTGGGACCCCGCACTCCTGCCACCCTGCTCTGGGCCCTGCTGGCGCTGGCCCCAGGATACGGGTGTGGGTCCCATGCTCCTGCTGGCTCCCCACCCGCTTATGCCCAGTGCCTCTCAGCCCCGCAGTACAGGTGGGGGGGCAGCACTCAGCCCTGACCTCTTGCTCGCCAGCAGCAAAGAAACTGGTGCTGAGCAAGGGGAAAAGTGGCCCCTCACCTGCCACATGGCCAGTGCTCCCTGCTGCAGCTGCTTGCAGCCCACATGGGGCTCTCTGGAGCAGGCACAGGCAGCCCCAGGCAGGCTGCAGGTGGCTGCAGCACGGGGTGCTGGCCATGGGGCCGGTGAGGGGCCATTTTTCCCCATGCTCAGCACCAGCTTGTAACCTGCCCCACGGCCAGCCTGGGAAAGCAGCACCTTGCCCACTGCATGCCTGGCACCCCATACTGCAGCTGCTCGCAGAAGGCCTGGGACTGCCCATGCCTGCTCTGGAGAGCCCCGTGCGAGCTGTGAGTGCCTGCAGCATGGCGTGCCAGTGAAGGGCCACCTTTCTCCATGCAGGGAAGGAGCCCAGGGAAAAGCTGAGTGTGGGGGGGAAGCAGCCCCTCCCCCGCCCTATGGCCCATGCCCCACACTGCAGATGCTTGCAGCCCAAGTGGGGCTGTCTGGAGTGGGCACAGGCAGCCCCACATGGGCTGCAAGCAGCTGCAGTGCAGGGCACTGAGCACTGAGCACTGGGCATGGGGAGGGGAGGGGCTGCTTCTCCCCTGCTTCGCTCCTTCCTTCCCTGGGGTCCCCCCCCCCCACTTACCTGAGCTTCCCAAGCTGGGGCAGCAACATGCTCCCAGCCCAGAAACCCCAGCTGGGGGGGTGAGGCCAGGTGGGCCCTTGGAGCCCACAGGGTTCCCCTGGGACCTACTGCCTTTGGTTCCTGTCATTTTTGACAGGAACCAAGGGCAGATAAATATTAATTTTCTATATTTTTTAGGGTCTCCACAGGCCAGATAGAATGGCTTCATGGACCAGATCTGGCCTGAGGGCCATATTTTGCCCACCCCTGGCCTAAGCCCGAGCCAGGGTACACTAAGGAGTTAATATCCAAGTCAGGGTGTGTCAAAAACCAGGGTTTCACATGAGCAAGTCAAGGAATTGGAAAGGAAACAGACACAAGTACTAGCATCTTTGCCCAGACAGCATACTGCTGTTTGGGACTCACTTTAAAGGCTGATGAGGGTGGACTCTATTTCACCTGCTGCTGGGGGATAGGTTGCTCTGATTGATTAATTAAAACTAGCTATGATCAGGACACTGATTCAATAGTGTTTCAGGTGGGGCCTGTTTCCCTACAGCCTCAGGGGATGGATGGTCCTAGTCATCTTATTTGGACTGGCTGTGCCCTGCACCTTGATCTGAGCCCATTACACCTGAAAAAACTGACTTTTGGCTTTCTGTTGAGAAGATCTGTAAAAAAAATGAAACTATTTAGAAAAGGGTGGTTTTTCTTAAATTTTCTATTAAAATTGTAAATAATTTCAAAATTTTCACAAGGTGATAATTTTCTGAAAGGAAAAAAAAATCTTCCTTTTTTGTTCTGGAACCACTTTTTCATTTTGAAATTTAGGTTTACCTATAAATAGGGTAAGACATTGAAAGAGACAAACTGAATTGAAGCAAACTGAAATACTTGGATTTATTCAATATGAAATGTTGTTTCCCATTTCCGATTTTCAATCCATAATACATATATTTCATATTTCAAATTGTCTTCTTGATTTGTAATATGCTATGTCTAGTTTTATTGTTCTATGTCTCTAGACCTACATATATTTGGATATACTAGGGACCAGGACGAGGGCTCTTAGGAAAGGTCCCCAGGTAATCAGGAGAGGTCTAGGAACTGAGTTCATGAAACCATGAGTCAAGGCTTGGATCACAGAACACAGAAATAGATTAGCTTTGGGGTGTTTACATTAATGCTCAAGTTCCTCCACAAGGTGTTAGGATAGCAAAAAATCCCTCTATGCCACATTTTGGTTCATAGAATAAGTGTAACTGCTTGTCCCATCTACTTATAAAGTATAACTGGAAAGGTTAAGTGGACCTGGCCTCTGTAAACATTATGTACCTGCAGGGTTAGACAGCTGCTCCATGGTGTTTCTGTAGCACTCTTTTGGACTTAGTCATTTCTGACAACCTTACAACGCTCTGTAAGTAACACTTGACATTTTCCCTTTGGTCTTTTAAGTACAAAAAGCTCTAACTCACTCCTGCTGGGAAAAAATATAATTAGCTTTAATATTTATTTCAAGAAAAAAAAGGACACAGGTATTTTGAATCCTGATTTTTAATATTAGGTACAAAATAGTGAATGCTGTCTTGAGAAGAAGCAGATGTTGCTGACAAGACTTTTTTTTTAACTTTTTGACTGTCTAATGGAAAGTGCAGGAACAGTTCTGACAGTAAGGAGCAGAACCCAGGACTCCTCCCATCCAAGCGTGAGCCAGCCTCACTGAGATATAGTTAGATTTCTTCTTCCTTGCTCTTCTTCTGGCCTCATGAGTCACACACTCATAGAGTCTTAGAAAAATAGGGCCAAAAGGGACCTCTAGAAGTCCCCTAGTTTATACCCATGCTCAAGGCAGAATCATTTGCATTCAAACCGTTCCACACAAATCTTTGTCCTTGTCCGACCTATTCATAAAACTATACATTCAACCCTGCTGCACAAGTACAAGGCATGTTGCCTAAATAAAACAAAACACCCTAAACTGCCACAAGTAGAATAGGGTGATAGAACTGTTTGTGTCCTGCCATTGCGAAGATTGTTAAAATACACTCAAGAGATGCCTCTCAGGATGAGGTGGGCCTACAACCCACAGTTCTCCCTGGTTAAGGGAGACCTGGAACTACTAGTGTATTAGGTAAAAGTTGACCACCGTAAGTAAAAGGTGGCCACAAGTGACCACTAGTGTTTTATGCCAAAATCAATGATGGTGTCAGTCCAGATAAAGATCCTGGCTCAGGTAGGAGCATCTACTCTGTACACTCTGGATCCCAAGTAACAGTGGCACTTAATTTTCAGCCCTGAGCCTAGCGGTCCAAGCAACTTCTTTGCTCCACATTCATTTCTGTGTTCAGCACCCAGGCACTCTGGGACCAGACTTGAGAGGTGCGTAGATCCCTTTGATTTCTATATAAGGATCATAGACAATCAGTCCTGTCAATCTGGGTCACTCTTAAAAGGCAAAGTGACCAGCAAGACGCAGTATGTGGAAGTGCCTACTAAGTCCATTTGGGCCTGGCCCCTATAAATGTTAGGTGCCTCCAGAGTTAGGCAGCTGCTCCATGGTGTTTTTAGAGCACTGTTTTGGACTTAGATACTTTAGATCCACCTGAATTTTGTCTTGGGCACTGTACATGGGTTGCTTAACCTGCTGGTTTGTGCAGGAATGTTTAATCCCTGAGGAGCTCCGCAGCCAGTCCTCCCAAATAAAACATAGTCTTTTACACAAAACAAGAAAAAAATTCTGCAGTCCTGTCCCAGACACCATGAATCTTTTTTGCTCTGGCCCCAGCACAGCAACTTGTCCTGCCTATGCAGAAAGCAGTTCATGTCCTGCTTCCTTCCTCTTTGCAAACTGTTTATTCACTGTTTCTGTGCCTTTTTGCACTCCTCTCTGGGGTTTTATACTCTCTGTAAGATATTCCCTCAGTATTCAAATGGCCCACATCTGGCCTTCCAATCTGCTCCCTTTTAAAAGGACAGATTGCCCTGAGACAGGCACTTAATACCCTCTTTTGATTTGGTTCTTCCTTCATGGAATTTTTCTGATGACATTAAAGAATGCTGGACATGGATGTTTAAAGAAACAGTACTGAAATGTGTCAAAGTAGTTTTTAGTTTCCCAGATTTCATTTATTATTTAGATTACTCTGCTGTCCTAAATTACTTCGTATACTTTCTCCCAAGACAGAATACCAAGCATATGGTTCATCATTTTTCTGATTTTTTTCTTCCATATCCTTTCTGAGTACTCAATTTTCTCAAGGGACATTTCTTCCTTAGCTCTTTCCACATCCACGTTTTCTCACTCAAATTGAATAGTAATGCTTTATTTTTTTTAAAACAAGATAAAATCCATTATGGAACTGCAAAAAATGTACTGAGTTTCACTGCTAAGTTTTCTGTGTTTTGCTTTCCTTGGTCAGATTTGGATTTGTTTTTAGCATGCCTCACATTATATTATTATATGTGTTTACACACATGCTTACACACAGTGGTCCCCTAGCACTAGCTCCTGCCGTGCTGGTTATAGCAACACAATCAGCTGCTGCTGTGGTAAAGGTTGCTTTTGTATGCACCCCCCATAAAGGCAGTGCTTGGGGCTGCTTCCTTGGTTGCTCCATCTCAGTTATGCCACCAACTACATGTAACAAAATATTATTTTTTTCCCTTAATGCACTAACTCCCAGGCATTCACATACCACAGTGATAGATATAATAACTTGAACAGAACAGAATAGCTGTCTGGATTAACAATTCAGGTCAAGCACCTTATCTTTTGTACCTAGTAGCACAATGTTTGTGCTATGCAAGTAAAAGTCCTCTCAGAATTCCTATTTTATTATATTCACAACTAAATCAGGCAGCTGTCCAATTATAGCTTTAAACTATCCTTACATGGGATCACATCCACACAAGTATGTATGAGTAGCTGTAGCAGCTTTGGAAAGCACAGGAATCATAAGAGAAAACTAGAAAGAAGAGTGGTAAGCAGTAGGCCAGGGAGTACACTGAGAACAGAGAGGTGACAGAGTAAAATTTCACGGTCATACATTATATTATTATAATTCACACACACACACACACACACACACACACACTGTTACAGTGTTCCCCCAGTGACACCAAGCTGGAAGAAAATCATTCATGGGATCAGTCTAGTCATGCTGGGAAAAGGTTACAAGGTAGAGACTAGGATCTAATAACCAAGAAGACCAGCTGATTAAGCGTGAAAGAATGAAAGTCTGATTCCTGAATTCTGAAGTCAATTGGATTTTTCCTATTGACTTTGTACCAGGTACCAATGTATGCGTTACTGTAAGTGCTACAAAGATTTTTATAAAGGTTTTATTTATTTAAAGGCACGTTACATCCAATCATATTGAATATGCTACAATTGCAGCTTATATCCCAGCATTTTTATTTCTCTTAAAATATAATGAGATGTATTCCCCACATTTTTTACTTGCTTAGTTTCTTCATAAAAACAGCTTTCTTTATACCAGGTTCTCACAGTTTTTGGTTTTATACCTGAAATTGTCTTTCTTTAGATTGATGGATTTTAAGTACCTCAGTCAGCATTAGCTCTTCTTTCTTTCATGTTGTTCTCATCTCAGCTTGACTTTCAGCTAACCTTTTAACTAACAAGTTAAAAGAACAATTACTGCAATAACTGTAACAAGCAAGGAAAGGTTACATACCCCATAGGAAAATATTTTAATATTTACACTGTATTATATTGAAATGAAGATTTTTTTTTATGTTTCTGTTATTCATATTCCAGCAGAGCTAGGTTAAAAAATGAATCGCTATGAGTCTTTGAACAAGTTTGTCTATAAAGTGCCACCTTGCCTAGCCTTCTGCCTGTTATCTAAAGCCAAGCAAATTGAAGCAGTTTATTATTCATATAGATTATTAAACAGTTGATTTTTTTTTTCTCAGAGCCACTTTAATTAAAGAGATCCTGCCCCCCACTCTAATTAAAGTGACCCTGCCCCCCCCCCCCCCTCCACTCCCACCCCGAGCATATGTAAAGATGCCCTGGGAGACCAAGGTTTAGGCTGTCTTCAGCCTCAAGGAATTTGAATTCTCTCTCATTTCCTGGAAGAACAGTGAGCCCCATGTTAGTCTGAGTCAAGGCATCCTCCACCCCTGACTGTTGATGTTAAGCCATTGTGCAGATAACAACACAAGAGTCACAGGGCCAATAGAAGAGCAAGCAGGAGAGATCCTGAAGTATGTGGGGAGGGGAGTTTCAGGGTCTACTCCCCGTTCTCTTGATTATTTCTATTTTGTTATCAACTTAGTCTCCAATGTAAAAAAAAACAAACCACACATTAACATTTCAGAGTATGAATATGTCTATGCTTTGAAATGTTAATGTTTTTTATATATATTTACTAAACTGACTGGTCCTACTGAGACCAAGTTTTAGCTTCTAAATCAGTGGTTCTCAACCTTTTTAGATTCAGGGCACTCCTTGTTAGACCCAAAAAACCCTTTGTTAGACTTAAAGTACCCCTCAGAAAATGCCTGTTCTAATTTTTTTTTTTTTTAACTACAAAAAGTAATAGAGCAATTCTTCTGTTGCAAAGAACTCAGAAAGATCACAAGTCAGGATATTTTTAACACTATTTATCCCTATTTGAAATCTTTGGATTTATCCTGAGAATCATGTTTACACACTTAAAATGCATCATCCTTGAAAAGATCTAACTAAGTCATCCTAGTGGAGAACTACTGTTTTTTATTCATTATTTCACTTTGGAAAAATTTGGAGCATAATTTCTGATAATTCTTTGAAAACATCACCTTTTACATTGGCAGTCAACCCCCCCCCCCCCCCCCCCGCAACCTCCCATCAAAAAAACCCCTAATACATTTTGGGTGGATATAATTAGATAGAATATAATACTAAATGTTTTAAATTATCAATATGCAAGTGCTATGGAGTGTCAATATAACAGTGTAAAAAAAATATATATAAGCTACAGCTTGATTATAACTGTAAGCATTTAATTTAAATTTTAATTGTTTAAGTGCCCCACAGCAAGACAAAGAAGAAAAAAAAAAAACGACAGTGTACGAAGTAAAATCAGTAGCAGCCAACTGTATCCTATAAGGTAATCATTTAAATGATCATTTTTTGGAGTAGTGGAAAGGTTAGTTTAATGCTCTTTTTTCTTGTTTTTTTTCACAACTAATAGTGCCGGAAGTGATAGTTTTGATAAGAAAATCAACCAATCCTGATGTTGTGGGTGTGTATAAAGACCAAACATGCATGCCAATTTGTTTCAGAAGTTATACTGAAAGCATCATTAATATATTATAAACAATCCTAACACAAATTAATTTTAATGATCTTATATATTAATTTTAATGTTTAATGATCAAATAGCATGTTTCAGCTAATATTAATACTAAATATATAACAATATAAGATAAGATGACTTTAGATCAAGCAACTTATTCACTGAGATTTGGATTTTGTTGCCCTTACCAAGGTTCAGGAACTGAAAGAAAATTCATTTTTCTCTTGACTAAAGTTTGTGATAGTAACTTATTGATTATTTCTTCATTATTTCCTCTTAGTTGTCATTGTGTCTAAAGTTTTTATTGGCTCTTCATCGTGATAAAATATGTTGTAGCATCCACAGAAATAGAAACAAATACTGTTATTATAAACTGGAGATTAAATGGTGGGCCCCTTAATGCTCAACATAATTAAAGTATCAAACTGTAGAAATTCCCACATTGTATTTGTATTTAAACATTGTATTTGTATTTAAATTTGTACTTAAACAGCCACCTGAAAGTTTTTTTCTAATATTAGGTATTTCAAGCTAATAATGGAAGCAATTTGTCTTCTCTCCACTTCAGAAATAGATATTTGAAAATAAGATAAAAAAATGTAATTGGATTTTCCTCTTTGGAACTTATTTGGAATCTTCCTTCCTATTGCAACTTTCAGTTACTTATAAAAAATTTAAGGTTCCCTTCTTCACCTTTCCCCTCAGTTTCCCCATATCTTAGATTTAAGTTAGACATATATGAGGAACATGATCAAAAGAAACAATTAAGCTCCTGCAGAATCTAAACCAACTTCAAACTTCAGGATTAATGTAGGAAAATATCGATAGACATAGGGTTGAAACCAGCCAGCAAAAAATGGCAGTATCATTGCAGAGGAGAAACATAGGAGTGGATCCAGGGCAGGTACACTGGTACACTTGAACCTCCACTTTGATTCCTGATCCACCCAAAATTTAACACCACCTGCCTAGTAATGGCAAGCAGCATGTCTAGTGAGGGAGTGCTGAGGGAATAAGTTGACTTCATGGCTCATTATAATCTCCTTGATCCCTTCTAAACTCTTCATTCCAGAGGTGTTAATGACACACTCTTCTTTTTAATGTTCTTGATGTTCCACCAATCAAGCTAGCCTTTGTCTGTTAGCTGCTCCTGATAATGAAGCTCCTATTTTACAGCCTTGAAGATGGCTTTTAATTCATTTCAATTAAGTTATATTTGTTTTTGCTCATTACACTAAATAATACAGCTCTGGGCCCCTAAGGTATTTGTAAAGTGTATAGGGTATTTTTAACTGGAGAAAAATATGTCTTGTTTTATATGTGATGATGCATCTCATCATCTACAGTCCCCCCTCCCCAAATTTCTGCCCATGAAGACAGGAGCCTTTCATTCATTCAATTTACAATTCTATGGACTCTGAGTTCCCAAGACATTTTATAATTTATTATTTCATTGTAAATCTTTGAAAAATATTGGCCAGGTTGCTGTGGAATAGAAAAAATAAATGATTACCACATCCTTGCTAATCTATCTGATGTTTTCTTGCAATGTTTAAATTTACTTTGGGATCCAGGTCTTCAGTTGGTGTAGTTAATGTAGTTTCATAGTTATGCAGATGCATATATGCTGATGGTCACGCCCACAATTGTGAGTATTCTAGTATGTTCAAGTCATTTTTTACTCTCAGATGCTGTACAGTTTACTCTGTGCTGGTTAGGACATTGTTAATTTCTTGTACCTCACCTTCCATGGATACAAAACCCATACTGAATGTATTTATGTATCCTAGTCTACATCCTATGTAGTTTACATCCTACATAAAGGCTAAATTTTAGATTACTTAAAAATAAGATGGAAATGAAAACAATATTTGCTACATGGAAAAAAGAAAAGGAAGGAAGCCAGGCATTTATATTTATAGTTTTTATTCAAATTATAGAAGAGTTTAACAACAAAAGAGAGTAGATGACAAGCACCAGAGAGTGAACTAAATAACCCTTTGTTGTCAAGCAATGATTTAAAGTACTATATAGTGCTTTACCATCTTTTTCAAATAGTGACTAAACAAACTGACTCAAAACTGAACATGGACACTATGCTTGAACTTTTATTCTGATATGGTTTTAAAATCCTCTGGGTCTCTAGTCAACAGTGGATGGCTTTTGACCAAAATGTAAAGAACATGATGGTACTTGACTGATTTTATTATGTAATGATACTCAAGAGTCCATACTCTCAGAAGGAAGGTACACTAGAAGAGAGCTCATTAAAATTGAGGACCTATTCTGTAGAAAAATCTGACTCAACTTATCTGACATCTGCACATGAGGGGGTTATTCCAACAGAGGAGATGGAGGGAAATTGCTATGCCCTCTTGAACTTTTAATGTCAGCTAACTTTTACTTGATGAAACTTGATAATTAGAGAGAAGAGCATTAGGGGGTCATAAGTTAGAAGCCTTCTAAAAGTTACAGTTCAAAAAAGAAAATCAATTGAAAGCACATCATGTGGTCAGTTCTACTGTTGTTATCTATTGGTTCCCACCATGTTTACTAGATCAGAGGAATGAATCAGGCACCCAACCACCTAAAGATTATTCCTTGTTGTTAAACAGGAGCAAGAAATCACTCTTATGTGTTTCCTGACACTACATAATGAAAATGGAGGCTGACTAGAAGGTTATTAGAAAAGCAAATTGCACCAAACTAATTTTAAAATGCTTAAGTGTTAATTAAACATAAGTTAAAATTCACATTGTAGGAAGTTTAAGTGGATATAATTGCAAATGAAACCAGAAATTTAGTTTTAGAAAGTTTCAAGATCTAAAGAACTCCTGTTCTTTAATGGGAAATAGTGTGTTACTACTTACCTTCTTCATCTTGAAAAATATGCTGCCAGGCATAGTCCCCAAGTATAACGTTCTATAGATGTTTGCTAGTTATTATTGTTACTATAGACTATACAAATGAGCACACACCAAAATATCCATTTTAATACTTAAATGCAAATTTGTATTCATATTTATATTATTTGTTGTCTAATACAATGAACACATTATGGATTAGCTCTTCATCCTAAGAATGATATGTTAAAAATTCCCAAATACAAAGATGTTTCTGCCATTGATAAATAGAATAGGATAATAAAAAAATAGAATAGGAGGTGCATCTAGCAAGGGATATGAGGGGTGAATGAAAAGGAGGATCTTTACAATTATGTCAGCAACAAGAGGAAGATCAGGGAAAATGTGAGCCACTCGCTGAATTGAGGAGGCAACTTAGCGACAGGTGATGCAGAAAAAAACTGAAAGATTCAAAGTATTTTTATGTCAGTCTTCACAGCAAAGAGAAGACTACTGACTCTGACAGCATTGGCAAGATGTCAGGATGGCATGGGAGAGAATGTGCCCTCTCAGATTTCCACACTGGTGGTAGGGTGCAGGCATCAAGCTGAAACCTGGCTGGGGCCAGAACCTAGCAGCAGTGGCAGTGGTGGCGGTGGCAGTGGAGAGGTGGAGTTTTGCCCCCACTCTCAACACTTACGTGCCATTTATGCATGGCAGCCCAGTTTGGGGAGGAGGTGAGTAGCTGACAATGGCAGAAGAAAAGGTAGGGACTATTTAGAAAAGCTGGATGTGTATAAATCTAAGGAGCCAGATGCAATGCACCCAAAGGTGTTGAGGTTCTTGGTCAATGTGACTACAGAGCTGGTGGCCATTATTTTTGAAAACTCATTGTAATCAGGAAGGTCCTGGACAATTGAAAAGGGGAAAACATAGTGCCCATCTTTAAGAAAAGAAAAAAAGGAGGATCCAGGGACCTACAGATCAGTCAGCCTCACCTAGTCCCCAGAAAAATAATGTAGCACGTCCTCAAGGAATCCATTTCTAAGTACTTGGAGGAGAAGGTGATTAGGAACAGTCAGCATGGATTCACCAAGGGCAACTCATTCCTGACCAACTTGATTGCTTTCTATGATGAGATGACTGGCTCTGTGCATGTGGGAAGAGCAGTGGACAAGATATACCTTGACTTTAGCAAGGCTTTTGATACAGTGTCCCACAATATTCTCACAAGCAAGCTAAGGAAGTATGGGTTGGATGAACAGATTGTAAGGTAGATAAAAAACTGGCTGTATTGTCAGGCTCAAAGGGTAGTATTCAATGGCTTAATGTCTAGTTGGCAACCAGTATAAAATTAAGTGCCCCAGAGGTTGGTTCTAGGGCTGGTTTTCTTCAATATCTTCATCAACAATCTGGAAGATGGAATGGAGTGCAACATCAGCAAGTTTGCAAATGAAATTAAGCTGGGGAAAGGAGTAGATGCACTGGAGAGTAGGACTAGGATTCAGAGCAACCTAGACAAATCGGAGGATTGGACTAAAAGACATATCATATGAATCAAAAAGGTCAAATGAAAAGTCCTGTACTTAGGATGGAACAATCCCACTGGTATCCGATGAAGATTGACTGTCTAGACAATAGCTCTGCAAGAAAGGACTTGTGGATTACAGTGGACAATAAGTGAAATATGAGCCATAAGTGTGTCCTTGCTGTGAAGAAGGCTAACAGCATACTGGGCTGCATTAGTGTTGCCAGCAGATTGAAGAAAGTTATTATTCCCCTCTATTTGGCAGTGGTGAGGCCACATCCAAAGTACTGAGTCCAGTCCCCCTCTCCCACCCCCACCCCACTACAGAAAGTATGTGGACAAGCTGAAAAGGGTCCAGTGTAGGGCAGCAAAACTGCTTAGGGGGTTGGGGAACATGACTTCTGAAGAGAAGGTGAGGAAGCTGAGTTTGTTTAGTCAGGAAAAGAAAAGGCTGAGGCGTGATTTAGTAGCAGCCTTCAGCTACCTGAAGGGCAGTTACAGAGAAGATGAAGTTAAACTGTTCTCAGTGGTGGTAGATGATAAAACAAGTAGCCAATGGTCTCATGGTACAGCAAGGGAAGCTTAGGTTAGAAATTAACAAAAAAACTTTTTCACTGGGAGGGTAGTAGAGCACTGAAACAACGACCCAGAGAGGTGGTGGAATCTCCATCTTTAGAGGTTTATAAGGCCAGGCTAGATAAATCCCTAGCTGGAATGATCCAGTTGGGGATGGTCCCGCTTTGAGCAGGGGGTTGGACTAGATGACCTCCTGAGGTCCCATCCAACCTTAATTTTCTATGATTCTAGATGAAAAAAGTTTCAATTGGTTGAAGGAAACCAAAGGAGAACAGAGTTAAATTGAAGATCTAGCCCAATACAAATTGTGCTTCTCTTGCATCATGTTCTCTAAAGCTTTCTTTAGAGTTTTCTCTAGAGTTTTAGCTTCTTCAGTGACAATTCAAGAGAAACTTGGGTCTCTTGTGTCAGTCACAAGATCTACCTGAGGGCATACCTTGAACTACAGCTAGAAACAGATGATTCCACAGCTCTGAGTGCTTCATTCTTCTGGACTATTCCATGCTAGTTGAGACTAAAAGATATTAAGCTATGCAAATGTCAATGTAGAACAAACTACATTGCCTGCTCAGATGCCTGCTCAGTGTCATCATCTGGTGGGTAGGGGTTGCCCTCATTTATAGTAATCATTAGAAATAATTGCTCGAATAATAATCAGAGTAAGCAGTACAAATAATGTTTCAGAAATGTCTGTGAAACATGCAGAGTGTGAAACGCTTCCTGGCCGGTATCTGTGTGCATGTTTGCTGGCTTCCCCCAGTTTCCCCCTCCCCTCACCCAGTGACCCCCACACTGTGCAGCCTGCATGCATGCAGCTGTAGGAGCAGGGGACCTGGTTGGCACTGCAGGACAGTACGATGAGTGGCCACCCCACCACCAGTCTGCCCATGAAAGAAAAAGTTCCATTTCAGGAACTGTATGAATTTCTCAAGTGTATGAATTTCTAAAATGGTGCTCCATTTACATGCTTTTTTCTCACTAAAAAAAAATCCCTCCATTGGATGTCTGCCTGCAGAGGTGCCTGCTACAAACTATGGGGTACTGCTGGCCAAATGGTGTTGGGGTCCCCTGTCAATGTAGCTGCTAAGTTATTGAACTGTGAATACTTCTATGCTCAGATTTCTAGAAATGTAATTCACTCATGTGTTTGCTAATGAAAAAAAATAAAAGCGTGAATAAAACATTAAAGGATTTTTATATAAAAGAGAATGAATGATTTGGCTCCTGTCTTTTGTATCCTCATGTGAAATAGTGGAGTGGGGATGTGTAGAGGTGGATTAAGATTCCTTGGCTCCCAGAGATCCCTGTGCCCAGGACATCTGCCCCCCCCCCCCCCCACACACACCTGGTGGGGACCCTGAGCTCCCTAGTCCCCGCCCCTGCCTGGTGACCACCATGCTGCCCAGCCTGCCTGCATGCAGGTATGGGAGCAGAGGGGATGGCCAGTGGTGCAAGAACAGCGAGATGAGATGCTCCCACCACGAAACCACATGGACTGCCATGACAATCTGTCTATGAAAGAAAATACACCACATGCAGAAGGAACTTTACTGAGTTTCAAAACTTTATTTCAACATTATAATGGTGGTACATTTACATGACTTTTTTCTCATAAAAAAGGGATTTTATTATTTAAAAAAAATACATTTTATTATTAAAAAAATAAAATTGTTTAGTAGTAGAAAATTTGAAAAATGGAGTCTGGATTTTCCTTCCCTGCACCCCTGTATCTATTTCTTTACTATTTATATATGCTTAATCACATATACACTATCTGTTTACTTATACACTACATACACTATTTAAATGTATACACTATTTATACACTATTTATTATTTATACACTATTTACTTATACACTATATACACTATTTAAATACTACTAACCATTGATACTCTGGCTAAATATGTATATCCATTTCTATTCTACTTTCTTATTATTTACTCGGTTCTTCTATTTCTTGCACTTTTATTATGCATTCATTCTTTCATTTATTCACTCTTTTTAATTTCTGATCTCAAATGTCTTCTGCAGGGGAAGAAAGAAGAAGAGGAAAATTTGTCCCACAAACACCATCCTTACCTCCCCCCAGAGGCTCCAATGTTGGTGGGATATTTCTGACATTACCCATATATCAACTGGGATGCTGCATATCCTGGGGGGTGGGTCTGGCATGTAGCATCTGCCTGCATTATTTATCGTGTTTCTGAAATGACGATGGCAATTATAAGTAAAAGGAACGTTACCCCCAAAATATTAAAGTGTTAAGAAGAGGTGCCACAATCAATCAAATGGGTCACTAAGTGGCTGGAGGGACACACCCAGAGAGTGGTGGTGGATGGGTCTTAATCAACCTGTAGGGATGTGGGCAGTGGGGTTCCAAAGGGCTCAGTGCTTGGGCCTGCACAGTTCAACATCTTCATCAGTGACTTGGATGAGGGGGTAAAGAACACCCTGTTCAAATTCGTAGATGACACTAAGATGTGGGGGGAAGTGGGCACGTGAGAAGGGAGGAATAGGCTGCAATCGGACCTAGACAGGTTACAGGGGTGGGTGGATGAGAACAGGATGGATTTCAACACTGACAAGTGCAAGGTACTGCACCTGGGGAGGAAGAACCAGCAGCATATCTACAGGCTGGGGAACTCCCTTCTCATTAGCGCAGAGGCAGAAAAGGATCTTGGAGTCATTATTGATGCCGAAATGAACATGAGCCAACAGTGTGGGGACGCAGTCAGGAAGGCCAACCATACCTTGTCATGCATCCACAGATGCATCTCAAGCAGGTCCAAGGAGGTGATCCTCCCCCTCTATGCAACACTGGTCAGGCTGCAGTTGGAGTAGTGCATCCAGTTCTGGGAGCCACACTTCAGGAGGGATGCGGACAACATGGAGAGGGTCCAGAGGAGGGCCACTCGCATGATCAGGGGGCAGCAGGCCCTACAAGGAGAGGCTAAGGGACCTGAACCTGTTCAGCCTCCACAAGAGAAGACTGAGGGGGGGGATCTATTGGCCATTTACAAACTAGTCAGAGGGGACCAGCAGGCATTGGGGGAGTCCCTGTTCCCCCGAGCACTACCAGGAGTGACTAGAAATAATGTTCACAAGCTTGCAGAGGGTAGATTCAGACTAGACATCAGGAGGCACTGCTTCACTGTCAGGGTGGCTAGGACCTGGAACCAACTTCCAAGGGAAGTGGTGCTGGCTCCTACCCTGGGGGCCTTTAAGAGGAGGCTAGATGAATACCTTGCCAGGGTCATTTGACCCCACTACTCTTTCCTGCCATGACAGGGGGTCAGACTTGATGATCTGCTCAGGTCCCTTCCAACCCTACCAACTATGAAACTATGAAACTCCCTTAGTTGTAAACTTACCATTTGGTGCTGATGCTGCTGTGCTCTGCAGTTTAGAACACAAGGCTGGGTGCAGGGGGTGGGGAGCAGCAGAGGAAGGGGAGCACATACAGGACTGGTGGTGATGGTGGTGGCATGGGCACGACCACTACCACGGGGTGGTACACCACAGTGTGTATTGGGAATGTATTGAGTTGCTCCTCCATTTTTTTTTTCTTTCTGTATAAGTACTACTGCCTCCAGTACACGACATGCCCCTGCACTGTGATGAGATGCCCCTGCACCATGCCTTCCCTGCATGGAGCTGTGGCAGCAGGGGAGCAGGGCACTGGAGCATGACAGAGAGAGGGATGAGCAGGGGCCAATAAAATAAATAGTAGCAATGGAAAGCGGCATCTAGTGGACAAATCCATGAACTACAGAAATAGCACAACGTCACCTGGTAGAAAAATAAGGTAATCACAAGTCCTTGAGTGCCTTTGTGTTTGCGTGCAACAAATCCAGAGATATGACACTAATCTTCGGCAAGCCAAACTAAACTACACCCCAGAAGTTTTACTTCAATATGTCAAAAAGACTTCAAACAGTGGGAAATCCTGCTTGTGCAAACACACGTGCAGCAGAAGTGCCTGAAATGTCAAATATTGTGGTGTGTACATATACTTGCTTTCACCTTCTCATCAAAATTAGGGCTGCTTTCTTCAGCTACACCTCTTACGCTCAAAAAAGTCCTTTGCTTTCAACTCACTCAAAATACTCTCTGATAATCAAAGAGATATTTTTATAAGTATTCCAACAAGAAAGTAAAATAGCTTTTAAGCCAAGTGATCAGTGAATTCACTTATGCATGAGATTACTGGGGTTTTGTTCCCTACTCCAACAACTGCTTTGATATATATTAAACATTAAATAGTTATTGGAGAAATATATTAAACCCAGTTGGAACCCAGATTTTCCCCTCCCAGGTGAGTATCCTAATAACTAGATTATATATAGAGAGTCACGCTGCCTCTTACTTTTTCTTTCTGTCCTAATGAGTTT
This sequence comes from Alligator mississippiensis, assembly GCF_030867095.1. Lineage (NCBI taxonomy): Eukaryota > Metazoa > Chordata > Crocodylia > Alligatoridae > Alligator > Alligator mississippiensis. The sequence goes on from NC_081824.1 coordinate 89,473,360, forward strand.
TAAGTTGTTTGATACACAATGGAAGAATCTAAACAAAAGAACAGAAAATTTCTCTGCACCCCAGCTATAGCCTTGTGGCCATGACATAGTCTACAGTTGTGCATTTGAATTACCTTGCGATAATTAAACCATTATCTTCCACACATTGGGCACATCTACATGAGACACTAATGACACAGTAGACTAATTCTACTGTGCATTAGTGCAATGCAAAAAAAAATCCCATAAGTAAAAACATTGTTAGTATTAGTATGTGCTGCAAATGGAGGCATACTTGGAGTTAAAACCCACTGCAATGTGCACAACTCTGACCTGCCACTAAAGGGCTGGAAAAATAGGGGTGTATCCAGGAGCTGACAAGTCTTCTTCCTGCTTCTCCTGCTTGCCTGGCTTTCTAATACCAACATACACCACACGCACACACACACACACACACACACACACACACACACACACACGTGCATGCCCCTGTCCCAAGCTTTTCCATGCACTGCCATTGCTGCCAAGGAGCACAGCTGGGACATTGTGACAGAAGCTGAAGCAGCAGTGGAGAATCCCATCCTGGAATTCATAGGGCTACACATAGCCTGGGAGCATGCAGGCATTCCCCCATTGCTGCTGTTGACAATAGCAGTAGTCAGAGGCATACATGCACACACTCCTCACAGCTGTTCATGTGGTGATGCCCTTCATCACCCTGCCATCCCCCCCATGTCCAGTACCTCCTGTCACGTATGTCACAGGCCAGCTGGGCACTGTGAGTGTATCAATTTTATCACAGCCCAACTGGACTGTTTGATTCCGTTTCGGATCAAGGAGGCAAAGTTGGGAGTGAAATAAAAACAAATCTATTATAGCTTACACACACAGAAAACAGTTAACAGAAAGATAGATGTGATAAGCAGATAATGCAGTATTAAAGAGCTAGTAGTAAATAATAACAACAGATAATAACAACAGATAGATAGATAGATAGATAGATAGATAGATAGATAGATAGATAGATAGATAGATAGATAGATAGATAGATAGATAGATAGATAGATAGATTAATCTGTCACAGGCCAACTGGGCACTGTGAGGGTATTAGCCACTGGGCTGTTCAAAACAACAGATAGACAGACATGGGTTGGCAACTTATCGATAGTCCCTCAATGCCAGGTGCACACCAAGTGATTCCAGCGAAGTCAGGCATCTCCAATGATCAACGCTGTCAGAGGGATTACTGGGGAAGGTCCCTTGATCAAGATCTGATCCTCACTCACACCAGGAATCTGGGGTCTGGGCATGGAACAGAAATGACCATTCTGTTCCCTCCTTCCTGCTGGTTACCTTATGCATGTGCTTTTTATACCTAGTTTTATGTTAATCTGTTGGCCTCAGGGCCACTCACAATATTGTCCTATAGCTGTTACCCTATGGGATTGAAAGGTGTTAGAATTATCATAAAAGGTTACTACCCAGACTTGGGTTTATCCAATAAGCAAATTATGATGCAGCACTTTAGGTTTGAAATTGACATTGACCCACCTAAGTTTCAATCCCTTCTAGGCTTCATTTGAATATGCTTTCTTGGGATATGCTTTCCTGAAATGTGTTGGGTGTGCCAAGCAGTTAGATCCAGTTTTTATCACTAAGGCTGAACCCTGAGCAAAAAAACATTAGGGCAGCTAATCTCACAGCTACAGCTTTGCCTATGGGCCCCAGTCAGTTCCATGAACAGTTAATTTATCATTTTGGTTAAACCTATGACAGTCAAGTTACATTTGCAGTTTACAAGCTTACAAGCTTTATATTAACTAATATTACCTGCTGAGGCAAAATACCAAATGCCTCCAAGAAGCACATAGCTATTGCTTATTAATCCCTCTGGTTCTAGCTGTTACATATGTGCCCCATCTGGGCTTCTCGGCAGCAATGACAGCCAAAGACAAGTCTGGGGATGGTGTATATGTGTGTGTGTGCTTGTGTAGGGTTTGCATGCATGTGCATACCATGATCATCAGTGTTTGTGTGTGTGTGTACATGCGTACGTGTTTTGTGCTGGACCCCCATGCAGCTTGCCAGCCTCCCCTCCTGCCTCCCCAACTCCCCCTTTTCCTAACTCACTGCCACTGTTCTGCTGTCTACTTTTTCATCACAGGGGCATCAAAGTCCAGGATGACAGCTAGTCCACCTGGCAGTTGTGCCTCCTGTGTTACTGGAGGACCACAAATTGGTCATTTTATCTCCATGGAACATTTAGAAGTTAAGCCAAATCAAGCTGCCTAGAATAGTGCAAAGATAATCCTTACCTGTAGTTATATGGCTTTAAGACACCTAGAGGACACTTAACACTAGTTATTGAGTTTGAACATGTGATTGTTCAAGTTTTAGGTGTTCTTAATTTGAGCCAACTGTAATGTGTGATCTATCTTTAACTCCACCTAAATCTTGTCTTGGGTACCTAACTCCCTTGCTGGATCTGGTCCGTCCTCCTTGGAAATTTCTCCTGATAACAGAAAATGTGTTACATGGATATTTTAAGAAACAGCACTCAAATGTGTCAAAGCAATTTTTTAGCTTCCCAGATTTTATTTATTTAGATTACTGTGCTGTCCTAAATTACCTACCATATTTTTTCCCCCAAGACAGAATATCAAGCATATGTTTTATCATTCTTCTTGTTCTATATCCTCTCTGAGTAGTTACTTTTCCTGAGGCATTTCTTCCTTATCCCTCTTCTGATCCATGCACTCTCATTCAAATGAAATATTTCCTGAATAGAATGATTTTATAAAAATTAACAAAAATTCCCATATAGAACTACTAATTTTTCTGTTTGTCATTTGTCTCCCCTTGGTTAACTTTGGGTTTGCTCAGAGCATGTCACTCATACGAAGGGTGGCCAACCTGTGGCACACATATGTATCATAAGTGGCACAGGCCACCCTTATGTGGTGTGAGGTAGATCAGTGAGAAAAAAGGCAGCACAGCAGCAGATAGGACAGGAGACAGGAATCAGAGAAGCAGATCAGACAGGGAACACAGGGCAAAGAGTGAAAGAAGAGCAGCAGATAGGGCAGAGGAAGAAGATTGGATTAGCCCTCAAAGAGGGTGCAGGGTTAATTTGTGGCATATCTGCCAAAAAGTTTGGCTTCTCATTGCATTCTATTATTATATGCATAACACACACACACACACACACACACACACACACACACACACACACAGTTCCCCAGGTTTGAAAGAATGAACTACATGTGACAAAATATTCCTTTTCTTCCCTCTGTGTACTGTAAGACCTTCAGATAGTACAGTGATAAGTATGGTAAAACAACTTGAACAGAACAGAATATTTGTCTAGATTAACAATTCAGGTCAAGCACCTTATCTTTATACCTAGCAAAACAATGTTTGTCCTATGCAAATAGCAGTCCTCTCAAATTTACTATTTTATTATATTCACAACTGAATCATCACAACTGTCCAGTGACAACTTTAAATTATCCTTATCTGAGAGCACCCCTACACAAGTATGTTTAAGTAGCTGTAGAAGCTATGAAAACCACAGGAATCATAAGAGATAACTAGAAAGAAAAGTGGTAAGCAGTAGGAGTACACTGGGAACACAGAGGTCACATAATAAAATCTGCAAGCTGGAAAGAACTAATCTATGGGATCGAAAAGTAGTAATAGTTAACCCCAGGCAAGGTTGCAAAGTATACACTAAGATCTAAGGAATTCTATACATATACTCCAGGGTGAAGGAAATGGTGCCTGGAGCATCATATATATTCAGCATCCTGTGCTTCAAAATGGTGGAAGGGGTGCTTTAACTAAAGCTCATTTGATGAACTTTAGTTAAAACACCCCACCACTATTTTGAAATGTGGGGACACTGAATACAGGTGACACGGAGGCTGCTGGAGTGTGCTAATTAGCATGGTCCAGCACACTCACAGCAGACTCGATTAATCAAGTCTTCAAGTCTGCTCTGATGCAAGCTAATTAGCATATGTCAGAGCAGAGGTCTGTCATGTGTATAGGTAGGTGCCCAAATAGTCTAGAAGAGCAGCTGAACATGTTTTCCTAAGAAAAGTGCCAAAGCCCTAGGAATTTACCACCACCCTTTAGTAAGCATTTTCCTTTTGGCTGGCACCAGGCTGTTCCCCACTCAGGCTTGGTCTACTATTCACTGTTTTGCCAACATAGTGCTACATCAGCAGAGCCTGCTTTAGGGGTGGGTGACATATGCAACCACCCAAGGTCCCGTGATTGGGGGGCACACACACACACACACACACACACACACACACACACACACACACACACACACACACACACACACAAGCAGCGTGTGCTCACAGCAAACCTGCCCCTCATCCTTGCCTTTCCTGCCTCATCCTAGCTGATCCCTGCCTCAGGCAGGAGGAGCATTGCCCTGTCCAGCCCAGCCTATGTCCCACCTCCAGTCACTGCTCAGAAAAAGCCAGGCCAGGTAGTGTGTGTGGCAGCAGCTGTGCCTACCTACCTGGGGCACCATACCACTCTGCCTCCCCACTGAACTCAGCCCCATGCCTCTGCTTGTCCTGCCTCTATTTAGGCAATTTAACCCCCCCAAAATCCTTCTGTTGCCATATGTCCTAATGCACTAGTGTGCTCTGCTGCTGATAGCCCTATGAGCCCTCAAATATGTTGGCTGTTCTAGGTCCTATTCTTACATGTGTACCTCTCACCTTCCTTTGAAGAGAGACTGATATCTAATACCAGTTTTGGATTCTATTCCAGCAGTGGAGTGTGGGGTGGAGAGATAAGGGAGGAACTAAATTTGGTCTTTGAAATGACCAGCATTGTGACAACTAAGGAGCATTCTTGGGACTAGCCCTAGCTTCTCTGAACCTCAACATGGGATTATATTCAAGGGCTTTTACACTGCTTCTCATTTATTCTGTTGGGTTATATAACATGGAAATGCAGGAAATCTTATCTTATCATCTGGGTTTTTTGCTTTTGGGCAAACTTCACTGAAATATGCCTCTTCAATGATCAGAATTTCTCAAAATGCAAGATGCAGCTGACAGAAAGCTAAGATGCACTGTTGCTTTAGGACAGTCAAACGCTAACTATAGCATTGTGGAGCCAGTAGACAGTGAATGTCAAAGGATTCTGTTCCTACTGCAGTTAGCTCTATGAGCTTTTCTACATTTTCAGTCTTGTTAAGAAGAAAACAATCTCCTTACTGCTGCCAATGCTCCCTATAGTAGAAAAAGGCAGAACACACTAAAGAGAGCTTCTAGTTTTTCTGCATTGTTATTGTCACACACAGTGAAACAATAAAGGCAGAATCAAGAGGCTGGGATGAGATAGAAGTTTAGAGCTTTATAATTTACACAGTAGACCATTATTTACATGACTTTGAAAATTGTCAGAACCGTAAAATGTTGTTTCAAAGAACTGCCAAGAGATTTCATTCTTGTTCCTACTGGTTTTAATGTTTGAGAGTCCAATAAGCCTATTCAAAAACATCCTTTTAACTGATTTAATTGTACACACAACTTATCACATGAATCCATTTCAGCAAAAACTACACATAGTACCCACAATGTTGCAAGACCGTAGAATTCTGATTGTTAAGGGCTTCTAGATTCCGGACACTTTCATTGCTTTTATGATACAGAAGAGTTATGTTGACTAGAATGTGGTACTGAGAGTCCATGAGATGCATGCTTTAGTTTTAAGTCTGTCACTGTTAACAGGGACAATTTTATCTAATTGTCGGTTCCTTAAGAAAGCCGCTTTGCTTCTCTGTTCCTCAAGTATAACCACAAAGAAAATAACTCACCTATTTATAAGTATTTTGGGATCTATGCATAAAAATGCTACAACTTTTGCATGGTATTTCCCTCCTTTATTTTTAAAATATAATACAATATTAAATGCAATTTTTTTTTTTTTCAAAATGTAGTGGCTCTTGTGAGTTAAAAAGATAGAAAGTACTTTGGAGTCTGAAAATTATAAACCTATTAATTTAGCAGCAATCAATGAACAAAGAAGAGGTGTCTGCCTTTAATCCTTCTGAGTTTGAATTGTTTTAACAGGTTTCAGCAACAACTCCATAATATCTTTGAACTTAAGAGTTAGTATAATTAAAGACTAAACAGCTAATATACACCAATTTGTTCATGGAAGGGTTTTCTCAAATTATTTTTTTTTCAATTTCTTTTTATACATAAACAGGAAATACCATGGTATATATAATTATTACAAGTGGTGATTATCCATTAGGACCACTGAAGGTCTTCACTGTGCTAGGGTAACTTTATAATATGTTCAGTGATGTGAGACCCGGATAGCTCTGAAGTATCTGTGATGAAAGATGACTGAAGGTGGTAATTACAATAGCAATGAAAAAGAAGTGGGTAATATTTTTTGATGGAAATTAGGTGACATTATCTCAGATGTGCTATAAGCAGTTGGCATCAACTAATTCCCAATATCTTTGAATGAACCATTTTGAATACTTATAATGGCTAAAATTTCATTTTTTTAGAATTTTAGAACTTATTGAGTGCTTATTGCTTATGATTCAATATAGTCAATATAAGTGTGGCTAACTAGTGTGCTAGAAAGCAAAAATCAGGCTCTCATGGCCTAGCAGGGAAGCAGCTCTGTAACAAGGCAGTTCTCACATTCCAGAGATAGCAATGGCTTTTGGGGGGAGTAGAAAGTGTCTAATGAACCCTGAGGAGAGAAACAGCCCATCTCCCATGTGTTCAAAAGATACGAGTGCAGCTGCAGGAATTAACCTGTCCTGGTACCTATAAGTCCCCATTAGGGATGGAAACTGTATGACCACATCTTACCAGATGCCTGGTGCCTGTAACACAAGTGAACAGCACCACTATTGGCTAGACAAGGTATGTTGGACTGGACCACTAACGAATGAGCACCAGCTAGGTACACAATAAATGGACTAAAGGTATAACACTAGAGAGGAACTAAGAGAGTGTATGTTTATTGCTCAGCAACTGCCTCCAAGGAAGACCACCACAAACTGAAGCAAGAGACCTTCTGAAGATGATCATGTGCTGGCCACATGCCCATCTTCCTGCATGCATCCCTAGGTCACACTGTATAGTGACAGCTTTTGCTTGCTTGCTAATTGTGTCAGATGCTGTTACTGTGTATCATTAAAGGTCTCCAAGTAGCAATGGAATATCTTGTGATTGGTCATTTCAGGGATGTTGCACTCTGCCCACAATTAAGTATCAGCTGCTGATTCTTAAAATCAGGCCAGCAATCTGATCAGAGAGGCAGACAAATTTACTCTAGATATCATTATGATTGTATAAATATAGAGCAAAGGAAATGCATATGTTTGAGGAAAAAAAGGAGAAAAATTATAAATGAGTTCTCTCATTTATACTGGTTGGGTATGCATTATATCACCTCATGACAAATATCAAGCTATAGATTCTAAGAGAAGTTTTCATAAAGTTTAAATCTCTCTCTCGTCCTCTCTAAAAAGCTTTACAACAATATTCACCAATTGATTAGATATGTTTACGATATATAATTTTAGTTCCCCAAGTTGGAGCCTCTGCTGTGAAGCTATCTTGAATGGCTGTGGTGTATTGCTGCTGCTCCACCACTCTGTGAAGAAACTTGGAGCAGGCACCATGTACAGCATGATGGGCCATCTTGTGCACCCAACATGCTGTCTGTGTACCACATTGAGACCCACAGGCAGCACTGGGGGATGGCCAATATGGCTCTATGGGCTGTATCTATGACACCCCTAGTCATATTCTTTGGTAGCCATCAATTTTGGGAGACCACAGAGATTGCACCTTTGGTGGATAACCAGCTGTACCACTACAGCTTCTTGAGTGGCTGAGGAGTCTGACACTCAAATAGCAAATCCTATGACAAGATGCACATTCAAACTTGGTTGAGAGAGATAAGTACACAAGCACTTTAGATCGGCATCTTTATCTATAGAGTGAGTGCACCATTTTTCCAAACTCTCTTTTGAAGTTTGGCCATGGCTTTCCGTTTTGCTTGCTTTCCAATGCAAGCATTAATTTAGGTTTCTAAGCCAAGATTTTGAAAGGAAGTGAAGCCTAAGTAAGTGAATTTTTCAGCCACTTCCAGGCTTTCATAATTTATTCTAAACAGGACTCTCATGGCATTTATCCATGGTAAAGGGAGCTTCTTGCTTTTGTACAATTTCCTGGGCCATAGTAGGAATATCTACATGATACGCTACTGTGCAGTCTTTACTGCACATTTATTTAGTACTTGTATTAGCAAGTACTAAATAAATGTGCAGTGACCAGAGTTACTGTGCAGTAGTTTTGGCAATTTTTTTTTTAAGTGATGCTACTGTGCAGGAGCCAATAATACTGTAGCAGTAGCTTATTAGTACTGCGACACACTACTGTGCAGTATTTTTCAGCTACAGCACAGTCCGTGTCTTGTTCAAATGTTCCCTGTTTGCTTTCAGTGCATACCAATGAATGATCAGTATCACCATCAACACTCTGATAGGATAGCATCATGGAAGTCTCAGCAGGTGATAAGTCAAGTTGACACCAGTGTCCACATAGGTGGCACCAAAATATTTTGTGTTGTTTCATGTAAAAAAAAAAAAAAAAGTTTTACATAGCTTATTGCATGAGCATATCTTGAGCAAGCATTGTTCATTTTCAATCATTTTGCTGAGACCATTAGTGCCCAAACAGTGAGGCCAGGTAGCATGCTTAGCACCAACCCTTGAGTTGAAGTCTCTGAGCAGAAGGATTTTTTTCATTGGGGAAATATTATTGATTAAGACATTAAGCTCATCGTAGAAGCAGTCCTTTGATTTGGATGAAGCAGCCAGAGTTGGGGCGTATGCACGTAAGAGAGGACCAGAGGCAGTCATAAGTCAAAGCATCATTAATTTTTTGGAGCCTTTGATTGGGGGTTCTATTGCAAACAGCATTTTGTTTTGACTGCAAAGCCAGCACCACTCTCTCGGATTTCATTGGGCTGTTTACCACATGAGAAAAAGGTATAGTTCTTCTCTTTCAGACAGTCAGTGCCTGATTGTCATTCTACAAGACACCAGACTATATCTACATTTAGTCTCAGCAGTTCTGCGTCAATGACTACAGTTTATGTAAATTGCCAACAGTATGGAGTTCACCAGATATACCTGGGGTCACTGTATGTACATTCCAACTTCCAATCTTTAGGATTGATAGTTTTTCCTTCTCCTTTTTTGTTGTAGCTGGTGGTACATGATAGCAGCCTGCTTTCAAGTTAAATCTCTAAGTTCCAAGCACCCACTGAAGCAGCAGACTATGGTGGGAAAACACCTTATAGGCTGTGGCCTGCCCAGATTGATGTGGGCAGTCATTTTTCAATGAGGTACGATGACCTCTCCCACCATCAAAGACAACCCCGGTGCATGGAACTATGACAGTTGATCCATGCTTTATACCTGGGAGCTATTGAATCCCATTTTTTTCAACATGTTGGCAAAGCTGGAGTGACCTCTCCAGAGATCAAAAATTGGCCAAGTACTTAGGTACTTTGCCAACTAGTCCACTTGAAAGGTAGAATTGATATAATGTGGGCCCAGGAAAGTTCCATTAGCGCCATTCCAGATTTTCTTTCAGGTTTTACTCCCTTAGCCTTCACCTCTCCTGAGGAAATCCACAAGATGATAGTAGCAGTTATTGTTATCTTCTTCTGCCAGCTTTTCCATTGGGAAATATCCTCTTCCACCACAGCTGCCATTGTGATGACCAAAGGACAAGTGTTAATGATGAGAACAGTTCCCCCTGTGTAACCATGTTGATAAAGAAGGCTGTAAAGCATGTACATTTTATCATGAAATATATACATCTGGATTCCCACTATGCAAATTAATTTCAGGACTGGGGAAGTTCATACACACACTGTCTTTTTTTATCATAATCTCACTATATACTATACAAGTATGTTAATTATATCAAATTATGTTACCCTTAAAATTAATTTTCTTAAGTGTTGCTTATATTTCTGATTGTAGAAGAAAAGAAAAAAAAGTGATAATTACACACACACACATCAGATTACAAAATCTGGAACAAAGTATTTTATGAATTTTTAAATAACAAATAACCTACGGAGCAGTATCCAAAAGTATGTCTGATATGATTATGACTTCAAGTTCTACTCAAACTGTAATTTTCCATGAATTAATGTGTTATTTTTGTAATTAAATCAAACCAGGAATAATTCTGTAATAATTTCTTAGTTCTTAATTGGGACAGCCATTAATGCATCCCCAGTGAATTCAGCAATTTGTTCTAATTGTATTTCACATTAATATTACCAAAAAGTATGGCAGCTTTCAGGCATGTTGAACTAGAAAATATAGAGCAGCATTTCTCAACTCATGGGTCACAATACAAAAGTAGGTCACAAGAAAATATAAAAGGGTCCTGAACAAACATAGAAAAATGTGAAAAAATATGGATTTTGTCCTTTAAAGGAGGAAAACATGAGAAAGTATGGATTTTCTCTTGCAGGCTGGCAGAGTTCTTCATTTTCTTGATAGCACTCCCAACCTCTGCCAGGATAGGTGGCAAACCGAGGTCTTCTCTGATTGCTTTCTATGGAAAGTTGTTGATCTTATCTTCATCAACAGTTGAATCACCATTTCCAGGTTCTTCTGAATTTTCTTTCCAATGAGCATTGAAGGATTTGCTTTCTTTCAGGAGTGTTGTTCCCTCCTTTGGTCTTAGCGGATTAAGACCTTGAGTGCTAGAGCCATAGACAGCTTTGGTAGCACTGAAGAAACCACGAGTGTCATGGATGTCAGCAAAATGTTGGATTTATTTTGATTTCTGAATCCACCATGCATTCTTCAGTTCTCATGTTCTCCTTTTATTTTGCTTTTTTGGTGTATATTTTTCTTGATGGCAGAGTTGATGTCATTCTGCCAGGCATAGCATGCTTTCCATTTCCTGTTGATGACACCTTGAATTTCAGTGTCATTTTAATCAAACCAGTTTTGATGTTTCCTGGTCTTTTATCCTATGGTCTTTTCACAGGATAAGAGAACAGCTGTCTCGAGTCCAATCCAGTGCTCCTTGACTCCTTCTGGGTGGTCTGTTGGTAGTGTCTCAATCAGGAGTTGCTGGTATTCGCTCTGCTTGAGTGGGTACTTCACGTACTCGATGTTTAACTTGTGCCTGATCTGCTTCATTTGCATTCTTCATTTAGAAGCAATCCTCATGGACATGCAGGAATGGATGAGGCAGTGGTCAGTCCAACAGTCATCAGTGCTAGTCACAGCTCTCATAATAAGGACTTTCATAGACATTAGGGCAGGAAGGGACCTGGGAAAATCATCGAGTCCAGCCCCCTGCCCCAGGGGCAGGAAGTCAGCTGCACTTCAAGGATCCCAGCAAATTTCTCTTGAAGGCATTCAATGTAGGTGCTTGAATCACCTCCGGTGGCAGGCTATCCCATACCTTGGGGGCTCGGACAGTGAACAGATTCTTCCTTATGTCCAGCCTGAAACGGTCTTGCAGGAGTTTATAACCATTCAACCTTGTCATCCCTTGTCAACCTTGTCATCCCTTGGCTGGAAGGGACCTAGGAAGAGCATCGAGTCCAACCCCCTGCCCCAGGGGCAGGAAGTCAGCTGGGGTCATAGGATCCCAACAAGATAAACATCCAAATTTCTCCTGAAGGCGTTCAAAGTAGGTGTTCGAACTATCTCTGATGACAGGCTATTCCAGATCTTGGGGGCTCGGACAGTAAAGAAATTCTTCCTTATGTCCAGCCTGACGTCCAACTCCGGTCTGGCAGTAGTTTATAACCATTCAACCTTGTCATCCCTTGGGGCACTCTGGTGAACAATCGTTTCCCCAGATCCTGGTGAACACCCTGATAAACTGATAGGTGGCCATCAGATTGCCCCTGAGCCTGCGCTTTTCCAGGCTAAAGAGCCCCATAGCTCTCAGCCTGTCATCATAAGGTCTGTTTTCTTGACCTCTGATCATGCGTGTGGCTCTTCTCTGGACTTTCATAGCTTCTCCACATCCTTTTTGAATTGCGGAGCCCAAAACTGGATGCAGTACTCCAGCTGTGGCCTCACCAAGGCTGAGTACAAGGGGAGAATAAGGTCCCGGGATTTGCTTGAGAAGCATCTACGGGTGCAAGCCTGCATTTTGCTTGCTTTACTAGCTGCAGCATCGCACTGAAGGCTCATGTTTATCTTTTGGACTACCATGACCCCCAAGTCCCTTTCATCTGTAGTGCTAACCAGCGTAGCACTGCTGAGCCTATAAGGATGCTGCAGATTTTTCCCCCCCAAGGTGGAGAACCTTGCATTTTTCAGTGTTAAACATCATCAGGTTCTCATCTGCCCAGTTTCTGAGCCTGTCAATGTCAGCCTGGATCAACCTCCTGTCCTCAGGTGTGGATGCTTTACCCCAGAATTTGGTATCATCGGCAAACTTGGCCAGTAGACTTCTGACGCCAATGTCCACATCATTAATGAAGATGACAATTGTCCTTGGACAATATAGGTCCAAGGACAGAGCCTTGGGGGACCCCACTGGTCACAGGACACCATGATGATTGACTTCCATCAACCACCACCCTCTGGGTCTGACCATGGAGCCAATTCCTCAGCCAGCAGATCATGGTGGATCCGAGTCCACAGTTGGCCAGTTTTACCAAGAGGTGATCATGGGATACAAGATCAAAGGCTTTTTTGAAGTCAAGATGCATGACATCAATCTCCTCTCCCTTGTCCAGGTGATAGGTCACCTGGTCATATAAGGAAATAAAATTGATCAAGGAAGACCTACCCACAATGAACCCATGCTGGCTATCCCTTAGGATGGTGCTGTTAGACAGTCTGTTAAGAGTGGCCTCTTTGGTAATCTTTTCTAAGTCCTTCCCTGGGATAGAGGTCAGGCTGCTGGACCTGTAGTTTGCTGGATCCACTTTCCTCCCTTTTTTGAAGACAGGCACCACATTGGCCTTCTTCCAATCTTCAGGCACTTCACCAGAGTGCCAAGAGTTCTCAAAGATCCATGCCAGGGCCTGGGCTATGATGCTAGCCAGCTCCTTGTGTACCCTGGGGTGTAGATTATCAGGGTCAGCTGACTTGAAGTCTCTCAAGGTGTTCCTTCATGAGGCCAGCATTGATAGAGGGCAGGGAATCTCCCTCACCCAGGCCTCCCTGTCCCATAATGGGCAGGGGGGTCCCATGGGACTGATGAAAGGCCGACACAAAGTACCCATTTAATAGATTGGCTTTTTCCTGGGCATGAGTTGTCAGTTCTCCCTTCTGGTTTAGCAGGGGTTCAATGCTGCCCTTACTTTTCCTCTCACTCTCCACATATCTAAAAAAGGACTTTTTATTGTCCTTGATACTTGTAGATATTTGGAGTTCTGTCACAGCCTTGGCTTTCCTGGTTCACTACCTGCAGGACCGGACCAGTGAAGAATATTCCTCCTTGGAGGTGGATCCCATCCTCCATCCTTTGAAGGCCTTTCTTTTTAGATGCAGGAGGTCTGCTAGTTCCCTGGAGAGCCAAGGGGGCTGCTGTGCCTTTTTGCTGCCTTTCCTTCAAGATGGAATAGCATTAGCTTGTGCATCGTGGATCGCTCCCTTGAGGACCAACCACTCTTCCTAAACTCCCCTCCCCTTGGGGTCATGGTCCCTTAGGGCCTCACTGACAAGCCTCCTGAGCTTGTCAAAGTCAGCTTTCCTGAAGTCAAGGACTTTTGTATTGCTGACTGACTTGCCAGTTTTACAGCAGATGGTGAAGGTGATCAGCTCATGGTTGCTGTCACTCAGCTTCCCACCAATCATTAGGTCACTGATTAGGTCATCTCTGGTTGCCAGTACCAGGTTGAGCAGCACTTTACCTCTCATTGGCCCATAGACCTCTTGTGTCAGATAGAGGTAATCTATGCATGAGAGGAAGCTCTGTGACCATTTGGATTTAGCTGAGCACTCTTCCCATGAGATGTCTGGGTAGTTGAAGTCTCCCATGACATCCATGGATCTGGAGCATGCGGCCTCATCCAATTCCCTGGTTAACTCCTGGTCAAGCTCTTGACTTTGGGTGAGAGGTCTGTAATAGACTCCTACCATTGTGTCCCTTGTGCCATGTTCCCCACAGATTTTAACCCAGAGGGTCTCCAGCCATGCACCCTGGTCGCCAATATCAGTTTGCAGGGATGCATAGCTTTCCTTGACACAGAAAGCTATGCCCCTGCCCCTTTTGTCCCCTCGATCTCTCCTGTATAGTGTATAGCTGTCTATACCCGAGGTCCAGTATGGGTGGAGTCCTACCAGGTCTCCATTATCCCTATGACATCATAATTATTTTTGTTTAGCAGGAGGACACATTCCTCCTGTTTATTGCCCAAGATCCTGGCATTTGTGTACAGGAAAGCAAGTGTCCCCTTGGGGGCCCTTGCCTTGTCCACAGATTGTTCCAGGGCTGGGGTCCTTTAAGTGCCTTGGTCTGCTGGCTTTACAAGGGCTGCTCAGTGAGCCAGCAGTGGCGGTAGTCCCCCTATCCCCCAGCGGGCGTAGTTTAAAGCCCGGTCGAGCAGGTCAGCCAGTCTGGCTGAGAAGACCCTTCTCCTCAGTGGAGAGAAGTGGAGGCTGTCCCTTCCCAGAAGCTCACTGCCTCTCTCACCATAAGCGGACTGTGGTCATGGAAGCCAAAGCCTTCCTGATGTCACCAGCGCCACATTCTTTGGTTAACTACCTGTATCCTCCTTTCCCTCCTCAGCCCATAGCCTGAGACTGGGAGGATCACAGAAAACGCCACCTGCACCCCCATACCTTTTAGCCCCGCTCCCAAATCCCTGTAGTGCCTCATGACCCAGCTGGGAGTGCTCTGAGCTGTGCCATTGGTGCCCACATAGATAAGGAGCATGGGATAGTGGTCAGTGGGCTGGAGGAGTTTAGGGATCTTCTCTGCAATGTCTCAGATGTGGGCTCCTGGGAAGCAGTAGACTTTCTTGGCTAAGGGGTTGGAGCAGCAGATTGCCCCCTCAGTCCCCCTCAGGATGGAGTCTCCCATGACAAACACTTTATATTTTGTCTTGGAGAGAGTGGGGGTGATAGCTACAGTAGTGCCTGTGGTAGCTGGCAACTCAGTAGGCTCTGCTGGGGCTGCAAGAGGTTCATATCTGTTGCATTGCTCCCGTGGGGCAGGGGCCTTGGTGCAGCAGGCCTTGGGGCCCTTGACCACCTTGGTCCATCCTGTTGGCTGGAGAGAATGGGAGGTCCCCGGGTTCTCCCTTGTACTGGAGGGAGACTGTGGTCTACCCTCCATTTCCTGGGGGAGAAGGGCCTGGCAGTAGGAGTCTACCTCCTGCTTGCAGTCCCTGATAGCATGCAGTCTCTAGACCGTGCCCTGGAGCTCCTCCAGCTGGTGTGCCAGAGACCCCAAAAGGGAGCAGACCCCAAAAGGTGAAGTGACCATGCTCCCGGGCCCCAGAGCCTGAAAAAGCGACAGGCAGCCCCCACAGCTGAGAGCCAGGAGCCTGGAACCATGGGCTCTGTCTGGGTAGAGGCCTTTAAGGAGCTAGAATGGGGGGACCACAGACCCCGAGGGGACCCGAGGGGTGTGGCGCATGCCCATCCGTGTCATGCCACTGGTGGGCTGGCTATGGCTGGGACTGGCTTTCATAGGGCGGGGATGAATAGGCAGGGCCTCGGGCCCTCCCTCTCACCCTCCTGTGCAAACTCCATGCTAACTCATGCACCAGGCAGACAAGTGTGCCTGTTTGTGCAGCCTGTTCACGTGGTCCCCTTGGGGGTTAGGCGAAGTAGGGGCCATGGGGGGCAAAACCCTCCCCGGTCAACTCAGCCACCTCCTCCCACTGTCTGGGGTTAACCCCCTCCCACCACAGGCCCTGCTTACCTCCAGCTGTGCTCGGGGTTGGCAGGGTGCTCCACAGCTGCTGGAGGTCACTGCGGGGCTTCAGGGGAGTGGGGGCAAAGAAAGCTTTCACCTGCACATCTCTTGCCACTCCCAGAGCCTGTCTGTTTTTTTTTTTTGTTTTTTTTTTGTTTTTTGGTTTGGTAGGCCCTTTTATACTGCGGGCATGCACAGTGGGCCTGCCATCGGTAGGAATGCTGTTCCTGGCTAGGAGGGACCCTACCCAGGATTCAAGGAACCCTGCCCCACCGGAGAGGGACTGGTAAGTACCCTCTCCCCCTCACTTGTTCTCTCCCTGGGGGGATGGGCCAAATAGGAGCTGTGGGGGGCAAGATCCTCCCCGGTCCACTCAGCCACCTCCTTTCATTGTCTGGGGTTAATCCCCTCCTACCACAGGCCCCACTTACCTCCAGTTGTGCTGGGGGTCAGCAGGGTGCTCTGTGGCTGCTGGGGGTCACTGGGGGGCTTTGGGGGAGCAGGGGCGCAGCAGGGTTTCATCCGTGCATCTCTCACCGCTTCCGGAACCTGTCTCTTAGACATCCTGATGATTGCAAGTCCAAATAATCATGTAGTCAATCAAATGCCAGTGTTTTCATCTAGGGTGTTTCCAGGACATCCTGAACTTGTTCCTTTGATGGAACAGGGTATTCATGATGACAAGCCTGTGTTCTGCACACTTGGTGAGGAGAAGCACCCCGTTAACATTTGAACTATGAACTCTGTGCCAGCTGAGTTTCCAGCAGCATGAGAAGTAATGGATGCAGGGGCAGGGGCATGCTGTGCTGGGCTATGACTCTACCTCAAGCCATGGCCTGGCTGGTGTTGCTCCCCTCAGGCTGCAGCTTTACCCCACAGGGAGGGTGGGGTGGTAAACAGTGTAGACAGCCTGAGGGGAGTGGTAGTGGCAGCAGCCAGACCATGGCAGAGGTGTAGAGCTGCAGCTGGGTGCACAAGCAGCCGGTAGTGGGAAGAGGTGAGGGCAGTACAGCCTCCCCACCACCCCCACAACCACTGTTTGTTACACCTCATGCTGCTATTGACATGGCTGGTGTGGGGGTCCTGGTGGCTGCAGCAATGAGTCTCACCACCCCCTATGCCAGGTTGTATCCCCATGCCTATGGGGAGCACAAAAGTCTAGAGAGGCACATGCATCTCCCCCATTCCCGCCCCCCCCTCCCTGCATCTAATACACCCACCCCCAGCTGCACACACTAAAGTGTTGGGGCCTGAGATTGGAGGGAAGCAGGTTGGGAGTGAGGGGCACCAGCAGGGATGGGGGGCCATGAGCTGGCAGTGAAAGGCACTGACAATATGCATTGTACATGTCATTTGGGAGTAATGGTGGGCCACATATTGATAATGCTGTTAATGTTTTCCTATTGATGTTGATTTCTGTCTTTAAATTAAGACTGTTGAGTAGCTTTAAATTGTATTGTATAATAAGTATAATATTTTGGGGCCAAAATATTTGTGTGTTTTCTACTTAAACTATTTACTGGGTCAGAACTGGCCACCAATGTTTAAAAATAGATCCTGGGGGAAGAAAAAAAAGTTGGGAACCACTGATATAGAGGATACCTTTCAGCTATCTCTTTCTTTTGGCAGTGTGCCTTTCAGAATCTTCAGATTGAAGTCTGCCCCTTCCAGGTTAGTCTGTAGTCTATTGGACCTTTTAAATGACAAAACTGGGTTATTCTACAGCTAAATGACTGCAATTTCATACTTAAGTAAAACTAAACTATTAACAGCATCAAGTTTACCTTTTAAGGTTAAAAGGACACATCTAGAGAAATTCCTTTGCATACATATTTTTGGTTACTTACCTCTATTAATCTACCACAACCTTATCTAAATCCTTTGCTAGTAATAGAAATCTTTGCAAGGAGTTCAATTGTTTTTGGATGAAGACGTAGAGGTTAGATCTACAAAGGGACTTGGACAACTAACCAAAGACCTAGCTATCTAATTGGGAGGCAGCTAAATTCCAAGGCTGCATCCACATTCCTGCCACAGCTTTCTTGGGGATGCCACTGAAGCATATCCCAAAACTGTGCCTTCTTTCAGGGTTTCTAACTGTCCATAAATATACAGGCAGCTTGTAAAAACAGGAGGGGAAGGGGAGGAACCTGTCCATAAAAAAAACAAAAAACAAAACTAAAGCTATCCGTAAAATAACTAAGCAACAATGAGCTTGATGGACTGATGGAGCACAGGAGCGCCACCTGATATCTGAGTGGAAGCATGGCATCCTGCAAACACTTATTTGCCAGGGTTTTGTGGCTCATGGGAACCTGTGTACACCCCCTTCCCATTCAGCCATGTGCCAACTCTGTGTTCCTTTGGCTGTCCCCTGTCTCTAACATCTGCTTGCCTCAAAGTCACAAGTAGGGGCGCAGTGTGATCAGGATGGAGCTAGGGAACAGAGTGGGAGGGAGAAAGGCACTGAGTGGGAGATCTGTGCTGGGATGAGGGAAGCATAGTTAGTGGGAGTAAGGCTGGAGGCATGTGCTGGGGTGGGGGGAAAAAAATTATGCAGGTTGAGGCTGGGGGTTGTCTGGATTTTAGCCTGAGTAGAGGGCTTCTGGGGTGGGGGCAGAAAGGTATAAAATCATTTCTGAAGTCAAGCAGGGTTACCAAGCCAATAATCATTGGCTTTTCATTTATTTAGCCAATAATCATTGGCATCATTTATCATTATTATTATTTACAATCTGAAAATGGTTAGGGACAACTGGAAGGATTACCTTTATATTTTGTAAAACATATGTCAGTAAAAAACATGTGTCAGTAAAAAAAAAAACAAAAAAAATGGTTTTCAGTAAAACATTTTCAGACTGTCATTATATATATATATATAAAAAAAATCTTAGATTGTCAACCCTGCTTCCTTTCCACACTAGCCAAACTTAGAAATGAAGCTGATCCCAGAGACACCAGGAAGCCTAGGATTTTGGCATGGTAACAGAGAGCCTAATGTTCTCTGTGACCCAAAGGAATACTTTCCACTATTTGGAATGTTTAGTATTGGGTTCTCAGTGCAGGCCAACAACAAAGTAATGCAAAGTGACACCATGCCACTAATCCTGAAGCTTGAGCATGTCATTTCCTTTCTGTATTGAAGAATCACTAGCTTGAATATCTCGGTGTTTCTTCTAAGCCTAGATATTTTGCATTGACCAATAAAATGTATCAATTTTATAACTGACAGTAGATATTTGCACCATTTATCTGAAATTATTGCATGCAGAATTACAGTGGATTTGCATGAAATCTATGTGAAGATTTGTCTATGATTAAAGTTAACAAAACACAAAGGAAGTTAACAAAAATTCATGACTCTTTCTAAAATTTTTTCATTTGTTGCTTGTTGAATAATGTCATAAACCATCAGATTTTAGAAGAACAACATATTCAATAACTCTCTGTGGTGCGTCTGTGGTAGTGGGATTTCAATTAGGTCTGAACACAATGAGCTTGTAGGGCAGTTTGGGACTTTTTCTTTTTTATATGTGAAGTGAGGCCTTATAACTCCTACTAAAGTTAATCAAAACAAACTTGCATATATATAATTAAACCGTCCTTACTTTTTAAATGTATATGTTTACAGTTAGAAAGTATATATAGTGTGGGGAAATACAGGTAGCTATTTTGAGTCTACTTGTATTCAAATAAATGCACTTAGACTTCACGTTATCACAAAACAGTGCAAGAAGATATTTTGCACTTTCTTAATAGTGGAAGGTAAAAAGTTATTTTTGTAATTAGTAATTTAGTTTGGGTTCATTTTGATAATATACATTTTTTAAAGATTGCTTTTTATATTAAAGCATATCTCATTTATATAGGAAAGGTGCCCTATGTAAAACAAACAAAGAAACAAAAAACTCCAAAAACAAAACAAAAAACCCCCAAAAAGAAAACCATGCACACTTTTGTTAAATCCACTGAATTTCAAAGAATTATAATAAATGTTAATTAATCTTCAGAATTCCCCCATGAGAAAGGTATTGCAAACTACCATCATTCATATCATTGAAATGAGGCAGGACAGCTATAGTCAGACTTTTCAAATGTGTTCTTCAGGTTGATACCAAAATGGACAGATGAACAAATCATATTGGGTTAAACTTAAAATGTGTCCAGTGTGCCTTGATGCCTTTGAATATTCATATGAAGTTTCTTTTGTTCTTTTAAAAATTATACTGACCTACTGTAAATCACTTGTTCTGTGGTAACTTTTTCATCAGTTTTCTCCTACTCCACAGTGGGTGTGTCAATGCAAGACGCTTTACTGCATAGTAGACAAATCTACTGTGCAGTAAAGTATCACCATTTACACATGCACACATTTAGTGCACAGTAGATTAGACTATTGTACACTTAGCTACTACTTGGAAATACAGGTAGTAAGCTAATTGTACAGTTGATGCTGCACAGTAGTGCATGTGTAGATGCTGACTGGGAGCAAATTTGCTCCCAGTCAGTCCCAACACTAGGGGACCACAGAGGAATGGGGAACTCCCCTGGTCTTGCTGCTACTTGGTTCCCAGCTTCCCATGGAGCAGTGGGATGGGGTAGCTATCTGCCCCTCCCTGCTCCCTATATGGGTGAAGCTCAGCTCCTGGCTCCCAACAGGAGCTGGGAGCTGAGCAGAGCTGGCACTTGGGAGCTCTCTGCTTTCCCATCCAGCCTAGGGTTCACTGAGAACTGTCTCACTTCTGGGGCAACTCTCATCCAACTCCAGGCTGTGTGAGGATTTCCCCACCCAGCCAGGAACTGTCACACTTCTGGGGCTCTGCAACAGCAGCTCTCTCCCAGGCCCCTGCGCATTAGGTTCCATGATGATTTCCCTGAGAAGCCCAGGGATAACCAACAGTTGTCCCTTATGGCTCAACTCCCAGCCAGCTTCAGAAATCCTCATGCAACTTGGAGATGGCTGGGAGCTGTCCCAGAAGGGATGTTTACTGACCAGCTTCAGGCTGGATGTGGAAATTCCCACACAGACTGGAGCTGTCTGGGACCTGCCCCAGAAGTGGACCAGCTCTGGGCCAGCCCCTGGCTGCATGCAGAAGCCATGCTGAACATAGAGCTTGTCCCCATGTGCTGAGGGCTAGGAGAGCTCTGCAACAGCAGCTTTATCCCAGGCTCCTGCACATCAGAACCCCTCCCAATGCCCACAGGACCAGGAAACAGCTCCTGCTACAGCTGACAGAGCACTCCTAGCCCCATGTGCATGGGAACCAGCCCCATGCTCCCTGGAAAGGTGTACTCTGCAGTATTTTACTGAAAAGTAAGACTTGATACCTTTAATTGCACATGTTCATGCACCCAGTATATAGGATCTAAATTGTGAATAAAACTGAATTAAACCAATTTATTTGGAGGTAAGTTCCTCTCAGTTTAGTTTCCACTTGCTGTAGCACATAAGTGGACACACAAAACAATTACTTCAGACAGCTAAAGCACAAAAAGGTCCTCTCTCTCCAGCCCACACATGCTTTCAATTGGATGTAATCTGTCTGTACACACCTTTGTTTTCAGGAGGTCCCAGGGTAAACACCGGGGCTAGGAAAAGACATTACACATAAACCTGTAACAGAACAGATGTTCAGTGCACATAAACCAGCTTGAAAATGGCTGAAGTTGTTTTGAGATAAACCTGGTTGAATGTAGTATCAGACTTAAGTGATTTGGCTCAAACCAGTTTATTCAATGTCTGTCAAAGACCCCTTGCTGGTTTAATATAAACCAGACTCCCCCAGCATCCTGGCATGCTCTCTGGGCTGGGCAGGGCTGTCTATTCCACAGCAGGGCTGGCTCCTCCCCTTTGCTCCCTGGCTGAAGCTCCAGCTGAGATTGCAGGTACAGCAGAGCCAGGCTAGCTTCCCCCTTCCTCCCCCTCCCCCCCCCCAACCCGCTGTTCACTGCCAAAGCAGGAACTCTGCTTCCCTCTCATCTCCCACAGAATGGACTCCAGCCCCATGAACCCTAGGAATGTGTTATGCTAGTTAATGCAGATGTGCGTGTGTCTCCAATTTCACTGGGGTAGGCAGACAGAACAGTGACTACTTGGAACTTTTGGGAGCTAATCAACAGGTCAGCTGGTAAACTGTTTACAAAGAGTTTGAATTAATGGAGAGAAGCTATTATTTTGCTGATGGGGTGATAAACACTTATCAGGTCTGTGTTGGCTTGCTTGCCTATCATTTTGCTGCAGACAGTATAAAGAAGCAGGGAGAGGGAAATGGAAAAGCTTCATGTCATCAATAGATGCATGCACTGCACATCTCCCCTTGCTTCAGAGTGCTAGCCTGGGGCTGGGGTCTAGCAACACTCCTGCCCCTTGAGCAGTCAGGGGGATGAGTCTGGGATGGTACAGGCAAACCTCCCTAACTAGAGGTCCTGCCAGGCCTGGCAATGCCTCCCTCAGCTCAGCACTTGGAAAGGGAAGGGAAGGGAAGGAAAGGGAAGGGAAGGGAAGGGCTGCTCTAGCACCTCCCTTCTTCTAGCCTGAGCCACTACAGGCATGTGCCTGAATTTCTTCAGTCCAGAGAGAATGTCTGTCTAGTTACAAACCAGTTCAGCCTAGCCAGATTAGACTAACCTGCAAAGATTGAATCAATTCAGGCTCAAACTTTTTGAATGTTGGTTCCTAGCCCTGCAGTTTCCAAAGACATTAATATCAACATCTTGTATCCCTATCTAAAAGCACTTGAAATTGGATGCTTTGGATTAAGGACCAGAACATTAAAACTCTGATCTTCTTGAAACCATATAGGATTAGACTTAGATTTGAAACCTTTTAGGTTCTGCATCTCAGCCTTGTGGTCAGACCACCCATACACATACCTTTCTCCTGCTGTACTATATTGATTTGCAAATAATTCCTATAGGATAAAATGAATAATGAAAGAGTGACTGAACTAATTGCCTTCTTTGAATCTGTTTTTGGTTTTTTTGTTTTGTTTGTTTTTTGTTAATGCAATTTTCATGCTAATTTGTGAGTGACCCTGGAGAATCTGATAGATAAATGGAACAAATATTTAGAATTTTCAAAAGGCACCCAAGGCTTCCACATTTAGATTTGAAATAGAACAAATAAAGGTCAAAAATTAAGGTCACAGTAACAATTGGGGAGTTCCCTATGCATGGGTTGAACAAGTTAAAAAGGTCATTTTTATAAATATGACTGATGTTGAGCCTATGATTCAGGACTTCGCTGATTTATTCTAACCTTCAAGTAACAAATCAGCCCTCAATGTGAAGTAAATCACATTTCCCCATCTTTTTCCTCCTTTCTGACTCCTACCACTTTTCATTATGCTGTCTTCAATTTTTGGCCAGTTTTCCATATGTGAAAACTGGCTGGCTGGCACAGTAATTCACAATATGTCATTTAAAAACTATCTAGACTTTTGAGCTATTAAATGACAAAATCTACATTAAGGTAATTTGTTAAGGGCCCAACAAACACACAGAAGAAATAAATTTAGAGTTAGAAATGAAACTCTATCTCCCTTTCACCCTGCGTTATTCAGATATAACAGGCAATAAAGCAGTATTGTCTGAGGCACAAGACTTAGAGTTAGGACTATTTGAATTTTAACTCAGTGATCTTGATTCATTGCAATAGTGGACAACTCCATTATCCTCTCTTTTCCTCATGACTTGTCCACTTACAAAATGGAAATATAGTTTACTTCTTTATAACCACATAAACATTGTAGAGATCACATAACTGGACACTTACCAAGCTGCTACATTTCAATCCATGCCCCTTAGCCCTGAGAAAGATATAACTCTGGCTCCCTTTTTTGGCCTTGCTGATATATTTCCTAGACACAGACTCTGTCACTCATTCACTGATTTGGAACCACAGGGCACAACTGCCCTATAGGACCAATTCTGACCCTTCTTTCCAAATTCTTGTACAGTTTAGGCATAACTTTTCTTAGGTCTCCAATGTTGCTAGTGTCCTGTCTTTTAAGTTCAGACGCATCTGACTATGGAAGCAAAACATTACATCAGCTTTGCCCTTTGAGGCCATGATAATCACTCTTTACTATAGCTAGACACATTCAAATCTAGACAAAAACAAACAAAAAAACATGCCCAGATGTGTTAATCTGTGTCAATTTCTTTGCCAGTCTTCAGATTTTGTAAGAGTTCCCTAAAGAATCTAGGATCACCTCTTCTAAATCATCCTCCCCACTTCACTCCCCCTCTCTTCCCCCATAATGTCCATCTCCATAGTCTTTGAATAGTCCTGCAATAACGAGATCCTTCTGCTATAAAGGCACATACCTCTGTTCCTGCCCTCATTCCATGTTTTCTCTTTCTGAAACTCCATGAGAGTTTTCTTCAAGTGTCTGAAGCTTTGCGGTTTATAAGACTTAAAGTGGGTCTGTGGAAATTTCACTTTCCTAACCCAGGCAATCTATAAAGAGTTTAAAAACACAAAGCAAAACAAAACAAAAATCTAAACAAACTGTATCTTTAACTGGAATGCTGCCAACTCATTGTATTCAGATGCTTTTACCTTGAACAGTTTAGGTTAAGTAATTTCCATTGTTCCTTTTTAAGAGATGAACAATATAGCCCTGACTGAATATGGATGACTCCACATACACTGAGGCAATAAAGCAATTTAATATCTTCAGTTAGAATTTGTAAACTGTAAAAAGGTAGATTTTTCCAATCAACGTACAGTAGGGAGTTGTCCTTTCCTTGCTTCCTCAATAGCTGTATTTTAGTGCTACAGAAAACTATATTAATCAGATGAGTCAGGTTCAGAAAAAACCAGGATGACTGCATAGACAAATGAGTAAGGAAGCAGGAAAGAGAAGTTTTCTGTTCAGGTCAGTACAGACAGCCAAAAAGCCTGAGGGTGAATCAATTTAGTCTTTGCAGGTTAGTCTAAGCTATAGAGATGAAATGTCTGTCCAGAGAAATAACTGAACAGACATTCACTTTTGATTCAGGAAATGCAATCACATACCTGCAGTGACTCAGGACAGAAGCTGGGGGGCGCTAGACTATGGCTCTTTGGCATGTAGCCAGTATGGGGTATGTGTTTCCTTCCTCTTTCTGATGCCCCCAAGTTCCCTGGAAATTGCAGTCCAGAATCACAGGAGCAGGACTCTCTAGAGTTTCTCATCACTTCTTCTTGCTTCCAAGTGTCTCTGGGATTTGCAGTTCACAGTCACAGCCAGCAGTAAGTTTTTAGCAGGGTCGGGCAGGGCAGGGCAGGGCAGCTCTGTACTTGGAGGAAGGAAAGTTTAACACCGTCCCCACCTGGCCCCAGACCCCAGCCAGGGTTTGCCCTGGGGTGAGGGGCAGTCCCTGACTCCTCCCTCCCAACCCTTCTCTGCTGGAGAAGACAGCATAGCCTAGCCCAGGGCTGGAAAGCATGCTGGGATGCTGTGGGACTGTGCTTTAAGCTTGACCCAGGAAGGGGTCTGGGACAGAAGTTTCATAAACCAATTTGACCCAAGTCAGTTACATCTGATATACTATATTCAAACAGGTTTCTTGTAAGCCAGTTTCAGCCATTTTGAAACTGGTTTATATACACTGAACTTCTGTTCTCCTGCATTTTCAGATTACTTAAACCAGTTTATGTACAACTTCTGTTCCTAGCCTTGATGTTATGAGCAATGGAGTATGTTGCATATCAAGAAGGGAGAAAGCACTGCTTGTAAGGAGATATATTTATAGTAAATGCCTATATGAGAAGGAGTAGCTGGAAAGGCACCAAAAGTGAACAGTACAGAGAACAGGAATGGGTGATGCATTGATGCTGGAACAGAAAAGACTAATGACAGAGAAGATGCATCAATTGGGAGTAGGGATCATGTGCACAGGGGAAGTGGCATCTGGGAGTGCCTGAAATTTGCCAAGCTATTTCACACAGAGCCAGCAAACAGCTGTAAAATCGTAACAACATCTGGTCATTACTGCCATAAACCAGATTTCTTTATACAAATAATATGAATGTTTGTCCTTTTATGAATATGAATCTCTCTCTAAAATGTGCAATGTGATGCTGTGACCAGACTTTACTGGGAATTATGTCATTGCCAGATTTTTGGATTATTCCCTGCACTGTATTTTATAAAGTTTGGTTTTGTGTATTTTTCTTTAACACCAAAGGAGCAAACTATTCTCAGAGGTAATGCAGATAATTGAATTTCTATTCTGAAATAAACATAAACTTTAAATGTTCAATCATAATATGTCATAAATAGCTCAGTTTGTGTAGCTTTTCCCCAACTCAGACTGCTTTATAGAACAGTGGACTGCAGCAGGTTAAGCAGATAAGCTGAGCCAGTTCCAAAAACATAGAAGAAAATAAACCTATACAGATTCCATTTAAAACAAAACAACAAAATATCTCTTTGTCTACAGTAATCTGCTTTATTCACTGCCACTGAATATTAAGTGGCAAAATTGTCCACTGAATTTAATTTAGATTCCTATCTGTACTACAGGATATTAACAAGGGTTGCCAAATCAGCTAATTATTTAAAAAGTGGGACCTGGGGATATCTATAAAAGTATCATATTTTATGTGTCAGTCACAATTTATTTAGTTAGTCTTAGATAAGGCTTTTCCCACAGAATAGTAAGAGCAATTCACTTCATCGTCATGAATCAGCCTGACTACTGCCAAGACAGGACTCTGTTGATCTGATTGAATGTGGAAGCTAACAAGAAAAGAGCAATAACAAATACCAGAGAGAGCATCAATGTAGAAAGGCAGAAACTCAAAGAGTAGATTTCTAGAAGTACTGCAGAGAAAACAAGTAGACAACTAGATCAAAATCATAGACAAGTTTTAAGTTAGAAGGATGTGCATTCCTATTTCTAAGAGAGTAATCTGATTTTGGAATGAAATTTCCAGTAATGTATAAAACTATTACTTTAACCTGTCACATACAGAGTTAGCATAAAACATGAGAAAAATGTAAAATATCCAATATCACAGGATTTATACTCCTTTTGTTGGGGAAGGGGTGGGGGTATTTTGTTATACTTCATAAGCAACCACTTGGCTTATCATAATAAAGGGCCACCACTGCAACAGTTATGATTGCAAATCCCTCTGTGTTTAAATGCCCCCTCCTACACATTACATATATTGAACAATTAACAGGTCAATTGCACAATTAATTTAGACCAGCCATCATCTAAAATGTTCACCCATGCACCCAAACATGTACCCATGTTTGGCACCCATGCTCTGAGGCTAAAACACCCATATAGTTACTTGCAGATGTAAAAAAAATGCAAAAAAACAAATAAAAGGACTTTACTGAAAAAAACAGCATGCAACTTCATAGATTTCATAGACATAAGGCCTGGAAGGAACCTCGGAAGATTATCAAGTCCAGCCCCCTGCCCCAGGGGCAGGAAGTCAGCTGGGATCAATCTAAATGTTTCTTAAAAGTGTTCAGAGTATTTGCTTGCACCACCTCTGGAGGGAGTCTATTCCAGGCCTCAGGGACTCGGACAGCAAAGAAGTTTTCCCTTGCGTCCAGCCTAAAATGGTCTTGGAGGAGTTTATGACTGTTGAAGCTTGTCATCCCTTGGGGCACTCTGGTATACAGGCATTCTCTCAGATCCTTCACGCCCCTTATATACTTATAGGCTGCCACCAGGTAACCCCTGAGCCTATGCTTTTCCAGGCTCAAGAGTCCCATGGTTCTCAGTCTCTCTTCATAAGGCCTGTTCTCTTGCCCTCTAATCATGAATGTGGCTCTCCTCTGGACTCTCTCAAGCATCTCCACATCCTTCTTGAATTGTGGAGCCTGGAACTGGATGCAGAACTCCAGCTGCAGCCTCACCAAGGCCTCACTTCAACCTGTGTTTGCAGTGTCTGTAAAGATTTGGTTCTTCAGCAATGCTTTTTGCACTTTTAGCTAAAGCTGATTCAGTCACCTATTAGATAGAAGCACCAAAAAGTCCCACGAAGGAGACGGATCTTTACAGATGCTGCAGAGCTGGTAGAAGTAGCATACTGCCTCTTCTGGACACATGCAGGGCTTGGCACTGGAGTACACTGAATTAAAAGTAAAGTGCTGAGGGATTTTTTGGGGGTGGGTGGGGAGGGTTACATGTGCAAGCACCCACTGGGAAAAAACCAAGTCAGTACTTACGAGACGGGGGGGAGGGGGGTGATAAATGGGAAAAAAAAGCAAAAACACACACACAATACACAGCAATCAAAGGCACACACGCTGCTTTATACAGCACAAGTATGCGTGGGTGTTACATATACTTACATATATCATAGCTGTAATTAGAAAATAAGTTGTAGCATATGTTATGAAAACAATTGTGAAAATAACTGCAAAGATTCACAGGTTATTGCATATTTTTATACCAGTCACCTCAAGCAGACAGGTGTTGTGATACTCTGTTGATGCAAGCCACCAACCCATGTGTCAGAAGTTGTCTAGAGAAGTTGGATGAGAGAAAAAGACTGCTGAGAATGTTTAAAGAAATAGGGTTTTTCCAGATCCAGGGGATAATTCCTGTAGTTATGTGATCCATGATGATAATTAAGTCAACTAGGGTGCTTGTACATGTGACAGGAGTTTAGTCCTTAGGCTTGCATTCTATGCCCCCTAAATTGAAACAATGGGTTTTTAATCAAAACCCACCATTTCAATTTAGGGATTTTATTTTTCTGTCACTGTTACAATGACGGGTCTGATCCTTTTCTTTTTTTTTTTTTTTTAAGCAGAGCATGCTTATGGGGGGGGAGGGGGGAGCTGCTGCTGGGCTCAGAGGCCCCTGAGCTGGGGGGAGCCCTGGTTCTTCCCTCCATGGCAGTAGTGCTCCCCAGGGCTGCCCAGGTAGACTAGTAGTGGGCTGGGTGCTGCCCCAGTTATGAAGGCAACACCCAGCCCAATCCAACTCTACCCTGACCCTGAGCTGGGTCAGCACCCAGCTCATTAGAAGCCCACTTGGGTGGCACTGAGGGTGCCACCATTATGGAGGGAAGGACCAGGGCCCCCCACAGCCCAAGGGCTGCTTGGCCCACTGGTAGCTTGTCCCCAGGCTGTGGGAGAAGCAGGCAGGCTCCGTTGGGAAAAGTGAAAAAAAGGATAGGGCCCCACACCACTTCTGCCTTCATCAGGTCCCTGTTGAAAGTAGAAATGGCAAGAGGCCTGATCCTTTTTTTCTGCAAAGCCTGCCTGCCTCTCCCATGGCTGGGGTGCAAACTGACTAGTACCACATCATTGGAAACTAAACTACATTGGTATGTAGTTTAGTTTGCAACAATGCAAACTCACTTTAAATTCCCAAAACTCTTGAACGTGTATGGTGCGATGCCATTAAGCCATACAAAGTGATATTTTCAACATGTGTATGTGGTAACGGCATCATGTGTACAAGCGCCCCTAGTCACCTCTTAATTAAGATGTGCAGCCAGTCCCAAAGAAGAAAATACATTTACCTTGGATTTGTCCACTCGCCACTACTTGGGGACAACCATTAGGTTTCTGACAGCAGAAGCTAGAATGCTTACTATCTAGTAATATTGCTTCCTTGAATATGCTTTTCTATTTGCCTGTTGTCTCTGATTTTATAGATATTTCTTAAGTTGTTTGGGCTGCCTTATTACATTAATGCATCCTCATCCAGGGTTTTTAGGCACTATGATAATAAACATGATCATGGCTATTATTATTATGATGACCTGTCTGATTTTAGGAAATTAAAACATTTCAAAGTAGAGAGTCAGTGCAAACAAGGAAGGCCTGCAAAGGAAAAAGTGTTTACATTAAGAGATACAGATATGAATTCTTATGTATGACCATAGTTATGCCAACAGAGGAAAATGAAGAATAAAAAATCTTGTATTCAAGATACATAAGGAATGGGCAGGAGAATAGGAAGCAGAGAGATAGTAATGGATAGTATTACTGACCTTAAAATGTCTATAGGTAATATCTATAAAATTATATTTTGAAATGGAGAAGAAGCTATCAAGCTATTATGTACTGACAAACTAGATACCTTTGGTTCCACGTATAAGTAAGGAGTCGCAATAATAGTTTCTTTAAAGCTTTTGCTAAATGAATAAAATAAAATTGACAATAAAATTATATAAAATATAACATTAAAAATATATAGTTTATGGTTACAAAAGCATACAATAGGATTATATGATCTACCGGGTTAAGCAAAATTAAAATAAAGCATAGTACATGATGATACAAAAAACAGATAAAATCAAACAGTAATCAATAGTAGAGCAAGATAAATAAATATAAAAATAATATAAGCATAAGGGACCTCTATGAGATTTTGGCCGTTATTTGTTGTGCAAGTAATGCAAAAACACCTCGAAAGTATAGGGCAGGCTGAAAGTTGTTAGAGAATAATTACATTGTTTTTCTTCATTAGTCCAGTACTAAAAAATTTCCACTAATGGAGAAATCCATGTGTTTTTTTATTTCTTCAGAAAATGAGCAAGACTACAACAGTGATTTTAGTCATCTATCTCATTCTTCTGACAAGTACATATCTTATTTGTATATTGAAACTGATATCACCTGCCCATAAGACCTGCAGATCTCATTAGAGTGAATTTCATGTAGTAATGGCCTCTCATTGTTTGTAGTTTTGTAGGCCAAAAGAGTACTTTAGCAATCTTAAAAAGGGGGCATGCTTCTAAAACACACTTCTTAGGGAATTTAATAGGGATACAAATTGTAATCTTAATTAAAAATGCTAAATTATTAGATAAAGTTAAAATTCTCACATTAAACAGCCCTGTTTCAAATCACATAAGCCTCCCCCTCTCCCATAATAGAATATGATAGAGATAAAAGCCACCTTTAGAAGAACCTTTAGATTTTCTTTTCTATTCTTGGATGAGCTGTGGTGTCCAGCACCCCATGGTCAGACTCCATAAATAAGATGGATTCTACCTTAGATCTCCAGACTAACAGTGCTGCTAGTATCACCTTTCTTCCCATCTTACTGTAAAAGGATACAGCTCCATCCAAGGGTTATTTTGGCTTTAGTGTTTACATTTTCTATGTGTTTATTCCAGCTCAGATTTCTATTGAATGAAAATCCAATATATCTAAATGAGGGCCCCACCTCTAATTTCTTTTCCTGTAAAAAATACACTTGTTTCCTCCCTTTATTCCCGTAAACCACCAGCACCTTGGATTTAAAACTGTTTATTTCCAAGCTATTTCAGACACAATACTACTGAAAAGCATCTAATGACTTCTGGGCTAGGTACAAACCATCAACAAGCTGGAGGGTGAATCAATTCAGTCTTTACAGGTTAGCCTAACTGCACAGATTAAATTGGAACAGAAATGAACAGATATTTACTTTTGATTCAGGAAATGCAGCTACATGCCTGCAGTGGCTCAGGCCAGAAGCCAGGAAGCCCTACAGTAGGGCTGTGTGTTCACTTCCTCTCTCTGCTACCCCAAGGTCTCTGTGATTTGCAGTCCAAACTTACAGCAGTAGGACTCTGAAGGGTTGCTCATCACTTCCTCTTCCTGCTTCCAGGTGCCTCTGGAATTTGTAGTTCACAGTTGCAGCCAGAAGTTTGAGTGGAGAAAGGGGTGTTTAACCCCCCTCCCTGGCCCCAGACACTAGCTGGGATTTGCCTGGAAGAGGACAGTTCACTTCCCCACAATAGATGGGACTGCATCCCCAGCTGGGCTTGCCCCCCTATCCCCTTTTCAGCCACATCTCATTGCTTTAGCTAGGAGCAGAGGGCCTGAGCCAGCCCTGCCTTCTGGAGCAGACAGCACAGCCCAGCCCGGGGCTCGAAAACCCACTGGGATGCCGGGGGACTATGATTTAACTTGAACCAGGAAGGGGTGTGGGACAGAAGTTTGATAAACAAATTTGACCCAAATCAGTTAAGTCTGGTACTACATTCAACTAGATTTATCTTAAACCAGCTTCAGCCATTTTGAAACTAGTTTATGTACACTGAACTTCTATCCTGTTACAGGTTTAAACCAGTTTCTGATCACTTAGTTTATGTATAACTTCTGTCCCTAGCCTTGGAGGCCTACCTGGATATGTGACATTAACAGCATGTCATCTGCATGAAGCAAAAGAGGGATAGAATCATTCATTATTGCAGGTGCACGGAATTAATTCACTGTTAGGACCTGTTTTAGGAATAGATCATTCAGAAATAGATTAAAAGTAGCAAAGGAAGCAAACATATTTGTTGGGCCCCTTTCTTAGTTAGAAAACTACTAGACAGGGCACCACTGATCCAATCCTGATCCACTGATCCAATCCTGGATGCTGTATTTGAATTGTAAGTAATGATTACTTGTAGGCAAACTTTATCCCTTGATGTCCCAGGCAGTTTCTTCCATATTTTTTATCAGTCTATGGAGTCAAAAACTCCCTTTAGACCAAGGAAAGCTACATATGAATAATTTAGGTTTTTTTTATATATATATTTGGATGTCAAATAATACAACAGTAAGTAGTGGTCCCTGCAAAAATAGCCTTATCTGATACTGGCCTGCTCTTCTCTTCTCATCACCATATTTAAAGATTGGGGATATTACAATTTTATTCTAATAATTAGGATTAAATGCCTTCTAAAATAATTATATTAAAACTGATTGTTAAAATGGAGACCACTAAATAATACATTCCTTCAAGATTTCTGGGGGAATAAAATCAAGGCCAGGGTACTTTTCCATTTAGTATGTATTAGGAAATAATCCTCACCTGGAAGGGAATGTTTGCAATTACCCACACTTAAGATTCAGAGCTGAAGTTATGATCTGCTTGTAACTGTTATAACAGATAAAATGTCCTTTAGTGAGCAACCATTATTTCCCCCACCAGCTGCTGGAAAGTGGGTTGTTAACTTTTTTTTTTTAAATGAAACCCATGTTTCTTCAGGAATATACACATCAGAGATAAAGCTAAAATTTTTGGTCTCTTTTCCTATAACTCACCAAACACTTTGTCTTCTATTTTGCCCTGCAGCTACCAGTTCCTCCCACAACCTCGTTTGATACTGTCTCTTATTTCTATTAGCTTTTATAATTTCTTTTAGTTTTCCTGATCTGTTGGAAGCAGGCAAAATTATTTTAAAATCTGTATTCCTCCAAGGGTTCTATTAAGGAGTCTTTAGATTTAGAGCAATCTTCATCAAACCATGATTTATGCCATCAACACCTCTCCCCTACAAAATCTATCTCTTTTGTGAGATAATTTTCTGGTAGTTGGACAACCATTTCATACTGAGTAATTGCTTGTTGGGGTTCTTTTTCTTTGAGAATGTTAGATGAGTGGCATGAGAAAATATCTTTAACTAGGGCCAAACAGACAGAGACTTGTGGATAGAACTGAATTTGGAGAGTATGGAGTACCAAAGGACATTATATTATTATCCAAAGATAAAATAACTTTATCATTACAAAATTGAGGCTGGCTGGTGACATTTTGTACCCTTTTGGAATGCTATGTTCAGCAAAACTCAATTTTCTTGTCCCATTACAAAGAGATGCATATTTTTTTCTTTTACAGATAATACCATCTACATCTAGAAGGTTTCTCTTAGGACACCAAGAACAACAAACAATGTAAAACACTGAATATGTAATATCTTCCTTCCAAGAATTCTACATGTGTCCATAAAAATCCACTGTGGCAATACCAGTGACTGGATCCACTATCTGTGTCTCTAACCCCTATGACTTGGTGAAAGAAACTAGAGAGGGCTAGGAATACTTGCCAACAACTCATTCAGTTAAAGAACTGTACAACCCAGCATCTAATCTTTTTTGCTCTCATTAAGCTGTAGTGGGAAATACAAACAATCTCCCATCCCACCTTTTGGGTGGGGGACCTGTTGGGGGTGCTGGAGCCTTGCAGGGGGACAGTCCATGTGCTGTGGGGGGGGGGGGCTGTGCCCTGTGCGGGGGCAGGGGACCCATACCTCCTGAGTAGCCCCCCACACAGTCCCCCCACAATTCCTCTGCACCTACCCATGTACCCCACATCCACCCACATCCCTCTACATACCCCCACATCCCCACCCACATCCTCCCCACACCCTTCCCTACCCCCACATCCCCCCATCATGCACCCATCATACTCAGCTGCCAGACAGGATAAAACCTGCTGGCAGGAGCTATGGCTGCAGGGACAGCTGTCCCCACATCCTAGTTAGTGAAGGGGTTAGGGGGAGCTTTAATAGTTATGATAAGAAAACAAAAAGCAAACATCAAAACATTTAAATATTTAGAATGTATTTTATTATGCTAATAGATATGCTGGTGGGCTTTCAAATTGCTTTAGAATTGTAAATATATCAATAAAATGTTGCCCAACTGATAGGTCTCTCTGTCTGTCTGTCTGTCTGTCTGTCTCTCTGTTTATCTATCTATCTATCTATCTATCTATCTATCTATCTATCTATCTATCTAGAGGTCTTTTGTTTTAATTGTGGAAGAACATGGATCTTGGGGTATTTTAAAGAGTGAATTTGGCATTTTTTTTATCAGAGATTTTGCAGTTTTTAAATAGGGAACCAGAGAATTCCTGCTTGTGAGGCAAGTGGCAGAGCCCAGGCAGAGAAGCCTGCTCAGGGCTGACACCTGGGACCCAACTGAAGTGACCTCCTGGCCACTTGGGGCCAGGAGGACATGCTTTGACAGTTCAAAACAGGTAACCACACTGAGAACATCTTCCAGGCAATAGTTGCCCAGATGGTAGGGCGGCGACACACATGGCAGCAGTGCAGCATAAAGGCCAAGTGTGCTGGCGCAGCCCATTGGCAGTTGGCCCAGAGGTGCAGATGCTTTCCCTATCTGGGTCTGGCAGGCATGCAGCCTTGGGGCTACATGCTTTCATAGGTGGCAGCAGGTTATAGCTGGCAGCAGACCCCCACTGCCAGATTGCTGCAGTGGGTAGAGGGTGCAGGGAACTCTCAGTTAGGGCTGCTTCAGCAGTCCAGCTGGCACAAGGGGCTAGTGTCCCCAGATACCAATTGGCCAGGCCCCAGAAGCTCCTGAGAGCAAGTAGCTCTGAGCTGCTTTCCAGGGAAGCTTTTTATACTGCTGGGGCCAGCACAGGGCTTGTTTTTATACTGTTGGGGTCAGCACAGGTGCAGGCCTCAAGCTCTAGCTCCCTTTGGCTGCAGATCTGGGAGGAGCTGGGCAGGGTCATTTTTCCCCAAGTGGCACAACTTGTCCCACACTGAAGTGCATGTCCAAGCATGTGTATGGAGGCAAAAATCCCCGGCTCAAATTTGTGCCTCTCCTATTTGAGCTGCTGCAAGTGCTCTTGCCTTCATTTGTGGACGTGCCCAAGATTATTAAAAAAAAAGGTGGGAGAGATATTTCTTTTTCATATAAATATGTAAAGTGCTCAGAGACACTTGTAGTGACAGTTTAAAATCCTATTAAGATAAACAGAGAGCTTGTAAGTGAAAGAATTATATGGGCAGATTTCCCATCTGTCTAGTGGCATCAGACTGTGACAACAAATGTTGCAGCCCAGCAAGGATTTTTTTAAACAAATATTTTCAAAACCCTCAGCTGACCTAACAATCAGCCTGTAGGCATCTGAGAGCATTTTAAAAATAGAATTGAGGAATAAAATTATGAAGCATTTGTTTAGAGCAGATGCTTCAGGTAGGTAAACGGTTGGTGGATTGCACTGCTACTTCGGCTCATCTCACAAGTTCAGAACATGGAAAGGAATCCTGATGAGACACAGGAAAAAAGATCCCTGGAAAGTACACTGGCACATGGGAATATGGCAGCTCCACACCTTCTGGAGTTTGCTAAGTAAGCCTTTTTTTAATAAATATGTAATAAAAGGTCAGCCAGGATATTTTTTCAGAAGGGCTGAAAAGTCTGCTTCTATCCAAAGATATATGACTGGTAAGGTAATTTAAATAAACTACCCATGTACGTATTGGCCCCATAGAACTAGTGTTTCATCATATCCAATTAATTCTGCACTATATTTTTAACATCCATTTACAGCATGGTATACTTGCAAACCTTATTAAAAATCTTTGCTTCCTTCCACACCCTGTCCTTACTTCGATATTCAAGCCATAAATGCTAATGTTCTTTTTTAATTCTCATCTGGTGAGAAAAATTCTTCAAAGACAGCCATTAACCTACTAGGAGTTTAATTACAGCTAAATAGCAGGGTATATACTTTCAGTTATCTGGCTCCTTCTTTGCCCCAGAAGGAATCATAATCTTTTTATTCTTTTAATTTAAGTTTGCTATTTTAAATTATTCAAGTAGTTAACATAATACAGTACTTCTATTTTGTCTTTTACTATTCTAGTTCCAGTCTCAGGTTTTCTTATAAGAGGTTACCATGGTGCTAGTTTGAATAGACTTTTGAAACTTCTTACCCTTTGATGTTTTAAATGTATCAGAATATATGTTTTACTTACAGTCTTGTGAAATAATAGTTTATGACAGTGTGTGGTCAGCTATTGTTTACATGTGATAGGTCCTTCTATATTTTATAATGCTGTGGTAGAGAATTGTACATCAAAACAGGTAGAACTTCAGAGAATTATTACAAAACATTCCTTGCTGTTTTTTTGACACTAAAAAAAGTCACAGAACATTTGTGCTCCCCAGTACATAAACATAAGGAGCATTTCAATACAGCTTCTGGCAAGTCATTCTTGGGATTACAGTTGCTAGTCTTATTGGCCAGAGTTGCCTGCCAATAGCTTCAATATATTCGTGCCATTTTGTTCTTCCTACCTCCCTTCACCCCATGATTATACGGTTGTTGTTTTATTTTTTATGTGAGATTCTCTTCTCTTAGAATCATAAAAAAGTAGGGCTGGAAGAGATATCCATTGGCCACCTAGTCCAACCCCCTGGTATAGTATCATAGTATAATAGTACTTAGGGTCAGAAGGGACCTAAACAGATCATCAGGTCTGACCCCCTGCCCTGGGCAGGAATGGGTCCCAGGATCATATCACCCCAGCCAAATATCTGTCCAGCTTGCTCTTGAAAACCCCCAAGGTAGAAGAGAGTACCACCTCACTTGGGAGCCCATTCCAGAGCCTGGCAGCCCAAACAGTAAAGTAATGTCTCCTGATGTCCAGCCTGAATCTTCTCTCTAATAATTGGTGGCCATTATTCCTAGTAACCCTGAGTGGTGCTCAGGGGAACAGATCCTCCCCCAATTCCTGCTAGTCCCCACCCCCCCTGTGAGTTTGTAAATGGCCACCAGATCCCCTCTCAGCCTTCTCTTGTGAATGCTGAATAGGTTCAGGCCCTTTAGCCTCTCTTCTTAGGGCCTGCTCTGCTGCCCCTTGACCATGCAAATGGCCCTCCACTGGACCCTCTCAGTGCTAGCCACATCCCTCTTGAAGTGTGGCGCCTAGAACTGGATGCAGTACTCCAACTGTGGCCTGACCAATGCTGCCTAGAGGGGAAGGATCACGTCCCTGGACCTGCTTGTGATGCATCAGTAGATGCATGACAAGGGGTGGTTAACCTTACTGACCGCTTCCTTGCATTAGTGGCTCATGTTCATGTAGGAGTCAACAATGACTCCAAGATCCCTTTCTGCCACCATGTTGACACAAAGGGTGTTCCCCAGCCTACAGGTGTGTTGCTGGTTCCTTCTCCCTAGATGTAGCACCCTGCACTTGTCTGCATTGAATTTCATCCTATTCTCATCCACCCACCTCTGTAATTTATCTAGATTTAGCTGGATCCTGTCCCTCCCCTACAGCGTGCCCACCTTGCCCCACAACTTAGTGACGTCAGCGAATTTGGACAGTGTGCATTCCACACCTACATCCAGATCACTAATAAAGATGTTGAACAGTACAGGCCCCAGGACTGAGCCCTGGGGGACTCCACTGCCCACATCCCTCCAGATTGAAAACGACCCATCCACCACCACTCTCTGGGTGCGACCATCTAGCCAATGTGCCACCCATCTGACTATGTAGGCATCAGTGCCACAGTCACCAAGATTTTTAAGAGAATGTGGTGGGAATCTTGGTCAAAAGCCTTCTTAAAATCCAGGAAGATGACATCCAGATCAACACCCTTGTCCAGGGACATTGTGACCTGATCATAAAAAGAAACCAGGTTAGTCAGGCAGGACCTGCCCTCAGTGAACTCACATTGGTTGCCCCTGAGCATTACCTCCCCTGCTGGGCCCTTGAAGATGTGCTCCTTGATAATTTTTTCAAAAGTCTTCCCAAGAATCGAGGTAAGACTGACTGGCCTATAATTGCCAGGGTCCTTCTTTCTCTCCTTCTTGTAAATGGGGACCACATTGGGTCTTTTCCAATCCTCTGGTACCTGGCCAGTGCCCCACAAGTGCTCATAGAGCTGTGCCAGGGGCCCTGCTATGACCCCTGCCAATTCCCTCAGCACCTTTGGGTGAAGAGCATCTGGGCCTACTGATTTAAACATGTCCAGCCCCTCCAAAAGTACCCTACCTAGGTCATCCCTGACCCTAGGCCCTATCCAAACTATCCTATATCCAAATCCATAATCTAACCTCCTAATAAAACTACTCAGCCAACCCTAGTATAACACAAGGCATAAGGTCCTGAACTGCATAGTTAAAGTAGGGGGACTATAGCAACCAATGCCCTGCTTTTTTTAAATATGCACTCAAACAGTACCAGAAAGAGGGCCATGAACCCTACCCCACACTACAAAGGAAAACAGAAACCCCCACAGTTTGTGGGGGATAACGATCTAACCATGGGGTGACATTCCTTCCTTACCCCAAATATGTTGATTGGTCTGATGCTGAAAGCGGAGGGGGGGGGGGGCGCTAAACCAGGGGTTTTCAGCCTTTCTTGGTCAGTGTACCCCCAGTGGCTGTACAAGAAAGAAGTCCCCAAGCAGCCGATCATCAAGCGGGGGGGGGGGGTCCCCCAGCAGCCGGTCGACATGTGGGGGGAGTCCTCCAGTGGCTGGTTGATGAGTGAGGGGGGTTCTCTCAGTGGCTAATTGGTGAGTGTGTCAGTGGCAAAAGTGTCGGTGGCAGAAATGACAGCAGTACCCACTGCCAAGTACTGCCTGAGGCCTTCCCAAGTACCCCCAGGGGTACACGTACCCTTATTTGAAAACCCCTGGAATAAACCTTCTAGCCAGGAACCTCCATCTTTAAGTCCTAGAAGGAACATTGCTACAACCCAGTCAAAGTCCCCACCCTTGCCTGCAGCAAACATTCAATGACTGAGGAATGCTTAAAAAAGAAAGAAAGAAAACCCCCTTATGTGTAGTGGAAATTAGGGGGCAGGGAGAGGCAGATTTCTCTCTAAGCCCTCTATAGCAACCAGCAAAGCCCAGAAACATGGGACATAGTAGAACACAGCCATAGGTATGTCTAGATCATCCTTGACCAGTGGTTATCCAACAATTTCTTGAATATCTCCAGTGATGGAAATTCCACAACTTCCCTAAGTGGTTCTAACAGGGCTTTGGCTTGAAAGAAATTAATTTGAGGGATAAAGAAAGAAGCCTTACAATTTTGCATGTTTTTAGTATCATCAAATAGTATTGGGGGATAGTAGTACTGATAGTTGTTTTTCCTTGTTTTGCACTAACCAGGAAAGCCAAAGGTCTGTTTGTAAAGTGATGTTTTGAGAAATTTTCCAGGTTAACAATGAGTCAAAATATGTTTGGGCTGTAATTGCTCTGTATGAAGAATAGATGTATTTTAAGGCCTAGTTTAAAATGTTCTTTTAGAATTAGTATAACAAAATGTGTTCCAGTTACAGTCACCCCACAGAAAAGAAAGCTGTCTCTATGAACAACAGAGAATTAAAATTCAATCTGTTTTCTGCAGCAAGAATGCAAGTTTTTTGGTTTCTTTTTGATGAATTGAAACATGAATCTACTGTAGATACAAAGTGCAGGAGTCATCGTTTGAATACTAAACTGCTAGTAGTGCTAACAGCATTTCTTTTTGGTCTTCATTTTTTTTTTTTCCTTTGGGTGTCACAAATATAAACCATCTGGTATACCAGATGCTTGGTTTTTTGGTTTTTTTTTTACATATACAGCAAGTATGGGGTGGAAGAGCTCCAAAACTGCAGACAACATTATCTTTTTTTTTGCTTATCATCACCATTATCATCATTATAATCTTCTTGGCATTTTAATGCATGATATTTCTTTTTGTGTCCTGAAAGATCTATTACTATTTTATACTCATTTTTTTCTCTCCCTAGAAAGATATCATTGTGATTACTGAGCTAGATATTTGGCTTTCTTGAACTTAAAACTCCAGTTCCCTTTAAAATTGCATGTTAACCAATTTTATTTTGGTATTTATCAACTTGTGCATAACATGTTTTACTTCTCCACATGGAACAATACAAATGTGGTGACATATACTCTGGAAAATGTCTTCATTATATTTGAAGTCAAGTTTAATTTTCTATTTATAGTCATTGCTCAATGAGTAGTCCCACTGATTTTAATGGATCTCCATGTACTAGGCCATAGTTTCTAACCTTAACAAACATATTTGTCTGAGTTCATATTGAAAGACAAAGCCAAATGGCAGCCAAATCCGCGCTTGTAGGGAGGCAGTTAGATGGGCCAAAGCTACCATGGAGCTGAGGATGGCATCCCAAGTAAAGGATAACAAAAAAATGTTTTTTAGATATATAGGGAGTAAAAGGAAGGCCCAGGGAGGAATAGGACCCCTGCTAAATGGGCAGAAGCAATTGGTGATGGACAGGGGGGACAAGGCTGAACTCCTCAACAAGTTCTTTGCCTCAGTGTTCCTAAGTGAGGGGCAAGACAAGTCTCTCACTGGGATTGTAGAGAGGCAGCAGCAAGGTGCCAGACTACCATGCGTAGACCCTGAGATGGTGCAGATTCACTTGGAGGATCTGGATGCCTTTAAGTCGGCAGGCCCGGATGAGCTCAATCTGAGGATACTGAAGGCACTGGCCAATATCATTGCACAGCCACTGGTGGGAATATTTGAACTCTCGTGGTGCATGGGCCAAGTCCCGGAGGACTGGAAAAGGGCCAATGTGGTCCCCATTTTCAAGAAGGGGAGGAAGGAGGACCCGGGCAACTATAGGCCAGTCAGTCTCACCTCCATCCTTGGCAAAGTCTTTGAAAAAATTATCAAGGCTCACATTTGCGAGAGCCCGGCAGGACAAATTATGCCGAGGGGAAACCAGCATGGGTTCGTAGCAGGTAGATCATGCCTGACTAATCTAGTCTCTTTTTATGACCAGGTTACAAAACGCCTGGATGCAGGAGTAGTGGTTGATGTCGTATACTTAGAATTCAGGAAGGCCTTCGATACGGTATCCCACGCCATACTGGTGAACAAGTTAAGAGGCTGTGACTTGGATGACTACACAGTCCGGTGGGTGGCGAATTGGCTAGAGGGTCACACCCAGAGAGTCATGGTGGATGGGTTGGTTTTGACCTGGAAGGGTGTGGGCAGTGGGGTCCTGCAGGGCTCGGTCCTTGGACCAATACTCTTCAATGTCTTCATCAGTGACTTGGACGAGGGAGTGAAGTGTACTCTGTCCAAGTTTGCGGATGACACAAAACTGTGGGGACAAGTGGACATGCTGGAGGGCAGGGAACAACTACAAGCAGACCTGGATAGATTGGACAAGTGGGCAGAAAACAACAGAATGTAATTCAAGAAGGAG
This sequence comes from Alligator mississippiensis, assembly GCF_030867095.1. Lineage (NCBI taxonomy): Eukaryota > Metazoa > Chordata > Crocodylia > Alligatoridae > Alligator > Alligator mississippiensis. Next base: position 89,514,985 of record NC_081824.1, read on the forward strand.
AAATGCAAAGTGCTGTACCTAGGGAGGAAAAAAGTCCAGCATACCTACTGCCTAGGAAATGACCTCCTTGGTGACACGGAAGCGGAAAGGGATCTTGGAGTCCTAGTGGACTTCAAGATGAACATGAGCCGGCAGTGTGACGAAGCCATCAGAAAAGCTAATGGCACTTTATCATGCATCAGCAGACGCATGACGAATAGATACAAAGAGGTGATGCTTCCCCTTTATCGGGCACTGGTCAGACCGCAGTTGGAGTACTGCATGCAATTCTGGGTGCCGCACTTCAAGAGGGATGCAGATAACCTGGAGAGGGTCCAGAGAAGGGCCACTCATATGGTTAAGGGCTTGCAGGCCAAGCCCTACGAGGAGAGACTAGAGAACCTGGACCTTTTCAACCTCCGCAAGAGAAGGTTGAGAAGCGACCTTGTGGCTGCCTATAAGTTCATCACGGGGGCACAGAAGGGAATTGGTGAGGTTTTATTCACTGAGGCGCCCCCGGGGGTTACAAGAAATAATGGCCACAAGCTAGCAGAGAGCAGATTTCAACTGGACATTAGGAAGAACTTCTTCACAGTTAGGGTGGCCAAGGTCTGGAATGGGCTCCCAAGGGAGGTGGTGCTCTCCCCTACCCTGGGGGTCTTCAAGAGGAGGTTAGATAAGCATCTAGCTGGGGTCATCTAGACCCAGCACTCTTTCCTGCCTATGCAGGGGGTCGGACTCGATGATCTATTGTGGTCCCTTCCGACCCTAACATCTACGAATCTATGAATCTACGTGTGCAGGCTCCAAGCGATCCAGGCCCTTTTGTGCACGTGGGCTGTGGCCAGCAGGCCGGGCACGCGGGGTCGGAGAAAACCGGTGCTGAGCTAGAATTAGTCACGGACACGTAGTGGTTGATTTAAAGATTGTTTACTTACACCAAAGGTGGTCGTGGTGTAGGCTGGACAGTTTTCCAGGCACAGCTCCACTTAAATCCTCGTTAGAGGATTACGACAAGTTCGCTCTCTCCCATGGAGTTGTTGAAGCTCCGTGGGTTCGTCTCTTTCTCGTGCAGGAAGGGATACGTCTAGGAATCTATCAGTGACGGGGAGAAGCTAGAAGCTGGTTAGGCCCCTGTTGCCTTTTAAGAAATACGTTGGGTCCGTAAGGATCCGCAGCGCTTAGAGATCTTCACACAAGGCGAAGGTTTTTCTTTTTCTCTCTCACTCCCATTTCTCTCCAACTTGGGCGGGAACCACCCAAGCTCTTTATACAGCTAGCGATCCAATCGCTAGCCACCACGTGTGCATAATTTAACGTGAACCAATAATGTGGCTCGGAGTTTCATACAAATGGCGGGAACTCTTTGCACCGAGCATTTCTTAGATGCAAAAAGAAATGCACCATGCAAAGAAAGCTACAAATTGGCGGGAAATTCTCCGTTGCACCGGGGTTCTCTTCTGCAGCAGAAAACTCCACCGTGCAAAGAAGCTGCAATTTAGCGGGAAAATAATTTAGCAGTGCCAAAGCACACACAAAACAAAAATCACAACTTTGGGTTGTGACACTATGAATCTATGGTCTCTTTGGAGCCTTTACCTCTGTAGAGTGGTGCTATAGTTTTTTAGCATACCTTTCACATTTGTGGAGAAGCAAAGATTAGCGATTTTAATACTTTGTAACCACAACTTTACAAGCATTTTCTCTGTCCTTTGAATCATCACTGGGCATTTTAATTTGGACTAATGGATCATTCAAGAACTGGAGTGGCCAACCTGTAGCACAGGAGCCACAAGAGATGCATGTAGCCTCTGTGTGTGGCATCTGGCATATCAGGGAGGGGACAGGCAGCACAAGAACCAGTATGCCAAGAAACACCATAGCAGAACAGGCAGGAAGCAAAAAGCAGGAAGCAGAAAAAAATGAAGAGTTTGGGAAGGGAGTACAGATAAGGGAGCAGAAAGCAGAGTAGCAGATTGTGCAAAGGAAAGGGATTTTTCATATTCTACTCTCTAGATTCTAAAGAGTCTCCGGTATTTACTATTTACAGATATAAAGAAAGAGAACAAATATGCAGTAAATTTTATCTAACAAAAAGGTCCAAGGATACCGTCTTTCTCAACTCCTACTTAATTTACACCATTTCTGGCTGGTCCTCATATAAGAAGGATGTCTGAATACAAGGACAATACATTTACATAAATGGAAACATGCAGAAGTTAAGAATTGCACAGGAAAATATTTACCAATCATCTGGTTCCATTACTAGATTTAATCAACGTATTAGGAGGTTTATGGTTCTTTTGGGGTGACAGTGGATGCAGATGGGATTGTGGAAATGTTGGGCTACAGATGGTTGTGAAAATAATATCTTTTCAATAAGTCAGAAAAATAGATTTTATGTAGATACCATTTGGGAAAGATAATATGGATGGACACAGGATTTGGAATATATATTCACACATGACTTTTTTTCTTTCAGAATGTAGAGGAAGTTATTAAAATTAGGTTTGCTTCTGACTAACTTGAAGAAATTGGTTGAGAATCTGAAGGTGGAAGACTACTTGGGTAAAAATGGACACAAAAGAGCAGGAAGGAGTGAGAATAGTAAAATAATGGCAGTAACCTTCAGTAAAATAAGGAATTTACAAGGTAAGACTCCACGGAAAAACGTAGTAGAATTGGAGTTTTGTTGTCAATGGGCTTGTCGATACAAGATGTTTAATGCGCAAAAGACTAATTCTACAGCACATTAATGTGGTAGGCAAAACTCATGCCAATGTGCTAATGCACAGTACAATGTCTACTACACATTAACGTCATCAAAAACCCATTCAACTGTGCTAATGCACAGTAGTGCTGATTACAGTGTTTTAAGTTAGTACCTGCCAGTACAGACTGTGAGGGGGTTGTGGATACTAACTCTGTCTTCCTCTGCACTCACCCGACACAACTTAGAGGGGAAAGATAATAAGAGGTATACAGTGATGTTGCCCCACGCAGAGTTAGTAACACTACCCAGGTAGTGAATTCTCACACTATAGCTTTATTGTCCAGCAAGGGATTTGGAGCACAGTAAGAGCCTTGCTAATTACATCATTAGAGAAGGAAGCCTGGGCTGCCAATAAGGTAACTCGGTGCCAGGTGCATCAAAGATGCATTGTAATCATTATAGTCCTTGCCACTAATTGTCTTGTTAGAACGGCGCATTCTCCACGTCTTCTGCTTATGGCTTATGCCGGTAGTGGCTCCAGCTGCTCTCTTACTATCTGTGCTGCCTCACTCAGCATTGCTACTTGCCCTGTGGATTTGGGACTCAGCTGAGCTCCTCTGGCCTGCACCTCATCCCTGGGGACCACCTCCCCTTTTCTCCCGACTTCTAGCCAAGCTGCTTCAAGGACCCCTGGCTCTTCCCCAAACTCACCAGAGCCACTGCAGTTCCCAGGTGAATACCTGGCTCCGTGGCTGACCTGCCATCATCCAGAATCCCATAGTCCCATTGTCCTGTGGAGTCACAAGTCTGGCTCCTCACACTCCTCGCTTCTGCATCTTGGTAACCTCACGTATGCACTCTGGTGCCCAAAGGCAGCGTGCCTATGCCCCACCACCAGATTTATACCTGCCGTGGATTGCTAATCACCCAGCCCTTACCCTGGTGTTTAACTCTTTTCACCTGGCAGGGTGCACCGAAAGGTCATTGTACCTGACCTATCTCAGTAACAGGGCTCCCTCCTGAGCTCCTGTTACACAGACACTAAACTTAATGTACTGTAATTACAGTTCATTAATGAATGTGTAGATGCACCCAGTGTGTTGATAAAGGAAATATATGAGGTGTAACAGCCACAGGAGACACAGGCAGACTCCATGAAAAAAACCCCAAAACGATTGGGTCCCTCACCATTACAGTGATGGAAACCCCTAAATATCACATGACCCTCCAATAATTAGATTCTATATATGGAAAAAGCATTAATTTGTTTTAAAATGTACAGGTATAGATTCTAATTATTGGAGGTTTGCACTGAATTTGTCCCTCTACCACTGTGACAGCAGGGAAATTAAATCTGGGAGCACCTGGACATGAGAGCAAATTGGAAAGCACTGATCTTAAAATAAACATACCTGTAGTAACTTGCATTTAATACCCATAAATTCATCCAACTGATAAGGAGGGTACAGAGGCAGGTATGCTTTTCTTTATTGTTGTGGGTAAGTAAAAGAGAAAGGGTAGCCAGAATGGTACTATACAAAATCAGGGGAATTAGGAGGTTGGGGAATGCCAGATTTGGAAAGATTTGTGAATACTTACTTTATAAGTATGTCCTGTAAAGAAACAAATGAGAAGGTGGGGAATACTGCATGTTTCTGATGTTACCTGGTAAGAAGAATGTTAGGAAGGTAGGGCATATACAGGGGAGATTGGAAAAAGCCACAGGTGTTACAGCCACTGGCCTACGATGTGAAGATGGAGAGTTTTTCAAGGGTAAATAAACTTGGGAAAGATATATTAGAATACTTGAAAGACTGTAAGATGGTGATTAATATAATAAGAAAGAAAGATAACATAACAATAGTTGGTGATCTGACAGATAGATGGTAAATGTGTGGAAAGAAGTGACAGATAATAGAGTAAAAGGATAACATATGGATGATGATATGAAATATTCTTCTTGTAAGGGTTTTTCAGCATAAATGAGGTTTGGAAAGATCCGTGGTGCACCCAAGGAAGTGATGTTGGGGCTGAAGAATTTGTACAACATGTATTTTGTGACTGCCCTTCTGTGCAAGGGGTATAGGAAGCAGTGTGTCAATTTCTGAGGGCAATCAATATGAACTGTTACTTAACATATGAAATGTTGTTATATGACTTAATACCCCAAGGACTGGAGACACAGGGCACCTATACATAATCAATGAGGCTGTTCCTATGTATTGTAATTACAGCACATCAGAGCAGACTTGATTCATTGAGTCTGTTGGAGCATGGTAATTACTGCACTTGAGAAGCCTCCAGCATCTTGTGTATCAGTGTTCCCATGCTTAAAAATGGCAGCAGGGGCACTTTAGATATAGTTTGTTTGAAGAGCTTTAGATAAAGTATCCCCCACCACCATTTTTAAGTGTGAGGACCCTGAAACATAAAATGCTTCAGGCATTTTAATTAAAGTGCTCCCCCCTCCCCCTCCAGTCCTGAAGCATGTGTATAAGTTCCCACAGAAACTGAGAACAGTAGTACTTTGTGTGACAGTAGCGATATGGAAGGTGAGAAACCTATTGTTTGTGAAGAGAATGGTTTTCACCATAAGACAGTGTTTGGTATTGGCAATATATGAATTGAAATACTATGTAGATCAAGATGTGGACAAAATGAAAGAAATGTCAGAGAAGAGGTTGAAGAAAGAAACATGGTGGGCTTTTGTTCTAAAAGGATAAAGGGGCAGATTGAAAGTTAGGACTACTTCCTTGGTTGGGAAGTTTTGGGAAAGGTTAATGTGTTAATGGTGAAAAGGAGCATAATAAGAACAAGGTACTGTTTTAGGTGAAGGTTTTCAAGTTTTGTATTAATGTAGTTTGTTTTAGTTGTTTTGAAATTTCAAAAAAGTTTCCCATCAACATGTTTATCCAATATGGGTGTGGCAGCTGGAGCCACTCAGGGGAGCCAGGGGCTCTGGCAGTCTGCCCTGGAAACCCTGCCCCAGACAGAGGACCCCAGGACAGGTAGGAAATTTACCTCAAGGGAGGCTGGAGCTGGCGCAGGAGTGGTATGCAATGCCATGGCACCAGCTTTTGAACTGACTGGCAATTAAGATAAATGGTGCCTGGCTGATGATTTTAGCCTCAGGTGCCACCACAGGAAGTTTAAAAACTCTGGCTAATACTGGGCATGGGGGAAGCAAGCAGAGACATAGCCTAGGGCAGCCTGTGGGCACCCAGACTTCAGGTCATTCCCCCAGCACACTGTCCCCACAGGACCTGATGCGGGGGCAGAGGTAGCAAGGCTGGGAATGCTTCTCTAGCTGGGAGTACCCCAAAGGGGAAGCTAAGGAGAGGCTGTTGCCTTTTGTGTTATCCGTCTTCTTTAGTTGTACCTGTCCTAACAGGGTTGCTGCTCGGAGGACCGAAGCAGAGGCAGCCACAACAAAGGTGGGCATGGTGAAGTCCCAAGCCCAAACCTCCTGAGAAAACAGTTGGCAGTGAGTCCCAATGGGAAAGCTCCAGGAGCCTGAACCAGTGGCTGTGTACCATGGGGTCCCAACTTGCATGGTCGGCATGTGGACTGGGGTGTAGGGGAGGCGGAGCCCCAGAACCATCTGCATTGTCAACGTGAGTACCACCAGTAACGGGCATGAGATAACACCACTGAGCCCCTCCTTATTACATTTCAATCCAGGTGTGGCAGGAGATTGAGAGAGCCTGCCCTTGGGTACTGGGAAGTACACATAGGACATGAGCCAGTGCTACAGGGCTCCTTTTCACAATGGTCAATTGTTTTATAGTTATGCTCAAGGTTGACTTCCTTTAATCAACTTAATAGTTGGTTTCTAATTCTGAGTATATGCTGTTTTGGCAGTTGCTTAATAATAGACAGTGTATTTAATGTGGCTTTCTTGTATTCAAATGTAAGAGGAGGTGGGGTTTTTTCCTCCCATGCTGTTTGCATGGGGAACTTCATCTTGTATTCGAGTAAATATAGTATGCTTTGTAATACCTTTTATTAGACCATGTATACAGTTGGGAAACTGGTTGAATAAGCTTTCCAGCATCAAGAACCCTTCTTCAGAGCTGGGAAAAAATGGTAAGGAAACAAAATCAGGACCTTGTTGTTTGCTAAAAGGGACAGCATTAAAGAAACAAATACAAACTATGTCTGTGTGAAAAAGGAATAACAGTAAAATCCCAATAAGCTTCATCATAAACTCTTTAATAACTTGAAAAAAATACAAACTTAAAAAAAAAAATTAAACAGATAAGTTATAGGAATGAGTGTGGAAGAAGAGCACAACCACATAGGAACAAATGGTCAGGTCTGATTAACCTATAAGGAACTCAAACAGCAATCAGGTGGAATTTAGGCACATACATCATCAAGACTGACCAAATCAACATTACTGAGAGACTGGAAAAACACTTAACCACTTAAGAATCATTAATCACTTTCATCTGGCCCATAAAAATGCTTAGGTGACCATAGGTGGGCAACAATACATGCTGAGAAGTAATTCTGAGCAGTCACTTCAGCACCTCACTTGTCTGCTGAGAATTGGTGCTGAGAAACACATATAATTTTCCTACATCCCTGATACTTGAGGCTTTCTCTTACCTTTCATAGAAACTGGCTGCTGAGAAAGATGTATGCATATCTATACAAAATATAGGTACTGAAAGTGTCTACTTTTTGCCACTAGGCTAATGATAATAGCTTTTGCCCTAGATGCTATTACCCTTGAGTCTTAGGACCTCTTCCCCCTGAGGGGACTTAACTCCCTCTTCCCTAAGTCTGTTCATGGTCTATTGAACAGCTAAGAGACTAAAGTTCATGGTGTCAAAAAGAGAACCAGCAAAAAATGTGACTCTGTAGTCCAGTGAGGAAAGCACTGCCTGGGGAAATGAGTGTCCTGAAATATTACCCTACTAACAGGATGTGATGAACTATGAGGTTTATAGTAATATTTCTCTGTTACCTGTGTTGATTCTGTTGTAACCATGTTGTATGTTTCAATTTCCCCCTAGCTAACTCTAGATAAATTATAGAAGGGGGAAAGATTGGGTTCTGGATGCAGTGAAAGCAGTTTCTGTCCTGGGCGACAGAAGACACATTCATCTATCAGAGACTTGAATAGCTTTGTTAGCATTTCATTAAAGATGGAGATTGCAGGTAACACTCAGGAGTTTCCAGGGGAGAAAGAGAAATAAATATGATAAAGGGTGCAGCAGGAAAGGACAAGCAGGTTGTTGTTGAAGGAGAGAATCTTGATTAGAGACTAGTGCAGCAGTTTTGGGGCTCACACAGAAGTGAAGCAGACTGGAAAGAGAACAGAAGGGCAATCTTTGGGCTGCTCTGGGTTGTGCAGTGTGCACTGGGGACAGAGGGATTGCTTAACTCTTTGGAGGAAAAGGGTGGGGGGGGGGGAGAACATTGAGCTGGGTTGCCTTTCCCCAAATAAATGACTTTATTGAAGTGGGGCTATTGAAACTGCATCTGCTGCTTGGAACTTCAAGCAGCACTTGTTCTTCTCAACATGAGATAAACTCCTTCTCCTAGGAGTGAAACTGGATGATAGCTTATGTCAGGGTCATGGATGAACAGCGAGGATAAGGAACTGAAAGACCAGGGTCTCAGAATGGGAAGGATCCTGGACTTCCTTCACCTCCACTAGAATCCATCCCTGAGCTGACTTGGAGGGCCACTCTCAGAGAACAGAAAAGAGTGGTTCTGACCAAGCATCTCCACCCACCCCACCCACAACCCAGGAGTACTCCATGACACAAGGCAATTTCTATTTTTGAATCAATCATTTTCTAACATAAAATGGGTAAAAAATCCTGACAACAGCAACATAATCCTATGCCAAAATCAAAAAGGCTAAAGACAAAATGAGTTACAACTAGCAATAGGCATAAGGGGCAAAAAAAAATGATCCTATAATTACATAAAGAGTGAAAGAGAGGGACAGAAAGAAAGTATCCATCCATATAGATGGAAAATAGCTAATGTCACAGAAAATACCAACATGTTTAATATCATTGTTGCTTCCAAATTAAAAGAAATAAATTAAAATGAATAGCATAGAAAGTAGGGTTGCATAGAGGTCCATCCTGTTTCTGGCAGTATATTTCCTTATATATTTCACTAATTACCTGGATCAGAGAATAGACTACAATTATAAAATATGAGGATGAAATCAAGATGGATGCCATGTAAAGAGATAATGAAAATTCAGAGTTATTTTGGTTGGAGAAATTTCAAAACTGGTTAAAAATTAATTACATTAAATTCATTACAAACATCTGTACAGCATTAGGTTTAGGAACAGAAAAAATTATAAGCCACAAAAACAAAAGCAATAGAAGCTCTGATAGCTATAGTGGATTGCTAACTAAGTGTCATTTTGCAATGTGATGTTGCAAAATAGGCACATCTCAATCTGGGATGTATTAATCTGAGAACTCTATGTAACACTTACAAAGTAATTCTGCTCTGCTTGATGCTGGTGAAGCCTAAAATGGAGGATTGTATCCAGTTTTGGCACTGCACCATATTTTATGAGGAATAGTTGAATGAATTGTTTTCTGCTTAGTCTTAAAAAGAAAACAGGTATTATGTGACAGCCATCTTCAAATATATAAAAAGCTTACATAAAGAGGGTAGTAATTCATTATTTTCCATGTCCACTAAGAGTAGCAGAAGAATTAAATAGCTTAAATTGCTATTAGGTTAAATATTGTATTATTATTACAAATTATTTAAAAAAAACACTATAAAAAGTGAAGTTTAAGATATCCTTGTTCTTATAGGCATATAAGAACAAACTATGGGCATCCATGGCTAGCAGAGTCTCAGGTTCAGGAGAAGGAGTTCATGGACAGGATTCTGGACTGATTTGCCACCTATGATTTGACACCTATGACAGCCCTGAGTGGCACCAGAACTACCTCCCACAGACACTTCATAACTGTCTGGGCTGAGGTGGCAGAAAAGGCTGCCCCAACTGGCTTGCCATGCACAATTCTGGAGAGTCTTCCTAGGAGTGAAAGGAATGGTGGTCCTGCAGGAGGTACCCCTCAATGCTGAGAGGGTGAAACAGTCCCTACTGTACCTTGACTGGGAGCAAGAGGAGTGGGAGGAGGCAAGAGGAGTGAGGACCCCAGACAGGAGGAGTGCGGCCTGAGGCTAGAACCATACTGGATACTACCCTCCTCCCTAGTCCAATATGCAGCCCCAGCCTTGGTGCAGATCCCCCAAATGATTCTAGGATCGTCCTGGATGGGTACAGGAGTGCTCAGGACCAGGGGGAGAGCACAGCCCAATAGTTGGTCATGCCAGGATTTCCCTTGGACAGCAGATGGTAATGGACCTGAGTACCCCAGTTCATCCAACTGCCTCACAGGGGACCCACAAGAGCTTGTCCATTCCATGCAACTCCTCTCCTGGTCTGGGTTCCTTTGCAGGGAAGCACACCAACCGCATCTGGGATGGGTATCCCCTGACTTTGGTCTCAGTATCACTGTATGATGTGGACCCCAGATATGGCCAGGGGTAATGGTCTAGGGGTTCCGGCAGAGAGACTGGCACCTGGGGCAGGGGACAGGAAGTTGGGATCATCTGAGAGAGCACCAGGGGCCTATAGACTCTGCTGTGGTGCTGCCTCCCACTCTGATTTTGCCTCCACCCTAGCCCCACATCCCTCTTAGGCAGACAGTAGGTCCAGGATCACCCACGTGCTCTGTTCCTACATGGAAAAATCCATGATCTTTACTCCCAAGTTGGGGAATTAGTGTGCCAGTTCAAAGCCTCCTTCCCCACCCCTCTCCTCCAAGTTTCCGTGTTGGGCTGTGCTCATGATCTGTTTCTGATCCTAACCATCCCTCCAGGTTAATTTGTCCCTTTCCAAAACCTCTCCTTCCCCTATCCCTGTCTCTGCTCTATTCCAAAGATTTGCAAGTTTGCATCAATGGGGAAAGAGACCAAGTTCTGACACAGACAACGTTCATTGAGTTCCTTTAATAAAAACAAACAAAAAAATGGCAACTGCAACATTGTAAACTGAGGCACATCTCTTCCTCACATTGCATTCCGCCACATCCAAGGGCGTGCCCGTTTGTGGATACAGGAGGAAAGCTCTCCAGGTGGGAAGGGTTTCATGCATCTGTGCTGGGCATGTAGGACCACAAGAGACTGGAGAAGATCTATCGCTCACTGTCAGGGTGTGGGAACTCAGGGATTCAAAGCCCTTCATCCCTATTCATCTGGAGTGTGACACCAGTCCCTGCAGGCCAGGAGGTAGTTGGTCAGGGCTTTGTGGACCCTGACTCCCTGCCAATATGTGGGCCCAGGGCATGAAACTGCAAGGAGTGGTGGCATGAGGCAGATCACTCCTGGCAGCCTCCATGTGCCACATGTGCTTGGTGCACCATGCCTTGTCTGCATATGATGACTCTTCCCAGGCTTCACTGAGGTCCTCCCCCCTGGTCTCACAAGTACTGCGGAGGACACATGTAGCTAGGACAAGGTGTGGAAAGTTCTCTTTTTTCCACTTTGAGGTGCATACTGAGATCCTGCTAGTGTACCCTGATGCAGCCAAAGGTACACTCAACAGTCATACCTCACCTGCTCAGGCAGTAGTTAAAGTGCTTCTTTCAGCAGTCCAGCTGCCCCATGTATGGCACCATAAGCCAGGGCAGGAGGGGGTAGGCTGGTTCACCACTGATGAAGGGAAGGAGAATGATGTTGCCACCACTGCCAATACTGGGAATCCTAGGAATGTAGTTCACATTCTCCCTTATCTTCATTGGCAAAGATGTGGGTATTGTGGGCTCTGACCACCTAGCCAGTGAAGCTGTAGATGAAGCAGCACTAGTGGTCAACAGTGTCCTGCAGGATGATGGAGAAGTAGCCCATGTGGTTGATGAACTCCTGGGTTCCTTGGGGAGCACAGAGGATGGAGATGTGGGTGCTGTCTATGGCCCCCACATACTAGGGGAATCCCATGCATCAGAAGCCAGCACCACCTCCTGTGGGTTGATAAGGCAGATCAAGTGGTTGGCCACAAAGATCTGAATGGCCAGACACAGCTCCCAGATGACCTCTATGGCCATGGAATTTCCCAAGATGAACTGGCTGGTAATGTAGTTAAGACTGGCAATGGCCACCCACTTCTCCAGAGTGAGAGTTGGCCACATGCTAATATCCAGACATATGATGTGGAAGACCAGCTGGGACACAATGCCCATGAAGGTGTCCTGGCACATGTGGAAGATCTGGAACCAGCGGGATCCCAGTAATGGTGTTTGGAGTGGGTCGGGGGCATTCAAAGTGCTTTGGACCCACTTCGGATGTTTTGGACCTGCTTCAGCCATTTTGAGGCAATTAGAAGAGGGAGGGGGAGCAGGGGAGGGACAGACAGTGGGAGTGGGAAGGGGGAAGAGTGACATCTGTAGGTAGCCAGTGAGAAGCATTTCTCCCTGGCGACCTTTCTAATGGCAGCGTCTGTGGGGTGGGACTAAAAAAAGTATAAAAGCCCCTGTTTCCAGCTCTTCTGTGCCTTTTGCAGCTCGTTCCCTGTCAGCCACTGTGTGAGAGAGGAATGGTGCAACTGAGACCTGCTTGCTGCTTTCTTATATTATAAAGGAGTGGTTAGGATTTAGCTTAGCTTAGTTTAGTTTAGCTTAGTTATTCTATTCAATTTTTAGTAGTATTGCAATTCAATTTATTTCTTTGAATTTTTTGGGGGGGGGAACTTGTTTTGGAAACTTTGCAAAAAGACAGTTGAGTTTTCCCAGCCAGTGTTATCTATCACTGTGCAGGGAGGCACAGATTGCTTAAACACATGCACACATGCACGCACATACACAGACCCAGAATATAGAAAAAAAAAATCACAGCAGAAGAAGAAAGACAGATATTTACAGAAGAACAAGACACAGATAATATATTGAGACACAGGAAGACACACAAATAATTTGATTCACAGCACAAGATAGACCAGGAGTTGACAACCCCTGGCACACGTGTCGAGTGTGGCATGTGAGATCATTTTGCTTGGCACGCTGTGGCCAGCCCCATTTCCAGCTAGCTGCTGCCAGCGGCAGAGCCCAGACTGCTCCCAGCAGGGCTTTCAGCATCCCAGCTAACTGCTGGGAGCGGCCCAGAATGCCGGCTGGCAGCATCTCCCCAGAGCCAGGCCTGGCTGCAGCTGGAAGGCTCCAAACAGCTGTGCCAGGCTCTGGCATCAGCTCCGTACTGGTGTGTGCAGGTGCTCCTCAGAGTGGGGGGGGAGGTAGAGCCTGAGGCAGCACAGCCCTAGTCCCTCCCCCGCTCCCAGCATGGAGGTGATGAGCCCAGTGCAGCTTTTTGTAGCTAGCCCATTGCTTGCTGCAGCTGCCCAGAGCCTGGGCTGGCTACAAACAGCTGTGCTGGGCTCATCACCTCCCTGCTGAGAGCAGGGGAGAGACCAGGGCTGCATTGCCTCGAGCCCCGCCCCCAACACATGCTCAATGGCGTGTCTGTGTGCGCCAGTGTGGAGCTGATGCTGGAGCCTGGCACAGCTGTTTGAAGCCTCCCAGCACCACCCTTTTGCCCTTCTTCCTGCTGCTCAGCCTGGCACCAGTGTGAGTATACCAAAAGGAAAGTCCCCTGGTCCCTTCAAAGCCCTGCCACCCCCCTGGCACCAGGAATGCTGAGCACGCTGGCTCAGGCAATTCTGGGGACTAAGGGGGAATCTTAGTGCTCCACACCCCTCGTTTCCCCTAGACCAAGTTGTCCTCTGGAAAGCACCACCTCAGAGGAAGCTGAGATTGTGAAGGCAAGTGGCTCAGCTGAAGCAGCTCCTCCTGATGTTCAGCCTCAGCCTGCTGTGAAGGGGGAAAAGGCAGGATCCTCTCCCTCAACCAAGTAATGGGGGAGTAGTATAGTGTGGGAGGTGACAGATGATCCCAGGTTTGCCATCTGCCAGCACTGTCGAAGGCATTTGAGCCATGGCAAGGACGTGAGACACTTCTCCATCATGGTCATGCTCTTGCATCTGAGGAGGCACCACCCCCTTGCCCTTCTTCCTGCCACTCAGCCTGGCACTAGTGTGTGTGTGCTGAAAGGGAAGTCCCCCACTCACTTCAAAGCCCCCTTACCCCCAAAGCAGAGTCAGGCCACCCTGGACCAGGGGAGAAAGGTGGACAGAAAGGGAGCATGTTTGCAAGGTGTGCTAGATAACCCAGAGCACTGGGAAGATGCTTGCTCTGGATAGCCAGCCCTTCTCCCTAGTTGAGCAGTCAGGGTTCAGGTGGTTTGTAACACTTCGGGCCCCATTTTACAAAGTGCCCGCACTCCCACCTTTAGCAGAGTGGTGGTGCCATCCATGTATCAGGCATGTAGGGAGTACTTGAGGGAGGAGCTGCGCAAGGCAGGGCCACAAGTAGCCTTGCACTTTACCTCTGACATCTGGAGCTGCCAGGGTGGTGATCATGCCTACCTCTCCCTCACGGGGCACTGGTGCACTAAGTCAGTCCATTGGTGGGCTCTACTGCAAGCCGAGGTGTTGGATGAGTCCCACACAGCAAGGGAGATTATGGGGGCCATGAACTGCATGGTGCAGGAGTAGCTCATTGGGCAGGCCAAGCTCATCCACGGGGTCATGGTCACTGACAACGGGGCCAATATGGTGAAGACTATCTATCATGCCAACTTTGTTGGCATCCGCTGTGTGGTACGGGCTGTACCTAATAGTGAGGGGTGCCTTGGAGGGGGACAGGGCTGCCAGTGATGGTGCCACCCCCAGTACTGCTACAAGCCAATTGATTTCAAAATGCAGGAAGATGTTGGGCTACTTCCACTGCAGCATCAAGGGGGGCAAGATGCTGTGGGAGAAACAGGCAAAGCTCATCATCCTGCAGCACAGAATCATACAAGATGTGGAGATTCGGTGGAACTCCACATACCTGGTGCTCGAGAGGCTGGTGGAGCAACAGAAGGCCATCCATGAGATGGCCTTGCATGGGGAGATAGGGATCAGCGCCCCCCTGAACAAAGCTAAGGCAGGTACCATCTCCCACATATTGGTGTTCCTCAAGCCCTTCCTCAAGGGCACTGAGACCTTTAGCACTGGCAATGGCCTCCTCAGCCAGGTGATCCCCCTAGTAAGGGAACTGGAGAACCAAATGGAAAAGTTCCAGGGGATCAGTGTTCCTGGCTGGGGCTGGCCGCTGTCACCAGACATACAGGCACTGCTGAGGCGGCTGAAGGAGGGCATCAGGAGATGGCTGGATCCCTTGTGGTCCAGTACGGTCCACATGATGACAGGCATGTGTGACCCAAAGGTGAAGGGGAGCATGTGCACTGGCAGCCCCAAAACCCTTGATCACTTGACGCAAGTGCTGCTGAACAGTCAGGGAAGATGAAGTGCAGAGGTGAGGGGATGTGGAAGCGAGGGATCCACTTTCCCATGCCAGAACTCCCAGCCCCAGCCCCAGCACCAGAACCAGCACCAGCCAGTCTCCTCCATGCCAGCCACTGCCAATGGGGCTATGGGCATGGCTTCAACACTGGGGTCCAAATGTACCAGACCCCAGCCTCGGGCAGGTAGCGCTGAGGCTTTGGTGGCTACCTATCTTGCTGAGGATGTGGAGCCACTGGACTGCGACCTCTTGGCTGTGTGTGACAGCCCACTGCACCTGCTTGAATCCTACATTGGTGGAGCAGCTGGTGTTCCTAAAGGTGAACCTCCCGCTGCTGGGGTTTCCCAAGCTCCACCTGCAGATGGACCGAGTGCCACCCTTCTCACTCCGTCTGCACCAGTTGCCTTTTCTGAGGCTTTGAAAAGCCAAGTTATGTTCCACTCTCAGCTGAAAGGGGCACTAACTACATGACCAGCCAGCAGGGGAAGAACATGTCCCTGCTGAGCTCATTCCCCTGCCAGGACGACTTGGAGTTTTGGGGTTGGTGCTATGGGGAAGGAGGAGGCCCCAGGTCCTGGTCCTGACCCCTAAAACTGCACCCTGCCAGGGTAGGGAGGCCTGGTGGGACTGCTGGCCCCTGCACCAATCTTCTTGAAACTTGGGAAACTTGGCAAGCTTTGTGGCCTCAGCAAGAGCTACCACCCTTGCACTTTTCAGCCCGCTGCGCCTTAATATACACAGGGTCATTTGTGTCACAAGTTTTGTCTGTCAGCAGCTTCACGTGCAGTTCCCCCCAACCACTGCACTGAACTTCTTGAAACTTGGCAGTCTTTGTGACCTCAGTAAGAGCTACCACCCCTGCAGTTTTGACCCCACTGTGCTGTAACACATAGACGTGATAGAAGTTTTGCTTTTAGAAATTTGGGGTGCAGTTCCCCCCAAACCCCTGCACTGATCTTCTTGAAACTTGGCAGGATTTCTGGCCTCACCAGAGGCCACCATCTGAGCCTGTTTTCAGAATCCTGTAGTGTAACATACAGCCGTGACATGAGTTTGGCTTTCAAGAATTTGGGTTACAGTTCCCTGCAAGCACCTCCCTTAATCTTCTTGAAACTTGGCAGGATTCATGCTCTTAGAAGAAGCTACCATCTCTGCAAGTTTCATCCAAATCCTACAAAAACCAACAACGTTATAGATCTTTCATTGATTCCCCATTAAACCCTATGGCCAGATTTCCAAGACCATTTCGAGGTGGAAACCTGGTCCGGAGCTCTGGATCATATTACGGCCATCTGAAGTGGCTGGATCTGAAGCCAGATCAGATCGCTGCCAACTCACACAGCACTACTATCTACCAGTAATTTATTAGCTGGGTTTTTTTTACACATTATTGGTTTTAATGATGGAATACATTGTAAATGATATATTTAAGCAAATGTCATATCAAACCCACACTCTTTTCTCTATATACAAAACTTGTTTTCAATTTAATAATTCTAGTTGGGTAGAAATTTCAGACTTTAAGTACCAGAAAAAAAATGGTTCTTTCTCTCTCTCAAAAAAAGTCTACCTGTTATTGTTCGGTAATACTGAGGCATTAAGCAAAAAGTTTTTTATTGAAATAACATGAAACATTAATGTGAGGCATCAAGTACCTTGGATAGGAAAGGGGGGAAAAAAGATATAGTGAGTAACTGTTATGTGTTCCCTTCATCCTATTATAGTTGTTGGCAAGACTCTTTAAAAAAACTATTTCAAACATAACTCATAATGTGAGACTGGTATTTATCTCCAGGCAAACATGCAGGAAACCCTTGTGACATTTATCAGGAATGGTTAGATCTCTGCAAGATTGCTCAGGTTAATTTCCTGTTTTTGTATAAACTCAGCTAAGCTGACATTCAACTTTAATGACAACCACCACAGCTAAGTCTCTGTAGGTTAAACCTGTGATCTTCTTTTTTGCTCCAATGAACAATACTCCAAAGAAGCATCATTCTAAGCACTTTATTTATTTATTTGAGAATCCTGACATAGCAGATGTAACATTCAACCTAGATGTTAAGGGTGGGGATGGGGGGGAGGGAAAGTGAAAGTAATGGATGCCAATGATGATAACATTTACACGTCTGCTGCCTGCTTTATAACTTGACTATTGAATATTGTCCACATTATATCAATAATTTAGATGTTTGAGACCTAGATTATGTAACTGGTTATATCAAGGAAAGTTTTCTACAGAGATAATTAATAGGTATAAAAATTCTAGAGATTCTGACTCAAGAAGAAAAATTTGTGGTCAAGTTATGAATCAGATGTCATTTTATACTCTATCTATGAGTTAATGTACCTTGGGAGACCCTAAAAGTATATTATTAGTAGTAGTAGTAGTAGTAATAATAATAATAATAATAATAATTACCATAACCCTATAAAATCTGAAAAGGCTCAAAGAGAAAGGCAAATGGAGGCTAAGAGGCATGCCCAAAAGTTTTGGTTGAAACTTTGTGATGATATTGAGAAAGCAGCTGATACAGGTGATAGCCATGGAATGTGAGAAGACATCAAATGAGCAACTGGTCCAGTCAAGAAGAAAACAGCTCTGCTGAAAGATTTAAATGGAAATGTCATTACTGATAAATAAAAATAAGTCAAACATTGGATTGAACACAATGGATTTCTATACTCCAACGAAATTGAAATCAAATACAAGAGCTCAAAGGATTACCACAGTTTAAACTTATGATGGATTCAAACAATGAGCCTACATTAGAAGATTTGTTAAAACCATTAAATCAATTCCTGGGAACAGGGTATCCAGGAACAACTATTTGCCTGCTGAAATTTACAAATGTGCCAATGATGAATTATTTTGAAGTCCTCATGATATTATACTGCTCTGTTGGAAAGAGGAAGTGGTACCACAAGATTTCAAAGCTGCTCAGTTGGTACAATTATACAAAAACAAAGAAGATTGAAGTGACTGAGACAACTATAGAGTTATCTCCCTGTTGAACATCGTCAGAAAAAGTATTACTTGCATAATGCTCCCTAGTATGCAATCTCTAGATGAAAGATCTACCCTAAAAGTCAATGCAGTTTTCAGTCAGGATGCTTCACCATTGACATATTTTCAGTCAAGCAACTGCAAAAATGAATACCACTTATACATAACTTTCATTGGCCTGACAAAGCCTTTGATACAGTCATACAGGGCCTTTTTACTATTCTGAAGATATTGGGTTATCTCACCAAACTGTTGAACATCATTCACACATTACATCAAGGTATGAAAGTGACTAGTGTAAGTGTAATGAAAAATGAAATCACCTTACCTGAGAGAACAAGGTCCCAGAGTGAACTCAGGCAGGCAGCAGTATAGGACAGAAAGGCTCCTCAGATACCATGTGATACAGGTCAATTAAGCCCTCTCTGGGGGCAGCCATTTTGAAAAAAGGGAAAATGGGTCCTCAGAGATCCTAAGTGCAGATGAAGCCCACTCTGAAGGCAGCCACCTTGAAGAAAGGGAGAGTAGAGAGAAAATCCTAGAGGCTGAAGGAGAGCCTGGGCATGTGTCCTGGCCTCAGAGCTGCCAGAGCCTGAGGAAAGCATGAGCTATGCTGTGGGCTGGAGGGGTAGAAAGCCCACTTTCAGCACCTCTCTTCCTCCTTTTCCGCTGAGAACCCTGCCCAAGCTGTTTGGAGGAGCACCTGGCCCTTCTGGAGACCCCCTCCCCCCACCCCCAGTGAGGAAGACTATTCTCCAAGCCCCTGTGTGGCATCAGGGGACTAGGAGGGAGGCGGGACAGGAGAGAAATTGAGTTCTGTGAGTTCTTGGTAGAAAGCAAAACTAGAGGATGTTACCCATCTTTACATAGGGCAGGGCCCCTGTGAGAAAGAGCTAAGACCTAAGGGATGACACAGACTTTGACTACCTGGCAAGCAGTTGTGTTTGAGTGTTGACAAGGGAGATTGCTAGAGTTCCAGCCCAGACCCTGCTCCCTGTGTGGTAGGAGATGAAGGTCTGGGAAGAGCAAGGTATCTTACAGGACTTTCAGTGAGGAAGCACCTGCCTGCAGCACAGCAACCCCTGGGGCATGCCACGCAAAACCCTCAGAGCAAGTACCTGCCCACACTTCCCACAGGAGGGTCACAGAAGCAGCTCCACCTTCCTGGGTATCCAGTCCAGGCTACCCATGTACACATATCATACAAGGCCATCACCATGTACAACATTATTGACTGAAGGTATGAATAAGTTTCTGACAGTTTATCAGTTGTGTATTAATTATTTCCCTTTTCTTTAAACCACTGTTAATAAAGTGTATATAGTTATAAATTGTATGTTGTTTAATCAATAGTTCATGGAGACCAGGTGCTTTCCTGGGAGGGGCAACTCCCTCACTTCAGGAGGGTGGGCAGGTCCAGGCTGTGGACATCTTCAGGGATACAGAGTTGGGTTCTGTATTTGTGGGTAGCCCCACATCCAGGGTTACATAAGAAAACTAATTATCAAGCACCTTTGACAACAACAGAGTGAAACAGGGGCGTTTTAACCTCCATGCTTTTTAACAACTACTTTTCATTCCTTTCATTGCTTCTTTATGTCATTACCCAATGATTGTGTGTGCGCTTCGGCACTGCAGAATTATTTCCTGCCACATGGAGCTTTCTTTGCACGGTGCAATTCTCAGCTGCAGAGAGAAAACCCCGGTGCAAAGGAGTTCCCACCGCTCGCATGCAAATTTGTGTCCCACTATTGGCTGTTTCTAAATTATTCCCACGTGGTGGCTAGCGATTGGCTTGCTAGCCGTATAAGAGGCTTGAGCAGTTTCTGCCAAAGTCAGAGATCTCCGAGAATCTCAAGAGGATCCTGAGAACCCCGATTCCGAGAATTCCGGGAGAAATCCGAGAGAATTCCGGCAAGGAGTCCACGATTACCTCGTGGACTTCTACGTAAATCTCGGACCGAATGGTGGTTTGATCACCCATCAAGAGTCTCTCCCCATCACCGGATGATCCTTGACGTACCCCTGCCCTGCGCGCTCGTTGAGAGTCACAGCACAGACTCTCGTATCGGTTTAAAGAGCTCTCACCGTTTGAGTTTTTCTTCTTTTCTTCTTTTCTTCTTTTCTTCTGTCTACAACTGTAACCAAGCAAGTTTTCCTGCCTGCACCACGACCATCTATGGGGTAATTAAAATAATCTTTAATCAACCTCCACGGGTCAGTGCCTAATTCTAGTTCACCATGCTGACTTCCCCGGCCCATGTGCCCGGGCTTCTGGCCACAGCCCCTCGGCCTTGACACTTTATGCATTCACGGACAGCAGTGGTGGTATTTACCTTCAAATCATACTAGATGGAGGCTTGTTCAACACTTCAAGAGAGAAAAAAGCACTATGAAATAACTTTTCTGAGAGATTTCCTATTTATGTATAGCATGGTCTTGGTTGCCTGCAGTGAATCTTCCCTGCAAAATCTCCCAGGCAGATTTTTTGAATCATGCAAGAGCTTCAGGATGACAATTAGTTGCAAGAAGACTGTGATCATGTACCAAGGGGTAAAATAGCCAATACCTGATATCACTCTGGAGGACAAATATCTTGGTCTTGTTGACGGTTTTTTCTACTTGCATTCTATGCTCAGCAGGAATCTTGACCTTCAGATTGAACTAACAGTATCATAAAAGCAGCTAAGAATTTTGGGTTATTACAAAAAATATTCATGGAATAACAGCAAACTATTAGCTAAACTGAATGTATGAACCTACAAAACTTATGTTCTGTCATCCCTGCTTTATGGTTCAGAAATGTGGACTACACATGCTAGGCATATCAAGAGACTGAACAGCTTCCACATGAGGTGTCTGCATAAGATCCTGAAAATGAAGTGAGAAGACAGAATAAAAAATACAGAGGTATTGGAGTGCACAGGACTGACAAATTTGGAAACAATTATCAAGAAGAGGAAGTTGCCATAAATCAGTCATGCCAGGAAAATGGGAGGAGACCATATCACCAGTAATTATTTCATATAGCAAGATTTGAAATGGCTCTAGAAGTCAGGGTTACCCTCTATGGCAGTACCATGATGTGTGCAAAAATGATATGAAGTTGTTCAACATCAACATAGATAACTGGGAGTGCAGAAAATTCCATCTGATCTGGAGGGAACATCTGGCACTGGGTGCAGCTCAACATGAAACAGCTTTGCACCAGAGGATGGAAGCAAAGTAAAAGAGAAGAAAACAACATTCTGTAAACTTGGACTGCATATGGATCTGTGAAACTTGTAACAAGACATGTCAGTCTCAAATTGGATTTGTCAGCCACAAATGGATTCATCAGGCATCTGACTAGACCTCTTACATGTACAACATGATCCAGACAATCAATGATTGTCTACTGAGTGAAGGGAAGAAAAGGAGGAGTTGCACTTTATGTAAAAGAGCTCTATGATTGCTCAGAGCTCCAGTATGAAGCTAGAGATAGGCCGGTCAAAAGTCTATGGGTTAGGGACAGAGGAGAGAACAACAAGGGTGATGGCATGGTAGGGATTGACTATAGACCACCAGACCAGGAGGAAGTGGTTGATATGGCTTTCCTCAGACAGCTAGCGGAAGCTCCATGATCACAGACCCAGGTTCTCATGGGGTATTTTAGTCACCCTGATATTTGCTGGGAGGACAATACAGCAGCGTACAAGCAATCCAGAAAGTTTTTGGAGAGTATTGGGGACAACCTCCTGGTGAAAGTGCTGGAGCAGCCAACTAGGGGCTGTCCTTTTCTTGACCTGCTGCTCACAAACATGGAAGAATTGGTGAGGAATGTACTAATAAATGGCAACTTGGGCAGCACAAGACGATTGAGTTCAAGTTGGAAAGGAAGGATGGAGAGCAGCAGAGTAAGGACTCTGGACCTTAGAAAAGCAGACTGACTTACTCAGGAAACTCAAAGGTCAGATGGCCTGGGAAGCCAGTCTGACAGGGAGAGGAGTCTGGGAGAACTGGCTGTACTTAAGTCTTATTGATAATGCAGGAACAAACCATCCCAATGTTTAGGAAGACTACAAAATATGGCAGAAGACCAGGTGGCTTATCAGGGGACTCTTCAGTAAGCTAAATCACAAAAAGGAAACTTATAAGAAGTGGAAACTTGGACAAATGACTAGGGAGGAGTATAAGAGTATTGCTTGGGCATGCAGGGATGCAGTCAGGAAGGCCAAAGAGCAATTGGAGATGCAGATAGCAAGGGACAAAAGGATAAAAAAAAGGGTTTCTACAAATATTTCAATAGCAAGAGGAGGGTCAGGGAAAGTGTGGGTTCCTTAATGAATGGGGAAGGCAACCTAGTAACAAGGATGTAGACAGGGCTGAAGTACTCAATGCCCTTTTCACCTCAGTCTTCACAGGCACAGTCTACTGCACCTGTCAGCACAGGCTGGGAAGGAAGTGAGCAGCCAACCACAGTGAAAGAACAAGTTAGGGACTATTTAGAAAAGCTGGACATATACAAGTCCATGGGGCTGAATGAGATGGACCCAAGGGTGTTGAAGGAGTTGGTTTATGTGATTGCAAAGCCATCAGCCATCATCTTTGAAAACTCATGGCTATCAGGAGATCTCCCAGATGATTGGAAAACGGCAAACATAGTGCCCATATTTAAGAAAGGGAAAAAGGAGGATCCAGGGAACTACAGACCAGTCAGCCTTATCTCAGTCCCTGGAAAAATCATGGAGTAGATCCACAAGGAATCCATTTCTAAGGACTTGGAGGAGAAGAAGGTGATCAGGAACAGTCAGCATGGATTCACCAAGGGCAATTCATGCCTGACCAACCTGACTGCCTTCTATGATGAGTTGACTAACTCTTTGAATGGGGGGAGACCAGTGGATGTGAAATACTTTGATTTTAGCAAGGACTTTGTTATGGTCTCCCACAACATTCTCACAGGCAAGCTAAAAAAGTATGATTTGGATGAATGTAAAATGGACAGAAAACTGGCTGGTAAATTGGGCATAGAGGTTATTAATCAATGGCTCAATGTTTAGTTGGCAGCCAGTATCAAGTGGAGTGCCCCAGGGGAAAGTCCCAGGGCCAGTTTTGTTCAATATCTTCATCAATGACCTGGAAAATGGCATAGAGTGCACCCTTTATAAGATTGCAGATGACACCAAGTTGGTGGGAATAGTAGATATGCTGGAGAATAGGGTTAGGATCCAGAGTGACCTAGACAAATTGGCGAATTGGACCAAAAGGAATCTCATGAGGTTCACACGGACAAGTACAAAGTCCTGCACTTAGGATGAAAGAATCCCATGCACTGGTACCTACTGGCTGGGCAGCATCTCTGCAGAAAAGGACCTAGAGGGTACAGTGGGAAGTAAGCCGAATTTGAGCCAACAGCATGCCCATGTTGCCAAGCAGGCTAATGGCATACTGGGCTGTGTTGGTAGGAGTGTTACCAGCAGATCAAGGGAAGTGATTCTTCCCATCAATTCAGCATGGATGAGGCCACATCTGGAGTACTGCATGTAGTTTTGGGAACCCCACTACAGAAAGGATATGGAGAAATTGGAGAGAGTCGATTGGAGGGCAACAAAAATGGTGAGGGAGCTGGGGCACATGACTTCTGAGGAAAGAGACTGAGGGAACTGGCCTTATTTAGTCTAGAGAAGAGAAGACTGAATGGGTATTTAATAGCAATCTTCAACTACCTGAAGTGGGGTTCAAAACGGATGGAGCCAGACTGTTCTCAGTGGTGGCAGATAGCAGGAGAAGGAGCAATGGTCTCAAGTTAGAGCAAGGGAAGTTAGCTCTTAGTAAGAATTTTCTCATTAGAAGGGTAGTAAAATACTGGAACACGTTACCCAGGGAGGTTGTTGGCTCTCCGTCATTGGAGTTTTTTAAGACCCAGTTAGACAAGGCCTTGGATCTAGTTGGGGATGGTCCTGCTTTGAGAGGAGGGTTGCACTAAATGTCCTCCTGAGGTCCCTTCCAAACCTAATTTTCTATGATTCTATGAGTCGAAGAATTAATGGCAGCAATATTCACAATGGCTGCAAAGCCCCTGAAGATAAGAGTTAAACTCACAGCAATGAAGTAAAAAATGGGTAGGTTTGCTAAAATAAGAATTTGCTACTCATTTATATTGACATGAATTGCTGGAGTTTGGTTTCCAGCATGTTTCCTCTGTCACGTTAATATAAAGTTGTTTTTAATGAAAGACCAGGGCTCTGACATAATTAATTTATATTTTCTATAGATAGATGCCCAAAAGCTTTTAGAGTTTTAAATCAATTTATTACTAGAACAAGGAGATACCCCGTATTATCTGTGTACAGGAAGAGAGAGTGATATTCTTTTTTTTTTTTTTTAAGTCTGGTAAGCTAACAATCTGAAAGTATCACACTGCATGCTGGTTTCAGAGTAAGTTGTATACTTAGCAAGAATTTTAAATAGCAAATGTTAAGCCACTAAAAAATCCAGCAGTAACCTGTATTTTGCCTTGTGATGAAATGCAACTATTTTTGTTGTGATTCATTTTGTAGGTTGGGATAGTAGCACCATGTATACTTACTGATTATTACCTAACACTTGCATTTGATGGGAGAGGGGGTGTTGGGCCCTTCTTTCAGATGTTCATAACTTTGTAAAAAAATACCATTTGTTAGGAGACAAGATTTTTGTGATATTTTTACTGGACTAATAGTACAGTTGGAAGGGCTCTTGGACAAGCTTTTGGACATCAGGTCCAATATAGTTAGCCTAGTCAAAGATACCACAAAAAATCCTTACATCTTGATATTTCTTAGACCATCATAGCTACCAAAACACTCCAAATCCATTTGAGTTGAAAACTCCTATACTGGAAATCTACCTCATGATGATTTTATTGTATTGATTTTTCTTGGAAAAGTGTCAGTCATAAATGTACAACCATTTTCAGTAATAAGGCTCAATTGTTTTATATAAATTATATATAATGTATATTTATATACTGCATATTATATAATGTATATTATATACATTGCTTTGCCTGGGTTAAAATATTCTGAAAATCTGTTTTACATTAATTATGTCTGTGCCTCAATTCTCCATTGCTAAAATGGAATACTTCTGTCCCGTTATCTCAGAGGAAAACTATTATGACAATAAATTCAGTAATATCTTTGAAGCTTTCATATACTTGAGTGAAAAGCCTCATACAAAAGTGCCTGAAGAAATTGTTCTGTCTACAGTGAAGCATTTGATTAGTGCATTTTAAATGAGGCAAACCATATATTTAACAATTAGGATAAAACTGAACATGGAACACACTTAATGAAGAATTTTATGTAAGTTCACGTAATGAACAAGGCAGGCAGCTTTAATTATGGCATTTGTTGTCATTTGAGATTTTGGCTGTGTGACCTTAAAAGTGTTCATTTCATACATTGTTTGTAGTTTTTATATTTTATAGATTTCATAGACATTAGGGCTGGAAGGGACCTTGGAAGATCATTGAGTCCAGCCCCCTGCCCAAGGGGGAGGAAGTCAGCAGGGGTCATAGGATTCCAGCAAAATAAACATTCAAATTTCTCTTGAAGGTGTTCAAAGTAGATCCTTGAACCACCTCCGGCAGCAGGCTATTCCAGACCTTGGGGGCTTGAACAGTAAAGAAGTTCTTCCTTATGTCCAGCCTAAAATGGTCTTGGAGGAGTTTATCACCGTTCAACTTTGTCATCCCTTGGGGTGCTCTGGTGAACAAATGTTCCCCCAGATCCTGGTGAGCACCCCTTATAAACTTACAAACAGCCATCAGATCACCCCTGAGCCTGTGCTTTTCCAGGCTGAGGAGTCCCAAAGCTATCAGCCTCTCATCATAAGGTCTGTTGTCCTCACCTCTGATCATGCACGTGGTTCTTCTTTGGATTCTCTCAAGTTTCTCCACATCCTTTTTGAATTGTGGAGCCCAAAACTAGATGCAATACTCCAGCTGTGGCCTCACCAAAGCTCAGTACAATGGGAAAATGACGTCCCAGGATTTGCTTGATAAGCATCTATAAATGCAACCCAGTGTTTTGCTTGCTTTAGTAGCAGCAGCATCACATTGATGACTCATGTTCATCTTGTGGTCAGTCATGACCCCCAAGTCCCTTTCATCCATAGTATTAGCTAGTGTAGCACTGCTGAGCCTATAAACATGCTGAGGGTTTTTCTTCCCAAGGTGGAGAACCTTGCATTTTTCAGTGTTAAGCACCATCAGGTTCTTGTCCGCCCTTTTCCTGAGCCTGCCCAGGTCAGCCTGGATCACCCTCCTGTCCTCAGGTGTGGATGCTTTATCCCAAAGTTTGGTGTCTTTGGTAAACTTGGCCAGTCTGCTTCTGACTCCAATGTCCACATCATTAATGAAGATGTTGTATAATATAGGTCCAAGGACAGAGCCTTGAGGGACTCCACTGGTCACAGGACACCATGACGATTGACTTCCATCAACCACCACCCTCTGGGTGGCCAGTTTTGCTAAGAGGTGATCATGGGATATCATTTGCATATGCAATGCTTGGATAAATATTCTCAAATTTTTACCATAATATTTGAAATTCCATACCATTCTTATCTATACGAAGTTTGGATAACACTATTGTGGAGCCTGCGCCTCGCTCCGCCTGGCCTATCAGGGTGTTGCCCCTCCCCCCAACTCACCTGCCATGACTTGGATGTACTCAATTACCTTCAGAGGGGTCTCCAGTGGAGATCTTTATCCTGGGTGGGGCCTCCCGATAGACGGTGTTACTCACGGTTATCGGACGCGGTGATCCACGGGGCTCCGCCTCCCCTACACCCCGTCCACACGCCAACCGCTGGGCGATGTCTTCCAGATGTTGCCAGGCCTAGTATGATGGCCTCTGACCGGTTCCCCGGTTCCTGGTCGTCCTCCCTCCTGCTGGGAGGGGTTTCTCCTTTCTCTTCCCTTATAGATAATACTCCTCCGAACCAGGGGGAGCTGGTGGGTGCTTCCCCTGGTTCCAGCCCCCTCCTGGGGCCTCTGCTGTCTCCCCTTTCCTCCCCTCCACAGGGCGCTCCCCTGCCTCCTGGGCTTCTGCCGCTTCAGGACGCAGAGAGAGTGCCTCGGCGTGCACTCTCTGACTGCCTCTCACTTGGCTGCTTGCGAAAGGCTTCCAGCTCTTGCCTAAACTGCCTGCTTGAGACCCGCAGGCGGGGTCCTCGCCGCTCCGTGCGAGAGCCTGCAGCACAGGCAGCACACCCGTACTCTCTCTCCCTGGCTCTCCTCCCTTCCCTGTCCTGCCGGCATTTTTAAATCTTCCCACAGCGGCCGCTCTGGCCACTGGGATTGGCTCAGCTGTTCGCCGCTCAGGGAACAGCTGTTGCCAGAGCCGGCGTAATGGCGGCTCGCGCGGCTGCAGCCGCAGATGCGGCTCTTCCTCCCGCTGCCCCTCTGCCGGTATGTATGCCCTTCTGGGGGCTTGCTCTCGGGGTCTGGGGTCTGTGGGTCCCCTCTTCTCTCCCTCACTCGCCTGTGGGTGCGCTTCGCTGCCACAACTATTTTTTATGTATATTTTCTTACTTTTTGCACACGCAGATTTAATTAAAGAATGATGCTTCCAAAGCTGAGACGTTAAAAGGGTATGCTATGGAATAATGGAATATATTAAAGGTTATATCATCTCTTCATTTCAGCTGTACTGTAGAGACTCTCTTTTCCTAAGAAGCACCTGGTTGTTGCAAAGTTCTTCCATTGATAAGCATTGTTCTGTTAAAGTTTAAGTTTCAAGGACCTTGAATTATCCTTCAGTTGTAAATGCTTCCCTCTCTGCACTGGTTACATTCCTGTCTCATTTCTCTTTATAGAATATACAGTGGGGGAAAGGACAGGCTTTTTACCTTCAGTACTCAGTATGACAATATTAAATAATACTGTACCAGTGAGAAATCTTAACAGTTCTCACCACCTTTTTTGATGGAAAAATATCTTTCCAACAGTGACTGAACACCCTAGAAAATTTCCTACAGTAGAAATATTTTTATATGAACTTCTTGCTAGCATAAAAACCTGTAACAAATGTTGCTGTCATTGCCTACCATTTTGGGATAGACTATGGACAAGTTTGGGTTTTTTTTCAAAAATGAAACATTCAACAATTCAGAATGTAAATTAGAGATTGCTGCTTATTCCCAAGGTAAAGATGATGACCAATTACATTCAGATTACAATTGTCCTAGTAATATGAAGATGGTCAAAATAGTTTCATAGTTTCACAGATGTTAGGGCCGGAAGGGACTTATTACATAATTGAGTCCTATTCCCTGCCCTGGGCAAAAATGAGTGTTGGGGTCAGATGACCCAAGCCAGGTGTCTGTCCAATCTCCTTTTAAGCACCTCCAAGGAAGGGGACAGCACCACCTCCCTTGGAAGCTTATTCCATATTTTGGCAACCCTCACTGTACAGAATTTATTCCTAATGTCCAATCTGAAATTGCTCTCTTCCACTTTGTGGCCATTATTTCTATTTACCAGGTGCCTTGGTAAACATTGTATTCTTGTAAACATTTTAAAATATTTCTTGCTGCCCCCCCCCCCCCGATGAGTTTGTAGGCGGCCATGAGATCACTTCTCAGCCTCTTGCAGAGGCTGAAGAGGTTCAGGTCTCCCAATCAGTCTACATAGGATTTTTTCTGTAGGCCTTTAACCAGAAGAATGCCCCCCCTCTGAACCCTCTCCAGGCCATCCACATCCCTCCCAAAGTGTGATGCCCAAAAATGGATGCAGTACTCCAGCTGCAGCCTAACCAATGCCGCGTAGAGGGGAAGTATCACCTCCCTAGATGTGTTTGTGATGCACCTACTTATGCAAGAAAGGATGCAGTTAACTTTACGTATTACCTCATCACACTGGTGACCCATGTTCATTTTGGAGTTAACTACTACTCTGAGATCCCTTTCCGCACTTGTGCTACTTAGAGTGGTACCTCCCAGGCTATAGGAGTGTTGATGATTCTTCCTTCCCAGGTGCAACACATGACACTTATCCTTGTCAAACTGCATCCTATTCTGTTTGGCCCATTTCCCCAGCCTGTCCAAATTAGCCTGGATTCACTCCCTGCCATCTAGTTTGTGTACGTCCCCCCATAGTTTGGTGTCATCAGCAAACTTGGACAGGGTGTTTTCTATTCCCTTGCCCAAGTCACTAATGAAGATATTGAATAGTACCAGTCCCAGGACACAGCCTTGGTGGACTCCGCTGCCCACATTTCTCCAGGAAGAAAGTGACCCATTCACCGCCACTCTCTGGGTGCATCCCATAAGCCAACTTTATACCCACTGGACTGTGTAATAATCTACATTGCAACTGTTTAGTTTATTTATAAGAATTGGGTATGACACAGTGTCAAAGGCCCTTTTAAAATCTAAGAAATAACATCTACCTCTATTCCTTCATCCATGCATTTTGTGACGCGGTCGTAAAATGAAACCAGGTTAGTCAGGCAGGATCTACCTGCTATGAACCCATGCTGATTACCCCTTAGCATCATTTTACCCACTGGTCTCCCACAAATGTGATCCTTAACAATTTTCTCAAAGGTCTTGCCAAGAATAGAGGTGAAACTAACCAGTCTATAGTTACCCGATTCCTCCTTCCTTCCGTTCTGGAAAATTGGGACCACATTAGCCCTTTTCCAATCATCCAGGACCTGTCCTGAGCACCGTAAGTGCTCAAACAGTTGTGCCAGCAGCTCTGTTATGACTCCATCTAATTCACTAAGTACCCTAGGATGAAGATCATCAGAACCTATTGACTTAAATATATTCAACCTCTTCAGGTGCCCCTTTACTAGGTCAGGTCAAACAGTTGGTGGGTTGGTATCTATACCGGGTTTACCTAAGGTCCCAGCTTCTATTTGTATTCGTGTCCAGGAACATGGGTGCAAACAAATCATTTAGAAGCTCCGCTTTGGCCATCCAATCTGTTACCAGTTGCCCTAGTTCATCCTGAAATGGCCCTAAGTTACCCTACACCTTCTTTTTGCTTCCTATGTACTTAAAGAATTATTTTTTTCTTATCCTTAACTTTTGCTGCCAGCCTAAGCTCCATTTCCATTTTGCCTCTCACTGTTTCCCTGCAAGCTTGAGCCAAGCGGGTATACACTTCCTTGATGACAGCACCCTGCTTCCACAGCCTATAGACCTCTTCTTTTTCCCTCCAGGCTGTCCTGGATTTTCCTGCTCCACCAAGAGGGTTTCTTTGCTTTTTTGCCCCCCTTTATGTGTACTGGGATGGTCTTTTTCTGTGCCTGCAAGATTAGTCCCTTGAGAAATGCCCACCCTTCCTGGACTCCTATCTCTCCAAAGCTTTTATCAGTCAGTCCCTCCCTAACTAATCTCCTGAGCTTGTTGAAGTTGGCCTTCCTGAAGTCTAGCACTTCTGTGCTACTAGTTATCTTCCCCACCTTTCTCCAGATAGTGAATCCTACCTATAGGTGGTCACTCTCCCCTAGGTCACTATTCCCTAGGTTTAAATGCTTTCCTTTAAACTGCTGCTAGTTTTTTTTTGTTTGTTTGTTTGGTTTTTTTTTTGGTAAATAGATATCAAGACACCCCTAGTTTGTCAGGTCTCCTAGTAAGAAGAAGATATATCCCTCACCACATCACCCAGTGGCTTCCATGATAAATGAGAAATATCTATCTATCTATCTATCTATCTATCTATCTATCTATCTATCTATCTATCTATCTATCTATCTATCTATCTTCATCAAATATCAAGGAATTAATTTCATAACTATGTTGGTGTAGGATGGGATGAAGGGGAGGAGTTTTGTGTAATCAAAATGGTGACAGCAAACAGTTTCCTTGTTCTGACATTCTAACCTGCTCTTCCAGCATGTATGGCACACTCAAAAGAAATTCCAAGCTTCCTTCCAGGCCCATGCTCATGAACAATTCATATACATTCTGGTGGCTTTCTGCTTCTCACAATAGTGAATAAAAACACAGCTGAGCCCATGTGCTAATTATGGCTAGGTAAAGATGTTATACTTGTTGTGTGTTAAGCATGCAGAAAGTGCTTTACAGCTATAACAGAACAAATGTTCAAAGTACATAAAGCATTTTTCAAATTTGCTCTAAGAAAGAGACCCTGCTCTAAATTAACCCTGGATGGAGGTGGTATCAGACCAAGGTGCTTTTGGTTAGAGCACTTGATCAGATGTCTGTATGGCATCCCATCCCAAGTCAAGATAAGGCACATTTCCCTGTTACATTTCCAGGGGCCCAGTGGCTCAGCCCAACCCCTGGGCTGTCAAAGAGAAGAGTCAGAAAAGACTGTCTACAATCTGCACAGCCGGGAGGTGGGGGGGAGGGTTGGGGAACAGAGCTCTGTGCCACATGGGGCACCCCAAATTGCTGGGTGGGGTCTCAGAAGGGGGTAGGCTGGGTTGCCATGGTGTGGGGACTCCCTCCCTCAACCTTCCATTTCCAGCAAGGCTGGAAAAATGAACTAGGCTGTCTCATGCTGCAGCTACTGGCTGCAGTTTTGTCAAGAGCCTGGGGCAGGGGAAGAGAGCCTCCCCTGCCACACAGGCATGGCTTGATCACCTCAAGACTGATGCAGAAATCAGAGAAGGGGCTGTATGGCTGTGGGGGCTCTCCTCCACCCCAACCTCTTGACACCTGCAGCCAGAAACCATAGCACAAAACTACCTCCAGATTTTGGATGTGCTAGAAACTGGGGGTAGGGAGCCCCTCCAGAAGACCTGACCAGCAATCTGGGGGGTACCCACATGACACAGGGTCTCACTCTTCCTCCTTTACTCCATAGCTGCTGCTGACAGTCACCAGCTGCTGGGGAGGTGGGGATTGGGAGAGGGTCCACTCTGGCAGCCTCCTGAAAGGCATGCAGGAAAGCCCTCCACCTGCTGGTCTTGGCCAGAGCAGGCAGGATTCGAGCCTCCTCCCTCCCCCCCCCCCAACAAAACAGCAAACATCTTTTTGGTTTGCTCCCTAATTTATAGCACTTTAAGTAAAGTATAATAGAACACTCCACCAAGTGCTTTTTGAACATCTGTTCTTAGCCAATATGGCCACACTTCTTAGCCCTACTTAGCTTTGCCATGCAGCTCAGTGCTTTGGACAGCATGCTTCTATAGTTTATCTTACTCAATAAAGATTTTTTTCACCTCATTAAGCCAGTAAGTTTGATTAGCTTTAACAAAATCTGGAATTGATGGCAATCATTATCACTTTCCAAAAACCAAATCAATATAAAAAGCCCAC
Organism: Alligator mississippiensis; assembly: GCF_030867095.1. Lineage (NCBI taxonomy): Eukaryota > Metazoa > Chordata > Crocodylia > Alligatoridae > Alligator > Alligator mississippiensis. Next base: position 89,547,350 of record NC_081824.1, read on the forward strand.
AAAACAAAACCAAACAAACAAACAAAATAACCCCAGAAACAGAACCCCCCAAAAGAGAAATATAAATAAAACTGAATCTACCAAATAAGCAAAAAATGATACCATGCATAATGATTATATTTAAATATGATTTAATTTTTGGATGGTTTAAGTATACTAAGACATACAGTGCACTTTTTCTCAAACATTATAAGTTAAGCTGGGCTTTATCTACATTTTGTAAGAATTTGGTAGCCACCATCTATGCAGAATATGTTGGCTTGGAAACGGCATTTAAAGGTCTGGTTTTTTTGTGGAGTTGGCTTATATGATGGATATATTCATTATAAGGGTTCAAGATAGGCAGCAGGGGATAATTGATTTGTAAGAGCCTGGGTTTCATACACAGAGTTCCATATAGCCCTGGAGGCAGACAGGCTGTTTAGCACAACAAGGCCAACAGATGGACAGCCTGAGAATTGAGGGGGGGCATCCCATAACATAAGATCACAACGTTCAAGGCAGACTGGTTGTCTAACACAACAAGGACACACAGCCTGAGAAACAAGGAAGTATGTACCATACTATCCCATAACATGAGATAAGTGATACCAGTTACAAGGCTCCAGAGCAGCAGGGGGGCTGAATCCTGATTTTTAGGGAACAGACCAAATTAGGAGAAGGCCCAGAAGGCTACATGGATGTGTGACCACAGAGAGTCAACCAAACAGAGATAGCCACAAATGAAATTCATCAGGAGTCATCAATAGGAAAGGAGAATAGAAAAGCAGAGACTTGAGATTAACACAGAGTTCCTCCCTGTCCCCCAGGAAGGGTCCCCGAGGCCACCATGAACTAAGGACATACCAGCAGCCTGTCTCATGTGCCCCACTGGTGGGTGGCTGTGGGCATTCCACTTCCAGACTGAAGACTGCTGACACCTAAGAGAAAGAGCCTCAGAGTGGAGCCTGCGTCCTGACTAGATGTACTTTGACTCTGATGACAGCCCTAGGATTCCTAGATATAGAATTGCTTGATTGTTTGTGTTTTTCTTATCAACGTGTATCAATAAATGCCTATTATCGAATGGAAAGCTTATGGTCAGTCTGTCTAAGGACAGACATTCAGAAAGCCTGAGCCTGAATTTATTCAACCTTTGCAGGTTAGTCTAACCAGTTTCCAACCATACAGACAATCCCTCTGGACTAAGGAAATTTAGGCACATGCCTGCAGTGGCTCAGGCTGGAAGCCGGGGTGCGGGGGTGCTAAAGCAGGCCTCCCTGCCCTTCCACAGAGCTAAACTGAGGTGGGTGTGGCCAGGCCCTAGCAGGGCTCTGATTAGGGAGGGGTGTGAACCCCCACCCTACCTGAAATCGCAGGTTTTTCCCCGCTCGCTGCTCAAGGGGCAGGGCTGCAGCCCTGGGCTAGCACTCTGAAGCAAGGTGGGTGTGCAGTGAATGTATCTGTTGATGATACAGAGCTTTTCACTTTCCCTCCCTGCTTCTATATACTGTCTTCAGCAAGCTGACAGGCAAGCAAGCTGGGGCGGGGGGGGGGCTGCTATCAGTGCTTATCCCCCTTATCTCAGTGTTTTTTGCCCCAATAAGAAAACAACAGAGAGACATTACCAGCTATCTGTTGATTCATCACAGACACAGCATGTGGTTTGTTGGATAATACATAGACACCTCAGCAAAGGCAAAGGGGGAGCAGGAATTTGTGTTTAGTAGAGAGTGGTGAGGGGGAGGGATGGGAGCAAGCAGCTCTTCTCAAACATTTCCAAGGAAGGACATTAAGCTACCTGTTTATTAGCTCCAAAAAGCCTGTCTGCCTTTGTCTCTCCCACAGCAAGGACTGTAGCCAGCATGTGGTCTGCTAGCTAACCTGGAGGTGTCTGCCAAGGCAAAGGGGCAGGGGGAAATAATCCCTTTTTATCATGGAGAAGCCAGGGGGATGGGCCAGATCTGATGTGAAGCAGAAAGCCCCACCCAGCCCAGAGAGAATGCTGAGATGCTGGGGGTGTCTGGGTTATCTCAAAATAGCAAAGGGTCTGGGACAGACGTTGTATAAGCCGGTTTGAGCCAAATCATTTAACTCTGATACTACATTCAACCGAGTTTATCTCAAACTGGTTTCAGCCATTTTCAAACTGGTTCGTATGTGCTGAACATCTGTTCTATTACAGTTTTACACCAGTTTCTGATCACTTACACCAGTTTAAGTGTAATATCTGTCCCTAGCCTCTGAGGGTTGTGCTCGCCCGGAACAAAGTTATAAGGACGGGTCCTAAATCTAGTGTCAACAGAAATTAGGTGATTTTTGCTATCATAGTTGGTGACTTTGCTCCTTTTTCAAAAATAAAATGAAGGGATACAACTGAATCTGCATATACTTTTACAAGTGAATGCAGACTCCTATATGACAATCATGAAAATGAGACTTTCATTGTAAATAGGGCTCCAGAATTTTAGGCTATGTTGTGAGAATTATTATATCTATGCAGGAAGCCTTAACCTTATGTTAATTATATGTTCCTAATGGTTTGGGTGGCTTTATTTTCTTTATCATTTTTGTTTAAATGGATGGAAGATTCAGGAAAGAAATCTTTTTTTTTCTTCTTTTTTCCTCTTCATCAGTTCTAGAAGTTAGAGCTCTTAGTGAAATACAGTATTCTAAATCATGTCAAGTGGACAGCAAATTATTCTGAGTCCTCTAACAGAGAATGGAAATGCAATCAGGAAAGTAACATAAGAACTTCTATATCAAGTCAGAGTCATGATTTCAACATTTTGTGTTCCTTCAGATGCAGCAATAATTTATGTGAACAGACTTCTCCTACAGTGGAGAATATCTAAAAGAAATAAAAGAAAGACTAAGTGAAATGTACTTTGGCAAATAAAACACACTAGGGTATAAAGTACAAAGGGATAAAGATCAAATCACCCCACAACATAGAGCCAGAACTCAGGTAGTTAACTGAAATGCATATAAACAAGATCCCCTGGCTTCATACTTTTCTTCATCATCACCTGTCCTATCATAGCTATTCTCTGAAAATGTCTACACAGTGCTAAGAGGGAGGATATTTCCTTATCATTTGAGATGAACTTGTCTGCTTCCTTTACAATTGCCTCACATGGCCTGTTCAGAGCAAAATTAATGTCAATTGTTTCTACACAACAATCCCATAGATTAATTTAAGCCAGAGGTTGGCAACGCTTTTGGGCAGAGCGCCAAAAAACCTTCAGTTGTAAGATGTTAGTGTGCTGGGGTTAGCCCAAACCTTGACTTGTAAGATGTTAGTGTGCCAGGGTGGACAGTGGGGGAGTCATGAGTGGTCCAATCTTTATTGTGGTAACGCAGCCCTGGCCCCTTCCCCATCATCCATCCTAAGGCACACATGCCAAGAAAAATGCCTTCACATGCCACACTCCCTGTCCCAGGGGTTGCCAAACCTTAATTTAAGCCAAAACATTCATTAGCATTTAAATTACAGTAAGAAAAACTAGAAATGACAGATAAACAAAAATTAAAGGGAGATAATTTTATAACCACACAATAAGTATATCTGGAGATATCAAATAATTATGTAAGATCTTGGGGCCAGAGATAGACCACACAAAAAAGACCAAATCCCCACAGCTTTGTGGTTAAGGTGAAGAGACACTGCGAAGGGAAAAGGCTAGGATTCTTGTCATGCTTCTTTCTGCCTTTTATGGATTTTAGAGTAAGCAGTCACTAGATAAAATAATAGAAATAATCCTGAGAACAGGGTCTGGAACCTAGATTCTTCCCTCTTGGGGGAACGCTCAAACCACTAAAGTACATGTGCATGCATGCTTCTTGCTTGCTTTTCTGGTCTCCTGAAACTAGCTTTTTCTTCTTTTTTCCTTTTCTTTTATTTGATTTTTCTGAACAATAGTGCAGCTTCAAATGAAAGGTCACCATCTAAACCCGAAGTCAGTTGTCATTAGGGCACTCTCCAAGTAAATGGTAGACGTGGGTTTGAACAACTTCTGTTGATAAGAAAATTTAACCCAGGTTTCCCATTTGTAAAATTGTAAAATTCTTCATTAAGTGTGTTCCGTGTTCAAAGCCAAGTAGGGATAAGAAGTGTGGCCATATTGACGAAGAATGGATGTTCAAAAAGGACTTGGTGGAAGTGTTCTAACTATTTTGCTTTACTTAAAGTTGGCATTAGGGCAGCTTACAAGCAAATGGTAGATGTGGATTTGAATGACTTCTGTTGATAAGAAAATGTAACTTGGGTTTCCCATTTGCTAAATGCTTTAATCACAAGGCTATAACATAACACATATCCTTCTCAGGCTACAATAAAAAAGTGATTCCTGTTCAGTTATGACAAATAATACTTCTAGGTGCCTACCTTGAGGAATGGCTTCTAGAGTCTGGCTCTCAAGTGGATGAAAGTGCTTTTCTTGCAACTCTGAGACAATTAAAGGTATGGACATACATACCTTTGGAGAGTTTCAGAAGTGGAGCATCTGATTTCCTGGACTATGCAGTGGCTGTTACATTCTAACCATTACATCTTGACAAGCCAGGAGAGCAGAACACATGTAGCAAAACTGCTCCACTTCAACCCTGGATAAAGCGTGTTAAAATAGGTGCTTTTTACTACATGTGTATTGTTCCCAGCTTGTCCATGCATAGCTGTTAGAAAGTGACAATTCCTGCACTGGTTAGAGCAAGGTCTCAACTTCCTCTTTTGAAATTACTTCAAATGAATGTGTGTCCATACCATACGTTTCGGAGAAGGATAGAATTTCAGACACATCCCCACACCTAGCTTTTCATACCTGAAAAAAACTTTCTGCTCAATCTCTTTCATCACTCTTGGAGCAGTCCTCATGCAGTCTATAGGGAGGCTAGTCACTTAGGGCACCTGTACGCGTGCAGTGAGGCTGCTTTGATGTACTGTAATTACAGCATGTTGAAGCAGGCTTGATTCAATGAGCTTTAGTTAAAGCACCCCTGCTGCCATTTTTCAACGCAGGGATGTTGATACACTTGACACTCTAGGCACTTTAATTAGAGCGGCTCTTGGAGCTGCTCTAATTAAAATGCCCACAACTCCCAGAGCACATGTATAAATACCCTTAGTTCTGGACTTTGGATTCAATTTCAGAATCCAGACACATAAAACTTAAGTGTTGTGAGGCCTAACTTAGAGGCACTTACATTCTTCTTTGGATAAGAATATTTTTATCTATATGTGCTCAGTATTTATAAGACAACATGGTTAGTAGTGATTTTGCCATCTTGTACTTGACTGATGGTCCCATGTCACTTTGTTTCAATTCACCTGCTAAACTCAATCAGCCATTTAGTAATAAATCTTTAAAGCCTTGTAAGAGACATGTGTGAACAAATCACATTATTTATTAACAACATATCTTAGTAAAATCTGTGTGCAGATTGCAGACCTCCTGCCCACAGCTTTGAAAATGTTCTCCTTGGGGCTGTACCAAAAGAAAGATTGAGTGCACTTAATGTGTGTTCCTCTTGAGGCTGAATTTATATCAAGCATGAAAATTTTTGCAGTGCCATACACACTTTTAATCCTTGTTGTTACAGGTATCATGTGAAAGGTCTCCCAAGGCTATCTTTGCATTTGCGAAAGACAACAGGATCCACGCAAATGTTTTAGAAAAGGTAAACACTTGCAGACATAAAAACCTATCCAATGTTAAAAAAGTTAAGATTACTTTTCAAAATGTCTCATTTAGAGAGAGAGAGACAGAGAGAGAGAGACAGAGAGAGAGACAAAGGGAGGTAAATTACTTTTATGTCTGAACACAGTACAATGAAGGGTATCAAGCAGATGAGATCCTCTCTCATCCAGTCTTGCCCTGTACAATAATCATGTTTCCATTCAGATCTATTTACCTTAACTCTTTTCCTTCCAATACCATCATTTTCTTCCTTGACCATTTACATGTCCAACTTTTTCCATTGTCACTACTTATCTTCTCTTCTAATCTTTCATTAAGACCCCATTTTATTGTTTTTCCATGTTTGCTTCCTGAGTCTCTCTTTATGACAATGTAAAGTATAGGAAAAATATAGTAAGAGTAACACTAAATCATGTCTTTTCTGGTCCATTCAGTGAGGGGCATGCATGTTTTTATTGCCATTTAGAAAAAAGGCTTTTCAATTTTAATTTAGATAAACACACTGTATGAAATATCTAAGGAATACTGAAAATAGTGAGGCAATGTTATATAGACATATAAGTCAAATAGTTTTAAAAGTCACCAAGACATTTAAGTATTTCTCTGGAGAGATGACTGTGAATATGCATATATATTTGCTGTTAACAGGTTATATATGTGGGAGCATGTAGATAAATTCATATGCAAATTTATCTCAGAATGCCTATAAAGCAAACATGATCTCCATACATATTAATTAGACTGCTTCAAAACTGTTCAATTTCATTAGGCTTGACATAGGGTAAATGATATTGTGCCTATCCTATTAAAATAAATATGATTCAATTTTTATATAAACCTATGTTAACAATTTCTTCCTGTAATTTATATATGCATTTTTATTAAACTAGTTATCTTTAGCAAATGGTGTACATAGAAGTCTAATTTTATTAGGAATGGGAACACACTAAGATAATCAAACTTACCAATTCTACTCTTTTATTTAACATAGTTTGCCTCTCTAGCACTACTTATTAGAGGTAATTTATTAATTGCATTTCTGTGGTAAACCTTAGTTCATGTAGTGCAGCTTCCATCTTCTTTTGAGAGAATCTTAACCTTATAAGACTCCAGCTTTAAAAACAGTTTAGGCTGAATGCTGAACAAAATGTTAACGTAAAATGTATCATTGAATCAGAATGGATTTTATTAACAAAGAACTGAGGCTACTACAGTATTACAGGGGCATCTTCTCAGATGGCCTGGTTGGTTAATTGGCAAAAAGCCCAAAGCAACAGGAAGACATCATATATAGGTCTATCATCAAACAAAGAAACAAACAAAGGATTAAGTAATATGGAAACTGAATTTAGGTATGCACAGGGAAGATGAAGCTTTGAGAAAAGGTTATTCTCCTAAGGGGAGGGAGACCATTTAGAAGAGATATTCTCTAAGAGAAAAATCTGGAACTGTGTTAGGTTCCAAGAGTTCCTTGCTTTTCTAAAAAAAATGACTATTGTATATATCATATTTTTAACTGGCCTATAGGCAGATTCCATGGAGTACCATAAAAAATTTGCACCATAAATGAAACATGCTTCATGCATTTAGCAATTTCTCTAAGTACCCATTTTACTCCATCAGCTTAATCACAAGCCCAGACCAAGCCCCCTACTTGAAATGAGTGATGGCAAAATACATGTTGTCCAACAATTTGCTTACTTGGGGATCTGAGTGCTTGTAAGAAACCATCAGGATATAAAAGATAAAAACAAATATGCAATGGACTTATCAAGAAAAGAGCAGCAGGTGGCTTTTTTGTACTGGCATGGGGTATGCTCTATTTAATGAGTAACAAGTTATCCATTGCATATTGAAGTCTTCTGGTAGACTGATTGGTTTGTAAAACATGCTTAAGTTTGTATAAAATGTTCAGATCATCTGTTTTTATCAGGAAGATAGTAGTAGGCAACCATTGATCATTCTGGATCATAGTGTATATATGCAAGATTCCCAGAATCTTTGACGCATATGCCTTGGCAGGAGTGTGGAGGAGTGGAGGCTGTACAATCCTTCCATCCCCTCTTTAGACCACTGAGACTCCATGTAAAGACCAGACTAAGTGTGCACATTCAGTGCCTTGATGGCTGTAGTTATATACACAACCAGAAATGCAACCCAAGTCTTCTATGTGGCAAACAAGGATTCTATCACTGAACCACAACAGCAGCTTAGCAAATGATTAAGAAGCAAAGCATATGTTGAATTCCATTAGGAACTATGATTATCCAGAATTCCTTTGAACAGAACTGAGGTCCATTATCACCAGAAATCCTAGGTTTTTACAGGGAAAAAAAGTGGAAAATCTTCATATAAAAAACACAAAAATCTCCATTTTTTGCAACCTACTGAAACCATGGTGGTATCTGTGGCAAACAGCACCATTTCTGCTCTCTCTTATTTTTGCCATGGTTTTTGTCTCTGTCAATCAGTGGCACACCTCCCTCCCTGTTGCTGATTGGCTGAGTGGCAAAAAACAGGCCTACAGCAATGTTTCCTTTTCTCTGGCACTTCCAGCAATGGGCTTGATGTATCCAGTAATTCTATTTAGTGTGAACAGTCTATGCTCATTTTTTCCTTTGTTTCTGTGCTCCTTGGTCTCACCGGGCACCTCTACACATGCAATTAATGAGACTGAATAAACTCTGGCACAATTTGTGCTGGAGTAAATTAATCTGGGCATCACCTTCTACAAATGTGTTTAATTTCACTAGTTTACTGCGCTATAAGAAAATACATGTGTCTGATGGGACTATCCTATGGAAGAGTAAATTAGTTTAGCACACATGTAGACAGTGACACTTTACTGAACAGCAAATTAGTCTACTCCATAGTAAAAAACTTATGTAGATGTGCCCACTGACTTAAACAATGCACCTTCCAGTCCAGACAAAATTCTAGGGAGTCCTGGTAACCACTACTTCCCCCACCATCTTGAATATAAGAGTTGACTCAGTCAATAACTTTTTTCTAAATTTGGTCATTATGCAACCCTGCAGCAAACTGATCATGTAGGACATCACTCAACAGTTGTCCAAACTGATAGTTATCAAACAACTTTCTTAAAGTAGCCACAAACCATCTAACTTACTCCTCACTCTACTGAGTTTGATGGTGAAATCGGTAGAGTTCTGAAATTATTGAAGCTAAGGGGGAAATATTATTTCACTGTCTCAATAATTTCTACATAAGTGGCTTGCCCCAGACAAACTGGAGACAAAAGGGTGTATAGGTTCTAGAACCCATCACTATCAGCAAGGTTGCAACCCACTGTCACTTTACAAATAGAGTTGCAAGGAACAAACTTCAAAACATTTAAGACACTATACCTAAGGACGGCCTTTCAAGGGTGCAGGGGCAAGTTATCATGGTACAACAGGAGAATGAGATGCAACAGGAGACCAGCCTAGTTAAATATCAATCTCTTTATTGAGTTGAAACTCAATAAGGAATCTTCAAAATGTGGAAACTTGGTTATATCACAAGATGATTGCATGGGCATATAGGGAAAAAAAAAATTAGAAAGGCCAAGGAATGCTTTGAGATGTAACGATAAAAAGTGCCATAAAAGTGCCATAAAAAAAGGATTGCATGAAAGGGATTGCATAAATACCTAGGAGGACTTTTCTACATGATTACAGCAAGAGCTAAGGGCCCTTTCTATCCTATATAGATACATGATGAAGTCTCTTTCATGCATCTATATAGTAATATAAAAGTCTATTCTTACTCTTTTGGATTACTTACATTGTGGCTTCAGGCACCGATACAGATGAAGATCCCATCCTCATTGCCAAAAATGTATTTTGTGGCTCCACGGTGGTGGGGAAGGTTGATTAACCCAGGAGAAAGAGAATACAATGCAGTTATGCTGCTGGTAACCTTTAGGTCCCCATTCAGAATAATGCTTTGAAAAAAAATATTGTGCCTATGGAGACACAAAAAGCTTAAACCATTTAAAGAAGCAGTACCACAAATAGCTTAGGAACAGACATTACACATATATAAGTATGCATGATTAGAAATTGGTTTAAACCTGTAAGAGAACCGAAGTTCAGTGTATATAGGCTGGTTTTAAATAGCTGAATTGGTTTAAGATACACTTGGTTGGATCAGACTTAACTGACTTATGTCTATCAAACTTCTGTCCCAGATCCCCTCCAGACTTGAGTTAGGTCACAATCTCTCTGCATCCCAGGATGCATTGAGCCCCTCACAGGATGGTATGGCTAGTCTTCACATCAGCTTGTTTGCTTCAGCCCAGCTGGACAGCCCTGCCCCTAGCTGTCATAAAGCTGAGGCAGCCACCCCAGCTTCTCTGGCTATGGCAGAAGAATTGGGGGGACAGACCCCCAGCCCTGGCTCCCCGCAGTTGTGGTCTGCGCAGTGGAGGTGTGGAGAGAAGCTCCTGGAGGTGAAGGCTTCCCCCACCCCCACAGCTCCTGAAAACATCTCAGAGCCAACCCCTTGCCAGTCCCCCAGCCAGTCATCTATTGGGGGGGGGGGAAGGCAAGAGTGGGGAAATGAGTCCCAGCCCCGCAACTGGGGTCTGCACAGGGTGTCGGGGGTGGAGAAGCCCCCTAGGCAACCAGAGCTCCTGTGGCTCTGCTGGGCTGAAAAATCCCCAGACCTGCCACCTTACCATCCCCCTGCCTGTTAGCCTTGTTGGCTTCCCCCCGCTACTGTGCAGATCCTGGCTGGGCGGGGCCTGGGTGAGGGTCCATTTCTCCCACCCACCCACTTGCACACAGCAGACAAGCAAAAGGTTAGCCAAGGGAGTGGGTCTGGGGCATTCGCATCCTGGTGGGGCTGCACTGGGGTGGAGAAAGTTCCCCACCTCGAGGGCTTTCCCTCTCCACCCCATGTGGAGACTCTGGCTGCAGGGGCTGAGGCAGGAGTCCATTCATCCCCCCTGCCCACCCACCCTGTGGCTGACTAGCAGGGGGCTGGATGGGGGGTAGAGAGGGGTAGAGTGCAGCCCGGAAGAGCCATGGGGGCTTTCCCCACCTCAGGGCCTCTCACCGCACCTGCTGTGCAGACCCCAGTTGGGGGGCCAGAGCAGGGGTCCATTCCCCCTTCCACATATCCGCTCCCTAGCTGACAGGCAGAGGGCTGGCAAGGGGGTGGGGTGTTTGAAGCCTGACAGAGCTGGGAAGTGTACACAAGTACCACCCTTGGCCAGTGCAGGCATCTACCTGCCCTGACCAACCCATAAGTGAACATGTATTCTGTTTGATAACAGTTCAATATACTCATCTTAAAGAAATCTCTGTAGATTGAACCAAATCCTCCTTGAGCTTGTTAATTGTTAATAAGGGCTAACACACAATAAATCACAGTATTGCTCACTATGGACATCTGCTGGCCAAATAAATCCTATCTACTCATTTTCCATTTGGCACATCAAAGGCCAGCAATTAAGCTGCATAGGCAGCAGAAGATAGGCCCTAAGCAGCCTGGGGCATATGTCTTAAGGTCATACTCAACTCTTCCATCTTACAAGAGCTTGAGAACAGAAGTGGGATGCACTGCTCAGGGCCACTCAAAGCCATTTGTGTTATCTAGTCCAGTGGTTCTCAGCCTTTTTTTGTACCAGGACTCATTTGTAAACATTGATAGCTAAATCTGACCCAGTGCCCCTCATTCCTGACCCTCTGCCCCCTGCCCCCAGGTCCCAGCCCCAAGATGGGTGGGGCAGGGGTTTGGGGTGGGGCAGAGGGAGCTCCAAGCAGTCCCTTGAAGGCTGAATCTGTACACACCTGCAAGGGAAATGCCAGTTTCCCATGTTTTTCTCCTTTAAAGGAGAATCTATTTTTAAAGTTTGTTCACAGCCCTTTAATATATTCTTGCAATGCACTTTTGGGTTGTGACTCACGAGTTGACAAACACTGATCTAGTCTGCTTAACTGCTCATCTCTTTTACACCTGAGTGGCAATGAACTGGAGGGTTTGGTGGGGGGGGGGGGTTGTTGTTTTTTGTTAGCAGAAGACCAGGGTTGGGAGGGAAAGCCCTCAAAGGGAAGTTTCCAGTTAAATCTCTCTGGCAATTAACAGTTGGCTTGTTCTGGTGTAAGAATAGCACATTCTACCCCATGATAGGTAGGACCAAATGGCCTAACACTGTGAGACACTAGAAAGGGGTCACAAGCAGCAAGCAGCCATGAATGTTATTTTTTTTTTTAAAGTGGTATGAGGGGGAAGAGCTCACATCCATCTCAGCTTAATGTAACTTCAAAATTGTTCACACAAATAACCTTAAAACTACTGCCAAGGGTAAGATCTTCACTAAAAAAGAACACAGCTCCTCTACAGTTCTATCTAGTGATTTCAGGTCCAGTCCTGAGCGACTCATTGATATCCTGCCATCATCAAGCCTAATGGCAGCAAAGTGCACATTTAGGACTAGGCTTCAACACTTCCAACAGCTCTGTGGCAGAACAACAATGAACCCTCCTGAAGAACCCTATTATCAGTAAAACAGGGCATGAATATTACCTGCAAGTGTGCCCTTAAAAACCGAGCTGCATTATTTCAACAAGTGTTGTGAAGATTGACTACGTTTGATATATGCTATTTTACTTCAGCACTTTCAGGATATGTAGAGAACACAGTGTTTTATTTTTAGAAAGGTTATTCTATGCCTTTTTTATGCTCTTCTATGGAGAGAAGATCATAAGAAAACTTCAAAGGTCACATACCCATGTCATCGCTGAAGCAGCTTGTGAAACGGTGATCAAAATGGTTTATTCGATTCTTTTCATAGCAAATTGGCCATATTCCCAATATGATTTCTGTACAACAGTCAAACATCAAACACAAACAGCAGAATGTATTAAATGCTTTGAAATATCACATTGTAAGTCAAGAGATGGTAGAAATTATAGTACTGACTTTAGTATTTACACTTAGTGATTGCCCCTGGATTACTGATACTCACATAAAACAGAAAAGCCAAATTGTTTCTTTTACTAGTCAATACAGTGTGAAAAATCAACACATTACCCACTACAACTCTTTTGTAAAATCACTTTATCATTAAAAATTACATTCTGTGATGTGAACACAGACAGTACCTGTTTCTATGATTTTTATATCTCATGTGCAAAAAGTATTATAGTGACCCCACCCCCCAAGCTTTTTTGCAACATGACACGTGTGACTAAATATGTGAAAAAGAATCAACTTTTAGTTCTCCCCTGAGCTTCAGTCCTACTCATTACCTGAAACAAAGAAAACCTACTGGCTGCTGGAACCACTATTGAAACTGTATCAGGAAATGATGTAGGGCACTCGTGTCCCCTATTATCCCCAGTGAAAGAGACTAACTCACCACTTTTCTGTTTGGTAATCTTCCCAGGCTAGAGTAATGGTTTCATTCATGATGGTACTGATCAGCTCCTGGTTCAGTCTTTAACTTCAAGATATTTTCATAGTTGTTAGGGTAGGAAGGGATCTTACAGAACATCAGGTCCAGCCCCCTGCGCACTTGGGCAGGAAAGACTGCTGGGATTTCTTGAAATGTTATTTTCTATATCTATATATGATCTGATCTGATATGATATGATATAGATAGAAAAAGAGTGAGAAAGAAAAAGAAAGAATGTTTTTGAATCATGAGGTACTATCTCTTTTTCCCCAGTTGGAAATATCAACACTTCTCTGTACTGACTGGTCTCAAATATAATAAAAATAAATAAATAAATCTCTGGACAGAAATGCTCTTAGCATGGCTGATTTAGTGTTACTTCAAGCACACAGGTCTTTTTCTCTTTCCTTAACACATCTCATATGATGGTAAAATAAATTGGTATGAAAACAAATTGCTTTGAGGGAAACTCTTCAAACAACTTAAAATGTGTTTTGATGCACTCAATTTCTTCTCTTCCACTTTTAGACACTCAGATACATTTCTTGAAGGACAGGAATAAGATACTCTGAGCTTTGTTCCACTATTTATCTTTTTCATCATGTAAGTTATCTGTTCCTAATTTAACTTAGAAGGATATTCATAGAGGAATGATTATAACCAGGAGACTGCCCTAGATTTGAATTGGATCATTTGTATCCTGCATCATTTGTTCCTAAAATTTTTTGACCAAGAAACCACTGCCAACTCTCAACATTTCTGACTGAACTGGGTAGGTCTTCCTCACACTTTTTGGACTTGCACTGGGTAATACATTACCTTTTTTTTTTTTTTTTTTTTTTAATCCAGAGAATACGAAAGGAAGATATTGACAGGCAAACATTTTAAGGAGTCAAGGAGATAGGTGCAGGGGGAGTCTGGGTTCTGGGGCCCTCCACCTCTAGCTGCTAACAGGCAAAACTTGTGACATGGGTGCTTGTGCATCTGTGTCTGTCTTGGGGCACAGGGTGTGTGTGAAAACTACTACACGCCTTCCAGGCCCTGCTGCAGCCACAAAGCCTGCCAGCTGTGTCGGTCTTAGGGCACAGGGGGGTGAAAAAAACTACTGCAGGCCTGCCAGGCCCTGCTGCAGCCACAAAACCTGCCAGCTGTCAAGGACATAGGTACAGGGGGAGTCTGGGTTCTGGGGCTCTGCACATCTGGCCGCAGGCAGGCAAAACTCGTGACATGTATGGGTAACACTGTGTGTGTGTTCAGGTGCATCTTTCCTGGTGCTGGGGCTTCTGCACAACATGGCAGTGTTTCCCAGTGAGGTCTCCTCCTCCCCTACAGATTCAACCAGTCCACTACTGAAAATGGCAGCCAGTAAAAATAACTTAGGTGGCTCAGCACCAGGAGCACCAGCAGCATCTAAGGTAGCCAAACTGAACTGTCAGGCCCTTTTTTCCTCTCAAGTAGGAGTACCTAGCACATGTCTGTTAGGTGTGCCCTCACTGTGTGACTCTGTATGTGTGTGTGTGTATTTGTGATCAGGCGTGCCCTTCCTGGTGCTGGGGCTTCTGCACAACATGGCAGTGTGCCCCAGTGAGGTCTCCTCCTCCCCTACAGCCTCAGCCTACTCCATCATTGTAAACAGCAGCAGATAAAAACAACTTAGTGAGTGAGCAGCACTAGCACAGTCACACCAGCAGCATCTCTGGTAGCCTAGCCAAAGTGTCATAGAGCTTTTCTTTTTATAAAGGAATTGAGAGCAAGTAGTAAAGATGTTGTGTTGGATATATGTTACTTATGGTGTGTGATGTCTTATCTTGTGTTTTTAAGTTTATATGTTTATTATGAAAAACTACACTTTTCACAGCCGGGCCTATGAACTGCACTTCATCAGCCTCCTAGGTACTAGGTACAGAAACTCATGGACTCAATATACTCAGTGGAATTCTGACACACTGCGACCTGCCAGACATCTGATTCCCCAGGTACCTCTGCACTTTTACCTACACTGCTACATCCCCCTTCCTGCTCCCCACCCCAGCCTGTCCCTCACCCCCTGATGCCTCCATTTCCATTTTCACTGACTGGTTTTCTTGCCAGGCCAGCCTCTGGCTTCTTTACTATTCCTTTCACCCAAGACCAGGAGACACATCAACTGCAGGTACTTCCTCAGTCTGACAAAGGGTTTTTCAATGCAAAAGATGGCATCCCAGGCAGCTATGCTGAGCCCACTGGGAGCCTCACAACTGCACTGCAACCAGCAAGCTTCAGGCCTGTCAAAAATGTGACAGATCTGGGCTTACCTCAGCCAGGACGGTGTGAATGCATGTATTAGCTGGAGGTTATGGTGCTTCCTACCCGCCTTTCACCAGGGGATCATTGGTCCTGGCATTTACGGGGCTGCCGTGCCACCAGCAGTCCCACCAGGCCTCCCTACCCTGGCAGAGTGCAGTTTTAGTGGTCATGCCTAGGACCTGGGGCCTCCTCCCTCCCCATAGCCCCAGCCTATATCTCCAAGTTTGTCCTGGGAGGGGAGTGAGTTCAGCAGGGACATGTTCTTCCCCTGCTGGCTGGTGATGCAATGAGTGCTCCCTCTATCTGACAGTGGGGCATTAACTGTTTGGTTTTTTTTAATGAAAAAAGGAAATAGGTGTAGATGGAGTGAGGAGTGTGGCACTCAGTCCATCTGCAGGTGGAGCTTGGGGAACCCAAGCAGCAAGAGGTTCACCTTCAAGAATACCAGATGCTCCACCAAACTAGGATCCAAGCAGGTGCAGTGGGGTATCACAACATCCCCAGCAATGGTGAACACCCTCTCGCTTGGAACACTGAGTCATTAATGAAAATATTGAACAGTGGGGGCCCAAGGACCAAGCCCTGGGGAACCCCACTGCCCACATCCCTCCAGGTCAAAAATGACCTGTCCACCACCACTCTCTATTTGTGGCCCTCCAGCCAATTTGTGATCCATCTGACTGTGTAGGTGTTGACACCACAATTGCCTAATTTTTTAATGAGGATGGGGTGAGAGACAGTGTTGAAGGCGTTCCTAAAGTCCAGAAAGACTACATCCACTGTGACACCTGCGTCCAGGGCTTTTGTGACCTGCTCAGGTCCCTTCCAACCCTACCAACTATGAAACTATGAAGCTATGAAACCGGTTGGTGGACAAGAGGACAGGACAGGTGTTGCTGGGCAACTGTGGCCAGATCCTGCCAGATCTGACTGTAGCTTGCCCAGTAGGCCAAGGGGTTGCCATCCAGTGGCTCCACATCCTTGGTGAGATAGGTATTCATTGAAGCCTTGGTGCTACCTGCCCAAGGCTGGGGTTTGGTGTGTTTGGACCCCAGCATTGAAGCCATGCCCATGGCCCACATTGGCAGTGGCTGGTGTGGAGGAGACTGGATGGTGCTGTTGCCAGTGACAGTGATAGTGCTGGGAATGCTAGCATGGGAAAGTGGATCCCTCTCTTCCACATCTCCTCACCTCTGCCCTTCAGTCTCCCTGACTTTATTGACCAGCTTCTGTGTTCACCTTGCCCCCCTTGATGCTGTGGTGGAAGCAGCCCACTTCCTTCCTGCATTTTGAAATCAGCTAGCTTGTAGTGGTAGTGGTGGTGGCGCTGTCACTGGCACCCCTGTTCCCCTCCAAGGTATCCCTGGCTATGAGGTGCAGACATGATAATATTAATAATTAATGTAATAACAATACAATAAAAAGTCCTTCAAGGACAATAAAAAGTCTTTTTTCAGATATGTGGGGAGCTGGAGGAAAAGCAGGGGCAACATCGGACCCCTGCTGAACCAGATGGGGCAACTGACAACTGACGCCCAGGAAAAAGCAAACCTATTAAATAGGTACTTTGTGTTGGTCTTTCATAAGTCCCATGGGACGCCCATGCCCGCTACGGGACAGGGAAGTCCGGGTGAGGGTGATCCCCTGCCCTCCATTAATGCTGACTTCGTGAAGGAACATCTTGAGAAGCTGGATACCTTCAAGTCAGCCGGCCCTGACAATCTTCACCCCAGGGTACTCAAGGAGCTGGTGAGCATCATAGCCCAGCCTCTAGCATGGATCTTTGGAAACTCTTGGTGCTCTGGTGAAGTGCCTGAACTCTGGAAGAAGGCCAATGTGGTGCCTATCTTCAAGAAAGGGAGGAAAGTGGATCCGGCTAACTATAGGCCCATTAGCCTGACTTCTATCCTGCGGAAGATCTTAGAAAAGTTTATTAAAGAGGCCATCCTGAATGGACTGGCCGACGCCAACATCTTAAGGGATAGCCAGCATGGGTTTGTTGCGGGTAGGTCTTGTTTGACCAATCTCATTTCCTTCTATGACCAGGTAACCTATCACCTGGGCAAGGGAGAAGAGATTGATGTCATATATCTTGACTTCAAAAAAGCCTTTGATCTGGTATCTCATGATCACCTCTTGGTGAAACTGGCCAATTGTCGCCTTGAGTCCACCACGATCCGCTGGCTGGAAAATTGGCTCCGTGGTCGGACCCAGAGGGTAGTAATTGATGGAAGTCACTCATCATGGTGTCCTGTGACCAGTGGGGTCCCCCAAGGCTCTGTCCTTGGACCCATACTGTTCAACATCTTCATTAATGATGTGGACACTGGAGTCAGAAGTGGACACCTTCAAGAGCAAACTGGATGCTTATCTTGCTGGGATCCTATGACCCCAGCTGACTTCCTGCCCTTTGGGCAGGGGGCTGGACTCAATGATCTTCCAAGGTCCCTTCCAGCCCTAATGTCTATGAAATCTATGAAATACAATTCCTTCTATGAATATCTGATTTTTCTTCTATGTGTGCATGAGTGTGTGTGTGTGCAATGTGTGCTTCCCTGCACAGTGATGGATCACACTGCCATAGAAAACACTGAGCTTTCTTTTTTTAAAGTATTAAAAAAAATAAAAAGAGAAAAAATATAAATTGAAAGAAATGAATTGGATAAGTATTAAGTAAAGAGATTCTAAGCTAAACTTAGCTAAGCTAAGCTAAGCTATATCCTATCCAATCCTTTCTAAGAACAAAATGGAGCAGGCAACTGACTGACTAGGAAGCAAGCCAGGCAGTCCAGTACCTTTCTGATGCTGTTGCTCACTCAGAACCAGTTCATTAAAGGTACAGCAAGCCTGCAGACAGAGCATTTTATACTGTTTCTATGTCCCGTCCCCCAGACACTATGATTGGAAAAGCAGTCAGAGAGAAACACACTTACTGGCCGGCTAGAGATGTCAGTCCTTCCCCCCTGCTCCCCCTCCCTCCCCTGCTCCCCCCACCTCTTCTAAGTTTCTGTTTCCCCATAAAGACTACTTTCTGAATCTCAGAATCTCTTCTGAATCTTTTCCAAATTGATTCAGAGGCTCCGAATCGATTTGGAAAGTTTTAAGCTTCTAGCGATTCAATTTGGATTCAGAGATTCCACCTCTGAATTGGGCCGAATCTTCTCTGAATCAAATCACGAACTGAAGCTTCACACAACCCTACTTCCTAGATGTAACCCATGGAGGGCACAATATTGCATGATGCTGAGTTGATTTTAATATCATAAGAAACCTATATTTGCATTCAAGGAACTTTTGTCATTTTATGGAAAAGACCTCTTCAGAATTACTATCGGGCCTTTAGTATTAGACCTTTTATACCTGTGTTCATCAGTAGGGCATCTGATTATCTCTCTAGTATACCATTTCTAACTGTGTAAGAAATAATACAATGGTTACAAACACAACTGCCTAATTCAGTTCTGGGCTTTATAATCTGAATGCTATGTGAAGGTCAACTGCTATTTGAATATTCTATCATGCTACTCACTTTCTTTGTAGGGCTCTCAACTATAATCTTTCTTTTCCCAAAACTAAAAGTGATAATACTGTCTTAATCATTCTGAATAGGCCAATTAGCCAATTACAGAAAATAAAGAAAAAGTAGTGTTATCAAACCCACTGTTAGTTGTAGATTTTTCTTCCCTACTTCTGAGAGAGCATTCTATTTCTATGAATGTCAGATACTGATTCCAAAATTGATATAATTTCTGAAATGACAGAGGGTACATACAGCCATAGCTAGGATTAGCTTGATCAAAATGCCCATCTGTGTAAGTGTTCAAAGGGGTTAAATAGGGTGAAACCTGGTGATCCTGATGTAAATTTACCTAAAGAGGTGAACTAACTTAGATTGGGAACAGATTAGCCTGATCAATGCAATGCCCATTTGTATTTGGAGTGCAGCTCCAGGGTTGGGAAAGTGCAGCCACTCACCTAAAGCCCTGGGCTGTGCCCTTCCAACCCCCTGACCTTGGCCAAGGTATATTTAGCTTCCCAATATGCCAAGTGCAGAAAGGCAATCCTCCCCTGATCAAGAGACAATTGAACCCTTTATGGATACCTTAATTATATTTCAGAATGCCATATTCATGCAAATGATCAGATAAACTTTCTTAAACTCTCTTTGTATGTGTATTACAATTATTAGCATACTGAATAGGCATTATATAAAAGACATACACATGCCTAAATATATTTTAGGTCAACATTATCTGGTATAAATGAAGCACAAACATAATTTTGAGATTTTTCAAACTATGGATATAATAGTTTGAGAAGTTATTTGAAGAATTCAGGAAGCTGAAATGCTTCAAGAAAAGGGAATTGAACTTCCAGCACTTACATGCAACCATAAGCTTCTGAAGAAGGGTGGGTTCGAATCTGTGAAGAAAAGCAATTCCATTCTCAGTAGGCTACCACAGCGTATTTTCAGAAGTTTCTAATTGAAGACATGCTTCATTTGCCTTGGCTATAAAAAAGTCACATTTGCTCATGATTATGCCTGTAAATGACCTCATAAAAAGTACTCTTGCAAAAAAAAAAAAGTTTTGCAGGTTATTTGGGAAGCATTTTTTTTTAATTTGTAAAGTTATATATTTGTTGTTTCTACAATCCATCAAATAGCTAGAGCAGTCAAGCTCCATTAACTTCACAAATTTAAACTTTTCCAGATTGTATATGTTATCTATATTAGGAACATGTTTGTACATAATAGGCAACCCCCCCCCCCCAAAATATTAAGACTCTCAAACTTAATATATAAAGCAATGATTATATAGTGAATCATGAATTTTATACTGTCAGTATGTACTGTGGATCCTAGACTATTGCAATGAAAGTTTATTAAAAATGTATGTAGATTACCAACAACACAGATGCTGATGAATGAGTTATTGTAAAACAATTGGCGTTCACAATATGATCATCTTATCTTAACAGCTCTATCTAGTTTAATTTTGTAATTTACCCATTTAATGCTAATTAAGTCCAAGAATAATTAGAGTAGTCTTTAAACCCACAGATTGAATTTCACCAACATAATATTTAAAGCTGTAGGCCATACCCTGACTCCTATTAGAAATGCTTCACACTACCCTGATTCTACAAAACAGTCTTAAAGCTATGTTAACCATTGGCATGGTCTCCTACTGAATATAAAATGCATCTCTGGGTGGCATATAGTTCATGTAACCTACAATCCATTTTCTGCTTTTGAAAATATGGCATAGAGGGATTAGCTAAAGAAAAAATGCTAGCATTGTTGTGTCCCAGTCATCACTGGCTACCAGAAGAGCCCTGTGGGGAATAATGAAAAAGGGTGAAAGATTCACCTAAGCCATGGTTAAAGCTTGCTAGTTTCTGTGGCCAACAGCACACAAGGGAATGATAGAGCCATAATTACATCCAACAACCTCTGCCCAGGTACCTGAGTGATTGAGTACCCATTATATCGGGGATTCAGCTGGGACAGCCTTTCATGAGTCCAGAGCAGTGCTTGAATTCATATTTCTAGACCCATAGCAAGACTTCTTACCACTTTGCCACCCTCTTGGGGAAATAATGGAGTTAGAAGATGACATGTCACTGCTTTATGCTACTCCTCAGGTGTGGCCTGATCATCAAGTTAATCTACTTACAACCTGGAGCACACAGGAAATGCTAAGAACACAGGATTGATTCCTTAATATTTAATATTGCAGAGGCCCATTTGATACCCATTAGTTTTCATTATGATTATACAGAAGAGCCAAAAGGATGAAGAAATATTCTGCCAAACCTTGGTTCTTACCCACAAATCAATCTCCTTGAAAAAGATGAATCTTTCTACATAGAATCAAAGATTGGAAGAGACCTTTAGAGTCATCTAACCCAGTCTCCCACACACATACAGGGTGAGCTATTCCTAAGCCACTGAAGATAAATGCTTAGCCAATCACATCTCTACAAATAATCCCAGAAGAAGGAACCACCTGTACAGCCAACTGCTAATTGGGAAGAATGCTCTCCTGGAATCCTAGCTTAGTTGTAGCAGATAGTTCAGGGAAAGATTATTTATTTATATTCAGTAATCCTAAAACCACAATCCATTCCTTCCTCAGGAATGTTTATGGTAGTACATATGTGTAAAGGTAGCTTTCATGCAGGCTATTAACTGCACTACCATTCCAGGTCCCTAGATGAAAAATCATAAAATGGAACAATCTGGGGCACATTCTTTATTCACCTCATTTCTCAGTTTTGCATAAAAGCAAAGTAAATGTAAAAAAAACCCCAAAAACTTGTATTTTTCATTACTGGAGATCTCTGGAAAATGGACTTTCCACAAAATTGAAATCACCCATGAGAAATGTCAATTTTGTCACAGATTTTTGATTTTCTATCAAAATTTTGAAATAGGGTTTGTTTGTTTTTTGGTCAATTCAAACTGAATCCAATCTTTGCATTTTACATTGTCCTGTTTTTGTTTGTTTTTTTGTTTATTTTTAAATAATTAAATGATTTCCACCCTGGAGCTTCTCCACCATACTAAGACTGACCTGCTTTATCCAATAACTACTGAATGGAAGATACAATGATTGGCTCATGTTCAAAAGGAGTGCTGGAGAAAGTTCTGGATAATGCCAGACCTACTGCATAGTAGTTAGAGCAATGCACTAAGAGGTTAGAGAAACAAAGCTTCAAACCCCTCCTGAAACCCAAAGGTCTCCAGTTTCCTAGATGATTACCTTAACTACTCAGTTACTGGGACTAAAATAGATGGGAGGGGTGCCCTTTCCCAGCATTTTTAGTTTTTCTGGACTTGCACCCGGATACATGCAGGGTTATGTAACCACACCATAAAATAGAGGCCAAAATACCTCTTCATAGACATTTAGAAACTGCCACTTAGATAACCAAAGGGGAACAGAATTCCATCCTAGGTGTCAGAAAGTTTTGTTTTCCTCAAAAATGTTGCAATAAAACGTTGACATTTCCTAATTGATTTTATTCCTGTTCTGGGACAAAAACAAGTAGTTAAATGTTGCTCACTTCTATTTATTACATTGTTCCCAAGCTTCTAAGCTTTTATTTCCTCTGTGAAAAGGCTGGTGGAAATTTCAACACTACAAATTGTGTTGAGTTTCAAACATGTTGAAGATATTAGTAATGCACAAAGTAGCAGGTTGACAAAACTCAAATTAAAAAGCTAGTTTCCCTTTCCCACTAAGTGGATCCTAGATCCACAAACTTTATTTTCTCAGTAAATAACTACATCTACGTATATCTGGTATAAAAACAGTTTATTTCAATTAAGAGTTAAAAGTCAAGCCAAGGTAGTTTAGCAGACCAAGTGAAAAAGAGCAAATATATGATTAGTTGTAATATGTTCTCTTCACTTTCTAGAGTAAATGAAAACATGTTATAGCTATTCAGCACCAGGGGACTATTCATTCTATTATAATACTGTTTCTGGAGCTCCATGAAAGGAAGATACATTAGGACTGTTGCTTAGAGAGATTAAGTGTGTGTATTGTTTTCTTGGGATTTGTATCTCAACATGCTAGAAATCTCATAGTAAATTCTTGAAATCAGAAAGAACTTAGTCTGATTAGCACATTTTCATTTTCTCATTCTCTATCATTAGTATTGATTTCTGACCCTTTACAGATTAAAACTATTGCGAAGTTGAATGCAAAAGGAAAATTGCAATCACTGATTTTTTTTTAAATCCTATCAATGGATATCAGCTTCCAGAGGCCAGTAATAACAAAATATGGTTATAGTGTTGGATTTTGAACTCCAGGGGTGTTTGAATCCACCTTTTCCTGCACTCATAACAAACAGACAGTTAAATGTAAAATTTCATTCTGGAACTGGGTTCCATTTTTTTTTTCCAAGCCTTAGCAAAAACTTTGGATCAAACCTACCATTTAGCTTGACTCCATTTCCACATGAACCCATCTGCATCAGACCACTAGGCAAACTTTAATTTACCCATGCAGGTAATATTAAAAACTATATTAGACCATTCATAGGGTTTTTAATGTTTGCTGAGTATCAAACACAAATGATTAAGCCCACCATAAGCAAGGACACATTTTCTACATCTTTAAATAAACTTTGAAGCATTACAGAATATAAAACAAGGCTAAAGTGGTTAGATAATCAGATGTTGACTTAGAAGATGGATGTAGCATATATATTGCTTAAAGTCCAACAGCCTTTTCAGCTGTAGCTTCACTTCTACCATTCCAAATTTTAGGGACCAGCAAGGTCCCAGGTGCCTGGAGAAGAGTGAATACAACTCCCAGCTTTTAAAAAAAAAGGGACCAAGAAGGACCTGGGAAATTGGAGAGTAGTCAGCCTGACTTCCATACCTAGGAAGTTACTACAGTCATGGAGGACAGAGGACAGGACAAGCAACAGGGTTAAAAAGAAGCAATTTTTCAGGACCTGTCTGGGTAACTCTCAGGAAAAAACTCCTAACAATAGAAACAAATAGAAAAAAGGATTAAGCTACCTAGGAAGTTGTGGGGTTTTCCTTTGTTGGAGGTTTCCAAGAAGGCGCCAGATAGACTTCTGTTTTAAGAAAAACTCGTCCTGCCTTGGTGCAGAAAAATGACTTAAATAGGTCTTCAAGTGCCTTCCAATTCTCTATTTTTCTGTAGATAATGCAAAGTCCTTCTTAGGTGGACCTGTGGTGGAGCTGCACAATTCTAAGGTCTGTATGCATTAGCTTATTTTTGGAAAATATTATTAGAGATAAATTATAAACAAATTGTCTCAAGTACATTTGAACATTTTTTCTAGCACAAACGTAAGTACACTTCAGATTAAATTAACCCTAGCTCAGATGATATTCTTTACACATGAGAGCACAATAACAACAGAAAAATTAACAGCATGCATTTTGGAATTGGAACATAACATTTTGAGACCAA
This sequence comes from Alligator mississippiensis, assembly GCF_030867095.1. Taxonomy (NCBI): domain Eukaryota; kingdom Metazoa; phylum Chordata; order Crocodylia; family Alligatoridae; genus Alligator; species Alligator mississippiensis. The sequence goes on from NC_081824.1 coordinate 89,571,679, forward strand.
AACACTAAAAGGTGAGTCAAAGCATTGAGCTACATAATGGAATGGGACTATTTATTTATTATATCCTTTAGTAGCCTTGTAAATGTGATCTGATTCCACCTTGCTTGAGTTCCTGAAAGACTATTACTATGTCTACTTTTGTAGACACATTAATATTATCCTTACAACTAAGTCACGAAAAGCTTAGAAGAATAGGACCTGCTTATATTTGGCATTGATCCTTTTTTTCATAGACTCCAGCATAATTGAATAAAATTGCACTTATGTTTCTAATAGATGGCAGAGGATCAGTCCTTGTATCTTTAAATCAGTTCTTTTATCTTTGAATCATAATTTGCAAACCATTTCATAGATTTCATAGATTTCATAGACATTAGGGCTGGAAGGGACCTCGGAAGATCATCGAGTCCAGCCCCCTGCCCAAAGGGCAGGAAGTCAGCTGGGGTCATAGGATCCCAGCAAGATAAGCATCCAGTTTCATCTTGAAGGTGTTCAATGAAGGCGCTTGAACCACCTCTGGTGGCAGGCTGTTCCAGACCTTGGGGGCTCAGACAGTAAAGAAATTCTTCCTTATGTCCAGCCTGAAACGATCTTGAAGTAGTTTGTGACCATTCGACCTCGTCATCCCTTGGGGAGCTCTGGTGAACAAACGTTCCCCCAGATACTGGTGGTCACCCCTGATAAACTTGTAGGTGGCCATCAGATCACCCCTGAGCCTGAGCTTTTTCAGGCTAAAGTTTCTACAGTTTCCTAAAGCACTTAGCCCTTCCCTAATAAAAAGAGGCTTTAATCTATGTATACTATATATATGACAAAGATTCTTAAATACCACGTTCAGGATGTTTTTTTATTATTTATTTTTTTTTTATTTCACCCACCTAAAGCCCAGATAACTCTGGTTATGTAAGTTAAATTCTTGAAACAAGAGAAACTGACCAATCCTAACCAGTGTCTAGGCCACAAAGCTTTCAGGCCAGCTACAGCATCTCCCTTTCTCTTTGCTACTAATAACCAAATGTTTTTAATTTTCTGTGGAGATGGATGGAAACAGAACACCAGTATTTATTATAACAAGCTGGGTTAGAATTCTATCTCCAAAATTATCATCGTGAGCAGGATCAAAGTGCTTCTGCTGGAAGGGTACTTGAAAATGAATGGGCTGCCCAAGCCTAGGTGACACATATGGTCAGAGTATTTCTGTAGCCTACATTGAGCAAGAGGGGCTAGCATCACATATGGCTGACTTTATTCTCCCATCCGAATGACCAGGGAGTCATTTAGAGCCAGGCTGACTCAGGGCAGTCTTTGGCATGAATCTAGAGCAAGTCTGAATGCACCCTTCCAGAACAGAAAAGAATAACTTAATAACTCCACCACCCCTGTCCTTGGGAGGTCATGAAGTTATTTTTTCATTAGCAAAATCTACCCAAATTCTGGATGCCTGACAAGTGGATACACCTGTTATGCAAACCAGTTTGGTTCCCTTCTTTTCAGCAGTGGGAGTTTTTATTATTTGCAGATAATTTCCTCAATGAGCATGAAGCCATCACAAAGAAGAAAAAATATGTGGCTCAGAAAGAGCCTAAGCAGGTGCAGCTCAATGTTTTAGCGCTCATGTTCCCTGTGTATATTTCTATAAAGAAAGCTTTCAGTTATTGGGCTGGATGGACTCAAGCAAATAACTTCAAAATGGTAATTGCTACACTCTCCCATGTTGTTGCACTGGCAGTTTGAATAAGTTTGTGAGTCCATGAAGTTCATGGACACTTTTCCTTATGCATACAATTATGGGTACCCAATAGGCCAGCATATGCAATTTAATGGTGCAATTTGCAAAAGTGACAAAAAGCAGGTTCCCTGCTGAAAATTTAAAGAGTGAGGGTATGCATTTTCTAATTCTATCGCTTCATATAATGGCTTCCTAGATGAGACAACATAGCAAGTGGCACAGACAAAATGCTGGTGATGCATGACTTCCACCAACTGCTTGTGAATTGAAAGCAGATGTGGACAGTAGGAGGTTGGCCATCTCTAAATACAATGTGAGAAACTGAAAAAAAGCCTATCATTGGCAACAGACAATAGATTTTAGTGAAAGTCTTGCACTATCTATCTCAAAATAGCCTAAAGATAAGCAAAGTTTTGAGTTTCCATGATACATATTATCAGTACTAGATAAGAATTTACATCAATGCATTAGTATTACTATTAAATGTCTATGTATCTATATATGATAAAACAGTAGGGTCATAGACTCGTATGTTAAAATAAGTTTATCAGTTTTGATAGGAATTGTGAGGTAGAAATTGAAATTGGTTCTCAAACACACATTCAATGCTTTTGTTATTATTTTTCAAATATAAACATAGAATTCCTGATTTTGGGAAGTGTCCATATTTAGGAAAGCACTTAAGTATATACTAAAGTCCACTACAATTAAGCACATGCTTAAGTATTTTGCTTAAGTGGTATGAAGGTGAACAGGTTTGACCTCAGCTCAAACTGGAGTACTTCAATAATCTTCAGGTAAATCCTTATACTGAGCTGTTAGCATTTTCACTTATCTGAAGTTGATGCATTAATTGCAGTACTTTATCCTTCCCAGTAAGAAAATATTTGTCTTCTTTTGTTATATATAATAACTTTATTTAGTGGTCTTTGGGGTTCTATTTTAAGAAAAGCCTCACTAAAAAATGGATGCTCTAAGGAATGCCCATAACTTTCTCTCATTGATTTTTTTTGTTTCTAGAAAAAACAACAACAACACATAACTCTTCTTGGCTAAAGAACCATGCTCACTACCCTTAATTAAAGTCAAAGCTTTTGTAGCATTCCCATTTCCTACCTCAGAGTTGACAGCCAATATACTGAAGGGAAATGTATTTTCTTCGGGGCCTACTTCCTTAAAGCTGTTCTGGAATACTTTCCATGGGCAGGGCTAACATTTAACATTTTCCTCATTTCCTCATTTCAAGAAGTTTTTGAGAACACTGGGAACTGCTACATAATCTTTTTGGCTCTTCACTTCAGAATCACAGATTAGAGCTTCACTGAGTTTGACAGTATTTAGAGACCAAGATCACCCATCCTGGTTTAGGCCTGATTTTCCCTCATTTTTTTCTTTCTCCATTGTGAAACTGATACCTTTTTCTAGAATATGACTATTTTTTCCTCAGTGGGCGCATCTACACAAGACACTAAATGTGCAGTAAACTAATTCTACTGCACATTAGCATGTCACAGCAAAGCCATGCTAATATGCTAATGCACAGTAGAATTAGTCTACTGCTCATTAGCGTCACTTAAAAAGCATTCACGTGTGCTACAGCACAGTAGCACCAGTTACTGTGTATTGAGTTAGTACCTATTACAGGGCATTTTTACACATGCAAGCACCACGTCGCATGGCACTTTGAAAAGCACCTGGCACTGCAACACTTGCAGTTGCCCACAAATGCCCACAGGTGGTAAGCTTAATGCAAAGTAACTAAGGTGCATTAACAAATGTGTAGACATGCTCTGTGAGTACCAAGTTAAGAACTCATTTCACGTCAACTGACTCTTATTTCAATAAATTACCATTGTCATCTCCTAGAAACCCTATTAATTCAACCAATAATGTATGCCTCTTCTACAGTACTTGAAAAAAGTGTATTCACTTCACGTAATTTCAAGTATTATTTTCCTTGAATTCAATATCTTATTTTTTCTTAAAAGTTTTATCACAGTCACAATTTCATTATAATATTTGTTTGCTTATAAGCAGGATCCATTTTGCTTCACACACTGTTTTTTTTTTTCTTTTCCCTTTAAGTACATGATCTTCCTCTCAATCATGTACTGGGCAAAACTCTTGTGGCCTTCAATGGGAGCAGATTCAGATCTAAAAATTGTGTGAAAAATGCTGTTCTATATAAATTTGGATATAAGGGGGAAAAAATGGATTAGCTGTACTATCTCTGAAGTGCTTTTGAAAATCCCTACCCCCTCTGGTGAAATCCTGTGTTCATGAAGTCAGTCAGAGCTTTGATGGGATCTTCAATGGAACCAGAATTATATCCCTGATTTTCACCATTACTTGAAAGCAACAGGTAAGGTGAAAGGGTTGCAGTGTAATTTCTGAGCTAAATATTGAGACATAAACTTCACAGAGAAGATTATGGAAAGGAACAGACTGCAGCTGTTGAAATATGTAGGCAGATGTGAAGGGCTATGGCTGAGAAAAAAAAATCAACAGTCTCCCAGGGCTTAGGAAATTGGCTGACGCACAGTTTTTCTTTCTGTCCCTGCAGAGTTCTTAAATCATGAAGGAGGGACTTAAATTATGCTCCGGGTGATTTATAAATTCCCAGGAGAGGGAGCTCCTCTTCTTTAGAAGGTAAAAGTTCAGAAGAAATGCAGATCCTCTCTGGTGCTCTGGTGCCTACTATGGAGCCCAAGAACTCAGTAGGAGCATAGCTCCTAACTAAAGGCTTCCTAGATTAGAAGCCTGACAGGTGAAATATAAAGCACCATCATTCATATCTTTGAAATGTAGAATTGGCAATATATATCATCAACAGCATTGGGGGAAATTCCTACCTTAACTTCTCCCAAAAGACTCATACTTCACAAAGAACATAAGGAAAAAGGCACAATTAAGGATATCTCACCTACTGAATTTTGGAGATGTGAGATGAAAAACTTGAAAAAGCATTATGAAGTTCACATAACTTCCCTGAACATCCTTGATGTGAACTTGCATGCTACTTCCCAGTCAGTGGAGTCTAGTCATTTCACGCTTTTAAGGCAGGGGAGGGCAATTATTTCACTGGAGGGCCACTTCACAAGTTTTGGTGAACTATCAAGGGCTTCATGGGTCTTCCATTGTGGGACTTCCAGTCCCAGTATGGTAACCAGGCTCTGGGGCAACTGTCATGGGTAGCCCCAACCCTTGACAGTTGCCCCAGAGCCTGGTTACCATATTGGGACTGGAAGTCCCACAATCTAACCCATGAGCTTTGCCACCAGAAGTCCTTCTCTTTGCCCTGCCCTCCCCCCCACCCCGCCCCCCCCGAAATTCTCCTTTTGGGAGAGGGTGTTGCCATCTTGGAACCAGAAGGAAACCCAATCATACTTTAGAAGTCAAAAACCTACTAAAACATATTTTTATTTTATTAGAAAAAAAAGTGTTTGTGTACTGAATTTAGAAGGGATTACATAATAACTCAAAAATAAAGTTTCACTCTTTTATATTGTGTATGGTGGAGTGTGGGGGGATGTTAGGGGGTGTGGCTGTGTGTGTGTGTGGGAGGGGCATAGGGTATGTTGGGGTATGTGTGTATATGTGGGGGGTGTCGGGGCAGGGTGTGGGTGTGTGAGGTTTGTGGAATGTAAGGGAGGGTGGAAGTTGTGGGAACCCCCAACACACTCCTCCACATAGCATGCAACCTCCACTGCCAGCAGCAGCAGCAGGCAAGGGGGCCCAGGGAGCTCATGCTCAGAGTAGGCACTGGTGCTCAGTGGGGTGTGGCTCTGGCCAGTGCTGCACAGCCTACCCTGCCACTTCTATTGTGGGGGCTCTGTGCCATGCACCTGCAGCTCCTACTGGGGGCAAGCCCCATGCTAGGCTCTTCAGGGAAGCATGGGGTGAGGATCCCTTCACTCCCAATGGAGTCTGCAGACTTGAGCAGCACAGGGCAGGAAAAGCAGCCATCTCCAGTGCGGGAGCTTCAGGTATGTGTGATAGAGGTGGCAGCAGGAACGAGATGGGAACTGCAGGGGCTGGGCTGGCTCCTGCTGTGTTCTGTGGGCCCAGCGTTCCAGCCAGGAACTGCATGACATGGCAAGGAGCTGGGCTGGGCACCTCCCAACAAGACATGGTTCCTGGCCACAACCCTGAGACTGCAGAACACAGCAGGAACCACCCCAGACCCCATGGTTCCCAGGTAGCTAATACTGCCACCGGCCCTGATCCCCGAGGCCCTGTGCTCCAACCTGCTGCCACTTTCCCTCCTGTGCCTGCCACCACTGCCTTTATCCTGCAGCTTCCCTTCCTTCCCCACCCACCACTCCCCACCCCACCTACTGGTCCTCCATTCCCCCTTCTGCCTGCCACTCACCAACCCCCACCCACTCGCCCACCTGCCACTCTGGCAGCGCATGGTTCCTGCCTGCAGGGCCGGGACTGTATGGCACAGCAACAACCAGTTGGGAACTGCCTGGTGTTGGATGTCCCAGGCTGGCTCTTGCTATGTTGATGATCCTCCCCACTCTGCCCATTCTTCTCTGATTCTCCGTTCTCATGAGGAGAAATGTGGGGAACAACTCCAGGGACTCCAGGCCAGAAGACTCTGCTAGGCAGAAGCTTCCAGCTAGGGAACAGAGTGGAGTGGATTGGATTGGGTGTGTCTTACTGCTACATCCTGCCACCAGCTCCTCCTGGGTCCTGCTGCCACTGGTGCCTTGTCATCTTTGACAGGCAGCCATGGGAAGATAATAATTAATTTTCTATGTTTTTTTAGTGGCTTCACAGGCTGAATAGAATGGCTTGGCACATTGGATCTGGCCTGTGGGCTGTATTTTACCTACCCCTGCTTTAAGGTTATGATTAAATAGGTTCCTGACCTAACTGGTTTCTAGAGCCAATTTTAGCTCTTGACATAGTGCCTCAACCTCATGTCTGGGTAACTAAGTTGATATACAGCCCATATGACTTGTAGGACACTGACAAGTAACATGAGTCAGGGACTAACACTTTTAGGGAAAGATTTTTTTCTCATTGGTTGGCAACAGTTAAAACATGTTGATTTTCAACTAAATGTGATCTTTACTATATTCTGACAGTGTTTGCTACTGGGGGTGGGTATACTGAAGATAGACACATTTATTTAAGCATTTACAAAGCTTCATATACATTTATTCTAATCCCTTACTTTTTTGGCAAAAGAGGTAGCTTGCATTTAGTTTCCAATGGATTAATAACAATCTTTATTTGCAACGTGTGTTAAGTTCTATTTGGTTGGAAATTAGACTTCAATTAAAACATATAATAGCAGAATTTTAAAATGAGCTTTACTGGAAGAAAACTACATGCAAAACCCTGGCTATATAAGAAAAAAATAAGTTTATCAAGACATTCTCCATTTAAGACAGGTGTACAAAAGGAAGAAATACCTGTATTTAGTGATATGAAGCAAATATTTCTGGTCATTGTGTCTCTTATAAATGAACTTAGAATGAGTAGTTCATTTTCTCACACCCCTAATTTTATTCAAAGTTTTGAAAAGGAAAATAGGCTTTCCTAGATTTTTCTTCTCCAATTCAGTTTCTCTACTTTGAATAACTTGTAGTCATTGAAAGGAAGAAAATATTGTTCTGTGTACCTGCTGAAAAGGCTACTGTTCTTTAAAGTTGGTTTAACAGTTCAACAAAATCTGGCTGTAATTACAGTAAAAGCTCTGTTATCCAGCATACCCTGGGAATGGGGGATGCCAGTTAATCAAATATGCCAGTTAATTAAATATGCACCATCCAGTGCATTCCCTAATGTAAGTGTGCCACGGGACAGGGAGGGGAGCCCAACGCAGGCTGCTTTGCCCCAGGCTGTGGTCCGCAAGGAAGAAGTGAAAAAGAAGAACTGAGCTTGCAGTGGTGAAACTGGAAGTGGGACTTCTGGTTTCTCTTTTGCCGTGTCCCTCGGAAGGAATATTTGTATTGACAGATGCTGGTTAGTGGAACTTTCTAGTTGGTAAAGTTCTGGATAACACGGCTTTTGCTTATCCCCAGACTGACAAAATTTCAAAGGTCTGATTTGACTGCTGAAATTTTACAGAAACTGCTTCATACTTTACATTTATTTTACATACAATATATTATGTATGTACAATTATATATGGACATACAATTACATTTATTTTTATACAATTATAATAGATTTAATCACAAGTTACCATAAGTCTGAATTTTGATATTTTTTTTTTCAAAAGTAGTGTGTATTTAATTTAAATTAACAATATTATGTTTGATTTTTTTTTAAAGAAAGCCTCAGTGATGCAAACCCCTCACTTTGCCTAATTGTTTGTCTCCAATATACCCTGGAAGGAATGAGTGGACATGAGTGGACATAGCTTATTCCTCAAAAGCAGAACTAGGGTCAGGACAAAAGCAATATACACACTGCCTTCCAGAGTGAATATTTTCAGAAAAATAGATATTACAGGCCTAATTGTCACTTGTGTAAATTACAGTGATAACATATCACTTTGTTTCCAAGTTAACCCTCTCCTGGCTGTTTACCCAATAAATAGAATCCCTCCTTACTCTAGGTCACCAATGTGAAGAGGCAAGAAAAGCCCCTTTTGAAGCCACAGCTGCCAAGGGAAACAACTCACCTGCCCTGCCAGAGCCAGTGACAACAAGAGACTGGAAGTTGCTGTGGAAGCCCTGTTTTATCAGCAACTGTTCTGTCCAGGTTGGGCTGTCCCACAGGTGCACTGGTGTGAGCTGGAGAGACACTAATGGAGGAATCTTACTCAGTTACCTGGATGGAGCTGAGTTAGTAAGGGCCATAAAGTGGCCATCCCACATGGGGAACTGACCCGTGCTGTAACAGCCAAAGGACCAACACCAAGTTGTCTAAGGTTGATAGAAACACCCAAGTTGTACGTGAGATTGGCCAGAGATTCTCCTAAGTGCCTCACTTTTTTAGTTGCCTTACTCGACCAGGCCTTGAAGAAACACCATCAGGTCTGATTTACAATGTTGCTGGAGGCCACAGCCAGTGGACACAGAGGCCCTTGGGCTGAAAGACTTACCTGAGTCTAGTTTCCTTGCTTTGTGTTATTCTTCATTTTTTTTCATTTACCAAGCCTCAACAGAACAACCCTCATGGCTGGCTTGGCCGATGGTTTCTTGAGTCTAAGCATGAGACAGCTGCAGGCCAAATGGGTCAAAGGAAAGAAGAAGAATGCCCATTGAGGACCAGAGTGTAATGGATGCTTTAACATCTGGATGGTGCTCAGACAGGGCTAAAGAAGAACAGGACCCTTCACAGCCAGGCCAACATGCAGCAGGTTAGACCAGCTCCTGACAAATAAACCTTCAACATCAAGATGTGGCAGGTGAGAATCAGGTGACCTTTGCTGAATGTCTGGACTGGGTGAGTCCTCTTCTTCACCACCCAGTCCAGCTGGGCTCAGGGCCTTTAGGGCCCACATCCCTATCCTGTATTTTGCCAACAACCATCATAGATAGCTAAGTGAAGTATCCTCAGTATTACCTGTTCATATCTGACACAAAATGAATCAGGGCTCTGGGCTGTCCAAGTGCTTCCCCTTCCCATGACTCCATAGTCTCATGACGAGCGCACTCTCTTAGAAGAGGAACCTTGCTTCCAGTTTTTCTTTTAAAAGCTATTTAAGTATTTTAAAATAATGTATTTAGTGGAGCAAGGACTGAAACCCAGGTATCCCTCCTCAGGTAAGTGTCCTAACTACAAGCCTACACAGTCAAATTCTTCTGGGTTTTTTTTTTTTTTTGTCTGGTCTAATGAAGATAGAACTTATTATGGAACATAGAAAAGGCTCACAACAAAGAGGCCAAGAACTCTAAACCCAAAATATATTCTAGAATTAGAACATTCAAAAGGAAGTTAATTTTTAACAGCATCATGCAGGAGGGAAGTCAAGTAGGTAGGGGCTTACATTTGTGAAAACCATGTTAACAGAAATAGCTAATGAAGGGCACCTATACACATGCCCAATGCCTGCTCTGATGTGTTATAATTTGAAACCATCAGAGAAGACTTGATTAACTACTGGAGCATTTTAATTAGAACTAGCCTATTCCCTGTCAAGAATGAAATGGGCAGGGGTGTGCGGGCAGGAACAGAACCACCTTCGAGGCTGGGCCAGCTATCCCTTACCCCGCCTCTGCCGTGGAACCAGGCCTGCTTTTCCACCCTCCCTGCCACTCTTATGGAGTTGGGTTGGTTTAGGCCGGGCCCCCCCATGCCCGCTGCAAAAAATGGCCAGCTTGATCTAAAGAGATGCACTACATAGATGAGGTTAATGAACTTATGCTCAGTGTACCCCAAATGTACACATATTCAGAAAGCAACCCTGGGGCTGGGGGTTTGCACTTTTCCTACCAGCTCTCCCAACCCTGACTGGCCTATTTTTAGAACTCCTCCCTCCCCTGAACCCTCCACCCCAGATGGGTAGCTCTCTCCCAGACCTACAAGCATCCCACAGACCCACTCCCACATCCCACCATCCCCCCTGATCCAACCTGCTCCTCTCCCCACTCTGACTGATTTGGATCATGTTCCTAATGTGGCTCCTAGCAAATGATAAACATCTGCACAAGCAGGGGCCTGATCTATGATGGCATGGCTCAAAGTAAGCCACATCGTTGTAGATCAGGTCCCGCAAATTTGTGCATACTGATAAAAATGTGGGTTTGCTGGCCATTCCTCTACCCAAATATGTCTAACATAGGCAGAGAGATCATTAATTCCTGTATCGGACTTCCATGGACAGGATTCAGACCCTATTTCTCATATAACGTACAAGATGATAGACACACTAACCATGTAAAAGAGTTATATTTTCCAGCATAGTTCCATTCTTAAAGTACCTGAATGCATAAATCTATAATAGAATGCCTAATACATAATTATAAACTTATTGTAATGAATATGCACAAGTTGACTAACATAGTACAATTATATCTATTTCGATTAAGTCCTGTTTTCATATTAAGCTAATATTTCCATAGCCCAAAACTTATTCAAACATATTTAGTTAGTACCTAACCTAAAAATGATTGTTGGGATATACTGTGTAATATAGGTACATTAACTACTATATAGTTACAGGGTTGTTAGAGTACGATCTATTTTGTGAATTTTATTCAGAAATACATCAAATTGAATGCAATTATGCCATTATTACAATAAATAGAACTGTTAGTATAATACAGAGTGGCAGAAGTAGATCTGGGTCTTCTGATGCACTTTTTAAAATAACACCAGTGAGTCATACATTTAATCAGATTTGTACTCATTTTTAATTTTTTTTTCTTTTTAATTATTATGCTTTAGCTTTTAGCAAAGTGATTTTCAAAGCTTTGGAATACCTTTTTTTTACTCAATAGGAGGCCCTCCAGAAATCAAAGCAGCTTATCGCTATCATTATGGCTTAAGGACTTACCGTTATCACACAGAAAAGTGTGAAGTGCCCTCTACCTGATCTCTGCCAATGTGAATTACAAGCAGATATTTATGTTTTTGAAACATAATTGACGCATTAGATAAAATAAACTTATGCTCTGCTGTTTAAGATGTCTCTGTTATTTAAGCACACGTGAACCTACTATACATTGTGATCCTTTTGTCATCTAGTTGAAAATATAAAACTTTAGTTATGTAAATGTACAATGCCAATTCCTTGCTATCGATGATATTCTGGTTGATCTTTCATTTATAGCTTTTTAAAATTAAACACGTATTTACATTTCAACTAAAGTAAATAAAGTTAAGAAATGAGGATATGATGTGAAGCTCTTTAGTCTTGGGTTTAGCATTTGTTTCCTATTTTGAGAAATGAATTACAAACTTGAACATGTATGTCATTCAATTATAGCTGCATGATGAGAGAGAATTAAGTCCCTCCACAGTGCTTCAGCTATATAAGATTTGCAGAGGCAATCCATTCTATCTTAGAAGCAATAAATTTGACAAAACAATACTATAGTATTTTATGGACCTAAGTATAAATACAAAATAATAATTAAAATCTCATGCCAGAGGAGGGTTGTTTTTTTTTATTAATCTATTTATGCAACTAAATTTAAGTTATTTTATGCAGCAGAAATACTCCAGCAATATCATATACCCCAGCAATATCACTGGCTTTTGATTGAATGCCTGGTCACACTGAAGCCAGTTGGAACTTTACCATTAATTTTAATGGGACAGGATTTCACCATAGCTATTTACCATTTCAATAGTAAACGAGCCAGAGAGAAAATGGTTACTTCTCACATTGCTTGGAGAATCTCCCATTCCTACATATTAAGTATGAGATGCAAGAACAACAACAACAGCAACAGCACCATGAAAAATCAGAAGTACTTACCAACATATTTTATATTCCAGGAGTAATTGAATTAACTAAATAATAATGCAAGCAGTAATTCCATGAGAAATTCTTTTAGAAACCACATAAATAATGTAACAGCTAATATTTCAGTTTTAGAGGACAGGGGATTTTTGACAGGCGTAAGCCTTGCAGGAAGTGTGTGTGTGTGTGTGTGTGTGTGTGTGTGTGTGTGTGTGTGTGTACAGAACATTATTTATTAATTAATTTGTTCATCAAACTGCCTACAAGAAGATAAGTTTGCTTAAATGCAACTGATCCCTGAATTTTACTAATTAGGGGATACTTCAGGGTGACCTAAATAACACATCAAATACAAACCTCATTTGGCCAGATATAAAGTATCCTTAAGATTTCATACTCATTTATGGTTCCATAATCACATTCTCTGAGAGTCCTGAATAAAATAACATATGAAAGATTTGCTTTTAATTGTACCGAGAAATTTCATTCATGTGTCATCCACTGTGAAAACAGTATCTAAGGAAAAAGTATAAAAGAACTTTTTGATTTTTTCCTAGATAAAGACAGGACCTGAATGGTTTAATTTCAAAGCAGGTGAAAACTTACTTTATTTTCCAGGATGAATTAATTCTCTACTTGTAATAAACCATTTTAGTAAATCCATGAATAATTGTAAACTAATATCACAATATTGCATACATTTTGAATTGGAACAAAAGCTGGAGGCTGGGAATACTTGGAAAGCAGAACAATATATTTATTATTCTGATGAAGATTGTTCTGCAAAAAAAGAACTGTATTCAAAATACATAGCACACCTTTTGGCAATGGCTGGGCTTACATGATGATTACTAGGAAAAAACTAATTTGGCAACATTCTTAAAAAAAACCCTCAAATGGATACTGCTTGATAATAACATATTCATATTAAATTCCCCAAGACTTATTGTAAATGTATATAGTTGTGTTTTATTCTTTGTTTTTATAAAGATTGATTCTTTCCTGCTACATTCATGAAAACTGTGATGTTGGTTGTGGACAAAAAATAGCTTACATTCTTTCTTTTCTTTCTAAAATGGAAATAATTATACAAAACTAATTTTCATTGAAGGATAACTTTGTTGCACAACATATGATTTTTTTTTGATAACTTCAGTAGAAATAAAGCTATTGCTTAGCAAAAGGATTTGCAGCTTTGTTTGTACTGATGAAATCCTTGTGCATGTGGGAAATGCCTACAAGCATCTTTCTAGAATTAGATGGAGTAAGTACATCCACTGGAGTCAGTATAAGCGCAAGATTAGTTCAAAAGGAATTACAAATACAGTGCTACAGTAGATCCCCATTACTTATTAAATATAGAGGCATGTTCCATAGTTTTGGTGAAGCTGTGTGAGGAACTGATTGATAGCTCTCTCTTTTAATACTGTGGATATTGGGTGTATGCATTATGCCTGCATTGCTAATTGCTTGGACTAGGCATTCTTCTACATTTTAATCCTCTGCTGAAAACTTAACTTTTGATGGTAATCTCTGCTAACAATATTAGTAAGATCTTCTTTTATCTGCAAATATATAATAAAAGCATCAAAAATATAGAGTGACACTGGTCAAGAATAGCAAATTAACAAGAACAAATGGTTAATTTTGAAAACATCACACACACTCCTGAAAACATGGCCCACATCATATTCTTTCTCTAAGGGTACCCACAAATGTTATATTTCAGCTGGTGAAATCACAGTTCCAATGGTTGAACTGATCTATGTACAAGCATGCAAACCACTTTGAAAATTGCTGATCCAGTGGAAATCTCCATCACTTTGGCTGAGGTTGAAATAGTAATTGACTGGGGTGCAAATGGTTGAAGGCATGATTGTACACATTCCCAATTGATTGCAGAGGCCCTCCAGCATTCTAGCTTACATTTCTTACAACCCCTGTCCCATCTTAGATCTTCAATGTTTCTTCTAAGCCTGGAGCAAATCCCACCCACTGTCAGTATCTGGGCAGGAAAGCCCAGCCCCTTTCTCTAGCCCTGTCCCACAATACAGGGCTCCAGGGAGACACAGGGGTTGAGGAAACTCTGTCAACCACATAGGATCCCAGCCTCTTTACCCCCTAGACCAGTCAGATGCAGACCATGGGTTAAATGCCCAGAAGAGGCTGGGGCTGGGGAAATGGACCAGAAGAGACAAGGCTGCAGGATTGGGGTGATCCTGGGAGTTTCCAGGTCCAGGAAAATCTGGGGATAGTATCAAGTCAACCCCAGGAGCACCCACAACTACATGCCCCAGCACAGTCCAGGGTTGAGGGAGCAGGGCCAGCCTGGGAACACTCAACAATTCCCATTCCCAGGAGCATCAAGCAGTTCATAGTCCTAGCTGAGTTCAGGGATGGGAATTTCTGTGCTCTGGGCCTGGGCCCCAACCCACAAGTCAAGAGGAGGGAACTGCCGGTATTCCCAGGCTTGGTTCAATCTGCAAGCCCCAAATTCAATTGCTGGATGCCTCTGCGCTGGACCTGGGGCTGGGGGATTGGAGGCAACCCGGGAGTATCCAGAAGTTCCCAATCCTGGGGCTGATGATCTGTGTCAAAAGGAGGAGCCCACAGAGCAGCCTGGAAGTTGTTTATGAGGGCTCCCAAGCATAGACAGGCAGCCTGTTCTGTTGCAGCCAAAATCCCTTAATGCCTGCACTGTTTGCCAAGTGGTTGGGGTTCATACTGGCTGCACTAAACACCTGGGCTTCAACCATTTGCAATGAATGCTTGTACCCAAAGACAAATGGCAGATGCCTAAAAGCCACCTGAATAATCAATAAGTATGATCCTACCTCACCCTATAAAATAGTCAGAACTCTGCTAACATACGTAGATTCTTTATGACTCTCCATTTTAGCCTTAAAAGATCGTCTATTGAGCATGCCAACCTGTCCAATAAAGCAGCTTAAGCACTTATAGATTCATAGATTCATAGATGTTAGGGTCGGAAGGGACCTCAATAGATCATCGAGTCCGACCCCCTGCATAAGCAGGAAAGAGTGCTGGGTCTAGATGACCCCAGCTAGATACTCATCTAACCTCCTCTTGAAGACCCCCAGGGTAGGGGAGAGCACCACCTCCCTTGGGAGCCCGTTCCAGACCTTGGCCACTCGAACTGTGAAGAAGTTCTTCCTAATGTCCAGTCTAAATCTGCTCTCTGCTAGCTTGTGGCCATTGTTTCTTGTAACCCCCGGGGGCGCCTTGGTGAATAAATACTCACCAATTCCCTTCTGTGACCCCGTGATGAACTTAAAGGCAGCCACAAGGTTGCCTCTCAATCTTCTCTTGCGGAGGCTGAAAAGGTCCAGTTTCTCTAGTTTCTCCTCGTAGGGCTTGGTCTGCAGGCCCTTGACCATACGAGTTGCCCTTCTCTGGACCCTCTCCAGGTTATCCGCATCCTTCTTGAAGTGTGGCACCCAGAATTGCACGCAGTACTCCAGCTGCGGTCTGACCAGCGCCCTATAGAGGGGAAGTATCACCTCCCTGGACCTATTCGTCATGCATCTGCTGATGCACGATAAAGTGCCATTGGCTTTTCTGATGGCTTCGTCACACTTATATTCTGTCACAAATCAACTCTATCTGGGAAAGCATAAACTATACATAAATCCTTAAATCCTTAGCCAAAGGAAAAAAAAAAAAACAACATGTGCAATGACGGATGCAATTGTGTTGGTCACCCTTTTGCCTGTAGCCTAGTTGTTTAGAACACTTATCCAGGAAGTGAGAAACCTGAATTCTCATCCCTATCCAGCCTGGGGAAGTGGTTAATCCACAAGTCCTACTTCTCAGCTCTACACTGTCACCACTACACTATGGGCTGGACAGGATTGAAGGTACCCCTGCTGAAGCTAGGCCAGTGGGCAGGCAAGTATGAAAGATTCATGGCCCAGGGATTAAACATGGAAGAAGGATATTGGATCTGTGGTTCAGTAATGTGGCGGCTCCTATTGAGACTCTTATCTTTTGGGGATTATGTAGCAGAATTGTATTGCAGTAGCATCTGGAAACGCTGCTGTGCAAGATGCAATACAGGTGAAGAATACGGTACTTTTTTTACTCTATTCAAAACATAGAGTTGTATGATGAGGTATAGTTATGGTTAAGAAAAAGAGGAATTACTTTTTTATTCAGCATTGATCATTCCTATCCAAGTTCTATTTTTAGTAACAAATGTATATTTTACTACCTTTTAAAGGAACACTGTATTATCACTATAGAGCAAACATATAGCGTTAATATACAGTGGATAAACTAGATTTCTAAATTTGACTCTCTGATTTGATACAAGTTTTAGAAAGATCCTGCATTTTGAAGTTTCCTTTCTCTCTTCTGTGGGATAAATTTGCATATATCCTCTGTAAACATATTATATTTTATGTTGTGTGAGATTCATAAAACAATCACAACCCAGAATAAATTCTGAAGATGCAAAGGTATCAAGACATCTGCAAATGGGAACCACAAAAACAAGAGTCTAGAGCCAAAGGTGTATTGTCCTAGGGTAGAACCCTTCTTTAGTACTTATTAGTGATAGAAAATGGAATGAATTCAAATATGGCAGGCAAAGTTGTACCTAAATTTATCACCATGTGTTGAAACTGGTTCTGACTAACACCCTGTTATCAAAACTAAATACATCTAGCTTAGACCTGAACTTTTGTCACCTCTAAAATTCCCTCACCTCTATTTCTGAAATTCTCTTACCTATGACATTTTTGCACCAGTTACCACTTTCTGTAATTCTACTTCCCTTTGCCTTGTTTCTTGGTCTGATTTATGCTGACTTCCTCCTATAAAGCATCCAAAGTCATATTAAACATACCTCAGCTGGCATCTTCTTGTGAATTTTTGGTTTCACTGAATCTGCATTTTAATTAAAATATTTCTTTTGTTGTTTCACCAAAAAAAAAACAAAAATTCTAAAAAAAATTCACTGTCCATGCCATATCTATTCAGAGCAGTTCCCTTACCAATCCAGTGAGCTCTATAGTACCTGTAAAATATGAAGACAGTTAACAACTCTACTATTCATTGTTGAAAAGAGCTTTTGAATAGTTATCTTGATGGGTAGGAAATGGCTTGTTGCAAAGATTTTTTGCTACAATCCTAATATTAATTCCCTAATTTGCCAAAGCAAAAGGTAGAAAGATGATAAATAAATTCAACCCATGGGGGATCTAGAAAAGAGGATGAGGGACATGCAGCCAAACCCATAATCAAACATGCCACTCCCCCACCCCTTTTCTCCTGCCACCAAATTCAGTGGTAGGCAGTGGGCGTAGGGAGGGGGGGATTGGTGGCAGTGTCCATCCCCTGGTTTCCGGAGCCATGCCAAAGCAACAGATCTGGCCAGGAGCCATACTGACAAACTGATGAGCTCAGAGTTCACTGTAAATGTTCTGCATATCCCAAAGTATGGAGGAGTGTAGAACCTAGGCCTTCTGCTTCCTGGGCAAATATCCTAAGCACTCAGACATTGGGTTAAAACATGGGACAGAGCCTTCATCCCCTGGTGCTTCTGGGCTATGTCAGGGTAGAATTTAGGGATTTACATTCAGAGAGAGGCATAGCTTAAATCAGTAGGACACATGGCTATGGACTGGAAGAATATGGGCAGAATCCCAGGTGAAAGCAGTTAGTTTTCACCCACTGTTTCTATTTCCAGCATGGCTGAGGCCCACTCAGCCACCTATCCAGTGAGTACCAAGAATTCATAAAGGCTGTCAGAGTGAGGCACTGATCACTTCACCTCCTTCTTGAACTGAGGTTATAGAAACAGTGATGCCCTGCCTCCCAATGACCAATGACACTTTTACCTTTATATACATACAGAGCCACATACCTACCTGGTGCATGCTCCATGGTTACTCCATGCTTCACAGATTACTGGACACGCTCCATGGCTCTGTGAAATCTTACATTTTCATAGTGCACATATAGTAGGATTCCAAAATGTGTGTAGGCACCAAAAATGGCAGCTATATAACTGGGGAATTACCCATTTATGAATAAAAAGGTATTATAATTCTGTCCTCTGTTTCCTTATTATTATACATGCTTTCCCAATAGCAGCTGTCTTTAGGACTACTCATGGATAGTTAATCAAAGAGAGACAGGTGCACTGCTATCATTTCACCATTAAATTATTTCATATTTCCTGCACTGCATTTTCTCAACTTGTTGCTTTGTTATAAATTCATACTGGGGCATGTTAGAAATGAGATTTATATAATCTTTTTGCACAACTGTTCTTTATTAGCAGTTTTATGGGCTTCCTGCAGTCATTGATAGATTAGATCTTGATGATTACCCTAAGTGACAGAGCACTACAGACATACCAGGAATAACCCTTCTCTATGATTCATTTGACCTATCTCAACATGTTCTGATAATCTAGCATTTCTTGTTGCTGTCTTGCACTATCTGCTATCTGCCACTCTGTGTCCTTCAGAAAAAGTCTCAGGAAATGAGGCAGACTACCTAGTACTGTTGCTATGGTAATTTAATAAGAGGTAAAAAATGAGTAATAATACAGACTTTATCCAGAATCAAGTTGGGATGTTTTTACATTTAATTTCCAGCCAATAGAATCTGATTTTATCACAGCACTTCACTTGGAATATTTACAATAATGATTATACAATTAAGTCACTATATGCCCTTAAGAAAGTGGTTCTTGAAGGGAAGAAACTTCATTTTATTTATAGATATTTAGGGAACACTATGATATAAATATTTTTAATGTTTTTTAAAGACTCTATTTAAATTATTTCCTGGAAAGGCTCTTTAAAGGAAAAATGTAGTTCAATATTTTGCCTCTGATTTTAAATTTAACTATGCATTTTCCTAAACAAAGGTTGGAACAACCAAGCAAGAGACAGATGAGCCAATAAGTAGAGGATCAGTAAATTGGGTACCATGAGTTGATTTGAATAGTTATGAAGACTGCCAAACAGTATTTCCTGTTGTGTTTTCTAATCTATGAAAAATGCATGTTCTTTGCATGCATATACAAAGTGAGTAGCAGAATATTATAATGTAGAATGAATAAAGAGATATTTTAAGAGCCAAAGTCTTAATTTGAGACATACCTCATTTTCCACTGAACTAACATTATTCTGTAGCAGCAGGAACACAAATCGTATTACCATCCCTGACATATATCTCATGCTGATTATTTGGGATTCTGTACACGTCAGTCTAAAAGATAAAGCTATCTGAAATGAAATGTAAGAAGCTGCTGGGGAAAAAAAAACATTTAAGGCAAGATTTATAACACAGTTAATGTAGCTTTAAAAAGGTAGTCTGTTTCTGGCTTCTTTTCTTCCAGCTCACCCAAGAGAAACACATATACAATGGAAGTCCTTTGAACAAAATACGATCTTTAAGAAAAAGGTAGGAAAAAGCTGTTTTACTCCAAAACCTAGCACAAGTTTCCTTACTTGCACATGTGCAGTCAGTCGTTATGACTAGTCATAATATTCCCATATACTATGGGGAGCCTAAACACGACGGAGATTTTGAGTGGTGCATACTTATTTATCTGTCATTTTACTCCCATTTACAATTTTAATATATAACTCCTTAGATTTTGCAGAGTGGTGCATTATTTGAAGGACGTTGGGTAGAGTTTGTTTTAACTCAAGACATGGATTATGGTTTCAAAAGATCAAAAGTACAGGAAGTTTCATATTCACACTATAGCAGTTAAGATTTAAAGTTATTTAGAACCCTAAAACTTGACCTGTTACCCATAAAGTTTTATTTTTTGCCAAGTAAGTAACATTTCACATTAATGCTTTAGTGCAGGTTTTTAATATACTCCCAAATCATTTATTTACCTGCTGTCTTCTTCAAAACCTTGCTAATGAATCATTCTTCTACTACCCACCTTACTGTCCATCCTGAGTGGCTGCATCTACATGAGACACTGACTGCGCAGTCAGTACTGTGCAGTCATTTAGTACTTGTATAAAGAAGTACTAAATGACTGCATGGTAACAGGAGTTACTGTGCCTTAGTGTCAGTGAATGGCTTTTTTGGGATGCTAACTGCACAGTAGCCTGAGACTACTGCATAGTAGCATCACATCACGCTTTCTACCACATGACATTACTGTGCAGTACTCACAGGCTACTGCACTGTCAGCATCTCATGTACATGAAGTCACTGAGTATGTGTTTATAAGTACTGCATAAGTATAACAGTTTCTACCTACATGTCAGTTTTCTACATGCTTACTTAAGACCCTTCTTGTAGTTGAATGAATGGTCAAGTCACTGAATACCCTATCTGTAGGACACTTTCAATGCTTTTGAATATTCTCATTTTGGGTAAATCCTAGAAAAGCAGTCAAAGCAGGTGCAGGGAGCATTCATGCATACAGCACAGTGCTTGGGGTGGGGTGGGGCAGGGAACATTGATACATCATGGTTTCCAGGGCATGGCACCTAGAAGCATGGCACCTGGGGGCACCTGGCCTGTGCTTGAATGGCTCATGCAGGTTGCAGCTCCCAAGTGCTTACAAGTTGGACAGTCTTGTTCTAGAATAAAACAAATCAAATGCTTCCTTGTCCCATTATGATCAATATAAGGAGATGTCTTAAAAACTCTTTCCCTTTAATTTATATAGTATTTAATAGAGTTTTTGAACTGCCAGTACACCATTCATGTCCAGCTGAAGTCTTGCAGAGTCATCTAAATAACTTACTTTTTTAGGCGTTTGGCCAGATAAAACAAAACTGAATCTAGGTTTCTAAATCTGGTCATGTTAGGATTACATAACACAGCAGTGCTCAACCACTGGTCTGTGGGCCAGATCGAGCCCATGGACCTGAGTCATTTGGCTGGTGGGACTCTCCAGGAGGTGAAGCAGGAGATGGGCAGCTTAAAGAATATGGAACAGCAGATGCACCCTGTGAGATTGGCGGTGCACCCCCTGCAATTGGTTGCTGCTGCCAGTGGCACCTGTGGGTGGTTGCTGCTAGCCACCCTCCCCCCTCACTGCTGACACCACAGTGGTGTCACCACAGGGGTGGTCACCGATCGCTGCTGGCAGCCGCTGCTTGCGGCATCTGTGGGTGGTTGCCAACTGTTGGTCAGCGCTTACCATCCTACCTGCCACCAACACTGCTGTGGCTGCCTGCAGGAGCTCTCTGCTCACCGCCACCACACCCCCACCACTGCCACCGCCATCTGTGGGCAGTCACCGTGCCCACCCCAGCCTCTGGGGGCATGTGTCATTTATGCAAATAATCCCAGTAAGGTGTGTATTCAGTCTCCTTTTGAAGATCTCCAAGGTAAGTGCCTGAAGCACCCCTGCTGGGAGTCTATTTCAGAGTCTGGACACATGAACCATGTGGATGTTTTTCCTTCTATTCAGTCTGAAACCTGGCATCTTAAACTGGCAGTTAATCAATACCCCACTGTCATTAGCATGTATGGCCCAACTCCTGATGCCACCAATGAAACTAAGGAGGAATTCTATGCTAACCTTGACCAACTTCCTTCTGACATTCCAGAGGAAGCCAGACTTCTTGGAAATTTCAACACCCAAGACAGAAGGGACTTGAGTCTCTGGAATGGAATCATCAGCAGGGCAGGAGTAGGAAAGGTCAACTCCAGTGGCAACCTCCTTTTGACCAAATGCATGGAACATGAACTCACCATTACAAATACCCTGTTATGCTAGAAAAACAGGCACAAGACATCATGGCAACGTCCAACAGCTAAGTACTGGGACCTGATTGACTATGTCATTGTTTGTGCCTGGGATCAGAAAGATGTCCACATCAACTGAGCTATGCTAGGAGCTGACTATTGCTGGACTGATCACTGGTGCATCTACTTGGTTATGTCACTCAAACTGGCCCCCAAATGATGGCTGCAGCAAAAGTAATGCCAGTGAACATCAGTGTTGAAGGACTTAAGAACACAATCAATCAAGACCTCTTCCACCAGTGCCTCAGTGAAAAAATGGCAAATTCCAATCAACAACAATGGGAGAATGTCAGCAGCATTTGGGGTGCCTTCAAGTCCACCATTATCAGTGCCTGCAAAGAGCTACTTGGATTGTCTACCAGGAAACACCAGGACTGTTTTGAGGAGAATGACCAAGGGATCCAAGAGTTGCTCAACTGCAAGCACAAGGCCTTTTGTACTTGGCAGAATTACACCAACTCAGAGCAAAATAAATTAAATTGCCACTAGAGGGCTAGCAAGCAGGAGTGTGGGTAGGAGCCAGGATACCTGAGCTCAATCCTTGCTCTGGATTGCAGGCAGAAGGGAGCAGGGAGTGGTGCACCCTGATATTCTGGAGGACTACAAATTGCTTGTTATATCTCTGTGGAGATGACTGAAATTACCCCAACATGAACTATGTAGGATAGCCCAGAGTTAACCCTCACCTGAAATAGTTTAATTTTAAGATGCTCAGAGGATGCTTAACATTATTTAATGTCTACTTTAATATGCAGACTTTCATAATTTAAGATTCCTTAGTATGGTCTAAGTGTGACATGCAACTTCACTTCCACATTCAAACTCCTGTTCTAAAAAAGGCAGAAGAGAGATTTTAACCTTGGATGCTCATCCCAAAGGATACTAATATTATTATTCTTCCTTATTGTGCCTTGGGGGAAAAGAGATTGACCTATATTAGACACTTAACTGCAGGAGAGAAATCAAGGTACAAAAACTGGAGTTGAAGGAAAGGCCTGTTTCCAAATGAATGTTAAGCATCTCTGAGAAAAGTTAGTGTTAAGTCCTGACCACCTTCTCCACATTTATTATTCATTGTGCTATTTTTGATGTATCCCATTCTGATGCATCTAAATCCAAAGTTGAGACCCTCCTTCAGCACGACAGGAAGCCAAGGGTCTCAACAGGAGGACTTAGGTGCCTGTACACCAATGCAAGGAGCATGGAAGGGAAGGAAGGTGGAGGTGTAGCTCTCTATGTAAAGGAGCAATACACCTCCTTGGAGACCAACGTTGGCTCCAAAAAGAGTGGCTTGTAACTGTCTGGGTCAAACTGCAGCAGGGGCCATGGAGAAAGAGACCTAACTGAGGTGTATACTACAGCCCACCAAATCAGGGGTAGGAACTCAATCTGGAGTTCACCTGAGAATGGAAAGAGGCTGTGCATGCATGGGATATGATTGTCATGGGTGACTTCAGTTATCTGGACATCTTTTGGGAGGAATGCTTGGCCAAGTCAGACTGGTCACGTTCCTTCCTGACCTGCATTTAAAAGCTCTTCCTGGCTCAGAAGATAGTTTCATGGTTTCATAGTAAGTAGGATCAGAAGAGACCTGAGCAGATCATCAAGTCCAACCCCCTGCCATGGGCAGGAAAGAATGCTGGGGTCAAATGGCCTTGGCTAGGTGATTATCTAGCCTCCTTTTGAAGACCCCCAGGGTAGGAGTGAGAACCACTTCCCTTGGAAGTTGCTTCCAGGTCCTAGCTGCCCTGACAGTGAAGTAGTGCCTTCTGATGTATGGCCTGAATCTACTTTAAGTCAACTTCTGGCCGTTATTCCTCATTAATCCTGGTAGTGTTCGGGGGAGCAAGGACTCTCCATAGCCTGCTGGTCCCCCTTGGCCAGCTTGTAGATAGCCACCAGATCACCTCTCAGCCTTCTCTTGTGGAGGCTGAACAGGTTCAGGTCCTGTAGTCTCCACTCATAGGGCCTGCCTTGCTGCCCCCTGATCATGTGAGTGGCCCTCCTCTGGACCCTCTTGATGCTGTCTGCATCCCTCCTGAACTGCGGCATCCAGAACTGGACACTGTACTCCAACTGTGGCCTGACCAGTGTCAAATAGAGGTGGAGGATCACCTCCTTGGACCTGCTCGTGATGCATCTGTGGATGCATGACAAGGTGCGGTTAGCCTTCCTGACCATGTCCCCACATTGGAGGCCCATGTTCATCTTGGAATCAGTAATGACACCAACATCCTTTTCTGCCTGTGTGCTGAGTAATAGGAAGTTCCCCAGCCTGTAGGTGTGCTGCTGGTTCTTCCTCCCCAGGTGCAGTACCTTGCATTTGTCAGTATTGAATTCCATCCTGTTCTCATCCGCTCACCCCTGTAACCTGTGTAGATCTAGTTGCAGCCTGTCACTCTTTTCCATCATGCCCACTTCTCCCCACATTTTAGTGTCATCTGTGAATTTGAACAAGGTGCTTTTCACCCCCTCATCCAAGTCACTGATGAAGATGTTGAACAGTGTGGGCCCGAGGACTGAGCCCTGGTGGATATCCCTGCCCACATCCCTCCAGGTTGAAAAAGACCCATCCATCACCACTCTCTGGGTGTGGCTTTCCAGCCAATTTGCAACTCATCTGACTGTGTAGGCATCAACGCCACAGTCACCTAATTTCTACATGAGAATGGGGTGAGAGACAGTGTCGAAGGCCTTCCTAAAGTCCAGGAAGTCTATGTCCACTTTGACATCTGCACCCAAGGATTTTGTGACCTGGTCATAGAAGGCCACCAGATTGGTCTGACAGGACCTGCCTCTAATGAACCCATGTAGATTGCTCCTAAGCATGATCTCTGCTGCTGGTCCCTCGCAGATATGCTCCTGGATAATTTTCCCAAAGAGCTTCCCATGGACCAAGGTAAGTCTAATGGGCCTGTAGTTTCCTGGGTCCTCTTTCCTCCCTTTTTTGAAAATGGGGACCACATTGGCCTTTTTCCAGTCCTCTGGCACCTCACCAGAGCACCATAAGTGCTCATAAAGCTGTGCCAGGGGTCCTGCAATGACCTCTGCTAATTCCCTCAGCATTCTGGGGTGGAGATCATCAGGACCTGCTGACCTGAACACATCTAGACCCACCAGAAGTTCTCTGGCCAGGTTTTCACTGACCCTGGGCCTGGCAGCACCTCCCCTGCATCTGTTGGGGATCCCAGTGTGGGGTATGCCCCGGTCCCTGCTCAAGAAGATGGAGGCAAATAAATTGTTAAAGAGGTTAGCTTTGTCATCTGTTGTGCCCACCAGATTTCCTAGCATATCCTGAAGAGGCCTTACATTACCCAGTACCTTCCTTTTACCCCCTGTGTATTTAAAAAAGGACTTCTTATTGTCCTTCATCTGGGTTGCTAGTCCCAGTTCCATCTCCACCTTAGCCATCCTAACAGCCCCCCCTACAATCTCAGGCAATGGAGGTGTAATCCTCCTTGGTGATGGCCTCTCCCTTCCATTAGGTGTATGCCTCCTTTTTAGCTTTGAGATGTTCATGGATGCTTTTGGTATGCCATGGGAGCTTTTGAGCACTCCTGCCTGCTTTGATCTGTGTGGGGATTGTCACTCTTTGGGCTTGGAGGATTGTCTTTTTAAGGAATGACCACTCTTCCTGGACTCCTAACTCCCCTCCCTTCCGGGACCTCAGTGCCTCCCCGACTAGTCTCTTTACCTCATTGAAATCTGCCCTCCTGAATTCTAGGGCTGTTGCCTTGCTGCAGGCCTTTGACACCCTGCACTGGATGGTGAATTCCAGTAGGTGATGATCACTATCGCCCAGGTGGTCAAGAACCCACAGTCCACATGCATTGGCCAACCAGAGCTAATGCTCTCCTAGACTTGGTCCTGGCTAAAGGAGATGACCTGGTGACTGACTTAAAAATAGAGGGTAGCCTGGGCGACAGTGAGCATGAAACCATCACATTCACTGTACGTCGCAAGGCAGACAAATCTGATAGCAAGGTTGAAGTCCTAGACTTCAAAAATGCAAATTTCAAGAAGTTCAGGTCACTAGTAGGGCTGTGGGACCAGGGATGGAAGGCAAAAGATGTGCATGAGGAGTGGTCGCTTCTTAAGGACATGATCCTTGAAGCAGAAAGGAAGTCCATTCCAACATGCAGAAAGGGCTGCAGAAGGGCTTGGAAGCCCCACTAGCTAAGCAGGGATATCATGGTCCTCCTTAGAAAGAAAAAATAGGTGTACAAACTATGGAGCTGGGGACCAGCCAAAAGGAGGACTACACAACAATGGCCCACACTTGTAGGGAACAAATTAGAAAGGCTAAGGCGGTGACTGAACTTAGATTAGCAGTGGAAATCAAGTACAACAAAAAGTCCATCTTTTGGTACATAGGGAACAAGAGGAAAGCAAGTGGGAGTGTGGGGCCAGTGCTCAACAACTCAGGACAGCTGGTTACTGGCACTCAGGTGAAAACTGAACTCCTGAATGACGACATTGCCTCAGTGTTTCACCAGGCCATGGGGAAATTCATGTCAGATAGGGTACAGAATGAGCAGGGCAAAAATGACTGCCTCCCTACTGTTGTTGTAGAACTGGTGTGTGATCAATTAAATAAATTAGACATGTATAAGTCAGCAGGACCAGATGAACTCCATCCAAGGGTGCAGAAGGTGCTGGCTGATGTCATTGCGGAGCCCCTGATGAAACTGTTCCAAAACTCGTGGTGCTCCAGAGAGGTGCCTAAGGACTGGAAGAGGGCCAATGCTGTGTCCATCTTCAAGAAGGGGAGGAGGGAGGACCTGGGTAACTATAGGCCAATTAGCCTAACTTCTATCTCAGGAAAAATCCTTGCAAAAATTCATTAAGGAGTCTATGTGTGATAGGCTTGCAGAAGGTAGGATTCTGAATGACAGCCAGCCTGGCTTCATCATGGGAAAGTCTTGTCTAATAAACCTCATCTCTTTTCATGATCAGGTGACTCATGACCTGGATAAGGGAGAAATGGTGGATATTGTATACCTTGACTTCCCAAAAGCCTTTGATCTGATATCCCACAATGTTCTTGCAAGAAAATTGGAGGGTAGTAGGCTTAACTGTGATACAGTTAAGTGGGTATGAAGCTGGCTTTGGGGTAGGACACAGAGAGTCCTAATGAATGAATCTGTGTCATCTTCACAAGAAGTGGGCATCGGTCTCCCACAGAGGTCGGTGCTTGGTCCTGTACTTTCCAACATCTTCATCAAAGATTTAGATGAGGGGGTGAAGAGCTCACTGGCCAAGTTAACAGATGACACCAAGTTATGGAGAAGCGTGGTCACATTTGAAGATAGGCTACAGATACAGGTGGATCTAGGCAGGCTACTAAGTTGGGCAGATCAAAACCAGATGAAGTTCAACGTTGAGAAATGTGAAGTGCGCCACCTGGACACAAACAATCCCCTGCACACCTACAGGCTTGGCAACCCCAACCTGATCACCACTACGGATAAAAGAGAGCTGGGGGTAATAATAGACCACAGCATGAATATGAGCTGGCAGTGTGACTCTGTTACCAGCAGGACAAATAATACTCTGGGATGCATCAATCAATGCATCTCCAGCAAGACTAAGGAGGTGATTGTTCTGCTCTACTCTGCACTGGTGAGACCCCACCTGGAGTACTACATCCAGTTCTGGGCACTGCACTTTAACAAGTATGTGGTACAACTTGAGAGAGTCCAGAGAAGGGCCACCCTTATGATTAGAAACTTGCATGACAAGCCATACAAGGAAAAGGTGAGGGACCTGGGACTCTTCAGCTTGAAAAAGAGAAGGCTGAGAAGGGACTTGGTAGTAGCTTACTGCTACACTAGGGGAGTAGATCAAGGGCTCAGTGAGCAACTGTTCACCAGAGCGCCTTTGGGGAAAGCCAGGAGTAATGGGCACAAACTCCTGGAAGACCATTTCAGGCTCAACATTAGGAAAACTTTTTCACAGTTACAGCGTCCAAACTGTGGAATAAGCTCCCTTCAGAGGTGGTGCAATTGCCTATCCCAGAAATCTTCAAGAGGAGACTGGATAGTCATTTTGCTGGAGTCACATGACCCCACATGTCTTTCCTGCCTGGTGCAGGGGGCTAGACCTAATGATCTTCCAAAGTCCCTTTCAGCCTTATAATCTATGAATCTATGAATCTCCCCATGTAATATATAGAATGCCAAAGTACCACAGTTAGGACTGTGGCAAGGTCCTCTAAAAGTTAGGTGTTACAATGACAAATGTAGAGTCCATCTAATGGGTTTAATGTTTTTGACACTTGAATTGTTTGGAGAGAGTCATTGGCAAAAAATGGGTGACAATAGAAACCTGCAGACAGTGGAGAGTGTGTTATTTAAAATAGATCAATTCACAGAAAGCCCTATTGTAGTCAGTGATCTGTGAGATGAGATAATTTAATGGCTGGATTATGTTAATGAGGGAAACCACTAGGAAATAATTTCAAAACAGATTCAACCAAATGGTAAAGTAGTGCCAAGTTTATACTTGTAGAGCCCTGGTTTGAAATATATGTTTAAAAATGGGGGAAGAATGGAGATCAGATCCAATATGTTCTTTTCACTAATGTTTTCTCCATGTTAATGTACACTTCACACTTCTAAGCCTCATTTCAGAAGAGGACTGCATCCTCTCTAGATCAACAGACAGCAATTTTTTTGGAGCTGTGAGCCAGAATAACCCAATTTGAGTCTAAGGTGAGGTAATGTACAGACCCAGCCACCAGCACCACTTTTCTCTGTTATTGGTTCCCTTTGCCTCCAGTTATACTTCAGGTAGTAGTGGCATCAGGGGAGGGGAAACTGGGTGACTGCCTGTGGCTCCACAATTTAGGGAGCTCAAATTTCAGGGCGGGGGATGAAGTTCTTGCAAAAAACTGGCTCTATTTGCATTCTAACACTTGACTATTTACCTAATTCCCCCCCAAAGAATATCATATAACCTCATAAATCTGGCACTCAAAATTCCAGATTTCTCAAAAATCTGGCACTGCAGGCAGGTGGCATTGGCACTTCCTGGGGCTCCAGAAAGAAGCAAAACAGAGGGAACTATAAGTAGATGTGGGGTGCAAGGAGGGTGGAACAGGACGGGGGGGGGGCATGTGTGGGGTGGGTGGGTGCGGTTCTTGCTAATACATGCATCCTGGGAGGGTTGTGGGCTGGGGGACTGTATCAGACTCTTCCTGGGGGTGTGTACCCCTGGATCTGCATGCCAGATGAGAGCAGGCTGGCGCCCACTACTGCTGGGAAGAGCCTAGGGCTGCCACCAGCCCTAGCCTACAGCAGCAACCTGCTCTTCTTTTGCATGCAGATCCAGGTGCACATGCTCCCCACCCCAGGAAGAGCCTGATGTAGCCCCCCCAGCCCTCCTGGGATGCACATAGCAGCAAGAGCCATTGCCCCGTGCCCCGCACCCACCTACAGTTCCCCCACTTTGCTCCCTGCTGCCGCCCCGGGAGCACTCAACACCACATGCCTGCAGCTGCTGGACTGTGTCGCACCCCTCCCCTCACCCCATCCCTAGCCCCAGCTTCACTCATTCAGAAATCCAGAATTTTCAAATTTCCAGCCAGTGCTAGGTTCCAAGAATGTTGGATTTTTGAGGTTATACTGCATTTAAAAAGATCCATGATACAACTGTGGTGGGTTAATATTTACCTGAGTATATATCTCTAAGGTGCCCCAAATGACTCTCTTGCCCAGGGCCCCACCAACCTTAAGGCCACCACTGCCTTGGGTGCAGCTCTTCTCTTCCCCCTCCCCCCCTTGCTGATATGCTGCCAAAGGCCCCTGGTTCTACAGTGGCTCAGCCGGCTGGATGTTGCCACTCCCTGCTATAGATCAAAATTATTTTTGTGAGATAGATAGAATCAGAGATCTATTTGTACTATGCCTTATCATTTGTACTGTGAGAACTTATGTTTGTATTTGTTTTAGAGGAGACAGATTGTTAATTTTAAGGTTCATTTCCAAATGTTCTAAATATGGAAAACTTTAAGAAAATCAGTACCGCTAATGTTTAACAATTTAGAAACTCATGTAGCCCTTTCCCTATTCTGTTGCTTTTTCTTTCTTTATCACATCATGATAACCTTTGCCTTTAGGAAAATAAACCCATATCCAAGCTAATAAAATATTTATCTCACTATGAAAGTAACTTTATAGAACCTTGGCTGAATCCTGGCTTTGAAAACCTTTTAGTCACATCCAGGCCTGCAATAAATAGGAAAAAAAAAATAAACTTTCAGTCAAATATCATAAATCTTAGAAGTCACTATATGAATCTGAGAAGTTACTAAGAAGCTTGTGAGCTGTGGTGGAGATTGTTTTACATTGTCCATCAGTAGAGAAAATCCCTAACTCACCAGTTCTTTAGCTCATGCTAAATCTAGTCTTTCCTAGGATCAGTTATTTATGAGCAGTGGTGCTGAAGATTATTTATTCTTTAAGTCCAAATACCTACTCTTATTTTCAGAGAGGGGATCATCATCTAATGCATGGCCTGTTTTTCTCTTGTTTAAAATACTTCTGCTATGTCCAACACTGTGAATGAGACAGCACTTTGATTCATAACATTGCTATGATAGAGAGTACTCAAGGTTATTTTATATTTTCATTCATACATGCACAAACAGAAAAAAAGTGGGGTAGTATCTATGCTTCCTGTATATAGGAACAATGATAAGGTCTGACTTGTATCAAATCCCCTCAAGCTCAGTTCTAATAAGAATTCTTGTTCTGGGTAAATCTCTTCTTAAGCATGCTGATCCTGTTTCTATTCATCTGCATGGTCAATATGTGCAGCTAGGCCATCTGGGAGCTTGTCATTTCAAATCATGAATTGCTTTTTAAATGCTGCATCCATGAGTCACATGAGTATAATATAATCCCTTTAAATTATTGCTAAATTCTATTCTATTCTTTCCAACAAATATATTAAATGTTGATTCACAATTCTATTACTTGATGGTTCATTTATTGTTTTTCCTTTTAATTTTAACCTTACTAATTTTGATGTAAATTTGCTTGAAAGAATGCAGTCACTAGACTTCTGAAGTTTTCTACCTGCTACTAAAAAATATACCCTTTGTGTGAGCCTTGATGCGATTTACAAATACACATAGTAATATTTTACTGTCATGTGTCCCTATAGGCAAAGAATGCAGGAAACACTGCATACAGTTTTGGGTTCTGCAAGGGATTTCTTCATCAGAGAATTTCACTGAGTTTCTGTACAAAGCACACACTTCCACTTTAAATACCCAGTACTTTGCTCTAAAATTATTGAGAACTGGAACCTTTTCCATAGTTTAAAAGCATAACCTATATCACACTACTTCAAGAGAAATGAGCACATACACCAGAGACTCCTTCAGGTATTGTCTCTGGCAGATATCCCCCCCTATTCTTGTGCACTCATGTGCCTTCCCACCCCTTTTGGGAGCTGAGGAAAGCCTGGCAAAGTGTTTCAGCAGCTTAGTTCAATTCCAGCTTAAAAGCAGAATAAACAGCTAAAGGAACATTTTCATGGAAACACTTAAGAGAGAGAGATCCAAGGAAAACAAGCTCATAACATTAATTATGCCTAGGACAGTTCATATTTCAATTTAATTATGTATGATAAACAAGACTAATGTTATGCATAGAGAGGTCAGTAATGATTTGGTCATCAGAGCTTTACCAGTGAGCAAAAATAGTGAAAATTAAAAAATGGTTCTAAAGTGAGGCATTTATCTGTCCTGGCAGTAAGCTAGGTTTGTAGGTAAGAAGGAAAACATTGAGATCTGAAAGTAGAAGGAGTTAAATTTTGGGGTTGCAAAAAATATTTTTTTTTTCCTTTAAAAGTGTTTCATAGGATTCAGCTTTCAACTCATTTCACAAAAAGCTGAAAATCCAAGCAGTGACTGACAAGGCAAGGAGTTAAGTTCACTAAAATCATTGAACTGAATCTGGCTAGCATTACAAAGTTCTCTGCACAGAGCTGTTAAGTATATCTCTATGACTATTTTATGTATGTCTTTTCAAAATGAAAGTGTGATGCTTTTTTTCATATCATGGCATAATTAGCTTTAGATAAACGATAGGAAAATTCTCTTTCCAGATTTGTTTTTAAAGGTCTTTACTCTCTCTCTCTCTCTCTCTTTCTCTCTGGTGAAAATTGATGATAAAAAGTTTGTTTCCAAGAACATTTGTAAAATAAGAGAATACAAAAAATATGCAATGACTTATATGCATATTCCTACCAATGTTTTCTTGACAATTGATTGTTTTGTAAATTAGAAAGGAAGGAATTGGTATAGTTGGAAGATCAAGACAAATACAGGAAAACTACATGGAGCTGCAAGTTGATCAATGGTGTACACACCACACACTACTAGTTCCTATTGAAATTCCTATGGATTGAAATAGAAGAGAGAATGGAAGAGATAACTGGTGGAAGAAGGAGGGAAGAGTGGAATAAAATGGAAAGGAAAGAAGAGGTTGTACAGCATCATTTTATAATTACTTCCATGGGGCAGGAAAAAAATATTCTTTTTTTCAGTCTCTCAACTAGTTATTCTTTTTGGAGACTTTTTAAGGCACTTGTCCTACATAAACTTTAATACTTTTATAGCTTTACTTCTATAGGTATGAATACTGAAGTTAGCTGTAAGGAAAGCTGTGTGGGCATCTACTACAGACCTCCCACCCAAAGTCAAGAGCTTGACCAGGAGTTTGCCAGGGAATTGGCTGAGCCCGCATGCTCCCGGTTCATGGTTGTCATGGGAGACTTCAACTACCCAGACATCTCATGGGAAGAGCGCTCGACCAAACCCAAGCAGTCGCAAAGCTTCCACTCATGCATGGATGACCTCTATCTGACACAAGAAGTCTACGGGAAAACAAGAGGTAAAGCGCTACTTGACCTGCTACTGGCAACCAAGGAAAACCTAATCAGCAACCAAATGATTGAAGGGAAGCTGGGTGACAGTGACCATAAGCTGATCCCCTTCACCATCCAGCATAAAGCTGGCAAGTCAGTCAGCAATACAGAAGTCATCAAATTCAGGAAAGCTGACTTTGACAAGCTCAGGAGGCTTGTCGGTGAGGCCCTAAGGGACCACGACCCCAAAGGGAGGGGAGTTCAGGAACAGCAGTTGCTCCTTAAGGGAGCAACCCTAGATACACAAGCTAAGGCTATTCTGTCTCAGAGGAAAGGCAGCAAAAGGGCACAGCAGCCCCCTTGGCTCAGCAAGGAAGTAGCGGACCTCCTGCATCTAAAAAGAAAGACCTACAAAGGATGGAGGATGGGATCCACCTCCAAGGAGGAATATTCTGCAATGGTCCAGAACTGCAGGTTCTGACACCCAGGAAAAAGCCAACCTACTAAACAGGTACTTTGCATCAGTCTTTCACCAGTCCCATGGGATGACCATTATGGGACAGTGAGGCCTGAGCGAGGGAGATTCCATCAATACTGATCTCATGAAGGAACAGCTTGAGAGGATGGACACCTTGAGGATGGACGCCTGACCAACCTAGTCTCTTTCTGCCTGACCAACCTAGTCTCTTTCTGCCTGACCAACCTAGTCTCTTTCTATGACCAGGTTACGAAACGCCTGGACACAGGAGGAGGGGTGGATGTCGTATACCTGGACTTCAGGAAGGCCTTCGATACGGTATCCCACCCCATACTGGTGAACAAATTAAGAGGCTGTGATGTGGATGACTGCACAGTCCGGTGGGTGGCGAATTGGCTAGAGGGTCGCACCCAAAGAGTCGTGGTAGATGGGTCGGTCTCGACCTGGAAGGGTGTGGGCAGTGGGGTCCCGCAGGGTTCGGTCCTTGGACCGATACTCTTTAATGTCTTCATCAGCGACTTGGACGTGGGAGTGAAATGTACTCTGTCCAAGTTTGCAGATGACACAAAGCTATGGGGAGAAGTGGACACGCCGGAGGGCAGGGAACAGCTGCAGGCAGACCTGGATAGGCTGGACAAGTGGGCAGAAAACAACAGGATGCAGTTCAACAAGGAGAAATGCAAAGTGCTGCACCTAGGGAGGAAAAATGTCCAGCACACCTACAGCCTAGGGAATGACCTGCTGGGTGGAAAGGGATCTTGGAGTCCTAGTGGACTCCAAGTTGAACATGAGCCGGCAGTGTGACGAAGCCATCAGAAAAGCCAATGGCACTTTATCGTGCATCAGCAGATGCATGACAAATAGGTCCAGGGAGGTGATACTTCCCCTCTATAGGGCGTTGGTCAGACCGCAGTTGGAGTACTGCGTGCAATTCTGGGCGCCACACTTCAAGAAGGATGCGGATAACCTGGAGAGGGTACAGCGAAGGGCAACTCGTATGGTCAAGGGCCTGCAGACCAAGCCCTACGAGGAGAGACTAGAGAAACTGGACCTTTTCAGCCTCCGCAAGAGAAGGTTGAGAGGCGACCTTGTGGCTGCCTATAAGTTCATCACGGGGGCACAGAAGGGAATTGGTGAGGATTTATTCACCAAGGCGCCCCCGGGGGTTACAAGAAACAATGGCCACAAGCTAGCAGAGAGCAGATTTAGACTGGACATTAGGAAGAACTTCTTCACAGTTCGAGTGGCCAAGGTCTGGCACGGGCTCCCAAGGGAGGTGGTGCTCTCCCCTACCCTGGGGGTCTTCAAGAGGAGGTTAGATGAGTATCTAGCTGGGGTCATTTAGACCCAGCACTCTTTCCTGCTTATGCAGGGGGTCGGACTTGATGATCTATTGAGGTCCCTTCTGACCCTAACATCTATGAATCTATGAATCTATGAATCTATGAAAAACCTTCAAGTCAGCTGGCCCTGACAATCTACACCCCAGGGTAAACAAGGAGCTGGCTAGCATCATAGCTCAGCCCCTGGCATAGATCTTTGAGAACTCCTGGTGCTCTGATGAAGTGCCTGAAGATTGGAAGAAGGCCAATGTGGTGCCTATCTTCAAGAAAAGGAGGAAAGTGGATCTGGCAAACTACAGGCCCATCAGCCTGACCTCTATCCCAGGGAAGGTTTTAGAAAAGATTATCAAAGAGGTCATTCTTAACGGATTGGCCAATAGCAACATCCTGAGGGATAGCCAGCATGGGCTTGTTGTGGGTAGGTCTTGCTTGACCAATCGTATTTCCTTTTATAACCAGGTGACCTATCACCTGGACAAGGGAGAGGAGATTGATGTCATATATCTTGACTTCAAAAAAGCCTTCGATCTGGTATCCCATGATCACCTCTTGGCAAAACTGGCCAACTGCGGCCTCGGGTCCACCATGATCTGCTGGCTGGGGAATTGACTCCATGGTCGGACCCAGAGGGTGGTGGTTGACAGAAGTCAATCATCATGGTGCCCTGTGACCAGTGGGGTCCCTCAAGGCTCTGTCCT
The DNA here is from genome assembly GCF_030867095.1 of Alligator mississippiensis. Classification (NCBI taxonomy): domain Eukaryota; kingdom Metazoa; phylum Chordata; order Crocodylia; family Alligatoridae; genus Alligator; species Alligator mississippiensis. Next base: position 89,606,945 of record NC_081824.1, read on the forward strand.
TGGACCTATATTGTTCAACATCTTCATTAATGATGTGGACATTGTAGTCAGAAGCGGACTGGCGAAGTTCACTGATGATACCCAAACTTTGGGGTAAAGCATCCATACCTGAGGACAGGAGAGTGATCCAGGCTGACCTTGACAGGCTCAGGAAATGGACAGATGAGAACCTGATGGTGTTTAACACCGAAAAATGCAAGGTTCTCCACCTTGGGAAGAAAAACCTGCAGCATCCTTACAGGCTTAGCAATGCTATGCTGGTTAGCACTATGGATGAAAGTGACTTGGGGGTCATGGTTGACCACAAGATGAACATGAGCCTTCAATGTGATGCTGCGGCTAGTAAAGCAAGCAAAATGTTGGCTTGCATCCATAGATGCTTCTCAAGCAAATCCCAGGCCATAATTCTCCCATTGTACTTGGCCTTGGTGAGGCTGCAGCTGGAGTACTGTGTCCAGTTTTGGGCTCCAGAATTCAAAAAGGAGGTGGAGAAGCTTGAGAGAGTTCAGAGAAGAGCCACACACGATGAGAGGTAAGGAAAACAGACTTTATGACGACAGGCTGAGAGCTATGGGACTCTTCAGACTGGAAAAGTGCAGGCCCAGGGGTGATCTGATGACCACCTATAAGTTTATAAGGGGTGTTAAGCAGGATCTGGGGGACCGTTTGTTCACCAGAGCGCCCCAAGGGATGACAAGGTTGAATGGTTATAAACTCCTGCCAGACCGTTTCACGCTGGATATAAGGAAGAATTTCTTTACTGTCTGAGCCCCCAAGGTCTGGAATAGCCTGTCATCAGAGGTGGTTTGAGTGCCTACTTTGAACACCTTCAAGAGAAATTTGGATGTTTATCTTGCTGGGATCCTATGACCCCAGCTGACTTCCTGCCCCTGTGGCAGGGGGTTGGACTCGATGATCTTCCTAGGTCCTTTCCAGCCCTGATATCTATGAAATGAGTAGTTCCATTTAGTCTAGCTAGATTAAAATACAGACTGAAGTTTGCCTTTTTATGTGTCATGAAATTAAAAATTAGAAACAATACAACACACAGGGGAAAAAAGACAAGAAAAATTACCATTTTGATTTTAGAGAATACAAAGCTTTGACCCCTGGCTGAAATTACACTTAAGACATGATTAACCTGTGAATCATAACTTAAGTAGTAGCCCAGCCACACATTCAGGCAATTAATAGTATGAGAAAACAGCCACAAAACTGTTATACAAAATATGCGTAATAATTTTGTGTCTGGTTTCTATGGCACCTTAGATTGAACATGTGGTTGGTATGCTCCTAGGGTTGGAAGCACCCATCTGTTTATTGGTGCTCAATGTAAACTGACATTGTTCAACAGGAACTTCAGTTTTGATGAAGTTATATTTTGACAAACAATTGCAACTATTTGCCTTCCAAATTGAAATTACTTTGTTTCAATTTTTGTTTCATTATATAAATCACTGACCTGTCAATTAGCTATCCACAGTACCTGGCTGATTGACCTAAGAGAATTCCAATTTCCAATTACATTTTAAAATATCCAATAATTTACCCTAATTTTAAAATAATATGAAAGATAAGCATAAAATAAAACAGAATAAAAATATAAAAAGGCATCATAAAACTGTTTTGATTGACCCCTAACTTTCTTTTTTGTTTTGTTTTTATTCCATTCTGTAGGAAATTATTATTTGTTCCATTTGGCAACATTTTTGTTAATTTGTTTTGGACTTTCTGTATGTCCTTTAAATAACAGTTCTGACCTTTGACCTTTGTTACCTTAAACCATTGGAGTTTTTACTCTTCTATATAATCAAGGTGCAACTATACCTAAAGAGCTATGGCAACTATATTTAAAGGGTAAAAAAAAATAGGTTTGAAAATCTATTATAAGTAAACTAAATACATTTTTAACAGAAGACCTTATGTAGTGTTTGCTTAGCTGCAGGCAGTTTAAAAAAAAAATCTGGTGACATTTTAAGTCCAATATTTCTGTAATGCACTAGATTTAGTGACAATCTTAGTGACATGATTTTAGTTCTACTAACTTTAATAAAAAGATAATATAAAGAAACTGAAATTCAGTATGGAATAGCCATTGGGCATAGTTCTGAAACAAAACAAGCAGTGAAGTACATCATTTATGCAATGAACATCAGTAATCTATGAAGCAAAAAGTAATCAATACTTTGGCATTAAAGGTGCTAAAATGAATACACTTAATGCAGTACCAGCCAATATTCCAGATGAAAATGAAGCTCCTACCCATTTAAGGCTTGGTCTTAGAAAATATTTGTTTAGATTGACACAGTGACTTTTTTTTTCTTCTTGTGAGGAGGAAAACATTGTAAGTGCAGATGAAATAAAACATTTATTCATTTTATGATGAAGCATTTAATATCTGGACACTTATAAGAAAAGCATAGGATGGCACGGGCTCCTATTTTTTCCCCAATAATTCACTGGTTGGGGGGGGGGGGGGGGTTGACCTTGGGTCGTTTCCCTCCTCTGTGACAGGAGTGCCCTCACATTGTTATTTTGGATTGGGTTTCCATCCATTTCCCCTGGTTATACCGTTGCCCCCATAATACACTTGATATGTAAGAAAATGGGAAAACTCATTTCTGGTTCCTGACCAGTGAATATTTAAGATCTCAAGTCAGTTTCGTTCTCTTCCTTCCTATTTAAATATTTTATAGAAAATGGAATAGCTCCAAGAGGAAACCTAGAGACACCCACATACAGTACACATTTGGCTACCTCTAGGCCACTCTCATTGATTTTATTTGAATTATACATAATTTGCCTTTCCATTTAAAATACTTTGTTTGCAATTCCTAGATCACAGTCAATAGTTTGAAAGTTACATCTGTGAGCTCTTGCTTACAAAAGCTTACGCATCTCTGATCAGTTAATCTATAAGGTGCATCTCCACCCTGTCTTCTATCCTACTAAAAGTTACAAGTTAATTACATTTTAGTAACTGTTTTAAGGTAAAGGATCATCTAAATGTGTTCAAAATTCAAGGAGAGGGAGTAAACTGCACATTTAATATATGTGGCTATTGTAAGTTATCTAGTTGATCCAGACTGCGTTTGGTTGTCTCATATTAGATCAAATACTTTTCTATTCATATTTGCTTTAATATATTGTGACCTTTGACATCATATGCAGCAGAATTTTATTTGCCGTAATTCAAAATACTCCTGAAATTACCTTTACTATTTGCCTTTTCTTCAGCACAACAAGTCAGTTATTATCTTAGATATCATAAGTGTGCATTTGTACCATTCACATCTTGGAGAAATGGCATTTATATGAAGGCATCAGATGGATTAATAAATCTTAGTGTGCTTGAAAAAAAATGGCTAGGTAGCTGACAAACATAACAGCGTTTATAGAACAACTGATATTAATGGTGGAAGAGACCCCTTTAGTCACCTACCATGGTCTTTTGTCTAGCAATAAGTGGTGCTTTGAAGAGAGTTTTTTTTTAAAGGAGTCAGTTCCTAGCAGCCAATTCCACAGAGTAATAAATCTGATCATTTGGAATATTTCCTTTAATATTCAGCCATAACTTGCTATCATGATTGTCATCCTCATACTTCTAGTTAAATATTACCATCTCCTTGTGGTATTTACAATTATTATCTATAAATGATTACCATGTCTTCACCTCAGTCCTCATTTAACTAAACTGATTACTCCTACAGAACACCTCAGGCCTAAAGAAACCAATTTTTTTTTAAAGATCAATTGCCAGCGGTTTCAAGAATGACTTTAAGTTTATTCCTAGTTATATATATCATGAACTTTAATAAAGTAAAAAGGAAATTGTCTTCCCGATAGTAACTTTTGATGCTTCTTCTCTCATATTATATTCCCACCCATACCACACTGTAAATTCCAGTGCTAATTCCGCTCTTTCTTCCTCTGCTAGATCTGTCTTGTGCTTGCATCTATATTGATCCCTAATCCATATGCATGTACAGTAAAATGCATTGTAGCAGTGGGACAAAATTATACTATTATTTCTGCTGATAGTATACAAGCCGAAAAAAGCAGCAGCCTATTTATCTGTTCCTAGGGTGCATCTACACATGCAATTAGCATGACACAATACACTCCAGATCTATTTGAGCTTGAGTACATTGCTTATTGGCACAGTGTCTACATGTGTACCTGGGACAGCAGCAATTTGAGCCAAGGTGGAGCATCGCTGGACTGGCAGGGAGCCCTAGAGGTCAGCCCCACACTCTGGGCGGTGGTAGTGGGCAGTGGAGGGGCTAGCAGATGGGCCCAATTTGTGCCCAGCAGGCACTGTCTACACATGTGTTTGATTCCACATAATGACTCTGCCATAAGATAGTACTGTCTGTTATGGAGGACTTAATTATTTGACTATGCCATAATACTGGCACATGTGTAGACTGTGATGGTGAGAGGGCAGCAGGACAGACCCTACGAGGAGAGACTGAAGGACCTGAACCTGTTCAGCCTCAGCAAGAGGAGGTTGAGGGGGGACCTGGTGGCTGCCTACAAGCTCATCAGGGGGGATCAACAGCAAATAGGCAGAGCTCTTTTCTCCCCAGGACCACCTGGGGTGACAAGGAACAATGGTCATAAGCTGATGGAGAATAGGTTTAGGTTGGAGATCAGAAGGCAATATTTTACAGTTAGGGTGGCCAAAATCTGGAACCAACTTCCCAGGGAAGTGGTCCTCGCCCCTACCTTGGGCATATTCAAGAGGAGGTTGGACGATCACCTGTCTGGGGTCTTGTGAACCCAGAATTCACTCCTGCCTGTGGCAGGGAGTCAGGCTAGATGATCTGTTCAGGTCCTTCCTGACCCTAGCTACTATGAAACTATGATGCTTTACTGAGGAGCTAATTAGTATACTCTGCAGTAAAGCGCATGTGTAGATGCAACCCTAGTGTAAATAAAGAATCCATTTTTAAAATTAAAAAGCATGCTCCTACACTGTTCATAAAGAGCGAGGGAGAGAGAGAGATGTATATTTTGAGCAGTATAAGAAACATGCTTTCTAAGTTAAAATCGCAACTCTGTTTATGCCAGGAGAAGATATAAGCTGCTTCTTTCTTCTGATTATATACCACAAATAATATAAGAATTTTACATTTTTGAAAATATAAGAATTCTATTTAGATTTTTTTTTCCATTTTTATGTCCAACTATATAGAAAAACATGAAAAATGTGTTTTTGAAACTGAAATGTTCCATGGTAAAGCCAGCTTTGTGTGTGTGTGTGTGTGTGTGTGTGTGTATGTGTGTGTGTGTGTTTCCCATATGAAATTTTGAACCAAAGTAATTTGCTTTAAAATATAGGTTCAAGCTGAACAGTTTACTTTTGAAGGGGCTTTGGCTGATATTATGTGTAAATCTCTATTTAAAAGCTTGCATGTTGAAACAACAATTTTCTTTAAGGGAAAAAAGGGAATCTTGCAAAGCTGACTGTTCCTTAAAGAAACAACACTAACGGCATAAGAGCATACCACTCTGACAAAAAAGGACAGTTATAAGACAGATCAAGAGATCTGCTTGGTTAAACCCTGATCTCTTCAATGATTTGAATCTTAAAAAGTGACTTTGCAAAACAACTGACTCTTGTCCATGTAACTAATGGGTGAATATAAGAGTATAATATGCAGGGACAATATCAGAAATGCCAAGTCTGAGATATGATTAGCAAGGAATAAAGCCAACTACGTATTATATTAATAAAAGTAAGAAGACTGAAGGAAGTGTAGATTGTTTACAACAGGGTTGGCCAACCTGCAGCATACATGCCATAAGAAACACACACCTCTGTGTGCATCATACAGTAGATCAGGAAGGGAGAAGGATAAAAAGTGACAGACATGGTAGGGAGCACAAAGCAGAGATCACATCAGGCAGGGAGAGGGGATGCTAATGGCACTCAGGGAAGAAGAGAGGCTCAGCTTCTGGCATGCCTGCCAAAAAGATTGCCCTGCGTTGACTTACAGAATGGGAAGAAGGCTGATATCAGTCTCCACAAAAAAAAAAGGAAAGAAAAAAAGATGAAATATCATGTGATGAGCCGAGGCAGGAAAGCAAGAAAAGGGAGATAGGCTAGAGTAAGTAAAAGCATGTTAGACATTACTTAGGTAAACTGAATATTTTCAAATCAGCACAGTCTGATCAGATTCATTCTAGAGTGCTCTAGGTATTGTCTGAAGTAACATCAGCACTATAAGCTATTCTACTTGAGAGCTCACAGGGGTTGGGTGAGGCCCAGAAGTCTAGAAACATAAATAATAGCACCCATGCTCTTAAAAGTAAAAGAGATTTGGAAATCAGCAAAAGATGGTTGGTTAAAGCTGAGCTAATACAAGTAGAAAATTAACACTGTAATGACTGTGTTTAAAATATATCATTACAACTAGGCTTTGGGGGAAGAAACATGGGGCAAAGGCAACCACCCCAAAATGCTTATTCAGCATATGAAATAGTAATGAAATTAAAGGAGAACCTTTCCCACAAAATTGAAATGTGAAGGCACTTCTACTGTTTTCATAAAAACCTTCTATAACTAGCCAGAAGTAGCGTAATAATGGCTGGGCAAGTGGGAAATGAGCCCTGAGAGCTGGAGTGGAGCTAGGAGCTCAACTTCCTGTCTTCCTTTCTCACACCCATTACCTATCTGGCAAAGGTTCTGGCTGTAGGCCTAAAAGCCACCTTAGCAAAGTGCTTAACATAAAATACCATTTTGTGCTTTCACATGACTGACTAAAAAAAAAACAATCATTCCCCAAAACAGCAGGTCAGTTTAGTGTGACCTCTGTATAACCCATGTCAGCAAAAACATTAAGAGAATGTGGTAACAATCCACGATAAAAGGATACAGATGGCAGTCTAAGTCTAACAGGAACTACCATTGTGAAAGATAATTGGTGGATATTTACAATATATGGAACATACAGAAGAGAACTTAAAAAAAAACAAAACAAAACACAACCCTAAGGAAAAATAGTTAATGGGAGGAGAACAACACACAAGAAAAGAAACAACTATTTGAGCCCCAGTAGAGTAATGGATGTCTGGCCAGTTGAACTCACTGTGTCCATCAGAAGGCTCACATAAGAATATCTATATGGACTGTTAGGGCTTGCTCAAAGGTTAAGCATTACATTTAACGCCTTGCTTAAATATTGGTATTGCTTATGTGTTCAATAAATTATAATTTCAGGCTAGAATAGTCTGCTTGATCATTTCACTTCCATTCACCCCACCTCTTAACTAAATTTAGTACAACACTAGCAGCATGGAGGACAGAACAGCAGTGGCAGCACATGGTTCAGGAGCAGCAGCAGGTTTACTGCTGTGGGGTGTGAACAGGGGGATATATACCACCTTTTATTGATGCTGAAAAAATAGTGTTTAAACAACCACTTGACATGTTCACAGCAAAGAAGGAAGCAATATCTCCCCCTATCCCAGCCCTCCCCCCACTCCCTGCAGCAATGTATGTCTATTGCTCCTGCCCACACAGTACTAGTCAGTTACTCTGTTGCTAGCCAGTCTTTTTTTTTTTTTTTTTTTTTTTTTTGGTCTGAACTGAGAAAAACACAAAATTGGTATCAGGAAATAAATTAGGAGATAAAGCTAAATGCCATACATTAGCAACAAGTCTATTTTTAGAATAAGGTTCTCCTGGAGTCAGCTAGCAACCAGCTCCTCCTAGCTCTTGATGTTGGTAACTGTTTTCTTGAGAAGGCATAAGCATTCAATGTTTCCTTGTAGTGTTATGTCTGGCACCATGAGATCTCTTGCTGCAGCTAAGCAGAACAGAGCAGTTTTTGGAATCTAGAGTCAGGCATCTACACACAATGTCCAGTGCAGTCTAGCTGGTGTTAAAGGATCACCGACTCAATCCTGGTAACACTGGGTTCAGCAATGACACTGGCATTTGTGTGGTTATCTTCCTATTTGATGTGGAGGCTTTTCTGGAGGGATCATTGTTGATTACTTCCCAGGCTCTTGAGACAACAATAGTAGGTCACCCACATTTCACATTCATAGAAGAAAGTGGGGATGAGGTTTTGGGTTTTTTCCTGGAGATCATGATCAACAAAAAACATGAGATGCAAAAACAAATTCCTGAAAGAGGTGCTTGCACACCAGATAGTGTGCTGGATCTCCTCATCAATGTTTGCTGTCTAAGAGAGGTGGCTACTGAGGTAAGGGAAGTGATCAACTATTTCTGGAGTTTCCCGCCTCAACTTATGGCCTGGGGCAGGCTCATACAACACTTTAGCTTTGATGTTGAGAAAGAGGCAAAGGTACTGATATCCAACTAAACACCAAAACAAAAGGCTTCTGCAAAGAGATCCAGCACAGTGTGCTCAAGGATGTTGCAGTCAGAGTATTGAAGGACAAGGATAGTTGTTTTGAATACTTTGCTCTTCAAGTAAAAATGTTGCATACTGAAAAGACTTCCATCCATTTGGGATTCAGTTTCAATTCTGAAAGGAAAGGTGGTTCTTAATGAGATCCAGGATGATAGAAAAAAAAAAAAATGAAGAACTGAATTGGGGTGATGATGCATCCTTGCTCTGAATGATATAGCTGTGTTCATCATGGGGACATTCGAGCTTCTTCACCACCATAAGATCTACGTCCACAGAGAGGACCAGATCTTCCCTCAGAGTATAAAACTGTTTTGGAACCGGTGCGCCTTACATAGTAGCTACAGAGACACTTTGCTAATGCTCTGTGACTTACAGTATTGCAGCTCATGTACTCCAATTTGACCTTTTATGAAGAATTAAATTGTTCAGCACCTGACGCTTAAACCATGTGTTTTGATACCTAGTGACCATCATGAGAGGTATGTGTAATGGAGATATCACCTTTTCTTGATAGGAGGTCATACATTCCATAAGGACAGGAATGGTTATTGTCCCTTACTTCAAGGGGAAAACAAAACAAAACAAAAGAAAAAAAAGCCAGGATGCATGGTAGTTTTATAGACCTGTACATCATTTTAAATTTATCCCCAACATACTTGGCCTTTTTATTACATTTAGATGTTAAGAGAAAATAAAAGCAATGGGGTCTCATATTTCAAATGCAAAATTCAATACACAACTTCTTCCTAGTCTGGCATTTGGAAAGGGTAATGTAATAAAAGTGTGTTATATTAAATAAGATTTCATACTTGCTGAAGCCAACCTTATTTTTTGGAGGCACATCAGTTTCTTTCTGCTTATGCCATTTCCTACTATGCAAATGTGGTACTTTTCCTAAATTTCTATTAACAAAAACTTTTTAGCAAGCAATAAGCAACTTTTTTTTTTGCAATATAATATTGCTTATTTAAGTATTCCAAAATGCTTTGAAAAATACATGATTGAAACTGCTGTGGGGTCTTGGCTCAATTTTGAGAAGGGTCTTCATCAAGATAGTTTTTAGTCACACTGGTTACTAAACCATGATACTAAATGGTTATGCATTTCAAAATGGAGCTATTTAAAGAAGCAATACTACAGTCAATTGCTATCTCTTGTAACAACTGCAGTGCCCAGATTTGGTTACTGAATCTACAGAGATGAAGCCAGAGATCAAACCAAGCTTGATTCCAATCCCTATCAGTTATTTTCTCTAGTCCATTTCCATTGCTTTCAACTGAAGATCTCATGGAAATGCTGCCAGGATATCCACTTGTAAGCAGAGGAGGAAGGGAACAGTGAGTGGAGATCTGGGGTGCTTGGGAAGGCAGTGGAGGGGGCGGGGCAGTGGGCACAATCTGGGCCAGCGCGGAAGGAAGGAAGGGAGGGAGGGTAGGGTGCTTACACCAAGGTGTAGCCTAGAGTGGCAACCTGAACTGGACAACATGGATCAGAGATAATTGTGCCCTGGAGAGGCATAACTTTAAGCTGCATAATGAGTGCTTAAAACTAGTTTCAGGTGTTAATGTGCAGACAATCCAGATGTTAAGGACTCCAGGAGCCACCCAAAATTATTGGGTAACAAGGCCCTGAGTAATTCATGAATTGCACCAGTGTGAGGAAAACAGTTTAAAAAAAAATCCCAATATTTATAAAAGCATACCCCATCCATCTTAACTATAGGAACCTTGAACAAGCTTTGAACTTGCTGATTACAATGGTTATTTTTTTTTTTATTTTGCTCAAATATTTAATATGGTTTGACATGCATTTTAGAGTATATCTCATACCCCTATTCCATTAATAGAGAAGCCTATGAACTATTTGCATAATCCATGATTCCCTTTATAATTGTTTGTTGATCATTTCCTATTTTCAAAGATTAAACTAGCCTGTTGTATGGGGGTGCAACTTGACAGTAATAATTTAAAGGAATGGAATAACTCCTCATCTGTTTTTCTTTTTGTTTTGTTCTGTTTTGTTTTTTATCAAAGCGGGCTTCTACGATTAGGAAAGGACTCAGGTCTGATCCCAAATAAGGGGAGTGCTCTCAATAGCAGTGACTAAGATGGATAAACGGATAAGTCTTTGAGCAGTGAGATTTAAAAAACCAAGCCCACCTTCAGGGTTTCTCTAACTGTATACTTAGATGAGTCTTTTCATCATGCTGGTTGTAGATCCCATCCCAACTCTCTTGGTACACTTTACTCAAGGTGTGGAGTCCATCCTTCAGGGGACAAGCACTTAGTCATGGGTTTCAATGTTCAGCATTGCAATGCCTACATTCATTATTGGTTCTATGTTTCTATATATTAGTTAAAATACAAGAGGTAAAAGTCACTAGTGGGCATTTGGCTTATGGATCTAATGCAGTGATTCTCAACCAGGCTGCTGTACCTCCAGATCTTTTGAAAGGTACTGGGAGGTGTGAGGAGATAAGTGAGGGGTTAGGCACAAGCAGAACACAGGCTCAGGCTTGTCCCTGCCTGGATGATCCCCCATCAAGAAGGCCCTGCTCCAGGTCCCCCGACAAGAAGTAAACACTGGGTTCATCTACATTTGATATTTACTGCAGAATAGACTAGCTTAGCAGTAAAGTCTCAGTGGGCATGTGTACATGTTTATTAATGTGCCATAATCATATGCCATAATAACAGGTACTAAATGTGCTGTAACTGGCTGTAGTGCACATTAGCTCAAACAAATTATTTTCATGTGGTACGTAGGACATTTTTACACATGTAAGTGCTGCAGCACCAGACCCTTTGAAACGTGCCTGCCGCTGCAAATGCTTGTAGTTGTATAAGCAGCAAAATGTGCATCAGTGCTGAGAAAATGTCACACTTTTGAACTAAAACACATCAGAGGTGCTTTAGTTGAAACGTGCACCGCCACCATTTTCTCAGCCACTTACTGCTTATACAACTGCATGCAGTGCAGCAGTTTGCCTCAGCTCGCATGTGGAGCAGACTCGATAAATCTCTGGCATGTTGGAAGACAGAAAAGTATGCGTATAAATTACTTTAATGCTCATTGGACTAACCTTCTGCATATTAGTGCATTAGCATGGGGTTTTTTTTCCAGCCATCTTAATGTGCAGTACAATTAGTCCAATGTGCATTAAGTATCTCATGTAGATGTGCCCATTGTCTATACATGTAGCCCTATTAGGCCACAGGAAACTAATTAACACCACCATAGGTTAATACTTGTAAACACGACTACTATCCTACAATGATGTTCTTTAGTGCACAGCAATGTACATGTAGACATTAATGGGGCTGGCTTGGGGGGTGGGGGTGCTTCCATGTGGAGGCTGCTGTCTAGCCCTACTCTGGAGCACCCTTGTGCCCCAGCCAACCCTCTGCAGCACATTGAGCCAGGCTGGAGCAGCCCCAGGCTGGCAGGCTGACGCCTTGAACCCCCTGCCAGAAGGGGCTGCTCCATCCCAGCTCAATGTGCTGTGGTCCCACGCACTTGTGTGAACACTGCACTCAAGAGCAATAAACTCCAGCATGATATGCACCAGTTTTTCTTATCACATTACTTTCATGTGTAGATGTACCCACTGTAATCTTTAAATTAGTTTTTTGAAACTGGTTGCCACTCAATGTACAAAAGTTATGGAGGGGTACTTCAAGTCTAGTGAGGGACTCTTTAAGTCAAAAAACATTGAGAACCACTGGTCTCATATATGGAAAACCTCAAATGCCCAAAGAAGTTATACAAAGAGGTTATGCAGACAGACTTTAAATATGGGAATTGAGGGATGATAATATTGCCTTGTCTCATATTCTCCTCTTCCCTCCAATAGATTTTGGTCCAGTGGAGTAGGTCTTCTTTGTTTGCTCCCCATTCCATTTTTCCCTTAAATACTTGTGAACATACAAAGCATGTTGAACTTGTCTAGCCTGTGTAGTTCAGAATGCGTGACAATCACCACAATGGATTCTTCTTTCACAATGTGCACATGTGGAATATAAGGTGTGTGCATATGTAATTACGTTTGAATAAGAGATGCTGAAAAAAATCTAATTAAGAGATGGTAGCAGACCAAGCTAAGAAACCACCCCCACATAGCAACATGTGCCTGAGCAGCAACAAAATCTGTTGATCCCAGACAGGACTCATCAGCCATCTTGGGACCCACAGCTGGACAATCAAGAAAGACTGAGAAATTGCTGAGATGCTACTTCATCCATCTATACTGATTTCAGGGCATAGCTCATGTACTCTCTCCTTCATAAGTCATAAATCCTGGATTTGCCACAATTCTTGAGTAAAAGATAATATATCTTTCCATTGGCCATGACACAGAAGGATCAATAGCTGCCTACCACTATATCTGTGAAATATAGGGTGAGGTTATACATTACACTTAAACCACATTACATGTATTTAAAATCTGAGCCAACCAGCAGCTCCCCTTGGTCTGCACCACCCCTGCCAGACCCTATGCCTACCCTGCAGCTCCCTGCCCAGTTATCCCCTCTTGCCTCTCCCCCCCCCCCCCCATCCCCTCGGGGAGCTGCCAGGCAGTCATTGGGGCAACTGAAGGGTGAACAAGCAGCTATGTCCAGGTGTGTGGGGGTGTTACTGTCTGTAGCTTGGCAGGGGTACACAGGGGCAATGCAGGCTGGTACCTGGTGTTCAGGGACTGCATGGTCCAATTTGTGGCCTATCAGGGTGGCATAGGCAGTGCAGGCTGCAGGAAGCTCATGTGTAGGAAGGGAGAGGGAACTACCCTCCACCTTTCCACTTCCCCTCCACTACCACTGCCCTTCAAGTGAAAAGTAACAACATTTACAAAAGGTCTTTCTTAGATCTTTTAATGTGACTCAGTCAGCTCACAAATTTCTTGAATATTTAATTAACTTTAGAAAATAGGACTTTGTTTGCACTGCTGAGCAGAATACCACCTACCTTTAAAAATCTGGCTCTTCATGTCAGTGAAGAATCCAACAGCAAAGCTAAAGTAAGCTGATCAAATCAGTAATTAGAAGTTATTCATGTCACCAAGTGAAGGGAATTACAAGATATATTTATGCTTGTCCTCTTGTGTGTATTTCTTCAGAAATACTACTTAACTCATTTCTACAAAACATTTCTATAACTTGCCGAGTTACATATTGATTTCATAACATACAGCAAATGAGTCACCATGTATACCATCACACTAAAAAGTTTAAAAGTTTAGTGACAACCATATAAATTAGCCAGTTCAGAGCCTTATTACCTATTGCCTACCAAAAAAAAGTATAACAAAGTGCAAAGGATGAAATATATATATATTATACATACACACACACACACACACACACACACACGTATACATATACATATATACATTTATACATATATACACACGCATACACACATACATAGGTTTTACAAAGAAAGCTGGTCTAAAATCAACAAGGAAAGAGAAGCTTGTGAAACACATGGGGGAAAAAATTATGTTAAGTATCAATTCAACACAAATACCTCTGGCTGGAGATTCTGAAATAAACAGAATCTCATGTTTCTTCTTTGCTACACTTATTAAAAACCAGAGGACTAAATTAACCTGTTTAAATATTTTTAAAAAATATATAGTTAAGAAGTTGTGTTGTACTGTGGATTATTTGTTGCATTGGTTGAAAGTGTTTATCATTATAATTTCCAGGTTTCTCCACAGATTTTTCAAAGAAATTCATTATTTTAAAGAGAGAATGACAGCATAGTGTGTTCTCTTTCCCACAAATGGTCTGGGACCTAATTACCTGGGACTCCTGCTACCATAAACTGCATCAGTGATGTTAAAGATTATTGGGAAAGTTCTCTGTATTGCTCCCTGGGATAAATCTCTTAGGGGGAAACTGTTAAGTTTCCTCATTTAAGTGCACCCATCTTTATGGCCCCTCAATTCTATTCTGTTTCACTAGCCAAATATCCTAGGTATAAACATGAATTGCAGATGTGGCTGCTCTGTTATAGCCTGATTAACCACAACCAGTAACACCAGCACATTCTCTCTCACCTTCTGTAAACTGAGTATTAGGCATGACTGCTTTTACATAATGCCTACCCTAGGGAAAATCTGTTACCCTGACTGGATAACAGATTTATAAAGTCTCTATATGTACTCTCTCATATAGATGAAATGTTTATTCAGGTACTTGTTGTGGAGGAAGGAATTTGGTGCCCATATACCCCTGCAATGGCACTTCTAAGCTCCTGTGCTGAGAGGGAAATCATCACACATAAGTGATAATATTGTTAGTGATGAGAAAAAAAAAATTCCATCAGAATGGTTTTGAACTGGGGGGGGGGATATATATATATATGTGTGTGTGTGTGTATACACACACACACACACACACATACACATACATACACACACACACAAACATATACATATATATACACATTTCCCCCACCATGGGGGCAATAGAGTGGAGGTGGGGAAATTGAGCAGACAGAACAGGGGGCAACAGAGTGGATGGATCAGGGAGAAATGGGGGCACCAGAGCAGAGGTAGGGGCAATGGAGGTGGGGCAATGGAGCAGATGGAACATGGTGGGTGAAGCCAGCAGCTGCACGTGGCAACAATGAAGCGGAGGTGAGGGGTGGAGCCACTGGAGCTGGCCTCGCCCTGCCCACTCCTGGCAGGTCACGGCAGTGGCAGTGCAGCGGGGGGAGGGAGCAGAGTTGGTATGCCGCAGAGGGGTGAGGCCACTGGTTCTAGCCTCAGCCTGCACCTTCCCCCTTCCATCACCGCCACCTGCAGGGTCCGATGCAGGACAACACGGTGGCAGTGGAGGGAGTAGCGGATGCGACATGGGTTGGGAGAATAGTGGGTACACCACAGTGATGGCGGCGGCGGTGGGGAGAGGGAAGGAGTGGGCCTGGGCCCAACATGTGCCAGGAGGAAGACAGAGCCCAAGACAGGGGAGAAGTCGGCCTGCCACAGCGGTAGGAGGGAGCAGCAGGCCCAGCCCAATGCAGCAGTGGCTGGGGGAGGGGAGGAGCGAGCCTCCTCACCACCTTGGGCCTGGGCCCACTCCTCCCCCACCCGCTGCACTCCTGGTCAGCTCTGAGCCCACTCCTCCCATTCTCCCACTGCCACTGGGTTGGCCTAGACCCACTGCTCCCCCCACCATGGTGAGCTGGCTTCTCCCTACCCTCGAGCCTGATCCACCCCCACAATGGGTCTGGGTCCACTCCTTCCCTCCCCCTGCTGCTGTGGCAGGGAGCGGGGAATGGGCCCAGACCCCAAGCAGCAGGAGGTAAAGGGGAAGCAGGCCAGATTGGGGGTGGGGCACCATCTCTGCAAGCTCCCCCGCTCCATTATTCCTGACAGGCAATTGAATAGTATAAATATATATATATATATATATATATATATATATATATATATTATCACACATACATACATACATACATACATATATGCAGTGTAGAAAGCATGTACTTTTTGTAAAAAAAAAATCTATTATATCTATCTATTTTATATATAAAAAAATCTATCTATGATACATACATATATATATGTATCATAGATAGATTTTTTTTTTTTTTAACAAAAAGTACATGCTTTCTACGAGGAAAACAGCCAAAATGTTTCTTGTCAAAACACAAAATAATGTAATTCCCACCTTGCTTTACTGGGTGCCTTTTAGTCCCATTCTCTAGGCTCAACCCTAGAACCAGGTAACATCTTTTATCATGAACATTGTTTAGGGGGCTGCTGTGAACCATAACATCTCCTAACAAGAGGGGATATTGGGATATTGTGGGAGATATAATCCAATGAGTGAGCTTAGTCCTTAGTGGTAGCGTAAGCAAACTGCAACCAATGCAGCAGGGCAAATATGGTTTTATTGAAAACTCCCAATTTTTCACAAAAAAAATTAACATGGCATTCCTTTAATAATGTGCATAAAAGTTTGGTCCATCAGAATTCAGGAAGTCTGAAGAGTTCATAGTCCACCTAAAAAAATCAAAAACTATTTACATCTTTAAGGATAAATATAATCAGCGCAGAGGACAACTTCAAAAAAAGCATACTGCAGTATTTTAGTTCTAATGTGCATTTAACTTTCTTCAGCTGAAGTAAAGCTTATATGACAAGGGTCAACAAGAGGACTAAATTGAAAAAAAGCTCAGAATTGAGAGAGATAATCTCTTCCCTCCATCTACTTTTTGCTTTTTCTCCTTTACTATTTATACACTGCACACAGAAACCCAGTCAGAATTTCATGCCTTTCCTCCCTGTGAGTCACAAAGCCTTCTTAGTCCTTGCCAAGCTATTTCTAATTTATTATTCCTAGAATAGATTTTTCTTAATGAGTTAATTTAGTACTATTAAACTAGAAAGTCTTTATGGTGGAGTGAATGGAGAATGATTGTAAAGCAGACAGTGTATAAACAACAGAAAATAAACAATTGCTATGCTTTTAATGATATGAATAAGTAGTATAGTCAGTATTTTTCATAGAAATATAGGATGGAAATGGTACCAAGAGTTCCTCAAAAGGTCATTTAGTCCAACTCCTGCTCTTGGTGGCATAAATATACTTTTGCTATCCTTGAAAATGGTCTAACCTGCTGTTAATCTCCCAATGCATATTCTTTGATATTTTCCTGACAATAGCACTTAGCAACCCTTGTATTATTTGATGCTGTGTATTCACTGGGTGAGAGACAGCCCTGCACTAAAGAACCTACATCTTTAAAAGACAAGACAAAAGATTCATAGGAAAATAGCATCATAGAGAGACTTCTGGGAGGCCAAGTAGATACTTGATTCTTCACCATTTTCTGTTGAGTGGGGGAAGCCAGCAGGTCAAAAAAACTGAAAAATCCCTTCAACTAATAATATTGCTACTGGAGAATAAATAGACATTCGATAGCAAACAGACTGACAGACAAATTGTATGTTACAAGTGTCTTTTAATATACACTATAGCCGCATCACCATGGCAGTGCGGCAGCAGCATGCTCCTCCTGAAACCAGAGTCTGGCCAGTAGGGTTGTGCGAAAGGCTTCGGTCACTGATTTGATTTGACAGTGATTTGGCCTCATTCAGTGGCCATACCTCTGAATCTGAATCAAAACAGGAGACCCTTTAATTTCTCTGAATCAAATCGGAACCCTCCGAATCGATTCAGAGAGTTTTGGAAAGATTTGAGATTTTGAACATAGACACAGCTTTAAATGTTTTTTCTACATACCTCTAGGTACCAGATGAGTTGTGAATGCTGTGATGCTGGGGCAGATGGAGCGTCCCACGGGAGCACGAGAGGGGCGGGGGGCGGTCCTCAGCGTGCTCAGCAGCAGACTCAGAGGTGGACCAAAAGCACTTCCAGTTCACTTCTGGGTCTGCTGGGGATTGCACAGGGGCCTCCCCTGCATCCCCCAAGGCTCGGCGACTGGTGCCACCTGGGTCTGGGGGTGCACCTGGGGTCTCCCTGTGGCCAATCACTGAGCCAGGGGTGTGGCCAAATCAAATCAAGACTGTGATCCAATTCAACAAATCAAATCACTGTCCCTGATTTGGGCTGAATCCGAATCAAATATGGCCCATTTCACACACCCCTACAGGCCAGCCAGAGCCATACAGCCAGCCAGGCTCCACGCACCCAGATCACTGCTGCTGCTGCCCCAGGATGCCCCTAGGATCTGAAATAAGGTTGCTGCAGCCAGCCCATGTGCTGGTGCCACCCTCTCCTATCCCACTCAGGGCAATTTGCCATTTTCCAGAGCACACATGCAGGGGCATGCTTGGGGACATCTAGCAGCAGCACAGATACATACCACTGCTATTCCTGCTCATGGGGACATGACCCACATTATTATTATCATTTTTAAATAATCCATTAAATGGTGTTTCTCAACTTTTGATACCTGGGCATACTTTTTTTCCTGAGTTAAAATTGGCAGCATGCTTCACTCTTTTACCTGAAAAGATGTGTGTGTGTGTGCGCGCGCGCATGCACACACACATTTTATTTTCAAAACATACAACATATTTAATTACCCTGACAGAGAGAATCATACCAAATGCTGAGATGGAAAAAATGTGACTCCAAATACATTTTTCTTAAAGCAAAAGATTAGTCTCTGTATCAGTGGCGCTCATGTTTTTTAGCCTGAAGTTCTTCCCCCCTTCCCCCCATAATATTTCTGAATTTTACAGCACCTAAATGAAAATCATTTAGCTTGATCTTTTCTGAATTTAGTTCTGGAGGCTTGTCTGTATTTCAGAGGGCAGGAGAAGCCCCCACTACTGAGGCTGTTCCTGCAGGGTCTCATACAGAAGCAACTGCTCCCACAACCCCTCCTGCTGTAGCAATATGGGAGGAGTGGAAGAGATGAGCCAGAGGGCAAAGTGAAGCTCTGTCCACATCCACCCGCTAGCCCACTTGCAGTAGAGTGCATTGCTGGGGACATGGTAGAAGCTGGCAAATGACCACCTGGAGGTGGGAAAGGCATCAGCAGTAGCAGAGGTCTCTAGAGGAGTAGCCACAGGTGCTGCTGAATAGCTGGTGTAGATGCTGGATGCTAGGTGGAGGTGAAAAGTATTTACCTCCTCACACAGGGGGATCTTTGGGGATCACTGAGTTAATAAGTTCAGCTAGTCTCAATGGCCAAATAAACCATCTGATTTTTGGTGCAGTTTATATCAACCACCCATTGATTTTGTCTCCTAAAATTTTCAAGGTATGGAAAGTTTAAACACAGACTACTAAAAAGATTCTGCAACCCCATTTTCTTTCCAGGTGATTTACTTTATGGCCATAATTGGGTGTTCTGTGGTGCACAGGATTAGCCTGAACCTCTGTACAGCCATGAATTTCACCCTGATAGACTAGAGTCAAGCAAAATTACTCTTAAAGGCTCTTACAGGAGAACAGCCTTCTGCTGATCCTTAAAAGCTTCTTTTAAGGCACTCTCAGATGCTGTACATTACTGAATATTATTCTATCAAATTATTTGATCCACTTCCACAAAGGAAGAATATAGAACATGAATAAGTCATAGTCAATCCTAACAATTTTACTTCAGTGCATTCATAGCTGTAATCCACCTGCTTCTTATCTAGTTATGCATCATTTATGCGCTATTTCAGTCACTTTAGGGAATTACAGCTTTATTACTGCATTCTTATTCTACCTCTGGAAAATATGATGTGTTTTAATTTGTGCAAAACCTATTAGTATATAGTTTTCTATTTTGAGTTCCCTGCCTTTGTTAGTCACAGTAAGGAATTACTTACTGAGGCAGAAAACTAAAGCAATCTGGATTTGTTTTATAATAAATTGTATCAGATTGTGCCCAGAGGCCTAGGTAGGAAGAGTTTGTTCAATAATAAGGTCAGTTCATTAAACATCAGACCATTTTGTTCTCTCCCAGAGCTCACATGTTGATTTCACATGCAGTAGTAACATTTGCTTCTATATATAAGCATGTTCCTGTAAGGCATGTAATGAAAGATTTTATATACCACAAGCCATCCACAAAACCAAACAAGACCACAGTCTCTCTTAAAAATTAACCAATGTGATGGCATTTACTTGTGAATTATTAAATGTCATCTGCTAAACTGAGGAGGAGAAAGAAGAAGGGAAAATAGAACAAACTTGATCATTTTTGTCCCTGTGTAACATGGACACTGCAAGATTCCTGGCTCAACCTGCCACCATGGTCCAACCTCCTCAGCTTCACTTCTGAGCTCTCTGGGTCCTGTCCCCTCATGGTTATCTTACCTGCCATGACTTGATTTTATAAGTTTGTAGAGAGGCTGCCCCAGAAGGCAGATGCAAGGTTTGGGGTGGATCCCTGTCTGAACTCAGGGCCTTCCGGGTCTCAGCTCACTTTTACTCTGGCTGGGTCCCATGACCCAGGATCCACTGCACCAGAATCCTAGGCTCCAGTTCAGCCCTCTGTGGGTTTGGGGCCACTTTGTCCTTAGGTAAGCTCAGCTCCCTTTGCAGGCACGGGGTTTACACTCCCCCTCAGTCTTGTGGCTAGACACCAAGTTCTCTGACATGCCACAGTCCTCCCTGTTGCAATGCATTTGGGATCCTGCCCTCACACAGTACCCCAGGGCACTGGCCCCCTAAGAGTGCTCTAAACTGAGTGCCTCTTCTGTACCCCAGTGGCCTGCAGTCTTCACCTTACTGCCACTTCAGTCCTCTGATTCAACCATAATCCAAAGTATGAGCATCCACTCCCAAACACCAAGTTTGTCAAACACAAGATCCCTTGTTGAGGTTAATTCTCACCCTGGGTTAACACAAATGCAAATGATGTGAAGTACTTATCTCATGTTCCTTGCAAAGTAGGGTCTCTTCTTGCCTTCTGTGGTATACAGTCCTTGCCTTCAGGCTGTCTTTACCTTCCAGCCATCCAGACTGGCTCTCCCCTGATCCTCTTCCTCCTGCAATTCCTATGGCCAAACTGCCTCTTCTGGACTAAGCCCTGAGCTTTTGAGACTCCCTGGGTCAACGGACCCTCTATTTCCATGCCAGGCCTGAAATCGTTACCTACACCTGATGGTGAACAGCCATCTTATTGAGATCCCTTTTACCCTTAAGTCTGGCCAATGGGCCCTGGGCTCTCTCCCCCTTCTCAGTAATGGAGCAGGGGGACCATTACACCCCTGTCCCCTTTTCTGGGCTCATAGTCTTGGGGCCTTTGTCAGTCCTCCTTCTTGCTCTTCCTTGAAAATAAGTCAGCACTACTGTGCTGCTTCCCTAGGCAGTTCTATAGCAAAGTTGTATGGTTGTAAACTTAGGAACCAATGAGTTAACCATGAATTGTCTGCTTCCATCCAGTGTAGCCATTGTAGAGGTTCATGGTCAGTCACTGCTGTAAACTGTCTTTCCAATAGATCGTATCAGGAGTTCTCTATGGCCCACTTTATAACTAGACATTCTTTCTCTATAATAGGGTATGCTTGTTCAAGGGAGTGCAACTTGTGACTAGTATATAGCTACAGGGTTTTCCCTCTCATTTTCCCTATGAACGTGTTGGATGAATCTGTTTGTAGTAAGAAGTGCTTTCTGAAGTCGAGTGCATGTACTGCTGGCTGTGAGTATGATATGGTCTTTACAGAAGGCTTCAGCTGCTTACCTGGTCCACCATACCTTGTTCAGTGCCACTGCCTTGGTCAGTTCTGTCAGAAGAGCCTTGAGTTCTAAGAAAATAGGCACTAGTTGGCAGTAGTAGTTCAACAGGCACAAAAAGAATTGCACCTTACTCTTTGCATGCAGCATGGGATAGTCCTTTAAGGCTTCCACCCTGTCTGCTAGGAGCTTAATTTTCCCCTTCCCTACCAGGAAGCCAAGGTACTGTGTTTCTCTTTGGCCCAGGATACACTTCTTCAGGTTGGCTGTCCAGCCCATGTTCCTCAGTTTATTCAGAATGGTCCTGAGGGCCCTCAGATGCTCATCCCACCCCTGTGTGAACATTATCAGATTATCACATTGATGTAGGCTGCTCTTTACTCCCAGTGGGGGGGTGCAGGGCAAAACCTGGTCTATCAGTCTCTGTAAAGTGGCTATACACTTGTATAGTCTGAAAGTCATCCACACAAATGCATATAAGCCTGAGAGGGTGGCAAAGGCTGTCCTTTCCTGGGACTGATGCTCAAGGGGAATCTGCCAGTACCCTTTGGCAGAGGACTAAGAACTGACACTGCTGCTAAGACCCATTTTCCTGTTGGCCAGGAAACAGCAGACCTGTTGTGACTTCTTATTCCACCTGTCCTTTTTGCTGATGGGAAATCTTTAACCTGGCCTGAAAAATTCATGGACTCCTCAGTCTTTAACTTTGTCAGCTAAAATTTGATTCTGCCATAAAAGCCAGAGTACAGCACCATTCCTGGTTTTCAATGTGGCAGAAGATCCCCTCTTTTCTGTGGGCAGAACAACACCTCTCTTCAAATCAACAGAGGCTTGTGTTGCTACTTTTCAAGAGACAGTGTGTGGTGGAGACATGCCTGTGTCTTTTGCAGCTACCATGGTTCCTTAAACAGCTCTGCCTACCCAGAATACAGTTGTGTGAATCTGCAGTGAGCTAGGAGGAGCCACAGGTACATAGACACTCTGCTAGCTTCCCTCCAGTTATTTATTTTTGCTGTCAGAAGTTCATCAGATGCAGCCTAATCCAGACAATATCTTAGTAACACTTCACATATTCCATAGGTAAAGCTGGTGTAATGATATTTACTTATGAACTAGCTAAAGCATAGTGATTAGAAGTCTTTTTTTACTTATTTAAGGGCTATGTTACACTTTGACCTTACAACATGCTAATGGCACTTAAAACACAAGTGTCCATGTGCTAATGAGGGACAACTGGTGGTAAGTACTCTCTGAGCACTTCAAATTTAAGCTCTTTTGAGTGAGGGTTAACTATGGGTCATGCTACCCAGCTTGTTTTACAGTAATATGTGTCTTCCCAAGGAAATAAAATGAGCAACTTGCAGTTCTCCAGGATCCCAGGATGCACCATTCCCACCCTCCCCACTCCTGCTCCATGGCCAACTGTCCACTCTTCTAAACTCTTGCCCAAAGGACAGTACTGTCTCCAAGCCAACACTCCCACCCACCTACATTGGGTATGACCCCAGCCCAAATGGCTCCACACTACTCAACCAATCCCAAGGTGATCAGAGACTGCAGGAGACTCTATCCAGTTGCATTATAGATAGGCACAGGAGGAACACCAGTGCACAAATGGTCAGCATAGACCTAGTGAGGGGCACTTGAAGGGGCTGGATCTGTTTAAGTCAGCAGGCCCTGATGATCTTCATCCAAGGGTGCTGAAGGAATTGGCCAGTGTCATAGCAGAGCCACTGGCACAGCTGTTTGAGCACTCATGGTGCTCAGGTCAAGTCCCAGAGAACTGGAAAAGGGTGTGGTCACTATTTTCAAGAAAGGGAGGAAGGAGGATAAGGGTAATTATAGGCTGGTTAGTCTCACCTCTATCCTTGGGAAAACCTTTGAAAAAAATTATCAAGGATCACATCTGTGGGAGCCGAGGACGAAAAAATAATGGTCAAGGGCAACCAGTAAAGATTCATAGCAGGTAGATCTTGCCTGGCTAACTTTGTTTCTTTTCATGACTAGATCACAAATACTTAGATGAAGGAGTTGATTACACATAGGTTCCTGGCTGTATTACAGGACCTTCACCTTATCCAGGAGGTGCACAGCCCCACTAGGAGAAACACTTTGCTGGACCTGGTCCTGGCCATGGGGGATGACCTGGTGAGGGGACTGAAGGTCCTTGACTACCTGGACAATAATGATGATCACCTGCTGGAATTCACTATCTAGCACAGGGTGTCAAGGGCTTATAGCAAGACTAAAGCCCTTGAGTTCAGAAGGGTCAACTTCAGTGAGCTTTGGAGATTAGTGGGGGAGGCACTGGGGGCCCAGTAGGTAGAGGAGATGGGAGTCCATGAGGGATGGTCGTACCTTAAGGGGGCAATCCTCCAGGCCCAAAGGGTAACAGTTCCTGAGACAAGCAAGGGGGGTAAGTGTGCTCAGAAACCCCCATGGCTCAGCAAGGGCATTCAGGAATGCCTGAGGACTAAAAGAGTGGCACACAACCAGTGGAAGGGAGGGACTATCACCAAGGAGGAGTACTCCTCCTCGGCCCGTGAGTGTAGGAGGGCTATTAGGAGGCCAAGGCAGAGATGGAACTCAGGTTGCGTCCAGGATTAAGGACAACAAAAAGTCCTTTTTCAAGTACATTGGGAGCAAGAAGAGAGCAGCAGGCAATGTAGGGCCCCTGCAAGACTCAAATGGTAACCTTGTGGCTATGCCAGATGAGAAAGCAGATATTTTTAACAAATACTTTGCCTCTGTTTTCTTGAACAGGGACCAGGACATCCCTCCTGTAAGAGGTAGGGACAATCTTGGGGATAGCTCTGTCAGGCCTTGGGTCAGTGCGGATGTAGTTAGGGATATTCTGGAAGGGCTGGACATTTTAAAATCTGCAGGTCCAGATGCCCTTCACCCAAGGGTGTTGAGGGAGCTGGCAGGGGTCATCGCAGAGCCCTTGGCCTGGATGTATGAGCATTCGTGGTCATCTAGCCAGGTTCTGGGGGATTGGAACCTGGCTAATGTGGTCCCAATTTTCAAGAAAAGGAGTAAGGAGGACTCAAGTAATTATAGGCCTGTAAGCCTCACCTCGGTCCTCGGGAAGATCTTGGAGAAAATCATTAAGGAGCACATCTGTGGGGGGCCAGCAGGGGAGATCATGCTCAGGCACAACCAGTATGGGTTCATCAAAGGCAGGTCCTGCCTGACCAACCTGATTGCCTTTTATGACCATGTAACTAAATCCTTGGATAATGGTGTCGCCATGGACATAGTCTTTCTATACTTTAAGAAGGCCTTTGACACTGTCTCACACCCCATTCTCATTAATAAATTAAGCAACTGTGGCATTGATGCCTACACAGTTGGATGGGTAAAAAACTGGCTGATGGGGTGCACCCAGGGAGTAGTGGTAGATGGGCCATACTCCACTTGGAGAGATGTGAGCAGTGGGGCCCCCCAGAGCTCAGTCCTTGAGCCCACCCTTTTAACATCTTCATCAGCGACTTGGATGAGGGGGTTGAAAGCATATTGTCCAAGTTTGCTGATGACACTAAGATGTGGGGTGAGGTGGGCACATTTGAAAGGAGAGAGAGGCTGCAACTCGATTTAGACAGACTACAAAAGTGGGCAGATGAGAATAGGATGGGGTTCAACATAGAAAAATGCAGGGTGCTGCACCTTGGGAGAAGGAATCCACAGCGTACATACAGGCTGGGGAGTTCCCTTCTTGAAAGCAAAGAGGCGGAAAGGGATCTTGGAGTCCTTATTGACTCCAAGATGAACATGAGCTGCCAATGCCAGACTGCAGCCAGCAAGGCCAGCCATATCTTGTTATGCATCCAAAGAAGCATCTCAAGCCTGTCCAGAGAGGTGATACTCCCCTTCTGTGTGACATTAGTCAGGCGGCAGTTGGAATACTGCGTCCAGTACTGGGCGCCGCACTTTAAAAGGGATGTGGCCAGCCTGGAGAGAGTTCAGAGGAGGGCCACTCGCTTGGTGAGAGAGCAGCAGGACAGGCCCTATGAAGCAAGACTGAAGGACCTGAAGCTGTTCAGCCTTGGCAAGAGGAGGCTGAGGGGGGACATGGTGGCTGACTACAAACTCATCAGGGGAGATCATCAGTAAATAGGAAGAGCCCTATTCTCCCCAGCACCACCTGGGGTGATGAGGAACAATGGTAATAAGCTGATGGAGAATAGGTTTAGGTTAGAGATCAGGAGGTAACATTTTATGGTTAGGGTGGCCTGAATCTGGAACCAACTTTCTAGGGAAGTGGTCATAGTTTCATAGTAACTAGGGACAGGAGGGACCTGAACAGATCATGTAGCCTGACCCCCTGCCACAGGCAGGAATGAATGCTGGGTTCACAAGACCCCAGACAAGTGATCGTCCAACCTCCTCTTGAATTTGCCTAAGATAGGGGCAAGGACCACTTCCCTGGGAAGTTGGTTTCAGATTTTGGCCACCCTAACTGTAAAATATTGCCTTCTGATCTCTAACCTAAACCTATTCTCCATCAGCTTATTACCATTGTTCCTTGTCACCCCAAGTGGTGCTGGGGAGAAAAGGGCTCTTCCTATTTGCTGTTGATCCCCCCAATGAGCTTGTAGGCAGCCACCAGGTTCCCCCTCAGCCTCCTCTTGCTGAGGCTGAACAGACTCAGGTACCTCAGTCTCTCCTCATAAGGCCTGTCCTGCTGCCCTCTCACCAAGCCGGCGGCCATCCTCTGGTTCTCACCCCTACCTTGGGTAAATTTAAAAACAGGTTAGATGATCACCTGTCTGGGGTCTTGTGAACCCAGCATTCATTCCTGCCTGTGGCAGGGGGTCAGGCTAGATGATCTGTTCAGGTCCCTCCTCACCCTAGCTACTATGAAACTATGAATTTGACTTAAGGGACATGACCAGAGAGTGGTGGTGGACAGGTCAGCACCCACCTGGAAAGATGTGGGCAATGGGGTCCACCAAGGCTCAGTCCTTGGATCTGTGCTATTCAGTGTCTTCATCAGCAACTTGGATGAGGGCGTCAAGAGCAGTCTGTCCAAATTCATGGATGACATGAAATTATGGAGTAAAGTTAACACACTATTGGGAAGGGATCAAATCCATGCAGACATGAACAGGTTGAAAAAGTGGGCAGAAAATACTAGGATGGAGTTCAACAAAGACAAATGTAAAGTGCTGCATCTAGGAAAAGGAATCACCAATGCACCTATAGGCTAGGGGATGACTTTCGCAGCAGCACAGTGGCAGAAAGGGATCAGAGAATCATAGCTGATTCCAAGATAAATATAAACCATCAATGTGACAAAGTGATCAGTAAAGCTAACTGCACTCTATCATGCATTAGCAGGTGCATCTCAAACAGGTCCAGGAAAGTGATACTTCCCTTCTATATGGCATTGGTCAGGCCACAGTTGTGGTACTGCTTCCAGTTCTGGGTGCCGCACTTCAAGAGGGATGTGGACAACCTTAAGAGGGTCCAGGGAAGGGCCACTCATAGGGTTAGGGTCCTGCAGTTAAGCCCCTACGAGGAGAGACAGAGGGACCTGGATCTCTTCAACCAGGAAGGCTGCAGGAGGATGAAGTTGCAGGTGGGCCAGAGGACAAGTGGCCCACCTGTCCCCTCCCCCAGCCACTTTTCCTGCTGTAGCAGTTGGGATTCAAGACAACCCCCAGGAACTTAGATTCTAAATATGGAAAATTTATAAATTTGTTATACTTTCCAGGTATAAAATCTAAGTCTTACATTCAGGGTCATCTTGTATTTGAGTGCATGCATTTTAATAATATTACCATAACATGTGGTATATACTCTTGCACACACAGATGTTAAAGAGAGGGATTGGGCATTATGCTTTATAAGTATTTTTATTATTAGGTAATTGTATTTCACGCATTAGTGCTAGTTCGTTTCATACAGTAAGAGTCCTTGGCTTGGTTTGTGCCCTCAACTCTAATTCTAGGGAATATGAATCATAATAATAATGTTTTTCTTTCTCAACCCCATGTCCTGGCTATAGATACATTCTAAGTGTGTGTGTGTGTGTGTGTGTGTGTGTGTGTGTGCTTGCACACACATATGCATCCATGTAAGTGTGGAAGTGAGAGAAACACATATACCAACCCTGTAGAATATATTTCTATACTTTTAATATAAAACTTAAATGATCAAAAGGAAGACCATTAGTTATTCCATTAAAATGAAAATTAACAAAGCCACAGTACACTCAATTAAAATTTTAACTGCTAGAGGGAAAGGGGAGCTTGTTTACTGAGACTATCACTAACATTTTTTTCTAATCACATTTCCTGAACTAAAGTAGCGATCACTTTTGTGCAATAATATGCCAGTTGCATTTTATATAATAAAAAATGGCCCACTGCCTTTTTTTACTGAATTACTGATTTCAATGTTTTCTGATATAGATGACATTAGTGCTAAGGACTGTTCTTTTTTACTTTGCATTGTAACATTTTGTAATCTTATGCCAACATTATTAATAACTGGAGAACAAGACATTAAAAGTTATTCTTAAACCAGAACGTATTTTACTCATCAAAAACCTTGCTAATGAGGATAGTATGAAAGAGATCATGCAGTTAGGTGAGCTTATCACATATGTCAAGTCAATTCAAGAGGTTTTTCTCCCTTATCTCTGTCATGACTTAAACTGTCCTTGCCCATAGCAGAAATAAAGCTGTCAAACTCTGTTTTCAAATTTATCATTTGAAAGTCCTTATTTTAGGACACCCAAAAGTTATCTATATAGAATTAATTACCTAAACACATAGATCTTTGCTTTATCTGCATTCTGAACAGATTGGGACCAAGCTGAAATGGTGTCATTCTGACTTGTCTCAGTTGATTCACCACAGTGTTCACTGAAAACAATTGACTTTTTTCCCCTTTTTCTCTCTCTCCAAAAACAATTTGCTTGGCTGTAAAAATGTCAGCTGTTTTGAAACCGATCATTAAATCTGACAAGGAAAAAGATTTAAAAAATATAAATGATGCTACTAGAGGAAATAAATATATAACTTTAAAAATAAATGAACGAATATTAGAAAACATTAGTAAAATAGGCTTATTTTTTGTCAGGCTTATTTTTTCAGTCAAGCTATCTGTTTAGAAAAGAAGCCTAAGATTTCTAGTCATACAATGAAGCCTTTTTCTAAACATGCTTTAAAGTACTGACTTGTTATTCAAGATGAAAATAATATGAATGATAATTCAAAATAATGTTAAAAAACAGTTTGCTGGAAATAATTTCTTTAAAATTAATGAGAGGGAAGTGTCAGATCCAGGGTAGTTTTATATATCTTACCATTCACTTACACATTCTACTTGAACAATACACATTTAAGTTTGTTCTCCCCCGCTACCCCTATGAAATAACATATATTTGCAAACAATCTATTTTGATTTTCTTATTCTACTAGTTATATTGTAACAGGCCCTTAAAGGTTTGGAGACACCTAACTTCCACTTTGTATTACAGTCCATCAAAAAATTCAATCATTCATCCATCCATGGGGATCTGTTCTCCTGAAATGATTTCTTGGCAACAAGCTGTCTAGAAGCAGCCTTTAAAATCAACATTATGGAATTTCACACTTCAACAGCTAAATGTAGTAAAACTCTGGTGGAAACATGACAGAGAGTTCTTTATTTTTCTCATATATATATATATATATATATATATATATATATATAAAATCAAACTTCTCCAATAATTACTTTTTCTGTTCTTACACTTCTGCCCAAATAAAAAGAAAGGTTCAAATGAACTCCTGAATGATTCAGACTATTGATATTCTAACAGACTGAATACAAACCTGAACAAAAATTATGAGTGGAGTTCTGTTTCTTTGATTTCTAATATATGGCATCAGAAGAGAGTAATAAGATGGCAACATGAGGACTAAAGGTTGGGGTTAATTTCATATCCATTTCCCTTTTTCATTTCAGTCTGTCTTGGGAATGAATACATTTTGTCCCTGATTCCATTTTCATTATAGTATGGTCCTACAATTGGCATGAGAATAGATTAATCCTATGCTGTTTTTCTTTTCATTTTTGCAGAGAAATCAGTTATTAAAGAAATGAAATAAAACTACATTGAAGTAAATGTGTGTTACAATTCCTGTAAAAGTCATGCATATAGAAAAGGAAGAAAAATGGCAATCTTAACATTGCAAAATAGTGTGATCTTAACCCACTCAGCATGAATGGGATTTAAAATAAGGCAAATGCTTCATATTCCAGTAGTGTGTCTGACCAGTCTCTGAACTGCATACACCCTGGCAATCATGCTTTGGACCATTGTGTGATTCTGGATTAAACATCCTATTACCTCAGTCTTTCTCTTTTTGTATGTGCATGCATGTAAGTATATTATGAGTTATTATATGCATAATGAGTTATTATGCATATGTAGCCCGGGTTTACATGGGTTTTTAGTTCCCTCTCCAACTGAGGGAATTATTGGCAGGGCAGTGTGCTGTAGAGGGACACATCAGCCCAATGGCCACCTCCATCCCCTATAGAGTCAGGTCCAGTCAATCGATTACTTAACTATATATAGATTTATTATCACAACAAAACCATTAAAGGGTAAGGACATATATATCTAATCTATGTACAAGTTTACAACACAATAAACCCTATAATATATACAGATATACCACACCCAGTTGGGGGGGGGGGGGCTCCCCTGTGGGGACCCTCTCTCCAGGGTAACTTACTACTACTCCACAGTCCCGCTCTGTCCCTGTCCGGTTTTCCTGCCACCTGACTCTGCTGCTGCCGTCCTGGCTTAGGGCCACAGGCACCTCTGTGTGTAGTAGACGCTTTACCTTGTGCTAGGGGTTGGAGGCCTGGACAGCCTTGTGCAGCACCGGGGCTTGGTCTGTTCCCAGATCCTCGGGGCTGTGTTGTCTGCACTGAGCTGCTGCCCCGTGTTAGCAGCTGTAGACCCGAGCCACCTCAAGCAGCTCCAGGGTCTCTCACCTTCCATGCAGCGCCTCCTGCACTGAGCTCCTAGCCTCATCCTGGGGGTTGAGGACCTGAGCCACCCCAGGGGCTCCAAAGATCCTGCTCCATGCACTGGCCTGTGCATCATGTCTCTGGCCACACACCAGAGGCTGTAGACCTGAGCTGCCTCACACAGCTCCCAGGGTCTAGACGCCATGCGCCGTGCTGAGCACAGAGAACCTAAACACTGGAGCCATCCCCCGCTCCCCACTGATAAAAGTCTTCAGGGGCTTTTCCTGGGCTACTGCTTCACCCTGCTGAGCAGCTCTCCTCAGCTCCTCTAAACCCCGCTCTTCTCTCTTCTCAGTCCCCAACACATCTGCCCCTTGTGCTGGGCATACAGCTCATTTTATATGCTCCAGGACTCCACCCCTGAAGTCTTCCAGACTTGACAGTTTGCAGTCTTCAATCAGGTCTGGGAGGGCTCTTCTCCCCCTCCCCTCAGGAAGGGGCATGATGTGATTTCTCTTGCTGCCTCCTGATTGGTGGATGGGGTCCACCAATCAAAATAGCAGGAGCTCGAGCCTGGGATTCAACCCAAGCTCTGAAAAGTAAGACTGCTACACATATAATATGGAAAGGGAATAAAAAGTTCATTTATAGTTTGGCATATGTATAGTTCTTATTCAAAGAAATTATAAAAATGATGCAAACTTTTAAAATCTATTTGTTTTTAGAGTTTACCCAACATGATCCATGTTTGTCAACAGCTGATACAGTTAATGTTTGCTAGTTGTAAATGAGGTAGACTGGGAATAAGTGATTTGTTTTTAAAATGCTAGTTTAAGTGGATGATGTTCTTTCCTCTATGTACCAAATTCCCTGTTTGATGTAGGAGAATTCATTTATGTTACAGTGTTGAGAGGTTTCCCTCTGGCTATGGCCTAATTTTCAGAAGTTCTGAGTGCTTGCATTTTAACTGAAGTCATTTGGATTGGAAAGTGTTCTACAATTCAGGGTGTTTGGATCACAGATGTCTCACTGGAAACCACAACTGGCAGTATCTAGGTTAGCAAACCATTCTTGGCTTTTGGCAGACACGGTTCTTTGGGTAAATCTGATAAAAATAGTTTTCTTGCATGCATACCAGCCTCTAGCTTCTTTACTATTCATTCCATTCAGGAAGCACACACACAAACTGCAGATGCTTCCTCAGCCTGATGAAGGGTTTTTAAACCTGAAAGCTTAATAAGAAAAAAAATTCCAACTATTTAGTTGGTCTAATAAAAGATATCAGATTTACCCAAAGAACCTTGTCTGCCTATGTCCTTTGACCAACATGGCTACAACCTACTACCTTCTTCTTGGCTTTTATCTCATTTTCTCTTGATCTAGGGAGATCGTATTATCAACATTTAACTGATGAGGAACTGCGGCACTGACTAGGTCACTGTTATAAAATAACCCTGTAATGACAGACCAAGAAAATGAGCCCAAGTCTTTCACGTCCCAGGCTAGTTTCATAACTATTAGACTACCTTGACTTTGGAAACTATTAAAAAAAAAGTATAACAAGGTTATCCTTGCTATGTTAAGAGTTCCTTTGCAGATGTAACCCTTCTACTCAATATTACCAAAGGAAGAAATATTTGGACATGACAGTTTTTGTTGTTTTGATTACCGGTAATAGTGTTTTTAATTATTAATAAAAACAACCAATCAAAGGGAAAAAATCTTTTAAGAAAGGACTTTCCATCTGCCAATGAAATGGAGTTTGGGAATTTTGCACATTTCTGCTTATGGAAAAAATGTAATTAAATACAGGAAGCCAAAAAAATGAGCTTAGTGATGTCACCAAAGGGAAATACCAAACTTTAAGCACAGAATTTTCCAGGGAATTTCCAACAGTTTTGCATAAATTGAGTAATGATATGAAACCTGAGATAGATAGTTATGCTATGTGAAATTTTAAAGTTTCCTATGAGGGAAAGATTTGGGTCTTCAAGATGGTGAAGTAAAAATTATGACACAGGGGGCACATCTGCATGAGACACTTTAAAATGCAGCAGACTAATTCATTGCTCAGTAAAGCATCACTGTCTACATGTGCATGGAAATTAGGGCACTGTAGACTAATTTGCTGAGCTGCCACATAATCCAGTCAAATACAAGTGGCATCCACTGTGCTTAAATGCATGTGTAGACAGTGATGTTGGTGTTAGATTACTCCAGCTGAAACTGAACCAGAGTATATTCACTCACGTTATTTGCATGTTTTAGACATGCCCAGGAATGCAGTTCCTACTGTGCCCTATAATATAAACCAGTGATGTAAAAACAATGGCATCCTCCTTCAGATGATTTCAGCCTAAGATTTTCATTAGATAACAAATAATGTAGAACCTCAAGCTCATCTAAACATGCCAACTGAAGTTACAACATTTTATACATTCATCTGAAAAATAATGTGAATTGTATATAGCTAAGAATGCTATATTTCCTTCATTTAAATTTTAAATAAGCATCCTATTTTGCTATTTCTTTTTTTTTCAGTTATTTTGTTCCTTGATTTTATTCATTGTCATACTTGTAAGATAATTTTATTACAAAGTCATGTTGGTGTATATTTCCAATCAATTCCATACCTGTTTCAAATTGGTTCAAAATCATTTCAGTATTTAAATCCTTTGAAGTATGCATATATAGAGCTTTCTTCTTCTAATCTGCAATACCAACAACAATATCCAGAGGCTTATTTTTATTTTGATCTATATCTAGAACTCTTATAAACATTAATAGATATAATGCACATCTTAACAAGAGACTAAATTCAGGACTGGCACAATCACTTGATCATAATCATTCACAACATTCATATAATTTAACTGATGTAAGATTCTTTTTTTTAAACCAGCCTTTGGTAAAAGGTATTGTCATTCAAATGAATATTCTAATTCTTTTTTTGGCTGTTAGTAGTAGAAATGTCTAAGACGCTTAACCAAAATAGACCTCAGTATTGAACCTATGTGTATATAAAACGAGAGGTGCCTGAAGCAGCATTTTTCTTTTTAATCCTACATACAGTGCTTTCATCTGTGACTAATTTCAGTGAGGAAGTGTTACATGTATGCCAATAAACATTTGCAGGATTGTGTCTGTATCTTGACTTCAGTAAAACTAGTAGTGATAGTAAGATCTTTTAGGATCATGATTTAAGACTTGTTCCATATTAATACCAGTTTAGGAAAAATTGTTTTGGTTTCCAGCTCTGGGCTGGGAATAAGACTGACTGCCTGTACCTTCTATTCCCATCTCAGGGGGAAGATATTTCACATGAATTTGAGTACTTTCTAAAGAAATACATAAACTAGAAATAAATATTTTCTTAACCTTCTTTGTTGAAATAGGTTGAAAACTACAATAAAATGTGCTATACTAAGTTCTCTAATGCTTTTCTGCAAGATTTAATATTAGTGGTAAAATGGGAAAGTTCACAATGTCAAGAAATAGGTTCATGAGAAGAAATTTTGCCACTTTCACGTGCTATTAGTACTAGTAATTTACTAGTAATCCTCTTTCACAGTGGTCCCAAAGATCCTGTTTTTCTCTACCTACCACAAGTCCAACCTTTGATTACCAGTATTCACTTTCTGTGAAAGAAGAATTTTTAATATGAACCAAGAATGTTTTTCTTATACTAAAGATATTTTGGTTATCTTTCACAATTGGTTCTTTTGGCTTTGGGGACCAAACTATAATGGGGTTATTTCAAATCATAGAGCCTGAGAAGGCTACTGCTAACTTAAATTCATCTATTTTAGAAAAGAAATGGGAGAACTTTTCAGAGAAAGCAGGTCTAGAAAAGGTCCTATTGTTCAGGACAATATAAGTATGATGAAAAAGTTAGCAGATTGTTTGGAAAATATTATGCTATGGTTCTTTCCTATTTGATTCTGCTGATGTTTCCCATTACTTACCTGCCAAGCTAAAACTACTATGAATGAAGGCACATTTGCCTATTTTGAAATTTAGGGATTGTTGTATTGTTGATTATTTCATCAGGAGAAATGGTTTTAACATGACTGGACTTTTTGAAATATATTCCTAGGCTAATAAAGAAAAAGCTAGGTATTCTAGAAAATTGAATGTGTTGTATTAAAATTCCCACTTATAAATTCTAATAACTAGAATTGAAGTGAAGAGAACACTATAAATGTAAATTTAAGGGAAATTCCTATATTTGAGAAGGGAAAGAGGTTCCAATGAGCCCTAATAGATGAAAGTAGGGTCCCCCCCCCCTCTAAATTGCATAAGCTTATAGAACAGTCAAACAATAAAATTGCAAGCACATGTCCTTTGCAATACTGTGTGTTCTGAGCATAGAATAACCCTGGAAACAACCTGAATCACTATCTAGAGTGTCAAGTATCTGAGTTTAGACACAAGAAGTTTTTCAGCCATATCCAAATTCAAGGGATGACAGGAATAGAGACACTGACAGCAAAGATTGCCCTTGAGGGTATTTAGAAGAAAATCTATCATCTGTTAGGCTGGAGTGATAACAACCATTAGCTTCAAGGAATGTATTCCTTGTCAATTTCCAAAAGGTAAAAATGCAATTAGTGCAAAGATAAACTGACTGTCAGGCAAAAAAAAAAAAAAAAAAAAAAAGTCCCTTCTTATTGACAATATTAAACACTAAAGATAATGAAATAACTAGTATGTAAAGATAGTTTGTAGGACTACTGGTCTAACAATATCTTTATTAAGGGGCTACATACTTTTCTTTCTTTTAATGAAAAAGACACATTTAAACAATCAACCAATCCCCCAAAAATGACAAAGTATGGATTTTTAATATAAACCACTTTATTAAATAGAATCCCAGCATTTTAAGATATTTGCTGCAGTATTTAAATGATTTGGTTGTACAATGTATGCAATTAACTATAGAAGAGATGGTTACAGGATATAAATATGTTATAAAAAATTATGTCAGTGTTTATGTTCCATTCAGTTGATGAAATGCATAGGAATGGTGACTAAATTATATTTATGTACAAAAGTCTATCCTTTCATATGTATTTCTCTACTGGGAAGCTAATTGGGGTAGGTTTAAGTATCAAATACACTAAACACCACCCATGGAGTCCCTTAAGTCATGTAGGCCTCCCTTAAGAAATGTAAACTTTATGAAATAAAAGTAGAATGACCATTACTTCCTCCACCAAAGAAATAAAAGACTATCTGAACTTCAGAAAATTATTTTTATATTGAAGAGCCCATATTTTGTGCTAGGTGATGTAAAAACAAATACAGCAGGGTACACGGTCTAGCAGTTTCAGGCGTGATGCTGCCTGAAGTCCCTGCTCTGCCCTAGCCAGCCCTTTTCCCCAGGTGCCCCTGCTTAACTCACCTGCCAAATCTTGTTTTTACTCAGTGCTCAGGTCACTGGAGAGAAGGAACATCTAATTGACAAAGTTTGTGGTTTTGCTGGACCCCCTGGTATGCTGCATTCCCTTGGATTTCTTCATATGTACCAATCAAACCTCTTGTCTTTTCCCCAATCTAAGCCCTTCCCACCCTTACTGCTGGTTCCTTTCCTTTAAGGGCCCTAACTCTTTTTCTCTGTATTGGGAATTGGAAGAGAGCCCTTACAGAAAGCCCCCCCCATTCATAAGACTGCTAATGCATTTTGCATTTAATGCTTACTAGATAAAATGCATAAACTGCATTGGAACTGAGGGCAAGAGCCCATGCCTCACACTCTTCCCTGGAAATACCTGATTCACAGGACCAAAAAGTTCAATTTCCCTTTGGCTTCTTCTCCTTTTGTCACTATAACACATGCATTCTTGGCCAACAGGCTGGCTAGGTTCTACACATTTGTAGAAGGAGACTTCAGTTAAGCCCCAGCCTGGGGCTGCTCTGTGCTGGCTCAAAATGCTGTGGAGGGTTTGGCTGGGGCACAAGGGTGTTACATTGCTGGGCTATTTGGCTATCCCCACATTGTAGCACCCTCATGCCCCAGACAGCCCTGGTCATCATTTACATATGAATTGTGGTAGAGTAAATAACTCTACCATAGAATAGTACTTGTGTCAATCAGTATTATCCTATGGTGGAATTATTTAGTTTACTCCAGCATAATAGCACTGAATGTGTAGACATTGACACTTTACTGTAGAGCTAATTAGGCAACTCTTTATTAAGTGCATGTGTAGATGCCCCCACTAGTTAGTAAATACTATTCTGAATAGGGCAAAGTAGATCCCAGATAATGGAGCACTTCCTAAGCATCACGTTGATTTATGTGCACGATTATGGATATTTTAGGGGGAAAAATGTGTATTTAGCCCTAGAACACATTATCTACAGCCAAAATAGAATGTTATATAAAAAAAGATTCAAAGATTTCTGCAACAGCATGAGCCCTTTAGGATTAATTGATATCATGCTGGTTGCCAAAAGGTAGGAAACATAGAACAGAATAGCTATGCAGTCAGTAAAGGAGGTCTATTTCTCCTGTAGAACTTAAAAACTTCGCATGTTATTTGCATGTTATCACACATTGATAGCTAATTCCACAAAAAACAGGGAGAATGTGCTAGATTATACATTTTGCTATTCTCCAGAAATGTATAAACCCAACTCGGTCATGGTAATTCTGAAGTTTATCAGCTCAGCCAAAGCAGAAAGATTCAGAGAAGTTATAGGCTGCATTAGGATAGTATTTGATTTCAGTACTATGGTTATTGTTTTTAAGTGTATATTTTTGGTTCCCATATTTATAAATGTAGTGGCTAAGCTGAAACTGTATCTACAGCATATTGCCATTATCAGTATTTTAAAAGTCCTTGTATCAAGTCAGAAAAGTTTTGATAATATCTTGACAAATAGGATCATGATAAAAGTACTATATATTAAAACCTTATAAGAATTCTGTGCTTATTTAAAATCCAAACACTTGAAAGCACGGGAAATGTAAGTTATATTTGATTGTTTGGTATCCAGATTTTAGTTTTCTCAGACAGCCTTAAATGTACCACTTATCCATATCCAGAAACACCATATCTTAAATCAAACAATAACCTTTTCTACCATAAACCCTAGAAGCCCATCTCTTTCCTGCATAATTTAATTGGCAATGTGGAAGTCACTATGTACTCTCTACATAAAAACAAAGTAAGCAATGTTATGGGATCCTGGTTTGAACCCTATGTTTTGTTTTGTTTTAAGATCAATGTTTTATGTATATCCTATCTCTTATATTGAAGATATTTTTTTTTTTATTTCTCAGGGAGTTAAATAGTCCTTAATGCCTACACTACTTTCTCTGAATGCTCCAAGTGTCACAGTTTCATGTCCCTTCCCATTTGGTATGAGAATAAATGACATTTACACAAAGATATATTCACAGATGTTCAAATTCAGTAAAACACATTCTTACTTTTAAGCTTAACTTAACTTTTCCATTGGACTTCACGGTAAAACACGTGTGCATATATGCTTTGCTGACACAGGCCATCAGAAAATCTACTATACAAATATGAGATGAAGATTATAGCTATGTGTCTTATAGAACTCTTGAAAGTGAATTGAG
The DNA here is from genome assembly GCF_030867095.1 of Alligator mississippiensis. Classification (NCBI taxonomy): domain Eukaryota; kingdom Metazoa; phylum Chordata; order Crocodylia; family Alligatoridae; genus Alligator; species Alligator mississippiensis. Next base: position 89,645,050 of record NC_081824.1, read on the forward strand.
AATAGGTAAGATAAACTGTAAGGCCAATGAACTCTACAGTAAAATAGATTTAATTGCTAATGACACTATTGTGTGATGAAACTAGTGATTCTATGGCAGCATTGAACATTTTTCTCCTAAGTACTATTTACTGAATTATACTTAAAAGTGAATAAATTGAAAATCAATAATAAAAGCAAGTGCACACATTCTTGCAAAGGATAAAAATTAAATATTAATCTTACTTTATATTTTCAGTTTACATGTGTCAGACTTGTATATAGACAATTCAGAACCATTATTTTGTTTTGGCAAACAGCAACCAGTTCAGCAACATCAATACTTTTCACAAAGCTGTTAATTTCTCCATATTGTACTTGTAAAAAAAAATTAAAATGCTTCATTTTGAAATTAATTTTCCTAAAAAAATAATATTACTTTAGAAAGTTAGAATGTGAAATGGAAGGTTTTAGTTTGATTCAAAATAAAATTTTAGGGGTTTTTTAATTGCCAGTGAATCAGAAATCCATTATTTTGTCATTGTATAACTTTAGTGTAAAAACTACTGGGGAAGAGTAGCAAAATGAGACTGAAAGTTAATAGTAAGGTGGGAACTGTTGATTACCCTTCTGGCACCTGGAAAGATAGGGAAAACAGTTTGACTGAATATAAAATTATTCACTATCTATTTTTTTAAATCTACCAGCAGCAAAACAGTGAATAGTTTTATGATTTATTTTTATTTATTTACGTGTCAGTGGGTGTGTCTACACATTCATTAATACACCATAGTTACTGCACATTAAGTTTAGTATTTTCATAACCAAGTACTAAATCAATGTGCAGTAACTGGCACTACTGCTCAGCAGCACAGGTGCACAGCTTTTTAGTGATGCTAACTGTGCAATAGCCTAATACTACTGTGCAAAGACATATTATCATGGGTTTTGCCCGGCATGCTACTGTGCACTGTTATTAGGCTACCACGCAGTTAGCATCTCATCTAGATGCACTCAGCATCTCATTGAGGTATAGCCCTAGGGAGACTCCTAGCCCCTTTAAGTCAGAGATTTTTATTACTGATAGGTACCAGCATTTCATCCAAACTATCCTGACTACTATCCTGCTGAAAGGGTGTCTTTCCACAGAGAGTAGTTAATCCAAACCCCCTTTCTTTCAGAAGGAAGATGAAACAGGTTTGTAGAATATTAAGGTTATAGAATAATAAATAGAAAGTTCTTAAATCTGTTGTAAATGAAATATAATCCTATATCAGCCAGCAGGATATATTTCTAAGTGTTATCTTTTTAAGTGCAGGGATTATAAATGTAAAAAATAGCAGATCATATTGCAACACAATGTGGATTCCTTAGCAAATTTCATGGTCATAAGTTCACATGATATTGTCTGTGTTATACAGAAGACAAAGATTTTACAAATACTTGAACCTAATTATATATGAAATACTTAATAGAAGCCATGTGCTAAATGATTAGGTAATAAATCAGGATAAAAGGGCTGAGTTAAGTTTGTTTGAGGAGTCTTATCATCATAGTGTTTTTATTTGGGGGAGGGGGGTTCTCCCAGAGGTCTAACCATAACATAGACTCTCAGGACTTGTAATCTTTAAAGAATAGTGCTCTAATAAAATTATATAAAATTATTTCTATATCAAAACTTGTAACAATGATTTCTCATTCTTAACAAAATATATTTTATATGTGTATAAAACACAGTATAAGTATATCCCTGCTGTATTTTAATGTAAAGCCTTTATATGCTCATTTTTCTTTCAAAAATGATGATCTACAAAACTATACTTACCAGGGTTAGGTACAGAACTCACTTGCACGTCAGCAGAGCTCCTGCTGCAAGTTCCACATGTGCTGTAAACTCTGTGGGTGCATCCCCATGAGTGCACATGTGCAGTTTGTGGTGCCACAAACTGCATGTGCTGCATATACATGTATTCACCGCACTGTCAATTTGCAGTGCATTAGGGTTTTTTTGACTCGGGGACATCCCAGGGTAAAAAAAAAATATATGCTAAAACAAGTGGTGCAATGCATATTGCAGCAGCATGTACCACCAGAAACCTGAGCCTGGCCAGCCAGACTCATGATCCAATTCCCAGCCAGGCTCTGCTTGCCTGGATCACCACAGCTGAAGCCTTGGGAGGCTCCAAGGACTTCAGGCAAGGCTGCTGAGGCTAGCCCATGTGTTGGCTCCAGTCTCCCCTACCCCACTCAAGGCAACTGCTGCACACCACAGCGTGCATGCAGGGGCATGATGAAGGACAAGTAGCAGCAGCACAAATATGTGCCACTGCTATTTGTCCCTGGGGAAATGTATGCGTACACTTGTGAGGACATGTCCTGTGAGTTCACCAGATCTCTCTGGAGTCCCTGATTTCAAGCAGCTCCAGAGCCTGGTGCTTTTCTCTTCCCCTCCCTCATGCCCACCACTCCGAATTCAGCAGTAGGCAGAAGAAGGGGATGAACAGTCAACAACACAGCTCCAGAGGCTCCATGCTGCTGCTGCTCACTTTTTCTCCTTTGTTGCATTCTGGTGGAGACAGAAGGAAGGAAGGGGGAAACAGGGACAGCAGCAGGCCCTGGAGCCACTTAAAAGCTGGGACTGTGCCATATCTTGTGCTGACCAGCCAGTAAGTTCATAGAACTCATGGCACATGCACAACTCCCAGCAAGAGCTCCAATGACATGCCAGCAAGCTCTCAGAGCTCACTGGCTTCCATGATTACAGTGAGGGGTTATGACCATACCCCATTTAGCTGTGTGGCACATGTGCAATGATCTGTCTTCATTGCATATGTTTCATACAGCCAAAGGGGATCTGGCTGCACCCCTATAACTGAGATCTTGGACCCACCTATAATACATACATTTTCCTTTTTAAAAGTTGCCATGTCAGATTCACTTCATGTTTATTAGTTGCAAATGAAAGAAAAAAGAAAGAATCACTCAATCTTCTACACTTAGCATAATCATCACATCTTCAAGTTTACAATCAAGGCAAGGAGGCTTTGGGGGAAGGAATTCCTCCTCCTCTTCCCCACCCACCTTAAGAACTCTAAGATCGAGTTCTAAATTACTACATATGTTGGCTACTTTATAAGAATGTTTTATGATATTATTGTTAGGTAAAAGCATCTAGGAAATTCCTGTTTTATCTAAGGACAGTTAATGTAAGCATATAAAATAAGTCTAGGTAGAATAAGGTGATGGACAGCAAAAAAGCAAGAAAAGTATGTTGGAAAAGTAATGTACACATCAAATGAGAAGGAAAAAAGGAAATGCAATGAAATAAGGTAAAGTAACAAACCTGCTATTAGCTATATGTGGCAAGACAGGAAAGCAGAGATGGAGGGTGAAATCTTTTTGAGCAGGCATATACAAGGGTTTTTTCAGAAACTAACAGCAAAATGTCTGCCTATACTGAAAGCCTATAACAAAATAGAAAACTACACACCAGCAGCAAACACCAATGGAGGTATTGTCACATGTAGTCACTGTTTACAACTGTATAGAGAAATGATACGGTCCAGTAAATGATCTTTCTACACAAAATAGTTTTATCTGAAATTGCCTTTGGTTTCTGAAACACCCTCAAATGTTGGCAATGTGTTGAGAAGCCTCTGTTGGTCAAGTAATATGATGCTACCTTGAGTATCTGAATCTTTGTTATCACACCAAATTAGGCCCCTCAGTAAGCTGGTCCTCTTTCCCTAGTGCCACACATTACACCGCAGTACCTAAAGGGGAAAAGAAGAAACACACACACACACACACACGCTGTAGAGGGTAACCTGTCTGTATTTAGCAATACATGTTTCTTACTTTAAATGTCCTATTTCTGAAAAACTTTTCCAATGATTTTTCTTTAGTTAACCAGGTGAGATACCCTCTTGAACTTACCAGTCTTAGTGGCCTACTTACTTCTCCAACTAACTAACTACATACTCACTGCTTTAATCAAAGTTCATCAGCTTTAGTCTAGGCTGACTGCTGCTGGGTAATACAGTGCCTGCAGTGTACTGAACCACTGTATGCAATTTAATAGCTTGTGACTCTAGCTCACTGAACACAATCCATTCTAGAGTTTGAATATAAATGAACAGAAATGCTAAGAAACTAGAAGAAAGTCTATAGGATGCCAATGGGAAGAAAAAAAAAATGATTCCTTCCTGTGGATGCATAGAATAAGTTAGTTTTATCTCTTTTTCCTATTGGCTAATTACAATGGAGCTATTACACAAATCAAAGAAAACTACTAGAGTCACAAATAAAAATTCAATATTTCTTATTTATTTAACCTAATGTGTGAATTAATATTATTTTTCCTAAAAAAGAAAAAAAAACCAAAAAGATTGTAGAACAATGCTATCTTTGTGGCACACATTGACAAATGTACTATCTCTATTATGGTGATAACATTTAGTATAGTGTTGGTAGACTCAAACTACCCCTTTTTAGACCCTAGGTACCGCTTGGAATTGCCAAATCATTGCTTTCATTTATTGTTTGACTATGGGAAAATAAAGGAGCAATTCTTCTGCTGCAAGAAACTCAGAAAGACCACAACAGGACTAGGTTTATCTTGTGTTTAGGTGCTGATATTGAACAGCACCCATCAAAAGATGTCAAGGCACCCCAGAGTGCCTCAGGACCCTGGCTGGGAATTACAGCTTTAACAATTTTCACATTTCAGGTTTACATTCACTATAGATATATCACAACTGAATCATAGAATCATGGAGTTGAAAGCAATCTCAAGGGTATACTCCTATCATGAATGCAGATTCGTGATTTCAGAGTTACTTGCTTCAGCCTAACCAAGATCATATCAAACTGTGAAAGGATCACACTGTCGCCAGTTCTGGGACTATGGTCTTGCCCTTGATTGAGAGGGAAATCCTCTGGTTCTTAAAATTACAGCAAGCTATTGTACTCTATCTTGTGAAAGTGAACAAAGAGTTACAGTGGCAGGTTCACATATCCTGTATTACATGATCATTGGTTGCAAACAGAAAAAAATCCTGGCAAAAATATCCTGACCATTAGGCTACAGAAGCAGACTTCCATTCACTTTTTGTCTTTCTGGCCAAAGCAATCTGGCATTTTTGCATTTTCAGCTGTAATAGAATGTAACAGGGAACCCTAGCCCTGTTACTAAAAAGCAGGTTGGCCCCTTTAAGGCCAGAGTCTTCAGGGCACAGCCTGCCAGCAGAGCAGGGGTTAAAGAGTAGCCCTGAAGGCCAGTCAGCTGACTGGGGGCTGTCACATGACTGTGTGAGAGCTCAGTCCAGAGCTATATAAGCCCTGGGGTAAGCTAGCCAGAGGACAGCCAGTCTAAGCTGTGGTGGAGTGTGGGCTCCTGAATGCCCCAGGAAACTGAAAATTAGTCTTGCAGGCTGGAGCACCAAGCAAAGTGACCCAGAGAGGAAGAGATGTGGGATAAGCAGGCACACTGCCTGTTTTGTTTCTCCTTTTTGTTAGCCTAGGGGAATTTATCTTATAGTTTTAAGACCAGTGATATGGGCTGAGGCTATAAGGGGAGGCAGAGACTTCATTAGTGTCCAGCTACATAGAGCCAGAAGGTCCAGCTCCTGAGAGGTGCAACCACATAGGGCCAGGGGGCCCAGCACCAGAGGCCCACATCAGAAACAGGGGCCAGGGGACCCAGTGCCAGAGGGGTGCAGCAGACAGGGGCCAGGAGCCAGTAAGTGGAACAGACTGAGTTGAGCTAGTGCCTTAGAGCCACTGGGGGTGACACCCTGTTACACAGGAGTTTGGAGTTCCTTTATCTAGCCTAGGAGTTCAGAGCGCCTTCATCTGTGCCACTCTTTCAGATGTGCGTGTTCAAATCTGCTCTGGTTGAGGTGGTCCTATAACCTTGGTTTCCTGAATTCTAAGAACATGCTCTAAGGCTTCTGATTAAACAAAAAGGAGCATACTGGGTTGCTTTCCATCAAAAACACACTACACAGCTACCCTTAAAAGTGGGACTAAGTTGTGAATAATAAGTGATAAGGAACACTTAACATATATCTAGTATATATATCTAGCATTCCATTGGCAGCTCTCTGTAAAAGAAAAAAGGTTTTTTTGAATCATCCTTTGGAAGCAAAGGACATTTCCATTCCCTGTATGAAGCTTTTAGGTATCTAAAACTTAATTACTCTCATATGAGACTGAAGTCTCTCCACTGAGCCTATGGAAATTCTAAATGTCTAACTTGAACATTTTAAATTATCCACTTGAGTATCCCCAGAGTTAGTTGGGACAACGCTGAAGTCAAGGCCTTGGTAGGCATATCTTTTATGTGACTTTCTAAGGAAACAGTGCAAATTTCAAAATGTGTATATTTTAAATGATCTGTTCCTGAAAAACCTGCAAAGCACAGGTTTTTTACTGGAGAAATTGCAAGGAGTAAATAAATTCAGAATTATTGTGTGTCAGGGACCGGCTGCAATTAGGAATGAATCAGTAATCCAGATTTATTTACAATGAAGGTGGGATTTCTAACCCATGAATATTAAATAAAAAATGTTTGGGGACACTAAGTTAGTACCTTCTAAATGATTAGTACACTAGTTGAAGACAGATTGGAAAATTTGAAAAGACTCAGTTTTAAACTGTTTGGGTAGGGACAGATATTCAAAAAGTCTGAGCCTGAATTGGTTCAATCTTTGCAGGTTAGTCTAACCTGGGTAGGCTGAACCAGTTTGCAATCATTAAGACATTCCCTCTAGATTGAAGAAATGCAGGCACATGCCTGTAGTAGCTCAGGCTAGAAGCTGGGGGGTTCTAGAGCAGCCTGTCCTTCCCTTCCATAACGCTGATCAGGGGTGGGGGGTGGGGAGGGCAGGGCATGGCCAGGCTCTGGCAGGATGCTCTGATTACTGAGGGGTTCCCCCCACTGTTCCTGACCAGTGAGGGAGCCAGAAGGGAGTTGATAACACAGAGGGACATTACCAGCTGACCTCTTGATTAACTCCAAAAAGCCCTAAGCGGACACTGTCCTGTCTGCCTTTGCCCTGTCTGCCTTGCACAGACACCTCTCAGCATTATCTAGCATACCAAATGATGGCTACCATCTGTGCTGTGGGAGAGAGAAGGGGGGGATCCCTGCTTGAGCAGTGTGTGGGGGAGTGGGGAAGCCAGGCAGACAATGCAGTGCTTTCAGTCTCTGCTAGAGTTCCAGCCAGGGAGCAGAAGAGCAGGGCCAGCCCTGCTTTAGAGTAGAGAGCCCTGCACTGGGCTGCAAAGCATCTGGGCTGCTGCAGGACTCTGGCTTAATTTAAGGTGCCTGGGACAGACATTGCATAAACTGGTTTGACCCAAATCAGTTAAGTCTGATACTACATTCAACCAGGTTTATCTCAAACCAGCTTCAACCGTTTTCAAACTGGTTTATGTGCAGTGAACATCTGTTCTGTTACAGGTTTAAACCAGTTTCTGATCACTTAAACCAGTTTATGTGTAATATCTGTCCCTAGCCTTCATGTCAGACACCTTTTTATTCTGTTTGGGCAATGCCTTGCATGATGGTTCACTAGCATATGATAAGGACTCCTAGGTTCTATGACAATACAAAAAACAGAAAGCAGGGTAGATTTTCACCTTATAGACTGGCCAAGGCATATAACATAAGCTTTTGCAAGCAGCTACTTACTTTATCAGATGCTGTGAAGGGACAGCAGAAAGCAGAGCTTCTAAATCAAGGGCAGGCAAAGTCTGGCTGGATTGGGCCCATGATGAACTCAATTTTCCAGCAGCCCCCACCCGTGTCACTCCAGTCAGTTTCCATGGAAACCCTGGGAGCATCAGGGTGGTGACAATGCAAGGATATGGTCTCCATGAAAACCAGCCCAAACAGCGCAATCCTGGTCCCAGCCCCAACCTCAGAGAAGCTCACTGCCCAACCACATGTCCTGTCAGTGCCAATTGGGCTGGTCTCCATGGAGACCTTCGCCCTGCACTGTCATGGCCTCACTGCTCTTGGGGTCTCCACAAAAGCCAGCCAGAGTTATGTGGGCAGGGGCTGCTGAGAAATGGAGTCTGGGTACCAGTCTGGTCTGCCATGTTGCCCACCTTTGTTTTAAATAGAGAACAGTGATTAGAAAATAAAATTTAGGGAAGAGGGGGAAAAAAAAATAGGGGGAACTGGTGTGATGCAAGGTAGATAGGAAAGGGGGAAAAAACAAACAAACCCAAAGCAGTTAACCCACTGAGAAAAATAGGGATTATAAAAGGGAATCCAGGTAATGGGATAAACAGACTAAGATAAACTAACTCTCTCAAATAGAAAACAACAGACATATATTTCCCTTTTAACTACACCTACTTATTCTTTTTTCATTAATCCTTCAAATATTTCCTTTAGATTAAGTATTGTGTGCTCTTTTTGTTTGCAATTTTATCATTGTCTTTTCACATTTTTATGTTTGTGTACACATTATAAAGCTTTCAAATCCAATAAAATAAAAATACTAGCTATTACAGAAACATTTGGAACATTATTTTTCATTGTAATACTATATTTAAGGTATTGATGTAAAACTAAGTTACCTACAAACACAGCTTCTGTTTTATTGCAAGTTTTATTTTGACAAAAAGTGTCAAAAACAGATTTGGCTCAAGAAATGTTCATCTTGCGGCCCTTATAAAGGATATATCACATAAACTCCAACTTTATAATACTTCTTATCTATAAACATCAACATTTTAAAAAGAAGTCAACAAGACATATATTTTAAATTTACTTTTTAAATTTTGTCAATACAGGAAAAATGTGATCTGGTAAACTTCTCTTCCTGTACTTTCCAAATAAGTGATTTATATTAACAGTGGAAATGGAACTGAAATTCAAAGCTGATAGCTTTACAGCACATCAATTGGTCTTTATTTGAATGTCAATAGTGCTCATTATTTCAATGAGGGGAGACCTTGCCAGGGGAAAGAAAATTTAAACATGTCAGAAAATAATTTGTCTGATAGTGGATGAAAAATCACTCCTCTGTACTTAAGGGTTTTCTACATGTGGTATTTCAGCTTTTTTTCTTGTAACTAAAAAAATGAGAATAAGAGAGATAACTATGTAAAATGAAGAGAGGGGAGAAGGGGAAGGAATTAATCACTAGTTGCTGTAGACCTCTATATCATTTACATGGCAACTGAAACATTAAAAAAAATCTCAGCATGTGATAGGGAAATGTTCCCTGAGCATCCTGTTTAAATACATTGAACATGATTGGTGCTAAAACAGAGGTATCAGTTCAAATATCCTAAGCATCAGGCAGTTCTAATCTAGAGTTTGTAGTATTTTCGTTAGGTCACCAATTGTAATGTCTGTCTGATCATTTGTTTGGGGGTTAGGAAGGAATTTTCTTTTACAATTCCAGAGGCCTTGTCTTTTTTTCCCTTTTTTTTAAATTAAACCTTCTTTGTACACTCTAGGGGTCATAAATATTCTTAGTACCTTGAGATCAATATTAGTATCTTGTCAGAATCTTTAGCTCACCGAAACTTGGGGGCAATGCAGATAGAAACCAAACCCCCTGGCTTCTGGAATAAAATGACTAGAGATCATTATCTTTTTGCTTTCATTTTTTAAATTAAAAACAAAATGAACAATCTTCCCCACTAGAAAGTAACTGAAAGTAAAGCTCACCTGACAGAATTTAAAGTTTAGTAGAATTTCCCATTTGTCCTTAGCTCCATAAGTGGGGTACATACTTGCATGCATAAACCTAAGGACATCATCACTGGATTGTAGCCAGTCATCTTTTAAAAGAAAGGTAGGAGTTTGAGTAGAATATATACCAACACAACAAGTTAGGTCTAGAGGCAAAAGACAAAGCTTCAGCTGAAACTCCAAATATTTTTGATAGGTAACCTAATTTCTCCAAATAAGAAAGTCAATAGGATAACTGTATTCATAATGAGACATTTGTAAAAAGTGCTTTGGGTATGAATGATCACTAATAGTTTGGGGCAAGAATTCTTATGGATGATGTGTTTTTTTGGACCAACATCATTGTTGGGGTATATTTCCTGGAGCATCATGGCAATTTTCAACACTACCACAAAGAGTTAAGACACTTTTTATCCATAATTGCAGCAAACTATTTCACCTACCATGCTATTATATCAGTTCACTGAAGAATCTAGAACTCAGCTTACTACATCATTAGTAACACTTCTTGCAGGAACTGAGAGTTTTCCTTACAGATCTACATATATTACATGTCTAGCTTGTAACACAGCCTAGAGGGAAGGATAAACACAAGAATAAAGTGCATCATGAGCCAAAAGGGAAGAGGTTTACTTTAATCAGGGAATGTGGAAAACAGGTGCCCATAACCATGTTTTGAATGAATTCCATTTTATTTTCAGCTTATTGTTTTGGTTCAGAAAGTCATTATAAGCATGATGATGATAGATCATTTTCAATGGCTATCGCAAGGGGGAAAAAATCACATTATTATATATGCATTAAGTGTTGCATGCTATAAAAGCAATCATATACTTATGGGTTAAGTTTTTAGTACAAACTAAACTACAATTCACATCATTACCAATACATCATCTCTGGTAAATTGGCCTATCAACTTTTTTTCCCTTTTCATTTCTAGTGTAGACTGATATAAACTTGAGACTCTTGCCTCGTTGGTATTGAGTATCCTAACTCTGAACTCAGCATGGTGCCTGAGCCCCCCTGCAAGAACATGTCCTACATAGAACTTATAAGAATTTCATATTTACAGTACTGAACTTTTCAATAGCTTGGGACCTCATTAGAGAGAGCTTTCATAAAATCAATGTGTTTGTTCTAAAGCACTCCAAGTAATGAAAGGTGGTAAGTAATTTTGGTTGTTAACAAGCCCCCTTCCAGGTTTCAGTTCTCATTTATTTGAGCCAGGTGCACATTCATATTAAATAAAACTCACGCACACCTGCATTCTAACTACTTTGAACCTTAATTTTGCTAGCTAAGGGACTTCACTACATGCCTTCTTCTGATCAATACGTTGACATCCAAGTAGTTAAGGACTTTCCAGCTCAGCAGCACACATACTTACATGCAATTTCAGTTCTTTTCTCAGTCTTACCTTTTCTGCACATTGAAGATTCCACACAAAGCTCTTTGGAAACAATATTCAAAGATTCATTTGGCTCTCTATCTATACTAGTTGTATTCACTCTAATAAAACTCCTTAAAATAGAAAAGTTGTTAAAGAGTTTACTGGTTTTAACAGGGCAAATGCAAAAGTGTGTGTACATATAAGACAACATGCTAGAGTGCATTTAAATAAGAAGACTTGAATGAGAAAGGTGATTGGCTATTGTCATGACCCAAAGGTCTGATTTTTTGTGTGTGCTTCGGTACTCGAATTATCCCCGTGGGTTTACAGCTTCATTGCACAGAGGAGTTCTGCTGCGCAGAGAACCTGTGTGCAAAGGAGTGTTCCCGCCACTTTGCAGCGGTCTTTGCAGGGTGCATTTCCTTTGCAACACAGAAATGCATGGTGCAAAGAGTTCCCGCTCGTCGTATGCAAATTCGTGCCCCATAATTGGCTAGTTCTAAATTATTCACACGTGGCGGCTAGTGATTGGCCTGCTAGCCGTATAAGAGGCTTGAGCAGTTTCTGCCCAAGCCGAAGAGGACTCCGCATCCATCTCGTGGGGACTCTGGGTGTGCGCGGCAGGGTAATAGAAACCCTGTGTGTTGCCCAGAGGAGTTTGGCGGCCTGATCCACCGCCCACCTCTTCCCGTCTTCGAACAGAACCTACTATAAGACGTATCGATGAGTTTTATGCGTGCTTGTCCTGGACATCCGGAGTTCTGTCTGCATGGAGCCTAGCAAACTCCACGTGTGTTCGTGTTTTCTGTTGTAACCGCAACTCAAGCAAGTTCTCAGCCTGCATCGTGACCGTCTCGGTGTAAGTAAACAATCTTAAAATCAACCGTTACGTGTCTGTGCCTAATTCTAGCTCGGTGCCCGCCCTCTCTGACCCGGCCTGCCCGGGCTGCCGGCCACAGCCCGCGTGCAGAGCGACGAAAAGGGCCCGGGGCTTGACCCGGCCCGCACAGCTATAACATGGAAAAAACTGTAATGGTGCTTTTATGATGAACTATGTAATATACACATGTATCACCCAACTTATTTATATCTACCCTATGCTGGAAAATAAAGAGTTGCAGTAATTAATTATCTGATTTGAGTTCAATTCGCTTTCTCTTGAAAAATCTCCTAATGTTTTATTTTACTTAATGAAATCTAATCTATTAGGCAACATGATAGAATCTTAGCATAATATATACCAAATTCAGGCCCCCTGAGATTCCAAACCCAATTTAAATGTAGATGACACCTATTTTATATCTCCTTTAGTGTAATTTAGTTTTCAGTTTTAAGAAGTATACACTAAGCACTTGTTCCTAGAAGGCCACTGACAAGTTCAACAACTCTCTTCAGTCCAAAGTCTATTTTAAGATATTAAATATTGACTGCCAGGTGAGGATAAAAAGCTTTGTTTAACACACAATATAAACAATCATATCATACATTTATTAGACAATGGAACAAGAAATTTGAAAGATTCATGGTTCATTGCTAGAAGCTCTTGGGATTGTTATTAATAATCAGGAGTTTTTGGAAGTCTTTCACTTAGAAGATGTCAATTTGTTAAAAAAACAAACAAAGAAACACCCCACAAAACTCCCTTCTCCCTCCCGAAACAATTTGAGGAAAAGTATTAAATTGGAAAAATATAGGAATAAAATAGTGGAAAACATTGAGACATTCCATTTTCACATTTCCTTAGCATTATATTTGTACTTTTATAATATTACTGAACAAAGTTGCACAGAGGTTATTTTAAAAAAGCTAAAAATAAAGATTTAATGTGAAAGGAAATATTTTGATTGTCATACTTTGGGTTTTTTTCTGGTTTATTTGTACTTTGTTGGTTTTTAATGAGATTGCAGACACAGGAAGATAGAGAAATAGGGCAGGAAGGGACCTCATAAGGTCATCTAGTCTTCAAGGCAGGATCTGAATCATCATTGCAGTTAACAGCTATCAAACCTGCTCCAGGAATAGAGATTTCAGAATTTCTCTAGGTAGCCTGTTCCAATTCTTGATAACCCTCATAATCTTTCCTAATCTCCATCCTAAATTTCTTCTGCTGTAGTTGGGATGCTATTGCTCCTAGTACCATCCCCTACAGCCACAGAGAAAAGACTATTTCCATTCTTTTTATAATTGCCCTTCATTGACTTTTCATTCAGATTTAGGATGGAGAAAATTTGCAGAAATCACATCCCACCCTCCCACAGGATAGAGAAACTACTTCCCACATAGCTCTATTATAAAGTTGTACACCATTATTTTGATCTATATGAAATTACGACATGCAGAAAATATTAAAATGAGTAAATTCCAGGCTCTTCATTAAATTTTATTATATTCTTTATAAGTGACTAATTTGCTGTGGTGTTTTATAGTATAAAAATAAATTGTTCTCTGAAAATGTTATATAAATGCTATGTATTCATGGCAATTTTGACATTTTGTGTTCTTGCAAGTCTAACCCTTTTCCAGAGAAAAAGAAACAAACATCCTTAATCATAGCTTCTAAGAAGGAAGGGAAAAGGACGCTTAAGATATTTCTTAATCTACATTTGGTGAACAAGTTTCATGCATGGTTGATTATCCAACAGACCATGAAAAGTCCTCATTACTCCAGTCATGGCAATGTTTCTTCTGCTCCAAACAATAAATTGGAAAAAGAAGCTTACCACATATTTTGTATCCATAAGTAGAGTGATGCTAAGTGCAACATTTTTTTCCCAGTATTATATACCAAACGGTTCTAGAAACATGAAGCTAAAGTCAGTGAGAATACACTAGTAAACTATAGTTCCTTTTTAAAAATTATGTCATGTAATATTTTTTTTGAGGAGTTAATGACATTGTTTCTGACTCTATACACACACACAAATATCTTATAATCTAAAAATAAAAAATGCTCCAATGGGGCTGGGATCTTGTGATGGTGACAGTGTGGTCCAGAACCAGAGCAAAGCCATGATCCACTGCCTGTACACCCCTGCTCATGGCATGTGAACAGCAAATTGCAGCTCTGCTCTGGCTCTGGACCACACTATCACTAACACAAGACCCTGGGCCTGGAGCAGCTCCCTGCCTAGCTGCATGCCCTGCCAGCACTGCTGGGGCCAGTCTCAATGGAAATCCAAGACCTGCACAGTCATAGCCCCATCACTGCTGGGGTCTCGAAGGAAACTGGCTGCAGCAATGTGAGTGGGGGCTGCTGGGAAATGGAGTCCATTGCAGGTCTGATCCAGCCCACAGGCCGGACTTTCCTTGCCCCTGAAGTAGAGTATAGCATTAACAGTTTTGTTTTGTTTTTTAAAGATAAGTGGCTTATATGTAAACTTGATTTCTGCATATTTAAAGTGTTGAGTTTCTCCCATGAAAAATATTTGCCATTATTTTGATCTAATAATAATCGAGAGCCAATATTCTTAATTGTCTCACAGTATTCAAGATACCATTATATTTTGAACTATGTTTTTATATTCTTAAACTAAACTAAAGAAAAGAATCAAGACTACCTACCCTCACACCCCCAGTCAACAAGTAACTTATAAAGTTTATCGGTAATTGCTACTCACCTCTTTTGATAACTGCATGTTTGACTAATTGAAAGAAGCCACTTTACCTCAGGACTTGTATATTCAAGAAAGTTGGTTTGCATTAAGTTAGCTAGTGACCTCTCAGGGCATTAGATCTCTTAACACATGGACTTTCTGGGCAAAATACAATAAGTTACATCACACAGGGTGTCTACATGAGACATTTACTGTGCAGTTGACTACTTAACTGCATGGTAAATGTCTCAGTGTCTATACATGTGCCCCTATTACAGGACACAAAAGAAATAATCTCCTCAGTAGGAGGGAGCAAACTCAACTCCACAGGAGTTTCTGAGTGCATGAAAAAACGCCACAGAAGGGTAGGATTTGTATTTACAAGTCCTGTGGCTTTTGTTGGGGCCCAACAGCTCCATGTCCCCCCACATCCAGACCTGCCCCGCTTCTTGTCTGGTCGGGGGAGAGGGCATTACCAGGTTTGCCAATCACTTTGGGGTGTGCTCATTTATTAGGGGTACGTTTCTGGGGTCTCTGTACTTCTATCAATGTGCTGCTTGTGTTACATATGTTTCTATATGGAGCTGTATCTCTCCTTTCTGCAAGTCCTTACCCCCAATGGAGCTATCTTGCAAGATTCAGTTTCAATGGGGCTGGGTTCTTCCAACCACAGAATCAGTCAAACACCCATATGCACATACACACACAGATTAACAGGACACACCTGAGCCAGGCTGGATTATTCAGCACTGAGAGGCTAACACCCTCATATGCCTTGAACTCAGTTCATCAGGGCAACAATAAAATGCCGTCAGACACAAGCATACTGGTTAACAGAGCCCAGCTGAGTCAGGGTGAGTTATTCAGCATTGACAGGCTGACACCCTCCTGTGCCTTGAACTCAGTTCATCTCTTGTTTCAGCAGGACAATAATAAATGCAGTTAGACACACATACATGCATACTAACGGAGTGCATCTGAGCAGGCTGGGTCTGATCAGCACTTTTGGCTGATACCCTCATGCGCTTTAAAACTCAGCACATCCCAATTTCTTGTAGATCACTGTAGTTTGGGGCATTACAGGGATCTTTGGCTTAGGTAAAAGAAGCATTGCTGCAGAGCAAATGGGGAGGTCAAGGGGAAAGAAGAGTAAGTGGGGTTCAGAGAGGGAGTATAGCAACCAACTTGATCATAAAAGTTATTTATTGCCAGGTATATGAACTTATGATGATACCAGTAGTAATAACCATACAAGAGAGACAAATAAAACAGTTACACTATTACCTAGTTTCAGTTAGGTATTTGGGGAAGTCTAGCTCAAGTTTAATCAGCAAACGTTAGGTTTAGAAAGCTGTGCCTGGAGTAAGAGAATAAAAGTCAGATTCCTGGAGTCCGAGAGAGAGAGAAAGAGTTGGTGTCTCACCACTCAGCGAAGCTTGAACCAGTCAAGGTTCCCAGGTGTTTGTTGGAGCTTGCAGACAGGCAGAGCCCTCAGCACAATCAGTGAAGGGATTCCAGGCAGAAAAGGAGTGAAACTGGTGCAGTTTTTGGATCCAAGCACCAGAACAGAAACTTGAGCTTGGGTAGGGGTTTTTGTAGAGAACTAACAGTGGCTCAAGGGAGAGCGCTAGGTTTGTTTATTGCTAAACAATGGCTCATCTGCTGGATAATAGAAACTGGTCACTCCTGGCTATGGGTGGCATTGCTCTGAGGGAGCTCACAATACAGACAGGCAGATTCAGTGTTTTGGGTACCAATAAAAAGTCATTACCAGAATTGGCCTGATAAATGCTGAGCTGGGTGTGTGCAGATGTGGGTTGACTAGCATTTGGAGCAGAGATCCCCCATCATGCAGTGCTCCCCTGCTTCTCTGGTCCCAGAATTCAGTGCAGTCCTTGCCTTGGGATCTCTGTTCTCCATTTTGAATGATAATGAAGGTATATTCCTGTCCCATCTCTGATGTAAATGAGTTGCCATTCAGTTCCATCTCTGATGTAAATGAGACCAGGGGAGTTGCTTCATTCCTATCACTTTTGTCTGGAGGGGTTTAGGCACATCTCCCACTGAGCCTTCATTGTCTTTTGTAAGGCCTTCCTATAATCCATTCTTGTTCAGGCAGCGGAGGGAGGGAAGGGGAAGGGAGCGCTGAGTCCTTTGTGAATCAGAGAGGCTGCGTACTGTGCCAGGGTTCCCCAAGAACACCAAGCTGTCAAATAACAAGGGGGAATGGGCCTGCTCACTTCCTTCCTCCCCCTGCCCCCCCCCCCCCGCTCCATTGCCACTACCTGCAAGGAGTGGGGGATGGGGGCAGACCAGCTGTGCTGGTCTGGCCCCCCCTCCCCTTTTCCCTCCTCTCCATCCCCTGTGAAACCGCCGTCATGGCAGCGCTCCACCTCACCGTCTCCTGTCCAAACGCTGTTGGAGCACTCTGATTCATTGTTTCAGTCAGCCAATCAGTGTGCAAATAAAGCCTTACAGACAGACAGACAGACAGACTAAGGCTTTTATAATATTAGAATTGTGTGTGTGTTGCCTAAATAACAAATTGTTCTTTTAGGTCACCAAGCATTTTGATAATACAAATTAATATGCACCATTTTGCTGGTATGAAACTTACAAAGGATATCTTGTCTACTTCCACCAATAAAGATCCTTAATGTATTTCAATGTGAGTCTGTACATTTACATTGTGCAACCATCCCAGAACTTTCAGTTATTCATATATAAGAAACAATTTCTCATAATATTCTACATCATACAGTAAACATCCTGAAAATGTCAGTAGTGCTTTGAAAACTGATCTACACCAATCCAAACAATAGGTGGCATAAAAGACATTGGCCAAATCCTCAGCTTCAATAGAATGATATAGTTTTGACTGCTACTGGATTCAAGGCTTTCAGTCTCATATGAAAAGACTTGTAAAAAGCTTTTACATTAAACTAATGCGGCTTAATTTTTGCTGACTTTATTGCTATCCTCCTTTTGTAATGTGCCAGTACGACCTTGTTGATTTCAGGCTATTTCAGGATTTCACTATAATGGGCTCCTTGACTGAGTCAAAAACGCAGAAATTAGTCATAAAATATATATTTAATTTGTTTTTACAGCAGCGAGTAAAGTAAATGAATAGCTATTGGAAATTAGAACAAGGACAAGGTAACTTTCTAACATGGTTTTAAGTGAGGATTTAAAAGTAGGACATATTGGCTTATTGTAAGATATTCTCTGACAGCTTCAAAGTGTTCCAAGTTCCAGATGTATAGTAGCAACATTGTGAACATTCATATTTTTTCTTAAATATCAGATTTTAGAATGTAGAAGTGTATTGTATGATGTTTCATAGCTGACTATTGCAAAATGGACTGCACCCAAAGGTACAGTCTTAGATTTTGGGTTTTTTTGATATTTCAAATGAATGGCATATATTTCTTGCCATAGATCAGTAATACTAGCTTGAATTTGAATTAAAATGGCATTTGAGTTCTGGCCCTCAAGAACAGGGTCTCAGCTAACAAAGGAAAGGCATGTAACTGATTACAGGAATGAATATTTTATAATGTAGGAGATTCCTCTTTTGGTGTCAAATCAAGCATATAAAAGAATCTTACAGAAAGAAGTATCATGGGTCTCAGTAATGAATGATTTTTTTCATTATTCCTAACTGTAATGTACAAGGGTCATGAATCAAGAATTACTTAGATAAAAATAAATATAGACTAATAATATCAACTATACCAACAATACCATGGGCACATCTACACAAGATGCTTTACTGTGCAGAAGTATAGTTTACTACACAGTAAGAATGCATGTCTACACATGCACATACTTACATGTCTACACATGCACATACATGTGCATTAAAGCTCGCTAATCATGAGTAGATTTGCTACCTGAAAATGCAAGGTAAAGCCTAAAGCTCCCCTGGTGATGGCAGGGGCCCATTGCAGGGACTCAGGAAGCTGGAGCAGTTTGCTGCCAGGAGCACCAAATGAGCTTCCGCTTCCCTGCATATGTAGATGCCTGCCTGGGAGCATTGACTTGTGGGTAGTTTACTCTTAAGTAAACTGATCCTGGATCAAATGCATTTGTAGTTGTGCCCTGTATTTCCTTTGAAATGAGCTATAAGAGAATCAGTGTATCTTTATAGGCCGCAATCTTCCTACTGCATATTAATGAGGAAAACTCTTCTACTCTCTCAAGCCCTATTGAAATTATAGGACTCTGCATTTTTAAGGGTCTGCCTATCTAGATTTGATGCACAGGATTTTTATTATGATTTACTAAGTTTCTTCTACATGTCTGATGCTATCCAAATGTAATTCCTCATAGGAAATGAATGAAAGCAGTGCCAGAGTTACTTCCTCCTCTGATCTTCCTCATATGTCCTCCTCTCTTATTTTATTCTAAACAAAAAAATTGACCAAATAAAATAGATTACAGATAACTTTTTCAACAGTTCCATTTTTCCATTGGATTAGCTTTGTGTTTAGCACTTAATGGGTTCATCTACATGAGATGTTTACTGCGAAGCTGCCTAATTAGCTCCACAGTAAATGTCTTGGCATTTACATGTGTGGCCCTGTAAGTCTGCAGGAAACTGAAACTCTGTAGTAGGTTAATACTTGTAAATACAAGTGCTATTCTGCTATGGAGTTTTTTCCTGTGTAGCTATGTATGCATAGATGCTGACAGGGCTGGCTAGGGTATGAGGGTGCTTCGGTGCAGGGGGTGCCTACTGTGCCCCAGCAAGCCCCTCTGCAACAGGTTGAGCTGGGTCAGAGCAGACCTGACTTGACAAGCTGACCCCCCTGGGCTCCTTGCCAGCTGGAGCTGCTTCAACCCGGCTCAGTGTGCATCAGTCCTGGGCGCACATGCAAACAGTGCTCCCAGGAGCAATAAACTTTGGCACAATATGCACCAGAACTTATTGTTCTGTGCTAGTAGCACATGTAGATATACCCAATGATTTCATATCTAAGAAGTCATTGTTACCATGCTCATAAATTGCACCTGGTCAGCCCAGACAGGTTGAGGCCAGACTCCTGAATGCCATCTAGCCACATGGCTCTGCACTTTTAGCATCTTCATGCCCCAGCCAGCCCCTCTACCACCCCAAAGGTGCCAGCTAGAGCCCAGGGCTAACCCTCTAGGCCCCTTGCCAGCCTGGGCCTGCTCTACCCCAGCTCAAATATGGGTTCCAGGCCCATATGCAGATGCTGTGCCCAGGAGTAGTTTACTCTGGTTCAAACTGCTCTGGAGTTTATTGTTTCATATTAATTGCAAATGTAGAAAAATTGCACACACTGAGACCAAAATACATTTGATTAATCTCCCTTTTTTTAGATAAATAAATACTTGTCCAGTGAATATTCCAGATACTCTATATGAATTAAATTGTATCTTCTTTGGTTTATATACTTTTCCAAATATTTATGCCCATTCTGCCTTGCTAATTCTTAAATGTCACTGTGACTGAATAGGAGATAATGATGAATGCAATTAACTAGTTCATGGTTTTCCTTTGTACATATAGAGAAAAAATAATCTCAAGGGTCTTAGTCCTACCCCCTGGTGGATGAACTGTTCCTAAACCATCTCAGATAGATGTCTTTCCAGATTATCAGACACTTCCTATGAAAGAAATTGTACAGTTTGTTCAATTCGCCAGTGGTTCTGCCAGTAAGGAAAATTCCCCTCCTGCTCTGGCCCAGCCCTGTCATGACTCCATTTGCTTTGCTGAAATTTAAACGATCTGTTTGGGTCTTGCTCCATGCCGCAAGACAGAAAAATTGTGTTTTTATAGGATTTTGAAAAAGTTATGGTGCCCTCACTTAATCAACCTACCTCCAAATTAAACATACTACTTCTCTTAACCTTTCTTTGTACAGTTTACATTCCAGCCACCTGATCATCACTGTCACTTGCCTCCGGATCTTCTACAATTTTTCTACATCCTTCTTAGGATGAGATTACACATTGGAGTTGGTAGGTGCTAGTTCTAAGGAATGCTTGTCTGTATTAAGGTTGAAGAATGTTAATGATCAGAAGACCCATCTACACATGAGGCTATGTTGCTGTAGCAACACGTTACAGTAATGTAGCATTGGCAGGTAAAAACCGTGATGCTGCAGCTACATTGCTGTAGTGACATACTTCTTCAGTATAGTGCATTCCTATGGTGACAGTGGCTAAAAATAACTGCTTCTAAAAGGAAGTACTAAATGACAGAGTAGGGGCAAATGTAGGCACGCACAGTCAAATGTTAGGAGTCAATACTCTTTCTAATGTGTACTTCTCAGAGCTGCTGCGAGAAGGCTGGTGAGTAAGGGTTTGCTAAGGTCTACAAGTATGCTCCATATTTGCCCTGATTACCAGCTCTCTAGCCACAGTATATGCTGGGCAGGAGGGAGAAAATGGTCTCCCTCTGCTGCTTGGATTGCCCTCTCCATGCCAAATTGCTCTACTGCACTCCATTGGACCTCAGATCCCCCCTCCAACTGCTAATCAGCCCCTCCATCCATAGACTGCTGCCCTACCACCCCAGTCAGCCTAAGGGAAACAGTGGCAGTGGCAGTGGCAGCAGTGGCTCTTCCTTCCTGCCTGCTTCCTGTAGGCTCTTCATGCCTGCCTGCTCCCAGGTTCCCTGAAGTCCATGTTGTCCCTACACACTTGGATCCAGCCCCCACTAGGCCCTGCAGCTGCTCAGTAGCTTATTGCTTTTTCAGTTGTGGGGCTTGGCAGGAGCTGGATCTGGGTGGCCAGGGTTGACATAGTCTGCAGGGACCACAGAAGGAGGAAGGGAAAAGAACCGCTCTCCTTTCCCTACCCCTCCATGGAGGCCTCCATTGGTCTTGGGATAATCAGGGTGGCAGGGCAGTGATCCAATAGCAGAGGGGCCAATGGGGGGAAGATAGGATTTTAATATGTACTTAATATGCACTATAATTTAGACATCTATTTTGAACTTGTAGGTTACAAATTTCTTAGAAATAAGGTCTGTACAAACTACTGCTATAAACCAAATTCCCAGCATGCTTGATACTTTCATTAAAGGCCTAGCTAATTTTTATACAGGTACTCCTCCTTAATGCCATCCTGGTGAACGTTGTTTCATTATTAAGTCACTGATCTATTAGGGAACATACTCATTTAAAGTCGCACAATGTTCTGTTACAATGTTGTTTGGCTGCTGCCTGCTAGTAGATAACTACTGTGACGTAATTGTATTCGCTTAACATTGTTTGTTTAAAGTCACATTTTTCAAGAACATAATTACAGCATTAAGTGAGGAGTAGTTGTATAACCTGTAACCTTTAAAACGTGTTAAATTAAGCCCTTTTTTTCCCCCTGAGATTTTGATGTTTCTGCTTTAAGAATCCCATACAGATACTAATAAGTGGTTGGTGTGTATTAGTGCTCTGTATCTTTGGGTTTCTACTTTTAAAATAAGTCAATTAAGATTTTAAAACACAATACATTTTTTTTCTGCAAATAAATGGAGTATAACAGTAGCTAACACCAATGTGTTCATCTTGCTCAATTTTAAAACTGCCACAGCACCATAATAGCCTAATCACTGATAACATACTAACTGTTTAAGGTATTTTCAGTCTTTATCAATAAATTAATTAAGAGGACTCTTTTTCCAGACTTTCATTCATATTTAAAACAACTAATAGTCAACGACCTTTGCTTGCACTGAAGAACATTTTATAGAAAATGTGATGGTTTGTAAGTACAGAGAAAGACCGAAGGACCAAGATGTTAAGATGCACATGTCTCTTAAGAACACTAAGGTCAAATAAGGTGAGAAAGGTGAGGTTACATTGTCCCATTGAAATACTTAGCAACTGCCTTCATGTTCAATATTCAAAACATCCAGGCCTAGGAGAAAAGAAAAGTAAAATAACTTTTTCATGACACTGCAGCTCAGGTGCATCTATAATCCATGTTAACTTGAAAAGAAGAGGCTTAAACTGTATTTACAGAAAGTGCATTTTCTATCCAAAATCCAAGAAGCATGTAAGAAATAGAATCTCCAATGAACTCTCAAATGCAATGCTGAAGCACCTTGATTTTTAGGAGCCTGTCCAAAACCATAGTCCTGAGTTAGGTGCCAAGACTGCCTATAAAGTATGTGTGGAGAGCTGATTACCTCAGGGTATAGTTCTACTCTAAAAACAGCAAGAGTAGTATAGAGATTTTGAGTGCCATTTCTCTCAAACACACACACACACACACACACACACACACACACACACACACTGGAACCCAGGTCTCCCCTGCTCTTGAGTTGCCTGAACACTATGATCCCTTTTTTTTTCTGGTTCAATGAATATTTGATTATGAAAAATGGAACAGTTCCAACAGGAAGGATTGGGAATGCCCTATTCCAGAATTAGGCAGACAACGTTCTTTGGGTGAATCTGATATCATTTATTAGACCAACTTAAATAGTTGGAAAACAATTATTAAGCAAGCTTCTGGGTTCAAAAACCCTTTGTCAGGCTAAGGAAGTTTCAGCAGTTGGTGTGTGCTCTTCCTGGATGGAATGAAAAGTAAAGAAGCCAAAGGCTGGGCTGGCAGTCAGTGAAAATGTAGATTGAGGAGTCAATGGGTGAGAGACAGACTGGGGAGTGGGGGGAAGAGAGAGAAGGAGGATGAATAGTGGAGAGATACCTGGGGAGTCAGATGTCAGGCAGGTTATAATGTGTCATAAATCCAACATCTATATTTAGTCCATGATTTTTAGTATCCAGGAGGTTGATGAAGTGGAGTTCATAGGCTTGTCTCTGGGAAGTGTCGTGTAAGTTTCCTTTGAGGATCAGGACTGAGAGATCTGAGAGAGAATGGTTTTGTTGTGAGAAATGTGCCCCCACAGGTAATTGGGTGTTTCTGTCTTTGATAGATTTCCGGTGTGCATTCATTCTGGTGCACAGTTGTTGTTTGGTCTCTCCTACGTATTTTCCATCAGGGCATTTGGTGCATTGGATGAGATATATTCTGGAGGCTGCACCTCCAGAAATGTAATATATCTCATTAAGTTTGCTTAATAATTGTTTTCCAACTATTTCAGTTGGTCTAATAAAAGATACCAGATTCACCCAAAGAACCTTGTCTGCCTATGTCCTTAGACCAACACGGCTACAACCTACACCCCTATCCCAGAATTCACACTTACCTGAGTGGTGAGCAGTGCAGATCCATAGACCCTCTGGCAGAAGATGGAACGAAACCTACATCTCTCACATCCCATGTGAACCTACATCTCTCACCTCCCATGTGCCGTTGGATAGAAAGTGAGGTGGGGAGGTGGGGCAGGTAGCACTCATAACCACATCGTGCTTTGTAGGGAGCCTCCTCTTCTCGAAGTGCTCTAAGGGGGGTTGCCCAATCAAGCCCTGACTATAACAGAGGAAGTAGTGAGGATGCTAAGAGGGCTGAGTTGTGATCAAGATGGGGCCAGTGTAACTGTACAGGTAACACAGGTGGCCACCTAGGGTGGAAAAATTGTAAGAGCCATTGAAAACAGTGTTCTGGGCAGGCAGGCAGCATGTTACCTGGACCAGGAGCCACAGTTGCCTGGGTTGTCCAAGCTAAAAAAATCTGGTTTTGTCCCCTTGGCCCATCTCATTCATTCCCCTGCCCCATCCCACATCCCTAGACTTTCCCAGACTCCTGGCCTCCTGCTCCTGCTTCTCTGGGTGCACTTCAGCTGCTACCCAGAAGAGGCTCTGGATCAAGTTAATGGACAGTGTGTGGCCTCCAGTGTGTGCTACTAGCGCTGTGGTCAGGTGCAAGATGCAGAGCATGAAGGGCAAAATAGGGGTAAGTGGCCCAGGCTCTGGCCACCTCGTGTTCTCCATGCATGTGTGTGACTTACTACTTTCTAGTGCTCCAAAGCAGGGTGGACCAGCAGGAGTGGAGCTTCATGGCTGCCAGGAGAGCAGCTTCTTGTGGCTGCCAAAAAGCAATTGGCAGCCAAACAAGTACTTTCACTGCCTCTCATCCCTAAGCCCCATCCCTTTGTGCCAGGCACTGGGGGGGAAGGGAGCTATGCTACTAGCAGGCTCCTGTGACTGTAAGGGACTGAAAAATTTGTGAAGTAGGAACTGTGTGAGAGCAGGCAACACTGGGGCAGGAATCACCCACCCTCTCCTGCCTATAGGATGGAGGGCAACAAAATGTTGTTTGTCTAGGGAGACAAAAATCCTTGTGCTGGCCCTGGACTTCTAGCTACTTAGCTCTGTCAACACTTAAGCAGCTCTGAACATGGCCAGAAGCACATTTTTCAGTGCCTAGAGAAATGTACTAGGAACTCTTAGTTGGCTTGGAGGGGCCTCCAGTTCAAGCAACAACTGATTGGTGGTTTTGAGAATCTAGATTTTGGATATGGGAGCCTACAGTAAAAGTTAGTGCTAAAGCCAAAAAAGAACTTGTGTTGTATTGGTTACTGTGTTGTGTAAATAGGTCTGAAGTATTTTTCACCTGTAGATTACATCAGCCATCTTTTTTTCCCCATAGAATGCCTAGTTAGTAACAAACACTATGCTTCATTTCCATTCAGGAGGTTTGGTTTTTCATTTTTGTTCACAGTTAAAGAAAGCTTATGGCCAGTCAAAGGTCAACTGACTTTCAATGAAGGCAAAGTTTTTACTTGCCAAACAAGAATCCTCATGAATCATCAACAACAAGAGCTAATAGTTCTATGGTAAATATTGCAGATAAACATACATTATTAAAATTAAATTAATGTTGAATTAATAAGTCACTTGGTAAGCAGCAATTGATTGACCACGAAGACAGAGAGCATCTATCCTGCTGAACAAAACATAATGCCCGAGTGGGCATTTTGCTTTAGATGTTATTAGAGCAGGTGGCTCAGGCTCTGAGAGCCACTGGGGACATTTGCTATTTTGTTACTTAATTTTAAGGAAGTCTTGAATGTTTAACCCATTACAAATTACATGTGAGCACACTGGGTTGTTTTTTTTTTAATGTGGAAATATATACTGTATATGCGCACAAAATGTGTTTACATTCTTTTTTGCAGATTCCTGTAGATTTCTGATTCTGGAGCCTCCTAACATATTTCAAGTCCGTTCTGAGAGACCTCTTACACTGGCTGGGAATCATTAACATTCAGTAAAATCTGGCCCCCAACATGCACTGTCTGACATCCACTGCTTTCCATGGGACACATCTGAGGATGCAATCCTCATATGCTTCTTAAGGGTATTAGAATGCTGCAAAGGGGAGCTTGCCATTAACCACAGCTCCAGAAGAGAGATTCAAGGTAAAAGCTTAATTGGGAAAGAAGATGCACATTTTAACAGCAAAGAAAGATTAGCAAGGAATGTGATCAATTAGAAGTCAACTTTTAAACTGAGATTTGAAGTCTGAAATACATATATGAGTGTCGCAGAACACCTCAGTGCCTGCTCCTAGAGAGGAGAAACTGCCAGGAAGAGAGAGAGAGCCCTGGCATGACATAACAAGCACAGCTGTGGGTTGCCGGAGCAACTAAGGGGAGCCAGCTGCCTGTAGGGGGCAGGACCTGGCCCTTATAAAGCCCAGGGCTGAGGCCAGGCTGGCAGTTCCTTGCCAGCAGCTGGAGAGGCAGGAGCTCCCTCAGCCAAGATATGGGAAGAAGCCTGACTTGCAAGTACAGCTCATGATAGCCCTGAGAGGATTGGGCATTATGGTTTAGCCAGGGGGCTTTATGTTTGCGTTACAGCCAGGAGGCTCTAGTTTATGTTCGGCTTAGATATTAAACTGCAGGTTTGGGTGAGGCTGTAGGGGTTGGAGGAGGCCTCATAGGGACCCCAGAGAGTGTGGGGTGCCCTAGCGCCAAGAGGGCGCAGTGTCCTCATAGGGACCCCAGAGGAGTGGGGCCCCAGTGCCTGAGTGAGGGCACAGTGCTCTAAGGGGGGAACCCCAGTGGTAGGGGGACCTCAGCGCCAGTGAAGGCGTAACTGGCGGCGAGGAGCACAACCAGTGGGTTGCGGGCGGGGAACAGAGACCCCGGGTTGTGTGCAGGGTATGTAGACCCCAGCCCCGGAGAGGGGTGGCTTTGTGAGGCCCCAGTGTAGGCATGACGAGCCCCAGAAGGGGGGCACTGCTAGGAAGCCTTAGCGTAGACGTGGCGAGCGCCAGGAAGGGGGAGCGCACTTTAGAGGAGCCCAGCGTGGGCCCAACGAGTCCCCGAGAAAGGGGGGGACTATTGAGAAGCCCAAGGTGGGCACGGCGAGCCCCGAAGAGGGGGAGCGCCACATTGAGAAGCCCAAGATGGGCGTAGCGAGCACGGCCGTAGGCTAGTGTGGCAACAGCCCTCAAGCAGAGGCAGGGTGCTGCGGTTGTCCCCGGAGAAAGGGGATAGCAGCGCGGTGAGCCAGGATCAGAGAGGGTAGCCGTGAGGTTGGCCTAGAGGACCGGAGACCCGCTAGAGAGAGAAGGCCCAGAGTGGGTCTCAAGAGTCCCTGTGAGGGACATTGTGTTAGGGAGAGCCCAGGAAGGGGCACTAGTAGAGAGACATACGAAGAAGGCCCTAGAGTGGGCTAGATTACAGGAGAGGACCCGAGGAAGCGGGCGTGTATTGTGACCGGACAACGTCTATCCCATCTGCAAGGCTTGGGGCGTGGTATTAGGGGTTGGTAGGAGCCACGCGTAGCCCATAAGCACCCGTTATACCGGGAGACCACAGGAGTCCGGAAGAACCGCGGGGACAGAGGTCCCGAGTAGCTGTGCCCAATCCCAATCATATTTTCCAGCAAGACGTGGCGGGTGAGAATAAGAGGGTGCCTTGGGCCGGCCTTGACACGGGGCGAGGGACCTCAAGGAGATCACGGCCCTCCTGAAGGACCCCGCCGTGACAATGAGCAAGAGATCCAAACAAATTAAACTAGATGTAGGACTTGCTGGATAGAATTGTGTTGCCCATATTGTGTAGGCCAGACTAGATCATAATTATTTCTTCCACTCTGGCTTTAAAATCTAAGAAAACTGACAGCTTTCAAGCAGAATTGAAAAGTAAAAATAACCCAACGTGTAAAACATTGCAAATTTGATATTCAGTATTAGACACAATAATGCAGACAAAGTTGAATTAATTTTTCTTTTAAATCCCTCCCCTTTGAAATGCTGAAAAATATAAAAGGGAATATACTAAATACCCTGCTGCTAGATAATTAATAATAATTCTCTGTATTTTCCTACAATGAGATACAGCTGGAGAATGTGAGAATATTGTACACTTTAAGCCACAGACTATGGTAAATATTCTTTGCTCTGACTGGGATCTGGACTGCGGAAATTTGCCAGCTTTACTTAACAGAATTTATGCAAATTCAGCTTGCCTATCCACAATGATGTCCCCATTGTGATCCACTGAGTTACAGGGTTTCACTGTAGCCCAAAATACCAATGGATACGAAAACCAACCCAGGTAGAATTGCTGAGAATTGCATAATGTTGGGTCCTAGTTGCCACTTGAAACTAAAACAGAATCTGTCGTGGCATCCCTGAAATTACATTCAAGCTAACCAAATGTTTTCAAGGTTTTTGATGATCGAAACAATATTTCAAGTAAGCAAGAGAATCTGAACCCCAAAACACAAGAAGTACGACATAGAAAGTTGTGGTTACTAGGGTTCCTTTTAAACTAAAGTTTATCAAGCATATGGAGGCAAGTTTTTTGGAACACATGCCACAAAGAAAACTTGCACACTCCCCTTCCCTGAACTGTTGCTCTACTTTTTGCTCCCTGCCCAATATGCCATGTGCCACACAAACTACCTGTGCCATTTGTGGCTTGTATGCCACAGGTGACTGCCCCCACACAGACAAATACTCATTGTATTTGAATATAAAAATCTATTTTTAGTCAACGGAATATAGACAGTGGAACTATTCCTACCACTAACTTTTGTAGAGGTTTTGTATGGAGAAAAAATGATTGAATGGGAACAGGACCAGATGATTTATTTTTGCAATTGAAACAGATACATAATTAAACAATAAAGAGTCATCAGTAACAGGAAATGGCCTATCAGCTAGGAAGGCTAGTGACAAATCCATCCACAGTATTCAGTCCAGTTACTTTCCAGCAAAGGAATCTATCCCTCACAGAGTAAGTATATCAAAGGTTACAAACAGATCTTTCATTTGTTCCTGGTCAATGTGTCTGCTCTGTATCTGTGTTTGCCTTGGAACAGAATTAGCCTGGGATTTGTGTATATATCATCTTTTTAAACGGGTTTAGTAAGTGTCTGAATGCATTGCTGCTTTTCTGCCATTAATTTAAAATGCAATCCTAAAATAACCGTTCAGATGTACTTTGAGATGTCTCAGGATAAACCATTGGTACTTCTTATCTTGAACCTTTTTAGGATTTATCCCAAGATAACAAACATGGATGCCTGAATGCTTACACTTTGGCCCAGATTTCATAGATTCATAGATTTTAGGGCCTGGAACGGACCTTACAAGCTCATTGAATCCAGCTCCCCTGCATGTGAGCAAAAGATGTCACCCACAAGAATTCTTACCCCTCACATATACCCAGCAAGGACACTCCAGCAGAAAAATAGTTACCCAGATACTCAATAGCGAACTTCTACAAGAAAAACAATCCCACTGATCACACACCCTTGTTTATCACCTACCATCCCACCCTTGTACCTATAAGAAGGGTCAAACAACTACAGTTTATACTTGAAAAGGACCGGACCTCGAGGAAAAAAAAATATTTCCAACACTACCCCTGCTTCTGGCTTTCAAAACAACCTCCTACTTTTGTCTAGCTCCTTATCATAGGTAAACTCCCTGCTGATCAACAGACACTCAATGGGACATATCTCTGCATTAAAAATAAAAGTCAACAATAACCTGTCAACTCATCTTTACTGCCACAACAATCAACAATCCTCACAACAAAACCGTGAGAATCCATGGGTCATACACATCTATCCAAAAAGTGGTACATCTCATCCACTGCACCAAATGCTCTCATGGCAACTATATGGGTGAAATGAGACAAAAACTATGCACCAGAATGAATGAAAAAAGATAAAGGACAGAGAAACTAGAACACAAGCATAAGAACATTTTTTTTTTTTTTTTACAGAAAAAGTCACTCACTGTCTGATTTCACAGTTCTTGTGCTCAATGGAAATCTGTCCAACATTACCCAGTTGGCCACTTGAGTACCAAGAACTTAACACAGACAATGACTTCATGGCCCATTACGATCTACCTGATACTCATTAACCTCTGCACTACACAGGAGCTAACGACCCTTCTGAACAATCTTGTTCTTCCATTATCAGGTTTTTACTGCATCCCTCTTGCCTGTTGGCTACCTGATAATTTCGCTTATATCCATTTCTATGTACATACAGAGTTTTATACAAGATTCTTATCATCTGCCACTTTACTCTGCTCTGTATGCTACTCTCCCAGAGGCCTGAGGAAGGGGATGGTGATAGACATAGGCAAAATTTTGGGTATCCAAACCAGGTGGGTGGTCCAAAAAAAAAAACCCACCCAAAAATATCTTGCTTCTTTAATGTGACTGTAATTTTGATCAAATATAATATTAAGGCTTATACTCTGACCCATTCCAAAAACTGATTGCCTTACTATTGAAGGCAACAGTAGTCCTTGATGAACTTAATGGAACATCTGGCAACTCATTTCTAAATGATAATTCTGCCTGGGATGTAAGTATTTAAATGTTAGCAATTTACTTTTCAGGTGTCCATTTCTTTCATTTTTCTTCAGCTGTGTTTACAAGGTATAAGGGTGGCAGATTTGCAATCATCATAAATACCTCAAAACTATGTTGACACAGCAGACAGCACAACTTGCACAGATATTCCTGAGCTGGCTCTAAAGCTAGGTTGGTGGGGTCCTGCTATCATTGTAGCTATGGCAGCATTGAGATTAGTGCACACTGCAAAACCAGCCTCCAGCTATCCTACACTATATTTGTTCCAAGCTACCACAGATAGACTGCTAGACCAAGTATATGTTACACGAGTTGCAGCCACAGGTAGCTGCAAGGTAGGCACATGCAACGTTCAGCTTTTGAGGCATTATTAGAGGACCAAGGAAAGTCAATTTTCTTTGTAGGAAAATGGCCATACTAATAAGGAACTATAAATGGTGTGTAGCTCTGTTGGTATGAAACTATTCAAGCAGTGAGCTAAACAAATAAAACTGTTAAGTGTGAAATGGAAACAGTGGCAAGATATTTTTTTGCAAATATCATGTTCCTAATCCCTTTCCTAAGCTTTACTAATAAGTTACTTTACCTTTGTCAAAATTTGAGCTCTTTTGTCATGCTGAGAGATAATTAAATAAATAAATAAATAAAGCTGACCAGGACCTCCTAAGCCACTTTCCCATGAGCATATCTGACTTGGACCTGTCCATGCACCAGCTCATTATGGAGCTCAGTGAGGCTATCCTCCATATCATCATGGTCTCTAGGCAACAAAGCAAAACAGGGAGTATCTAAGATGAAGTTGTTTTCTGTAGTGATAATATAAAATGTAAATAACAGAAGGTAATAGACACCAGTCCTCCTTGCTAGATTGTAAAGAACTCATTCCCTGTGCCGGAGGATATAATCTAGTGTTTTTATATCAAGTTGTCTAGCACTCATAGAACATTTAAATTCTTTGCAATAGCCATTCCATAGCTCAGTATCCAAAAATGCAAAATTTGGGATCACTTGAGACTAACGGGTATTATTGTTTAGGTGACAAGTACAATTTGAATTTAATGTGTTTGGGGGAAAAAAATAGATGAAAGAGCTTTTTAATGTTTAATTACTTTTCTCTGTGGAAACAAAGGAGTGTGTTTACAAGTATTGTTCTCATTACATATTCTAAACGGTAATGGGCACAGTCAATTTAATTGCATTTAATTGAATTGCATTACATTTAATTACAGTTAATTATTAGAGTACTAGGTAGCAAAATACTGCTACATAGTTCCCAACTTTGTCTTAGGGCCACATCTACAAAAGGAGTTAGGCACCTAAAATGGAATACATGTCATATTTGAAACTAAACTCCCAGAATCACTTTGAAGACACCTGTTTTTGTTAGCTGCCTAGGTTGCTTCCAGTGGAATCCGCTGGCACCACCTGGCACCATTTAAGCATGTCTAAACAGCTTGATGTCTATCTCACAAAGCCTATTCAGGGTCATTGAAATTAGTATTCCTTCATCTAATTCCCCAGAGGAATAAAACTGGTGACTGCACTAATCCCTCACACGAAAATGAAACTATACACAACAAAACAGCCAAAACTCTGCATTGGCCACTTCCATTCAAAAACACAACTGAGAGGAAGAAGTTGTGCTTTCTTGCCTTTCATATAATAGCTTACCCAATGGGAGAAGTGTTTTTGATTCTCTTCATCCTAAGAGTTTCATAAACTCACATTTTCCATTTTCCAGGAGGATGCCTAAAACCAAGTGCTATATGGATAGGTTGAATTCAAGATTCATGCAACCAGAACTCCAATACCCTGGAATTCCAGGATGTTGGATTGCTGCACTCCAGCCATCTCCTGTATCTTGTGCATCAGGATCCCCATGCTTAAAAATGGTGGTGGGAGCACTTGAATGAAATCTTGCTGAATGAGCTTTAGTTCAAGTGCCCCCACTACCATTTCTAAGCATGGGGACATTGATACATGAGATGCAGCAGTGCTTTAATTAGAGTGGCTCACATGTAAAAGTGCCTTATGAGTCTTGGGGTGCTTTTTTTGTACCCCAGCAAATCCCCTTATCTTCTACTGTGATGTGTCATGGCTTCAAGAGGAGAGGTGGAAAATGCTCACATAACACACTTTGTGGTTATGGTTTGAACCTCCATAATCTGAAAGCTCAAACTGGGTATCCTATTGTCTGGGTGGGTGCTCTAAACACTAGGCCATAAAAAGGACATAATCACCAGATGAGTTGCAATTACTTGAAAGGTAGACACTGTCTGTCATGACACCCTGAAAGAAAGTAAATGTGTTGCTTCTGAACATATCCACAGATACAATAGTCATGGAGGGAATTTCAAAGCCAAAACAGGATTGTGCCTATGAAATTTAGAAATTTCCAATAGAATATCAATTTGGACTCCAGTGCCTACATTTAATCTAAGTCCCTCTTCTGGTGTGTTACTCTGTTGTTGGATATAGCTATTACCTTTTATCATTATGATGCAGTGGTCTCCATCTGACCTTTTAGTCTTACTTGTTCTTTCTGAAGTACATTGGATTACTGTTCACATAATAGGTTCATAGCAAAACAAATTTAGGAAACATTTATTTTGCAGAAAGCACTTTTCTGACCTCCTTCCCCCTACTATCTAAACTGAGGGCCATTCTTTGAAATCACAATTACATCACTTGTCACTAGATTTTAAGAAAATTGCTTTGGATCTTACCTGACAAACAGCTGAGAATCTGTTCCCAACTCATCATGAATGAGAGCTGCCAAATGTACTTGTGTTTACAATTCCAAAATAAACTACCATCTACGTTACAGAGCTGGGTGGGAATACACAGAAGTCTGATTTGAGGTACATTATTAAAAAAAAAGAATTTCAAAAATTGAATGTTTTGATGTTAGTTGGAAGCTACATTACTGTCCATAGTCATTTTATCAGAAAATACTGGATGAGGTCTAGTTTTCAACAAGTATGGTCTGTTTACTTTTGCTAGCAGACATTTGTCTAAAATTCTTACATGTCTAAAATTCTTATCATGAAGACACAATCTTTTCCCAGTTTCATGTCACTGATTGTAAGCCTGCGACTGCTATATCAGAGGTTATAAGCCTTTTACAATGACCTCCCCAAGATGTTACAGAAAAGAATGATGAACCTGAATTATATTTTTTCCATCCAAGGCCTTCAGTGCAAGAATTTCAACTTAAATAAGTGCAATGAAAAGCAAGAAAAGATTACAAGAAATGACAAACGTAGCTTCCTATATCACCATATAGAATATACCACCTTCCTGTTGCATAGCAAAAGACTTTTAGAAAAGCCATTTGAGCTACCAAAATACCTTTCTACTCCAAGCCTAAGGAATACCCATGATTTTTCCTAAACACATTTGCTTAATTACACCAAGATGGAATGGAAAATTGGGCTCTAAATTAAACTGTAAGTTAAAGTATACTTAGGCTCATTGCCATCATTCACTTCTTAGACCAGTTTTACTCATTACAGTTTAGCTTTTCCAAATAAAACCTTGAACTCAAAATGAGATTGAGGGGCTTTTCCATTTCATGCTCCTTTGCGAAACTCAAGCCACATTTACTCAGGATTCCTACGTTTTAAGCAAATATTTCAATATAAAATAGCAGAAGAGATAAGACAGGGTGTGTGTGTGTGTGTGTGTGTGTGTGTGTGTGTGTGTGTGTGTATTGCACTGAGGAAAGGATCAATGTGAATGACCTCCATACCAATTTTTTTTTTTTTCAGTACAGCATCCTAGCTATGCTGTGGAAGTGCTCCAATCCAGCTTATAGGGTTACATGATTCTGCATCCATTAACTAGTCAATAGTAGTTGGCAGAGGCTGACATAGCAGAAGGGAAAAAATGAGTCTGGTTAACTTAAATGAGTTTGGCTCAAATAAATACACTGTGTTTGGCAATCATAGCCCATAGACAGGCATTACGTTTGTGCTGGGAAGAAAAGCCTTTCCACTGCACAAAAAGAGAGTGTGCAGATGTTCAGGGGATTTGTTGTGAAAGAGAGCTACCTCATCTAGAAGAACATTCTTCCTTTTCCAGTGAGGAAGATCTTTCCCCTCATGCATTAACTTGAATAATTATACATTTTTCTTGGGTGTTGAGGACACCCAGTATCCTGCAGAACTTTCCCACTCTCCAAAGGAGAAGGAGGGAAGCAGGCCTGGCTATCAGGGAGCCAGTGCCTGCCCTGCTTCCTCTCCCCCAGCACCCCCTCCCCCCCCGGCCACACACACGCACTATGAGGACTTTGCCATGGGCACCAGTGATCCCTAGCTCCTGAACAGAGCCAAGCCCCCAGTGAGTGTGTTAAGGTTGGGGTGGGCATTATCCTAGGCTGAAACAAGCCCTGGGTATCCGTTCTGGGCAGGGGTGGGAGACAGCCAGGGAAGGCACTGATGATTTCCTACAGCTTTCCTATAGCTGGACTCATCTACTGTAGTACAGGTCCAGCTGAAC
Source organism: Alligator mississippiensis (assembly GCF_030867095.1). NCBI lineage: Eukaryota > Metazoa > Chordata > Crocodylia > Alligatoridae > Alligator > Alligator mississippiensis. Next base: position 89,679,962 of record NC_081824.1, read on the forward strand.
TGCCTTTGCCTCCTGCCCCATGCACTCCATGTGGGTAACCTGGAAGGGTGCACAGAGCAAGAGATTTTCCACTGCAGAAGAATGGCACCCCTGCCTTTGCCCATTTCACCAATCAGCTGATTGGCAAGATGGGGGGGGGGGGGGCATTGTCCAAAAGTGGGAACTATCCCAGTGCTCCAAGATGGTTTCAGCAGTGGGAGAATGCCCCCCATTCCAATGCACCCCTCTGGGCAATCCAAATGTGGTCAGCAAGTGGAAGGGGTCAAGAGAAAAGTTTTCCTCTCCTCTCTCAGCTCTATGATATTTGGGGTGAGAGACTGCTTGTAGCAGCTGTTGCTTTTTGGCTTCTGCCACCTGCCTATTGATAGCTTGCTCTCTTTTGCCCTGGAGAACACCATATGTCAATCAATAGGCTACCCTAAGGGCAGGGGTGACCCAAGGGCAACCCTCTATGGTTCCTTGGCTCTTTCACAGAAATTCTTTGCATTAGAAATGAATCCCTATCCATGGACAAAGTATGATATACAGAAACACATATGCCTATATACTGTATGATCATGTATATAGAATGGGATCATTTTATAGGCATATTTCTAGTTGAAACTTTCAGGTCATTGATAAAATATGAAAGGTTGGGGGTGGGGGGGGGGTTGATTTTTGTTGTTGTCCATAAAAAGAGTTGAAATTTATTATGAAATATTTTTCTGTCTTTTTTGTATCTGCTGTATTACCCATGCAAGTATATGGATTGCTTGAAATATGATTTCTATTCCATTGATAATCTAATCTGGACTGTAAGAAAACTCTACATCATTGCAAGATACGGGGATGCTAAAAGGAGAAAAGTATAAAATGCACTCAGGATGATGATCAATAGGTTTATGCATGTCATGAATCCATACAGAGCCAATTGTAACAGATCAAGATCCACTTCTCTATACCTTGTAGATGACAGCAATAAGCTAGCTACATAAGTCAGAAGGCTCTAAAATATATTTAGGCTGAAGGTGTCTTCCATTGGCCGAGGCTTAAAATGTTTCAAGACAACAACATCAGTACAGCCTTTTTAGATTATTATTTTGTTACATTAAGGTCTATACATTCCTAGAAGAAATGATGCTCCACTGAACTAATACTAGACACTGCATAAACTAATAGTAAGAAACTGTCTCTTGCCTTTGAAACTTACAGTCTAAATATACTAGAGAGACAAACAGGCAAGTAACAAATAACCTCCAAGAACTTCAGTATGTATTTCCCCATCTCTTTGCATAAAAAACAAAAACATTTCTCACTGGCACTGTGTTCCTTTTTCCTCTATGACCAATAACTATTTAAGATCTTTTGAAATGTGAATAATAATTCAGAAATTGCACTATTAGCATTCACCCTAGTCTTACTCTTGTTTCAAACATTCTGTGGTAGCTAAAAATTGGCTATAAATTGACTCATGTAATGTTTTTACTATGGATTTACCAATAAAGAACCATAGAGTTCATTTGGCTTTCTGTACTTTTCATTATTTGTCAAAGAAAGTGTGGATATTTCTAGTCACAAACAAGTTTGCTTTTATTGAAACTTCTGCTAAAATCGTTCTTAAATAACATGAGAGGGCTGTTCATATGGGGAGATAACTGCAGTAGCTTCTGTTTCCCAACAGTTTTCTTTTGCTACAGAATACTTTAGGAAACCTGTCAGCGGATAATTAGTGGATAAGTACAGAGTGACAGTTTACCATAGAACCACCCACAACAAGTGTCATTCTTTCTGTCAAGCACACTAATTCATAGGGACAATCAGATATAAAATATTTATGCTACTCCAAACTCCTAGAGACTTGGTAAAAAAGAAAACATTGTTGATACCACCAGTAAAGCGCAAAAATAAACAAATCTTGACTCATCTAGTAGTGTAACATAGGCATACTGAACCAATACACTACTTATGTCCTTTAAATCTCTGTGTTTATTTTGCTGTTAAAATTGCTGGGTGTGAAAAACTGCACAAATTTTCCATACAAGAAAGTTCCATAATCATAGCACTGAGAGGAAACAAGTAGAGGTACCACAGGGAAGATCCAGCCTTAAAAAACCCATGGTTAGGGACAGATTTTTGTCCTGTTAACATTTATTTGTGTAGCACCTGCTATACAAAACAACATCTCTCAAGCTTCTAAAACTTCATCTTTTTTGGGTGGGGGGCGATTATCAAATCAAGTAGAATAAACATAGTCTGCTCTGTGCCACCCATCTTTCAGTCTTATCCAAATTAGAGAACAGGAGCTGCTATCGGGGTTTGGAAATTCTCAAGTGTTTAGTTTAAGTGCTAGTTCAGAGCTGATCCATGCTGGCTTTTCACCAACAAAAGTTACAACAGCTTGAGGCTTAACTATTTCCCTGAGGATCAGGCAAATGGAAAAGACAGCATACAACCACATTTCCTTCTTTTCATTGAATCTTATGCCAAACAAGAGCTGGATCCAAGGAATAAAGCAACAGATTTTTTTAAGTACAGGTAAGCAGATGTTTTTGTTTTTTTTTCTGGCATTGCTATTAATTTATTAGGAATAAAAATAAGTAGGGAATAAAAAGTAGGGATAAAATAGGGATAAAAATAAGTAAGTCCTTTTATGCTTTTGTCCATAAAGACCCCAGAAACTCTGAAATTTCAGGATCTGTTCATCTACTGTTCTCCCAGGCTTGAGGGAGCAGCAGTGGTTTTCACAATCATTCCCATGAGGATACAATGCCACATGACTTATCAGTTTGTCATACATACTATGCCGATTGAAAGAAGCAATACTTGCTATGTGATATTCAAATTAAATAAAATAGGTTCTTACACACACAGGGCGTGTCCACATGTGCACCCATCTGTGCAGTTGCTACTGCACAGTCATTTAGTACACATCATGCTTACTAATGTAGGTAAGCCAGCTCTTGCTACAGTGCCAGCATGAACAAGGACTATTTATTTAGGTTCTCAAGAATATCCCTTGGCATGGAAAGGAACATATAGTAAGCAAAGTCAAAGTATTAAGAATAGCAGGTACGTTGATTGTGAGCTATGTTTAATTACGTTAATTATTTGTTGGTTCTTCTCATCGCTTGTCTTGCTTGTTGCTGTGGTGACGTAGCATCTCATGTAGACATGCCCATAGTGATAAAGAATATTAAATGAAAAATTATCAGATTTAGTCCATGACCAATTCATGAATAAAAGAAGAACCAACAAATAACTCACATAATTAAGCATAGCCCACAGGCAATATACATATTATCCTTAATACTTTGATTTTGTTCACTAAATGTTCCTTTTCATACCAAGGTACATTCTTAGCTACATTATAGATTTTATAGACATTAGGGCTGGAAGGGACTTTGTAAGATCATCTGGTCCAGCCCCCTGCCCAGGGTAAAGAAGTCAGCTGGGGTCAAAGGATCCCAGCAAAATAAGCATCTAAACGTTTCTCAAGTGTCCAGCGCAGGTGCTCGTACCACCTCTGGGCGGAGTCTGTTCCAGGCTTTGGGGGCTTGGGCAGTAAAGAAGTTTTTCCTTACGTCCAGACTAAAACGGTCTTGCAGGAGTTTGTGACCATTGGACCTTGTCATCCCCTGGGGTGCTCTGATGAACAAACGTTTCCCCAGATCTGGACGCACACCCCTTATGTACTTGTAGGCTGTCACCAAGTCACCCCTGAGCCTGTGCTTCTCCAGGCTGAAAAGTCCTATAGCTTGCAGCCTTTCTTCATAAGGTCTACTCTCTTGCCCTTTGGTCATGCACATGGCTCTCCTCTGGACTCTTTCAAGCTTCTCCACATCTTTCCTAAATTGTGGAACCCAGAATTAGACACAGTACCCCAGCTGTGACCTCACCAAGACCAAATACAACAGGAGGATGACATCTTGGGTCTTGCTCAAGCTGCATAGGTAGATGCAAGACATAGTTTTGTTCACTTTGCCAGCTGTGGTATTGCATTAGTGGCTCATGTTCATCTTGTAGTCAATCATGCCCCCAAGTTTTTTTTGGTCATGGTGCTAGTGAGTGTAGCATTGCCAAGCATATGAGTAAGGTGAGTTTTGTTTTTTTTTCCCTCGAAGTGGAGCACCTTGCATTTCTCCATATTGAATGCCATCAGGTTTTCATCCGCCCACCTTGCAATCACTCTTCCCCAAAGTTTAGTATCTTCCCCAAAATTAGTGAGCATGATGCAAAACTATAGTTGACCACAATATTTGCTGCTAGTATTTATTCAGAATTTTAAATGTATATTCTCCAAATCTGCGTCTCTCCAGGATTCCAAGGAATAATATTACTCACATGCTTTTCCCCTGAAACATGAAATGTAACAATATTCACAAAATGAGTTTGTAAATGTGGCTAGAAATTCCACTCTAGGAATTGTTAGTGCATTTAGAAAGCATGCTATGTGACATTCACATGTGTATAACATAAGTCCCTACATGTGTCTTCAACCTCTTCATCTGAATGTATGATCCTCCATGGTTTAAGGGAAAACACTCAAACTTGTCAGCTAACAATATAACTGATTTCTCAATCTGTATCATGGCCCAACTATTCTTAGAAGACAGAAACCACATTGAGTGAGTTTATACAAAGAAACAAATTAACTTTTAACAAATTATAATTTTTTTACACTGAGATCTTTTAGGGGTTTTGCCTGCATAACTAGAATCGGCTTAACATGCAAAGAAGCACACGCGTGTGTTTATATGCATGTGAACCAAATAAAATAGCACATTTTCATTAACTAACCAGCAATATCCGGAAACCATTCGAATTGCAGCTGCAGATTTAAAGCATATGACCTGGTTTTCTGAGGGATTGTTCTAAGCTTTATTTCATTCTCTTTGTTATATGCTTTTTTCTTTAATTATATGCACTGTCAAAAATACTTAATTTCTTTTTTGATTAGCTAATTATTTCCTTGGTATTGCTTGATTGCTATTTTGGAGTATGTTGTTATCTGTTTGTTTGCATTTACTTAATTCTTAGTGTAAAATAATCTTTCAAACAGTTCTTTATCTTCACCCTGCTTGTCTAACATTGTCTGAAATGTTTTTAGTCAGCTTATCTGAATGTTTGCATATAGATATTTGCTTCTTGCATCTCCCTTGTTATAATTCCTGTTGGTAATGTTATTTAAATAGTCTTGCAATTCTTCATTCTGAGCTTTTAAAGTGCTTTCATAATAACCTTGTGTATCAAGGCTGCAAGAGGCAGCAAGTTTAACTGCAGACTACTCAGTTCTCCTTGAAAGTGTCTGAAGAGGTTGATGTTCATTTATTCAACATTTGATGGAAAGAGTTTTTGATGCACTGGGTATTACCTCCATTTCCTTCTTGGTTCTTTTAATAGAACGTTTTTACATTTTACTATTTCTATTTATTGAAATGCAGCTTAATCTTGTATAGTAGCTTTCATACAAATTATATATATACAAATGCAGGGCAGAAATAAGCACAGAGAATAGAAAATCTAATAGAATACAGAAAACAGTGGGAGCTTTTGCATGATTAAAAGTGCTGTATGTCAAGGCTGATGATTAAGGGAGCAAAAACTTAGTCGAGAAAAAAGACATGCTTATTAACAAGATGGAAAGCAAACCTGAGTTTTAAGAAAATATAGTAGGGTGCTGTGGAAGAAAAAGCTTTTGTCCAAAAGGAACAAGATTGCTTTAAAGAGTAGTAGGTTCAGGTGGTAAAGAAGTGGGATAAAAATGCATAATCCCTAAATCAGGCACATAATTAAGCTTTGCCTAGGGTTACCATATTTCCAGCACCAAAAAAGAGGACACCTGTCGGTGGGAGTGGGGAGGAGGGGAGGAAAGGGCAGAGGGGTATATGATGGGGGGACAGGGATATGCCCATGCCCTGCCTCTGCCCCTCACTCCCAAGCACCTGCACCCACAGCACTGCCAGTACCCTGCATTTCCTACCCGCAGCTCCCTGCTTCCCCCAAGCCCTGCCAGTGCCCTTCACTCCTGACCCACAGCCCTCTGTATCCCGTGTGCCCTGACAGTACCCTGCACTCCTGACCCACAGCTCCCTGCCCCTCTAGAACTGCCAGTGCCCTTCATTCCCAACCCACATCTCTTACCACGCCCCAGCTCTGCTGTCCACACAGCATGCACACACACACACGCGCACACACCTGTGCATGCACATGCAAACACACGCGCATGCACACGCACACACACGCAATCTGTGCTTCTTATTTGGGAGTTTGCTGGGGCCCATGTGCAGACCACGTAACCCCCAACAGCCAACCACCTTGCCTGCTGCTCCCAGCACCAAGCAGCCAACCTAGGAAAGCAGAGGCAAAGGAAAAACCTGGACATTTACTCCCGTTTCAAAAACCTGCCTGAACATGAAGACAGGGTCCAAAAAAGAGGACATGTCTGGGAAAACCTGGATGTATGGTAATCCTAATTTAGCACTACATGTGGAAACAAATGGGAAACTAGAACATGGGACTAATGTAAGTCAGCATTTTAGAACCTTTCAGAAGGTGGTAGAAGCATGTGACAACTAATTGAAACTGGAGCATTAAAATCATATATCATACATGTTGACACCCAGAGTCATTCTGGGAACCAAAAAAGGCTTGAAAATCTAGACTCAACAAAATTAATAAACACAAAGAAATAGAAATTATAAAACAGTACACGTAAAGCATATAAAGAAAAAATGACTAAATGTTATAAAATGTGAATTCATATAAAGAAATACCAATCTTATTAACATTTGACAAAATTTAAAATTAATATTTGTAAGTCTTAAAGTATTAAAAAGCTTCTAGAAAGTAGCCAACCTGTTAGGGAAAAGGACTTTTCACCTAAGTTTCATATGAAATTTTAAAAGAGATCTTATCTTGGTTCAGCTGAAGGTGGGCTGTTCAGCAAGGACCATAGTTCAAGGCTGAAGAACAAATTTTCTGAAGTGAAGTATACTCTACTGTCTGGCTCAGATAAGCTTACTATAATGTTCCTGGTAGGTTCTATGGTAACTCATAATTATATGCCTATATTTTTTTCATACTTACACTATATTTTATCCTAAAGCATATCTAAATGGCTTAAAACCACTAAATGCAGCCTAAGTAACTGTTAGCCTTCTTTTGACCTGTCTTGCTTGCACTTTCTAAAATTATTCTCACCTCTGACATTCTCTCTCTTGCTCATTTCCTGATGCCTGTTCTTCTCTTACCCAAATTTTGGTCAAGCGAAGGCAAGCAGATGCTGTACCATATTGCCATTGTTTAGAGCCTACTGTTGGATAAATGACCAATGTGTGGGTTCAGCAAACCAAGGTTTATTGCATAATATATGGATAACTGAGGCAAACTTGAAGGCAATGTTCAGTTGAGAGGGGCCCCAGCTTCAATTCTCTCATCATGAGGATAGGCTGGTGTTCCTGGTTAAGGCGTCCATTCAGCCTTGGTCTTCACTGCCCTTTTATTTTAATGGGGCAGACTTTGATTGATGCTTGGAGACTTCTTCACCAATGACCACTTAATTCTTCACTTGAGCTCATTTTTTGGACTCTGTTACTGGTTATATTTTGTTTTTACATTTCAGTCTGTTTTTCAGTTCTTGTTCGTATCATCTCTACATTCTTGGATATCCACCTGCACTTCATCCTGACGGTTATCACTGTTTACTCAAAAAATTTCATACCAGTCTGTCTAATACCTGTTGCAATCTTCCAACTATAAATCATATACCCACATCACACATACCCCCCACCCTTATTGCTTCTTTTTCTACAAAATGAAAATACATTTAAAATGGAAGCTTAGCATAAGCATAACTATAGCATAGATATATTTTAAAATGTATTTTAACACTACCATAGGCATAGAAGAGGCTGGTACAAGGGTTGTTGGGAGATAAAGGATAACTATCAAAAGAGGCAAGAAACCATAACACAGAGCAACACGATTTCAGATGGAGCTAGCCAGTTTCTATCCACTCAGGCTTCCACAGGGATATTTGTTTCCCTGTTCCAGCCACAGACAATTGTAATTGGAAAACTAATTAAAATAATGAATTAATTCAAGAAAAAAAAATTGAGCCATTGCCACACAAAAAAAAATACTCTTGCTGAAGGACAACATATAACACATATTATGAGCGAAACATTAAAGGAAATAGCTGTGGCAGTGTACTTTTGGTGCCTGCCACTTTAAGGGCTGAGAGCAGTCAGCAGGGCAGCTAGCAGGTGCAGGTCAGCCCTGATGAGGTGGTCACATGACCCCAGGAGGGCCATGTGATTGGAGGAGAGAGCTAAGCAGACTTTGTTTTAGCTCAGGCCCTCAGGACTGAGCCAGCAATCTACTGCTGGCAGCTGGAAGACCACCACCTGGCTGAGCTGCCACTCAGAACATCCTTGGAGGTAAGGGCAGGAGCTACGGGGATGGCAGAAGTCTCCTGGTCCTGGGTATGACTGAAAACTACACCCTGCTGGGGAAGGATATCCTGGTGGGACTGCTCATGGTGGGGTGGTTCTCCAGAAATGTCTAACACCCCTGGCATTCGGGCTTTAAATAGGCAGCCTCCCACATTTTAAATTAATTATTTATTCATCAAGTCATGGTCCTAAACAGGTGGGCAGACCAAAGATGAGACTCAGTCATGAGATGATCCCATGTCACAATAGCGATCTCATTGGACTTACACTATAGCTGCTAGAAGTACTAGAGAGCTTTTCTCTCTCAATCAAACCCTTAATTCAAGGTTTCCCTGTACTGTGTCAGCTCTAAAGCTCCTGAAGTTCTACTTTGTACTCTTACGTACAGCATCTTGTTTTGGGTTGTGACAGGGGCAAACTCCCAAGCCTTTTCCTACTACTGGCCCGCTACCTGTCTATGGGCAAACTGTCTGCCTATCTTTCCTGCCATGCCTTGTTGCAAAAATAATGAAGATGTTAATTAGGCAGGAGGCTGCCCTTCAAAAGCCTGATGCCAATAAGCAGTACTCACATGACTCCAAACGTCCTTTATTGTGTCCCATGCCTCACAGATGTCATTCAGTTTGCTACCCACCTCTCACATGGGCCTCTAACACTCCACCCATTCTCACCGGGCCTCTGTCATTCTGCCTGTTCCTGACCCACACACATATCACTGTGCTTCCTTGAGTGACCACATAGGTCATCAGGCTTATCTCTTTACTCTTTGGCCAGGACACAGCCTTTTGGGTCTCTGCTGTGATCCTCATCTTCACGGTGACTGGGTAATTAGTCAAACTGTGAGCTGATTTTGTCCCTAGCCTGGCCCACCACTCCGTCCTCTCAATTGGAGCCGGGGGTCTTACACCCTTGTAGGCTCAGGTGCCTCTACGTGGCATGCATGGTCCACTACTCAAGGTTCCAGCACCCCTATAGGGCTCAGGTGCTTCTGTAAGCATGCCTGGTCCACCCTGCTCTTGCAGTAACCCACCGAATGGTGGGGGCTGGGGTTAAGGCACCCCTACCTGCCTTTCACCAGGGAGGTAACTGGCCTGGCATTTCTTGGGGACTCCTTTGCCACAAGGAGCCCCACCAAGCCACCCTTCCCTGCCAGGGTGAAATTTCCAGTCATGCCAAGGACCAAGAGCCTCCTGCCTTCCCCATAGCTTCTGCCCTTAACTCCAAGATGTTCCAGGAGCAGTAGTTCAGCCGGGTGATGTTAATTCCTCAGCAGCTGGCAGAAAACTGCTGCCTGAGCCCCTGAGAGACGTGCTCTAAAATGACCACCCTTATCAATCACCTGCTGTCTTCCTGCTCCCTACCCTTAAAGTGACAGGCACCCAAAAGGTGCTCTGTTATATGGGCCATAACTTTATTTCTATGTTAGTAAACCTTTGGCTAGGTAAATAGCTAGGAGATTGCTCTTTTCATTAAACCAAGTAGAAGGCAATCAGTCTGGGATGCCAAATAAAAGCAGTATTAATGCCTTTGGACCTGCTACCATTTGGGTAAATAGTAAAGCAATGGCTGGACTATGGCCACCCCAGAGTGCAACGGAGACTCTCTCACTAAAAGCAACTAACCAGTCCTCAACCCAGAAAAAAACCATCAAGATAAAACTTTCTAAAAAACCATTATATTGTTGCAGAACTGTTCAGCTTTAACAACACTTCCTTTAGTGAGAAGCCTTCCAGCCAATGATAACTGATAATCTCCTTGGACTTTTTCCACAAAGAATAAAAAACACAGAAATGATTCCCACATTCCAACTTCCTTCATCTCTTGCATTGGCAAAATATTGCCTAGCTCCCAGCTGGAACAAAAACATAGTCACAACAGACAGACTTGGAAATGAACAGAACATTATTTTATAAAGAAAAAGTAACTCAATCACCTTTACTATCTGGACCTGGAAAATCTGTCTCTCTCTGCCTCAAGCAACCCGTAAACTGTGCAATCTTTTGCTTTATGGAAACATGTTCTTTGAACAGGAATATAGAACAAGAAATCAATTAAAAAAACCCTCATCCCATCCAATCCCTTTATTTTCAGATAAAAACATGAAAAGAATCTCTCTCTCTCTCTTTTGCCCCCCACCTTTCCCAATACAATAAATACACTTAAAACTTTTGCCAGATATTTATTACCTGAGGCCTGATGGTTTCTCTTGCTAACCATCTTGTTCTGCTTCTGACAATCATCTTCACCTTTGAAAGTAAAAAGAATTATGCCCTGAAGAAAGAGGCTGCACTGAACTTCCTTTTTTATTACTTTTCCTCATTATTTACAGCCAGAGGGGCACTCCCTAGCTTCAGCCCCTAAATTATTAGTCAACAGGTGGAGCTCATCTTCCTTAAAGGGTTAGAACAACCTATTTATCCTTTTTTGTTCTGCCCATGTGTGTTCATCCCATCACACCCTTATCAGAGACCCCTGCTGGATATCTCTATGTAACTGATGCACTGAAAATGGCACCAGATACATCCCAATATGAAACCTAAAAAAATAAATAAATAAATCGAGGCATTTTCTATTTATCTCTATGAAGGCAGGGTTGCTTTCTGGAAAGCCATGGATCCAATCTAGGTTCCCACACAGAACATACATAAGATATTGAGTGAGGAACCTAACTTCTCTGTGCCGTGGTTTTGCCATTTTTGCCTGGAAATAATAATGCTTAATTTGCAGGGGTAATAAGAGGCTTAATGAAAGTTTATAAATAGCTTAGAGGTCTTCTCATATGAAACTGGACTAATTATTAAATACTAGTAGAATGAAAATATTGGGAAGTGTCACTAAAAGACTTATGAAAATAAAAAACTCTCAAAATAAATAGTGATGTAGGTTCTTGTACAACCCTCTGCCATTATATCTGAGCCCTTTCTAAGAGGGTAATAAGAAAGACCCTAACATGTATAGAACATTCTTTCTTCTTCTTTTTCCACAGGATAGGGGGGTGAGAAATTATTTTTTTTTAATATATGTTTGCTTTTTTAATACATGTCTATTTTACTGCAAGTTTCTATAAGTGTATATAATATTAAACATACACTTTTGCACATGGAGTAGAAAGTGGTGCAGTGTATAGTATTTTCAGATTCTGTTCTAGTTCATTCCACAGGCTTGGATTAGCTGTTAAGAAATCATCTTCCCCTTCACAGTTGGATTTGGGTTATGGAGACAAGAATAGAGAGAAAGCTGGATGAAAATCGCTTTCCCCCCTCCCCCGATTAATAGTTTTTAAAAGGAATATTGCAAGGAAAAGATTGATGGAGGTAGTCTCCATTCTCTTCTCAGCTGTGGAATTGAATGTACCTTCATTCTAGAAGTGGCGCTTCCTGAAAACATGAATCAAGGAGCAATGTACTGCAAGAATATTATTTTGCTCTACTGTATATTGGACACAGAGTTACAGCATATGGAAAATAACATGCATCTTAGCAAGAACAGCATCAATTTACTTTGTCATTTATGGCAGCTAATACAGTAGCTATCTAGATTTACTAAGTTAACAAAAAGTTCCTGGTTGACCGTAAAAATGAACAAGAAATTCTGAGCTGCCTAGTAGATTAATGGTGAGATACTTTCTGTTATTACAGGTTCTGTCACTAGATGAAATAGTTGAATGTTAATGTCTTCTGTTTTCAGTGAAAGATAGGAATGTGCAATGTTCCCTTGACCTTTTCCAAGTTCTGTTTTTAAAACATTTCCTTCTTCCTGTGAAGAAGAGAAAAATACTCTGGGTTCAAAAAGAAAGTTTATTGGGAACTTTTTTGTTTCCCATTAAATATTATATTTTTTCTTATTGTACTATTATTAACATTCATTTCAAGTATATGCATAGGCATTCATTTAAAGTATTTTCATTATCATCTTATTATCACCATTTAGTCTTTTTCACCCATTCTGATAAGAATATTGAACTATAAGAAGTGATCATTAATATCAGTAACCCCTAAGTGACAAAATCCATATGCACTGAGCTATTCCAGTTTTCTGCTGACATAATTTGGTTGAAACTAAGCATATGGCTGGGAAAACTCTGCCTACATAAGCCCATGAATTACTCTCTTTCCATTCACCTGCAAACATTTTTTGTACCTTCTGAGCTGTTTGCTGATAGCTATAGACTTACTTAGTGTATCCCTTTCTGAAAGCGCTCTGTTTTTATTTTTGTATCCTGACCTGCCTATTAGAACTGCTGAGATCTCACCTTTCTTCCAGTTCTGCTGTATCAGCCTTCTTGAGTTCTGTCTTCCATTTCTCACTTTTCAGGCTTAGCCCTTCTTTTCTCTTATTAGTTGACATTTCTGTTTCTATCTCCTGCTGTACCACTGAGCTTTTGAGAGAAGACAGGAGTGTCAGGTATTGCAAGTGTCACATTCTTTCAAACCATTTTGTATTATAATGCGAATTTTAGTTAACCACCTTTCTCATAATGTCACACACAGCATTTGCTAAACAATATAACCAGCACTTTGAATCTACATCTCCACATAGATAACTCCACAGCTATGTACAGCTGTGCTTACATTAACCTCCTGGGGTGAAGGTACTGTAGCTTTTACTATTACAATTTCACATTTAAAAAGTGATAGAGAAGTGTGTAGCTCTTCTTCAAACTCCTTTTCTAATCCTTCTAATCCTTATCTTGATTTTTTAGATTGGTGCCAAAGAAGGATTTACAACAGACATTTCCAGTGACAAGTCACTACACTGTTTATCAAAGCTGTTCTCATCACGTCTCTTCCTGAAAATGCCAATGCACATTAATCTCAATCACTGTCATCATCTTCTATCCATAGATGTAAATGTGGGTCAAGAGGATCCAAACACATACTTCAACTCAATATCTATTAAAAAGCTTTATAATATGCATTATATGTTAGATGCTGAAGTCAGGGGAACTAATCACGTTAGCGAAGTAACATAGCCCAGTTTGTATGTATAGATAGACATATTAGCCTTATCTCTATTTCAGGCGCAAAGTGATATAAAAAAAAATCAGGCCTGTTTGGAAAACATATATTGGAAATTGTTTTTCTGTTATTGGATTTGATTAAATGGCATCTGTGCAATAGTGTATGAAAGCAGAATACTGTAATACAGAGCTATTAATGAGTTTTCTTTTCTGTCTTGTGGATTATAACTTACTAACAATGGTCAAGCCCCTTTTACATTCATCAGGAAAACACTCTATGTTTTGCAGAAGGTTGTTAGATATTCCAGTAGAAGTTCCATGGCACCTACAGGTACATTTAAAATTTGAGTGATTTAATATTTTAATATTAAATATGAGAATAATTAAGTAAAATCATTGTGTTTCTTGAGATCTAGTGTAAGATCACAAGACCATAGGATCATAGAAAAGTAGGGCTGACCTCATGAGGTCATCTAATCCAGCCTCGTGCTCAAGGCAGGATAAAACCACCCAAGATAAGCATCTGCCTAACCTGTCTTGAAAACTAAGGATAGGAATTCTACAGCTACTCTAGGTAGCCTGTTCCAATGCCTAACCACCCTCATTGTCAGAAAGTTCCCCACAAAGCCTCAAATTAATTTCCACTGCTGTACATTTTGGTTATTGCTCCTGTCCTGTCCTCTACTATCAAGGAGAAAAGCCCATCTCTGTCTTCTTTCATGGCCTTCGGGTATTTGAAGACTGTTATCAAATTCCTCCTCAGTCTTCTCTTTCCAAGCTAATTAACCCTAATGTCCATCCTTTTCTCATAAATCTTGCTTCCCAGGCCCCTGATAATTTCTGTTGCTCTCCACTGGACATTTTATAAACTACCCACACCCTTCTTAAAGTATGGGGCCCAAACCACACACAGGAGAGGCCTCACCAGTGCTGAAGAGAATGGAAAATCCTTTCCTTGATTAGCAAGAAACACTCCAAAGTTAATACAACTTGATACGCTGTTGACTTTTTTTTTTTACAACAAAAGCACGCTGTTAGGTCATATTCTTCTTGTGATGTAGTGTAACCTCCAGGCCCTTCTCTGCTATACTGCAGCCTAGTCAGTTATTCCCCATTCTGTATTTGTGTTTACAGTTATTGTGTATCACTTGTCCTTGTTCTATCTCCTGTGATTAATAGCAGACAATTTTCCAGGCTATCCAGGTCATTCTATATCCTAGACTTACCCTCTACAGTATCTTTAACCCCACCCAACTTGGTGTTATCCACAAATTTGTTAAGTGTGCACTCAATCCCATCCTACAAATACATAATGAGATAGGAACGACTCCAGTTTTGGGCCCCCTACTACAGAAAGGATCTGAACAAATTGGAGAGATTTCAGTGGAGGGCAACAAAAATGGCTAGGGGTCTGGGGCACATGACTTATATGAGGAGAGACTGAGGAAACTTGGTTATTTAGTCTGGAGAAGAGAAGACTGATGAGGGATTTAATAGCAGCCTTCAACCACCTGAAAGGTGGTTCATAAAAGGATGGAGTTAGACTATTCTTAGTGGTGACAGATGACAGAACAAGGAGCAATGTTATCAACTTGCAGCAAGGGAAGTTTAGGTTAGATATTAGGAAAAACTTTCTCACTAGGAGGGTAGCAGAGAATTTGAACAGGCTACCCAGAGATTCTCCATCACTGGAGGTTTTTAAGACCTGGCTAGGCAAAGCCCTGGCTGGGTTGTACTAGTTGAGGCTGTCCTGTTTGAGCAGGGGCTTGGATTAGATGGTCTCCTGAGGTCCCTCCAAACCCTAATTTTCTATGATTTTATAATTCCGTGATTTCAGTGATGGCTATAGTTGGCAGGAAAGAGAGGTGGTGGGGAAGACAAACCACCCTCTCCAATTTGTCTGCCTCCTTTCTGTGGTGAGGTACCCAAAACTGGACACAGTACTCCAGACGTGGCCTCACCAGTGCCAGATAGAGGGGAAGAATCACTTCCTAAGTGCAGGAATTTGCACTTGTCCTTGTGGAACCTCATGAGATTTATTTTCTAAAGGTGCCTCTGAATTCTAGCCCTACCCTGTCTACTATTGCCCCCAACTTGGTGTCACCTGCAAACTTGCTGAGGGTGCAATCCATCCTATCTTCCAGGTCATTGATGAAGATATTGAATAAAACCAGCCCCAGGACCAAACCCTGGGGCCCTCCACTTGATACCAGCTGACAACTAGACTTCGAGCCATTGATTACTACCCTCTGGGCATGTCTACACATGCATTTATGCTGGCTTAAATTTACTGTGTGGTAAATTACTGCATTAAGCAGGAATAGGCTGGCATCTACATGTGCAGACATTAAAGATCATTAAAGCTGTGTACGGTTTAATTTGGGACTAAAGTTAGTCCCAAGTTGGTCCACACACACAGTGCTACTACACAGAAAGGCATCTACATGTAATTTACTGTGCAGTAACTAATCAGGTGTAAATTTGATATGTCAATAATGAAGGTATCAAATTTATGCTCAAGTTGGTGTAAGTCACCATATTTACTGTGCAGTATGGGCGTGCCTGTACTGTGCAGTAATTTTGGTTACTGTGCAGTAAATGCACACATGTAGCCACGTCCTCTGAGTCTGATGATCAACTCAGAAAAAACAAAAAAAAAACATTTAAAGCTGTGTCTATGGCCAAATTGCTGATTCTCCAAATCAGAATTGAATCTTTGGATTTGGTGAATCAAATGGGGACAGTGATCTGAATCAACAAATCAAATCATTGTCCCCAATTCGGGCCTAATCCGAATCTGAATCAAATATGGCCCATTTCACACACCCCTACTATTCAGGGGAATATGAAAGAGACCCAGCATAGAGGCAGAGTTTAGCCCTGGAAAGGGCTACATGAGAGTCAACTGATTAGATATCATCTGTGAGGCATGGGACATGGTGTAGGGATGGTTTGGAGTCTTGTATTACACCCTTGGCATCAGGGCAGTAAATGGGCAGCCTCCCATCTATAAACAACTTCTGAGTTACATCAAAAATGTGACAGGAGAGTCAGGTAGGTGGAATGCCCTAGACAGGTGGGCAAGCCAACAGTTGGATCAGCCTCAAGACAGCCCCCCTGTCACATGCGCCAATAAAAACCCACTGAAACATCTGATCTATACAGATACTGCTGAGCCAGGTCAAAGTAAGACACTGCTTTTTCTGCTAAAGCAGGTTTTATTGGGGCATTTTTTAACATCTACAAGCAGCCTCAGTGACTAACTTTATCATTTTAAAGACCTTTCTACATAATAATTATGGCAAATCACTCTAACCCTTTCTCTTCCACCACTTAAATTTTATTGTGGGTCCTAATGGATCATTATCAGGACTTTTAAGACCCACTGCTCAGGTCTCTACTAGCTAATGATCCAACTGACAGCGGTAGTAGGTAATCACCATTCTTGTGAACCAGCATTAAAAAGAGTTTGCCAGTGGCTTTCAAGGATTTTAAATGACCATAAATAAATGATGTTGACTCGGAATCTCTGGTTCCATGACAGGATCTGATTGGCAGGGGTCCTAGAACATAATGGGTTGTTGGTTATAGCCATGTTGATCTAAGGATATAGGCAGACTAGATTCTTTGGGATTTAGTTTTTCTAATAAAAGATAATACATTTACCACCCAAAAATTGTCTGCCTAGCAGATAAAGACATTTTGCTCTGGTGCCTTCCAAGGTATGTTGGTTATTTTCTCATTTTCAGTCCAAACTTATCCCCATCCTTTACCCTCAAATCCCATGACTCCTCAGTTTTCTCCATCTTTGTTTCCACCCTACTTTCACTTTTGAGTTTCCTAAGTGGAATTCTTCCTCCCATACAATCATAGAAAATTAGGGCCAGAAGGGAACTCAGGAGCTCATGTAGTCCAACCCCCTGCTCAAAGCAGGACCAGCCCCAGCTAGTTCATCCCAGCCAAGGCTTTGCTAGCCAGGTCTTAAAAACCTTCAATGATGGAGAATCCACAACCTCTCTAGATAACTTGTTCCAGTGTTTCATCACCCTCCGAGTATGAGTGTTTTTCCTAATACCCAACGTAAATCTCCCTTGCTGCAACTTGAGACCTTGTTCTGTCACCTGCCACCACTGAGAACAGTTTAGCTCCATCCTCTTTGGTACAACCCTTCAGGTAGTTAAAGGCTGCTACCAAATGTCCTCTCAGTTTTCTCTTCTCCAGACTAAATAAACCCAGTTTCCTCAGCCTCTCCTCAGAAGTCAAGTGCCCCAGCCCCCGCACCACTTCCATTACTCTCTACTAGACTCTCTCTAATATGTCCACATCCTTTCTGTAGTGGGGGGTCCAAAACTGGACATAGTATTCCAGATTTGGCCTTTCCAGTGCAGAATACAGTGGAATAATTACTTCTTTCAATCTGTTGGCAACACTTCTACTAATGCAGCTCAGTAAGCCATTAGCCTTCTGCACAGCTATGGCACACTATTGGCTTATATTCAGCTTATTGACCACTGTAACCCCCAGGTCCCTTTCTGCAGACCTGCTGCCCAGCCAGTCAGCCCCCAGCCTGTACTGGTGCATGAGATTGTTCCATCCTAAGTGCACTTGTCCTTGTTGAACCTCATGAGATTCCTTTTGGCCCAATTCTCAAATTTGTCTATGTCACACTGAATCCTAGCTCTACTCATCCACAAACTTGTTGAGCATGCAATCCATTCCATCTTCAAAATCGTTAATGAAGGGATTGAACAAAACCAGCCACAAGATTGAAACCTGGGGCACTCCACTTGATACCAGCTGCCAGCTAGACATTGAGCCATTGATTACTACCCATTGAGCCTGACAATCCAGCTAGCTTTCTACCCACCTCACAGTTAATTCATCCAGCCCATACTTCCTTAGCTTGCTTGCAAGAATGCGGTGAGAGACAGTATCAAAAGCCTTGCTAAAGTCTAGGTATATTTTGCCCACTGCTTTCCCTGCAGCCACAGAGCCAGTTATCTCATCATAGAAGGCAATTAGGTTGGTCAGGCATGACTTGCCTGTAGTGAGTATGTTCTGACTGTTCCTAATTACCATCTTCTCCTCCAAGTGCTTAGAAATGGATAGTTTGAGGACCTGCTTCATGATTTTTCCAGGGATTGAGGTAAGATTGACTGGTCTGTAGTTCCCTGGATCGTCCTTCTTTTCTCTCTTAAAGTGAGGCACTATATTTGCCCTTTTCCAATTGTCTGAGACCTCCCCCAATCACTATGAGTCTTTAAAGATAATGGCCAGCAGCTCTGCAATCACACCAGCCAACTCCCTCAGCTCCTCAGATACATTGTATCTTATCCCATGGACTTGTAACGCAGGACCCATCTTGGGTCTTCATTCAGTTTTACCTCAGAGACCTATCTCTGCCTCTGCTCCCAATACTCTCCATCTCCCCACTCCAGATCCAGGTTTTATTATGTCTGCATTTGAATAAGTCTGGCTGGGCATATCAGAAGAAACACTGAATGTGCAGAATAGATGTCTGTGACTAGTGCAACACAGTGGCAGTAACAGCAATTTCAGGGGTGCTCTGTGCCTGCAAGTCTCTGCTGGAGCTCTGGCCATGGAGCAGAGGGAAGGGGCCAGCTCTGCCATGGAGCAGAGAGCCCCACCCAGCCCAGAGAGAATGTTGGGATGTTGGGGGTGTCAGGTTTATCATAAACCAGCAAGGGGTCTGGGACAGACACTTTATAAACCGGTTTGACCAAAATCAGTTAAGTCTGATACTACATTCAACTAGGTTTATCTCAAACTAGTTTCAGCCATTTTCAAACTGGTTTATGTGCACTGAATATCTGTTCTGTTACAGGTTCAAGCCAGTTTCTGTTCACTTAAACTGTTTTGTGTGTAATGTCTGTCTCTAGCCAAGCAGAACAGTGTATTTTTTTCCTAACATGATTCTCAGAAATGGATCAATCTATTTTTTTTTTTTTACTTCTTTTTTCTGAAAAATTTTTAAGAAAAAAATATTAATCCCCTCACTGCCCCTCCACTCCCAGTTTAATGTATGGAAACATGTTGGTATCCTCATCAGTCATTCACAGAGTTGGATTCTTAAGATACATTTTACAGAGTTCTTCCATATCAGACTAAGGTGCGCACCTGCAGAGAATATGGTAGGCTAAGCACGCACATTTAAAAAGCCCATGTCAGAAATGCTCTATTGAGCTTCATTTAAAGCAGTATAAGTTAGAGTGCATTCAAAATGAACAGACATTTGCAATTTGGTGAAAGGCGTCCAAAGCCTGCTTGAACTCTTTAATATTAGCAAGTAGTGGGCACTCTCGCATGGTGGTTCCATGTTCCAGCCTGCCCACACCTTGCCATGGAGGGAGACCCAGGAGCTGCAGCAGGTCCTGCTGTTCATCCTGCTTGCCTCTTGCCAGAGGCTGCGGGAGCTCACATATGGCCACCTGGTCCTGGTGCAACACAAGTTCCTCATGGTACGCACCTTCATGCCCATGAACCACCAGCCAGTCTTCCCACATTTGCTTATCCTTCCCACCCTGCACCTGCTAAATGTTTTGGACTTGGCCACCAACTTTCACATGGCCAATGAGGATGAAAGCAACCAGTATCCATGGGTGCTCTGGCACCACCTCCACACCATCAAGTGCCAGTTCTGGGCCCTTGACCTCACCACCAGGAAGCCAGAAAACAGGGACTGCAAACAGGGGAAGCATCTTGCAGTCAGTTTTCAGGCCACTTCCTAGGCCAGTTCATGGGTAGTAGCATAGTCTATTACCATACAATGGTGGGGATGTGTCATATGTAGTGGCTTCCCACCTTGGCCCCAGCTCATGCTTCCTTCCCTTGCACCGCTGTGGCCTCCACCCAGATGGAACCTATGGTTTCAGCCTCCACCCACAAAGAGCTCCAGGCTCTGGGCTGTGAGGTTTGCCTAGTATGGCTGCCAGCAACTGGGAATGAGAGCAAGGTTACCCCCGCCTGTAGTGTATACTCTTTAGTGAGGTCACAGGAGTCTCAGGTGACTGAGCTACAGGCCCAGGTAGGCAGACTTCATGCTATCAGGGCCCACAATCAGGAGACTGATGAATACTACAGTCAGGCTCTTCTCCTGAAGAATGAAGAGAGAAGAGTACAGATGCCCAACTGTGTGAAGATGGAAAACAGGACAATCAACTGGGAGTTACATCCAGGTGGTGCTTGGAAGATGGTAATCTCGGGTCCTAAGACATGCTATAATAAGGTCTCTCCTTCCTCTTGCACCACCAGCAGAGACATCAGCAGAAGTACTGCCTCTGGATGAGGGGAGTCATCTAGCTGCCACCTCTAAGAAGAGATGGTCATGGTGGACAACTCCCTCCTGAGAGGAACAGAGGGAGTGATCTGCCACCCTGACCCCTTGGCCCATGAGGTTGGCTGCCTCCCAAGGGCCCATATCTGGGGTGTGGCAGAGAGGATTTCTAAACTCATCCAGCCCTTTGATCACTACCCCATACTCCTCATCCATGTGGGCATGAATGACTTGGTTCAGAGCAATCCTGGCTGGGTCATTAGTGACTACAGGGCCACCTCTATCTTTCCGGTTATGGGTCACAGGCAAAGGAGGGAGAGACGTATTGAAGAAGTCAACAGAAGACTGTAGCATTGCTGCCATCACAAAGGCTTTTGCTTCTTCAATCACAGTCCACACTTCAGAGAGAGAGGCAGTGGTTTGTTGGGAAGGGACAGCCTCCACCTCACTCCAATGGGAAAGAAGCTCATCTCAGCCAGAATGACTGACCTGTTTGACAGGGCTTTAAACTAAGATCGCAGGGGGATGGGCAGACATCACTAGTGCAAGTCCTGGAAGTGTCAACCACAGAATCAGCAAATCAGGTAACACAAAGGAACCCACTCCTACCCCAGCCCAAAGATGGGACTTTTTTAACAGGACAGGGAAGCCCAGGGCTTCTGATGGCAGGCTTAGCTGCCTGTACACAAATGCCAGGAGGATGGGGAACAAACAGGAGGAACTGGTCCTTCTGCTGAGCAAAAATGAATATGACCTCATAGGGATAATGGAGACCTGGTGGGACTCCACTTATGACTGCCCACAGGTATTGATGGCCATACCTTGTACAGGAGGGATTGTATTACAAGGAAGGGCAGGGGTATAGCTCTCTATGTGAAGAAGCAGTACATTTCCTTACAAGCAGAGATTGGCACCTAAGGAGGGTGACTTGAGATCCTCTGGGTTATAATAAGGGGAGAATGTGGTGAAGGGAATATAATTGTATGTATCTGTTACAGACCTCCTAACCATGAGGGAAGAGCTTAACCATGAATTCGCTAGGGAACTGGCAGAGGCTGCATGGTCTTGGTGCATGGTTGTCATGGGCAACTTCAACAACCCTGACATCTCATGGGAAGAGCATTCAGTCAAAGCTGATCAGTCATGAAGCGTCCTCACTTGAATTGATGAGCTTTATTTGACTCAAGAAGTCTACAGGCTGACAAGAGGTAAGGCGCTGCTGGATCTGGTAATGTCCAAAAGGGATGAACTAGTCAGTGTCCTCAGGATTGAAGGGAAGCTCGGTGACAGTGAGCATGGATTGATCATTTTCTCTATCCATTGCAAAGCTGGCAAATCAGTCAGCAATGCAGAAATCCTTGACTTTAGGAAAGCTGACTTTCACAAGTTCAGGAGGTTGGTTACTGAGGCCCTGAGAGACAGAAAGGGGAGTCCACAATGAGTGGTCACTCCTTAAGGATGTGATCCTACATGCACAAGGGAAGTTCATTCCAGCCCATAGGAAAGTTAGCAAAAGAGTGGGAGACCCCCTTGGCTCAGGAGGGAACTCATGGGGAACTCAGTAGGGAACTTCCTGCATCTAAAAAGAGAAGCTTATAAGGGATGGAAGTTGGAAACTATGACTAAGGAGGATTATGTAGCCCTGGCTGAGCAAACCAGAAAAGTCAAGGTTGAAACTGAACTCAAACTGGCTATGGGAATCAAGGACAATAAAAAATCCTTCTTCAAATATGCGGGAAGTCAAAACACACACACACACACACAAAAACAAGGGCAACATCGGACCCTTGCTGAAACAAATGGGGAAGCTGACATCCAACACCCAGGAGAAAGCTCATCTCCTCAATGATTACTTTGCATTGATTTTCCACCAACCCAAGGGGATCACTCTGCCTGACAGGACACTGGGCTACCAGGGTAAGGAAGATCATATGCCTGTAATTGGTGAAGATCTTATGAGAGAACAGCTCGAGAGGCTAGACATCCACAAGTCAGCTGGCCCAGATGGAATATACACAAGAGTGCTAAAAGAGTTGGCTGACATCATAGCACAACCAATGGTGAGGATATTTGAGAACTCATGGTGTTTGAGAGAGGTTCCTGATGACTGGAAGAGAGCCAATATGATGCCTATCTTCAAGAAAGGAAGGAAGGAAGATCCAGGGAACTATAGGCCAAACAGTTTGACCTCAATTCCTGGAAAAATATTGGAAAAAAATCATCAAAGAAATCATCAACAAGAATCTAATGGAAGGCAGCATTCTGAGAGATAGCCAACATAGCTTTGTAGTGGGTAGGTCTTGCCTGACCACCCTCATTTCTTCCTATGACCAGGTGATGCATCACCCAGACAAAGGAGAAGAGGTTAATGTCATATATTTAGATTTTAAAAAAGCCTTTTACTTGGTCTCCCATGATGTTCTCATGGCCAAATTGGAGAACTGTGGCCTCGACAACCTTATGGTCCAATGGCTGGGGAACTGGCTCCATTGTCAGACCCAGAGAGTGATAATCAATGGAACCAAGTCAACATGGTGCATGGTGACCAGTAGCATCCCCAAGGACTCAGACCAGTACTCTTTAATATATTCATAAATTATCTGGATTTTGGTGTCACAAGTGGACTGGCAAAGTTCACAAATGACACCAAATTATGGGGAAGTGCAGTCATGCTAGAAGATAGGTTGGCAATTCAGGCTGACCTGGACAGGCTTGCAAAGTGAGTGGATCAAAACCTGATGAAATTCAACACAGAGAAATGCAAGGTGCTCCACTACGGGAGAAAAAATGAACATCATACTTCTAGGCCTTGGCAGTGCTGCACTCACTAGCACCACAACTTAAAGGGACTTGGGGGTCATGACTGATCTACCAATGTGATGCCACAGCTGGCAAAACAAATAAATCTCTTGCTTGCATCTACCAATGCATCTCAAGCAAGACCCAAGAAGGCATCCTCCCACTTCACTTGACCTTGGTGAGGTCACAACTAGAGTACTGCATTCTGTTCTGGGCTCCACACTTTAGAAAGGATGTGGAGAAGCTTGAGAGAGTCCAGAGGAGAGCAACGTGCATGATTAGAAGTCAAGATAACAGGGTTTATGAGGAGTTGTTGAAAAGCATGGGACTCTTCAGCCTGGAGAAGCGAAGGCTCAGAGGAAACATGGTGGCAGACTAAAAGTACATAAGGGGTGTGCATCAGGAACTAGGGAAAATATCTGTTTCATAGTTTCATAGTAGCTAGGGTGAGGAGGGACCTGAGCAGATCATCTAGCCTGACTCCCTGCCACAGGCAGGAATGAATGCTGGGTTCACAAGACCCCAGACAGGTGACCATCCAACCTCCTCCTGAATTTGCCCAAGGTAGGGGTGAGGACCACTTCCCTGGGAAGTTGGTTCCAGATTTTGGCTACCCTAACTGTAAAATATTGCCTTCTGATCTCTAATCTAAACCTATTCTCCATCAGCTTATGACCATTGTTCCTTGTCACCCCAGGTGGTGCTGGGGTGAAAAGGGCTCTATCTATTTGCTGTTGATCTTCCCTGATGAGCTTGTAGGCAGCCACTAGGTCCCCCCTCAGCCTCCTCTTTCTGAGGCTGAACAGGTTCAGGTCCCTCAGTCTCTCCTCGTAGGATCTGTCCTGCTCCTCTCTCACCAACTGAGTGGCCCTCCTCTGAACCCTCTCCAGGCTGGCCACATCCCTTTTGAAATGTGGTGCCCAGTACTGGACACATTACTCCAACTGCGGCCTGACCAAAGTCACAGAGGGGGAGTATCACCTCTTTGGACTGGCTTGAGATACACCTTTGGATGCATGAGAAGATATGGCTGGCCTTACTGGCTGCAGTCTGGCATTGATGGCTCATGTTCATCTTGGAGTCAATAATGGCTCCTAGATCCCTTTCTGCCTCTGTGCTTTCAAGAAGGGAGCTCCCCAGCCTGTATGTATGCTGTGGATTCCTTCTCCCAAAGTGCAGCACCCTGAATTTGTCTACGTTGAACTTTTGTAGTCTGTCTAAATCTAGTTGCAGCCTCTCTCTCCCTTCAAGTGTGTCCACCTCGCCCCACATCTTAGTATCATCAGCAAACTTGGACAGCGTGCTTTCCACCCCCTCATCCAAGTAGTCGATGAAGATGTTAAACAGTGCGGGCCCGAGGACCGAGTCCTGGGGTACCCCGCTGCTCACATCTTGCCAGGTCAAGTACAACCCACCTACCACTATTCTCTAGGTGTGCCCCATCAGCCAATGTTGTACCCATCCAACTGTGCAGGCATCAATGCCACAGTCACTTAATTTATTGACAAGGATGGGGTGAGAGACAGTGCCAAAGGCCTTCTTAAAGTCCAGAAACACTATGTCCATGGTGACACATCATGCAAGGATTTAGTTACTTGGTCGTTAAAGGAAACCAGGTTGGTCAGGCACGACCTGTCTTTGATGAACCCATGCTGATTGACCCTGAGCATGATCTCCCCTGCAGGCCCCCCACAGATGTGCTCCTTGATTATTCTCTCCAAGATCGTCCCGAGCACCGAGGTGAGGCTTATGGGCCTATAGTTACTTGGGTTCTCCTTCCTGCCCTTCTTGAAAATTGGGACCACATTAGCCAGTTTCCAATCCCCCAGAACCTGTCCAGATGAACATGAATGCTCATACAGCTGGGCCAAGGACTCTGTGATAACCCCTGCCAGCTCCCTCAACAACCTTGGGTGGAGGGCATCTGGACCTGCAGATTTAAAAATGTCTAGCCCTTGCAAAAGATCCCTAACTACATCTGCACTGACTGAAGGCCTGATAGAGCTATCCCCAAGATTGTCCCTACCTCTGGTAGGTGGGATATCCTGGTCCCTGTTCAAGAAAACAGAGGCAAAGAAACTGTTATAAAATATCAGCTTTCTTGTCTGGTGTAGCCACAAGATTACCATTTATGTCTTGCAGGGGCCCTACATTGCCTGCTGCTCTCTTCTTGCTCCCAATGTACTTGAAAAAGGATTTTTTGTTGTTCTTAATCCTGGATGCTAACCTGAGTTCCATCTCTACCTTGGCCTTCCTAATAGCCCTCCTACTCTCACGGGCTGAGGAGGTGTACTCCTCCTTAGTGATAGCTCCTTCTTCCAGTGGTTGTATGCCTCCCTTTTAGTCCTCAGGCATTGCTGAATGCCCTTGCTGAGCCAAGGGGGTTTCTGAGCACTCTTACCCCCCTTACTTCTCTCAGGGACTGTTATCCTTTGGGCCTGGAGGATCGCCCGCTTAAGGTACAACCATCCCTCGTGGACTCCCATCTCCTCTACCTTCTGGGCCCTTAGTGCCTCCCCCACTAGTCTCCTAAGCTCATTGAAGTTGGCCCTTCTGAAGTCAAGGGCTTTAGCCTTGGTGTGAGCCCTTGATGCCCTGCGTTGGATAATGAAATCCAGCAGGTGATGATCGCTATTGCCCAGGTGGTCAAGGACCTGCAGTCCCTTCACCAGATCATTCCCGGTGGCCAGGACAAGGTCTTGCTCTCATGAGGAAGACTCTCATGCTTGCTTCCACCTGTGTGAAAGCTGGCACAAATGCCCTTACAGAGAGCACCTGTTTGTGCACTCTGTTCACGTGGCTCAGGAGCGTGGCTCCCTGTCCGGCTCAGCAGAGGGATCTGGGGGCTTCCCCTCCAGATCCTCTGCAGCTGTGGAGGCTCCTGCCCCACTTACCTTTGGGGGATCAGCTGCTGCTTCCCTCACTGTTGCTTCTCAGCCTCTGCCACCTCAGGTGTGTTGCAGGGGGCACACTTGCGCTGAGAGCCTGCTCGTGTGCCCAGTCATCCTGCTCCCCCTCCTACTGCACCCAACTGTTCACCAGGGCTCCCCAAGAGACCCAAATTAACCCTAGAGTGGGCAGAGACTGACCACTCCAGAAAATGCTGGCAGGACTCTTACAACACTCCTTTCCTCCATCCTTCCCTTACAGAATAGAATCTCAGTGCTGGGTCCTTGCGGGAATGGCATCTGTTCCTATATGACTGGGGTGAGAGCCAGCTGGGACAGTTACTGCTTGGGGCAGACTGCCAAAGCTGCTTGGAGCTCTGGGGGAATGTGACCGACCTTGACACGCAATGGGATATGGTGCAAATGTTCACGAAAATACCCTAACCTAACGTGCTTTATTCTGATACCACATCCAACTTTGCCATTTTTAGAGTTCCTTATGTGCCATAAGCACCTGTTCAGTTACAGCTATAGAGAGCTTTGTGTGCACTTTTCATGTGATAAGTGTAACATGTGTACCTAACCATAGTTGAAAATGTGAGAATTTGCCAAAGTTAAAAGTGTCTGAAGACAGCATCCCATTTTATAATGGGATATGTGGGGAAGTCCTTTCTACAGACAGAACTACCAGGTCTACCTTAAAAACCATAAAATGCATCTTTACATCAGTTAGTGTTAATCTACATACTACTGGTAAACAAGCCTTAAAAAGCAAAACAGCAAAATGTAAATGCAACCAGCTCTCTCTATTTTTTACAACCCAGGCACCTCACTTCCACAAAGAACAGAAAGCACACTACAGTCTCAATGGAGTACCAGCCATTCAGTAATCCCCTTCACAAAATTTGATCACATCAGAAGTTAACCACACTTTCCAGCTCTACACATGCACCTCTCCCAACAATCCATTTTGGGAAGTTCTCTTGATCTATAATGACTTTATTTGTGCTGTAACCTGTGGAAAACCCAAAGTATCCAGAGGGAACACCCAAAAGGCATTCTGAGCCCCGGCACTTCAGCTGTTCACAGCTGCTGGGGGAAAAAATAGGACTGTTTTTAACAATGGTAGTTTAGGGATTGGCCTGACACAGAAACAAATCCAGGATCCAGCAAAGGCTCCTTTGTGGTCTCTTTCTTTAGCTGCACCAATTGGAAATATGCACATAAATTACTCACTAAGGGCAA
Organism: Alligator mississippiensis; assembly: GCF_030867095.1. Lineage (NCBI taxonomy): Eukaryota > Metazoa > Chordata > Crocodylia > Alligatoridae > Alligator > Alligator mississippiensis. The sequence continues at coordinate 89,707,580 of NC_081824.1, forward strand.
GTTCAGTTCCTGCTAAATTCAATGGGAATCTATTGCTCTTTCCTAGATCAATAGGATATTTAGAGAAAAAGTAATGATCAGTTACCAAGGTGATCCAATATAGTTATGCATTTGTACTGGGTACTTTGATTTGTTTTTAATGTGATACATATTATAAAGGGTAATCCTGCTAAGAAATAGTATGTGAGCAGGGACAGAGATAACTATTTAATCTTGAGACACCAAACAGTCTCATTTTGATCATCTTCATGAGAGGAACTTCTGAATTCAGTAGGTCATAGTAGGAGAGATATGAATATGCACTCACAATGCCTATTGATTTAACTTACATCTGATCATACTTAAATAGGGCAACATTTCATCTTGAGTCTGTAATTTTGAATTGAATGTGTTTCTGATTCTTCAGGTGATGTGAAAAATGCCCTGTGTTGCTTCTGCTTGACACTGGTTACGTTGAGGGAGTTGTAAAATTATATGCAAATTTCCAGAAGCAAGAAAAATCTCTTAGCTGAAAAAACGATTTTGTAAGTATGTCTTGTGCTATTCACTACATAGAATCATGTGACTTTCAAGACCCAAAAAGGCATCAGAGGTGAATCAAAGAGGTCATAGAATTGAAGGAGACTTGATTCTGAAAGTGGAACTCATACTTCAGTATTGTGCAGCATCTGGCCTCATGGTAGATACAATTTGAAAGTACTTTCACAATTTTAGATATAAATCACAAAGTAATCCCTGTTTCAATTCTTGGGTAAGAATCTCATTAAGAACAAAAACCTTGAAACGGAAAACTGCAAAACCCTACAGTTATCATGGTGTTTAAATGTCTGGTTATTAAGTTTGTGTTTAATGTAAAATATTTTCTTGTGGGAGCCAAGAAGTGGGTGAGGGCTGGGGTGAGGCTAATATCTCTTTCTAGCATTCAGGAAAGCTTGTAACCTCCCCAGTGCTGTCTCCTCTGTTTGTGGTTGTACAATAATGTGTGTCTTTGGGCAGTGAAAGCCCCCTGGGTCCCATATAGCTGAGCCGGTAAGAAGCCGCGCTCCCGAGCCGCGCGGCGCAAACAGAGCGCGCAAACAGGGAGGGCTAGGAAGGGGACTGTCCCCTCAGGCCAGGGGGCACCCCCGGGGCTAACCCTTGGGGGAGCAGGCAGCGGATCCCCCCAGCGGGGGAGCGTAGGGGCAGAACTGCCGGCAGGCCCTTCCGGGTAGACCGGGGCGCCTGATTGGCCGTTGGAGCGGGGCGGGTAATTCAAACCGCGGGCTTTAAAGCCGCGGACTGACGTAGATCCCAGCACTCGGGAACCAGCAGCGGGAAGGAGAGGAGGCAGTACACGTGTGTCCCGCACGCACGTGTGCCCTTTTTACCAACCAACTGACCGGAGGCGGCGGCGGCAGCAGCAGCAACAGAGGAATCGGCAGCGGGGGCAGCAGCAGCTGATCCCCCGAAGGTAAGTGGGGCGGAGGGACCCGGCGCAGCTGAGCCGGATCCGGAGGGGAAGCCCCCCCCGGGTCCCATATAGCTGAGCCGGTAGGGAGCCGCGCTCCCGAGCCGCGCGGCGCAAACAGGCGCACTCTGTAAGAGCACGCCGGCGTGTGCGCGGGCGTTCGCGCTGGAGGGAGGGCCAGGAGTGGGAGTCCTGTAGGGGTAGGGCGTAGACACCGTGCAGGTCTACAAACAGCAGCCCGTAGAATGGTGTCTACGAGGAGTGCTGCTAGGGCCTCTGCCCAGGGGGACAAGGCTACCCGGGGCAGGTCTGAGGCCTCCACCCAGACCGAGCCCATGGGGGAGCTGGTGTCCCCCTACCTCCTGGCTTGTGGGGTATCCCCAGCAGGGCCGGGGGGGGGCTGAGATTGGGGACCCCCACACCTGTCCGGCAGGTGCCCGTCTTAGGGCTCTGGAGGTGCAGGTGAGCGAGCTCCGGGAGGAGGTTAGCAGGCTGAGGGGGATCAGGGAGGCGGAGGACGAAATTGATAGTTACTTCCTTTCCCTGCAGGCCCAGGCACCAAAGGAAGAAGCACCCCGGGGAATACCCTCCACAGCAGAGTGGCAGACGGTCACAGCCAGGACCGGAGCAGCACACAGCAAACCAGTACCAGCTTCTCCAGTCCGACTGGTGAACAGGTACGAGGCCCTGGCGACCCTGCAGGAGATGGAAGGGGAGGAGGACACCCTTGAGCAAGAAGAAACACCACGTTCTTCACACTCCAAACAGATCAAGAGATCCACGATGATCCAGAGGAGGAGGCGACGAGTGCTCGTCATAGGAGACTCCATCCTGAGAGGTACGGAAGGACCCATCTGTCGCCAGGACCCCTCGGCACGAGAGGTATGCTGCCTCCCTGGAGCAAAGATTCAGGATGTGACGGAGGTTATCCAGGCCTGGATCAAGCCCACCAATTATTACCCCATGGTCCTAGTCCATGTGGGTACTAATGATGCGGCCAAGAGAACCCCCGATCACCTGATGGCAGACTACTGTGCTCTGGGTGGCGTGCTGAAGGAGTTCGGTGCCCAGGTGGTTTTCTCTTCCATCCTACCAGTGACCGGACGAGGAAGACGGCAGGAGAACTGCATCCGAGAAACCAACTGGCGGCTTCGGCAGTGGTGTCTCGAGGCAGGCTTCGGCTTCCTGGACAATGACCCGCACATCACGACGAGGGACATGCTCAGCTGGGATGGGCTTCACCTGTCCCCCAAAGGTAAAAGTATGTTTTCTACTAGGTTGGCGGATCTCCTCCGGCAGGCTTTAAACTAGGCTCGTCGGGGGGAGGGGAGTACGAGGGCAGGGGAAGCTGTGGACCACCAAACCATGTGGCACCCACAAGGACAGCCCAGCCTGAAGAAGGAGAACATTGGGAACCTGAAAGCCATTGGGAGGCCAGCACTACAGAACAGGTAAGGAACAAGAAGGTAAGAAACAATGGGCCCCATGGGACTCGGAGTGGGGGGGCAGCAAAGGCACCAGTCGCAGGGCTCAAGTGCCTATATACTAATGTTAGGAGCATGGGGAACAAGCAGGATGAACTAGCGCTTCTGCTTGCACTAAACACCTATGACTTAGTGGGGCTAACAGAGACCTAGTGGGATTCATCCCATGACTGGGCGGTACATATTGAGGGCTATAGATTGTATAGAAAGGACAGGTCGGGGAAGAAAGGGGGGGGGGGTTGCACTTTATGTCAGTGAGCAATACACTTCAACCCTCATCAAGACAGAATCCGAGGTTGAGGAAGTAGAAGGATTGTGGGTTAGGCTACATGGGGGGCAAGGAGAAAGGGATTTGGTGGTAGGGGTCTGCTACAGACCCCCACACCAAGGGGAAGAAATAGATGCGGGGCTCCTGAGGCAACTCTCGGAGACCATAAAAGCTAAAGAGGCGGTAGTCATGGGGGACCTAAACTGCCCGGACATCTGCTGGGAGATGCAGACAGCAAGGTCCCATCGCTCACGCAGGTTTCTAACCTGTGTACAGGACCTCCACCTGACACAGGAGGTGCATGGTCCCACTAGGGGGAATGCCATACTGGATCTGGTATTGGCGACGGGAGATGACATGATAGGGGACCTCCAGCTCGGTAGCCATTTGGGAGACAGTGATCACCTTATATTAGAATTCAACATAAGACGGCGAGTGGGTAAGGTAACTAGTAGGGTGAAAGTGCTAGACTTTAGGAAAGCTGATCTCAATGCACTCAGGCGATTAGTCAAGGAAGCACTGCAGAGTAGGAGTTTTGATGGGATGGGAGCCCAAGAAGGGTGGCTGTGCCTAAAGGAAACGACCCTTCGGGCACAAAGCATGACGATCCCCGAGCGAGGCAAAAGAGGCAAAGGGGCCAGGAGGCTTCCATGGCTGACCAGAGAAATCCAGGGCAGCCTAAGGGCCAAAAGGGGAGCACATAAAAAGTGGAAACAGGGTGAGATCACTAAAGATGAATATACCTCCTCTGCTCGTGCTTGTAGGGAGGCAGTTAGGCGGGCCAAGGCTACCGTGGAGCTGAGGATGGCAACCCAAGTAAAGGACAACAAGAAATTGTTTTTTTAGATATATTGGGAGTAAAAGGAAGGCCCAGGGAGGAATAGGACCGCTGCTAAATGGGCAGAAACAATTGGTGACAGACAGGGGGGACAAGGCTGAACTCCTCAACGAGTTCTTTGCCTCGGTGTTCCTAAGCGAGGGACACGACAAGTCTCTCACTGGGGTTGTAGAGAGGCAGCAGCAAGGCGCCAGACTTCCATACGTAGATCCTGAGGTGGTGCAGAGTCACTTGGAAGAACTGGATGCCTTTAAGTCGGCAGGCCCGGATGGGCTCCATCCGAGGGTGCTGAAGGCACTGGCCGACGTCATTGCAGAGCCACTGGCGGGAATATTCGAACGCTCGTGGCGCACGGGCCAAATCCCAGAAGACTGGAAAAGGGCTAACGTGGTCCCCATTTTCAAAAAGGGGAGGAAGGAGGACCCGGGCAATTATAGGCCGGTCAGTCTCACCTCCATCCTTGGTAAAGTCTTTGAAAAAATTATCAAGGCTCACATTTGTGAGAGCCCGGCAGGGCAAATTATGCTGAGGGGAAACCAGCATGGGTTTGTGGCGGGCAGATCGTGCCTGACCAACCTAGTCTCTTTCTATGACCAGGTTACGAAACGCCTGGACACAGGAGGAGGGGTGGATGTCATATACTTAGACTTCAGGAAGGCCTTCGATACGGTATCCCACCCCATACTGGTGAACAAATTAAGAGGCTGTGATGTGGATGACTGCACGGTCCGGTGGGTGGCGAATTGGCTAGAGGGTCGCACCCAAAGAGTCGTGGTAGATGGGTCGGTCTCGACCTGGAAGGGTGTGGGCAGTGGGGTCCCGCAGGGCTCGGTCCTTGGACGGATACTCTTTAATGTCTTCATCAGCGACTTGGACGAGGGAGTCAAATGTACTCTGTCCAAGTTTGCAGATGACACAAAGCTATGGGGCGAAGTGGACATGCCGGAGGGCAGGGAACAGCTGCAGGCAGACCTGGACAGGTTGCACAAGTGGGCAGAAAACAACAGGATGCAGTTCAACAAGGAGAAATGCAAAGTGCTGCACCTAGGGAGGAAAAATGTCCAGCACACCTACAGCCTAGGGAATGACCTGCTGGGTGGCACAGAGGTGGAAAGGGATCTTGGAGTCCTAGTGGACTCCAAGTTGAACATGAGCCGGCAGTGTGACGAAGCCATCAGAAAAGCCAATGGCACTTTATCGTGCATCAGCAGATGCATGACAAATAGGTCCAGGGAGGTGATACTTCCCCTCTATAGGGCGTTGGTCAGACCGCAGTTGGAGTACTGCGTGCAATTCTGGGCGCCACACTTCAAGAAGGATGCGGGTAACCTGGAGAGGGTACAGAGAAGGGCCACTCGTATGGTCAAGGGCCTGCAGACCAAGCCCTGTGAGGAGAGACTAGAGAAACTGGATCTTTTCAGCCTCCGCAAGAGAAGGTTGAGAGGTGACCTTGTGGCTGCCTTTAAGTTCATCACGGGGGCACAGAAGGGAATTGGTGAGGATTTATTCACCAAGGCGCCCCCAGGGGTGACAAGAAACAATGGCCACAAGCTAGCAGAGAGCAGATTCAGATTGGACATTAGGAAGAACTTCTTCACAGTTCGAGTGGCCAAGGTCTGGAATGGGCTTCCAAGGGAGGTGGTGCTCTCCCCTACCCTGGGGGTCTTCAAGAGGAGGTTAGACAAGTATCTAGCTGGGGTCATCTAGACCCAGCACTCTTTCCTGCTTATGCAGGGGGTCGGACTTGATGATCTATTGAGGTCCCTTCCGACCCTAACATCTATGAATAGGTGATTCAAACCATACAATTAATTTACAAGAATTCAAGCTGTAACAACTAAAAATATAGGCTAAGTGCAGACATTTGGTGGGATTACAGTGAGATTAAATCAGGTTCAAAATGGCCACCTGATGAAACATAATTTGCCCCGGGTGTGGACCTTACACTCAGACCCAGTCTCAGTGATCAGAAATCAATCTAAACCTGAAACACTACAAAATTCTGCAGACACAGATGAATCTATAAAATTGCATAACCCAGTCTAAGATAGACCTGGATCAATGTAGTATTAGACTTACTTGATCTAGGTTAGACTGGGGCAAGGAACTTCTATACAGTTACCTGCTCAGTCCTAGGGCTGGGAAATCCCAACCACTCATCCCAGACCTGGGTCTGTGCTTTTCGCATACCTCTGCTGGCACTAGTTTACTTTTAGTCCTCTGGCCCCTCCCCACCCATGGATCACTCAGCCCTCCCTAACTGCCCACTCTGAGTGCTGTTCTGGATTCAGACAGCTTTATTACTTATGGAGGGGAAAGCAGGAGGGATGGGGGTATAGGTTCATGGGGGGAGGGGAAGGGGAGCTGAAAGTAGCCACTGGTTCCCTCCAAACCCCTCCACAGACCATGTGAGTCTCCCCAATCCTGCCAAACCCTCCTAGACCCCAGCCACCCCCTTGCAGACACCACCTGCCCTCACCATCCTCCAGAGGATCCTGCCTGCTCTCCCATTCCCGTGTAGACACTGCCTACATTCCTAATCCCAGAAATCACTCCTGAACATGTTTTCTTCCCCCACATACCCCCAATTGCCCCTGATCATCATGTGGACTCCCAATACCGCCCACAAGCCAGCTTGCCTGATTTCCCCCAATGCTCCTCCTGCTAACCCCCCCCCCCATCCCTACTATCTTAGATCAGGTGGCCATTTTTAAATGTATCTAACCTTATCTTAATGCCCCCCACCCCCACCCCATGCACTTAGCTACCACATCCTGTACTGGAAGATACAGAAAATGCATCCAGCTCCATGTGCTTTGGTCAAATGCCATCCTTTTTCCTGCTTTGAACTTATGCTAATAAAATAAATTTGTTTAAGGTATGACAAAAGTCATACCTTAAACAAAAGGTAAATAAATAAATTAATTTATTCTAGGATGCTGAACAATGGGGTACACAACTGTCATTTGGGGAACACAAGTTAAACAAAAAAGTTTTTAACTGCTGCATTCTCTATATAGCATAGAGACATATTTTGCATAAATCGTCCCCTATGAAAAACTGAATATTGGACTATCAAACTGATAATTACAAATGCCCCATGCTGGTCTGTAACCTGAAAAAACAAACGTCAGAACAAACTCCACCTTCCATTATCCCACTCACCAAGAAACAGCACTGTTTTTCAACAGCTCTCTAATAGAATCCAAAAAAGAATTACATATGGGGACTGGTTACTGCACCATGTTGTATGCTTCAAATTAAGATTGAACAAACTAATAGGGCTGGCAAGACTGTTACTCATGATGAAATTGCCAGCTCATGCTAACTAAGGGCATGCACTCCTCCTTTTGGAGAAATAATAATGTGCTCAGCTGCATGTTATTTAAATCTGCCCTTTGGATTCCTGCCCCTGGCCAGGCAAATACTGGAGTAGAAGATATATCTGCCAGCCCTCCTGCTTCTCCCAGCAACACTGGCCAGGGCCGGATTTGGCCCTATGCCTTACAATAAATCAAAGACTTAAGGAATATTAAACAATGGGCTCACATTGGGTGAGAGTTCTGGCACTAAATGTAATGAGTGATTATCATGTTAATTAAATTGAATGAGTTTTGTTTACCTTTTGACTTGTTGAGTTAATGGAAAGGACTAAAGGTGACAACAAGATAATGAAGAATGCAAAGAAGCAGAGCAAGATCCGGTTTCATTCACTGAACAATCACAATAATCGCTCGCCATTTTAAGCAGCATTATTTACATGGATATGTGTTTTCTTCTCAAGAGATAGCTAATGAAATTACCTTTAAGCAATAATTTAAATATTCTAACCCTTAACCCCTCACCTGTCACCAGCGTCTATATAGAAGTAGTCAATGCTTTAGATTTATTTACTATTTCCTTTAGCAATAATGACTTGTAGAATTTAAATGTAATTAAAGTAAATTTCATTTGCATAGAAACTTAAGTGTAATTTAATTTTAGGGATGTGTGTGTGTGTGTCATAACATAGAAGCACCGACTGTATTGTTTTTATCATATAAAATTAGAAAATAGCATAAAGCTTTAGACACTATGAATCCATTTGGCAAAGTTTCTTTAACTATATGCTATAGTATTTAGAAGTTCATGTAAAAAAAATCCACTGTTCAGGACCCTCTTTTGAAAAGCATGAAGCATGGAGTCAGGATGAAATACAATATGATGAGCATGTGAAGAGGTTTCGTACCATCTGTGAAACAGTTCTATAGACTTGAATGTACATGATGTTTAAGGTGAGACAAAGTTAAGTAGGCATTCAAATATATGATCATAGGAAAATAAGATTGGAAAGCACCTCATGAAGTCATCTAGGCAGCCCCCTGCTGACTGCAGAATCATCCTTGACAATATCATCCCCAGCTAATTTTCTCTCCAACCTGGTCCTGAAAATGTCCACATATAGAGATTCCACAACTTCTCTAGATAGCCTGTTTCAATGCTTGACTATCCACATATCCAGAAAGTTCTTCCTAATTTCAAAATAAATTTAATCTGCTGTGCATATTCTACTGCACTTTGAGGTCAAACATGTCCCCCTATAATCAAAAGCATATCACCATCCTGTTTATATTAGGGTTACCATACGTCTGGGTTTTCCTGGACATGTCCTCTTTTTTGGCCCCTGCCCTCCTGTCTGGGTGGGTTTTTAAATTGCAAGCAAATCTCCAGACTTTTGCTCTGCCTCTGGCTTTTTCCGGGCACTTCCAGCTTGGCTGCTTGGGGCTAGGAGCAGCGGGGCAAAGTGATTGGCTGTCAGGGAATCACATGTTCTGCGTGCAGGCTCCAGCAAGATGTTTGCAGGTAAGACAGCCAGACACACAGAGAGTGTATGTGTGTTCATGCAAGCTGCATAGACAGCAGGGCTGGGGGGGCACAGGGACTGCAGGTCAGGAGTGAGGGGCACTGTCAGGGCTAGGAGGGCAGGGGGCTGCAGATCAGGAGTGAGTGGGCACTGGTAGGGCTGGGGGACAGGGTACAGTGGGTAAGGAGTGAGAGGCACCAGCAGGGCTGGGGGGGTGGCGGGTGGTGGCTGTGGCTTAGCAGTGAGGAGCAGAGGCATGGGCATATTACTTCCCCCTGCTCCCCACAATCATATACACCTTCCTCCTCTCCTTGCCCTGTTCCTGGTGTCCCTCCCACCACTCCCTCCTTCTTCTCCCCCCCACAGGTTTCCCCTTTTTTGATACTGGAAATATGGAAACCCTAGTTTATATATCTCCTTTAACTATTTGAAGGAAGTATTTGTTATCAAATCCCCCCTCATTTTTCTTTTCTCTGGGTTACATAATCCTACCTCTTTCAGTGTATCCTCATAAGACTCTTTCCAATTTGTTCTTAAAGTGTGTATCTCAAAATGGAACACAACTCTCCAGGTGTGGCCTCACCAGTGCCAAATGGAGTAGAAGTATTACTTCGCTTGATTTGCAAGTGATACTCCTGTTAATATACCCAGTGTGTAGTTGTCCTTTTTTGACAACAGGAGCATACTGTTGGCTCATATTCAACTTACAGTCTACTGTAACCCTCACACTCATCTATGCAGTCCTACAGCCTCACTAGTCATTCCTCAGTTTGTATGTGTGCATGCAATTATTTCATCCAAAATTCAGGACTTTGTATTTGTCCTTGTTGAATTTAATCTGGCTGATTGTGCACCATTTATCCTGTTTATCCAGGTCATTTTGAATCTTACCCCTACTCTTCAAAGTGCTTGCACCTTCACCAAATTGTGTGTCATTCATGAATTTGTTAAGTGTACATTTAGACCTATTGTCCAAATCATTAATGAGGACATTAATCAATACTCAGGATGGACCCTACTTAGTACCACCTCTTAACTGGTGAAAATTACAGCACATTGAAGAGCACAGCAAATCACTTACATAGACTGGTAACTGGGCTGGCACATTAGTCATTGTTCCCGTGAGACTAGTGCATAGCCTACAGGTGAGATAGAGTTAGTGTTGTCTTGTACTATTGCAGTGTCAGACTGAAAGCTGTTCTATTAGATTTGCATTCCCGGTGGTCAACATTTGTTTTCCCTTAATCCCTGCAGTTGCTCACTTCACAGAGTAGTTTACCTTGGTTGTACACAGTGAAGTTTATTTAGGCCTTAAAGGGCAAATTTTGCCTTGGATATATTTGTGCAACTGGGACCGCACTTGGCCCACAAGCTTCAAAAATAATTGCCATACACTAGCAATCTGTCTGGTGTAGATGAGAAAGCATACAGATGAAATCTTGGCCCTATTGAAATCAATGGGAGTTCAGCCATTGACTTTAATAGAGCCAAGATTTCACACAAGGGAAGCAGCATTTTTTATTTGAGTACTATAGTGAAAGTAAACACACAGTACAGCTTTTTGAAAGAAGTTCCATTTCCTCACCTTTTCAAATCCGTATGATATGGAAGATTGTTTCATTTATTTATTTATTTATTTATTTAGGGTGGGCGAAAGGTGTGTCTATAAACCTTGGACCTAACTCCATTCCAAGTATATGCCAAAGTAGACTGAATAAGGAGTCAGGTGATATGACCCCTTTCCCCCCAAGCCTCTGTACTGTATCTATAATTGGGTAAACATTAAGAACTTATTTGTTTTCATGGATTTTGCCTCCTTTTCTATTACTGAATTCTCTGTGAGCAGCTTATATATATATTTCTTTGTTTGCAGGTTATCTGACAAGCAACTTTTATGAATAATCAGTATTTGAAAGCTGGATTGTTTGGAACAGTAAATCACATCATGTGACTCAGTTTCTTGATTGCATGAGCATAATTTAAAAAGCAGGTGCTGATGTAAATATCCATATTTATTAATTAAAAATTAATTTTCCATGAGTATTCTCTAAAATTCACTTAAGTAGTTGCTCTTTGGGGGGAATTTACCTGCAGTAACTCTTTTTCTAGAACAATCAAGGAAATCCAATTCACAGTAAAAATTAATTCATAAAAAAAACTGAGCAGATATTTGTTGAAAATATTTGGCTCTATTTTCTCAGCTACAGTTATGTGTATTACTAATTGAAAGGAGGAGGAGGAGTGAAGAGATAAATGTAATGCCCATTTGAGAATTCTGGAATGATAATGGGAGTGAATAAGCAGTGGAAAGACAAAGAAAGATGGCTATGACCTGCATTTTTCCACTTTGCTTGGGAAAACAGGCCCAACTTAATCTTACATTATTCAAAAATACAATAGGACAGAGGCTCCAATGTTATAAATCAGTGTAGCCATATTTACTTCAACTGGAATTGTGCCTTTTTTAAACCAATATCCTTTTCTTTCTCTTCCCTCCTTTCCCATTCTCACCAAATTCTGTGTCCTCACCCCCACAGCTTTTTCCCATCTCACTTTGGACTTTATATTATTACAACATTTTAAAAAAAACTTAGTAGTGCCACATTGAGATTCAACATTTTCACTTATTTTCTTTGGAGTATTGTGTTCCATGGAATCAATGAAGCTTTTGTAAAACAGTAAATATTCACTGTTTAATAACATGGATTTTTAAATGCATGAAAATAGTAAATACAGGAAAATATATGTTTTGCAGCTGGCTGCTTTCTAAGGGTAGTTATGGACTATCTACTACTGTATTTGAGCACCTTGTATTTATCCTCACAATACCTCCAAATGCATTAGGGAAATGATATTTTACAGATGGGGAATTGTAGCACAAAGGACATTTCTAGGACGCTTCCCTACCGAGTCAGGGACCCCCACTGAGAAACTTGTTCCGCCCACTCACACCTGCTCCACATATGACCAAGCCCAGCAATTAAACAAAGTGATGGCTTGGAAGGGTCCTGAGAATTTCTTCCAGTTCCACTCTCATACCATTTCAGGAGAGCCTAAGAACAGTGTTGGAGCGTGAATTCAGCTCTGTCTAACTGCCAGGCTTGAGAAAATATATAGTAGAAATGAGCAGGCAGGGCTTGTTTTGCAGTGGTGCTTCTTCATTTGGCAGAAAGTAAATGCAGACATGGCCATACAGGCTAAGTGATTAACCTAAGGAAGTGTGTAAAAGGGTAGGGGCTAGAAGTCAGATTTTTTTACATCATACTTTAGTGCCCAGATAATTTCCTCTTCGTCCACTGCTGAAGTCTGGTGCTTCCATGGAACTGTGTGCTTTAAAGAAAATAACTGGTTGACATGTCATATAACATAGCTGCTGGCATAATGTTGTTTAGTAGCAGCAGCGGTGCTACTAAATAATTCTAACTTAGTGCAAGAGGTCATGGTGCCATTTTTCTGTCGGTCCAAGGGGAGGCTATACTAGTCATGTGCTAGATCTTTTGTGTACACTGCATGTTAATAAAAGAGTGATATTGCCTGCCTAGCACACACAAATAAAGAGGCTCCTTCAATAGAACAAAATGATGGTATAGTGATATGGGCTTATTTACAGAATAATTTCTGAATTTACTAAAAACTATCAGTAGTGATAGTTTTGCCTAAGACAAAAAGCAAGTTATTCTTGTGTGTTGACTGAATCCACAAGACTAAAGTGTTAACTGATGTACCAGATAGACTGAGTCTTAAAGTGATGATAAAAAAAATCCTGTACTTAATTAAGATTTTGGCTTAATGATACATGTTTTGGCAGAACACTTATTTCTTCTGTAGAGCAGAAAAGCCTGGAGAACTGAATGATAGGTGAGTAACGCCATTATGTGAACTCCTCTCTGTAAAACTTTGGTAACAGATTAAATGATTCATGACCAAATATTTTGGAAGACAAATTCTTCAAGACAGGAGAATAAAGATTGATAGTATAGATTTAACACTTGATGAGACTGAGTTTGTTAAAAGGGGGAGCACTGCCATTTAAATATTTAAGCTGCAGGGCTTAATTTGATCACACACTGTAAATAATGCCACTGAAAAAGTTAAGCATGGCCTTGTTAGAAATGAGACTCCAGTGATATGAATCCCTTGCCAATTTGTATGCGTTTTGCAATTTTTTTTCTTTCTCATGTGTTCCTCATGAATGTCAAAGCATCTGACTGAAGTACTATAAATACATAGAAATCAGTGAGATGAAGTAGAAACAGAGTGCTGTCAATGCACAGAAGAAACCATTTACTAAAAAAGAAAAAAATATTTTTCTCAAAGGTTTTTCAGTTGTGGTCATCTTAGGTGATACCTGTAATAAGTAAACCAGTTGTTTTTAAATATAAATTTAATTATGGTATGTAGTTAGCTGTGCTCATTTAATGTCAACTCACAGATCAGAAAAGGATTTGAGGGAAGAAAGAAAGTCACATACCCTGAACTCCTCAGCAGAGGATAACTCCCACTGAGGTAGCTCAATAAAAGAACAGATGAAGTTGGCTTAAGGAATGACATTCAGGATCAAGTTGCACAGATTTAAGTGGAAAAAAGACAAGCTATGTTGTACCATATACATGAAAAGTGTGCCTAGTGTAGAATGTATAGTTATATGTCAGAGTACAAAAATTTTAAATGTTGAACCAAACTTATCCCCAGTGGTTTATTTGTAGCTCTTGCAGTCACATGGGAGACTCTTCAAAATCTCTTCTAGAAATGCAAAATGGAGCTAGCAACATAACAAGTATGTTTTCCTAAAGTATGTTCCTTAACCTAAATAAGCCTAAACTGCCTTGTCATTTCGGTGAAAAGTTTGTGGAATTTTATGGTGTAACAGCATAAATTAAGCCATTATATGCCAGACCAGTAAGTGGCACCAAAGTTAAAGAATTATAGATCCAAGAGCACCCTGAATGAAATGTCTAAATTCTTGTATTCCATTTTATTTTTGAGTGCACATCCAGCGCATTTAAAAATAAAGAAAATAAAGAGGCAGCGTGGGTGATGGTTAGAGCAATACAAACATGTATTTAACTTAGTCTAGGCATGTCTTGTAAGTAATTCTTTTGTGTGATCTTGTTTATTTTGTCTTGTTGCATTTATATAAAGCATAAGAGAAGATAAGGGTATGAGATGGTGAAAGTTATTGATTCATGTGCGGGAGACATGGAACAAATGAGTTTTCATGCAGGATTTAAATGAAGAGAGCATATTGGCTTGGCAAACCAGAGCAGAGAAAGTTTTTTGTTTTTTTTTTCCATGCATAGGGAATGACATGAATATAGGCAACAGAGATACTTGTGAGAGAAGCAGAATGCACGTAGAATGTCAATGTTAGGCTTTCACGTTTGAGTTGTCACGTTGGAAGGGATACGTTTTATGGCAGGAATGTGTCACTGCCTGGCCCAGCAAGACTGTGGGTTTCCAAGTACTCTCTGTTAAAGACACAGCCCAGAGATGTATAAGCCAGGAAAACAAGGTCTGATACTGCTGTTCAGCTCTAGAAATTGACCTGTATTAATTAAAGTATTAATGTGATGGCAAAAAAAACCATTAAATTTAAATTCTGACTTCACTCAGTAAACCTCAAAAGCATATTTATTCTAGGAAGCGCATTTTTTAAAAAAGGCCCAGAGGCATAAAAAGAGACAGAAAATTAAGATTTTTTTTTCTGGAATTCCCTAATCCTGTGGCTTCCTGGACCATTTAAGATCTCAGAACCTTCAGTCTGTTTTCCTGTGGGCTCATCCAGTTCATCCAAATGAAAACTATATATGACTCTGTATCTAGTCATACCTAAACCAGAGGCTGAAAAAAAATCAACTCAGTATTACTAAGCATTAGTAGGTCAGATACATATTGATCAGCTAGGCACCTAAGTGGGATTTAGGCATAATTTAGATACCTAACTTAGAAAAAAATTATCTGAATAACCCCAATTCAGGAGGCAGAAAATTCACTAGGCACATATATTCATTCAGTGCCTAATGAAACACCAGTGCCTTTCAGATTGCAAAGGTCACTAGATGTCTGAATTAGGCTTCTGCACAACCTCTTCTCACCAGAGACCTACCTCTCACCAAGCTTCATTGCAATCCAGAGTAGACATTGGGCTACACCAAATCCCCAGAAGGCCCTCATACACACTCAGTGTTCTGAGTTTCATATAAAGCTCAGCAATCATAATTACTATCACTATAAAATGCAGCTGGAGGAGGACGAGCTGCCACCTTTGGCACAATCATAGAAAATTAGGGTTGGAAGGGACCTCAGATGGCCATTTGGTCCAACCCCCTGCTCAAAGCAGGGCCAGCCCCAACTAGATCATCCCAGCCAAAGCTTTGTCTGGCCAGGTCTTAGAAACCTCTAAGGATGGACATTCCACAATCACTCTGGGTAACCTGTTCCACTGCTTTACTACTCTCCTAGGTTGCTTGTACACTCAACAAAATTGACCTTTAAAGTGGGTTAATTGGCCTTTTACACTGCTTTAAGGGCATGACTGTTTACATGTTCAGTGACATATTTCACTTTAAATTACCTTGTTATGTAGCAAGATGAAACCCATCCAAGATATTTTAGTTTGCTACATAAGAAAGTGCAATGGTGCACAGGACACCAGAAGCCCAGATGTATTTGGGGAAGCTTGGGCTTGGCAGACTTCCAGCATCTGTGCCTCTTCCCACCGCCAGCACACCCAGCCACCCTCCTGCTGCCTTGCCACTCTGCCCCAGGGGCAAGCCAGCCCATTCCCGGGCAGTCCCAAGCAGTCCCAGGCAGCAGGAAGGTGGTGGGGACAGTGCAAGGGGTGCTGGAGCCTACCTACCTCTCCTGTGACCAGGAGGTGAACTGCCATCAGGTCAAGTGGCCCCTGAGCTGCAGGGGACCCTGGATCATCTCCCCAGAGTGGTGCCACCCCCCAGGCAACACCTGCCTGTTAGCACCCAGACTGGGTGGTCCCATGGGGTGCCACCATTGTGGAGGGAAGCACTGGGCCCTGCACAGCTCAGGGGCTGTGAGACCCAGTGGCAGCTCATAGAGGCAGGCTCCACTGATGAAAAAAAAAAGAAAAAAGCCGTGAGGAGCCTGGTTATTTTTTGTGTTTGTTTGCTTCTCCTGGAGGCTGTCTGCCTGCCTCTCCCATGGTGCGGGGTGGGGGTTGAGCTACGGGCAAGCTGAGCAGTCCCGGACCTGTGGGGGGCCCAGGTCCTTTACTACATGGCAGCAGTTCCTCCCAGGGAGCGCCCACCTGCTGGCAGCCCACCCATGGTCTTGGGGGGTGTTTCCACCCTGAAGGGAGGCACTGGGGTTCCCCACAGCAAAGGGACTGCTCAGCCCACCAGCAGCTCCCCCCCCCCCCCCCCATGAGAGAGACATGTAGACTCTGGGGGGAAAAAAAAGGATCGGGCCCCTCACCACTTTTTTTTTTTTTTTTTCTGTTGGAGCCTGCCCATGGTGGAGGGGCGAAGAGGGGAGGTGGGTGAGCTCAGGGGGGGCCATGACACACTAGGGGGTGACAGAAGTCCCTAAATTGAAATGGTGGGTTTTAGGATTACACAATTAAAAGCCCACCAATTAAATGCCCCCACTTTTCAATTTAGGGAGAATTAACCCCCCGTCACATGTACAAGTACCCGTAGTGAGAAAGCTTTTCCTAATATCTAACTTGAACTCTCCTTGCTGCAACTTGAGACCATTGCTCCTTGTTCTGTCATCTGCCACCACTGTGAAGAGTCTAGCTCCGTCCTCTTTGTAACCACTTTTCAGATAGTTGAAGCCTGCTATTAACTCCCCGCCATCACAGTTTTCTCTTCTCCAGGATAAATAAGCCCAGTTCCCTCAGACTCTCCTTAGTAAACATGTGCCCCACCCCCAGAACCATTTTCATTGCAATGTACTGGGCTCTCTCCAATTTTTCCCCATCCTCTCTGTATTGAGAGGCCCAAAACTGGACAGAGTACTCCAGATGTGGCTTCACCAGTGTGGAATAGAGGGGAAGAATCACTTACCTTGATCTACTGGCAACGCTCCTACTAATTCTGCCATTAGCCTTCTTCACAACAAGGGTACACTTCTGGCTCATATCCAGCTTACTGTTCACTGTAACTGTAACATCTAGTTCCTTATCTGCAGAACTGCTGCGTAGCCAGTCAGCCCCCAGCCTGTACTGGTGCACGGCCTTGTTTTGTCCTAAGTGCAGGATTTTGCACTTCTTATTAAACATCATGGGCGCATCCACAAGAGTGTGCATGTGCCTCTTGCCCCACCTCAAAGCCCTTTGAGGTGGGGCAACAGGCATGTGCGGGAACAAAAAAATGTTCCCCGCACTGAAAACTTGCAGCACAGGCAGAAAATTAGACCGCTGGATATCCAGGGGTCTAAAAAAAATGATGTTTAAAAAAGCGGGGCAGGGCACAGTCCCCAAGGCAACCAGATGCTGGGTCCTCCATGGAGATGCTCTGGCTGCCAGAGCATCTCTATGGTTGGCCCTTGCCCTGGTGCTGAAACGTGCAGCTGGCTAGGCTGAATGTTTCAGCACCAGGGCTCTGGTGCTGGTGAGTAAGAGGTCGGGGGGGGGCTGGAGAAGGGGGGAAGGGACCATGGGGGGGGACCCCTGTGGGCCCCACCTTCTCCCCCAGTGCCCCCGACCCCCACCAGCCCCCTTGAGGACCCTGACTCCTGCTGTAGCTGGCCCCGACCCCTGCCAGCCCCTCCCCCCAGGCCCCCAACCCCTGCTGGAGCTGGTCCCTCCCCCCACCAGCCCCCCAAGTCCCCCGACCCCTGCTGTGGCTGTCCCCTCCCGCCACCAGCCCCCCTGAAGACCCTGACCCCTGCTGCAGCCAGACCCTCCCCCCACCAGCCCCCCAAGGCCCCTGACCCCTGCCCTGGCTGGCCCCATCTCCCCAAACCTTTCAGATCCCTGTCCCCCCCACCCCATAATTTAAAAAAACAAGGAAAAAAACCCCTGCACTTACCTGCAGTCTGGCTGCATCTGGCTGAGTGGGGCACCACCTGCACAGTGGGGGGAAGGGTGATCGCCCCAGCAGCCCCAGCCCAGGCCCTGCTGCCCCCCCGATGCCCTGTGCTGCCCCAGGGGGCTCTCCCAGGAGGCCCTGGAGCCACCCCCACTCCTGCTTCTAAGGTAAGCAAAGCATTTCCCCCCCTTTTTTCTGTTTTCTTCTGTTTTGTTTTGTTTTTTAATGATGGCGCCTGGGATTGTGGGGGTAACCATGGGAACCTGGGGGTTCAAGTTGGGGGGTGAGGATGGGTGGGGCAGCCATTGGGGGGGTCAGGGGGAGCTCAGGTGGGGCTGTGTGGGGCAGCCATTTGGGATCTGGGGTGGGGCATGTGGGCTTTGCAAGGGGTGGTAGCCCCTGTGGGGGCCATTTGGCCCCTGTTGGGGGGCCGTACCCCCTCTTGGGGGCCCATACCCCTTATGTGGGGGCTGAACCTCCTGTTGAGGGGCCATACCACTTTGTGAGATGGCTGAAACCCCTGGGGGGGGGCAAAATGCTTGTTTGGGGGGCCATCACCCTGTGGGAGTGCAGCAAAATATGTATTCATGAATTCATGAAACATGTATTTAGAGTTCATTTTATTATTATAAGAGACTTGCTTTAACACTGTAAGATATATCAAGAAAACATTGTCCAACTGATTACTGTCTCTGTCTTGCTCTCTGTCTTTACAGTGGTCTTTTGTTTTACTTGTGAAGGAACATGGATTTGGGGGTATTTTACAGAGTGGCTTTGGGATTTTTTTTTTATCAGGGATTTTTCAGGTTTCCAATAGGAAACACCAGAATTCCTGCTAGGGAGGCCAGTGGCAGGACCCTGCTTACTCAGAGCTGGCACCTTGGACCCATCTGACCGTGGCTGACCTCCTGGACAAATGGGGCAAGGAGGACATGCTTTGACAGTTCAAAGCAGGCCACCACACCTGGAACACCTAGTTGATAGCTGCACAGATGGCCGGGCAGAGGCACACATGGTGGTAGTGCCGCACAAAAGCCAACCCTGCAACTGCAGTCCACTGGCACCTGGCCCAGAGAGGCAGATGCCTCTACTGGCTGTGCAGTCCCCATCCAAGTCTGGCAGATGCACAGCAGGTCACAGCCAGGCAGCAGCTCCCACTGCCAGACTGCTGCAGTGGGTAGAGGATGCAGGGAAGTCTCAGGGCTGCTTCAGCAGTCCAGCTGGCACAAGGGGTAGTGTCCACAGGTACCAATTGGCTGAGCCCCAGAAGCTCCTGAGAGCGAGTAGCCCTAAGCTACTTGCCAGGGTGGCTTTTTATACTGCTGGGGCCAGGACAGGGCAGCTCTTTATACTGCTTGGGACAGCACAGGTGCTGGCCCCGGGTTCTAGCTGCCCCTGGCTGCAGATCTGGGAGGAGCCAGGCAGGGTTATTTTGCCCCTAGTGGCACAATTTGCTCTACAACCAAGTGCATGTCCGAGCACGTGTGCTGAAGCAAAAAGCCCCGGCTCAAATTTGCACTGCTTCTATTTGAGCTGCTGCAAGCACACATGCTTTCATGTGTGGATGTGCCCTATGAGATTTCTTTTGGTTCAATCTTCTAATTTTCTAGTTCTTTCTGAATCCTAGCCTGAATTCTACCCTACACATAGTACCTAATGACTATTCTTGCACAAGAATGAAACTTCATCTGATCTACATTCTCTTCTTTCTGAGAGGAGTCAAAACTCTATCCCATGGACAGCTTGGCACAGATAAGTGCATGTTCCCTGGGTCCAGCAAGAAAGAGGATTATTCTGTAGCCTAGTGGTTTTGGCATTTCCCCAGGGGAGGGCAGTGTCCTGGGTTCTGGCTGTTCTTCTCAGAGTTGTTCATGCATTTTACAGTAGGCAGTCAGAGGCTAAATAATTCAGAAGTAAACTTAAGAGCGAGGACCAGAACCCAGAGTCTGCTAGCAGACTCCCTTAATTACTAAGCTTCAGAGCATGTTCCCTCTTGTTCATTTTTTTCCTGCCCCCCTAACTCTCAGATTCTAAGCAGTTCTTATAACAAAGAAGTGGACGCCCTGCAAAGTAAACAGTCAGGATTTTGCCCTTATAGCAAATGTATTTGATTATTCCACAGAGTAAAAGGGAAAAGATATAACACCAGGAAATTTTCTGGAGTAAATTAGAATGCAAAATGTATTTTTAAAATGCCACAATCTGCTTACAGACATTCAACTAAAGATTCTAATTTGATTAAGGAAATTAATACTGCAAATTATTCATTCTTCTCTAATTACACCACACAGAACTAATGATCAATTCCAGTTTTGACTGGATCTGCAAGACTAATTCTGGTTTCACTTGGTTTTATGCTGACATATCTGTGCAGACTTCAGCAGAATTACCTATGGCTTATATTAGGGTAATGAACTCAGAGTCACATTCATGAATGTTTAACTTATCAAAATTAATATAATGCTGGAGAGGTTGGTTTTGCCATGTCCATTACCATTAGATACCACAGTCTTCCAAGTTTTGTTTTGTTTTTTTGTTATTTTATAAACCAATATTTTCTCTTGAGAAGACATAGGTAATTATTAGGTATGCCAGATCATTGGTGAGTTAGCTGTGTGAACAATGAGAAAGTTCTTTGCCTTCAGCTTAACACAGAGCTTAAGCTTCTTGGGACCTTAGACATGACATAGCCAATATTCCAGAATGAAAAAAAAAGAGGGACTCTCTGCATATTCTTGAGTACCTCTGTTCCAAGACAGAGGCACAGAAGGAAGGACAGGGTAGAACCTTAAAGAGTTAACTAGTTTCCTTTCATAGGGAAAAAACAAACAAACAAAAACCTCCATTAGGATTGATATACGCATAACTAAAACAAATGAAATATACCCTGTGGCAGGGACAGGGTCCCAGCACTGCCACACTCCTGTGGGACTGACCATGCCTACTGGGAACTCACCCGTCTGGGTCTGGACATGCAGCATGGCTCAGGAGTGTGGAAAACCACAGCTGCCATCCATGTGACAAAAAATAAATTCCAGACTTTTCCTTAATTCAGTTAGTTAACTGAAGATTTAGAAATTCTTCAACCTTTGTGACTCTTCTGTTTACCTATTCCACAAATCTGGAAAGAGTATTCAAAATACAAAACAACAATTTAATTAGGCCTGTGTAAAGCAGCTAGTATTCACTTCAGATTTAGACTCGGCTGATTCAGGGGACAGTGATTTGATTTGGTGATTTGAATCACTGTCCCAAATTGACTTGGCCAAATCTGATTTGGAGATTTGGCTACTACCGAATCAGCTGAATCTCTGAATCACGCAGGCCCCATCCTCTACCCACTCTCAATGGCTGTCCTGCCCAGCTCTAGCCCCCTGGTTCTTTGAAAAAAGTCCCCAATCACCGACTCCTGCCCGGTGGGGGACAATCCCCATCATCCCACACCATGGGGGGGGCTCTGCCACAACCCAGCTGACCCCCTCCCACTCTCCCAGCCCCCCCCCCATGGCTGCCCCGCCTGCCCCAGCTCCCAGTCCTTTAAAATAAAACAAACCACCACGGGCTCACTGGCTCCTGCCTGGTGTGGGGGCATCCCCACTGCCCCACAGTTCATGGGGGGGGGCTCTTCCAGAAGCCCCCAGAAGCCCTGAGGCCACTGCAGCAGCTGGTGAGTGTGGGTTTTATTTTTGGGGTTTTTTTTAAAGGCTGGGAGCTGGGGTGGGTAAGCAGATCCCCCCATGAAGCATGGGGCATTGGGGCCAGCAGGGATCACCCCCCTCACACACACACCTGGAAGCACTCAGTGCAATAGGGGCTTTCTTTTTTAAACAGCTGGGAGCTGGGGCTGGGTGGGACAGCCATGGGATAGGGGGCTGGGACAATGGGTGGGGGTTGGAGGTGTTTAGGAGGACTGGAGGAGCAGGTAGAGGATGGGGCTTGGCAGGGGTCCACCCATGGTACCCTCCCCCCTCCTCCTGCCCCCCTCCACCACCCCCTACTTACCAGCCTGGAGTCTGAGTCCAGCTCTCTGCTACAGCCAGAGGGGACTGCCTGAATTGCTGAAGCTCTCCGAATCATTTCCAGATCAATTCAGAGAGCTTTGAATTGATTTGGACCTTTTAACTGGTCCCCTGATTTGATTTGGATTTGGAGATTTGACCACTAAATCAGGCCGAATCTCCTCTGAATCAAATTAGCACCCAAAGCTTCACACAGCCCTAAATGTAATTGTTTACTCTGGTCTGTTAGCAAGATGGAGAAAACTTGTGGCCCAGAATAAAAATGTTACTATATTTTTGTATTTATATGTTTACTAATGTTACAATGCTACTCTAATTGTAGCTCTTAGGGGGCCTGAATATGGCTCTCATGGAATCCACATGTCTCATTAGTGTTCCTACTGTTATACTTTAATCTCAGGCAGAGAACAGGATTGTAACAGTAGCAGCAGTCTCTATGCAATCTGGTACTGTAAGACAATACAGAGAGCAGTGAATGAGTGGACAGCTTTTCCACTGTTCCCAAATAATGGAAGGCAGAGGGAAGGGAAGGGGGAAACCACTGTAATACCTCCTTCCTTCAAACTGCTAGAGGTAGTGGATAGGAAGATAACTCATCTCCTGGCAACATAAAATAAAAAATACTCCCCATTTCATCACTAATAATCAATAAATCAAGGAGTGAGGGGGGAAGGGGAAGAGGAAACTCTATTAAACATGCCAAGAAGCCAGCATTACATACTGAAGTTCTTCTGTTTCTATAACAACAGTCTGATTAGGGCTTCCATTCCTGAATCAGGTGGTTCCTTATCTATTTAACTGACTCACTGTATTAATTTATTAGACTATCTATTTAATATGAGGATTAGCACATTGTCACAAACTTTCAGTATTGTGTGGTGTTTATGGAACGTCATGTGTGTTTTCTTGAGTTTGTTTTACTGATATGGCATGTGTAATCTCTGTGTGTAGGTAACGTCAAGCTGTATTTGACATTATCATTATTATGTCTGCATGAATACATTCGGTATGATTGTATTATATATATATATATATATATATATATATATATATATATATATATATATATATATATTGGCCAAGACTATTTATAGGGAAATGATCAACTTCAGTTTTTTGTAACTTATTCATACCTAGGGGAAGTAATTCCTGAGAATTAGGATCTACATGAATATGTTTAATGCTCTTAACTACTAGAACCTTATGGGATGTCTGATGCACATGAGGCAAGCACTTCTAGACAATGACAAATTTACATCTCAAAACAAGGGACCTATAAGAATTTAATTTGAAAACAGTTTATTCAAGGAAGAACATCCCTCACATTGGGGAAATTAAGTTAAAGACAATATAATTAGAATATCAGATTGGTAATCTTTATGTCTGGACATATATAAACATTCTCCTGGTCATAATTAGATCAGAAAAGACTTCTGGTCTGGTAAACAAATAGACCCTTGGATGGCAGAATGTTATGTGTACTATGGACACCCCCAGTATCCAATGGATGATGTATGTAAAATAAACTATACTTAGACTTGAGAATAATTGTTTGTCTATATTGTCCTGGGCTATTAAAATACTTTTGGCTTCCAGGGTTGTTCATAGTATCCCCTAGTGGCTGTACCTGTCTGTACTCCTCTTCTGGCTCTCTCATACCAACCTTGTTCTCTGAAGGCTGAAAAAAAATGGAGTTATGTCTTTGGTGCTTGGCCCACACTGTCCATCATAAGGCTGCCAGTTTGTTCTCATCTTTGTACATTTTCCCAGCAAGGCCTTTATCCTTGTCTCAGTCTCTGTGGGCTGCAAATGTTCCAGTAGCCTCCATCCATCCCCATAGCTAGAGAATGCTTCTTCTGTGCTATAACAGTAGGAAAAAAACCATGAAACAAATTACTTAAAAGCAGTCCTGAATCACAGGCTAATGTCCACCAGTCCCTGCTGTGCAGAACTCCTTCCCCATAGCAGGGAAGAATCAGACTGAGACCTCCTGAGGGGATTGCACCCTATCAGGTCCTCAGGCCTGACCTCCTTGGTCATCAGACTAACCTCTGGCCCATTATGCCTGTTATTCCTGACCTGAGGCTTTGTAGCCTCTGAGCCCTGAAGTTTCATAGAGAAGTAGGGCTGGAAGGAACTTCCAGAGGTCATCTAGTCCAGACCTCTGCCTGAGGTCAGATCATCCCTATCCAAACTGTCCTATATAATCCATAGTCTAAACTCTTCAGAAAAGTGTCATCAAGCCTGACACAAGAAAAAAGGCCCTAACCTGCTACAGGTAAAGCAGGGTAACCATGGCAGCCAATGTCCTGCTTCTATAAAAAAAAGTTTGTTAATGTACTCTCAAGAGTTCCCAGGTAAATACAATGCCCCTCATAACAGACAAAGGCAAAATCCCTACAGTCCATACCAATCTGACCATGGGGTAAAATTCTTTCTTAACCCTAAATATGGTGATTGGTCTGATCCTGAGAGCAGGGAGCAAGACCCTCTAGCCAGGAATCTCCAGCTTTGGTCCCAGAATGAGCACTGGTATACCCCAGTCAAAATGCCAATGCCAACACCCAGTGCCTCTGAGGAATGCTTAAAAACACTCTGACACATGCAGGAGAAAAAGAATTAGGGGGCAGCCAGAAAAGCCCACAAACTTGGGAAATACCCATAATAGAACATAGGCATAGCTATTTCTATATCATCCCTTCACACACCCAGGGCAGAACAGCTTCTCCTCTGAGTTTCTATATTCCCAGCTTCCTTGTAGGATGCCTATACATATTAAATTACCTTGCATCAGAGCAGACTTGATTAACCTCAAGTAATCTCAATAATTCAAGTCTGCTGGAGCATGGTAATTGCCACACTCCAGCTGACTCCAGTGTCATATGTATCAGTGTCCCCACACTGAAAAATGGTGGCAGGGGTGCATTAATGGTGTCAGAGGTGCTTGTTTGATGAGCTTTAGTTAAAGCGCCCCCACTACCATTTTTCAGTGCAGGGACACTGATACACAATATGCTCCAGGAGCTTTAATTAAAGCAGCTCTAATTATCACACTTTACCTAAAGCACTGTAAATTATAGCATGTTCCATCAAAAGGTATGCACTTTTTGGTGGGAGGGGAGCTTAGTGCCTGTCTGCGCTGGCCAAGGACAGGAGGTGGGGGGTACTTCCACATGCCTCTCAGGAGGCTGCTGGAGTGCCCTGCCAGGCCTGCATCCCCACCACCTGGAGACTGTCAGCAGTGACGGAGGGGGAGAGTGAGGGGAGGAAGCTCCCCTGCCACGTGA
Organism: Alligator mississippiensis; assembly: GCF_030867095.1. Lineage (NCBI taxonomy): Eukaryota > Metazoa > Chordata > Crocodylia > Alligatoridae > Alligator > Alligator mississippiensis. Next base: position 89,732,774 of record NC_081824.1, read on the forward strand.
ACCTGGACCATCCCCACCAGACCCTAGCCAGAAAGCTGGGGCGGGGGGGGGGGCAAGGGGTGCTCTCTTCCCCCATATGCAGCCAGCAGTGGCAGCACAAGTTCCCTGTGCTGCATTTCACTGTACTGGGAACTCTGGTGGGGGTGGGGGGAGAAAAGAAATACCCCTTCCAAGTGGCTTCCCTCCCCAGCTTCCCATCTCAGGTCTTTCTGGGGTCTGGGCTGGGCCCCCCTGCAGCAGGGTGGCTCCTTTTCACCCCTTCCCCCCCACCCAAGTTCTCAGCACAGTGAAAAGCAGTACAGGGAATCCATGCCACTGCTGCTGGCATCAGCTGGGAGAAAGGAGCCCCACTGTTGCAAGATATCCTGGCCCAGCTCCCTAGACCCCAGCCAGCAAGCTGTCAGGGAGACCACCTGGCAGGAGCCTCCTTTTTCCTCAGCAGCAGCCAGCAGTGGCAGCACAAGTTCTTTGTTCTGCTTTTTTCTGTGCTGGGAACTCTGGCAGAGGGGATGGAAAAAGCCAGTTCAGGTAGGGCTTCCCCCAACTTGCTGGCTGGTATTTCAGGGGGCTGGTTCAGGCTTCCTTGAGGTGGGGGACTCCTTTTCCACCCTCCCTGCCAGAATTCCCAGCACTGCACAAAGTGGTACAGGGAGATCATGCTGACACTGCTTGCTGCAGCTGGGGGAAAGGAATCTCCCTGGCTGGGCTGAAGCATATTGTGGGACAAGGACAGCTGCAGGGTCAGAAACCCCTCTCCCCACACCCAGACAGGCTGTGGCTCACAGCTGAACAGGATCAGAGGCTGCCACTGAATCGGGTCAGTGACAGCCAAGGGAGCAAGGCCAGCCCAGCACAGGAAGAACAGACAAGCTTTGTCTGAGGTGAGCACACCACCCTGCAAGGGACTCCTCCTGGGATACCAGTGAATGTGACCCAGCCTAATGCATAATGGTTATGGCACAGACATTCAAAAAAACACTCCAACCTAAAGCATTTTAGTCTGATAGCTCATCTGTCCAGGCTTAACTTAGAGCACGGACCACCATTTTTAAAGTGCTTTAAGTGCCGTAAACATCTGTTCTTTTAAGGCTTTAAAGTGCTTTCTGTGCACTTAATGCACATTAAGTGTAACACCTGTGCCTAACCAAAGAAGGTCTTGGAGCAGAGGGAGACCCATGACGGTGTGAAAACACCATGGACATGTGTCTCAGAGGCATAACTGACCGCATCTGTGGTCAGGGTATATCACATGCACCACAATGAAATAAGTAAGTTCATTTTAATTCTGCGTCTTCTGACCCAGAATTTTTCCTAACTGAAGAGATTTGAGAATCTCTTGAGGTTCCTTCCAGACCTACATTTCTATGATTCTATAAACTGGGAAGAGAAAAGGGAGGTAGAAGATATCACAAAATAAGCATCTTTTAAATTTTTACTGATCCATAAACCTAGACCTTAATCTATTCCAAAGACAGTGTTTAGCTAAGTTTACATTTTCTTCCATCTCTGTTTCCTACTCTTTCACTAGGGACCACATCCTGTTGTTCTCAGAGCTCTGACAACATTGCTACAAGGTCTAGTGGAACTGGCAACTTCTCTGGACCTCACTGTAAATTGATTGATTTTTATCCAGATTAAACAAGAAGGGCAAACCTTCTAAGATTCTCATTTAAAATCTCACCTGGTAAATTCTCTAATAACTATCATCTGCATAAGGCTGGGAAAATCCCGTAAAGAAAAATCCACAAATATTTGCCTTCATTTTTAAACAAATTAACTTTGCACAATTTTTGTGTTTGCTTTCAACTAGGAATCTAGCACATCAGTTAACTGCCAATAATGTTTGTTGAAACAGGTTTTTCAAAGTGCACTTCTACACTGAAAAGAAGGTGTATAAAAAAAAAAGTGTACCTTTCTATTCATCAGTTATGTATTCAGGGCCATGTATAGTGATGAGAATGAAGTTATTTTAAGTCCTTGGCATTGTTTGTTTCTTTTAGCGATATAAAGCTAAAGGCCCCTCTTAGCAAAACTTTTAATTGGAATATATATCTATATACTTTGGTAAATGTAATAATTCAGGCGTTTCTTAGAGCTAGGTATCTTGGTCCTGAACCATTAGACCATGAAAGCATGTGCTTATCTTTAAGCATTCAGGACTTGTAGTAGAGATGATATCTTTTATTAGACCAACAAGATTTTTGCACAAAAAAATGTCCTTAATTGCAAGAAAAAAAATTCTTTAATTAAAGAAAAGAAAATTTGGAAAAAATCTTATTGGTCTAATAAAGAATAACATCTGTACTATGAGTCCCGATTGCCTTTTCCTCTATACCTATATGGCTACAACTTGTATACCTTTAAGCATGTGAGTTGTCCAGTTGAAGAAAATGGCACCAACATCTGCTGAGACTTAAGTGATTGACTGCTTTCCTGAATCACAGCACAGGAAAACAAAAAGGCATTTGATGATCTTAAGGTCATTGTTGCTGAAGTCTTTTTTACATATCTCCCTTTTTTTTAATTTTAAGTATGTTTCTAGTGCTTATTGCTGCAGAAAGAGGTTGAAATATTTGAACTCGGATGCTCAAAAAAGCAGATGGCAAATTGTATATATCTTATAAATATAAGATATCACACACATGTGCATAATCTCACACACACACACACATTAATCTAATGATTTATTCTGCCAGTCTCATGTATTATTAAGACCTGACTCATACCTTTGGAATGTGTGAGGGTGGCAATACTGCTTATGTTAATAATCAAGCCAGCATGAAAACACAAGGAACTGCTTACAAACAATTTACAGACTAAAATTGTTAAGGAATTTGCAAGTAATATTGCTTGATAAATGTTTCTGAAAACATTCTGATGTTTTCAGAGGCAATCTTTGAACAGAAAATATGGTGAATTATAATGAAAAAAAAGATAAATTATTCACCCAGCTCTAATTTGTTGTTCCTGAGTGCCAAAGTGCCTAAGCATAAGAAGAATGAAATAAGGAAGAGAGTGAAGTTACAGATATGATCGACGATAGGATTTAGCAGGAGTCTTTTTCACTGTTATACTTTGTGTGTATAACATGTCTCCTTATACTTAGCACTATTATTATAAAATATTTTTTTGGAATTAATAAATGCTATTATATTTAAAAAAAAAAGGAAGCCTTAGTTATCCATTTAGAAGTGTAATTATGGCTCTTGTCTTTCATCAGAGACCTACTCAGAGACCTGAGGCTTCCTGTGTATTAATTAATAAATGCATCTGACCATGTTTCTTTTCTTTATTAGAGCACCAGTGCATTCTCATTAGATATGAATAAGAAATAGGTGTTTGTGTGTTTCTTATAAAGATCCACTTTTTCTCCCAGGGTGGTGCAACAGAAGCATGCTGGGCTCGTAACCTGGAGGTCAGGTCTTAACCATCCTCTACTAATGATGATCTTAACCATCCTCTACTAATTTGCTTTTGACCTGTGTTACGCAGGATGTTGGAGCAGATGATCATAATGGTCCCTTCTGGCCTTACAAATCTATAAACAGCGTGTGTGGCAAAACAATGGAATGAATAGCTCCATCAGTGGTGCAATGTAAGAAGACAACAATGAGAAGGTAAGATAAGAGAATACTTGAATCAGAAGAATATATGTGAAGGTAAAAACCTACAGAGGATCATTTACAAGGGTAAATGTATTATCTTATATTATTATGGAATAAACTTACTAGTTAAAGAAAAAAAAAAAACTTTCTTTCATGGAGTGGCAAGGAATTTTTTTCATGAAAAATATTGTGCTCACTCCCTTTCATATCCCAGGGGCTTGCAGGAGACTTTTTCAGTGTTCCTATTTCCTGATTCTGCAATGTTTTCAGTGGCATTCTGAGGACACAATACACAAAAGAGTTGCATAGGACACCTGAAAAGAACAACTTTTAGAAAAAACACAGCAAGGATTTTTTTTGCATAAGACTTTCAGGGCAATTAGTTTGAATATTCAAAATGAGAAAAAGAAGTAACAATATCTCATCAATGTTATCTTGAGTAATGCAGGATCAATAGGACCAAACACAGCACCAAGTCCTACAAACGTAGCAGGCTGCACACAGGTGTCACATCTTCAGGGCTGCTGTGCAACTGCAGGCAGTAAACATGTTACTGTGAGCCTGCTCTTGGGGATGGGCCAACTGAGAAAGATGATTGGCTGGCCCCATGCGAGTCAAATGTTCCCCAGGGGTCTGAGATTACAAAGTGCAGGCAGGTTGGCTATCAGACAAGCCCCAAGTACCACACAAGGTATCTGACCTAGGTTTGATGACAAAGGACAACAAGAGGGAAGAAAAAGCCAATAAAAGAGGCTGATGCCCTAGAAAGTGTTATGTTGGCAGTGCTATGTTGGCTAGCACTAAGGAGCAGTGCTATTTTGGCTAGCACTAAGGGCAGTGCTATGTTGGCTAGCACTAAGGAAGAAAGAGACTTGGGGGTCATCTCTGACCACAAGATGAACATGAGCCTGCAGTGCGATGCTGCGGCTAGTAAAGCGACCAAAATGCTGGCTTGCATCCATAGATGTTTCTCAAGCAAATCCCGGGACGTCATTCTCCCCTTGTACTCAGCCTTGGTGAGGCCGCAGCTGGAGTACTGCGTCCAGTTTTGGGCTCCACAATTCAAAAAGGATGTGGAGAAGCTTGAGAGAGTCCAGAGAAGAGCCACGCGCATGATCAGAGGTCAGGCAAGCAGACTCTACGATGACAGGCTGAGAGCCCTGGGGCTCTTTAGCCTGGAAAAGCGCAGGCTCAGGGGTGATCTGATGGCCACCTATAAGTTTATCAGGGGTGACCACCAGTATCTGGGGGAACGTTTGTTCACCAGAGCACCCCAAGGGATGACGACTAGGTCGAGTGGTCATAAACTACTACAAGACCGTTTCAGGCTGGACATAAGGAAGAATGTCTTTACTGTCCGAGCCCCTAAGGTCTGGAACAGCCTGCCACCGGAGGTGGTTCAAGCGCCTACATTGAACACCTTCAATGCAAACTGGATGCTTATCTTGCTGGGATCCTATGACCCCAGCTGACTTCCTGCCCTTTGGGCAGGGGGCTGGACTCGATGATCTTCCGAGGTCCCTTCCAGCCCTAATGTCTATGAAATCTATGAAAGGCTGGAACACCAACTGCTAGACTCAATTATTTTCAGCTGAAGTAGCCAAGGAAGCAGAATGCTCACAATGGGAGCTTGCTGTTGAACAGTATAATCATGAACAAGTGGAGGCAGAGGTGACATCATTAAGACTATGCCTGCAGACAAGGGAGAAGGAAGTAAGGAATAAGGAACTAAGATGCCTAATCAATGCAGATGCTGAGAGGAGTTGAAACAACTGCTATTCAGTGTGTATCTACATTAAAACACTTAGTTAATGTGCATTAAATCTAGTAGCTTTGGGCATTCATACACACATATTTTTGTCCTGTGATATGCTGGAGATCTGCAGCTTCAGAGCAGACTTGCTCCTCATGCAAGCTGATGCAAACTGCTCTGCACGATGTGTGGTTGTATAAGCAGTGAAATGCATGTTGGCATGCAGAAAATGGTGCTGGTGCACTTTTGAACTAAAGCACCTCTGATGTGTTTTTAGTTCAAAAGCTCACTACCACCATTTTCTCAGCACTGATGCACATTTCGCAGCTTATACAAGTGCATGCACCGCAGTGCCAGGCACTTTTCAAAGCACCCACTGCTGCAGTATGTGCATACGTACAAATGCCCATTGGACACTTTTACATGGGCTCCAGGGGTGGGGAGGGGGGGCAGCATTTTAATGTGAATGCTTCTGACAGCTGCTCTAAGTAAAACACTGCTACATCTCCTGTATCAGCATCCCTGAGCTTAAAAATGGTGATGGAAGCGCTTGAACTAAAGCTCTTTTGATGAGCTTTAATTCAAGTGCACCCACCACCATTTTTAACCATGGGGATACTAATACATGAGACATAGAAGGCTCAATTAATGAAGTGAAGGCTAATGCACGTTTTCCTAGCACCTCACAATGGAGGGAACCCATACATGAGCAATGAGTCTGCTCTGACAGTACATCAGAGCAGCCTCAGCACTTGTGTATAGGTGCCCTCCATTGTAAGGTACTAGGAAAATGAACATTAGCCTTTCTTAATATGCATTAACTAAAAATCACAGGCATTTATACACATACCTTTTCATCCTGTGACATGCCGGAGATCCAGTGTGGATTAATCAAGTCTGCTTTGCACATGAGCTGACATGCACTGTGCTATGCCATGTGCAGTTGTATAAGCAGTAAAATGTGCTTCAGCATGCAGAAATAGGTAGCAGTGCACTTTTCAACTAAAACAACCCTTATGTGTTTTAGTTTAAAAATGTGCCATCACCATTTTCTTGGCACTAATGTGCATTTCACCATTTATACAACTGTATTCATCGCAGCACTAGGTGCTTTTAAAAGCACCTAGTGCTGTGGCACAAAAATGTGTACAAATACCATATGGTTTTTAAGTGATGATTAATGCACTTTAGCTTATTTTAATGTGCTTTAACTAAATAACATGGAGCACTTACACACATGCAGGGAGCCTGCTCCAAAGCGGTGCAGAACACCTCCACGCTGAGAAAATGGTGGTGGTGTGCTTTGAACTAAAACACATTTAATTTGCTTTAATTCACAGTGCACCACTGCTATTTTCTCAGCTGGGAGACGTGCTGTGTCACTGATACACATGATATGTGGTTGCTTTTAATTAGTGCAGCTCACTAATTAAAAGTGCCCAGTACCACGTTGGAAACACATGTAAAAATGCCCATGGTTTTTTAAGTGAAACTTTAATGCATATTAAAATAAGCCAATGTACAAAATAGGCTAGATGAACCCACAGAGTCTGAGAAAAGTAAGAAATGAAAGGAGTGGTTGGCAGTGTTAAGGAAGGTGGTAACTGATGCCATATCTGATTACATGGAGAAGGGCCACAGAATAGGGACCAAGGAGCTGCAAAATTTGAATAAATGGAGAACCAGAAGGCATTCATGGACACCTTAAAGTGGCATTTACAAGATCTGGTGAAGTGCCAGAGAGAGCTTGGCCAAGAGGCAAGAAACTGGCAGGAAAAATATAATCAGACTGAGCAGCTCTTAGCATCAGTGTAAGAGAAACTTGCGAGTGCTCAGACCCGAGTAGAAGAGCTAATGTTAGTGGGCTACATGGATCAGTATCACAGGAATGAATTAGCTGCCTTGAAGGACAAGTGCTAACAGGAGCAGAAACAGAAGCAGAAAGATGTGAGTGTCTTGCAGGACTGACACACAAGGCTCCAAGAAGATAATACCAGGTTGAAAGAGAAAAACTGGACACTTAGTGAAAAGTCAAGCCTTGAATGTAAAGAGTTCAAGGCAGAGCTCAACCAACTGAGAAAGAAGAGACATCCTCATGAGTTGGAGCACCTGAGGCTAGTGTACAGGAAAGTGACAGTTAGAAATAAACAACAATGGAAAACAGCAGGGGTGCTGGAAGACATTTTTGGGCTGCAGCTATATGGTCCCAGACTACTAGGGTAGAGGGATGGGCACTAGGCCTGTGTGAAGCAGCAAGTATTCTGCCCTGCTGTCGGTTGCCCAGCCAGAGTGGCGGGGGAGGGGAGGGTAGGATACAGGCATGGCTCACTCCAGGTGGAAGAGGGCAAGCAGCAACAGAGCATAGCCCCCACTCCCTGTGCTGCTCCCTGTGCTGCCACATCCCAAGCCCCATCACACCAGCTGGGCAAGCAGCATCAGGGCAGAACCCTCGCTTCCAGCAGTGATGCAGGCATGGCAGCACTGGGAGTGGGGATATTCCCTGCTACTTGCCCCTTTCTGCCCAGACTGAGCCACATGTACATCGCACCCCCCCTTGCCCCCTTCCCCTGAGTAACACACCCCCTCACCTCAGCATCGCATCAGCACTGGGAATAGAGACTCTGCCCTGCCACCATTTGCCCAGCTGGTACGGGGGAGCAGGCACTGACAGCACTTGCCCAGCTGGTGCAGAAGAGCCGTGGTGGGGGTTAGGCACTGCCACCACTTACCAGCTAGTGTGGGGGGATGGGCATTGCCTCCACTTGTCCAGCCAGCACAGGGGGGTGCAGGGGGTCGGGTGCTATTGCCACGTGCCAACTGGCATGGGGGGCATGGGATGTGGGCACGACAGTGCTGGGAGTGGGGGCTATGCCCTGCTACCACTTGTCCCCTTCCATCCAGAGTGAGCCATGCCCACATCCCGCCCCCTGACCCCACCCCAGCTGGGTAAGCGACAGCCAGGCAGAGCCTCCACTCTAAGTGCTGCTGTGCCCACATTTCCACCCCCCTCCCTGAGCATGCCCCCTGCTGCTGGCTGGACAGCTTGTCCCAGCCCCAGCCCCAGTCCCTCCCTCTCCCATGCCCCTTCCCTCCCCTCTCCCCCAACCCTAACAGACTTGCCAGCTGGAGGCAGTTGTGTTAGCTGCCTGTTTAGTCTATGGCTGAATCACCAACTCTTTTCTGAATCTTTTCTGAATCAATTCAGATGCTTCAAATTGATTTGAAGCTTGTAATTGGTCTCCTGATTCTGTTTGGATTTGAAGATTCAGTCCCCAAATTGGGCTGAATCTCCTCCAAATCGAACTGACTACTGAAGTTTTGCACAGTCCTAGAGGGCACTGAGCATCAAAGCCAGGGTAAGCATGTGCATGCCCCTGGAAACTTCAGGAGCAGGTGGGGCATGGCCAGCTGCCTTCACATTGCAGGTAGAGGACACTGGAAATTTCCATGCCAGGGTTTAGGACATTGCCAGAATCACAGGGTGTCTGCTGGAAGCCCCTGGAAAGTTCAAGGTTGTGGGAATGGCCTGACCAGTGGATCCCCATTCTCTCTGGAGCAAAGACCACACCCAGATGTAGAGAAAGGAAGAGCCATGCATGCCCTTCTGCCATCCAATACTCCTTCCATCCTTCCACCCTTCAATCCTTCCATACACCCACTTGCAGCCAGACCTTACCTACCTATGGATTCTGAGACCCCCACAGACCATGGATGAACTCATCACATCCTCCTCCACCCAGTTCCAGTCACACAATTTATTACCATCTTGAGTGATGAGGAGACCCAACACTGAATCCACAAATGACACTGCAACAAGGATATTTTCAAGCACATTGCCCACAAGATGCAGGTACGGGGCCACAACAGGGACTGGGTGCAATGCCAAGCCAAGACTTAAAGGATGAAGATCCAGTATAACCACATGCATGATGCAAACAAAAAGTACAGGGCCAGGAAGCAAAACATGCCTTTCTATGACAAGCTGTCCCACTTCCTTGCCATGGACAGGGCTGTCAGGACCCTGCACACTAATGGCACCACAGGGGGACAGTGGAAGGAGTTGTTGGCTGGGACCCCCACTGGAGGAGGAGGTTCAGGGAGGTCCCAGGATGATAGGACAGCCAGGTGCCCAGGAAAAGGTCTTTGGGGGCCACAGGGTAAAAGGTCAGCTGATGGCAATGGCCCCAAGGAGCCTGCCCCATTCCTGCTGGTCCCTGCATCATTACAGGATGTAGGAGCCAAATTTAACCTGAAGTTGGAACTGAGCATTCTTGACATCTTCTTGTGTATGGTGGAGAGCAGGGACCATGGTATGCAGGACCAGGGGGAAAGCTCCAATAATGTGGAAATTAAGATAGACCCTGGAGTCCAAGCCTGTACCTTTCACCTTGTGGAAGTCTCCTCACCCCAACCCTGGACCTTGACCCTGTGGACTGTGACTGAGCACGTGGGCCCCAGGACACCATTTCCCACACAGCCACCATGGTTGTTCCACTCCTCTGACACCTTGCTTCCCCCCTTCCAGATGCCCAGAGCACCCCCCAGCCTTCCCATTACCAGTGCAGTAACCACTGATGCAGCATGGCCCACAGGACTCACAGTCAGCCCACCCCACACTTACAATGATGAGTCAGGCACCAATCAAGGAACCAGGGACAGTACATTTTGCCCTGCTTCATGTAGCTGTGATGGGGAACCTGGCAATGGGGGAAAACCTGAAGCCCCTGGGGATAAAAAAGTGAGAGTTGGGGACCCACAGTCACTGCAGGACATTCCTGTGGTCACAGCCCTCTTTCAATCCGTTGTGGTTGAGAAGCCCAGACGTTTTCTTTGGGGGACAGTGAAGGGATGGAGGGGTGTGGGAGAAGGGTGAATTTTTCCATGATGACTGCTCAAAGAGCGGAGCCCCAGGCCACTAGAGGCTCAAGAGGTTTCTGTTTTTCATCACTGGGAAGACAAGTCACCCCTTCTCCCTAACCCTGACACTTCCTGGACCTCAGCCAAAGCTCAAGATATCCTGCCCCAAGCCTTGGGAGGTTAACAGTTCATCTCCCACTCTATGGCAACATAACTCTGCCCCATTAGCATCTCCCTTCCCTCTCTCAGACCCATGCTCACCTACTTCAAGAAGCAGAACCTCCTCCCAAGTGTTCAGAGCATTGGTGCTAAAACAGCCATATTCTCTTTCTTGCATTCATAGAAAGTCACTGAAAGAGTGTATTGAGCTCTGCAGACAAAGTGTAAAAAAGTGTGGGTGCTTGGTGTCCTGCCCTGCATGGCAGCATACAGGCCTGAGTGGCAGAGAGGACACTGAGGTCAGGGACAGGAGATAACATGCAGCTATCAATGACAACCACTGGACTTGCAGAACAAAAGGAACAAGAAAAAATCCCCCTTCCCAAACAACCCCTCTCCTTCCCTCTGTCCCTCCATCCCTCCCTCCCTCCAAGTCTAAGAAAGGCACAGATGTGATGGTAGGAGTCTCGCATGGGAACCATTATCTCAACTGATCCAGTCCCACTGCCAGGGTGACTCCTGAGCTGTGCACTTGGAGAGGCTTGGAAGTGACAAACCAGCACTTCCCCCCTCCCCTCTGATCAGATCCTTAGGGAAAATCCATGGGTGCCAGCTGATTCTGATTCTCATGGCACAGACAGTCACTGTACTGACCCCTCAAGGCAACCTCCACTCCCCTCCTTAAATCATGGTCTGCTGCAGTCCCTAGAGAGGGACCCACCTCCTCCTTCCCCACAAACCCATCCTCACACCATTGCAATCTCTGCTGTCCCCACTGCATCACAGTTAGGACCCTGGTCTCTACTGTGCTGGGTGGTGAGCAATGGCTCAGCTCCCAGCCCTGGGCAAGGGAAGGTCCAAGACTGCCAACTTACCATAGCTACCTTGCCATCTATGCATGAGTGCCCTGATGAGTACTAGGAGGGTGTCTGCCTTATACTTCATTTTATCAGCAAAAGTTGCAACTTCACAAAAAGGCTTTGTGTCTCCCCTGTCAAACTGCAGAAACACCACCTATGTGAAGGAGGGCAGCATGAGAAGGATGCAATGGCAGCCCAAGGCCAGGGTACAATACAGTTTCAGAGCTCATGAGGGATGTCTGTAGGAGGTGTTGGAAAAGTAAGGAGGAGAGGATGTAGGCCTTGGTTGCCTCCTCTGAATTCTGTGCATGCACAGCTTACTCCTGATTCCAGAAGCTATGGGACCAGCATGTGGAGGACTTGAGATGTTGAAGGGGGACATCTTCAGTTTGGGGTATGCCTACATCTGTGCTGCCAAGATGCAATACCCCTGGTGGGGTCTGGTCCAGTGGGCATCAGTGTCAAGGACAGTAGGACCAGGGTGCCTGGGCCCCAATGCCAGGGCCTTCAGGGCCAGCATCCCCTCCTAGAGCTGGTCCTTTACTCTGCAGTCCTTGCAGTCATCCTGTGTACATAAGCTCCCCAAGTGCTTCCAGGACAGTCCTAAGGGGTGCAGGAATATTCAGAACAATGTGGAGAACACAGCCTCCCATCCCACCAGGCTATGCCATTCCTGGTTCTGCAGCTGGCTGCAGAACTCTCAGGCCCCAGCTCATCTGCCAGATGGAAGAGCTGGGGGAGAGCTCTTCTGCTCCCCTTGTTCCTGCCTCCTCACCTGAGTCCTATTGCAATGGAGCAGTGCAGCCTTGGCAGACATAGGCAGCCCCTGGGCTTGCTCCTCCTGTATAACATGGGCTTCAGGCATAGTCAAGGGTCATCATGAAGCTGTTGTAAAGAAGGGGGACCCAGGGGCAGGGTCCAAGGAGCTGGGATCCCATAAGAGAGAGCCAGGAGTCCACACCTCTCCCTCAAAGGGATGAGAGAATTGTCCAAGACAATCTGCTCGCACCATTTACTGCTGGTAGCATGGGCCCTGAACCAGAGCTTCATGGTTTGGAAATGGTGCCATAGAACCCCAGCAACCATGGTGTCCTCAGTGGTCTTGTTCTCATCATCCAGGTGAAAGTTGGTAGCCCAGTCCAGGATGCTTGGCAGACACAGGGTTCAGTGTGTTGTCCTGCACAGGACATCTGGCTGCTGGTTCAAGGGCACAAAGCCATGTCCTGTAGTAACCAGCTGCCCCATCACACCCAGATGGGCATGTGTGTTGTCCCACAGTCTCTAGTGAGAGTCACACAGGGTGACAAGCAGGACATGACACAGCTTCTGGCTCTCCCTTCTGGGGCATAGGTGGCAGAGTGTAAGCAGGCCAGGATATGGAGGCATGTGCACTTCATGGCAGACATCACTTGCTCTTCAATTCTTCTGGAAGCCTAGGTCTGGGTGTGAATGTCTATGGTAACATGTCATGGGGGTGAGAGCATGCTAGCCTGTACCAGTGGCCAATCAGGTGTGGCCTGGGTGCTCAGCAGTCTCTGGCAGCCCAGGAAGTCTATGGGGCATGCTGAGAGGTATGTAGGAACATCCGCAACCTGCAGGCCTCAACCAGTGCAGCTAGCTTGTGTGTCTCCCTGCCTCAAAGGATGAATGTGTACACCATTTACTACTGATCTAAACTAGGCTACTTAAAGAAAACTGTGTAACTTAGATTGATTCCTCTGCAGGCTTTTTGAACATCTGTATGCAGCCTAAGAAAAACCCAATCTTGTGCTAAGTCCATATGAACACAGAAACTGAATTTCAATGGACCAATATTTATTCATTTGCTTTTAAAGGGACCAACACATTTTGGTTTTCTTTTTTTTTTTTATAAAAGATCTATTTTAACATCAAATTGTTGTGGAATATATATGGTTTTCAGATTTCTGACAATGTATCACATAAATAGAATCTCAAATATTTCACCAGTCCTTACAGACTATTGAAAATTCTAAAATTATTTCACAGGTTAGAATTAGAAAATAGTGTTATGTCACATTTGTCCTTTTTGGCATTTGTCCTGAAAGCCTCAGTAGATTCATTGATGAATGTTAATAATAGGTATATTTTTTGGTTTATTACATAGATAGACATGCCTCAGATAAATAAAGTAATCATGTAATGAGTGGGGAAGAAACAAAACAAGACAAAAGCAGGAGTATTTAAACTTCATACATTCCCATGGGGTAATTTCCTACCCCAGATGCAAATTTTGTGCAGTATCTTAAAGTTAATTAGTATATACATTATATTAATATATATATATATATATATATATATTTTTTAAGACATTATTGTGGTGTCCGACTGGCTTGCCGGGCTATGGCCGGGAGCCCAGAACATCAGGTGGGTACTTCGGCGAGTGGAGTGGAATTAGGCACACATGCGTATTGGTAAAATAGATTGTTTACTTACGCCACCAATGCATGCAGCGCAGGAAGAAGCTGACTTTGATTGCAGTTACAAACGTAGCGAGAGCTCTTTGAGACAAGACGAGACATTCCGTAAACGGCTTATCAAGCATGCAGGGGAGGGGGTATGTCAGGGAGGTCGGTGACGGGGAGTCGTTGGTGGGTGATCAGTCCACCAAATTTACTCCAGGATGCGTGTGGAGTTCTCCAACATGGGAGGAAGCTGCTCGTACTTTTGAATAGTTAACAGGCCAATTGCTAGTTGCCAAGTGGGAATAATTTGTAACCGGCCAATGTGTGGCACGCATTTTGGCGTGCATAGTTAGCCAATTACAAGGGCTTGTGAAGTTTAAACAAATGTAGTCATTGGGCTTGGCGGGCTTTTCACTGTGCTGGGATTTTCCACTGTGCCATAGGCATTTACTTAATGGGTTCTGACATTGTCACTGGTACCCCAAGGAACAGTCAGTTTACATGAATGATTGATGAAAAACTGCTCAGAGTAACAAATTATCCCAGATGTAAATGTGTTTTTCCATATGGGGTAACAACTTACCCCAAGCCCATGTTAACTTATTGGGGTAACTTGTTACCCAAATGAGCAAACTGGATGCTCATCTTGCTGGGATCCTATGAACCCGGCTGACTTCCTGCCCTTTGGGCAGGGGGCTGGACTCGATGATCTTCCGAGGTCCCTTCCAGCCCTAATGTCTATGAAATCTATGGAATCTATGAAATTTCCTCATAAATGACAGGCCCAGATTTGTTTGGCCACTTTGGGTGGATGCATTTGAAAGCAGCATTCATTCACACCTCGTTCATGTCCACTTCAGGTATCCACGGTAACTAATGGATGGCCATTCTCCACTCTGCTTTTGAGAAGATGCGGTAATCCCTTTTGCCAACCACTTTGTTTGCAGGCTGCATGATCATCAAAACACCCTGCCCTTTACCAACCCCCCCCACCCCCCAAAAAAAAAAAAACCCAAAAAAACCCAACCCTTTGTGACACGGAAATCCACCTCTGCTCTCTTTTCACATTGCAAAACTCCACCTCACCGGCTCCTTTCATAACATACAAACTAGTTTGCCCTGCCTTTGTTGGGAGTGAGGACAAGGAGCAAAGGAACACCAGAGAAGAAATAGAACATCATACTGCAATACAGTGCACACTATGGAGTTCCTTTCAATGGTAAGGGCTTGACATCCCCATCCCCCTGAATGTGTGGTTTCCAAACAGCACCCACCGACATTTTGCTTGCCTGTAAAGGGTGGATGCTGGTCTCTGGCTTCTGTGCCCAGGAGGAAAGGGTGCTACCTGAGCTGCCATAGGGCAGGGCAGAATTGTGTCTGTAACAGCACAGGTGGACAGGCTTGTCTTTGATTGTTATTTATATGCATACATCAATAATCGATTTTCTCTTTTTTTCTGCAGTCCAGGATGAGAAGGTGGCACATATTCAGTGCTGAAGCCTGTCTCACACAAGTAACCAGGGATTACAGTGACACATCCATTGAAGAAATCTTATTCCAAGGCAGTGAGGATGCTGACTTTGTTCCAGACATGGGAGATTGTTCAGGGAAAGAAGACCATGTGTCTATGGAAGCTTCATCCATTTCAGATGAAGATGAGTTGGTGCCACAAGCAGAAGGGATGCCAACACTTCCAGTAGGAAAGCGAAGAGGACCAGGCCGGAGCTGCCCTGGAAGACTGACGAGAGCTACAGCAGGACGTGGAGCAGAACCACTGACCCCACCCTCAGAAAACATTACAGATGATGATACCTTTAGAGGAAGGAATGGCAGAGTGTGGGAAAAAAGTCCACAGCTGATACATCATCAGAGAACAGCCAAGGACATAGTCCATGAAAATGCTGGGCCAACAAGAGAAAGTAATAAAGACATGGCACTGGAAATGTTCCACCTGTTTCTTTCACAAGATATCCTGACTGTTATCATAAGAGAAACAAACAGAGAGGCAGAAAGAAGATTCAGGGAGTGTAATGATAGCCATCCTGAAAATAGAAAGGAGTGGAAAAAGCTGGAAGAAACAAAGCTGAAAGGCTACTTTGGCCTCCTACTGCTGAGTGGTGTATACCATAGTGAACACGAGGCACTGGAGGAGTTCTAAGAGCAACGCACCAGGCGTCCTTGCTTCCATGCCACCATGAGTTTAAAACAATTCCATCAAATCACCAACTACCTGAGATTTGACAACAAACTGACATGTGGGGAAAGGGGAGCTATGGACAAGCTTGATGCCTTCAAAGATATTTGGACACAATTTGTGGAGCAGCTCAGGAAATGGTATATTTCAAGAATATACCTGATGGTTGCTGAGCAGCTCATTGTTTTCAGGGGCTGCTGTCCCTTGAGACAGTATATGCCCAGCAAGTCTGACAAATATGGCTTGAAAATGTGGTGGTGCTGTGATGCAGCAACATCATTCCCCATGTCTAGAGTCATCTACCTGGGCAAGCAACCAGAAGCTCCACACCAAGGTAATCTTGGTACCTTGGTAATCATTGGAAAACTTGTTCATGTCTGGTACAAGATGGGAAACAATATTGTGTGTGACAATTTCTTCACAAGTACTTACCTGGCAGAAAGACTGCTACAGCAGAATTTGACCTACGTGGGTACAATTTGGAAAAACAAAGCCAGTATCCCAAATGAAATGCAAGCAAATCAAAGAAGGGAAACTTTTTCATCCATTTTTCCTTTTGATGGGGAACTCACCCTATTTGAACTATGTTCCAAAGAAGTCCAAAGTTGTGCTGTTGCTGTCAAGAATGCACCAGGACCTGTCAGTGGGTGGAGAGCAAAGAAAGCCAGACATCATCCATGACTACAATAAAAACAAGGGTGTATGGATAACCTTGACCACTTAGTCCGTATGACCACCTGGAAATGGAAAATCAACAGGTTGTTACTTTAAATTGCCAATTGCTCAAATCAGGAGTGAGACCTTATGAAGGGGGATAAGGCAAAATGCCATGTTTATTTATTACATGAATTAGACATAGAGGTTCAGACACACCACTCATAGACACACACAAATCATGATGCACAAATGTTACACACAGACATACACAAACACAAGACAACCATTCCATTCAGACATTATAGTTACCAGCAGCAGTTGTTCAATAACAGCACTGGGTGGCCAGCCCAGATCTTATTGAGAGAAGATGCAGATAGCAGGTAGGGTGGTTATTATGAGAGAAAGATCCTGTATATAACAACTTGGAGTGGGGTGAAACAGATGTGTCTGTGCTTCATGAAACAGCAGTTGAGAGAGAGACTCACCCAACTTGGCATTTTTGAAGTCTTTTTTAATATGAATTGGCATCCTTTGTTTCAGCACTTTGGGGTCTTTCCATACCTAGCTTTTGTTTTTGCAGTTGTTCTTCATTCATCTTCAGCTTATCTCAGCCTGAGGTCATTTTGGCCATTAAAGTTGGTATTTCAGCCTTTGAGTGTTCTTGCTACCTGTCTGGCAGGATGTGTGCCTCTCTCCTCCTCATTATGTCCTGTTGTGTCTTAGACCTCAAAGGGATTCTTCAGCCATCCATTAATTAGTTTACTGATTGGTAACTTACATTTGGTGCCTTGTTGCTTACATAAACAGTGAAATCCTCTTCCCCCCTCTCTATGCCATTCTCTCAGCATTCGCACTTTCACATCCACTCATTCAAAAAGGGGATGCAGAGTCCATTCACTTATGTCAAGCAAAAGAGTACAAAAATGAAGTTTTCGAGTTACTTACAGGACAAAACTAACATGGTTACATTTCACTACCATTACACTCTATGTTAACATCAGCTGCATTAGTTCAGTTCATGCTACAAGGTGGCCAACAACAACTATTTTTCAATATGCTGGATGTGACTCCCTTGTCCAGCCTCATCATTTGGCTAGGCCTCATCATTTGGCATTTGGCTAGGCCACAAGCAAAGATCACATTTAAGAAGATGGCCCTTTTTTTTTTTCAGGAGCTCGAAGAACAGTTGATTGACGGACAAATAAAGAATGATGGATACACATAATCTGTCTCTGTCCATTGAGTCTGGTATGACTACCCTAAATTATGAATTCCCACAACACGCCCCAGTAGAACCTTCTGCAAGCATGAGTGGATGCTGTGCTTTTTGTCCAAGGACAAATGACCGCAAAACCAGAAAACGATGCAAAGATCATAAGCGATTTTCGTGTGTGCAACACAGTACATCACTGTTGCTTTGTAAAGAATGCAATATTTAGTTAAAACAGGAAATGTTTTTGTAAGTAATTGTTATTTTGAAAACAGTGTGAACTGCAGACAGCAAATTGTTCATTCACATTTTGAAACTCTAAAAAAAGTTTAAATTGTCTTCATAGTTCTAGTTAAATAATATTTTGGGTTCAAATAATCACAAATACTCTTTCAAACAATCTGTATGTTTAATAAATAGTTTGGTACATTTACACTGTTGTCACTGGTTCAATTTTGTTCATGCGGGTGGGATAACAAGTTACCCCATGAGATCAACAATTGTTATGGTTTCATGAGAACGGATGGAGGTTAACTAAAGGTCAAATTAATCTATACAGAAAAACTTTGCTTTATTTTATATCTATCATTTGCTATAAGGCATAGATTTGCTTTTTGCAGGCAATATTTATCTAACAAATAAGAAAATTGGATAGATTGTTTATGGGATTTGGTAGTTACTGGTATAGGTAGTTCAGTTATATAGGGTTGGGGAATCAAGTACTGATCCATACCAGTCCTCACTAATGAATTCCAGTTTCTAAGGCTCAGTGTTCTTTTTTTTTTGCTCAAACTTCCTTTGATATCAACACATTTTGGATTCAAGAGTGACTGAATGTCATTTGATCATGTACAGAAAAGAGAGAGAGAAAAATATATATCTGGAAATCCTTCTATTTATTCATTTCCTCTTTCAAAGTTCATTTCTGGCTGGATAAATACCTCTTCTATGACAGAAACTAGAAAAATACTTTGGTGCTAACCCTAACTGACTCTTCAAACATTCTAAGTTTGGCTATCACTGCCTTGGTATAGAATATTATTTCACAGCATGCCAGCTGAATGCTTTTTTTCAAACCATATCCTATCAGTGGTGGCTTTGGGAAGAGAAAGACCTAGTTGCCTTAGGTGGAAAAACATTCTCATAGCAATAGGATGAGAAATGCAATTTAGTAGTAAGCTCATAATGACCAGTACTTAGGCTGAGCTATAAGCATTTATTGCAGTCTCATATTGCATGCCCAGTATAATTTGTTGTTTTACAGGTAGGCAGGTATTTCACATTTCATTCTCATTTACCAATTAGTAGACTTAAATGGGTTGCTGCATGTGGTTCATTCAAGTTCTACAATCTTCATTGTGATGCATGTGTTTGCTGTTTGCAGAATATCAACAAGTTGTCTTGGGGTATACTGTATCACACAAACATTGGATTTTTTTTCTGTGCCCAAAAGCATTTTTATGATCATTGCTGCTCTAATTTTATTTACTTCCCCTTATGCATTATGAGTAAATTGAAAGCCACCGTCTTAGAATTTTCCTAAGAAAGTGTTTTTAATATGTAGGATTTAAAGAACCACCCCCCCTCCACAAAACCAAACCAAAACAAAAAGACTGCCAGCACATTATTTTAGTAAAGTCCCTGGCAAAAGCAGCAAGTTAAAAATAAAACAGAGGAAAGTGAGCAGTGGATAGTGCTTACAGCTTATTATCTGTAGCTTCATAGTCAAGTTATTTAATCAAAGACCTGGAGCTGTAGCAGTGTACGGTAATGAATTCTAGTGTCTCCCAGTCACATGATCACATAGGTTGATCCAGATGTCTCATTAAATGAAAAATGTTGCCCTTTAGTTAAAGTCATTCCATTTAAACCTATGACCAGATTGGACTCTCCCTGTAGAATCATAATGAAGATAATTTTCCCTTTTGCTTTCTAAATTCCTTTCTATCACAACCATATTGTGGAAGGGAAAAAAAGGACTTGCCCTTTTTCTGAACATTTAATTTTGGTATTTTTGAGACAGGCAAACAAGAACTTATCTGTATTCTTGTTTAATTAAAACCTGCATTTCTTTCTGCCAGGCTCTGGCTTGCAACTTACAAATTAATTATGGACAATAAAAAAATAGGAAAATGTTCCATTTACAAAGTAAGTTCCCTATTAGGACTTGTTGGCAGTGTTAATAATTTATCAAATATTCTACCTTTGTATTATTTTTGCTAACTCACACAAGAAAACATCTACTGATGTTGTTTAACTTTTTCCTGGTTTCATAAATATTTGTATATAATTGCATTTTCCTTGTAAACAGGATTTTTCCTGCCCAAAGGGAGGAAAAACAATTTGTGTGTTAATTTTATCTCACTGGTTTTGTTCAGCTTCAGTAGCTCTGTATATAAAAGAAGAGATTAGATAAAAAGGAATGCAAGCAACCTGTGTTTGTTAATATAAAGAATTTTAATTAGGGAATGCTGCTAATTTTGTAACAATTCAGGTACATTGCTATCTACTCACATTCAGGGGGAAAAGAAGCAGCTCAGTGTTTCTCTTCCCCATATCCCACAGCTTTGATATTTATTTTGATTAGATTCTGCTGCCCCCTACAGAATAACTAAAAGTATTCAGGATTTTACAAACCAGAGGACTGCTGCCCATTCCTTTACTGACATTATCTAGGTAAATAAATGTACATCTTCTGAACTTCTCTGGAGAACTGGAGCTGTGTTACCACAATTGTTTGATGCATTTTGCATAAGTCTATGACTCATAAAAGCTTGCTGCTTTTAGCGACTTATTGCTAAAAAAAATGGAAGTAGTCACAATTGATTTAATGAACACCTGAAATAAAAAAAAAAACCTACTCTACATCCTGCAAAAGATCAGAAAGGAAGTTCAGTACAATTCTAGTGTCAGGAAGTAAACTAATTTGATACCTTATCAGCTGCTACCTATACAGTATTATTTCTAGACCTACTGTCTGTGGAAAACAGCAGTAGATAAATGGAGCACTGCAGTCATAAGTCTAATAGAAAACAGATTGGAAATAGGACTGAGGGGAATAGACATGACTCTTTTAATGTAAATTGTATACTTTCAATTACAGATCAGAAATACATGTGACTTCTCTGAATGCAGAAAAAGTCATATTTCTATTAATTGGTGATCCTCAAAAATATAGAACCAGATCAGAATGCCAAGGTCTGCACTCATGGGAGCATCTGGGCATGTGAATATGCCCTGGTTGTCTTTATTTTTCATCTGTAGAATCATGGACACTCTTCATCTTTTAAGAAACCATGAATTATTCATAGCAGTCTTTCCCAGTAACCCTTAAGGAAATCTTTAGGAAGATTTAAATATGAATTAGCCCCCTCATGCGACTAATGTGGGCAACTGAGAAACAACATTGACATTGAGATGGAGCTGTAACAGATCAAGTTGAGCATCCTCAGATGGAAGCTTGCCAGCCTGCTGTGAGAGGATCCAAATGCTGTGTGTATCTCTAACTTGTTTTGTATGAGTAAAGTTTAGGCTTTATCTTTGGCTTTAGGCTTCCTGGGGTATACAACATAAACAGAATTTCTAAAAATGGGATCCTTTCTGATTCAAATGCCTTGCCTCTGAAACCAATAGTGTTTGCCCTAAACCTCTGCTATGATAACTCCTGAATGATTTCCAGAATGCTACTGAATGTGTTTTTGGTCATTTTATTTCTCCTGAAGTACGTGCTAGCATTAAGACTGATAGGTTCTGTATGGGGCTTCTGAACACTGGACACTGTGGCTGCTTACAGATGTGGGAAACCCCCCCCTCAAACCATGCTTTAAACTCAGTGCACTCCCGTGCTGAGCCCAGCGCATACCCAGAAGAGGCATTACATCACTTGGACCCGGCTCACCCAACATCTGTATAGATGGGGTGCTATAGTGGAGATTTCTTGGCACTTTTATCTAAAGCTGATTGAATTTCGATAAAAGTACTTCTAGTAAAGCACCTTTTTTTCCTTTTTCCACATGTACAAGCAGCCCAAGAACCAAGGACTGATCTCTGATATTGTTTTATGGCACATTATAATTTATCCAACGTCTGAATTCTCTCCACACAGGAAAGGTGAGAATTACCCTTCTCCCTTTTGATAGGCCTTGATCTCCCAGTAATCAGTTTCTTTTCTTCTGCTAATTGTATGTCTGCTAGCCCCAAGAATTTATCCCAGCCCCTCCCTCTGCTGTGTTTCACTATTCTGTGCCTGGCTTCCTGTGATCAGACCTGAGGAAGAGAGTCTTGCATTTGAAAGCTTGTCTAACTTTGTCTCAGTTACAAAGTCAGTCCAAAATAAGATATCACCACAAAATTCTTGTCTCTCATGTAATTTCTGGATCGTCATGGCTACAACATCACACTTACACTACTTATAAGATAAAGCATGGAGGATACAGATCTAGAGAAAAGAATAAACCTTACCTCCATATCTCTGCTTTCCATTTCTTTGCCTCAGTTTCCTCACTATGATGGAGAATTTGGGGGGTTTATGTGTGGGCCCTCCAGATGTTTTATGAAGCTCCGGACTTCTTATACAATCATGGAGCCTTTTTCCCACTGTTGCAGGTCAGCTTTTATTGTCCGTAGCTGGTCTCAGAAATAAGGTCTCACTGGTCTAACTGCCAAAACATATTATGGCAGGTATGTCTTTCTCCTAACCAAAACTTTCTGTGTGTCTGTGAGTTTGTTAGTATGTTGCTCTATCAATACTTTTGTTATCTTTATCTCTGTTAATTTTATGTTCTTCAACCCCCACTGCTGCAGAAAAATCTGTGGGCAGGAGTGTATGGATCGCAGCTCCACTGCAGGCCCGCACTATCAGCTCCCTGCAATTCTGCCATCTCCATGAAGGCTAACTGGGAGCTACACAGGCAGAGCATGTGGCTGGGCAGATGGGGAGCTGCATCCAGGCCCAGGGCCGGGATCTTGGGGTGGTGACAGTGTAGGACTGGGATCCAGGGCAGAGCCATGATCTGCTCCCTGCACACCCCTGCTCATGGAACCGGTGCCCATCACAGGGGTGTGTGGGCATCTGGATCATGGCTGTGCCCCATTCCCCAGCCCTGCACTGTCATTGCCCCACAACCCTGCCCCATAATCCTGTCATCACCCATCCATCCCACTGCTGAACACTATTCCCCTTCCACCTATGGCCCCATCCCCCATAGGGAGTTTTGATTAGCTGTTGTTTGGGGGGGGGGGGAGGGGGATGAGGGTAAGGCCAGTAATGGGGTGGGGGGGGTACTGACCTGGCCCAGAACAAAATCCTTATGTATCCCAATGGCCCAAATAATCATCCATCCCTTCACTAACCCTACCCTAGGTCTGCCCAAGGACACAGATTGTAGTCTCTCTCAGGGTGGTCCTGGCCTCAGGGAATGTATATTTAAAAGGAGAATAAAGTGACCGGGAATTCTTGGAGTCTATGGACAGTATTCTTGCTTCTACTTTTATGGGATGGCAAAATCCTGTTCTGGAAGCTTTTTTCTTAAATGTCCAATTCAGTAAATGGATAACAGCAAATAATGATAATCATTTCTATACTGGTACACTACAAAGAGGTCTATATCACTATTCCTACTTTGCAGATGAGAAAATGAAAGGAGAGGCAAAATGACTTAGCCTAAGTCATAAAAAGTGGGTAAAAAGACTAAGGGAAAGAAGCTACAGAAACATTAACACAATGCTGGGTTCTGAACCAGCTGTTATGATTCAGGAAAGAGACTTGGGTGCACACAGAAGTGCAGCTTCCCACTGTAACTCAGAACATTTTCTGCAGTGTTCTGAGTTACAACGTTACCGCCAACCAAGCAGAAGTTCACTGTTGGTTCCAAGGGCAAGGGAAATCTAGTTGTGGGCTGGGAGCCTGCAGCCAGGTTGCCATAGCAATGGCCAGAGCTCTTTGCATTGCTCAATGTATGCAGAATGGGAGAGGGGAAAGGCAGTGGGGCTCATTTTGGGGGATTCCTACCCAGTGCTGAAGGGTGGGGTGGGAGAATTGGAGTCCCCCGCCCCACCTTACCTCAGGGAGGCTCCAATACACCCACCCCACATTCCAGGGAGGCTGAAAAAAACAATACTGAACTCCCTCTGCTCCCTTTCTCCCTCCCATTCTGAAAACAGCAACATGCTGGGACATCCACAGACACAAATTACAAAAGACACCACATTTTGAAATGTCTTCATCTGACCCTCATGCAATACAGATCCCTGGTCTGCCCACATCTTGAATACTGTATACAGTTCTGGTTCTTACATTTCAAAAAGGATGTAGTAGGATTAGAAGGTACAGAGAAGGGCAACCAAAAGGATCAGGGGCATGGAGTAGTTGCCATACCTGGAGAGACTAAAAAGGCCAGGGCTCTTCAGTCTGAAAAGCAGATGGTTGAGAAGGGATATGATAAAATCATCAAGGATCTGGACCAAGTAAACACGGTCCTGTCACTCACCAAGTCCAAGAATTCTAGACTTAGGGAACACCCACTGAAATTAGTAGGTGACTGGTTTAAAACTAACAAGAGAAAGTCCATTTTTATGAAATACATAGTTAACTTCTGGAATTCGTTGCCACAGAAGGTGATGGGAGCAGGTAGCATAAGCAGGTTCTAAAAGGGACTGGATAAATTCATGGGTATTAAACAGAATGGCTAGAGGTATTTCCTTTGGAGACAGAAGACGGATGGACCAGTATGGCACTTCTTGTGATCTTATGTTCTTCAGTTCTGTGGGTCTCAAATTTTCTGAAAAGTTACAGTTCACTGATTTAGATTTTCTATAATAATTATTCCAGAGGATGAGAAATACTGATTCATTTATTTGAGTTTCACATTTTCACATGCACTCTATAAATGGTCTATCCTCTTGCACTGGACACACACAGGTATTAGGGCTGTGCGAAATTTTGGTGGGTGTTTCGTTTCGAAGCTGTTTTGACTCATTTTGAGCTCAAAACAGAGAAATCAAAATGAAACAAAAGGCTTCAAAACAGCTTCAAAAATTAAATTTGAACATTTCAAAATGTTTCAAGTTTTGAAGCAGGGCTTGCTTGCAGTTAAACAGAAACTAAAAAAAGAGAGGGGGAAGAACTGTTCTGATATTGACATCTAGCTCCCAGTTCAATTCCCCAGCTCTCTGATTATTTCCACAGCTCTTCCCAGGGGGTGTGAGCCCCTGATCTGTGCACTGCAGATTTCAGCAGGCTGATGCTGCAGGCTGGGGCGAGTGGCAGCCACTCAACATCACTGGCCCCAGGATGCAGCGGCAGCCTCCTGAAACACAGTGCACAGATCCAGGGGCCCATGCCATCTGGGAAGAGGTGGGGTGGGGGGGTGTGGTTAGAAAGCTGGGGAATTGAACCAGGGGTGGGGGAATGTTCAAGTTCCTGAACATTCCCTTAGTTCCTAATTCAATTCCCCAGCTCTCCAATCTTTCCCTCTATAATTGCTTCCCACAGCTCTTCCCAGGGGGCCCTGGATGATGTGGGATGGCAGCAGGTAGGGGATGGCGGCAGCTCTGGGCTATTTCCCCAGTCAGCAACAGCAGCCTGCTGAAACCATGTGTAGATCTGGGGGCCATGCCCCCTGGGAAGAGCTGGGGGAATGATCAGAGAGCTGGGGATTGAACCAAGAGCTCCAGCTGACACGTGGAGCCACCCAAGCTCTGGAACTGTGCACCTCACCCTGCCGAGCTGCACCACACCTGCTCGATGGTGCAGCTGCTGTGTGGGTGCTAGGTGGTGGGGGGAAATCCCCACTGCCCTGAGATGCATGGGGGGGCTCAGCCATGGGCCCTCAGAGACCCCAATCACCACTGCCAGAGCCGGTGAATGCAGGGTTTTATTTTGTTTTTTTTTAAAGCTCTGCACTCACTGGCTGCGGAGCATGTGGATAACAGCAGAATGTTGCTGCCGGATGAGGCCAGCGCCAGCACCTGAGTCTTCCTGGTGCAGCCTGTGCCAAGTGCCAGGAAGATCTTATCTGTTCTTTTCTCAATGTCTGGGATGTGCATCTTAAGGATCTGAAGCAAGGATTCCAATAGTTACAATACAATCCCCAAACTGTAGCCACTCAAATCAACAAAGCCAGACTCAGAATTCATGCTGACCTGTTATAATGTCAACCCTGAGACAAAAACACCAGAGTGCCTTTGGTTGCCAACTACAGTCCCCAGTTTAGACACATCATTAATGATCTTCAACTCCTACTGGAAAAGGATGACTGTTTCAAGATACCAAGGGGGACAAACTGTCCTGGCTTAAAGGCAGCCCCTCCAAACTTAAATAGTGTCTCTCAAGCAAAAGACTGCCTTTAACTCATACTCTGCGAGGCACCAGGCCTTGCAAAGGGATGTTGTAACCCCAAATCAGTACAGACCACATCATCAATCCCTGGACTGAATAACACTGATTATAATGTTTCAGGTTCATTTACCTGTGCCTCTACCAATATTATATATGTCATCACCTGCCTACAGTGCCCATCTGCTGTCTACATAGGACAGATGGGGCAATCTCTGCCTGAAATAATGAATAAACACCAATCTGACATAAACTCCAGAAAGGCACAAAGGTGTGTGGCAGAACACTTTAACCTCCCTGGGCACTTCATTGCTTACTCAAGGTAGGTGATTTTAGGCATAACATCTTTAAACTGACTTGCACAGGAAATTGCACAACAACAAATCATTCATAGACTGGACTGTCTTAAGTATGGTTTAAACAAGGACTATGGATTCTTATCCAATTACCTGGATTAGCTTTTGTGACTCCTTTGTTTCTGGTGGGTTCTCTAATTGTTTGCTGGGAGAGCCCAGCACTTTCCCACTCCCTCCTTCCCATTTTTCCCTATCCTACCTTTTACCTTTGTATGCAAAAAACTCTCTCCATTTTATATACTGGTCTGTATGTTCTTTCACTGAATCTGATGAAGTGAGGTCCAGCTCATGAATGCTTGCACTATATATATCTTTAAATTATATCTCTAATTGAATTAGTCTATAAGATGCAAATCTACCCTTCCTTCCACCAGTAAAGACTGATCTTGCTTCTTGGCAGCAGCAAAGACCATGGTAAAACCCACAAGAACTTGATGGCCTCCCAATGTCATTAAGGCAGTCTTCTCCTGAACATCACAGTGTAAATATGGTCACACTACCTGAAACCAAACTATATTGTCATTGTTGGCCTCATACATCTGTCATCTTAATTTTGATGGAATAAATGGGCCCAAAGGGAAAAAAAAATGTTAACATGACCCTGTCAGTGTATAATATTATTAAATTGTTAAACAAGATCTGGTCTGCTTTTTTCCATTAAATCACCATTAAAAATCTTTAATTTTTTTTTTCAGTGATACAGAATAAGGAAGGAGAAAAGCAGTTTTATATATGAAATGCAAAGCATTCAGTAAGACTTTCATTTTAACAGAAACCCTTATTCCCTTTGCCTTTATCTGGTGAAATTATATAAGAAAAAAAAATCATAATGCAACAGTCTTTTATATGGTTTTAGAGATAATAATAACTGTCATTTTTAGAGTAAAAATATAAAACTATTTGAGTTGGACTAGATGTGTTTTTGGTACTGTCATCATTGGAGTCCTATACTGTTTCCTGAAAGAAAAACAAGACAGACAAACACAGAAGAGGAGAGGGACAACACAAAGAAAGAAAATGTAGCTTCTGTCTTTGGAACTCTTACGTGCAGTCTCACTGCTTTAGAAAAAAAAAAACAGGCTTAGCACTTAAAGTCTTATCAGCTACTCTGAGACTGCACAAATTTGTTATTTAAAGCATTGCTTTTAGCTGTCTTTCTGGTCAGGGGCTCACAACAGTATAGCAAAAGATGCAGTCTAAGTCTCTTTGATGCAGTATAGGCTCTAGGAGGGAGAATAAAAAGTGGGGAAAAAAAAATAACATAAGAAGGGGATGGCAGAAGGTAGGGTTAAAATATTTCCAGTTATAAAAAAAAATGATACCTGTTGCATGTGCGGGGGGGGGGGGCAGTAAAGAGGGGGGGTATATAATTGTGAGGGGCAGTGATATGGTGGTGCCCTGGCTGTTGCCCCTCACTCCCAAGCCACAGACCCCCAGCCCTGCTGTAGCCCTAGCTCGTGATTTGGGGACACCTACCCTTGCCAGCTCCCCTCACTCCCAACCCACAGTACCCTGCCCCCCTGGGCCATGCTGGTTCCCCTTACTCTCAGCCTGCAGCCCCCTATCCCTGCAGGTGTTCCTCACTCCTGACCCACAGCCCTTTGCCCCACACTCTGGACCCACAGTTCCCAGCCCCTCACTTCCTAGCCACAGCCCCCTGCTCCTTCTGTCTCCTCGTTGCCCACCCCTGCAAACTTTTTCACACAGTAGGTTGTTGCTTCCAAACCAGCCCACTCCACAAGTTGCAGTCCCACACCCCATATTGACCAGATGCTGCTGCAAGAGGAATAGATAGAAAAAGGCAAGTACTGGGATCATGGGAGTGCCTTCTGTACTGAGGCAGAGAAACTTAACTGAACCTGGTAGGTGCTAGGACCCTGGAAGCATCTTCTCTGCCCCAGGCAACCAGGCATTTCCTGGCTGCAGCCCAGGTGCCTGGATGGCTTCTCCCAGTGCTGGCAGGCACCTGCTCCCCTTGTACAGCTGATCTTAGCAAAATCCCAGATGTTTCATTAAATTTAAAAAACCCTGGATGGAGATTGGAGGATCAAAAAAGAGGACATGTCTGGGAAAACCTGGGTGTATGGTAACCTTAACAGAAAGAACAAGTTTAACATTCCAGGTATTGTTTAGGACTGAGACGAAGATGGTGATCTCAGCTGCATCTTATTTACACCATGGACCCTCTGTCTCTATGACTAGGTGAGCAAAGGTTTGTTGGATGAGCCCCTTGTAGAGATCCAGAAGCAATTTCTTCTGGTGGTATGACCACACTGTCACCCAGAAGTGGGCTGTCCAACTTGTAAGCCCCTGGGGGGGTCACATGCCCCAAGGGCCACACTAGTGAGGGACATAAACTACATGGGCTGTACCAGGTGCATGACACAGATAGCCCCCTTCCCCTACTGCTTCACCACACACCTGCAAGAGCACTCCCTCTACTTCTGTGACCCAGGGGCATGTCAGCATAATTACCCACCCACTTCAATGTGTGTCTACATGGGCTATGCATGGTTTGGTTTCCCCTCCGTCTCACACAGCTCTGATCTTGCAACCCCCCTCCCTTCTCTTGAGGAACAGTCCCAGACTCACCCTCAACTCTCCATGCTGCCACACCCCCCCCCAACCTTGAGTTAAGGCAGGATCCAGGAAATGATAGTGGGAAAGTCTGGGGACTTTGGAGCTATTGCAGACATAGAAGGGGGTAGCAGTGGCCAGATGACAGCTCAGGGACTTCACATTAATCCTGGTAGGTCACCCATTAGACAGCCTTGTCCCAGAACAACACAAGCTAAGCCTGTGAAAGAAGATCTTGTTATCAGAATAATTATATTCACACTAGGAATTTTGACAGGGTAGCTATGGAAGGCATAGTTATAGAAAACATTTTCACATGCATCCCTACCCCCTACCCCACATCCCATCTATCAGAAAAAGACTGTCAAACTTTTGTAGCATCAGTATGTACAGCAGTGGTTTTCAGCTTTGTTACACTCAATACACCCCTTGGAAGATGTCCTCTTAACTTTCACTCATTTTTTACTACATTTTTACTGCAAAATATTCAGAAAGACAACAACAGGGTGTCAGGCTAGATGATTTGTTCAGGTCCCTCCAGACCCTAGCTACTATGAAACTATGAAACAAAGCAGAATGTTTTTGACACTATGGATCATATATTAAATATCTGGTTTTAACTTGTGAATCATGTGTAGGTGTTGGCACCCTTCTCAACAACACAGTGGCTGAAAGGGATCCTGGAGTCACTGTTGACTCCAAGATGGACATGAGCCTCCAATGCGAGGAAGCAGTCAGTAAGGCTAGCCGCACCTTGTCATGCATCTACAGGCATCACGAGCAGGCCCAGGGAGATGATCCTTCCCCTCTATGTGGCACTGGTCAGTCCATAGTTGGAGTACTGAATCCAGTTCTGGGTGCCCCACTTCAAGACGGATGTGGCTAGCATCAAGAGGGTCCATAGGAAGTCCACAAATCAGGGGGCAGCAGGCCAGGCCCTATGAAGGTAGACTAAAGGGCCTGAAACTATTCAGCCTCCACAAAAAAAAGACTGAGAGGGGATCTGGTGGCCATATATAAACTCACAAGGGGAGACCAGCAGAAAATAGGTGAGGCTCTGTTCCCCCCAGGCAGCATCTGGGATAATAAGGAATAATGGCCACAATTTGATTGACAGTATGTTCAGGCTTGATATCAGGAGGCATTATTTTATGGTTAGGGCTGCCAGGATCTGGAATGGGCTCCCAAGGGACGTGGTGCTTTCCCCTACCTTGGGGGTCTTCAAAAGGAGGTTGGATAGATATCTGGCTATCTGGGGTATTATGATCCAAGCACTTGTTCCTGCCCAGGGGGGGTCAGGCTTGATGATCTGTTCAGGTCCCTTCTGACCCTAGAAATTATGAAACTAGAAATTATGAAACTATGAAACATCCAACTGTGCTAATATTGCACATCACCTTTAAAAAGATCTCAGGGCACCCCAAGATTGCCCCAGAACCCTGGTTGAAAATTGCTTGTGTACCCTCATCTTTCAGGACAACAAAGGCCATGTTGTCAAAGGAATATCAGGAGTTATAGGTGCTGTAGCCAGGATGGTTAAAACATGCTTCTTTCAGCCCATCAATGTATCTGCCTTGAGTGTCAATTTATGGATTCCAAAGATAGATATAGGGAGGAAAGGTTGTGAGGAAAGTTTGTTAGATCTGGATTTATTTAGTCTGTAATTGTCAGGGTTTACTTTATTATTTATTTTGATTATTTTATTTGGAAAAGAAAAGACATAGAAGCATTTAATAACAGTCTTCAAATACAAACACATTTATTATAAAGAGGGTGGTTATTAGCTGTTCCCTTTGTCCACATGGGATTGGAATAATGGGTTTAAATTGCAACAAAGAAGATTTAGGTTATGTATTACCAAGGATTTGCTATCTATAAGGAATCACTGGAACAGATTACTTCAAAATATTATGGAATATCCGTTACTGGAAATTTTAAAGCACCGATTAGACAAGCATTTTTGTGAGATAGTTTAGAGATAGACAATCCTGGTTTGAGTTGGACTAGAAGACCTCCTGAGATTCCTTCAGCCATATTTTTTTTTATAATTCTACAATTAGGGCAATGGCCACCATCCAATTTTGTTATATTGGTGTCCCATCCCATGCTATGCATATTTTCCAGGCAGGATCTTAAAACAATTGTTGATTGCAGTGGCAGACTTTTTGGATTTATTTATTTATTCAGAATTTTATTTTTTCCTCTTATAAAAAATTGTATGTAACTACTTGAGTTGCATTGTGTTACTTGATTGTACTTCTGCACAAGACTCAGTTCATGTTAATGGTTCCCATCTCTAGTGGAATTTTTAATAAGGTCTATTTCCTTCAAAAACTTCTGCATATTCTTAACTTTGTTCATTATGTGTCCCACTGAAGGCAATGGGAAAAAAGGTGTGTCCGAAACTAAGTAGGTATAGAATAGATCAGAAGAATTTAATTTTTTCATGGTAGTGCCCTTGTCTACTTTTGTGTTTGCATGGTTAGTGAGCCTCAGTTCCCACTGAAGACTTTGGGCACTATTATATATATAAATAACAAACATTATTTATCAAATGTGTAAATGCTTTATGAAGAGAGAACAAAAAGGCACAAGTGTGGCATCAATTGTTTGCATAGCATCCTGTTGATGTTGCCTAAATTTAAAAAAAATAATCTGCCCTGGTCATTGAGGTATATTTAAAGTCATATACATTTACCTTGACAGCCTACACATTAAGCATACAGCATAAAGAACACCAGGTAAATTTCAAGCATTTTTTTTTTTCCAAAGATACATGCCAGAGTAGATTCCTTTCAAATACACATAGTTTTTCACTTGTATGATTAAAGGACAAAGGCAATTTTGGAAGAAGAGAAAGGCAAGGGTTGAGAGAACGAGTTTTGGAAACACCAGTGTCTGATTTGTAGAAACTTGCATTTATTTTTGGAGGAAAAAAAAGAGATATTAAAGGTAAATATAACAGCACAGGGATGTGTCTTCTCTGTTTTATTTCATTCCTCAATTTACTTTGTTTCACCTAAGAATTGCCCTTTCATTTAAATCACACTTTTATTTTCTGTGCACATCAGGAGCATGCATGTTCACTACATCAGAAAAACAATAATTTAACATACATCACAGGCTATTCAAACTAAAAGCTTTAGAAATAAATCATAAACCTGGCACTTCACTGCATTTTTACCTGATAGGTTGGGTAAAGGTTTTGAATAAAGGAGAAACATCTTTGGGTGAAATCTAAGACTTCAAATAGAATAAAAGGGAGATGCTCTTGATTAAAATATTCATGGTAGTAATGATTTTTGAGAACATCTAAGAAAAATAAAAGAAAAACAGTGCCTTAGAAGCATGGAGAAACCATTTTAATTATGATTTCTAGATAATGGAATTTCAGAATCTCTAAAAGCTAAGAAGGTAGAGATTAGAGAAGCATAATAGTAATTCAAGTACAGTTAGGGAAAAAAACAACGCAATTGTTGCGAAATGCCAGAGGCAATAAAGGACTTTGAGTATATTCATATTGCTTTCCATGGTTCTCCCAAAAGGGTCACCAAGGAGCACATCTCATTCACCTGTTCTGCACACACCCAACCCAGAAGTGAAGCGGTGAAGCCATTTTGTGGGCACCCTTATAATCCCCTTCAAGATATCTGTGTCCACCTCAATAGTAGTTTAGAACACTTTCAGAATTGCTTCACAAACTCACTTCCTGATTTTAGGAGGGGTAGTTCTTGGGTGGGTGGTGATGGATAGAGAATGATATTTAGAAATTTGTTTTTAGAAATTGGCTTCCATCGCAACAATGGTCTAGGGGAACAGAAAGGGTTAATTATTTTATGAAGTCTGTTGGTGGCAAAAAAAAAAAAAAAATGTTTTCATCACTGTGTCCAAAGCTAGCATACAAATAAGCACATATATCCTGGGAAACTGAAAACATGCAGCCGTAAAACAAGCACTTTGTTCCCTTAGAACCCATGACAAAATAAGGATGTGCAGAATTAGCATCAGGACACAATCACCATCTGTAACTTGGTGAGAAGTCCCTGTTTTTAGTGGAATGACCAAATTAGGAGACTGGGAATGACCAAATTAAGGTACCAGCAAATGACCAAATTAGGATTTGTACACATTCTTTGTTTAAAGAAACAAGGGATTAGGCTGACAGGACATAATGTGGACTGCATGACAACTACAGGGAAACCAATCAACAGTACCCAGAAATGAAGAGTCATCTGGAGAAAGAGAATACAAAAAGTGGAATCCTAAGTCCATCATGGGTAGAGGGTATACCACTAGCCCATCTTGCCTGCTCCATTGACCCCCAACCTCCAAGGCTGCCGCCGTCCTGATTCAAGCAAGAACCACAAAGTGGCACTCATGTACTGGCCAGATCAATCATTTACTTGTGAAACCCTAGGTCTGGTAGATAAGTAGGACTGCATAGTCATTTTGCTTATTTTGTTTGCATTCATCTTATCATCTATTACTGTGTATTAGGCCTGTGCAAGTTGGCAGCGCTCTGATCTGGCTTCAGATCCAGCCACTTTGGATGGCAGTGATCCAATCCAGAGCTTTGGATCAGTTTGCCACTTCAGAGATCCGGCTATAGGCTATAATGGGAGATCAATGAAATATCTATAACTTTGTCATTTTATCTCTGATTTAGGTGCAACTTACAGGAGTGGTAGCCTCTGCTGACAGCATGAAACCTGTCAAGTTTCAAGAAGATGGGTGCTGGGGTTTGGGGGGATCTGCACCCCAAATTCTTGAAAGCCAAACTCCTGTCACATCTATGTGTTACACCACAGGGGCTACAAAGTGCAGGAATGGAAAATCCTGATGAGGCCACAAAGCATGGCATGTTTCAAGAAGATCATTACAGGGTTTTGGGGGGAACTGCACCTCAAGCTGCTGACAGGCAAAACTCATGATGATCCTGTGTGTGTTAAGGCACAGTGGGCTGAACACTGCAGGGGTAGTGGCCCCTTCTCAGGCTAAAAATTCTGCCAATATTAAAGAAGATTGATGAAGGGGTTTGGGGAGAACTGCACCCCCAAGCTGCTGACAAACAAAACTTGTGATGTGGGTGGGTGCTTGGGCGACTGTGTCTGTCTTGAGGCACAGGGGGGTGAAATCTAGTGCACGTCTGGGTGTTGGGCCCTGCCAGGCCATGAAGCTGGCCAGCTGTGGGTGTCTTGCTGGGGGAGTCTGTCACTCGGGGCCCAGCACCCCAAGCTCCTGACAGGCAAAACTTGTGATGTGGGTAGGTGAAACTGTGTGTGTGTTAAGGTGCACTCTCCCTGGTGCTGGGGCTTCTGCACAACATGGCAGTATGTCCCAGTGAGGCCTCCTCCTCCCCTACAGCCTTACGTCCAGTCTTCCACTTTACATGACAACAGGTAAAGTAACTTAGCTGGCTCAACACCGGTAGCATCAGCAGCATCATCAAAGGTACCCAAATGGAACTGTCACAGAAGCTTTATTTTAAAAAAAAGGAATTGACAGCAAGAAGTAAAGATGTTGTGTTGTGTTGTGTTGTGTTGTGTTGTGTTGTGTTGTGTTAGACATATGATATTATTCATGGTGTGTGATGGCTTATCTTGTGTTTTTATATCTATGTGTGTATTATGAAAAAAAAAAAAAAGGAGTACTTAAAAAAAATGTATCTTCGGAAACTTTAGGGTTGAAAACCCCTTTGTCAGGCTGAGGAAGTACCTGCAGTTGGTCCTGGATGGAAGGAGTAGTAAAGAATCCAGAGTCTGGCTTGGCCCTCAATGCAGGCAAGAAAGCCAGTCAGTGAAAATGGAAATGGAGGCATCAGGAGAGGAGGGACAGGTTGGGGTGGGGGGTAGGGGAGCAAGGGGAATGTAGCAGCTCAGGTAAAAGTGCAGAGGTGCCTGGGGTGTCAGATGTCTGGCCAGTCACAGTGTGCCAGAATTCCACTGTGTATATTGAGTCCATGATTTCTGCACCTACTATCTAGGATGCTGATGAAGTGCAGTTCATAGGCCCAGCTCTAAAAAGTGCTTTTTACATTCAAACAAGCACTTAACCTCAACACCAGAACTGAAGCCAACTTCCTACAGCTCAAACCACAAAACCTGCCAACTATCTCCAGTACCCCCCATAAATTGTGCACCAGAATTTATCAAAGACAACAAAACCTAACTACCTGTGGAGGCACATTCCTCATGAAAAAAAACACCCTGCCTCCAGTCTCTCTGGCCTGATCTTGAGAGGGAACAAATTACAATGCAAGCCACTTATCAGAGCTGGGCCTATAAACTGCACTTCATTAACACCTAGGTAGTAGGTACAGAAACTCATGGACTCAATAAACACAGTGGAATTCTGGCACACTGTGACCTGCCAGACATCTGACACCCTAGGCACCTCTGCACTTTTACCTGTGCTGCTACATCCCCCTTTCTCCCTTACCCCTCCACCCCAATATGTCCCTCCTCCCTTGACGCTTCCATGTCCATTTTCACTGACTGGCTTTCTTGCCTGTGATGCAGACCAGGATAGCCTCTGACTTCTTTACTATTACTTCCATCCAGGACCAACTGCAGGTACTTGCTCAGCCTGACAAAGGGGTTTTGAACCCTAAAGCTGGCATCCTGGGCAGCTAAGCTGAGCTCACCGGGAGCCTCACAACTGCACTGCAACCAGCAAGCATCAGGCCTGTCAAAGACATGACAGGTCTGGGCATTCCCCATCCAGGGCTTTGTGCATACATGAGTTAGCTGCAGGTTATGGCACCTCCTACCTTCCTTTCACCAGGGGATCATTGGTCCTGGCATTTACAGGGCTGCTGCACTGCAAACAGTCCCACCAGGCCTTCCCAACCCTGGCAGGGTGCTGTTCTAGTGGTCATGCCCAGGACCTGGGGCCTCCTCCTTCCCCATAGCCCCAGTCCCATACCTCCAAGTTCATCCAGGCAGGGGAATAAGCTCAGCAGGGACTTGTTCTTCCCCTGCTGGCTGGTGATGCAGTTAGTGCCCCCTCTAGCTGAGAGCGGGGCATTACTCAGCTTTCAAAAAACTCAAAAAAGGAAATTGGTGCAGATGGAGTGAGGAGGGTAGCACTCAGTCCATCTGCAGGTGGAGCTTGAGGAACCCCAGCAGTGGGAGATGCACCTTGAGGAACACCAGCTGCTCCACCAATGTAGGATCCAAGAAGGTGAGGTGGGGTGTAACAACATCCCCAGCAATGCTGAACACCCTCTCACTTGGAACACTGGTCAGTGGACAGGACAGGTGTTGCTGGGCAACTGGCCAGATCGTGCCACATCTGGCTGTGGCTTGCCCAGTAGGCCAAGGGGTCACAGCCCAGTGGCTTCATATCCTCAGTGAGATAGGTAGCTACTGAAGTCTCTGCGCTACCTGCCCAAGGCTGGGGTCTAGTGCATTTGGACCCCAGCATTGAATCCATGCCTTTGACCCACATTGGCAGTGGCTGGCATGGAGAAGACTGGCTGGTGCTGGCTGGTGCTGGTGCTGGAACCAGTGGTAGTACTGGGAGTGCTGGCATGGGAAAGTGGGTCCCCCTCTTCCACATCCTCTCACCTCTGTGCTTTGGCCTCCCTGACTTTGTTGACCAGCACCTGTGTTCAGTGATCAAGTGTTTTGGGGCTGCCAGTGCAGATGCTCCCCTTCACCCTTGGGTCACACATGCCCACCATCATGTGGACCATACTAGATCACAAGGGATCCAGCCACCTCATGATGCCCTCCTTCAGCCACCTCACCAGTGTCTGCATGTCTGGTGCAGTGGCTTGCCCCAGCCAGGAACATTGATCCCCTGGAACTTCTCCATTTGGTTCTCTAGTTCCCTCACTAGGGGGATCAGCTGGCTGAGGAGGGCATCACCAGCACTAAAGGTCTCAGTGGCCTTGAGGAAGGGCTTGAGGACCACCAATATGTGGGAGATGGTACCCCACTCAGCTCTGTTCAGGGCGGTGCTGATCCCAATCTGCCCAAGCAAAGCCATCTCATGGATGGCCTTCTGTTGCTCCACCAAACTTTTGAGCATCAGGTATGTGAAATTCCACCCAGTCTCCATATCCTGTATGATTCTGTGCTGTGGGATGCTCAGCTGTTCCTGTTTCTCCCACAGCATCTTGCCCCCCTTGATGCTGCAGTGGAAGTAGCCTGCCACCTTCCTGCATTTTGAAATCAGCTGGTTTGTAGCAGTACTGGTGGTGGCGCCGTCACCAACAGCCCTGTCCCCCTCCAAGGCATCCCTCACTATTAGGTGCAGCCTGTGTGCCACACAGTAGATGCCAACAAAGTTGGCATCACGGGCAGCCTTTACCATATTGGCCCCATTGTCGGTGACCATGAACCCGCGGTTGAGCTCAGCCTGCCCAATGAGCCACCCATGCACCATGCGGTTCATGGCCCCATGATCTCCCTTGCTGTGTGGGTCTCATCCAGCACCTTGGCTTACAGTAGAGCCCACCAATGGCCTGACTGATCACACCAGTGCCCCATGAGGGAGAGGTGGGCGTGGTCACCACCCCAGCTGCTCCAGATGTCGGAGGTGAAGTGCAAGGCTACCTGAGGTCCTGTCTTGTGTAGCTCCTCCCTCAAGTACTCCATGCATGCCTCATACAGGGAGCACACCACTGCCCTGCTAAAGTTGGTGCATGTAGGCACCTTGTAAAATGGGGCCAGAAGTGCTATGAACCACCTGAACCCTGGCCACTCAACTAGGGAGAAGGACAGGCTATCCAGAGCAAGCATCTCCACAATGCTCTGGGTGATCTCGCTCACCTTGGGAATGCACCCCCCCTTTCAGTCCACCTTTTCCCCACTGGTCCAGGGTGGCCTCCCTCTGCTTGGGGGGAAGGGGGCTTTGGAGTGAGTGGGGGACTTCCCTTTTGGCACACTCACACTGGTGCCAGGCTGAGCAGGAAGAAAGGCAAGGGGGTGGTGTCTCCTCAGATGGAGCAGCATTGCCATGGTGGAGAAGTGTCTCACATCCTTGCCACGGCTTATGTGCCTTCGGCAGTGCTGGCAGATGGCAAACCTGGGATCATCTGCCACTTCGAAATGATCCCACACTACACTACTCCCCTGCTTCTGGGTTGAGGGTGAGGATCCTGTCTTTTCCCCCTTCTCAGCAGGCTGAGGCTCAACTTCAGGAGGAGATGCCTCAGCTGAGCCACTTGCCTCCACAACCTCAGCCTCCTCCAAGGTGCTGCTTTCTGGAAGAGACCTGGGTCTAGGGGAAATTTGAGGGGTGTGGAGCACAAGCTCTGATTCCCCCTCAGTCCGCAGAATTGCTTGAGCCAGTGTACTCAGCATCCCTGGTTCCAGTTCCGGCTCCTCCTCTGGCAGTGGGAGACTCATGCTGAGAGATGAAATTGGGGTGAAGGAGATAGTGATTCCACTGCTGGTGCCTACTTCTGGACTGAGTGGAGGTGGTGCAGATTCAGGGATGTCAGGTGCAGACACTGCTTCCACCTCCTTGCTTCCATTGGCAGCACTACTGTCATGGCTGCTTGGGAAGAGAATGTATCTGTCCTGGGGGGGAAGGGCTTGCAGCTCTAGCTCTTCCTCCACCCCCTCTCCCTCCCCTGCCAGAAGACCTGGCACCTGCCTTTTCAGCATGCTTCATATTGATCTTCCCTGTGCTGCAAAAGGTCTCTGTGTGTGTGTGAATCCTTTTGTATTGTGCATTTTATTCCCTCTGTTGCATGTGTGCGCTGGCCTCTTCTTTGATTGTTTGCTTCAGTGTTAAGGTTTATGTAAAAATTGTGTGCTGTCTGTCTCTCTCTCTTCTTCTGCTACGAATATCTGATTTTTCTCTATATTGTCTGTATATCTGGGGGGGGGGGGTGTGTGTGTGCGTGCGTGCGTGCAAGCAATCTGTGCCTATCTGGACAGTAATAGATCACACTGGCAGGGAAAACACACTTTTTTTTTTCAAAGTTTCCAAAAAAAAAGAGCAAATATAAATTCAAATAAATACATTGAATAGTAATATTGAACAGTAATATTGAACAGAATAGCTAAGCTAAGCTAAGCTAAGCTAAAACATACCCACTCCTTTGAAACAAGAACAAGGAGCAGGCAAGTTCAACTAGTACTGAGCCAGCAAGCCACAATGCCTCAGTCTGAGTGTTCCTCTGTCACACAGTTGCTGACAGGGAACAAGCTGGGAAAAGGCACAGCATGTCTTCTAACAGAGGCTTTTATGCTGTTTCTAGTCCCACCCCACAGACGCTGTCATTGGAAAGGCAACCAGGGAGAAATCCTTCTCACTGGCCACCTACAGATGTCAGTCTTCCCCCCTCCCCCCACTTCCCCCACCTACCACTCTCCCTCCCTCCCCCGCTCCTCCTGCCTCTTCTAAGTGTAAGTCAAGCTGTCCAAAGCGTCCGAAGCATCCAACGTGCATCCGAAGCTCTCTGGACGCTCTGAACCACGTCAGATAGCTTGCCTGAGCCCACGCTTCGATCTGGGCATGCCGCTCAGATGTCAAAGAGTCCAAAGCAGCACCAGATCCAAAGTGCAATCCGAAGACTCGTACAGCCCTAATGTGTATCAACACAATTTGCCTATTATCAATGAAAGGGGTCATGGTCAGTCTCCTTAAGAAAGGTTGTGCTTGCCCAGAACAAGGTATCAGGAGTGGGTCAACAGGTGCCAACAGGTGGTGTGGTTCTCAGAACCACTTTGGCAAGTGCTATGGAAGCAACAATAACCTCCCTATGGCACCTACATTCTAAATCAAACTCCACCCCTCCTACTGAAGCTGTGCAATAATAATAATAATAATAATACAGCAGGAGGGCACAAAGGCAAATTTGATTCCCTTACCTAGTGGTTAGTCCAGGATTCTGGATTACTCCCAAGATTGTTGTAATATTTACCAAATTAATATTTAATATATAAATTATCCTGGGATATGGAAAAGGAACTGAAGACTCCCATGCTGACTCTTGTTCTGTCTTTATCTTTCCCTACTCCAGTAATTTTAATTGGATCTGGCCTTAAATCTATAGGCTCTAATTCATTGAGGAATGATGTTTATTCCTCTTAATATAGGGAATTAGCCAAACCATACCCCATTGATTTCATGAGGTGAAATACCCCAGAAAATCTGCTGGCTTTGCAATGGTATCTGGATTCTTGCTAGTAAAAAGACACAAAACATACTAGGGAACCTATAGCCATAAAAGAGGTGAATTATTTTGTTTTCTAATAGATATTATAAGAGCAGGAAGTGCCCAGAGTTCAACATTTTGCTACTTATTCGCAAGGACAACACAAAGAAAGAATTCACATTATAATGAATTCACTGAGTACAAACAATGAATTCACAGACAACTTCAATAAGACACTCATGGCATTTTTTCATATTCTACGTCAAAATTTCAAACCTTGACATAATTTATTCCATTATTTTCTATTATATTAAAGAACAAGAAGAGGAGCTTCCTATAATTTGAAAATGCTTAACTGTCTTTTCCTTAAGCACTGGCAGGTAAAACAGATCTTCTTCCAGAATACCTTAACTACTTTCAGTTTTCCATTTCCTTGCTGTCTTTTTGGCCCTATAATCTTGCTGTCTTGGTTGCATATTAGCCCAGCTTTAACAGGGACAGGATAAAATGGATTTTGACACAGAACAATATATTCTCTCTGTTAGGCAGCTAATCTATGAGGAGGATTCTGTATTCTGGGACTTGAATGGTGTAAGGTACCTGTGGTGCAGCTGTGAGTCAGCCACATAAGCTTGAGAAAGGGAGACCAAATCATCCAGTTCCTATTGGCTTGTCCTAGTTGGCTCTCTGCTTAATTTGCAGGTTTTTGTGCATCATTCTTCTAAGATAAATAATTTCTCCCTTGACTTAATTGTGAATTTGGTGTATAACTTCTTTTCCTTGAATCACCCAGCTGGGATCCTGATATGGCATATTTAGGCACTTCTATTCCTAAGACATCTCTCTAGCTCTTGCTCTAATTCTTTTCCAATGAGAATGTTTTTATGTGTAT
Organism: Alligator mississippiensis; assembly: GCF_030867095.1. NCBI lineage: Eukaryota > Metazoa > Chordata > Crocodylia > Alligatoridae > Alligator > Alligator mississippiensis. The sequence goes on from NC_081824.1 coordinate 89,773,768, forward strand.
ATTTTTCAAAAGATAAACCAGAGCACATCTACATGAGACACCACATGCACAATAGACTAATTCTACTGCACATTAGTGTGTCATGGCAAAAGCTGTGCTAATGTACTAATGTGCAGTAGAGTTAGTCAAATGAGCATTAACATCACAAAAAATCATGAGCCAGCGCAACTGTGCAGTATCACCAATTATGGCACATTAAGTTAGTACCTGTTATTACAGGTACTAAACTTAATGCACTGTATTACAGCATATTAATGAGCATGTAGACACACCCACAGTCTCCTAATTTTTCTTTTGCATGTGTTAAAATGGAACATCAATAGAAAATTTAAAATATCTGATTTAGACTAATATATATATATATATATATATATATATATATATATATATATATATATATATTTGAAACTGTATTGTTCTATGTCAAAGTGACATGTTAAAATACTTTTTGTATGGATAAGACAAATGGAGAAATATGCACACTTGCTGTAACAGGGCATGATAAACTAAGCCAACATTATGTGTGTTGTAAAAAAATATATGTGCACAAGAAGCTGATTATTAAACATGAATGCAGTGAAAATCCATTCCTGTCCATTTACAGTAATGTTTTACGAGGTGAAACCCCAGTTTTTGGTGCCAGGACAATGAGAGTAGAGATGAGCTTTACTCAAGGGGAGGGATTCTCTATGGCTCAATGCCTGGGTGAGGAATATAATTCCTTTTGCAAAGACAAGAGGCCTTCAATTCCCTCAATGTATCTTGTTGTGGTTAAGAATTTTAACCAATCATTGCTTTGCCTTCCAATCACTCCCACTTACTTTTTCTGTCTGACAGACAATGTCACCTTGATATGCAAAACAAAATGATTCTCTGTTGAATTCATTTTACAACGTAGAACAATAGAAGTCTGTGCAATCTTTTTCAATACATCGCATTGCCCAGAATTTCCTGTCTCGTCAAGATACCAACACACTAATCTTTAGACAAAGGAACAAATACTAGCCAAAAACTTAATGCTAATCAATTTGGGACATATGCATGCATGTTCTGGATTCTTGATCATGTTGTAAGTTCAAGAAGCTTGTGGATATAAGAATAATCACTACCTACACAATCAACAGAAAAAATATATATATAAAAAAACCCCAACTTAAATACAGTTGGAATTGGTGATGTATGGATGGTTGACAGTTATTAGAGAAACATCCTTAAGTTTGAAAATGTGTTTGAGTTAACCCATCCAGAGCTAGTCATAAACATGTGAACAACAGCAGAAAATGATATACATGTGGGATCCCCTTTTCCAAATATGTAAATGTGGGATCCTTTCACTAACTCTTTAGTGACAAGCACACTGACTACTTCTTCCCAGGTCACAAACCTCTTTCATACCCCAGACAGTAATAAGCACTTTCATCTTCCTTTTCTGACAAACCCTTTCTTGCAGAAAAAGAAATCTGCTTCTATATCTAAATATGCTGATTGTGAGATTCAGCAATTAAAATGTTAAAGGTCTGCCCAGCCTAATAGCCTATGTGGCTAGTGTGTTTAAAGCCTGCCAGTTTCTATAGCTAATAGGACACTAGGGAGTAATGTGGATGGCATCACACATGGTTAGCTTTCACCTCACCAGTCCGAAAGACCAGGTACCTATCTATAGCTGGGCTGACTGAGGGCAGCCTTCAGCGTAAGTCTGGAGCAAAGCTCAAACTTAAGGCTTTGTTACACATTAATTTTAGGCAGCCCAGGGAGCTATTAGCCCCTGGATTGTCCACACATGAAGATGTGGAAAAAAATTAAGCACTCTTAGGTCTCTTACACCACTCCATGGTAGGTTAAGCTGTGATCTGTATTACTCAGCTTGTGTTATACTAATGTGTGGCCACTCTAGACTGCACATCCCCACCGGTCCGTCACTCCCCAACTGGGCCAGATCTGGTCTGCAGCCCCACCCTTCATAACAACCCATATCACATCCACTATCCCCTGCTAACCATTCCCTCGCTGGCCTGCAATGGGCTCACCATCCCCAACCAGCTCAGTTCAGTTCCACTACCCACCCCTTAAGGTTATCAGACATCTGGGTTTTCCCAGACATGTCCTCTTTTTTGGTCCCCTGTCTTCTGTCCCAGCAGGTTTTTAAAATGCAAGAAAATGCTAAGGTTTTTGCTCTACTTCTGCTTTTCCCTGGCACTTGCGGCTTGGCTGCTTGGGGCTAGGGGCAGTGGGGGAAGATGATTGGCTGTTGGGGATCACATGCTCTGTGTGCGGGGCCCCAGCAGCTGCTGGCAGATGAGAGAGAGAGAGTGAGTTGCATGGGCAGCAGGGCTGGGTGAGCAGGGGGCTGCAGGTTGGGAGTGAGGGGTGGGGTACAGTGGGTCAGGAGTGAGAGGCAGCAGCAGGGCTGGGGGGGTTCTTGCTTAGAAGTGAGGAGCAGAGGCAGGGCACAGGCATATCACTCCTCCCCACCCTGGCACAATCATATAACCCTTCCCCCTTTCCTCCCCCTCTCCCTCCTCCTCCCCCTCACAGGTGTCCTCTTTTTTTATACTGGAAATATGGTAACCCTACCATCCCTCCCCTACTGGTGCAGTTTAGGCCTACTCCCTCACCTTGGTTCAGACCTCCCCCCCCCACCAACATCCTAAATCCCCACTCACTTTCTGCCACCCTGCCAACCACTCTCCTGTCATTGCCAATGCTGTCATAGAGAGCAGCTGGCAGTGGTGACAGCCAGGCAGGCAAGTCCCCTTTACCTACCTGCTTCTCTGGGGCAGTGCCAGCATCCACAAGACACAGGAGGTGAAGGTGAGCCACAAAGCCCAGGGACATAGCGGGGAGCCCCAAAGAGCAGGGGAAGCCCTGAAGGGCAGGGGCAGGGGAAGCCCAGAATAGGAGGGGATTGGAATTGGGGATTCTTACCTTTCAGCCCTCCAGGCCCCTGCTCACCAGGTGCAAGTTGCAGTTATGCAGATCTGGAACAGTCAGAGTAGGTTTTTAGCCTGAATGTGCAACTGCTTTAAACTCATGTTAACACTAACTCTGATTACCACTTTGAGAAGCCTAAGTCTAGGCTTTTGGAGCAGCAGTGAGACAAATTAATTATATCATCATTGTACACTATCCACTATAGCTAATACAACCCTGATTTATTTTTTTTATAGTATTACCAAGCCCTTAATGTACTTGTTTATTGTTTAGGTAGTCAGTTATAATACATGAGGGCAGTATGCTGTGGTTCTTTTAGGTTGGTCTATAACATTTATAAGTAGAGTCCAAAGAATACCTCTGTTATAATTTGTAACATAGTTTAAAGTAAACTATAGTACAAATATATTACTATGGACGTAGGTTTCTTCCCTTCAGAGTCATCAGCTTGTGAAGGTCCAGGCATGGATGGAACTCACTGGTCCTGTTTTGCTCAGCTAAGAACAGCTGAGTGTAGGCAGCTGAGCAACTGAGCATAGACCAGAAAAGACCTAAACCTGCTCTGATTTATCTCAGAAGTCAAGCCCAGACTACAGGAAGACAAAATAACAGGCTCACTGGTAAGCCGGTCTGGCACTGGGCTTGCACTGCAGCTGGTGTGTGGGTTGGACCAAGGGCAGCAGGCAACACAGGGGGTCAGCCTGGGGTGCTGCATGAAGCCTGAGCCCTGGATGCCCTGTGCCACGTACAGTGCCTGGTACAGCCCTCATGCTGTGGACAGCGTACCCCCTATGCTGGTCCCACATGCCAGGTACACAATGAGCCCTGGGGGCAGCTGCACTCAGCATGTGGAGCTGGACTGGCCATTTGCACAACATGTAGCACAGGGGGCCATCACAGGACACACTGCATGCAGTGTGCACTCCAAGCCAACCCCTTATGCTTTGTGCAGGCTGTGTGGGGCCAAGGCTGGCATTAGTCCAGTGACCCATGGGCTGGATCATGTGACTCCATAGGTCAGATCCAGTCCACAGGCTGTATATTTGACACCCCTCTCATGGTATATTTAAAAATTAATCTAGTGGCAATCTTTAAAAAGAAATCCCATGAGGACATCAATGCAATGCTTTCAAGACTCTTAAGTATAAAAACTTTTATTTCTTATTTAAATTCTGAACATTGCCCATTTAAATATGATTTATCTGTGCAGTTAAATTAAAGCAATTTATTTTTTTCTGGACTGCCTCCTCTATTGTAGAATGCAGTACATGCATGTCATGATTTTAAAGCAAGGACTGTATTAAGAGCTAATTTGAACAGAAACGAGTTTTGACATGTGGAGCATTACTTGTTAGAGAGGAAAGGAAATATGTTATAGATTTTTTTTTCTTAATTTGATCATTTGTTCTGTGGCCAAATGCTGGTTAACAATTTCTAATTTGGAATGCTGAATGACTCATTAGTATTAGCAACTCAAAATGATTAACTAATTTCAAGGCATCTAGAGACACACAAGTCACTTTATGTGCTGCAAACAGAAGCAACAAAAAGTGAAACCAAGTTCATATATGGATGTAATGTTGACCTTACACTTGTTTTGCTTTATTATAACTCATTTGTCAACTTTGAAATTACTTATGATGTGTACGGTTATGTAATTAGTATAACTTTATTGTTATACAGAGCAGTTTAAAAATATTAGAAATCCTCTGCACACTAGCAGCTAATGAGTTGTGCTGTGACTTGTGTAGAGGTAAAATATAACTTCAAAAAGACATCCAGTACATGTGTGTTCAGAATCAAACATTCTGCACTATGGTTCTACAATAACTTAAGCAACAATTTAAGAAAATTTAAGTAATTGCTATTTAAGTAATCAATTGAAACAAATACTATGGGGCTTTCCTCTTATTTTTGTGGGAATGATTCTTTATTTCATCCATTTTTTGGAAAAGGAAGAATTTTGCATCTTTCTTAGTAATGTATGTGTGTGTGTGTAATAAATATATGGCAATAATAGCCATAAGATTAATATTATTCTGAAATATTGTTGTGGTTCCATCCAAACTATTACACGGACTCTTCTTCCTAACAAACCTCAGTATAGTTTGAAAGAACGGTAATAAAAACCAGGCTGAAATGGAGAAGTGAAAAAGATATTGTATATAACACTAAAAAGTATGACTCAGATGCAAAACAAAACAAACAAGGGGAAAAAAAAAAAGACTAACAAGATACTTAGGTGGAATTAGGTAGCTGAAAAACAAAATCCAGAATTCCCCCCACCTGTCTCCCATCCTCCACCGATCAACTGTTCCATAACCCCAGAAGTGTTTAATTCTGTAGGTATTTCAGGATTTTGAAATTAAGTTCCTCAAGTGCCTAACACACTGCTTCCGTATATTCCTAGAACCATGTCATTCTTGATCAATCTGAGCAGCTCAGCTCCTATTTCACACCTACACCATGTCAAAATCCACCTATCTTACCTGAGGGAATTAATTCAGTAGGCATTCTCAGAACATAGCTAACAGGTCTGGCTCCCCACACAGTGCTGTGGTCAGCATTCCTTTCTTTTAAAACACAGCTGGAGGATGAGCCTTTGTCTGTGGTTAGAGAGCTTATACAGGGTAGGGGAGACCCTGAGGGGATACAAGCCAGCTGTTCCTACTTCTAAAGAGAGTGTCCTGACCTGGAGGAATCTGGGTTACAAACTGTTTCATCTTTGAGTAGTGCTGAGTAAAGTGCATCAGCTTCAGAGACAGGTGGGATTTAACACCACCTCTGTCCTCAGCATTTTTCTGTTGGTTACCATAGGCAGTTCCACCCTCAACTTTCTTTACTTTATGTTCCTCCTCAGCATGATTTGGAGGATTTCATTCTGAGGCATCTAACTTTCCCATGGTGTTATACAAGGAGGCTTAGGTGTTCAGAAACACTGCTGCACAAGTCCACCAGATCTTCGAAAGGACAGCTGGCTTTGCACTTTTTTGACCTTGCCTTCTCTGCTTGTTTTGGTAGACACAAATATGTTATCACTCTATTGGAAATGATTTTATATCTGTTCATTTAGTGGAGTCAAATGCCTGACTCCACTAAATGTTTGTATACTTTTATTCCAAGCCTAGCACTCCCTTAAACATGGTACAATTGAAAATACCTTAATACAATAGAGAAAGACATTTTCAAGAAAAAAGGAGTGCAACACCATGGATTCATGTGCTTTCTGCTTCTGCTTCCTTGATTAATAAGATATTAAAAATACAGCTGTGTAACACAACAGCTATAAAATATAGTTAAAACCATTCATTCTCAACCAGTCATGTTGCAATGATATTTTGATCTCTGCTTCCTTAACAGGGGCTGCCAGGGAGTCAGAGCTCCCGTGTGACTCTCACCCAAGGTCTTTTCCTTTTAACCCCTCAGGCCCTTATTCTTCTTAGCCTCCCTTAGAGGATTAAAGCAAACTAGGCTGATCTTCTGCCTGGGGCTTTGGAATAGGCATACTGAAAAATTAGCATACTTTTTACCATATATAAAGTTGGTGCATCAGCACAATGGCTATGTCATGCTGTCAGTGGATGTCATAAGAATATGCCCCCTAGAGAACTTCTTTGCTTCTGACATATCAAGAAGTCCAGCTAATTATTGTTCTTTTTGACATGCTTATGGGTCCTCACTGTTTACAGTTTTTCAACACATGAGAAAATAATTTCAGGCTGAGACTTTAACTTTATCTGAGGCCCCTGATTGATATTCATTTAATGGCTCAATGGAAACCAGTCCCTCAAACAAACAATCATGCAACTGTCAACCAAGGGAGCCCAGAATCCAGGACAGATCCCCCATCCCACTTCCTGTGGCATGCATGGAGCCTAGCAGTATGATTCTGAGCTCCATATTCATTGGCAGCTTTAAACCCTCCCTGTTCTGGGCAGGTCTGTAGGGGCTGACCAGGGTGTGTCTTTCAAGGTGTAGAGGGGGATGTATTTGGTAGCTGTGTTGGTCTGAGACAAAAATAAATGCACAACTCTAGAACTCTTGGTTCAGAGATAAAAACTTTTATTAGAACAACTAAGAAATCACACACACACACACAAATATTTTTCTGCAAGCTCTTGGACACATACACCCTTCCTCAGGCTCAGGGAAAATTAAAGATGGTAAAAAGTCCCCATAGGTAGAAAATAAATTTCATTTTAGCACAGAGGAAGCTAAAGGTGGAAGTCTGTTCCTCTGGGCCCATAAGAGTGTCTTTATGAGCTGCTCTTTGATCTGGAGATAAGGCAGGATTCCGTGTAGAGAGGGTATTTAGTGAAGCAATGATTAACTAAAGTGCTCCTCTCCTATTCACACCTGAGAGAAGTAATCCCCAAGAATTAGCATTTGACAAGGGTAGGTTTAATGGCCAATCTGACCCTTGCAGAGGAAGTTGTATGCTTAGTATGGGATCCCCAAGAATCCAATGGATAATGTGTAGAAATGGCTACATAAGAAGCCACACTTAAGCCTTGCCATGAGCACTAGAATTTGTCTAAATTTTTCTAAGCGTACGGTGCTTTGCCCTCTCAGCTAGTGGGCTGAGTGTTATAAGCTGGCAGGAGAAATTGCAGGACACCTTCATGGAAGGTCAGAGGCAGCAACTGTTTTCTAGCCAAAGATGAAATGCATTCATATAACATAGGTCTAAGATGCAGGAATAAGGTAAAATAATCACTCAGTTACTTTATTTTCTTTGTTTATTCTTATATCTCTAACTGTATCCCAACACAATTACTATTTTTTTTATATTTGCTCTTGTTTTTCTAATAAATCTTTTTGTTATCATAGAATCATAGAAAGTTAGGGTGGAAGGTCATCTAGTCCAACCACCTGCTCTAAGTAAGACCATCCCGCTACGCTCGTGGAGCACAGGCCAACGCTCGTGGCACACAGACCAAGTCCTGGAGGACTGGAAAAGGGCCAATGTGGTCCCCATTTTCAAGAAGGGGAAGAAGGAGGACCCAGGCAACTACAGGACAGTCCTTGGCAAAATCTTTGAAAAAATTATCAAGGCTCACATTTGCGAGAGACCGGCAGGACAAATTATGCTGAGGGGAAACCAGCATGGGTTCGTAGCAGGCAGATCGTGTCTGACTAATCTAGTCTCTTTTTTATGACCTGGTTATTAAACGCCTGGACACAGGAGGAGGGGTGGATGTCGTATACTTAGACTTCAGGAAGGCCTTCGATACGGTATCCCATCCCATACTGGTGAACAAGTTAAGAGGCTGTGACTTTGATGACTACACAGTCCGGTGGGTGGCGAATTGGCTAGAGGGTCGCACCCAGAGAGTCATGGTGGATGGGTCGGTTTCGACCTGGAAGGGTGTGGGCAGTGGGGTCCCGCAGGGCTCGGTCCTTGGACCGATACTCTTCAATGTCTTCATCAGTGACTTGGACGAGGGAGTGAAATGTACTCTGTCCAAGTTTGCAGATGACACAAAGCTATGGGGAGAAGTGGACACACCGGAGGGCAGGGAACAGCTGCAAGCAGACCTGGACAGGTTAGACAAGTGGGCAGAAAACAACAGAATGCAGTTCAACAAGGAGAAATGCAAAGTGCTGCACCTAGGGAGGAAAAATGTCCAGCACACCTACAGCCGAGGGAATGACCTGCTGGGTGGCATGGAAGTGGAAAGGGATCTTGGAGTCGTAGTGGACTCCAAGATGAACATGAGCCGGCAGTGTGACAAAGCCATCAGAAAAGCCAATGGCACTTTATCGTGCATCAGCAGATGCATGACAAATAGATCCAAGGAGGTGATACTTCCCCTCTATTGAGCGCTGGTCGGACCGCAGTTGGAATACTGCGTGCAATTCTGGGCACCGCACTTCAAGAGGGATGCGAATAACCTGGAGAGAGTCCAGAGAAGGGCCACTCGTATGGTTAAGGGCTTGCAGACCAAGCCCTACGAGGAGAGACTAGAGAACCTGGACCTTTTCAGCCTCCGCAAGAGAAGGTTGAGAGGCGACCTTGTGGCTACCTATAAGTTCATCACGGGGGCACAGAAGGGAATTGGTGAGGTTTTATTCACCAAGGCGCCCCCAGGGGTTACAAGAAATAATGGCCACAAGCTAGCAGAGAGCAGATTTAGACTAGACATTAGGAAGAACTTCTTCACAGTTAGAGTGGCCAGGGTCTGGAATGGGCTCCCAAGGGAGGTGGTGCTCTCCCCTACCCTGGGGGTCTTCAAAAGGAGGTTAGATAAGCATCTAGCTGGGGTCATCTAGACCCAGCACTCTTTCCTGCCTATGCAGGGGGTCGGACTCGATGATCTATTGAGTTCCCTTCCAACCCTAACATCTATGAATCTATGAATCTATGAATCGCACAACTAGATCATCCCAGCCAAAGCTTTGTCTAGCTAGGTCTTAAACACCTCCAAGGATGGAGCTTCCACCACCTCTCTGGGTAATCTGTTCCAGTACTTTACTACCCTCCTAGTGAGAAAATTATTCCCAATATAGACTAAATAAGACCAATCCCCTCAGTATTTCCTCATAAATCATGTCTCCCAGCCCCCTCACCATTTTTGTTGCCCTCTGCTGGACTCTCTCCAATTTTTCCACATATATATTATTATATATAGCTATAGTTATTGTCACGATTAAGTACAATTTCAGAGGCAGGCATCTTTTTTCTTTTTCTTGCTTTTGCAGAATATACAAATTATAAAAACATCTAAAATGCTGATATATTGATAACATCTGTTACAATTTTTTTACAAAACTTTGAACATCTTATCCATTGGATATTAATTATTGGACCCTTAGCTGGCTTTGCTGACTGAGCGTAATTTGTACCTGGCAGTCACCATCTATGTACACATTTGATTGCACTTAATGACTACTCCATAAAATAGTACTATCCCCAACAGTACTATCCTAGGGCAGAGTTAATTAGCTTACTGCACCCTAATACCAGTGCACATGTAGACTGTGATGCTTTACTGCAGAGCTAATTAGTCTACTCCTTAGTAAAGCATATATGTAGATTCACCCAGTATAAAATAAGCCCATGTGACATATCCACATTATATATGAGCCTTCATGACACATGTAAACTCATGTAATTAACCTTAATCTGGTATAAAGGAGCTGACAGACTACATAATCTTCTCAACTGGGATAACTGCCATTACAGAAATCACATAAAATTAAAGTTACATAATATAAGTTATATAGGTGTTGCTTTTCCACAGTTAACCTTGAAGTAAGCTATTTGTTCAAGGTACACAGGGTATTGCCTACTCTCTTGCCAGGTTCTATAATTGACTCTTATTGTAGGCAGCTCTTCTGGAAGGGCTTACTGCTGACTGCTGCAGATCCTGGTATAACTTACAACCATATACAAAACTGATCAGTTACACCAGTGTAAACTTGCAGTCTGACTGGACCGTGTGCTTTTTCTTTTCTTGCTATGCCCTCAGGTACATCTGTGCTGCCTCGCTGCTCATTGGCATTACAAAACAATACAAAATATATACACTGAAAAGGGAATACAATCAAAACTGTCAAGGAAAATAAGAGACCTGTTACATGTTGCACTTTGAGCTGCTCAAATATTGATTGGTGTTAGTGCTAGCTTGAGTTTCAAGCAGTCACACCTTAAGGCTAAAAACTTTCTCTGAGTGTCCCCAGCTGAACAGCTATGGCTTGCTAGTAGAGGGCTGGTGAGCAAGGAACGGACTAGGAGCTATAACAGTGAGTTGCCACTCCATGCCTGTTGAGACAGGACAGGTTTCTGTCCCTGGCCTGGGTGGAGGAATAACAGAGAGATTTGTTGTGGGGGAGCAGGAACATGGGGTTAGAAGATAGAGAGTTAATGGGATAGGGGTGGGTCATAAAATGGGAGGTAGAAAGGAATGGGGGTGGCAGAAGCCACCCCTCTCTGATGGGGGTGGTGAAATAAAGGAAGTCAACCATTGAGGATAAATTTAAAAGAAAGTAAACACAATTTTAAACAAAGAAATAGAGGGAGTAAATTAAAGCAGGTCTTGTTTTAATAAATTGGGATTTGGGTTTAGGTGAGTGGGGTGGTGTGTAGGGTGGTCATCATAGATGGCATTCCGGTTTTCTGCTACTTGTCCTCTGTCCTCTATTGATACAAAACCCAACACCTTTATGTCCTCTATTTTTCTCTTGAAGACAGAGGACAACCAGAGTATCCTTTATGATGGCCACCCTAGGTGCTGGACATGTTTCTCAGGATGGCTAGGAGGTGGGAGAGGTGAAGGAAGGCTCTTTTGGTGGAGCTACTGCCTCTGTCCCAGTAAGGAAGCCCCAGCTTGCAGGGACCCAATATGGCCCCTTGTCTTCTTCCCCTTACCCCCAGACTGCTATCCCCAGGCCCTGCTCCCAGACTGATCCATGCCCTGTAACCTGGCTGGCCAGCCTCTGCACTGCCAGGGGCAGTTCTGGGAAAATTTCAATTAACCACATGCAACCAGTAACTGGTTCTTCTGAAATGTATAAGGGTGTCTGGCAGCAAATTGCAGGGCTTGCCAGAGTGGAGCTGAAGCTGGGAGCTCTGTGGAGTTAGTCAGGTCTCTCCTCCACTCCTCAAGGCTCAGCAGTGTGCTGGGAGAATGGGCAGGCAGTGAATGGCTGCCAGAACAGACCAGGGGCTGGAGGGGAAATATGATACCACCATCTACTCTGGCTACTGGCATATGGAGGGGAAAAGCCTGTAGTCCCTGCCCCTCCACTGAGTGGCCCAGGGTGTGAAAGCCCAATCCTGCCTTGATCTCCACACACCACTCCCCCATCACCCACTCCCAAACTGGTCTGTGCCCTGTGACCTGGCCAGCCAGCCAGCCCACATACTTCCAGGAGTGACTTTAGGAAAATTGCAATTAACTGCAGTCTGCTGGTAACATCAATTCTTTTAAAATATACAAGGGTCTTGTAATTCAGTGAACAGGACTTGCTTGAGCAGGGCTGAGGGCTTTTTGAGGTTGGCCAGGGCTCTCTTCTACTCCTGGGGCTGACAGGTACATGGGTCCGGGCAGTAAACAGCCACCAGGAAAATCTGGGGGGTGGGGGGCGTGAGATGTGCAGTGGCTGCAGTTCCTCTGAGCCTTTCTAAGCAACCACCCCCAAACACTGTAAGGGAAAGAAAACTGCTGGCTGTACTTGGTAACTATCCTCCTTCCCTTCTCCTCCCGCCCTCTTCCTGTCTAAGGAGCTTGTCCCCCTCCAACACTCTGTCTTCAACCCCCTGCCACCTCAGGGTATAAACACAGCACAATGAAGAGCAAGCAAAGGGTTTTATGTATGGACCATCTTTTGTCTGGCATGGACATGGTGCAGTATCACCCTGGAGAGTATCATTTTTCAGGGCTGAGGTGGGTGACTCGGGGAGGCAGAGTGTAGATGGTTTGTCTGGCTTGCCTAGAGTGCAAGCAGTGATGATTTTTTGGCACATCTGCCCTGGAACAGGGTCCTACTGCAGGGCACTAGGTAGTTTTGTACTGAAAGGAAACCATAGGAAGTTTTCAAGAGCAGCCTGCAGGTTCCATTCAATTGCCAACTGTTAAAGAGAGCCATCATAGCAAATAGGTCCCTCCGACAGCTCCAGGACACCCATAGGCACGATGGCTTGCAGAAGTAGCAGGGCATAGCTTGGAGGGTCACACCTTGCAAGCTCAAAGAGGCATGCTGTGTGCTTCCAGGACACTCTTGGCAGGGAGATATTACACAGGGTGCCAAGAACCTGAGACTCAGGAGAGAAGATGGAGGCTTTTCCTCAGGGGCTAGTGTTGGGGAGAGGGGGAGTAGAGACTGAGAGAAGGTAGTCAAGAGGGCACTTAACATGGTGGCATTGCGCTCTGGTCTTGTATTGCAGAGAAAGGGAAGCCCAATTTACCCCTGATACTATCTTAAAACTTGTAGCAATTTCAAGGTCTGTTGTGAATTCACCACTGTCTGGACACCTGTCACTATTTGTGTGGGATGGAATGACTGGCTGGGCTCATGTAGGGCCAGCTCAGTCCATTGGAAGCCATTTCAAGCCCATTTCTTCTTCCATCCTTTTGTCTCAGCCCCCAAAGAAATCTCACAGTAAGAAGAGAGGCTATGCAGATGGTGCCATGTAGCCTCAAACAGACCCTGTAGCTCAGAGGATGTCCTGTTGCTAAAGCAAGGCAGGAGGGGGGTGGGGGGCACTGCAATTGACTCTTTGGTGACATCACAGACTCACCTGCATGCTGAGCAGAAATCACTGAAAGTTGGCTTTCTGCCAGTGGGCTCAGGTAGGAAAAGACAGCATCCCTTCTAAAGGCTCCTCTGCAGTCCTCTCCAGCTGGAGACGAGCAGATGACAGCATGGGTGTCTGATTCTACTGCTATCACAGGGAAGCCACAGCTATACAGAAGGTGACTAATGCCATGGCCACAGCTACAGAGAAGGTGGCTTCTGCCATGGAGCAGTACTACCATGGCCAGACAGTGAGGCCAGCCTATTCCTCTCTGTCTGTCCTCACAACTATAGGCATTAATTCCTGTCTCTGGCTGACCTGAGCTATCATGGAGACTGGCCACCTGCCCTGACTACCACTTCCCCTCATCCATCCCTGGCCAGAAATTGCCACCAGGTGATCAGTGGGCCTATAGAAAGGCTCCAGAGGCACACCGTGTGCATGCCTCTGCAATCCAGCTGCCACAACCCCTATGAGCCTGTCATCCCACCAGAGTGACAGAATGACAAGCAGGGAACATGGGTCTGAGCGGCGCATCTGGAAGGGGCAGCCTTCCTTTCCAGGTGGGAACAGCTTTTCTCTTTCCAGGGTTGGTGGCTAGGGAATGCCACTGACATGCCAGATGTCAGTACTCCAACAAGTGAGGTGAGTGTTATCAAAAGACATATGCTAAACTTTGATGATGACCGGGGGCAGCTCCCCTGCAGTGTGAAGTCAGAACACCCAGCCCTGAAGATGCACCTTTTAAGCTGTGAGAAGCTCCCATGTCAGACTGGAGTGACATGCAGCCAGCATGCCACAACACTCTGAGGAGTCAGAGGAAATGCTATCAAGCTCACTGTCTATGCTGTGGTTTTGTTTTGCACTTTGCACCATGTTTTGGTGTTTGCACCACTTTGCCGTTTGCACTATAGTTTGCAGCTTGCACACAAATGGGGTTGTTTATTAGGAAAAAAATAAAATTTGTTTGTTTTTTTTTTACGTTTGCACTTAAATTAGTTCCTTGTGTGCTTCTTGGCCAGTTCCCTCAACATCTTTCTCCCCAAATGCTGTCTTCAGCTTGAATGTTTAGCTAGCTAGGGTGGGGGGAAGTTGAAATGAGCTTCCAATTGTGTGCCTCAAAATGTCTCTCAGTTTCCCCACGCGCTCCCATGCCCCTGCCAGCCAGCAAAGCCAAGATCCCCTACACCTCCCTCTCCAGTCTGCATGTGAATATCCCATACATCTCCACCCTCTCCACAATAACTTGAAACCTTCAGTCCCACTACGGAAGTTTTGTCATCAGGTTTGCTTCTTTCCCAGTGCACTCATCCCCAACACGCACCCTCCCATCCACAGTGCAGTGAGAACTAGGGCATGGAGAAGTTGCTATGAGGGTTTGAACTGCAAAGCCCATGTCAGACCAGGCCAGCCCCCAAAAGCCCTGCGGAGGATGGTGCCTCAGTCCCTGCTGTGGATTTCCCCCACTCCCCACAACACTCCCCACCAAATCACCCAAAACAAGGAACATCAAACCTAGCTGCTGTAATGAAAGGCATTGATTGAGTGCAAAGTTTCAAAACTCAATTCAATTGGCCCTCTGACTGAGCCTGTACCTCCTCCAAAGTAGCACATTCCTGCCTCAAGAAATGCTTTGCCAAGGCCTCCCTGATAAGAGTGGCCTCATGTTAAGCATTCCAGCAACAATCAGCAGGAGGGACCTTCATCACTTGGCTAAGGAAACTGCCCAGAGGAGCCTGCACCCAGTGCCCTGGTATCTAGGAAGGCTTCCCTCTTTGACTTATACACATTATGCAAAATGCAAGCTGCAGCTACAATCGTGGGACATTTTCAAGGCAGGCCCCAGGGATCTCCAGAGTGCTTTCAATCACCCAAAGATACTCAAACACCATCTGGCAATTGCTGAGCTAGTGAATAAAGTTCTCCTTCCTGGCATCCAGTTGGCCAGTATATGACTTCATAAGCTTTGGAAGAAGTGGTAGGCTGAACCCCTATGATCAGGAAGGAATGAATAGGCCAGCCAACTCCAAGGTGGGAGCACTAGGGATGAATTCTCCCCATTCCATCCCTTCTGGGAACCCATAGTTCCTAAACACACAGGCATCATGCACCTGTTCAGGCCACCCAATATTTATATTGATGAACTGGCCCTGGTGGCCCATGACTGCCTGAAGGATGACTGAAAAGAAGCCCTTCCTGGTAATGTAATCCAAGGGGGACATAGAATGGGGATGTGGGTCCACTCAATGACCCCCTCACAGTTTGGAAACCCCAGCAATCACCCCTCTTGGCTCTCCAAACCAGAGCATCCAAGGCCCCAGCTGCTGAAGAATTGCTTCACACACTTCATGCATGGTGAGCGTTGCTATTGTCCACACAACACCAAACTAGTTGGTTAGGCATCGGAGGCTGTCAGGATTTTCTAGCTCTTAGACTACCATTTGCACCCATCTATCTATGGACACAAGGTGCCAAAGCCTGGTATCCTGGCTCCGGACCAAAGGGGCAAGCTTAGAGAAAAGGTCCATGGATATTCTATAGGACATCCTGAAAATCTGTCTCCTTTGCTTGTCATCCCAGATCCCAAGCACAAGTTGCTCCCACCAGCTTGAGCTCACAGGTAGAGCCAAGCACCGCAATGGGATCTAAAATTTGGCATGAAGAGCTGTAGTTTCAACACAGTCATCTTGTGCCTCATACAGCATGGCCACTAGGATGCCCACAGCAACATTATTGCCCTAGGGCCAACAGCAGGTGATGCTTATTCAGTCTGAGAAGTTTAGCTAGGGAAATGATTTCTGTGACTCCACTGACTGCTATCTCAAAGATCCAAAGCTAGGTAGAACAGTCAGCTTGGTCAGGGAGAATACAATTAGACTAGGCCTGTGCCACTACCTGGCCAGAGGATTTGAATGGCCAGCCATTGGCAGATGACCAATCAATGCATTTGGCTCTTTCCAATCCAGCTAGCCAAGCCAGATGAAACGTAGCCCACATGAAAAGCTTGGTGGCTGTTTCCTGCTGTGAGCCTTGAACCTGGCTTGGCAGGGAAGAGACAGCATAGCAAAGCAAGAGAAACAGGTGGCCAGAAGCAAGGGGATTTCTATTAGCACTATCACTGAAGTTCCCAAACCTTCTACCTGGATCCAGAGATGGGAATGAATGAAGCACAGCCACTTGGGAGTGGGGATAGGCTTGAAGCAGGGACAAGGCTCCCATGGGCTGGGGCTTATTCAAGTGGTGACTGCTTATTGCCCAGCCCACTTCCTAACCCCCCTCCTTGAGATTCAGAGAGCAGAAGAGAGTCCTTGCTGGCCATAGAGAGCCCCCAACACCACTCGAACAAGCCCTGTGCACTGAGTACCCAGACACCTTTGTACATTTCAGAAGTGCAGTTACTAGCAGCTAATTGAAATTTTCCCACACCCACTTCTGGCAGTTTGGAGGCTGTCCTTGAAGGCAGAGGGCTGGATTGGGCTTTCTCACTCTGGGCCACTCAGTGTAGCAGCAGGGACTGCAGCTGTGACTTTTTCCCCCAGCTGCCATGGCCAGAGTGGCCATTGTCAGCACATTTCCCCTCTAGTCTCCAGCCCATCGTGATGGCCATTCACTGACTGTCCCCCATGCCCCACCATTATCCCTGGAGAATGGGGAGAGCACTAGCCAACCGCAGAGAGCCCCAAGTCCTGGCCCTACTCCAGCAAGAACTGCACACTGAGCCACCAGACAACCTTGCAAATTTCAGAAGAACAATGCTTATTAGTGGTTGTAAGAGAGTACAGGATGTGCTCTGTTACTGAAAGGGGCTTGAGCAAGCACTCAGCAGCTTGCAGGTGACTGCTCTCCCAATCAAGCCCAATTACATAAGTGGGAACAGGGTCCAGCTGTTACCTATAAGAACAGGGCTCTGAGCAGCAAGGCCAGCAGTTTGCTGCTAGCAGCTGGAAGGAGAACACCACCTGGCTGGAGCTGCTGTTCATACCTCCCAGGAGCTATGGGGATGGCAGGAGTCTCCTTGTCTCCAAGCACCAAACAAATCAGACAAAAATCATAAAACTGCCACCTCACCTCCATAATACAATGAAATGATGGTTGATAAATGTATGAGTAATTGCACACTGCCTTAAATAAGCCATTTCAGATGAGTCTATGACAGGTTCAAGTCCATGTGTTGTATGAACAGCTTCATGTTAGGGCATGATGGAGACACATGAAATGGCTACACTGGCTGCGAGGACCTCAGGAGGAAGCAGCTTCACTCTGGCTGTCACTCATGGGGCATGCCCTAAAAATACACCCTGCTGGGGCTGGATGGTGTGATGGGACTGCCAGTGGTGAGACAGTCTGCAGAAAATGCCACACCTGGGGCCTCCCTAGTGAAGGGCGAGTATGGGGTGCCAGAAACCCTCAGGCCCTGCTGCCTTGCGGGTGACCCTGTGGAGGATAAAGGCTAGGGGAACACACCTCAAAGAACAAAGCAGGAGCCCAGGCTCACAGTGAGTCCTGAGGTAGAGCCCAGGTCAGGAAGGGACCTCAGGCAGTTTCCAGGATCACTGCTAGGCCTGAGTGGCATTAAGGAGTCAGATGTGAGACTCCAGGGCGGTGGGGCCCTAAGACATGGGAGTTAGATGTGAGACTCCTCAGGCAAGGGGATAGTGGAACTGAGGCCCAGAGTGAGGCACGGGGTATGAGCTTGGGGATATTAAGAAGCCCATTGTGAGGCATATGAGGATTGAGTCACAGTGTGGGGCGTGAGGGGACTGTGAGGGTCCTGAGCTGACCTGGGAGCCTGAGAAAAGGTAGGAGGTGGGAGCCCTGAGTATGTGGGGGCTGGGAGCCCTAATTGATTGAATGAGATTCCAAAGTGAGGGAACAGAGATTGCGAGCTCCAGTGAGGACTGAAAGTACCATGTGAGACTCTGGAGTGTGGTTCCCAGTGTGAGGTCATGGGCTTATAGCCTCGGTGTTAGACCAAACAAGCTAAGGCTGGGTGTCAGGCCATGGATGCCATCTGCAAGGCATGGCACACAGTGTAGAAGATGCTGGAACCATGTATATAGGCCCTTAGCATCTGGGCAAGTAAATGGATAGCCTCCTGCCATATTGACATCTTTGAGTTTATAGCAACTAAGGCATGGCAGATGAGGTAGGCAGGCAGTTAGCCCAGAGACAAAAGGGTGGGCCAATGATTGGAGCATCCCATGGACACCCACTTGTTACAGCAGTTAATTGAAATTTTCTCATGGCCACTCCTGGCAGTGTGGAGACTGGCTAGCTAGTTCACAGGGCATCAGCCAGTCTGGGAATGGGGGATAGAGGGAGTCAGGGAGGTTGGGGAAAAAGGTTTGGGGCCAGATTTGGGCATGGACAGGGTCAACAAGGCTTGCTGTGTTGGGGGTTGGGCCACATAGACTGTGGCCATTGGATGGTAGGTGGTGATGGGGGTAGTCCTTGTCTGGAATTGTTAACCCTTGAATAGGCTTGACTGGCTGGCTGTTGGCTCACACACAATTCCCAGGGTCAAAGTATGGGTGTGCCACTGATTTACACCATTCATGCATTGAACACAACACAATGCCTTCACCCTCCTGATCAGTTGCTGGGGTGGCAGGGGCAGAGGGAATCTGCATTGACTTTAACCCCAGCACCTAATTAGCCTAGCCCAGTGTGCAAAGGCACTCACCTCCAAAATAGAGTCCAGAGATACTACAAGCCAAGAACCACCCTCAAACTCTAACCCCCCTTAAGCCTCCATCCACCACCTTCCAAAGATCCCAAGCACAACACCAACCAGGCACTAGCCACCCTTTCCTGCACCCAAACCCTGACTTACCCGTGAGGGTTCCTGCTGAGTTCTCAATATCCAAGCTGCCCCCATCCTATCCCTAGTCAATCTCCTGTGTCTCCTGAGTCCCAGGTTCAGCAAGGGGACTCAGGAACAGAGTCATAGAGGACAGCAAGTCCTCAGAACAATCCTGAAAGGCATAAGGCAGTTGCTGGCAGGGGCTGCCTCTTGCTCATCACAAAGGACCATCCATGAGGCAGTACACTACCATGCCACAAGGAGCAAGAGCATGGGCAATCTCTAGGATCTCAGTGAACTCATCATGGAAGGGGATCAGGGACCTGGCTGTCCTAGGACCCTTGTTGGCATCCCTTCCCCTCATGTAGAGAGACTTTATTTTGGTCACGAGCTGAAACCTGTCTCGCTGGTGCCCCCATGCCACCATCTGTGCAGCAAACAGCTCAAAGCCTGATTTTGCCTGTTGCCTTTTGTCCCCTTTGCAAGTAGCAATGGTCCTCTGTCCTCTCCAGAACGTGATGCGATCCAGTACCTCACTGCAGGCTCTGATTAGGTGCTGGCCTGCTGGGGTTCAGTGGGACATAATTTGGCTCATGTTGAAAAAGATGGATGAGTTGGAGGTCAAGGAAAAGTTTCTGATTGCTAGCTGGCTATCTGGCATATGCTCTGCAGACTGTTTGCACAAGCTTGCACCCCTGAGGGTTGGAGGGTGAGTTGGCTTGGTGCTAGGCCCACCCCCTGAGCAGTAGAGTTCACAAGGTGCTAAGTTTGCCCACGCAGAACAGGAGGGTGGGGGAGGGGATACTGCAACCTAGGATGCTGGAGGACTGCAACTTGGGCACTTCATCTGTGGGGAGTGGCCACACATTAATAGAACACAAGTTGGGTAACATGGAACAGAGATTCACTTGCACTGGCATGGTGTAAATTTAAACTGCTTAAATTGTGCTTAAAACTAGTTTCAGGTGTTAATACATGGACAGTCCAGTGGATAAGAGTTCCAGGAGCCACCTCAAATTAATGTATAATAAGGCCCTAAGTGACCACTTAAGAAACTAGCCAAATATCCGATGTGATAGTATCTGACTTAGGCTCAAGTATACTGGAAGTTTTGGGAACATTCTAAAGTAGTCTCTTAGGGCAGGAGGGGTCATTGCTATGTTATTTATTGTATCAAGAGTCTGACAAATGGGCAGGGAAGAGCTATATATAGACATTAGCTTCAGTAAGAGGAGGATTCTATATAGTACACAAACCTTGTACAAGAACAAGTCAACTGTCACATGCCTAAACATTGTAAATACAGATAAGGGATTTAATTTTACCTTAAAACTTTGCAAAGAAAACACTGTAATGTATGTGACAGGCAAGAATTCTCATTGGTAACAATCTTTTACCAGATGCACTGCCTGCCCAGGTCAAACACAGACAAGGTCCCAGGCATTACAGCACTATTCCCAAGGCCTCTCTCTGAGGCATGAGGAAGGGCACCTAAAAGCCTGCCTAGGTCCATCCCAACTAACAGGTCAGTCTAGTCAAAGACATCATGCATAGAAATTCTTGCCTCTCACATATTTTCTGGACCATCACAATAGCAACATTACTGTAACACTACAATTATAAAGTATACTAGCAAATTGCCCATCAAGAATGATGAGGGGGGCAAGGCGCAGACAGGGATGGAACCCTGCATCCATCCCCGGACCACCCCCCACTGCCACTCCGGGTCTGGCCCCACTCTACTCTGCCCCTGCTGCCACTCCGGTTCTGACCCAGCTCAGTTGCTCCCCCCCACCCCCCTGGTTGCTCTGGGTACAGCCCTTCTCCCCCCTCCCCCCCAACTGCTGTTCCAGGTCTGGCCCAACTCTACCCCCCCTCCCTGCCACTCCAGGTCCCCCCTGTTCCGCATCTGCCTGGCCTGCATCCACCTCCCTCCCTCCCTGCTCACTGCCACCCCCTCCCTGCCAACTGTCCTGGGGGGCTTTGGGTCCAGGCAATGGGGGGACACCACCATGGTGATTCCTGCCTCCACCTAAGGCAGGGAGGTGGGGGGGAAGCCCCACTGCTCAGGCATTTGGGTAGTGTTCACCGCTGCCACAAAGTTCCCCAGCAGTGGTGCAAACTTGGACCTGTGCAGCCAATCACTGCCCACCCTTTTGGCAGCACATACGTAGTTGCCCCCAAAGCATTATGGACAGACACACATACACAGACAGACTAAGCCTTTTATTATATTAGATTATTCAAATATATATAGTACTGTGGCTTTCTAAGTTTCAATTCTTGCGAACTCAAGATTTGCACGAAGGGATCACCTACTTTTAAAGGATCTCTAAATAATATATTTCAGAATACCAGATTCATTTTAACAACTTTTTGTATTTCCTTACAATGGTTAATATTTCTGATATAAGACAGAAGTGCAGGTGATATTTCACAGTTTTCAGCAAGTTGTCTTTTCCATATTTTCATTTAGATCTATGATGTCCAAGTCATACAGTACACCAGATTTAGTATCTCCTTGGCCAACAATGAAAATACATTTTCAATATTTATGGTATCTTTGATGTTGGTTTCAAAAAAAGGTATTCAATGTTCCAAGCAAGTTTTTCTCTGTCTCTTTTACAATTGTCTCTTTATAGTACCTATTGCCCAACACTATTATCTCTACCTCATCATCTGCTTTCTCATGAATATCATTCCTCCAGCTTGTTATACTTTGACAACTGTCTGAATTTGTGATGTCATGGATAAGAACAAATCTTGCTGTTCAATGGAAAATAACTAAGAGTATGAAATTGTTCCTGGCCAGTTGTATCCCATATTTGAAGTTTCATTGTTTATCATAAAATGTCATTGTTTTAACTTTAAAACCAATGTGTTGGGCACATAAAAGGTAGTCCCAAGCACAGCTTACCATACATCACCATTTTCACCCATAGGGACTTCTCTATGGCAGTAGTGCACTCACCCAGCCTTGCCATCAGCTGAAGCCTTCATACAGCAGACCTGGCTACAAAGCATGGGAGTAACTGAAAACTACCAGTGCCAGGGCCTAGCCCTTTTCTTCCTACCCTGCCTGGCTTCAATCAAAGGAAGGACCCACTTTTCAATCTGAAGTCTGGTTGCTCAGACAAATGTCTTCTGCAGAAGGTGGGGAGTTCTAAGATTTCTGAGCACACCACTGGACACGGTTGTGATTATTCTAGCTGGCAAAATTCCCTCTGCTAAGAACTGGCAAAACCTAGCTGAGGTTTATAAAGTTGTAGAAGCATAGGACAGGGAGGTGACCTTTGGAACATCTCAGTCTGTTCAAGCAGTAAATGGCAAAGGGGTTTGGTACCGAAGGGTACCCCCTAAGGTGTGAGAAAACTCTAGGAGGTTGTCTTAAAAGTGCACCTAACTGCCTTGGGGTCAGGTATATTACAGATGTATAAAAGTTCCAGTCACTGGAAGTCTCTACAGAGGGGTTCCCCTGATCCTGGTTCCTGGCACCTTGGGCTTTTATATCACTGCTGGGCTGCAGGTGCAGTGATATAAAAGCCCATGGTATACAGACCGAAGACCAAAGAACATCTGCCCAACTTGGGTTCTCATACCTCATTTTTTTAGACATAGGGCTTCCATGTGCTGATCCAGACACTTTCCTGAGAGCCAGTTCCACACTTACCAGTCCCAGGCCTGACAAGCACAAGCCACACATTCAATTTAAGACATGACTGAAACCAGCTATAAAGATGCTCCACATCATAAGTGGAACATATTTGCACGTAGTTTGTTTTATTAACATGCCATAAATTGGGATGAACATGTAGCATGTTACGATTTATGGTACAATTACAACATTAATTGCATCATATTTGCAGTATCTGCGAGGGCTAGAAACCTACTCAGAAAATGGTGGCCTGAGTATTTAAATTTTATTTAAAATAAAACTCACAGAACAATGGAACAGAAGGAGGGAATATAAACATTGTATAGGATGCTTACATACTGAGTTTCAAAGGGGTGGAATGGGTGTGAGGTATGGAACAGGAGATAAGAAGGCATGCTCAGCCATAGAAAGACAAAATTAGCATTTGATGTTCTATTGCTTTGCACCTTTGTTTCTCTAAAAAGTGGACATGAGCTGATACCTAACCAGAAGGGCAACATTTAATTTACACGTGGCATAGGTATAAATAACTGCATATATTACAGGCCAGTGGAGAATTAGGCACCCAAAATGAAAATCTGGCTCCACAAGGTCAGTCATATAGTGTTCAATAAGGGCATGGTTTCACCTTTAAGACTGATTTCAGCAGTTTTTCTCTTGCCTCTTCTCTGCCAATGCTTTTTCTTGGAAATTAGAAAGTGGATGAGAATTTGGGCTCCTTCATTTAACTGCTGTCTTATATAACATCTTTTTTAGTAATCAGACATTCAGGTGTCTCAGTATGAGTGAACACTCATAATATCACTAACACCCCCCACCCCCCCGCCACCCCTACTATTATCCTGGAATATTTCAAGAGAAATAGAATTTGCAAGTCATAATATGCAAAATAAAATATTATATTTTAAGAGAAATATAATATGTGGTCAATGTGCAACTGGCATGGCACAAGGTCAAGAAAGGGAGGGGGAGGGCCAGTCAAGGGAGTAGAGACTTTATGGAGGGGATGAGATGGCAGATGTAGGAGAACAAGAAGCAACTATGGCTACAGTTCCAACCCTGGGTAGGTGCTGTAGCCCGAGCCATAGCAGCTGACAGCCCTGCCCCCACCCCCCCGACCCCAGCACTGCCACCTAATGCCTTCATACTTGATTCTAAAATGAGGGGCTTCCACACCATGTTAAATGGGAAAAAGCCTGATCTTATAATTGAGCAAATACAGTTTTTAATCTAAAGAAGAGAAGGGGGCTTGAAAGGGGGTCTAAAATATGAAAAAAGTTATAAAGAAGATGGTGATAAACTATACTTTATGTCCACAGAGGACAGGACAAGAAATAATAGACTTAGTATGGAATAAGGGATATTTAATTTGGATTATAGGAAGACCTTTCTAACTATAAGGGTGTTTAAATATTGAAACCGTTTGCCTAAAGAATTTCTGGAAACTCCATGACTGGAAGTTTTTAAGGGCAGATCAGACAAACATTTTCTTAGGTACATTAGACAGTGATGATAACCTTGCCTAAACCAGGGGCTTTGAACAATAGACCTCCAGTGTCCCTTCCAGTCTATTTTTCTATGATTTGATGCCATGGTAATAAAGATTATTGCATAAAAAAGACTGAAATTGCGTGTACCGAGGGAATCATAGAATCATAGAAAATTAGGTTTGGAAGGGAACTAAGGAGATCATCTAGTCCAAATCCCTGTTCAAAGCAGAACCATCCCCAATTAGGTAATTCCAGCCAAATTTTTGTCAAGCCAGGCCTTCAAAACCTTGAAGGATAGAGATTCTACCACCTCTCTAGGTAACCCATTCCAGTGCTTCATCCCCATCCAAGTGAGAGAGGTTTTCTAAAAAATCCAACCTAAACTTCCCTTACTGTAACATGACATCATTGCTTCTTAGTCTGTCATCTGCCACCACTGAGAACAGTCTAGATTTATCCTCTTTGGAACCAGCATTCAGGTAGCTAAAGGCTGGTATCAAATCCCTCCTCAGTCTTCTCTTCTGCACACTAAATAAGCCCAGTTCCCTCACCCTCCCCTCAGAAGACATGTGCCCCGAACCATTTTTGTCACCCTCTGCTGGATACTCTCCAACTTGTCCACATCCTTTCTATAGTGGGGGGCCCAAAACTGGACACAGTATTCCAGATGTGGCCTCACCAGTGCAAAATAGGAGGAAATAATTACTTCTCTTGATCTGCTGGCAATGCTCCTACTAATGCAGTCCAGTATGCCCTTAGCCTTCTTCACAACATGGGCACACTGCAGGTTCATATTCAGCTCGTTGTCCACTGTAACCCCCATGTCCTTTTCTGTAGTGCTGCTGCTTAGCCAGTCAGTTCCCAATCTATATCAATGTGCATGGAGTTGTTATCTCCTAAGTGCAGGACTTTGCACTTGTCCTTACTTGTCAAACCTCATAAGTTTTCTTTTGTCCCAGTCCTCCAATTTGTCTACGTCACTGAATCCCAGCCCTACCCTGCAGCATATTTACTACTCTCCCCCAGCTTGGTGTCATCCATGAACTTGTTTACAGGGCAATCAATCCCATCTTCCAGATTGTTAATGAAGATATTGAACAAAACTGGCCTCAGGACCAATCCTGGGGCACTCCACTCAATACTAGCTGCCAACTAGACCTTGAGACATTGATCACTACCTACTGAGCCTTCTTATCCAGCCAGCTTTCTATCCACCTTACTGTCCATTCATCCAACCCATACTTCCTTAGCTTACTTGCAAGAATGCTGTTGGAGACTGTATCAAAAGCCTTGCTAAAGTCAAGGTGTATCATATCCAGTGCTTCCCCCTCATCCACAAAGCCAGTAATCTCATTATATAAGGCAATCAGGTTGATCAGGCATGGCTTGCCCTTCATGATTCCATGCTGACTGCTCCTGATCATTTTCTTCCCCTCCCAGTGCTTAGACATTGACTCCTTGAGGATCTGCTTTATGATTTTTCTGGAGACTCAGATAAAGCTCTTCCCTTTCTGAAAGATGAGCGCTATATTTGCCCTCTCCCAATTGTCCAGAACATCCCCACATTGCCATGAGTTTTCAAAAATAATGATCAGTGGCTCTGCAATCACATCACCCAAGTCCCTCAGCATCCTCAGATGCGTTGAATCTGGCCCCATGGACTTGTACACATCCAGCTTTTTTAATAGTTCCTAACCTGTTCTTTCACAACTGAGGGCTCTTCACCTTCTTCCCAAACTGTGCTGCCCTATGCAGTAGCCTGGGACCTGACCTTGCTTATGAAAAAGGTAAAAATGGCATTGAGAACTTCAGCTTTTTCCTCATCCTCTGCCACTGTCACTCTGTCTCTCCCATTTAGTAAGGGACCCACACTTTCCCTGACCTTCCTCTTGTTGCTAATGTACTTGTAGAAACCCTTCTTATTACCCTTTCAAATCCCTTGCTAGCTGCAACTCCAATTGTGCTTTGGCTTTCCTGATTTCATCCCTGCATGCCCAAGCAATATTCTTATACTCCTCCCTAGTCATCTGTCCAAAGTCCCACTTTTTCTGAGCTTTCTTTTTGTGTTTAACCTCACTGAAGAGTTCTCCACTAAGCCAAGAACTTCCCAAGAAGCAGAACCCTATACAGCATCTACACTTCACTTCCTTTTGGGATTATAGTTTTAGGGAGAAAGAATGACAGCAAAAGTTTTTTTCACCTAGTGGACCATCAAAGTGCAGCTCAGTTACCCCATCAAAATGTAGGAATGTTTCTAATATGCCCTCTAGGTACATAAACATCTCTATTATAAAGATAAGGAAATGTCTTCATGTCATAGGAGACAGGTATTCTACTCCTATAACAGAGTCCTGTATGTGCCCAAATCCTGTAACAGAATTTTTCCTGAACAGTAGTTGGGTTGTTCAGATTTAGCATCAAGCTGCACTTTGGTCATCTAGTATGTGAAACAGAGCTGTACCCTGAGTATACACACTAATGTGTTTGGAGATGATAATTAATTAGATGGAACTACCAACAATATACATGAGCAATGAATAATACAAGTACTTTGAGAAAGATCAGAAACACTGGCTGAAAAAAATAACGTGAAATTCATCTGTAAAAATGCCAACTAATACATGTGGTGAAAAAAATAAAAGAACTGAAAATATACACTGTCTATGTAGCTATTCAGATATTATGATAGTGAGTGTTATGTAAGAAGCTAGAGAAACAGATAGAGATATATTAGGCTGTGCAAATGTCAGCTAACAAACAGACTGTTGTAAGAAGCACTGTGCTTTTATTTCTTCTCCATAGCAGCTGTGGCATTACTATTCAGGCAGCTGAGGGAGTTGATTGATGTTAATAGCTCTTTTTTCTTCACTCCACAGATATTAATGTCTCTTTTTAATAATCTTGATGTTCCACTAATCCAGCTAACCTTTCTTAGGGTAGCTTTGCTATCTGCTATGTCTCTCTTCTTCTATTTCATAGTCTTGGAAACTTTTTAGCTCTTCTCACAGTCATAGATTTACCCAAAAAGATGTGTGTCCAGCAGCACCTAGGATTTCAGCTTTATTTAAGAAGGAAAGGGAGGTTGAATCAGATGAAGATTTAGCGCTTTCCCTACTCTTTGCATCCATAACTCTGGGAATTTTTCTTTACTAGCTTTTAAAAACAAGGTGACTATTATATTCTGAAAAAATATGGTATGTAGCATAGGAGGGAACGTTCCTTTGATAGCAGAATGAACAGACTGATCTAACTAATCTTATTATTTCTCCTTTAAATGGTTTTGTCTGAGAATGAAAGCTGAAAGGAACACTGATAGCAGGTGGCTTTTGGAACTCTTGTGGGGAAGGAGTGAGGAAGAGTAAATAGTCATTGCAGAGTACCCCAAATTTCCTTCATTTTTTATTGAAGGAATAGCAGAAGCAACTATAGTGCTAAGTATTGTCCCTCCCTTCTCTCACTAATTGGAATTGCTTTCATTGAATTCTGCACTTTGAGGGAACATGTTATACCAGGCACCTGCAACATCATTTGTGCCTTTCTTCTTTCCGGTCTGTAGCATTTGCAGCTGTGTTACAGGAAGCATTTGAATTGGCCATTAAAGTCATTTTTATGAAAAATTTACTCATGGGATGCATCATCAATCAGTTTCCCTGAGTCTGAATTGACTTTGGCTCCTGGGCTGGGCTACTGACTCATACGTACACCTAACATATGGATTGTATTACTGTTAAGTAGTGGCATTATTAGTGTTATAGGAACAGACTGGACAGACTGAAATTAAAATATTGTTGTTTCATAGAGTGAAAGTTGAATCAATGACATTACGTTGATGACTAATATTCTTTGAAGAAGGCACCTCTAAAACGATCTTTAAGCAATGAAGATACAGTAATAGGCATTATATAAATCCTCAGTTGTTAAGTTTTAAAAGTTAACTTCACTTGCTTAAAAAATGTTCAATAGTAAATAGAGAAAAGTAATAGTGGTTCAGCAGAAATTAAAAACATGCCTCATCTTTCATCTGTCTGCTAAAATCAGCCTAACTAAACCAACACTGAATCTAGTTCTGTGTTAGGTCTGCAGTAGATATGGTATAGAAGAGACAGACAAAGCACAGAAGGTCCAAGGACACTTTCATCACTTTTGTGCCCTCTAGATTTTGGGTTGCTCCAGAGATCAAGATAACCAGTAGCAGCATGGTGTAAAGTTTAGCAGGTCAATCTGGCCTGCCCAGGGCAGATCTATGTCATCAGTGGGGCACATTAGGAAGTGCCACAGTGAAACAGTGTATACCTGCTTTGGGAATGCTATATCCTAAAATAGATTTAATATTGCCACCTTACATCAGCAAAGAGAGTGCTTCATAACTACATGGAAGGCAGGCAGCTTAATCTCATGAATGTCAATCATCCCCCTCCCCCATCACCTATATAATTCACCTATGTATGTGTATGATAGGTATATTTCAAAGTGGACAATTGCAAGACAGTACACATTAGAACTAATTTTATAAAAATGGCATCATTTGGCTGTTCATTAAAGACTTCTGTTTAATACAGACAAGTACACTAAAACAATTTACATTTCAGGTTTCACTAAAAAGGGGAGGAAAATTATCATGTTCATCCTCTCCTTGAATATGACATGCAGTTGTTGCATGCAGTTGTTGCTATTATAAAAACAGAAGCAAAGGAAACCAGGAGTTTTCAGCTCTTACCATAATGGGGACCGAAAACTAATCTGTTTGTTCTGGCAATGATGGCAAGATGACTACAGACATCCTGATTATGGAAAGTTCTCCTGAAATAAGTTGTCTATATACAGGATTTGTGATGTCCAAATGATCTCACAGTTCAGATTCTCACTCAGATTCTCACTCTTGGGTTTGATTAACTCCAGCCTTGAGGGTGGTCATTTCATATGATGATGACATGTTTATTTTTTCCAGATATCAGTTTATCTGTTCTGTCTCCTCAGTACATCATCCCAGAGGTACTATAAACCATTAGCTTCACATTCATACTCAAAACCTTTTCAGGCATACGTGTAGGATATCTGTCTGCTTCCAGATCACTTTACAACTAGTTCTGTCAGATGACAATTGACTAGATTGAGGCCTGGTCCCAGGAGTACCCCCAGCAGTCCTGGGAAGCATAAGAACCCCACCCCCGCCACCACCACCACCTGTAATGTAAAGAGAGTCTTCTATAAGCGTACTCTGGAGGGCTCTTCTTCATGAAGATTCACTGCTCATTCTCCTCTTTTTCCTCATTTCACTCCACTCACCTTTCATACCTCTTGTCATATTCTTCTCTCTCTTGCCAGGTCCCCTCCATAGATATACACGCCTTTCCCTTCTTTTTCCAAAATACCTTCCAAACTGGATTTTACTATCATGAAATCCTTCACTCTGTTTATATTCCATCTCTTTGCCTACCTTCTATTAATCTAGTCTATTGATATTCTAAATTCTTCAGGCCAAAGGCAGGGTAGGGTGTACATATGCAAATGTTTGTTCAAGTAGCCAAAGCCAACCATGACTTCACCATTCAATAAAAGACAAATATTATTGATACACAGTGATAGCAGATAAAAATAATGCAACGCTAACACTCTTAGATGTACAAATACGATTTACAAGACAAACCCAGATATTTTAAATAGTAATTCTCACATATTGTGGTCTTTCTGAGTTCTTTCCAACAGAAGAATTACTCTATTATTTCTGTAGTAAAAAAAAAAAGAGTGAAAATTAAGAGCTGGCATTTTCCAAGGGGTGCCTTGAGTCTCTTGAGGAGTGCCTTGAATCTAAAAAGTTTGAGAAGCATTAGTCTATGTGGCTGATAAAGAATATTGAAATTACCTGAACACAAACCAAAGAGAAAAGCAGATTATCAAGTGTATATGATCATTAATAAATGGAAAATAAATGTTTCCTAATTTATGAGCTTATGAATTTGCTCAGAAATAGCATGGCACAGTAAAAGGCCATCAGGGAGGTGCAACATTTATATAGAATAACATGATGAAATTTTTTCATAAGGAAGACATAAAGAACTTTGAAAGCATTATCTGTGAAAAGGAAATAGGAGCCTAAGGTAACTCCTTACAGCCCAGGCTTTTCAAATGTTCCTCTGGTAGGAAAATGTCCAGGTTATTTTCAAGTTTTGTTTGGTTTATAGTTCTTCATTCAATGTTTTTCTATGGCTTCTTTGTTTAGTTTTATACATTTGAAAGCAGGGTATCATTCTCAACAGTGTTGGACATAAAGTTTTTACCCTTAGGACAGTTATAAATTCCTCCTTAGGCAAGTAAAGCCCTTAAACTTCAACTGCAAAATCCTTTGACATCTAATAATTTTACCAAGAAAGAACCCTTTTATACAGTATTACATAAAGAGCACTAGAGAGAGTTTTCCAATTCTTGAGTGTTATTCCTTTAGTCCTTAAACAGAAATGACTCCCAATAGCACTAGTAAAAGTTTTGGCTGCAGAAGACAGCCTAGTCAGCTATGTTCTATAGCAGCTCAAGGTCTAGACAAAGTAATCCCATTACACTTTTTTCAGCTATCAATATAGCTAGTCCAGATTTTTCAATGAGACAAAAACATAGTTCCCTCATAATCAAAACATGCTGTGAAATTATCTCAGTTTCAATTAATTTCTTATGAGTTAGATTGGATGCTGCCTGGTTTCTTGCTAGCCCATTTTATGGGCTACTGAGGAGCTCAGGGCATCCAGATTCTTGGGGTGAGAAGTTCCCTGGGCTGCCTGACTTCTGAAAAAAGGGAAACCAAATTGCTCTAAAAGCCTACCAGCCCTGGAGCATTCTGCCTGGCAGAGGTGTGGACTCTGGGGTGCCTCTATGTGAGTGTAGAGGCTTTTCCAATGTGCTATAATTACAGCATGTCAGAAAAGACTCAATCAAGTCTGCTGGAGTGTGGTAATTATTGTGCTCCAGCCAGCATCCACATCTTGTGTATCAGCATCCACATGCTTCAAAATGGTGGCAGGGGCACTGTACCTGAAGCTCATTTGACAAGCTTTAAATAGAGCACCCCCGCCACCATCTTGAAGTATAGAGGCGCTGACACAAGAGACATTCCAGGCTCTTTAATTAGAGAGGCTCTTGGAGCCACTCTAATTAAAGTGGCCCCTGCACTGCCAGAGCATGTGTAAAAACACCCTAGAAGACCTACTAGCTAATAACAGAAATTGCTATGACTGTTAGGTGTTTCATTGCTGCCTACTTTTCACTGTCAGCCACCCCTGACCCTACTCCCACTCCTTTTTGCCAAGCCAATTAAATTAATTTAACCACTGGTATTCAGCAGACATTCCAGAAGTATAGTTTTGGGGGAACACCATGATTTGGCATTTTGTAAATTGAACAATGTGGATATTAATTCTGGAAAAATACATAAAAATAATGCTTGTATTTTGATTTTTGGTGAAAAAAATGCTAAAAAACACAGGAATTATTATGGAACATAAGTTTAGTTTTTCAGCCAGATCTTAACTCTACATTACTGATGGTAATATATGGGTGAATTATGCTGTTTTTCCATATACATAAGAACTGATTATGAATTAATTCTATTTTTTAAACTAACTAGAATACAGCCTTCAGCAAATTTCCCATACAAAGGAATACAGCATTATCTCCATGGGCAGAGATTGTGCAGCTGTGACTCTTCTGGCTTTGTCTGTTTATATATATTGTTTAGCGATTATTAATATTGTGGCAACAGCAGCCAGTTAAAGTTAAAATGCAGCTTCAAGTCTTTTTTTTTTTTTTTAATCATAATTCTGTAATTTTATTCTATAGTTATCCAGGCTTGGTCTCAATTACCATTTTTGAATAATTACTTACAGGCAAATACTGTATATTTTAACAATTCTTATTTATTTTTAAACAATATTTTTATATCAATTCTATACATGATTTTAAAAATGTCTGAGAACTATTCATAAGATAGAGTGATTAGATCTGACCTCTTCATATAACTGCTTCTTCTGTCAAATTTAAGTTTTGTTTATTCAAGAAGTTAATTGAATGTTTAAAGATCCAAATAACAAGCCTTCTCAACAGCTTATAAAGATATTGATTGGTGACTAGCAACAGAACATATGGAACAGATGTCCAGTAAATCATTGTTTAAAATAACAACCTACACTCACTATGACAAAAGGTAATATTTAGCCAGGAAGTCATATTTGCATCCAATATCATTATATTGACATCTTAATACCACATGAAAGGTTATTTCCAAGCATTTAATCTTTTTTTTTGTTGTTGTTTTGCCATTCCAACTGGTCACATTAAAAGCAATGTATATGAATATAGCCGATTTTTGACATCCAGTTGGTATACAGTTTTTCATGTGTATAATATTAGTTTAATAGATACTGTCAGTTTAACAGTGACTTTAAGAAGCAAATAAATATTATAATATGATATGATGCAACTTTATTGTTCATAGCATCTTCCAAGCAAGTTATAGTCCAAAATATTTTACAGATAGTACAGTTTAGTAGTAGATGGCATAAAGAAGCACTAGATCAGGGAGAAACAGCTTTATGAAGCATAGCTTTAGGTTCTTGGCTGCAGTATGTTATCTTTTATGCCACTGTGGGTCCAGCAGAGATAGTGAGGAGAAAGAACACCTTTACCATGAAATGTCTGCTCCCTGCTTGAAAACAAGGACTAAATTACAGGTCTCTGATCTGTTCCTGGGGCAGCAGTCCATATAGTCTTTTAAACCAGGCGTGTGGCAGCTCCTCTGTTGGGGTTTATAGTTCTAACTCCTGTTCCTATTAATACATTTAATTTTACAGGAATCATTCTAGTGCAAAAATAATAAATATGTCAGTGAATACATATACAATCAGTTAATATTGTGCCTCTCTAGATTTAGAAAGACCATACTTCAGTGACTGAAACTGGCTAAGGAAGATTATTTAATCTGGAGCCTATTTATTTCAGTATCTCTGTAGGCCTCTGTGATACGAAATCTGTGAAATGAAATAATGTATTCCTTTATGGAAGGAATCATGAAGAGGTACTCTGAAGATGTGTTGACACTGGTAAACTCAGATGCACTGAAGAACTCATTGAGACTGCATCAACACTACACAAATTATTATTAGGCCTGTATTCAGAGAAAATTAAAAAAAGAAGGACACCAAATGAAAATAAGAGACTAATTGACACGGCACACATTCCATGGATTCTTCAAACCAATTAAATGCATGAGCAGATTCTTGAGAATGGAGCTATGAGAGAAGAATAATATGAGATGGAAAAAGCTGGAAGATGCAATACACATGAGAATACTAGAGGGTCCCAAAAACTATAAAGTTTCTTGCATTATTTGTGGATTCTTTTCTAGCTGTACAGTGTTTCTTCAATACTTCACTAATTTTCTACTTTCTAAGGTTGAATTAACCATAGCTGTTTTGACTCCAGTTCCCTTTCAAAAAATGCAATTAACATTTTTCCTTAAGGGGTATATGTTATTGTAAGCTATTGTCTGAAGAGAAAACTATAAAACACAATTTTATGAAAATCAAGCTTTCCTAGTTACCAGAATTACACTTGTAATTTTGGTGGGTAGATCCAAGGTGTGGGAGCAGGCATAAAGGGAGAGTGTTGGAACTGCAACCAGTCCTGAAGGGATGGCTGCATGCCAGCTTCCTTCCTCCCTCACCAGAACAGGCAAAACATATTGTGGAGAATCCCAAATCAAGCAATAATCTCCCTGCTTCCCACTCTCAGCACACCCTCCCTTCTCCTCCATGCTCTGTAGCATGTTTTCTGCCCTCTCCTCACCTCCCCTCCTCCCTTAACCACTGCCATTGTCTCTGCCTTCTCCAGGAGAAGGAGGAGCTCCAGAGCCACTCCTTCCCAGCTCCAGCCCAGCTATGCAGACAGCCAAGCTCAGTTAGGGACAGCAGCAGCAGCAGCAGTGGACAGGTTCCCCCTCCCTCAACCTGTTGCTGAGCTGCTGGAAAACACCTGGGTGGGGTATGAGCAGGGAGAAGAAACCTGCCTGTGTCTGCTTCTGCCTCCACTGTCCCAGGCTGTTTGGTTCCCTGCACAACCTGAGCAGAGCAGGGAGCCTGATTTAATATGTAGCCCGAATGGAACGGGACAGAAATGGCTCTTTGGGTCATCTACCCCCAGGTCAGCTGGAGACAGTAGCAGCAGTGGGAAGGGGAAGGGCAAATGGGAGGGAAATGGCCATGGAGGGGAAATAGAGAGGCTTCTTAACTGATTGAGGAACTTAAAGTACTCAGCTTCTCCCAGTGTCAATGCAATCTGAAAGTGGTGTGCAAACACTTTCAGACAGTGTGGTCTGAAAGTGGTGTGCAACCATGCCGCCACATTCCCTCTGTATCCACATCTATGTGACACGTATATATGCTTAGGATAGATGGATCTTTTTTACCAACATAGACAGTACCATCTGACTAGAATAGAACAATGGCATTGCTAGCTTATATTTATCAAATGAAACTATGAGAGTAAGACCCTATTTATATATATAGAGACAGTTAGTCGACAGACATGCCAACAAAAGGGTGACTGAAAGACTTTCATAACATGTAACAGAATTATTACTTTGGAAATATTCTGGAAGAGTCAAGCCCATTACAGCAATTTGAGATTTCATTATGTGAGTTTTCTTTGGGCCATAATGGAAAATAGTGGTTTGCAAAATTACCAGTACATGAAGTTAATGAACCAGCCAAAATATGTCTTTGTTTGTGAATCTCAGAATCATGGAAAATTAGGGTTGAAAGAGAACTAGTAGGTCATCTTAGTCCAAACCCCTGCTCAAAGCAGGACCATCCCCAGTTAGATAATTCCAGCCAGGACTTTGTTGAGCAGGGCTTTAAAAACCTCCAAGGATGGAGATTCCACCACCTCTTTAGGCAAACCATTCCAGTGCTTTACCACCCTCCAAGTGAGCAAGTTTTTCCTAACATCCAACCTAAACTTCTCTTGCTGCACCTGGAGACCATTGCTCTTTGTTCTGTCATCTGTCACCACTGATAACAGTCTAGGTCCATCTTTTTTGGTACCACCCTTAGGGTAGTTGAAGGACACTATCAAATCCCCCCTTAGCCCTCTCTTGTACAGACTAAATAAGCCCAGTTCCTTCAGCCTCTCCTCAGAAGTCATGTGCTGCAGCCCCCTAACCATTCCCAGTGCCCTCCGCTGGATTCTCTCCAATTCATCCATATCCTTTTTATGGTAGAGGGCCAAAAATAGGGCACAGTACTGAAGATGTTGCCTTACCAGTGCCAAGTAGAGGGGAATAATTACTTCTCTTGATCTTCTGGCAATGCTCCTACTAACAAGGTCCAGTATGCCATTAACTTTGTTTGCAACAAGAACACACTGCTGACTCATATCCAACTTTTGTCTGCTGCAATGCCCAAGTCCTTTTTTGGCAGAGCTGCTGCTTAGCCAGTTGGTCCCAAGTCTGTAGTGGTGCATAGGATTCTTCCACCTTAAGTTCAGGACTTTGCACTTTTCCTTGTTGAACTTCATGAGATTTCTTGTTGTCCAGTCCTCCAATTTGTCTAGGTCACTCTGACTCCTATCTAGCCCTACCCTCCAGCATATCTACTACACCCCGCAGCTTAACATCATCCGTAAACTTGCTTAGGGTGCAATCGATCCCACCTTTCAAATTGTTAATGAAGATACTGAACAAAACCAGCCCCAGAACCGACCCCTGGGTCACTCCACTTGGTACTGGGTGACAGCTTGAGCCACTGATCACTAGCTTGAGCCTGCTCATCCAGCCTGCTTTTTATCTACCTTACAGTCCATTCATCCAAACCATAGCCCCTCAGCTCGTGTGGGAGAACGCTGTGGGAGACTGTATCAAAAATCTTGTTAATGTCAAGGTATATTATGCCTGGGACCTCCCTCAGTCATCACAAGTTTCCAAAGACAATGGCCAGTCCCCCTGCAATCACATCAGCCAACTCCCTCAGCACCCTCAGAGGTATTGCATCCGGCCCCATGGACTTGTACTTGTCCAGCTTTTTTAAATAGTCCCTATTTTGTTCTTTCACTACTGAGGGCTGATTGCCTCCCCAAACTGTGCTGCCAGATGCAGTAGTCTGGGAGCTGACCTTGCCTATGAAACTGAGGTAAAAAAAGGCATCAAGTACTTCAGCTTTTTCCTCATCTTCTGTCACTAGGTTGCCTCCCCCATTCAATAAGGGACCAACACTTTCCCTGACCTTCTTCTTGTTGCTAACATACTTGCAGAAACCCTTCATGTTACTCTTCACATCCCTTGCTTGCTGTAACTCCAGCTGTGCTTTGGCCTTCCTGACTTCATCCCTGCATGCCCAAGCAATATACTTATACACCTCTCTAGTCATCTTTCCAAGCGTCCTCTTCTTGTAAGCTTCTTTTTGGTGTTGAAGCTCACCAGACAGTTCTCTGCTAAGCCAAGCTGGTCACCTGCCATATTTGTTATTCTTTCTGCACATCAGGATAGTTTGTTCCTGTGTTCTCAGTAAGGTTTCTTTTAAAATACAGCCAGCTCTCCTGGACTCCTTTCCCCTCAGACTGGCCTCTCAGAGGATTCTGCCCATCAGTTCCCACAGGGAGTCAAAATCTGAATAAAATCTGAATAAACAAAGTCTGAATAAAGTCAATGTTTATTATTCATTTTGATAAAGTTAATCACGGGGGCACAGAAGGGAATTGGTGAGGTTTTATTCACCTAGGCGCCCCCGGGGGTTACAAGAAACAATGGCCGCAAGCTAGCAGAGAGCAGATTTAGACTAGACATTAGGAAGAACTTCTTCACAGTTCGAGTGGCCAAGGTCTGGAACGGGCTCCCAAGGGAGGTGGTGCTCTCCCCTACCCTGGGGGTCTTCAAGAGGAGGTTAGATAAGCATCTAGCTGGGGTCATCTAAACCCAGCACTCTTTCCTGCCTATGCAGGGGATCGGACTCGATGATCTATTGAGGTCCCTTCCGACCCTAGCATCTATGAATCTATGAATAAACTTAAAGGTAATAAGTATGCTTTTCTCAGGGGAATATAAAGGTGAACAGTGTTATCTTCATATATTCCCATTCATTCTCCATTGCTTATAACTATATGCCCAGTAAATAAGGAGGGCAGTAAAACTGTAAAAATGACGAGAATGTAATTTTCATGGATGATACAAGCAGTGAAGCTCAGTGTGACAATAACTGAGTTGCTGCAATAGTTGGTATGCTTAACGTGGAAAAAATGATGCCATTGAGATGTATGGGGATAGTAAATCTATTTGCATAATACAAACAGCTACCATTTTAGCCTTGATCATTTTAAATTGTGTGAATTATATATTGAATCAAGCCCCTAAAATCAAGAGATTTATTTGCAAGATTATTTTTTTTCTTAATATTCCATTTTTGGGTTGGTTTTTTTTTTACTTCTTCAGTGTTAAGAGGCAAGTATCACATTTCCAAGTTTTTTCCCTCCACAATCCTGAAGTATAGGGTTTGTTTGTTTTTTAAAAATGAAAATAATTAGAGACTGCCACATTTACTTGACTCCAGGAGTGGTGGTTTATGAAATGCACAAAATACAGTAAAACTGGTGATAAAAATAAGAAATTGTAAGTTTCTCAAAAAATGGAATTTGGAATCACAACACAGATTTTACAAAAAAAGGAAATTCTGGCAGCCTGTTACTTTGCAGATACGAATACTGCACCCTTACAGAAGAAATGGTATTACTGGTACTCCATTTCCTACCCATCTCTATAGATGCAGTTCACCATCATGTGACACCAAATAAACATAATATCAGAAGCATAGTCTGAGAAAAAGCAAATTCCTCCTCTTAAACTTTCAGCTAGTTAGATCACAACTTATACAAGCATCAAACTAAGAACTGGAATAATTACTGAATACTTAAGCTAACTGCAAATTACATCTCCTGACAGAAAACAAGAATTCAAAGGTTAGTACAACAGCAAACATCATAGCATGGAAAACTGATGAATATGATCTGACAAGTCCCATTCAACATGTGAATAAAAGGAAAGTTTTCAAGTAGCATTAAAAGAAGTAGATTAGACAACTGTATCACCTGTCCTACAAGAATAAATCATGACCCTCCCAGGGGCCAACCTTTGGGTCTTCAAGGGCTGACTAATCCAAAAGAGAGGATTTCTGAATTCCTCTGAGATGAGAAAGTCAGGCATGGTAGATGGCATCAACTTTTTCTATTGTCTTCCTGAAAAATTCACAAACTACAAAAACCTTCCTTTGTGAAATGTGAAGACACTGAAGTATTAAGAGAAGGGTCCTGGTGGCAGTGTGGTTATGTTGTCCCACTACAACCACAGAGGTCTGAGTCCCAATTTTATTCTTGACCCATGCTGAAGGCTGATCCAGCTTAAATAGGTATCTGCTTAATTAGGCTGCCAAATCAAACTCTTTTGCATACTATTGGCTGTAGACACTCGTGTGCTTTAACTGCATTAGGCCACTAAGTTATGGTGGATTTTAACCTTAGTTTGCTTTTAAGAAGGTCATATAATGCATAGCCACTTAGCACAAAAATCTTTAACTATATTGCAAATGTTTTGGGAAAGCCTGAAAACATGAAATGATATTTATATTTAAAGTAATTTCAGGAACTTGAAGCTATTTTCCAGATGGATCCTCCTGTCAGGTTTACAAAGTTAAAATCAACAGAGCCCTCAATCACTGTGTACTTGTGCTATATTTGGTCCATAGTTATCAGATGGATTTAACGAAGTTCAATACTGTTGTCTGAAATGACTAAATCAAGGAGAAAAGTGTCTTCTAAGAGCTGATTGTTTCTTGGAGGCAGAGTCCTGCTTTAAAGGTATTGCAGGGGCAGTTGAAGGTGAAATTCTGTTTTCCTCAATTCTCTCTTTCCACCCCAAATTTCTCAATAAAAAACTGAGCATTTTCTGACTCCAAGGGCCCATGTACACATGATACTATGTCTGTGTACAACATGCTGTGGCGATGTAGTGGCGGCAAGCAAAAACCGTGACACCACAGTTATGTGCCATAGTGAAGCACTCCTTCATTATAGCACATTGCTATGGTGATGTAGTGGCTAAAAATAACCATGCAGCACTGGCACAGCACAGTATAGGCTGTTACTGTGCCATCATTTAGTATTTCCAAAAGGAAGTACTAAATGTCAGTACAGTAACAATGGCGCCATAGAGATACGTGTAGGCACAAAACAAATTAGCATGACCCACACAACCCAGAAACTGAATATAATCATTCTACTTAGGGATCTCTTCCCAAACAGTATTGTAGTGTCAAATAAATAGCCCACAGCTAATGATTATACATTTTAGAACCATTTTTGAGGAGCATTCCACTATAGTTCCACCTCTTGTTTTCATAAGAGAAATAGTCATTCCTTTGTTTGCCTAAAATTCATAAGGAAAGATAAACTGTTTTTATGGCTAGGGGTTTTATTCCCAACCTGAAAGCAAATCAGTGCTCAATCATGGCAAAGTTCTTAAGCTCTGGACTCCCTACAATAAAAGAGCCCTCTCTAATAGATATCAGAGATATTGTGATATATCTTGTATCACCAACTTGTAAACAGTAGTAACGCTATTTCATTCTCAAATACAGATACTTTGCGTGTTCTATTCCATTTCATAGATATAGTCCATGTGATACATTAACTTCATTGATATATTTCTACAGAAAAATTAATCTCAAGAAAATTATAGCAATTCATGTTTGCTAATTGCTTTCATTTTGGATGCAGTGATTGCACACATTTATCCTGATAACACATGATGGAAAAGATACTTCTGATCAGCCAAACTGCTCTGTAGAAATCTTGAGTTTAATTATTAACATTTTAAGATGTGTATTGCAGTTAAAGATATTGTAAGGGCAAAGTAACTGGATCTTTTCAAAAGTAGTTAGTGTTGTCTTTGATATTTTAGTCATTAAACTCTTTTCATTACACACCTTTCAATTGCTACTCCAGATTACCTTTTCCAGAGCCACTTTTAAATTAAAAATTGAGAACATAAAAATAGATAAGAAAACTGAATTAATTTGTGTATAATGCCTTCACTATCAATGCAGTCCAAATCATTTTGCAAGAAAATAAATTAAATATTGGTTCTGTACGGAATGAAAAGGTAAAATCAAGGAGGTACATTATACTCACAGTCTTGTTCTTACAACCATTGGCTTTAGTAGTTTTGCAAAGATATGACTAAACAGCTCCACATGGTAATTTTCACCATTCCTTGTTGCTGACTGATCCCCACTTCATTTTTTCTCCTCTACCCCTCTCTGAAGTAGCTTCTTTCCTTCAGTTTCATGCCACTTATACGCAGTAAAAGTAGCAACCATGTACTGTGCCATCTTTAATTGTGTATTTACACTTCCCATTAACTAGCCAAAATTTTGGACAAATATATTTCCAGAATTCTTAAAATTCTGTGGCCCAAAAACTATTCAATGGATAGCAAAGTTCTTTACCAATATTTTTGAAACAGGAAAATTACCAGCTTTATTTAAGAGGACAAAAAATAGCAATAGTAAAACCTGGTAAGGATCCCAATAAAGCTGAGAACTACTCCCAATGCTTTCTTAAGTGTAATTTACAAAATATTAGAAAGACTGGTAATAATAGAATGTTAAATACCATAAATGAACATAGATTCATAGATTATAGAGTTGGAAGGGATCTTAGCAAGCAGGGTTTAGACCAAACAGAGGATGTTGCAAATTAAATCATGGCCCTGATTACCAATATAAAAAATGGCTTTGAAAAGTCACTAAAAACTGTAACTGTCTTGTCTTCCTTGATCCTGCATAAGATACAATCTGGAGACAAGAACCCATCGTAAAGTTTTTGGACATCATACCTTGCCTTAAAATTGCTAATTTATTAGACAAC
This sequence comes from Alligator mississippiensis, assembly GCF_030867095.1. Classification (NCBI taxonomy): domain Eukaryota; kingdom Metazoa; phylum Chordata; order Crocodylia; family Alligatoridae; genus Alligator; species Alligator mississippiensis. The sequence continues at coordinate 89,814,840 of NC_081824.1, forward strand.
ATGCTTAGCAATAGATAGTTCCAGATTTTTTTCTGATCACATTAAGAATAGACCACATAAATTGAACAATGGACTCCCACAGGGGTTAGTTCATGCACCTCTGCAGTTTAATCTTTACATTCATGATCTCCCAGGCATCTCCTCCAAAAAATTAATATATGCTGATGACATGGCCATGGTTATGTAACAATCTTATTTATCTAGAGCTGAAATAATATTCACATCTGATTTTAACACCTTAGATACCTACTTTAAACAATGGTGTCTGTGCTCAAACTCTGGGAAAATGGAAGTATTTAACTTGAATAATAAACAAGCTAATTATCATCCCACTATTGTTTTCAGAAACTAGCTTCTACATCATAATGGTATTCCTAAATATTTAGGCATCATTCTAGATAGAATACTTTCCTATCAAAATAACTGAAATGTGACAGCAGCTAAGTTGAAAACTCATAATAATATGCTCCAGAAACTCACTGAAATGTCTGAGGGAGCTAATGCTGATGCACTGAGAACAACAGCTTTAGTGCTGGTCTACTCTGCGGTGAAATACTGTGCCCCAGTCTGGTTATACAATATTCATACTGATAAGGTTGACATACAACTCAACCAAGCCATGCAAATCATTACAGGAACAATCCAGTCCACACCTCTTCAGTGGTTCTCCATTCTTAGTAACATACATCCTCCCCCATTAAGAAGAAAAAATGCTTTAACTAAAATTAAAAAAATAACTCACAGCTACCTATACACAAATATCTCTTAAACCCATGACATCCAAGATTTAAATCTAGACATCACCCCCTAATTCAGAAAGTATTATTACAAATCCCATCATTAGATCAACTGTCTTTGATCTCCCTAGACATCTTTGATCATCCCTAAACCAAATCAGGATAGGACATGGCAGATGTGGATTTCTGTTACACTGACAGGGTTGGACTAGCTCACCAAACTGTGACTGTGAAACCCCTTTTCAGACTTGGAACCACATCACCTCTGAATGCCCTCTCAATGTATTTAGTGGAACCCTATTGGATTTTCACAATACTACACCTGAGGCAATCAGCTGGCTGCAAAATTTGGACATAAATTTATGAATATGTTTTTCCTTGTTCTGTGATCATGGTATCATCATATATTTACAAAAAAAAAAAACTTAAAAAAAACCCAACAACTAGCCTGGAGCACAAGAACCACTTCTTGACTCATGAAATTACTACCCTGTTCCCAGTCCTTCCTGTTTTAAGCCATGTCTGACATAAAGCAAAGGGATGAGTTTATAAGGAGGAGCTGGCACAAGTCTGAGAAAGAAATCATAAAAGACAGTATTAGTCTACAGTGGTAATGGAACAAACCATTGGTATGTCTGACTAAATATGCAATCAACTCTCCCGTACTGAGAGTCATGAAAACAATGTTGGAGGATAGGATTCATGTTAATTGTTTTTCAAGTGTTATTTTTGCCATGTGCTTACCAAACTTTGAAGGAATACGTTTAAGTGACCTGTATGAATCAGCTATAGATAATATTTATACATCATATAAAACTGAAGAGTACATATTCACATAGTCCCTAATTTAAAATGTAACACAGAAACCAGCATGCAATTTTCAGAAAGTTAAGTGTTTCAGTTTAGTTCAAATCAGTTCAAAATCCTGGAGATTTATCTGAAAATAATGTAAACCATTTGCAAAAATTGGTCTCCAGTCTTTCATGAGAACAATATTCCAGTGTTTTTTTTTTATTTTTAGGCAGACAAAAATGCTGTAACAACTATTTTGGTTTTATCATAGTCCAGGTTATGTGAAAATAGAAAACCATGACATTGAAACTGTCAGGATTTTAAGGCTGAATTGGAGCTCATGGCATAGGTTTAGATTGTAAAGCTAAATAACCACTCCCTGTTAAAAAAGCCACTTAAATTGCAATTGTATTTTTCAATTCACTTGCAACATATCATTGCATCAAGAGATGTCTGTAAAATATTTAGACTTTTCATAGAATTGTATTGATTTTTTTTCATTTAGGCGTAGCAGGAACCACCATTTTGCCTAAAATGGTCCACATGCATTGGTCCTTGTCTAATATATAATTGTTGAACTAAAGATTATTTTTTAGAAAGAGATCCATGCTTCCTTTTACAAATAAGCAATCTGCTACAAGCATCTGGAAAAAAAATAAAACTAGTGCACATACCTTTGAAAACATTTGTTCATTGATCCCAGAAGAATTTGTGTAGGTGAGATTACTTGTACATTAAATACAAAGGAATTACTAATGTATGCATGACTTCTTATTTTAATACCATTTTTTGTGGAACAAATACAGGACTTCTAGCATATGCAACTCCTTGTGCAGTCCATATGATACTGATAGTGAGGTGACAATGATTAGGTCTAATGAGTAAAAGTCACATCAGTTGGATGGTTGCAGGACAAAGGATATAATGACTGGTAAATAAGGAAGAATGGATGTATGTCCATTGGCCAGAGGGAGTGGTGGAAGGTCATTTTTACTTTTCTACCATAACGTTTGACTGAATCTCTAATTACACTCCTCTGAAACAAATAAAACAGCTACCTGGCACATTTTGCTCAAGACCATAGGGAATCATCAGTCTAATCAAACACCACTTAAGAGATAAAGAAGCATTGTGCCAGGGATTGTAGAAACACCTACTAAAAGAACAGCCCCTGCTTCACACAGCTTACAGTCTGAGCCACAATATGTCATCAATCCAGTTCAAGTATCCTTTCTCTCTATTTGCCAGTGTGTAATAGGAGTAAAGCTTGCTTCTGTTTAGGCAGCTTGTCACTCTCACCTGCTACATCCTGATATATTACTTGGAAAAGTCTAGTATGGGAGGCTGACTTAGGTATGCAGCCCTGATGTCGGGGTTAAAGTACACAGCTCTACCTTTCCCTACACTGTGTCCATCTCCACCCTCAGATTCCAACAGCACTGGTTGGTTAACAGAGTCCTCAATCAGGACTTGTGATGATCTTATTTACCCTCTGAATTTAGGTTCTCAGTCAAGGATGATTACAAGTCCTTGGGTCTCTTTCTCCACTTATATGAATAGCAAGCCAAAATAGTAACTTAAAGAAACTGATATTACTCATAAAAATTGCAAAAAAAAATACAGTAAGGAGTTGGTATTCTTTCACAAATTTCCCTCTCCCAGGGACTCCTTTTACAAGACAGTCTCTTTTTGTTCTGCCTACAATGTCCAAGGGTCTCTTAACTACAATCCCCCCTGTAGTAAACTGGAAGTCACTGGCCCTACTTAGCTGACTTGTAATTCCCCAGTACAGCCTCTGTCCCTTCAGAGATGCATTCCCACACTGTGAACACTCACAGCATGGTTCCAACTCTGCCTCTGTCAGCAATAGAATTGTTTCTTTGCCTGAGGCGACTGCTGCTCACAAGTTACAATCCTCCCTAAACAGGGTCCTCAGTCTGAGTCATGTCTTGCCCTTTGATTGGAACTTGACTCTTTACTTATGTTTCTCATCTGAAACCGTATCCGTCATGTCCTATCTGTGTTTTCTCCTGCAGGCCTGAAAAGTCTTATGCTGAAGCATCCTGAGAAGTACCAGCAAAATGGTCATTGTCCTTTGTCACTTTCTGGGACTGCTGCTCCGGTATTTGCCCATTAGTGCCTCCATGCCAGCCCAAGTAAGTTTCTGTGTCCAGTCCTAGTCCCTTTTCAAGGGTACATCCTTTGCTTTCCACAGTTGGGAGCATTCTCCTCCCCACCCAGAGTCTCAATGTCTTTTAACTTTTGCACACCCCTGACATCATCTCCCTGCATCAGGTTTAAAGGGGCAGTGTCTGTGTTTAATGTAGTCTCACTGCCAAATCTCTGGCATCAGTTTATCCCCAGGGTTTGTGTAGCAGGGTTGGACTCTGACTCTGTGCTACACAGTATTTCCCAAACTTTGCCTCATCATGACCCCATGTATGCCCCATTTCCTCAACATGACCTCATTTCCTCAGCATGGCCCCTCACTCCCAACCCACAGCCCCCCACCCCCACCCCTGTGACCATATTCACTGATGTTGTGACCCCATTTGGGGTCATGACCCACAGTTTGGGAACCACTGCCATAAGGTTAAGAGTTTAAGTTTCTACAGTCCTGAGGACTGAAGGAACATTCCCCCATTATTTTGGCAGCTCTGGAATTAGCCTGATTCCTTCTCTCTCATTTTCTGTTGTGACAAAATCATGAGATGTCTGGGTGCTGCCAGAGACATATTCTGGGTTTGTGGGTGCTAATTGGTCACCCACTCCATCAAATGGGTATGCCCAGATTATTAATTTGTCCAGGAATGACAATTTACTATAAATACTTTGAGAAAATAATAGAAACAAGGGTTTAATTAGACAGGTTCAACCTCCTTTCAGTTACAGCTGTCTCCCCCCACTTTGCACCTCTAGTCACATCTCCTCACTGGGACCCCTCTCCTAACTGTCGCTCCCTCTGGAATAATCCCCATATCCCCCCTTCATCTATGTTCTGGGGAGCCAGATAATCATCTCAAGTGTCTCAGCCTGTGGCTCCAGATCTCTTTTTTTGACTATGGGCCTTGTGACACATTAATTTTAAGCATCTCCTGGAGCTCTTAATCCCTGTATTGACCACACATTAACACTTGAAACTAGTTTTAAATACACTTTAGGCAGCTTAGTTACACCACTCCAGGGAAGGTTTATCTCTGCTCTGTGTTACCTAGCTCATGCTTTATTAATGTGTGGCCTGTCCCCAGAGATGATCCACCCAAGTCGCAGTCCTCCAGAATTCCTGAATCCAGGGTCACTCCATCTGTGTGGACAAACTTTCAACCCTCTGAACTCTACTGCCTAGAGGGCAGTTCTGGCACCAAGCCAACTCCTCCTCACGCCCTCCAGAGGTGTGACCTTCTCATCCCCAGGGGTTAAACCCTGTGGAAACAGCCTTCTTGCCAAGTTCCAGTCTGAAAGGGGCTGCTTGGAGCTGGGGGAAATGGGAAGAGGGTGATCAGGCAGGGGGCACCACATGCATGTGCATACCACATATGCACATGGCAACCAGCCAGCATAGAAAGCAGCTCCTGCAGCTCCCTCCAGGTAAGTCTATGGGGGGAATGGAAGATTAAGGCCCACATGCTGAGGAAGTGGGACAGAGCTGGGGCTGGGGGTGCTCCCCAGATGGGCTAGTGCCTGGGACTCAGGGCTGGTGTGGAATGTGACAACCAGATAGGGGAGCAGGATGAAGTCATGGGCAGCTCATCCATTGGTGGGTGGGGCTGGCTCCCCAACACTGTGCACACTCCCAGGGAGAGAGGCACATGACCCCCCACCCCAGATTTGTGTGTAGGATGAGGGTGAATGAGAGCTACCCTCTTCAAGCTTGGGACTCCCCACCCTGCTGCCCTCCCCACCGGGCCTTTGCAGACCTGTGGGCAGGACCTGGTGCAGGAGGGCAGAGCAGGGTGTGGAGGCTTGGTGCTGCTACCAGAAGCCCCATGACAAATGTGCCACCATGGTGACATTCCCTCTGCCTGCCTAGCAGCAGCAAGGGGTCACAACTTCACACTGCCACCACTGCTACTGCCTGGTGGGCATGGAGTGCCTCACTATGGCAGCATGACCAGCACTGGGCTCGTGGCAGCAGCACCAAGCCTTCCCACCCCCGGAGGGAGAGCAGCGGGGCAGGGAGCCCTGAGCCCACATTGGGAAGCCTTCCACCTTCCCCCCAACATGGGCTCCACTCTATCCATGATGCCCATGGAGGGGAGGGTATATTAATTTTGTCTGCCTCATTTTGGGGGTCACAAAAAAATTCCAGTGTTTAAATGGGGTCATGCTGAGGAAAAGGTTGGGAAGTACTGCTTTATGGTGTGACTGTTTCAGTCTCCCAACTAACACTAACACCAATCACCATTTGAGCAGCTCAAAGTGTAATGTGTTACTAGGCCCTAAGTTACTTGCAGCTGAATGGCTCACTTTCTAGAATTGACAGCTTAGTCATTTGCTGGGAGGTAGTGTGAGACACAATGCTGTATATATTACCAGCATGTGTTTTTAAATAAATGTTATTGACACAGATAATTAGTTTTGTTACTAAATGGCATGCATTTTTGTTTTTACATTTGGGAGTCATATGTCCCTGAAATGTACTGATTTGGATTTGTCTGTGGAATTAATATATGAAGGGTACATAAATTATATTTCTACCTGTGGAATCCTGGTTCCAGAAATAAATAACCTAACCTATTAATTATAATTTAAGGAATAATTCTTATACAAAACCAGAAAAAAATAAATCACATAATAGGTGTTTTTCTAACCTAAATGAAATAATGTCAAATTAAGCTTTAAAAAGTATACAACCCTCCAGTGGTTCTATCAGCTTCCTAGGTATCTGATAAACATCAGCTTAAAATAACTTAGTGTTATACTTCCCATATTTTATTGAAACCTGATATCGTTAACTTACAAGATGCTGTACTGACATCTGATTTCATTTTTATAGGGCCATGAAAATAAACACGACAGGAATTATTTTTAAAAATTGTCTTGCACATCCAAGGACATTTAAACTTGCCAAAAAACCCCCCAAAACCCAGGCACAATGCTGTATATATATTACAAGCATGTGTTCCTAAATAAAATTCTATTGACACAGCCAATTAGTTTTGCTACTAAATGGCTTTCATCTTTGCTTTTATGCTTGGGAGTCACATGTCCCTGAAACGTACTGATTCTGGTAGAGGAATTATATATACTTAAAACTAGCTGCTTCCTTTTGACAACAGTTTTCACTATCTAGAAGGTTCTATAAAATCTTCAAGTTTAAACTTTGACCTTGGATGAATTCAAATATTTCCATTTTCCACATTCCTGGCTTCATTATTTATTACTTTATCCCTGCCTCTCTTAGTTTTAAGATAGACTTTTTCAGTGGAGAAAATGTGATGGAAAATAACGAATCTTCAATAAACTGATATAGTTTTATAAGCAGTACATCATCCTACTAGGACCATTAGAGGGATTTAAAATGAGCTAGCCAGTGTACATGCTACCAACCTATCTGCAAGTGGAATGATATTTCACTCTCATCATACATAATTTATGGCTTTTTAATTTCAGTTTCAATAATTTTAAAAAGATGTTTAGCTACAGTCCTGTGCAGCTGTAGACACATAAACCTTGACCCTATAAATAGAATAGTTTCCATTATAACTAGAACCTTCTCTATATTCCAGTCACATATCCATGCCCTAAGTGCTTACCACTAGTCCTTCAGTTTACTTCTTTCTTCACTTCAGCTTGGGGAAAGATGGGCCATGTAGCATGTAATTAAGTCCCCCGTGTTTGTGATGTTCTGAATTCTAAAATCTTGGATCCCTTATGAAACATGACCTGGGGAAAAACAAACAAAAAAACCCATCTCTTTTAAGAGAGGCAATAATTCTTGTGGGTGATATCTTTTATTGGACTAGCTGTATGCTTGGTATAATCATAAGCAAATCTTCTATAATCTTCTTTCATATGGCTAGGGCAAGCAATGGCAGAAAAGGTGCTGGTTAATTAAAGTTGTATGTTGAGATTTGATAGCCAGTTCAAGACATCCAGACTGGTTAAAAAGATTGCTTCAATTCCTCCATGATATGCAAGTTCAGGGAAGGAGTTTGCATTGTGACTGACTGTACCTCACTGTATATGCAGTAGGGCTATACGAAGCTTCAGTAGCTGATTTGATTCAGAGGAGATTCAGTCCGATTTGGGGACCAAATCTCCAGATCCAAATCAAATTGGGAGACCCAGTAAAAGCTCTGAAATTATTCCAAGCATCCAAATCAATTAAGAAAAATATTCTAAAAAGATTCATCAATTTGGAGATTTGAATATAGACTAAACAGGCAGCTGACAGCTGCCTCCAGCTGGAAAGTCTGTTGGGGTTGAGGGAGGGGAGAGGGCAGGGGCTTGGGGGAGGGAGGAATTGGTGCTGAGGCTGAGACAAGCTCCCTAGCTGGGGGGGGGGGGCGGGGAGGGTGTTATTCAGCGAGGGGGTGGGGAGGGGGATGCGGGATGCAGGCGCAGCTCGCTGCAGGCAGAAGGGGGCAAGCAGTAGCAGAGCATAGCCACACTTCCAGCATTCCCACACCCACATCCCATGCCCCTCTGCACCATCTGGCAAGTGGCAGCAGGGCAGAGCCCCTGCTTCCAGTGCTGATGCAGGCACAGCAGCTCTGAGAGTGGGAGCTATGCCCTGCTGCCTCCTGGAGTGAGCTTCACCTGCATTGCACCCCCCCCGTCCCCCATTCCAGCTGGGCAAGTGGCAGCAGGCCAGAGCATCCACAGCTCCCCACACCGGGGCAGAGGCAGGCACAGCTGAAGGAGCTGCCCCATGGCATGGGTGCAGCATGGCTATGCAGGGTGTCTCATGCTATCTGGGAGCTATGCACTATCTGGGAGCTGGGGCAGCTCCACATGTCAGGTGGAGCTCCTGGTTCTATTCCCCAGCTCTCTGATCATTAACCCAGCTCTTCCCTGGCAGGTGTGGCACCCAGATCTGCATGTGGGGTTTCAGCAGGCTGCTGCTGCCAACTGGGGAAATAGCCCAGAGCTGCCACCATCACCAGCTGACAGTGGCAGCCTGCTTTCATCCTGCATCCCTGGGGCCCACATGCCCTGGGAAGAGCTGGGAGAAGTGAGCAGAGAGCTGGGGGAAAGATAAAGGAGCTGGGGAATCAAACTGGGAAAAGTTTAAGGACCTGAACTTCTCCCCAGCCCATGGTTCAATTCCCTACCACCCTGTTTGATTCCGAAGCCCCCAGTTCAAATCCCCAGCTCCCACTTCAATTTGCCTCTGAGCTGGGATGGCTCCAAATGTCAGCTGAAGCCCAGCAGCACTCAGCACCAGTGACCCCACATCCCAGGCAACAAGTCGCACTGCACCCATGCCATGGGGCAGCTGCCATGTGGGTGCCAAGTGGGGGGGAATCTCCGCTGCCCCCCGCTGTACCGTGCTGCATGGAGTCTCTGCCATGAGTGCCAAGAGGCCCCAAATGCCACTGCTGTAGCCAGTGAATCCAGGGCTTTTTTTTTTTTTTAAGTGCAGGAACTAGGCTGGGACTGGGTTGGGGCTAGGGCTGGGCAGAGTAGCCCTGGGGTCTTCTCCCGTGGCTCCCCCAACCTGAGGAGAAGCAGGCACAGCCAGAAGAGCTGTGATAGAACCTGCAGCTTCCTGACTATGCCTACCTCTCTCCAGCCGATCCAAATCTCTCCAAATCAGCACCTAATCTTCCAAAGCTGATTCAGCCAAATTGAATCAGGACACTGATCCAAATTTCTGAGTTGAATCACTGTCCTCCAAATCGTCTGAATCAGAATCAGAATTGAATACTTCCCTATTCACACAGACCTAATATTCAGTTCAGTGAGTCCTTGCTGCCCCTTTTGTTCAATAAATTAGCACACCTTCCATGTCTCTTTTGAATGTGGTTCAGCGTAGTCCAATATTGACAATGTAGTTGGAAACCTGGAAGTTCAATGGTCGGATCTAGGATCAAATATGCTGTTGACCAGAATTTGTCAGCAGCTCTCACCATCCAAACTGTAGAATGAAAGTTGGAATGCATGGAACCAGAAAGGTTTCCTTGACTTAAGCCTACATCTTGGTGAATGGACAATATCTTCATACAAGGGGAGTTCAGGGTCAGCCATGATCTTTTTATACTCTCAAAATATGGCCAAATCCTTTCTCACCATGGAGGAGTGATATGCAATAATACCAGCAGCCACAGAAGTGTCATGGATTTTAGAGTACCACTTATTACTCAAATGGCAGCGTTCTCCTGTGTGTCAACCTGATGGGCATGAAAGCTTTAGCACCAGATAAGAGTGAGCACAGCATTCAGCTGTAGAGAGTACCAGGGTTTGGGTTGATCTCTGGAGGGTAAGAGCATCACTTCCCCAGGATGTTCCAATGAGCTTCTCTATAATGTTTACCCTCATTGCTGTCTATAGGGAGACTATAATGGACTCTTGCATCCTTATCTATGTAAATACCTGCTGCTTAGTGTCCAGTTGGCTGATGAGTTTCTGTTCCCAAACTAGTCTTGTAAACAGAACCATCCCTTGGGTAGGGCAAAGTGGGGCAACTGCCCTGAGCCCCATGCTTTGGGGGGACCCACAGAGCAGGGCAGAGTGGCTGTGGCCACTGCTGCAGGGCCTACCTAGAGCTGGTGGCTCAGCCCTCTGTTGCAGAAGAATCATCCAGCCACTTGCCGACCCCCTTCCTACCCCACTCCCCGCTGCACACCACTGTCCTTTACATCTGCTGAAGAGCAGTTCATCTGTGGCATGTGGAATTTGCTTGGCCTCGGGCGCCAAATTTCATTCCTACAGCATGGCTGCACCCTTCCTTTATGGGGGTCCCATGGCCCAACTCAGTGTTAAAGGGGCCCCACACAAGCTGATTTGCCTTAAGCCCTTCACTCCTCCTAGGATTGGCTCTGCTTATAAAAGTATTGGGGAAATTTCCTTTGAGCACTAAAACTGTGAGGTCAGATAGGAAGTGATTTTTCTGTGGAAAATATTCTCCTACATGTGTTTTGTTGTCTCTGTCCTGTATCTTTCGTCAGTGGTTATTCATTCTGATGCATAGTTTTGTCTGGTTTTATCCACATAGTTTCCATGAGGGCATTTGATGTCTTGGAAGAAGTATACCACATTCTGGGATAAACATGTGTATGATCTGTAATTTTTTCTGATTTTGTTTTGTTTGACAGGTCTTGCATTATTGTTGAGGCAGGGTTGGTTCCCTTTAGATGCCTGTTGATCAGCATGGAATTTACTTTTGATGATAAGTTGGGCAAGGTTAGGGCAAGGTTAGGGAGCTGTTTTTTAGGTTGTTAGGCTGAGGAAGCCATGATATCCAAAAGCTTGCCTATGGCTGTACTAACCATATAGCTGGTCCAATAAAATGTATCACCCACAAGAATTTTTGTCTCTTGTATGGCTCCTATGCTATTGTGGCAACAACATCTCCTCAAGACTATCATCTCTTTTAAGTTTAGGTAGCTCCTGCTGAATTACATTTTATGGCCACAGCCACAAGTCATTTAGAATCATTTTAAATTTAACTTGGTAAATGGAGGTTAGACAATCCAAGTCAGGATGTGTACGTCATGTGATCACATGAAATGATGTTGATGCATTGTGGCCCTCTAACAGCCACAAATACGTATTGTACAATACAAGAACCCTGAGGAACTTGATATGTTTGCATCTTTGGGGCAGAGGAGTACTCACCCAAGCATTAGCCTTAAAGTTCTTTCCAAGACATAGGAATAAAGTTACTAAAGAGATCTGTCTATGCATTTGGCTTTGAAGGGGAAGTATCAGAGCTGGTCTTCTGTCCTGGGTGCTGAAGAGTGCTCCAAAATGAAATTATAAGAGGCAATGTTTTGTTAGTTACACAGATAATTTCCACTTTTCCTATTTTTATTCCTAAACAAGTGCAAACCCAGAAGCAAGAGCTGATTCAGGATCCAGGATTAGGGCAGCTACTCATTCTGTTCTTCTTTTCATATATATTCTTTCACAATTTATATCAGTGGTGGTCAAGCCACAAGTGGCATGGGCAGCCTAAACACCAAATGATGAGTTAAAGGGGATACCAAAGACAGGATTTGGGAGGAGCAATTAAGTAAAAGGTAGAGATTGGAACAGCAGCTGGGGAGGAAGCAGGGGTCAGAGGTCAGTCTTCGTTCAAGGATTTGGCCCTATGGGAACTCTGGGGATAAGTGTCACTGAATAGAGTGTCACCATGTCCCAGTGGTGATGTGATTTTGCGGTACTGGGTAAAAGCAGTGGCTGATTATTAGAGTAGTTCTGTCTCATATATTGAAATTTACTTTTGGAATGCTTTCCAAGAAGGTTGGCCATTACTGGTTTATATTATTCTAAATTATTGACTGTCAGTATTAGCCCTTCTGCAATTTCAACCAGGTTGTTATGATAAGTACTGATTATAGCTATTTTCTCTTATATTAGTTAGCATGATCCCTAAGATGAAATGTATTCTAGATGTTCCCATTTTCCCCCCTAAGAATAAGGGTGGAAATATATCAGTTGCGAGTAATGGAAAAGAATTTGTAAAGGTTGAATTTGAGAAAGAAAATTGATAAGTGGAGTATAAATGAAGTGTTGAATCACTTAACTGCTTATATCTTTGCCTTTTATGGTTTGTGTCAGTGGCTATGTAGTCTAGCAATCTTAAGTCAAAGTTAATGAAGACTTTTTATGAGGATTTTATAAAATATACATAATATCCAATGATGAAAAGTAATATGTAGAATAATAGAAGCAGGGAATTAAATTGATTTACTGTAGCCAAAATGAATTTGGTGTCAATATAAGATTTAAAATGAGTAAGTTATTTGGCTTGATACTGGAGTATAATAGTCTATCTGAAATCAGATTAATTTTTTATATTTGGCATGACAGTTTTTGATAATTTAGATGATTCACTTACGCTTATGCTTTTCATTTTTCAACTGTTGATCTTCAGCATTCAGTTATGAACAACACCCTTCACAATGACTAGGATGTAATATATATATTTTGATTATTTGTAAATATCGTTAAAAGATATTGTTTACAGTGTGTGTGTGTGTGTCTGTGTAGTTAATTGGTTAAAGTCAGCATCAATTACCCTTGAACTGTAAAAATCAAGAAAATAAATTGTGATTTTGATACAAGTATAATTCTATGTATGTGCTGTTGTTCAATGCAATAGATAGGCCAAAAATAGCTGAAATATTTTGGATTCAACAAGGCTGGTATTTTCTTTTCTTTTCTTTTCTTTTCTTTTCTTTTCTTTTCTTTTCTTTTCTTTTCAAAATTCTTGAATTATCCCTGAAATATTATTCTATAGGCACTGACTATTCAGACTCACTTCAGGATCTTAATTTGACTATCACATTTTAAAGTTTTTTTCAAATTGCACACACAGTGTGATTGGGGAACTGATTCAAATAATGGTACATTAATCAAAGTTAAATTGCAATGAAAACAGTTAAAAAAGTACTCACAAGGTGATATATATATATATATATATATATATATATATATATATATATATATATTAATAACAAATGAATATATCACAATTAATTTTATTGAAATAAATAGCAGATTAATTGTAATTGATGTGCCCATTAATTGTAGGTGTTAGTTTACTGGTAATGTTATAGATCTGGGATACATTCAGCTGCATCAATCACCATATGAGTAAGTATAATGTAGGCATTAGTTTTCTGGCTTATTCTTCAAACTCAGATAAGTTTGGTTTTTAAAAAGACTGACTTATACATAATTTAGTTTACATTCAGCCAAGTTAAAAAAAAAACCACATATGTAATTACTACCAATGTAATTTTCTGAGCAATTCCTAATACTTACTGCTGTATAAAACTTTCTGGAGAGATTGGCATTCACATTGTCCCCTGACTATCTGATTGAAATCATGATCAATGATGATGGCATGATCAGATCCAGAAACAAATGCTGTCCTTTACATATTTGAATTTGTGTTTACAATATAGCAAAATTAAGCCATATTTTCAAAGGATGGAAACTTGTCAGAAGGGTGAAGAAGGAAGATAGTGCAAGGGTTAGAGTGCTAAACTAAAATGCAAGGAAGGAGGGTGTGGTGGACCAGTAGGGGGTGCTCCTGCACTGAGTCACCCACATCACTGCACTTGATCTCCCTGGGGGCACCTCATATCTGGCCGACCTCCTTCCTGGAGCACACACACTAGCCTGGGGGTAATGCTGACACCACCCAGGGCCTGGAGTGATCCTGACTCTGTGCACCCTGGAAAACACAGGCCTAGTAGTCCTTGAGGGTACTTGACCCACTTCAAGAACTTGGGGTGCTTCCATCAGTCTGAAGCACAAATAGTGATTTCCCTAGTCAGCCAAACCAAGGGGACCCGAAGGCATAATCTAGACTCGCCCCCAATAAGTCTCCCATGCTAGGTAGAAAGGAGAACTTTATTGGTTACAAGGAGTAGGTTTGAAATAGGGTACAGGGTACAGCAATATCAGAGAAATCCCATAGAGCAAACTGGCACAGCTGGGTAGCCTTTGATCACGTATCTGAGTTACTGCAAGCTAAATATCTAGTTAGATCTCAGGTAGCTTATTCATGAGTATCATCCAGAGGCAAGTGAAGATTTCCTCTGGAGGCAGGCAGGTCATTGATCATGAGTTTCAATAGAGAGCAAGTTTCAGATGGTCCAGCTCTTCTCTGAGTTTTTCATCATGGCTACTGCCCCTCCTCCTGGGCAGTCCTTAACTTATATAGAACTTATGACCTCATTTACCTGGTCCAATGGAGGCCAGCAATGGTCCAATGGAGCTGCTAGTCACCCAATTTGAAATGCATCACTGGTTGCTGGGTAGACTGGCATTGCCAAGAACAATAGGGAGCCTAAGCCCCACACCCAGGTATGTGATGCCAGTCACATAGGCAGAGGGAGCAGGTTTCCCCCCCTCCCTCAGGAATGTATCCAACTCAAGTTACCTAAAGAGATGGGATGTCTGCCCTCTGCAGGGACCATGTTAACCAAATTGTCACAGAGCAGATTTTTTGGGGAGAGACAGAGGTAGCTTTCTGTCACAGACAGAAGTTTCTATTCCTTGTTCTACTACAGGTTCCCTGTGGGCATTTCAGCCCCACTACACTGGGCCCAGGAGAGTTACCATGAAGCACCATACATGCTCTTGCCCAGTATATGTCAAATCACCGAAATGAGGCAATGCACCTGGGTCAGAGTGGCACTGACAGAGCACCAAGACGCACATCAAGACAGAGAATCCAAAATCACTGCCAGACACACTCTAAAGTGGCTGCACTGCCTTATTTCTGTTAGGAAAAGAAATCAACAGTCAGATAATCCTCTAAGCAATCCTGTTTATTTACGGATAATGTACATGTGTTCTATTTACTTCAGTCTAACTATTGGGGAATGCATTAATTTCAAGGTAATCTTGGATTTGGATAAATATAGTGCTTAAATCCTGACAACACTGAGCTACTTTGCACCCTTCGTTCCAAAAGGTGCAAAGCATGAATTTTGTATGAAGGGCTTGATTTAATAATTGTGTTTTAATTACACCCAACAAATGCCAGAGGGGGTGGTAATTCTTCCCTTGTTTGATTTAGTGGTTAGGATATTTGGGGGGGGGGGGTCCTATTTTATAGGACTAACTGCATAGTTGGGATAAAGAGGGTGTTGGTTGTAGCTGTATTGGTCTAAGGACATAGTCCTTATCTGCCCTAAGTCGAGATAAAGTTAGATAAGGTTTCAAATGCAAAACAATATTTATTCAGACCTCAGGATGAAAGCAAGCACAGTGATTGTTAAAAACAGTGTATAGAACTGTAAAACTGGAGGAAGGAGAAATTTCCAGGGGTAGCAGACAAATAATTAGAAGAAGCAGCTTGATTACTGGGAGATCAAGACCTATGAAAAGGGAGCAGGGTCATTTTCACCTGTAGCGTGTATGACAATTTTCAAGAATCAGGTACATTATAGTGTGTCACAACATTATTATTAGTGTTTAGTACTTGACTCCTAGAGTCTAGGCATCTTATGAATTTTTGTTCCCAAGCCAAGCTTGCTTTTTAAAGGTGATTGGTAGTTCCCTTGAGCACCAGGATAGCAAGGTCAAAGAGGGAGTGGTTGTTCTGTGAGAAATGTGCTGCTAATGGTGAATGTGTCTCTGTTCCTTAGATTTTTTTTTTCCTGTGGCACTTCATTCTGGTGTCTAATTGCTGTTTAGTTTCACTTATGTACTTACAATGAAGACATTTGGTGCATTGGATCAGATATATCACATTTTGGAACAGGCATGATTATGATCCTTGGAGTCTGATGGATAAGTTGTGGAGAGTGTTGATTGTAGTAGCAGTAGAGCCATACTGACAGATTAAATATCCGTGCTTAGAGAACTCATAGGGACTATGGAAGATTCAGGGTCAAGTCCTTCTTGCTAGACTAGATTTCAACCCAGATCTTTCACCCTCCAGGACAGCGATATGGTTATTGAGCTGTTATTGAGGTAGTTCTTTCTCAGTCTCACTTGTTGAAGCTTTTTCAGTTTGCCCAACAAATATTCAAGTATTTTAGGCAAAGTGAGAGAGCATGTGAGACAATGTACAGAGCATTTCTTAGGGCACTCATATGGAATATGGGGCACTCAAGATCTATTTTCTGCTTCAATGAATAAAATGATTGAGGCAAACAAGTTATGCCACATCACAAAGTCTAAGATCTTTCTACTGGACTTTGAATCAGGCTTTTTGTCCTTAGGAATAAGTATGATTGGTTATTTGTGCAAAACCAGCTTTATGTGATATGACAGTTTCATTATAGGGGGTTTGTTCTAGATCCCAAATTCCCACTGCTGTGAAGAATTCTTATTTGTCCAGAGAGGCTTTTCAAGCAACTCTCTAAGAAAATCTAAAGCAATAGTTTCGTTTTTATTTTTTCCTGGTGGAATATTTATTGATATATTCACACAGAATATTTGATTAAAAAAAGATAAACACAGTTAGGAAAAAAAGTGGCTACACAGTAGATTCCACATTACACATTTTGGGGAAAGTTTTTAAAAAATGACACAGTTTCCTTAACCTTTCTTTAAAAAAATAGTTCATGTTCACACTAAAGGTAAAGTCAAATTTCTCAAAGCCTGGTGTGTCTAATGATGACTAATTTAGGTAGTTATTTAACTGTGCTTAAGGCAGCTTTGTTTTAGGAGGAATTCAACTTGAAAAGGCAATTTTCACTTTCATCTATCAATGCCTAGCTCATCCGTCTGTACAATGAAAGTCAGGTATACTTGGTCTGTAACTAACTGTGTTTTCTATAAAAATATAAACAAGGAATAAAAAACAACCTAATGCTATACAGCAATAGATTTTTAATCATTTTAGAACAACAGATTACACAACTTTCAGTTTGCCTTTATTGTTAGCACTTCACATTTTCTAATCCAATTTTAACTAATATAAAAATGTGCCTCAATGACATGAATAATGTGTATGTATACATGTACACATGTGCATGTATGGGTATGTGCAGACGTGGCACTTAGATCAACCTAACTAGAAGGAGGTCGATTGAAGTGCCAAACTATATGTATTTTTGGTGAGTTTAGATTGGACAAAAAATGGCTCATCTGATATAACTTAGTTCATCTAAGGAAGTGCGCTATGCTTATTTGACTAACCCATGCCGAATGTAACTGAATGTGTATACACATTCGGATAGCAACCCTGCGACTGGGAAAGCCCAACTGATTGCTCCAGCCCCAGGGCTGCACTATTCCTCCCCACCCCCATGTCCTGACTGGGCTACCTTTAGCTCTTTGACCGTCACCCCACACTCACAGAAGGGCAACTGCTCCCCGTGGATCCATGAACTGCTCCCCTGCCATGGACCTTCCGCCCCTCTCTGATCCTGCCAACCCTTCTACAGATTTGCGATCCCCACCCAATCCCACCTGCCCCTCCCCCACCACAACTTGCTTTCATACCTGACACTGATGCAGCTCCTGGTGCTGGTGAACATGTGCACAAGTGAAGACACAATATATGATCATGTGGTTTAAAGTATGCCATGTGATCATAGATTGGGCAAACAGGTATATGTGCCTTATGTGTATGAATAAATAAGCATGAATGAAGATTGAATAAACTCTTTCTTAATACTTACTGTTTAGCCGGTGTTGGTGATACCCGTGTTGGTCTAAGGACATAAGCAGACAAGGTTTGCTGGGTAAATGTGGTATCTTTTATTAGACCAACTAAATAGTAAGAAAAAAAGATTGTTCTTTGCAAGCTTTCAGGCACAAACACCCTTCTTTGGGCATAGGGAGAGTCTCTTGGTGTTTGCGTGCTTTCCTGGGTGGAATAGAAGCCAGTATACAAAATGCAGGTCTGTGAAAATTCAAATACATGGCAGGGAAAATCAGAGGGGATGGGAGACAAGTACAAGACAGGTAGGTGGCAGGAAAAGGGGAAATATGGACCTGGTGAGAGAATGTAGCTGGTAAAATGCAGAGTTAACCTGGGGTTATCAGATGGCAAACAGGCTATAATGTAGGCTATTGAGCAGTGCATTATTCCTAAATTGTCTCAATGGAAAATATGGACCTACTTAAATAGTGAGATACTACTGCCAACACTTAGAATCTGCCCCTTAACTTATAGCCATTTGTACTAGTATGATGGGTTGTTTTAATTATGGAAGGTGAGAATAATTTTGTCTTTTATCCTGGCTGCAGTTTCACGGTTGCAATGGTAAATTACTTGATGAAAATTAATGATTATCTGTTCTCCCTCTCTTTTTTTAGAAGTCACTTAATTATAAGTTTTATAAATAATGGATTAGTAATTCATTACATAACAAGCTGCTGAAGTTAGACTATTAGTGTACCTTCTGTTATGATAAGAGAAGCCTGCCACACACAGCAATTCAACATACACAATATATTCTGTACTGTGGGAACATTCACTAACACCAAGATGATGGAGTTAAGGGATCATTTAGCACTTCTCTTCTAAATTACATTTTTCAGCTTTTAATTTCTCAGCTGTTTCAAAGACTATCTCAATCAAACTTGGCACATGCATTAATATTCAATTGTTTGTTCCCAACAGACAAAAATACACTATAATATTTTTTATTTCTCTCTTCTTCTTTTGTTGTTTTTGCAAGACTTTGAAAGAAGACAAGAGTTGGATTTTGAAATGAGAACTTTGAAGTGGATTCAAGATGTCTGAATCCACTAAAGGTTAACTAAGGTTAACTCACAACATTAAGGTTGTGATGTGATATGAAATAAAGTCATAAACTTTGAAATGATGGCAATATTTAATTTTGAAACTTTGCTACCAGACTTGCACAGCTGCATTTTTTACAACATTTCATTAACACAGGACCATTTTAACTGTGATAACTTTACTATATACCACCATTTTACATATAACATGATTATTATGTTCCATGGGGGTTCACAATAGTATAATTAGAGTTTATATTGCAATTGACTTCATTATGTCAAAATATATATCCCAAAACCGTTCCACATAAAAACATGTTTTTATGATATTTTTTAAAAGATCCAAAGACTAGAATGCCAGGAAATTGAACAGAAAATAAAAAATGTTACAACTCACAAATAAAATATCACTGAAATTGTGCCTTAGCACTTCAGAATGCATTCTATTTTAAAAGAACTCTTCAGTATTGCTTAGAAATGTGGAAGCATGCTGGCCTATTGAGAGGCTATATCTTATGAGAGCCCCATAAGCATATGCTTACATTTTTTAAGGTGACATCAATGCCTAATACAAGATATAATTCTGCCTGAGTCCAAGAATAAACCCCCCCTGAAAACACCACTTCAGCAATCACAAACCCCATTACATTCCTAAATTCATACAGCACCTGTAATTTCATCCTGAACCTTCCCTAGATGTCTAAATTTAAGCTTACCCCCTACATGCAAAAATCCCAAGGTTTGAATAGCTATATTCCTGGCTCCTGTGTAAGTGCTCTGAGGGGCCTGATCTAGTCAGCTTGCTTAGAATATGCCCAACTCATACCAACTGCACTGAGGCTAGAACAAAATAAAGAAGCCACGATCAATTTCCATTAGTTTCATAGTTTCATAGTTGGTAGGGTCGGAAGGAACATAAGCAGGTTATCAAGTTGAACCCCCTGCCGTGGGCAGGAAAGGATGCTGGGGTCAAATGACCCCGGCTAGGTGATTGTCTGGCATCGTTTTGAAGATCCCCCGGGTAGGGGCAAACACTATTTCCCTAGGAAGTTGTTTCCCTAGGAAGTTGGTTCCAGCTCCTAGCCACCCTGACTGTGAAGTAGAGCCTCCTGATGTCCAGCTTGAACCTACTCTCAGTCAGCTTATGACTGTTATTCCTTGTAACTCCTGGTAGTGCTCAGGGGACCAGGGACTCTCCCATTGCCTGCTGGTCCCCCTTGGCAAGTTTGTAGATGTCCACCAGATCCCCTCTCAGCCTTCTTTTGTGTAGGCTGAACAGGTTCAGGTCATGTAGTCTCTCCTCATAGGGCCTACACTGTTGCCCCCTAATAATGCGAGAGGCCCTCCTCTGGACCTTCTCAATGCTATCCACATCCCTCCTGAAGTGTGGCGCCCAGAACTGGACGCAGTACTCCAACTGCAACCTGACCAATGTTGCATAGAGGTGTAGGATCACCTCCTTGGACCTGCTCATGATGCATCTGTGGATGCATGACAAGGTGTGGTTAGCCTTCTTGACTGCAACCCCACATTGGCAGCCCATGTTCATCTTGGAATCAATAGTGACTCCAAGATCCTTTTCTGCCTCTGTGTTGACAATAAGGGAGTTATCCAGCCTGTAGGTATGCTTCTGGTTCTTCCTTCCCAGGTGCAACACCTTGCACTTGTCCATATTGAAACCCATCCTAGTCTCATCAGCCCACCTATGTCCACATCTAGTTGTAGCCTGTCCCTCTTTTCTAGCGTGCTCACTTCTCCCCATATCTTAGTGTCATCTGTGAACTTGAACAAGGTGCTTTTTGCCCCCTCGTCCAAGGCGCTGATAAAGATTTTGAACAGTGGGTGCCTGAAGACCGAGCCCTGGGGAACCACACTGCCCATGTCCCTCCAGGTCGAAAATGACCTGTCCACCACCACTCTCTGGCTACAGCCCTCCAGGCAATTTGTGACCCACCTGACTGTGTAGGTGTCAACATCACAGTCACCTAGTTTTTTAATGAGAATGGAGTGACAGTGTCAAAGGCCTTCCTAAAGTCCAGAAAGACTACGTCCACTGCAACAGCTACATCCAGATCTTTTGTGACCTGGTCATAGAAGGCAACCAGGTTGGTCTGACAGGACCTGCCTCTAATGAACCCGTGTTGACTGCGTCTAAGCATGATCTCCCCTGCTGGTCCCTTGAAGATGTGCTCCTGGATAATTCTCTCAAAGAGCTTCCACAGGACCAAGGTAAGACTAATGGGCCTATGGTTTCCTGGGTCCTTCTTCCTCCCTTTTTTGAAAATGGAGACAACATTGGCCCTTTTCCTGTCCTCTGACACCTTGCCAGAGCACCATGAGTGCTCATAAAGCTGTGCCAGGTGTCCCGCAATGACCTCTGCCAATTCCCTCAGCACTCTGGTGTGGAAATCATCAGGACTTGCTGATTTGAACATGTCTAGTCCCTCCAGAAGTTCCCTGACTAGGTCCTCACTGACCCTGGGTCTGACTGCACTGACCCTGGGTCCATCCAGATTCCCAATGGGGGGGGGGGGGATGTCCCTGTCCCTTCTCAGAAAAAAATGGAAGAAAAGAAACTGTTAAAGAGATTAGCTTTGTCGCCTGGTGTAGCACCAGATTACCAAGCATGTCCTGCAAAGGCCCCATGTTACTTGGTACCTTCTTTTTACCCCCTATGTATTTAAAAAATGACTTCTTGTTATCCTTGATCTGGGTCACTAGTCCCAGTTCCATCTCTGCCTTATCCTTCCTAACAGCCCTGCTTCAATTTTGAGCAATGGAGGTATAATCCTCCTTGGTGATGGCCCCTCCCTTCCATTGGGTGTACACCCCCTTTTTTGGCTTTGAGACATTCCTGGATGCTTTTGGTGAGCCATGGGGGCTTTTGAGCGCTCTTGCATGCTTTGATCCATGTGGGGATTGTCACCCTTTGGGCTTGGAGGATCCTCTCCTTAAGGAACAACCACTCTTCTTGGACTCCCAACTCCCCTCCCCTCCGGGACCTCAGTGCCTCCTGATTAATCTCCTTACCTCATTGAAATCTGCCCTCCTGAAGTCCAGGGCTGCAACTTAGATAGGCTAAGTATGCACAATCAAAAAGCCCAAGGCTGAATCGATTCAATCTTCACAGATTAGTCAAAAATGTACAGATTGAACCAATATGCAAGTGAACAGACATTCACTTTTGATTCCAGAAATGCAGCCACATGCCTGCAGTGGCCCAGGACAGAAGCTGAGGGACACTACAGTTCACTTCCCTGCTCAGCTGGAGCAGACAGCTTGGGCCAAGACAAGCCAAACCACCCTGCAAAGAGGGACTTGTTAGGAAGTGCAAAGCATCCTGGGAAGCTGTGGGACCAAGAGTTAACTTGAATCTGGAGGTGATCCAGGACAGAAGTTCAATAAATATGTTGCAAAGATTGAACTGAGGAACCTAAAGTATCTTTCTGGATCTTAGCCAGAGTGCCTAAATCCTATTGTAGGTAACTGTTAAGCAGGGCTAAGTGGTTGATCACAGGAAGAAGAGTCAACCAATCTTTTAGAAAGTGTAAAGCAGTCCATCTCTTCTATCAGCCCTTCCCACATGCTTTCTGTGCTAACCTGACATGCCCTGAACTTAGTAATTCTTTTCAATGTTTCAATAAATCTGTGATTACCTCTAGATCCAGTTTTGTTTTGGGGAATCTCTACAGTATCCTGCACTCTAAAGAGATATTTTTAAGGTTGTCATATGGCCACTTCCACGTGTTTAAGTGGAATATTCATGTTTAAGCATTTTCTTTTGATGCAGCTATGTCTTCTTAACTAACCTGTTCATCCACTTGCATTTTCATTCCGGAATGTCTGAAATCACACCACCATTGTCCCTTGATGATTGAATTAATTTAAAAAAGATGATGTTACTCAAGTTTAAAATATTGCTTCAATTAACCCAGCATTTTAACTTTGTAAAACCCTATTGCTCTACATTCCTTTGAAGGTCTCGTTTGAATTGTTAACTATCCTAGCAGATACAATTCAGATTGTTAATTTCAATCTTCTAACTCAAAAACAATTTGGATTATCATTAATTACCTGAACAAACAGAAAGAAACTCTTTCAGTTTATGAGCCATTGTTCTTCAGATCAAGGAAACTTAATCCATGCTTGATTAGGGGCCCATCTGTAACAACTTTTTGTTTTACTTAGGAGATTGGTTTATCTTGAAAGATTAAACAACTAAAACTCTTAGCTGCAATTAAAGCAGACACAATAAGATGTGAGTTTTTGAAACTATTTCAATCTATTCAAGGGGAATAATACCGTATTATAAATAATACCAAGTCATCTCAAGTGTACGAGAAATTAAAACATCATGCTACATCATGAGGGGCATGAGCATTGACTCATGCCAAAGACCTTTCAAACCTGACACAGATGGCATCAAAGGTGGTCAGACAAGATACTAGAGCCATGTCACTCGAAATCTGTAGGACTTAATCAGTCACTCTAACCTGTGAATCCATCTAGATTTGGGTGGATCTTTGACCTTGAAAATCACTAGTCACTTCAAGTTCTAGCAGTCCATGTCATTTAAAGGGGAAAAACAAAACAAAACACCCTGTACTTTGTCTAGTAGGAATGGAGCTTATTCCAGGGAGGAACTTATTTTAAAGCAGGCATGTTATGCATTCTAAACCCTAAAGAAATGTCCTATGGAAACATGTTAGAAGCTTTAAATATACAATAATCAAAGATCAAGATCAAAATTATAGATATACATTTTTTTCATAATTTCATGGTACATTCAGTAACTAGATGCAAACAGTGGATCACAATATGTGAGGATTTGACCTTAAAACAGATAAATTAAATCAAACTAATTTTCTGCAAGAAAGCTGTAAATGCCAGGAGCAAAGGAAAAATAAACTAAGTACAGAATGACAGTTCAGCATTTTCATCTGGAACAGAGTCAAATGTATGATGTATGCGACATCTATTTTTTTATTATTATTATTATTATTTGTCATTTAGAATCTGGTTTCTTTGCACTTCCTCATGTAGTGAAGATGTGCAAGATACCTTTTTCCATGAAGAAAACAATGTGATCAAGGGGTAAATGATAGAGACACTTTTCCCTTAAAAGGTATAGAAGGAGTGTGAGAGAGAAATCCTTTAAATTCCTATCAGATGTTATAAATAATCATTCTTAAAATCCTAGTGAATAGCGTATTAACTTAAGGAGATAATGTCATATTCTGTTTCCACTGAGATGTACCACTGTCAAATCCCAGCTGCAATGTTCTACATATTGACAATTGAGTTGCTCCAGCAGTGTTTTCTGATGTCCCTGTCGCTAGACCAGTGGATTGTGACTAACAGTTTAACAATACAATATCTATTACTGCCTGCTACATATAAATGGCCATAAACTTAGCAAAGTCTAATACTTACATTTTTCACATGTGTTTTGATCCAGATTCTGACTCCTTTCTAACTCATAGTTTTGATTTTGCTCACAAAACATTAGAGCTGGGGTTGGCAACCTACCCCTAGATCCAGTCCAGTCCACGTAACTATTTGATCCAATCTATGGACATGGGTTTTCAATGATATACAGCAGCAGAAGGGGACACATTCCCTGTACTTCAGGGAAAAGTAGCGACAGCAGCTGGGTCCTAGTGCCCACCCAACTATGTACCTCTGACCCAAACTGGGTCATTCTGCCTAAGACGTTTGCCAACTGCTGCATTACAGGATTTACTGTTTTCAATTGCTTATCTAAAAGCAAACAAGCAGTCAGCAAACCAGTGACTGAAAATAGTTTTATACCTTGTCATTCATAAAGAAGTACATACTCAATTTTTGCTAGATAAAAGATACTAAAACTGTAGTTAATACAATGAGATGAGTACCTACAGTTATTTTCATTATTTTGCAAGCAATTTTTTGTATCTTGAGAACTGGGAAACAGAGAGAGAGACAAGTCCAACTCAGGAACAGAACATATAATGTGTTGCTGCACCTTCGTGAACACATGTTGAAAAGAATTTAAGAGTTTACAATTATAAGGGTGTGGCACTGGAGTCTGCCATAATTCATATATGTTCTTGTGCTCATCTCTTTTGCAATGATCAAGCAGCGAACAATAAGGGCTCACTGTCTCTCATACTAGTATGTATCCCCTCATTGTTTCCCAGTACTCCTAATGTTTGTCTGTCTGTATCCCTCAGTTGTTTCTTATCTTACTTGGATTTGGAGTAAGGAAGAAATTTTATGCCGTGGTCAGATTGGTATGAACCATGAGGGTTTTTGCCTTCCTCTGTAGTGGTGGGGAGGAGGGTATAGTCTTCTTCCTGGATTGTCTTCAGCATATATAAACATCCTTTATAGCAACAGGATGATATGGGCCACCATGGTTCTTCTGATTTTCCTGTAGCAGGTCAGGGTGGTGTGTCTTCTGTTGTGTCAGAGTTGACTATGTACTTTTGCTAAGCGGTTAAACAATGAATTTGTATAGGATGGTTTCAATAGGGACAATTTTGATTTAGGAAATGTTCCTGCTTTGAGCAAGGGGTTGGACTAGATGACCTCCTGAGGTACCTTCCAACCCTAATTTTCTATGATTTTATGATTCTATGATTCTATGACATAGACAAACATTTGGGTACCCTTCCTCAGGTCTAAGGAAGCTTCCTATCTCCCTCCCAACTATACAGTTGATCCAATAAATTATATCGCTCACAAAAAAACTTTGCCTCTCACATTTTTTTCTGCATCTTCACAGCTACAGGAGCAACCCAGCACTACCATAACCATAGAAAAACTTTTTAGACTATATACAAAACATCATTGTGTTCAATAATATAACATTACTTTCCTAGATAAACACTTAGGATTTCCTTTATCCTGGATGATTGCAAAGTTTATTCATTTTCTGTTTTTATATAGAAAAACATAACTTAAATATCCATGTTAAGTCATATCTATATTAAATTTCAGGCCAGATAGTTTATTTTTTATGACTAGATGGTATTTCCAGTGGACAATAATGTATATATTGAGCTTGACCTCCATAGGGAGTGTAAATACAAGTACTTTTAAATCAATAAGAGCATACTGACTTACACTAGTTATAGTGATGGACCCATAAAATGTATCAAGGTTTCTCAGAGTGTCTTCTTGATATTATTATATCTATGATGAGTGATTTTTTCTCAATAACTATGTATCAATAAACTGTTTGGCTCACACATACATCTGTCCTTCCTTATTTCCTCAACTAAGATCAGCAATATATAGTCTCATATATATATAAAGGTCTCAGAAAATGGTTCTGTAGTTGTAATTGTAGTATCCAGAGGTTTTCAGAAGGTAGACTTTTAGCAATGAGTTCAGGCAGTAATGTAAGGCCCCCTTGAGGATAAGATAGTTAAAGAGACTGCCAAGGAGAAAGAGCTTGTATTGTTTGGGTCCTTCTGGAACTGTTCTATTAAGTAAAAAAAATCACTTGAAAAAAAGCACAGAACAATCCAAGGAGTTTGGAGATATTGTGCAATGGTTCTTTCTTGTGTTGGGCTTTCAATTTGTGTCTAGGTCTCTGGGCTTGGAAGATGTCTAGTTGTGTGTCCAGTAGAGTATGGGGAAGGTCCATATATAGTGAAGGGGACAGTACACAAACTTTTTTAAAGGTATGGGAATAAATTCCATTCCAATGCAAGGATATAAAGGGATTGTGCTTAGCTAGTGGTAAAAATAAGTGGTATTATTTCCTAAGAAATAAAAAAAAAATCCTTAATGATTTAATTTCTTGAAGACCACATAGCAGATCTTAGATACTGCCTTGCTTTGACTGATTTTTCCATGTATTACTTAATTTCAACTAATTTTTAAAACTTCATTTTCCGTTTCTTCAGTGACTGAATTAATGTTCTGGGAGAGTTGCTGAGTGCAACAAAAATGAGAGCAGTACTATACAATTTTACAAGCTGCTGGTGTTGTTGGCTATTATATCCTTTCTTACAATAGCCTTTGTAATGAAAGATTCACCCCTGTCAAGACCCTTCTCTCTTGAGACAACGTTTACACAACACCATTGTGGAATTAAGCTTCAAAGAAGACAGAAAAATCAATTCAGACTTTACACTTCAGTTAACAATATAGAGTTTTGCCCCTGCTGAAACAGGAAGGAATAAAAATTAAATTTCAGGTAATAAAATACATGAGGAAAAATATTAATGTCCTATGACAGTAAGTTATCTGAATCTTAAATTATGTCTTTTATCTTGGATTTAGTCACTGAGAAATCTGTGTAAAAATGGGTACATGGGAAGAGCAAATGATAGATCTTATAGAGAGCAAATGAGATAAGGTCAAACATCTTTTTATTACAGCTGCTTCTGTAGACATGCTAAGGAATCTTGTAATTCCTAGTTATATTCACCAAATAATTCTAATTTAAGTTGACTGATCTACCCACTTTTTTTCTGCTTCCACATTAAGTATAAGGAATTCATACACCTTCATATTTGTATTTTCCTTTGTATTTTCCCACACCTCAAGTGCATCTACACATGCCATTAAGGCAACTTGTTAAACTCCGGTGCAGTCTGCACTAGAGTTAATCATGGTGCCTAAATGTCATGCGTAGGTGCTCAAATTGCTGTGGTTCAGGGTGCACATACAGATGCCACGTCTTGGACCACAGTAGTTTGAGCCAGGTTGGAGGAGTCCCATGATGGCAGGGGGCTTGAGGGTGCCAGTGTTGAGCAGCGGGGGGGGCTGGGTGGAGCACAAGGGTGCTAAGTGTGGGGGTAGGCAGCAGGCACCCATTGCATGCTTGCACTCTAATGCCCTAGCCAGCTACACATGCACTTTGGCACAACAAGTATCTGCACTGAAAGGTAGTCCCTGACAGTACTATTTTAGTGCATAGTTAATTAAGCTACTGTGTCCAAATACAGCATATGTGTAGTTGATGATGCTTTACTTTGGAACTAATTAGTCAATGTGGCAGTAAAGTTCATGTGTAGATGTGCCCCTCAGAAAGGATATAGAAGAACTAGAGAAGGTACAAAGATGCCATAATTAATGGTATGGAAGGGCTTCCATGTGAGAAAAGACTAAAGAGGCAAGGCCTTTTCACCTTAGAAAAGAAACATGTAAGAGGGGACATGATAAGTTGTTACAAAATACTAAATGGTGATAAGAAAAGTAAATAGGGATATATTATTTATAATATCCTACAGTACAAGAACTAGGGGTCTTAAAATGAAATAGTAGATTATAAATTTAAAACTTAAAAAAAAAAGGAAATTGTTTTTTACACAGTGTGCAATTCATTACCCCAAGATTAAGTTTAAGCAGCTTTGAATATGGGTTGGACACATTTGTGGAAAAAAAGTTGTATCAGTAGATATTGAGCATGAAAGTTAGAGGTAAAGCCCCTGAAATCAGAACTTCCTAGACCTTAAATGCCAGAGGGCACAACTAGTAGAGGAACAATGAAAAAAAACAACTGATCATACCGAGTTCAGTATCCCTTTCATAATCCACACTCTGTGAAACAGAATACTGGGCAAGATGGACCTATGGTCTGACACAGTAAATGGCAGTTTTCTGTTCTTGTATTTATTTATGTTTAAAGATAAGCATGTATTTAAGTGGATTTTTGGATCCAGACTTGGTCAGTCCTACAACCTGCTAAACACTCTGGTTTTAAGGCAGCAAAGCATTGGAGCAAACAAGGGGCCAGTTTCCACAGATACATGACATCAGAATCAAACAAAACCCCTATTACATAAGGCAGTGATAACCTCAACTCTTTTCTATGGTTGTGAAACTTAGTTGACCTACAGAGACCACCTGAAAAGCCTGGAATGCCTTCACCAGCGTTACCTCCAGAAAATCCTTGGCATAAAGTGAGAGGATCATTGCACAAATGCCAGTGTCTTCACCAATGTTAACACCACCAGTATGGAATCACTAATTATTCAACAGCAGCTGTGGTGGACAGGGCATTGTTTGCACATGCCTGATGTACATTTACCAAAACAACTGCTATACTCCCAATTCAGCCAAGGACAAAGACATGCAGGAGCCAGAGGAATGCTTCAAGGACAGCCTTAAGGCAAACATTAAGAAATGTGGTAATGATGCCACAGATTGGGAAAAGCTAGCCCAGGTCAGGGTTACATGATTACACCTTGGTGGACTTCAGTATTCCTAAATTTCAGATCTAAGGTGTTTCAAATCTCTTGAGTTCCCAAAAAGATGAAAGGCACCAAAATATAGTGGGGTCACCCATCATTTTGTTTATAGATACATAAAAGAAAACTCAATCACTTTCGTTATAATGTTTTTATTTTGTCTACACTATGACAATAGTGTTTGTTAGTGTAATATGACAGATTTATGATAGTTTCAGTTTCATTATGTAATTTTACATTAATGTCTGTATGGTTTATATAGTTCACTTGACTATTTTTGTGGCATACTGTTTTTTTGGGAAGGAATTCTATTATGTAAATGTATTCTAGTCCAAATTAATAGGGCTATTCATGTGTGATTTGGATGGTAATTATATCATGTTATATTAATTTTAACAAAATCAGATATCAATGTTTCTTAGCATCTATCAAGATCCATACCTAATTAGAGTGCTGGGCTATTTTTTTTGGAGGATAGGAATTGTTCAAAAACTGTGCCATTGTAGGCATTTTTAAAAGAAGTTTTGTATCAGGTGGCTCGTTCAATAGAAATAAGATTTTCATCTTTCATTGTATAATACCACACTGAAGCAGGTCTGTGAATACAGTCTTGAGGACTGGAAAGCATACAGAAAACCTGTAATCTTCTCATAAGGTGCAGTACCCTTATTCTACTCATAAGGTATTATAAATTACCTTTGTGCATATTGTAATATTTAAATACATTCCACAATTTTTCCTATCTAACCCTCTACTTCTAAGTTAGACTATTATAAACTCGGACATTGTACTGAAGATTGAATAGAAGGCCACTTCAGAATCCCTTGTTATCTTCTTTACATTTTATAAAGGGTTTTGTACTGTGAAGGTTTCACATCTCCAAACTCTTTTTAGGAGTTTCTTTTTGAGTATTCAAACCTCTATATAAAGCAGCATGCAACATAATGTTATGGGGGTTGGGGAGGGACTGGTGGAATAGCAATGCTTGAAGATCCTAGCACAGGTGCTGTACAAAGTATAACATAAGAATATAATGAGTACTTTCTATCTAATTTTAGAGCAGGTGTTTTTAGATATGTTCATATTTTTATTTCTTGGTTATGTTTATGAAGCATCTGTTATAAGAAACCTTGAAGCTGAATTTTAAATTATGTTACACTCATGCAGCATGGTCCAGTTTCTAAATTCAGTTATTCCCTGCTGTCTCACTAAAACTAATGGGTCAAATTCAAACATGGTGTAACTCCATTGTCTTCAGAGAATTTCGCCTTATTAAATGAGGACCAAATTTGGTTTAAGATATTGATGGGGCTGTAACAGAAAGCAGAACTTTACCTAAAGATTCTTTATTTAGTGAATTAAGTTAATAGTAATGTGATGCATCAGCATTAATTTATAGATAGGCTTTCAATTTCAGAACCATCTCCTGATTTTTTTTTCAGTTTCAGAAGTCTCAAATGAAAATAATTGCTTTGTTAGCTGCTTCTAATCCAGAATAGGCAAATATTAAACATCAAGTCTAAACTTTCAAAAATCAAATTGCCTAACCTTCAGCTGACTTCTGTTTCAGTTCAATTCTGGTTTAATTGAAGGAATGAATGCCCAACATACTATTAAATCATACAACATAGCAATGGATACTACTCAGAAATGTTTCCAAAAAGTATTGCATGATCTAATACTAAGAAAGTAAACAAAACAATTTTAAGGAAATAATCTAGAAATTGTGGAAAAATAAGTCAATAGCCACCAAACAAGAGGATTTGGGACACAATTCTTGTTTCTTGTTGCCTCATACCTGATGGCTTAGAAATGGTATTTAAAAGGTTTGCTTTGGGGAATTGATTTATAGGTACATGTATATGCATTAGAATGGTTCAGGATGAGCAGCAGGAGTTAACTGATTTCTAAGAGTCAGGGTCACACAGCCACACAGTTTCACACAGCCTTGGAAGCAGACAGGCTGTCTAACACAACAAAGCCAACAAGGACACATAGGCTGGAAAACTGAGGGGGTTTGTATCTTACTTCCCATAACACAAGAAAAGGTGACACCAGCTCGGAAGGCAAGAGGGAGGCCTAGAATTCCTGTTGCCCAGTTGCCCAGACCAGCTCCTTGGAATGTGTTAATGACACAGTATGTGTACTATGACAACCACACAGAGGGACCAACCAATGATAGCCATAGATAAAGAGTCATTAGGAGTCATCAGGAGGGAAGGAGAATACTAAAGCAAAGACTTAAGAGTAACAAAGAGTTCCTTCCCATCCCTACCTCCTCCCTCATCTCTGCTCCCTGTCCCTCCTCCTCCCCAAGAGTGGTCCCTGTCCCTGTCCCCTGGGAAGGTTCCCCAAAGCCACCATGGAGAGAGGGCACACCACCAGACCATTTCATCCACCCCACTGGAGGGTGGGGTGTGAGTCTCAGCATCCCACCTGCTGACATGCTGATATCCAACACCTAAGAGAGCATCTCAGAGTGGATCCTGCATCCTGGCCACATGTACTTTGACTCTGATGACAGCCCTAGGATTTGGTAGATATATAGAATTGCTTGATTGTTTGTATTGCTTCTTTTTTGTTATCACTATGTATCAATAAATTTGCCTATTATTGAATGGGTAGGTTGTGATTGTTCTGAGGGTGGATCTGGGTGTGTCTGGGTGGGTACCCCCTACCCCAAGTAAAAGGTGCCCCCACCTCAAGAACAAGGCCTCTGGGCCCTAAATCCAGAGCCAACAATACCCTCTTAATTTACATCCATGGAAAATGAGAGCCTAGTAGGTTTGCAATCGACTAAATCACAGAAATAGAGTTTTATATCAGCTCTACATTCTCTTCAAATAAGAATAAGTGCAGGATGTGTTAAATCTCATACATATAACCCTGAAGAGACCAAAACAAATAATCAAATCTGGTCTCTTTTATAATGAAGTAATATTAACCATGTATTTTGGGCAGTTATCAAAATATGATGCATGTCTTAGCCTCTTGCGGAGGGTTTGGGATTGATAGTATGGTTGGGGGTAGAAAGGTAAGAAAGGTTTATTGACTTAACAAAAACACAACTACACGTAGTAACAAGACAAACAAGAATAATTCACGCCGGTAACTTATTGGCAGTCTTCTCCAATGCTTGATGTACGACAAGTTTTCCTTTCTACAAAGCTTAGCGAAGTTAGGCAGTGTCCGAGAGGTACTGGGAAGGACTCTGGTATTTAGTCCTTGGGCTCTTTGAGATCTATGGGCTCACTGATCTAGGTCAGCAGCTAATTAATTTTTTTTTACAGAGATATATCTTCTTTCTGAATGATTTCTGGATGTTTTAGCCAATTTATAACTTCAGAACTGTGCTGATAACTTACAACCACTCAGATTCTCTTTACTTTAACTGTCTTTAGACTGACTAATAGCAGCACAAGCCTTGCAGTCTTTTGGTAAGCTTAATTTTAACTACGCCACAGGACCTTACTACTCAAGGCTTTGCTAAATTTACTAGGCCTTACTTTATACAAGGCCTTACTACATCTTAAACTTTAATTGGGCTCTTAGCAACAACATATAGTTTAATATCTAAACAAATGACAGAAAAACACTTGATCTAATCTTCATAGAGCCTTCAGCAAGCACCTTTATCACACAGACATAATTTCAGCTGTCACACTCTACCCTTTGCTTGCTGAAGCACTATGATAGCTACAGTTAAGATGCTAAAACTACATACGCTACATCAGGGAATGGGGAGGGATCTTAATCTGTGACCTCCACCAGGGTGTGGAGTTATACACGGGTGGTGTCAGGGCCTCCTGTGGGGGAACAGCCAGAGATAATAATGAACACTCCGTTTTTTCATAGATCATATTTATCTTTCTCTCCTTGGGAGCCTGTAACCATGCTTCACTTCCCAGAGAGTGAAAGAGTTCTCACTGTCGCTTCTGGGGACAATGCTGTATTGGGTTTATGAAACGGCACTTCCCGGGCAGAATCATAGCACTAATTTGCTTTAGGAACCTTATTGTTATAAAAGGATGGGGATAAGTGGTGGAGACTTGCAGATACAGCCTCCTTCTGGTTGTATTAAAGTGGGTACTAGTCCACTATGTCTGTGTATAGGTATGATTCACAAACCATGTAATAATTTTGTTCCAATCTGTAATACGCTCTCCCACCTGGTGGGCTTCACAGCATCACTGGAGAGTGTTGTCAGTCATAGGAATGGGAGGGGGCAGAGTCTCCCATAAACACAGTGGCTCAAGAGGCTGAACAGATGCAGAATGCACAATTGGGGGCACAGACTCAGGGGCGTTGAGCTCAACGGAGTTTCCCTCAGGAAGTATGTAACAACAAACTCTCAAAGGAGAAGAGCTACAACAGTAACCTCCCTCCCCACAGTTAGCCATTTCAGCCTTCGTGAAGGTCATCTGAGTGCATTTTCAGGGGATGCTCTTCAGGGTCAGGCGACTTCTTGAGGTCTTCAGGAGCAAGTTAATTAATATCTGGGTAATAAGAAGGATAGTAGACATGCCCTACCCAGGAAACACAATAAGGCATTAACAAGAAGAATACAGTTATAACAGTTTACCACTTTATTGTGCCAGTCAATTTAGACCAGTAACAGAGCAGGACTCGTCTTCAGTGGCAGGCTCAATTAGGAATGGTTATGGCTGCATTTGTGGACAGATCTAATCTGTAGGAACAAGACAACAAGGAGCTTGGCTCCTGTTAGATGAATCTGACTTAAATACCCACCATGTATTATGCATACCTTTTGCTAATAGTGTGCCCTCCCACTTATTTCCCTGAGGATGCTTCACTACCACCTGATCTCCTGCCTGGAGCTTTCCCAGGTCACCACTCCTAGGTCACTCTACTGCCGGCTTGCGGGGACCATCCAATCCAAAGGCCTGTTGCATAGGGCTACTTACCAGACGTGGTCGGTTATAGGCCCAATTGATAGCTCGATCCAGGTGCAAGTCTCAGTCCTTAAGGGCCAGGCCAGCGGCCAACCACAAATTGCATTTGAGGATGCCATTGGCTCACTCTACCAATCCGTTAGACTACGGACGGTATGGGATGTGATATGTCTATAACATGCCATGTTTCGTGGTCCAGTCATATACAAGATGATTGTGGAAGTGAGGGCCATTATTGCTCTGTAGTTCTATAGGTGGTGGATACACAGCTAGCAGAGTTTCCAGTGCTGTGCAAGTGTCCTGGTCTATACCTCTCTCTGAGGCATGGGCAAACGTTATTCCTGTGGCAACTTCTACAGCTACAAACATGTACTGTTACTTCTGAGAAGTCCAAGGGAGGGGGCCTATGAAATCACATTGCCATACCTGCCATGATACCTTTCCCTCACGTAATGGCAATGGGATAGTTGGGCAGGGTTTTAGTTGCATTCTGACCTTGCGGCAGGTGATGAATGCATCAACTATTCCTTGTGCTTCTTTTTTAGTTACATGAATGCCCCAAGATGCGGCCAGGTGGATGGTTCTATCACACCTGGGCTGCCTATATTGCCGATGTAGCCATTCTGCGGCTTATTCTCCAGGTGTACGGTGGGAGGAGGAATTGAGCAATGATCGACTAGCTGCTTTATTTTCTTTAACATACAAGGTTTCAGCACCTTCTTCTCTTGTTAGCTGATCAACTCGCTTATTCTACTTTGCCTCCGGGCCTTCTCCTGCTTTATTTCCATGTGCTGTACTCACATGTCGGATGTGTAGAGGAAGCTTATCTTGGGCTAACTTTTATAAGGTCTCCCATTTCTCATGAATGTCTTGTCCTTGTCTTTTAAAATTTTCTTTGTTCCATAGGGGTAGCCATTTAGTACATCCATCTACTACCATCCAAGAGTCACTATAAATATAAATGGGCTTTACAGGACATGAACCTTTTACTAATTCCCACACAGCCACGCCGAGCACTGCTTTGAGCTCGGCATACTGCACACTTTTTCTGAGGCCTTGTAATACTACTTACTTGCTATCTTGAATCCTCAAAGTGGCTGCTCTTCAGGCATGACCTTGAGCAGACTCATCTGTAAACCAGACTTCAACATCAGCTGAGGTCTCCATTTCAGGTGAGAAAGGGGGTGCTTCTTTGATGGGTGAAGGTTCACTGCAACTTGTTTGATCAGGATAAGCATTAATTGTACTATCTGTGACTCTTTCAACTAATGCAGGGCATCCCTTTGGGGTTACTCATTGCACTTGGCTCAAAATGTAATAAATCCACCTTTGGACCATGGTGTCCTGGGCTTTCCCCCCAGGTGATAGCTGGCGGTCTGACAGAGCCATTCTGAGAATAGGTATCAGAGTAGTGATAACTGTGGGTAATTCTCCTCTCAGTGCTTCTGTGGCTTCCAGGTCCACTGTTGCTGCACACAACATCTGTTCTAAGAGAGTATACTGTGCTTCCACCCCTCTCCAGCCTCAGCTCCAGAATCCAAGTGGTTTTCTTTCTGATTCTGAGGACTCCTTCTGCCGCAGGCTCCAGTATACAAGGCCTTACTACATCTTAAACTGTAATTAAGCTTTTAGCAACAACGTATAGATTAATATATAAACAAATGACAAAAAAAAAAATCTAATCTTCATAGACCCTTCAGTAAGCACCTTTATCACACAGACATAATTTCAGCTATCACAGATGTAAAGTCATGAACAGAAAAGGACCCAGTGCTTTTGTCCTAAAATGGTAGAATGTGACCCTAGTTGGTGAACTGAAAATTCCCATTGTATGCAGGATATTCAACTGGTGTAAATAGGTGCAGTTAATTCCTGTATGGACTTCTCTACACACAGTCCTGCCTAAAAGTTTGAAACTATGAATGGTGGTGGGAGGATTGTAGGCTTTCCCCATACTGGTTCATAAAAACTATCACAAGGAATAAAAAAAATCAAGAAGTATTTTACAAAAGAAGTATCTTTAAGTTTTAATGCTAAGATACAGAAAGGTGTTGTGACCTGCTCAAGGTCATCCACTGAGACAGAACTTAAACCAAAGTCATTTTTGTTTTGATTGGTAGGCTAGCCTTGGAGCCTACACAGAATATAATCAAGTAGCAAAAGTTAGAGCACTCCACAAACTCAAATGCAAAATGAGACTGTAGGAAATCTAGCCTGTTCCCTGTTGCTTATCTTGTCACCAGAAACTGGGCCTATAATTGTGTACCAAAACTATATATTTGATATTATACCAATGCCTTTCTTTAATATTATGGTTATCAAGTTCTTGCACTTCATTATAATTTACATTTTAGACATACTTTAATTATGCAGCAAGCTGAGGTATTTTCAAGAGTAAAGATACTTGTCGATGAAGTATTTACATGTACCTGAATGTATCATCTGCTACTGGGTTTAGATGGATTTCAGTGGATTGGATTATCTTTTCAGTAACATGTATTTGAAGGGAAAAAAAAGTGATAGTAGTACAAATATCCTGCATCTCTGCCCTTAACCCTTCAGAAATCAGTAAGTGAAATTTAAAGAGGCATGTTCTTCATCTGTTCCCTTGGGTGTACTGTACATGCATAGCCTGGCTTCCAGTTTAGAGAGAGAATACCATGGAACATTTTGCTGATTAATGAGCATATGATTGTTTGCAAGCACCATGTATAATTATAGCAGTGTCTGTTCCTGCTTCTGCTTCATAAAAGTGTGAGCGTGTTCATTACAAATGTCATGGTTTAAAGATTTAATTTACACTGAGTTGAAACAGCATTCAGATTCTCTGACACACACACACACACACAAAATCCTTCCCAACACTGAAATCAATTCATATGAACTGTATTTTGGTTAATATTTTTTTTTTTTTAAAAGGAAGAATAAAAGAATAAAGTTGGCCTGCAATAGAGAGTTAACTCTCTTCATTTGTTAAAAATAAAGAAAAGTAGCCAACTTCTTTTTATTTATAATTGTAGGCCATCCACTGAACATGTACAGCAGCTTCAAACCATATTAAATGTGCATTGCATTTCATATTACAAGGAAAAAAAGTTATATCCTACTACTTCCTCTAAAACCTGAAGGACCCAGACCCTCAATGGATGTATTTACCCATGTGATTTAATGGATATTAGTCTATTTTAATGCACATTAAAGCATCGCTAAAAATGTGCTATTTAGTTAACACACATTAAAATAGGCTAATATGCATTAATAGTTTCATAATTTCTAGGGTCGGAAGGGACAGATCATCAAGTCTGACCTCCAAGCATCACTTTAAAACTGTGGGTGCCTGTAGACATGCTGCGAGGCTGCTTCAATAGGCTATAATTATGGCACATCAGAGCAGGCTTGATTAATCAAATCTGCTGGAGTGTGGTAATTACTGTGATCCAGCCAGCCTCCGTGTCTCATG
Source organism: Alligator mississippiensis (assembly GCF_030867095.1). NCBI lineage: Eukaryota > Metazoa > Chordata > Crocodylia > Alligatoridae > Alligator > Alligator mississippiensis. The sequence goes on from NC_081824.1 coordinate 89,852,260, forward strand.
TATCAGCGTCCCTGCACTTCAAAATGGCAGTGGGGTGTTTGAACTAAAACGTGTTTGATGAGCATTAGCTCAAGCACCCAACCATCATTTTGAAGCTGATACATAAGACACTGAAGTGCTTTAATTAGAATGGCTGCTCTAATTAAAGAACCCTGCTCCACCCCTGGAGCATATGTAAAAGCAGGGTGGTCTAATAGTTATGACATTAGCCTGGGACTTGAAAGACTTGGGCTCATTTTCTTGATCTGTCATTACAGGGTTATGTGTATAACATTGACTAGTTAATGGGTGCATCTACCATGTGTACTTTAATGTGTATTAGCCTGATTTAATGTGCATTGAAGTGTCACAAAAAAACATGTTCTTAGTTAATGCACATTAAGGCAGGCTAATACATATTTTCCTAGTACCTTACAAGGTAGGTACTAGATTTAATGTGCATGAACTAAAGTGTGTTAAGGCACCTGTAGAAACATTCAATAAGTCCTGAAGTTCCTTTGTACAGAGAAATATGATAAAATTTGAGGAGAATACACAGAGGCTCAATATCTGAACATATAGAACACTTTATTTACATCATACAACTAACCAAACAACGTTGTAAGGATTTTCATTGGAAATATTGGAATATTGCCCCCTAATACAAAAAAATGTGCAAAATATGTATGTGTACATATGCACACGTACACACACACACACACACACACACACACACCCCTACACCAGTAAAATATTTTAAATGCTTCAGAGCTATTGCTCAATATTTCATTAACTGTATTATCTTGGCTTTGATTTTCTACTGTTTTGCATTTTGTATGGTTATTGATATCTGTAAAATTAATGAAGAGTGGTATCTTTCTGATTTTGTCATGTTTCACACTCTGTTTACACTTATAAAGAAAAAGTGAGCTCTTTATGTGGTAGAGCTGAAACTTGCCAATATAATTCTCCTAGTGGCCTGCAAAGGATTTTGCACTCTGGAGGTGGCTCTTGTTGGGATCATACTGTTTTTTCCCTACTTCCTACACAAGGAGAGAGAGTCTACTACCATGCAAACATTTCTATAAATGATAAATTATGGCACACCTTATATTTCAAGCTACTTCACTGAAAGGCACTTTTACACATGCTACAGATTGGGATGGGCGTGGGGTTTGACCACGACAGGACACTTTAAATAGAGCAGTTCTGAGAGCCAGTCTAATTAAAGTGCTGCAGCGTTTCATGTATCATTATCCTCAAGCTTCAAAATGGCGGTGGGGGCGCTTGAGTTAAAGCTCATTCAATGAGTTTAGTTCAAGCTCTCCTGCTGCCATTTTGAAATACAGGGACACTGATACATGAGACACAGAGGCTGGCTGGTAATTACCATGCTCCAGCAGACTCCATTAATTGAGTCTGCTCCAATGCACTGTCATTACAGCATGTTGAAGCAGCCTTACAGCAAGTCTACAGGCACCTGGAAAGTTTTCCTTCCTGTACCTCATTATTAAAAAGCCTAAATAATGACATCAAAATAAAATCCAGTCTATGCCTCTGTTGCTCCCAGAGCAGGCAGATCCAAGGTTGTGATGCTGAAGAGCCAGGAGAAAGAGTTTGGGCAGAGCAAGGTGCTGTGACTGAAAGAATACAATTCTTACAGTACTTATTCCCCTTAGACTCAGATTGAAAGTGAGATTACTGGATGGAATATTTATTCATGACTCAATGTAAATACATGGTGACTCACCAGAATTCAATTGCCCCTTTTAGAACATGTCACAGTTCTACTAAAACAAAATAAAGTCCCAGTGTATTTTAATGTACCTTATTGAAATATGTAGATAACGTACTATATAAAAGGAATCTCTGTTTATTGTGAAGATGTTCTGCTCCTCTCCATCTCTAAGACACACTCTGGTTTGGAGGTCTATAGATAAATAGAATTTTGTAGGGAGTTAGGAGATATTCTACTCTTAATAGCATTCTCTCCAGAACAGATATTAGGCCAATCCATGATCTGAAAGTGATTTTGCTATCAACTATAACTTTTATTCAGGATGTCACTATCATATTTACTGAAATCTAAGATGACTCCCCAATAATTATATTTTATATATGGAAAAAAATATAAATGTGTTATACTTTCCCAGATATATAATCTAATTTTGGAGGATTGTTTTATATTCTTCCCCACCGACTGTTACAGCAGAGTAAGCAGTGGCTGGGGACGTGTCAAGTGGCTGGGGGGAAATTCAAGCAGCCACCCCCTTTGCCTTCTGTCCCTCCATTTCTTCTTCCTGAAGCCTTCCTTCACCCCAGCACCCTGACTTCCAACTCCCCACAGTCTCTGCCCTTCTCCCCACCCCAATCCTTACAATCTCTGCCCTTTCCCACTCCCCACAGGCCCTGCCTCTTCTTCTTCCTCCCTTACTTTCAATGCTATTTGGGCTCTGTTCCCTCCCAGGTCATAAAGCACAGCACATGGAAGGACAGCTTTTGCTGGAAAGAAAGCTGGTGACAGCATGAACTGAACTGCCGCAATAACCAAAAAAGGAAGCTAGAGCAGGCCCAGAGAGAGAGAGAGAGAGAGAAAGGAGGAAAGAGCCCGGATGAAAAAAGGGAGAGAGGCAGGGCATGCTGGAACAAGAGAAGAGCGGATTGGGAAGGTGCTGGGCAAAGAGGAATCACATGCTAGCTGACCGGGGAAGATGGAGAGCTGTGATGAACCAGGAGATACAGACAAAAGATTCATCATTGGGAACATGATCGGGAGCTGGTGCGACTTCAGGAAACAGAAGAGATGACTGAGGCCTATAATGCAAAGTAAAACTTTTCTTATTTTTTCTTTTCATCGTTGGGTCAGGCTAGAGCATCATGGTAAAGATGAAATGTAAAAACAATAAGCCCAACACCGTTTAGAGACTTAAAGGGAAAGGCACCCTTTTTCATTGGACTAATACTCTTAAAAAAAAAAAAAGAAGAAACTAAGCTCATCAAGCCCAAAGGATAGGAAGTAATTTTTGTTTATAATTTCTGAGTCTGTTTTGGGATGCTTAGAGTGGTGTCTTGGACATAATACTTGCCTCTACTAAAGAAAGTATTGATCAGTAGCTTGGGGAACAGGCTTCTGTCACTTCCTTTAGTCCGGGACACAACGGTACCTAAGAAACAAGTGAAAACAATGGAAAAAAGTTTAGACAGATACCTAATAAAAGAACCTTATTATAAAGAACACACTGGGAGTTTTCTTTTTTTTCTTTTTTTTTTCTTTTGTGTTTTTTTTTTGTCAACCAGTTCATTTTTTGAGAAGAAAACCACAAGGAAAATGATTAATTTCATTTTTTGTGTTTTAAAACCACAAGGGAATTGATCAGTACCCCAATTGTTCAGTGGGGTTTAAGTTGTACCCTCCCAGTATAAATCCTTTAACATCAAGACGTGGCAGTAAAGATCCGGGTCACAACTTAGAAAAAAAAAAGAAGAAATGGGAAAAATCTGGCAATTTGAGATCAATCTGGGTGACTGTGTTTTACATACACTAAGAGGCAAGATAGAATACCTCGCACTGGGCCATGCAGTAGTGGTGGCACTTATCACTGACCAGGCAGAGGACAAAGTTTCCATGTGCTCCATGTACCCAGGAAGGAATCCAGCCTGAGCTGTAGTTTGATGGCTTAGAAATGGTATTTAAAGCTCTGCTTTTTGGGAATTGGCTTATAGGTTTTGCTGCTCCCAAGTCCTTCTTTTGCATTCTCCTTTCCTCCTGATGACTCCTGATCTGTGGCTGTCTCTGGGTGGTTGTCATATGTCCACATAGCTTATTACATGCACACATATTTCTTTCTGGACCTTCTTCTAATTTGGTCTGTTCCACCAAAACCAGGACTCAGCCCCTCCTGCTCTAGGGCCTTGTTAGCCAGTGCCACTTTATCTCATTTTATGGGCAGTGTAGTACGTGGTCCGTCTGTTTTCCAGACTATGTGTCCTTTTTGGCCTTGTGTTAGACAGCCTGTCTGCTTCCAGGGCTGTGTGAAACTGTGTGACTGTGTGACACAGACTCTTAGAAATCAGTTAATCCTGTCCATCCTGAATCATTCTAATGCATATATATTGAGTGTACCTATTTGTGGTTATTGGTGATATGATATGGTTCCGGATGGACAGTAGCGTTAACTGATCTCTAAGAGTTTGGGTCACATAGTCACACAGTTTTACACAGCTCTGGAAGCAAGGTGGGGTGTGGGCCTTCAGATCCCACCTCCAGGCTGCTGACATGCTGACACAATGACACCTAAGAGAGCACCTCAGTATGAAGCCTGAATCCTGGCCAGATGTACTTTGACATTGATGACAGCCCTAGGATTTGGTAAATAGAAATGCTTGATTGCTTCTATTCTTTCTTTTCTGTTTTCTGTTATTGTGTATCAATAAATTTGCATATTATCAAATGGAAATGTCATGATCAGTCTGAGGATGGCGGAACAAGGCCTCTGTACTAAATCCAGAGCAAACAGAGTTGAACTGTGCCTGACAGTAAGGCAGGGGTTGGTGGGGGGACATGCATAGAAGCTCCAGAGGGCAAGTGGATGGGGGAGCAAAAGGCTGTTGTGGGTCTGACTCTGGCCTTGACCCAGGCTCTGGGCCCAAAGTCAGAATCATAGCAGTCACTGCCCCCCTCCCCACACCCCCGCTTTGTATATGAATCTAAGACAGGGACTTTTTCCCTCCACATGGGGGGGGGAGGGGGTTCATCTTAGATTCAAGTAAATATGGTATATTGCTGCTTTGATATCTTAGAGTCTGTTTGCCACTTCCATATGTAGCACTGCTCAAGGATGTCCAGAAAGTTTTATTTGTTTGTCAACCTTGTGACAAATGATTTTGTAGTGGTCAATACACAATTTGAAAGAGTAAAGGAAAGAGCGAAGAAAAACAAAGGTTTTAATATCATGTTTCTACTCTTAAAGAACTACACTGAAAAGCTCCCATTTAACTAACAAAGATAGCTTCTCATTTCTCTTCAGTATAAACCTTACTATTTACAGTTCAATACCTCATGTGATAATGTGATTCAACACCCAAAGAAAATCAGATAGGAAGGAATATGAGACCTAATTTAATAAGTCTATAAGATATTATAATTCTGCTATATGCGCTAGTAGTGATTACTGGTTTTTATATATAAACATGGAGATGATTGTATGAGATCATAATTCACATCACCAACCTATCCAACAATTCATTACATGTAAATTGCTGGTACAGACCTTATCCCTTTATTGATTTCAATTGGAGAAAGATCTGGGTCATAATGGGGTTCCAGTCTCAAAAGACCTCGCACGGAACATTTCTAAACAGACTGCAATTATTTTTTTTTCTGATTTTAATAACCTAGTGTTAATAATTTCATAGCACATTAACATATTGCTGAATTTGCAACTGAATTTCCATGGAATTAAATACTATGACTGTGTTCGTAAAATCATTATTTATGTGTTTATTTCAGTACCACATTACACCAGTTATTACTGGGCAAGTTAAAATGTTAAACAGTGAAGGAAATTAAAGGATGCTTTGAAATAAGAAAAAGTAATTAGCAGAGATATGCTGGTCTCCGCACCCTTCACTCATTTATAGAATGCAGTCCTGCACTTTGTACTCATATGTGATTTATCAAGTTTTGTTTGGAAGCACAAAGACTGCATTATGCTTGTCAGAAAATGTTATTTCAGTTCTACTAAATAGAGAAAGCTATGGAAGAGAGCAGGACAAGCGTTCCTCTGCATGGATGTGTGTATACCTACATATGTGTGCATGCAACTCTTTTTATACTTGTTTTTCTTAAAACTATCTTGAGCAAAATTATATTTGCCTGTTGGAGCCTAATAGTCAGCCAATATGTAAATGAGGACACACACATTTCATTTCAATCTTCAGACTATATTTTTGGGGCACTGTTGATACTGAGGAATGAGTATAATGGGAATTTGCATGGGTAAAATAAATCTTAAAAAAAAAAGAAAAAAATGCATCTTTGCTAAAAATAGTCTTGAATGCTTTACAGTTTGCAAGTCCCACACTGTCATCTTCCCAAAGGTGCTGGATCAAAGAAGTCTGTCTCACTGGAAGATGAGGATTACAAATGACTCCTCTTAGAGCCAGCAAGCATCATCTTGAACATTAGCTAAAGGGTTACATCTTCCTTATGGGGACTAAGCATACAGATCTAAGTGCTGCCAATCCCTGCAGAACCAAGAGCAAAGCAACAAGGTAGTTTAGCTCCCCTCTAGCATGCTTGAAATACAGTACAAAGTCATCTGTTATCTGTTAAATCTGAAGATTTAAACCTTTTGTATGAGGAGCAAAACCCTTTTGTTTAATTCTGTTGAGACCAGAAGTTTTGTACAAATTCTGAGATGCTAAATTGACAAGAAAAAGACTTAATAATCTACTGGACCAGTGAAAGTTTTTTAACAGGGTTTTGAAGAACGCAGGGTTTTTATTAGCAGCATTTTTATAGGCAATAACTTCTTTCCACTGGGGTCTTTCCCAACAAAGGCATAATTGAAAGCAAAAACTTCCAAAAGAGGAGAGAAAATGAAAGGAGAAAGGATACATTCTCTAACTACCATACATAACTTATCTACCTCTGTAGGAAATGTGAATGATTCAGAGCTTTGTATTGGTTTTATACATTTGGCCAAAGGATGCTAGAACAACCAATATGTTATATCAGCCAGATTACTCAGCAAAGCAGTCTGCTTATTTGTGAGTAAAGTTAATGATGGAACAGGTCTATACCACTTCTAACAATGCCCAGAAATGAGACAACATGGACAACTTGAGCAGCACTGGTGGGCACATGCCAATAAGCATAACAGATAGAGCCTAAAAGCAATGCTTGGCTCATGCTCAGCCTCCCCCCTCCCGCCCTCCCTCCCCTCCCTCGCCCCCGCCCCCAGATCCCCAATACAGTTATATTACCTGATTTTGAGGAGCTGGCGTATGTGAAGGGGGAACAATTGGGCAGAGTATACTTCACAGCAGCTCTCCTGGGCATGGCACAGAGGTAGCATTGATGCACTAACAGTGTCACTGGCTAGGAATCCCCAAAACACAATTTCACCTCTATGAAATGGATTATGCAAGGGATAACAAGCTCTTAAATTCTAATCCAAGCTCTGCCACTGACTTGCGCAAGATATCACACGTTTCCTTTTGCCACTGTCAGACTTTATGTAAACAGGTGTGACAATTAAGTTGTGACTTTTTACACTATATTTGCATACAATTTTTTTTTTAAATGCTTACATACTTTTTGGGCATAACATCTATTGACACTCAATAAAAAAATATGTTCCTAAACTACTTAGGTGCTTCTGAAATTGCACATGATGCTTCGCCACACATAGAACAACAAGCATGTTGTGAGAATTCATTACTATTGGAATAGTGCCTTGAAAACACCAAGAAATAGAAGAAATAAATTATTTATTTCAATTCAAATAGGATTTTAAAGAAATTGATGGAGAAAAAAGTTTATTTAATGGTCTGAATTTAAGGGATAGAATGAGGCATCATATTTTGATTACAGCTTTCTACATTTCTTCCTTTATTTTGTCATCCATATTTCAGGTATTAAACATATTTTGGCCCTGAACCCACAATGTGATCAATGCAGGTGGAAACATGTACCTGCATACTCAGTTGTAGGACTAGGGCTTCATTTTAGCATGAAGATTAGTGTTTGTGAGGGAAGCTGAGAAAAAAGTTCTAGAAATGCTCCAGAAATGTAATAGTGCAGCAGGTGCCACAGGTAATCTTGTTACACATGATCTTCCAAGCTCTTTTTCTCAGCAGGTGATTGACTGTTCAGCCTTGGAAGGAATACCTATGTAGTTGTTAGTTTCAGGTTATGTGAGGTTATCGGTGACATATATACTTAAAGCAAGTTACACTTAGAGTTTAGCCAGATTCAATGTCACTGATTGTGCCTTCACTTGGCACCTGACCTGAGGTCCCCTAGCCTTTGTTACTCTTCATCCAAGTGGAAATATAGGTGTTAAAACCAAGTGTTAAAGGAGGTGGCAACAGTACTTTAAAACAAGTAATTAGATTTTAGAGTCTATATTATATCAAAAGTTATAACAGCAATTTCTATTCTTGACTCAGTCTTTGGCTTTTGCGTTTAGGAGATGAACAACTGTTTGTTCGGGTTTTTTTAAACATAACTCAGTTAAAAACTGCTAGATTCATAACTTTCCATATAAATAATTTAGTTTGAAAATTAGATTTCCCAAGTATGAAATACTTATTTGTGCTTGAAAATAAATGTCCCTAGAGAAATTTCTCATAAGAGAGAGAGAGATTAATTGGTTGGTCTGAATTGCTTTTTTATAATATATAAAAACTAATAAGAACATAAAAAGTGCCATTAAGTGCCATTCTAGGTCAGACCAATGGTCCATTTAGCTCAGTATTCTTTCTCTAACAGTGGCAGAAATGGAAGATATAGAGGGAGAGCCTTGAACCAGATATTTCTAGAGTGATCTATCCCCTCTTCAGTACCCTTCCTGCATCCACCATTATAGGTTTAGAGATGACATTCTGTTCAATAGTCATTAAAAGATCTCTTATCCATTAATGTACCCCATTTTGAATCTGGCTCTGCTATCTGCCTCCACCACCTTCTTTGGCAATGAATTCCATAAATTAACTATGTGTTGCATAAAAAAGTACTTTCTCTTATTAGTTTAAAACCTGTCATTTACTAATTTCAGCGGTACCCCTAGTTCTAGTATTCTCAGACTTGGTAAATGATAGTTCACTATTCACTTTGTCAATACCTTTCATGATTTTATAGACCTCTGTCATATTGACCCCCTCAAGCTTCTCCTTTCCAGACTGAAGAGCCGTGGTCTTTATAGTCTCTTCTGGTATGGCAACTGTTCCATACCCCTGGTCATTTTGGTTGACCTTCCTTAACAGGGAGGTGATAATGGGAAAAAAAGGCAGAGAGATAAGGGATATAGGTCCCCACCAGGAGGTCCAAGGTTCTGCCCTCTAAGAGGACACTGAGACAGGTGTAGAGCAATGCTTAAGCAAGGGATAAGCCACTCATTAAGACAGAGTGGAGACAGGTGATTAGCAGACTAAAGGAGGACTGTGGGCATTTAAGCAGGGCCAGAAGCCAAGCAAAGGGATGTTGATATTGATGTTGATGTTGGGCAGTAGACCCTCAGACGCCGTGCCAAGCCTGGAGAGGCTATATGTACTATAGGTATTAGGAGCTCTGGAGATCCTGCTGCTGAGGACACCACCAACAGTGAACCAGTGTTCCCTGGGAGAGAGCTGCACCTTCCAGGAAGAGACTGCTGAGACAAAAGGACAGCAAAAGGCACAACACTTGAGAGGCTGTAAACCTGAGAAATGCCACTGACAGCAGCAATCCAGAGTGGCCAGTGGGGAAACCAAAATATAAGTAGAGACACTGTCTTAAAGTGGTAGTTTTTTTCTTTTTCTTTAAACCTGAGTGAACTGGTTATATGTTTACCTAAGGTAGAGGAGGAAAGGGATCTGCTGAATGTGACTACCTATAGTCTTTTTATTTCTTTTGTAATTGAACTTATTCTGAAGATTGAATTGAGGGGAAACTTGGCCCAAAAAGGGACCACAGACTCACAGGGAGGACCCCACTAGGAACAGGTAAGAAAGCCTGAGAAGTGTGGAAACCCCGTCACCCAGTTGAAGGTCTGGAGACGCTTGTGGTCACATCAAGGCAAAGCACTGAGGTACCAAAGAAGGTGCAACCCAACACCTGTTACCACTTCTGAGCCAGAGAATTCTACAATTACCATTGTGTGGCAGATGCCTGTGCAGAGGCAGTGCAAGAGCAGGGGAGCAGACCCGGGATCTGCTGCATTGCCAGAATCCTAGTTTCTGGCGACCAGAGCAAGAAAGCAGTTACACCTTCTCTTTACCTCATCTAATTCTATTACATCCTTTTTGAGATGTGAAGACCAGAATGGCACACAATAATCAAGATGTGAGCAGACTGTGGATCTGTATTTTGGCATGAAGATGTAGTCCATTTTGTTTAAAATTCCATTCTTAATGATTCCCAGAATTTTAGCTTCTCTGCTATGGCCTTATCATCCCTGAGTGTACCTTTTACACCCTGGCTGTCCAATATTCTCACTGACTCTCTGGCTTCCTTTTCTGATTAATTAAAAATATATATATTATTAACTTTATCATCTTTTGCTAGACTCACCTCAAATTCTCTTTCTTGGCCTACCTTAATTCACTTTTACACTGGACTGGCCAGAGTTTGTGAGCTTTCCTGTTTTCCTCATTTGGGCACAACATTTTTGTGAAGAATGCTTTTTTTGCCATGAGTGGTCTCCTGAATTCTGCTAGTAAGCCATGCAGAAGTTTTATTGGACTGCTTTGTCTCCTTTTTGATTTTTGGTATACACTTTTCCTACACCTCCAATATGATCTTTTTTAAACAACTGTTCCTTTAAACTAGCTTACTCTTTTTTGTGTAATTTGTCTTCCTAAAGTTGTATATTGGCATAGTGGACTTTTTTGGCTTGCTCCCTCCCACTAGAATGTTTTATGTGATTATCTTATGGTTTCTATTACAGAGTGGCTTGCCAATAGGTACCTGTTAAAGCAGGTCATTCATGTTACTCAGGATTAGGTGTAGAATTGCTTCTCCTTGTGTGGGTTCCAAGATGAGTTGTTCTAGTAAGGCAGTCATTTACCACATCCAGAAATGTTTTATTTACTCAGTCTGTGAGGATAGTTGACATCTCTCATTATTATTGCATGTCCCATTTTAACAGCTTCTCTAATCTCTCTGAAAATTTCTTAATAACCTTCACCTTCCTCATAAGGTGATTGGTAGTACGATCCTATTATTATACTCTTTGTATTCAAGTATGGAATTTCTTCCCACCCAGAGAGATTCTATAGTAGCAATCCTTTTGTGGGGGTCTTCACAATCATCATTGCATTTGCTCAACTGCTATAACTGCTATAACTTCCAATATATTTATATAATTTGAACATTTACTTGAGAGAGAGCTCAACTGGGTTCATCCAACATGTGATACTTTTTAGTTGTGTCTCAAGTATTTTGTTAGTGGATTGCATATATGATTAAATATCAACATTCCTACCATTTGATCCTAAATTTATGCTTGTCTACAGCTCTAGATTTCACATCTATATAATCATCTCCACAGAACTGCAAACCTTCAAATGAATATGGACTCAGAACCATCATCATAGCTGAATGCATTTTATAGTATGTAATTTAGTATATGGAACATATACTCAGGATATGTTAGAAATTTCTAGTTTAAAATGTAGCTATGTATAATATCTTTGTGCCACCGTGAGGTTTTATGAGAAAAAAATACCCATATCCCCACCTATTTGCTTTCCTATTCAGTGTGTGATACTGGAACGTGCCCATACTATCTTGTCCTGCTTTTTATATTATCTAAATATTATGCATTTTTTAAAAACAAACAAAAATAAAGCTAAGTATGTTTTTAAAAGTATAGCTAATAGAAAAAGATTGTGGTTTTTACCTAGTTTCTATCTTTCATGTTTCTGGACAGCACCTAACCGTAGCCACAAATATTGCTCCATAGAAGTGAGAGTTTGAGGGCCACTGAACAATGTGAATTCTACCAGTATATCCTAATTACAGAAACACCTGCACTAAATAACTTTGTTCTGATCCACTGTGAAAATTTGTAGTGTTCAATAGCCCTGAAAATTTCTCATTTCTTACCTGTGGTGAGGTGGTTTAGTGGATGCACATTGGGACACTGATTCAAGACCTTTGTAAAGACTGTTATGCTCCCTGCAAACTACTCTAGTGCTTCCACAGATCAGAAGTAATCTTCTATAAACACGTTTATGAACAAAAGGTGAGATTCTTGTTAATAGATTAATCTATTAAAATTATTTAGATCTATATTTAAAGTTAGAATATGCTTCTAAGTTTTCAGGAGTATTTAACATATTATTAACAAGACAATAACATCCCAGAAGCAAATTAAATTGTTTCATACAGGAAAGCAGTTGGCCAAATATTTACAAAAGAACCTTCCCTTTCTGTTATTCTGGGTAATGTAACATTAGCTCACTCCAAAACCTGGCTAAACTTCTCTGTTACAGCATACCTGAAAGATCTTATAGGAGAGAGAGGTAGTTAGCTGTGTTAGTTAAAAGGCAGGGTAGATATGCACCTTTAAAAGATAACTATATAAGATATTTATAGACAGACAGTGAGGAAGCTTTTGTGAACCAAAGCTATTTCATCAGATGCTGTGAAAGGATGTGTGCAAAGCAAGCAAGAAGGAGAGAAAAATTAGACTACAAAGACAAGGGAGGGGAGAGAAATAGGGAGAGGAGGGAGGCCAGATCATAACCCTAGACCTAGCTGGTCCCATCTGGTTGGAGGTGGTGGAGCAACTACATATTTGGTCCCAGGACATATCCCAATTACATGTTTGGTCCCAGGATAAGTCACCCACTACCTGCAGCAAGCCCAAAGCTGCATCTTGGTCCCAACTGGGCTGAGTGAAGCATTCATGGCAGTTAGCCTCCTGAAGCCATAAGCAGCAGGCCTCACCTGCTCCAGCCCTTAGGGCCAAGCCCAGCCTGCAGTCTCCTTGTCTGGGAAAAGGTGAAAATTCTTGCTCCTGTGCCCTTCCTTGTTGGTTTCTTGGTTTGACTTCTAGCTCCAACTGGCTTCTGATTGGCGCTCTCCAATTCTGGTTCTTGGCTCTAAATTCTGGTTTGATCTTAGGCTATGGAGTTTGACTTCCAATTCTGGTTAACCTTTGGTTACCCTGTTTCCAGCTACAGCTTCTAACCTCAGTCTGATTTGACTTTGGCTACAGCTCTTGACTCCAGTTCTGATGCCAGACCCCTCTGTGCCTCTCACTTCCTAGGGAGCTAATCTGGACTGCACCCATGTTTCAGGTGTCTAACCAGCCATGTCCAGGTTTCCTAACAAGAGAAAAAAGCAAATGAGCACTAAAGGAGATTATAAAAGCTAATTCAGATAATGAGATAAGAATCCATAGTCCCAATACAATAAAAATGCTAGGACACTAAAACATTTTGCAAGAAACTCCACAGTAATGATGTGAAGCCCAAGTGGCATGGTAACTGAGTCAACAGAATACCTAGGGTCATATAAAAGTGGATGTCCTTCATTTCAGCAATTTGATCTTACATCTAAACCACCAACACACTAAACAGAGAAAAGCTAACCTCAAGGATGAAATCATAACACTCCTGAGCTTTGGAGAAATTAATATCCATCTGTTTAAGGTCTATAATAATGCAAAACAAAGCTCCACATTTGACCACCATCTGAAAAATGGGGGAATCTATATAAAATCTCTGCAGTAAATCTTCCTAATCCTGAGTAAATTTGGTACCTGTAAATGCAAGTATCAAATTTACTTGGCAATAGTAATAGTACTATAGTGTTTGTGTAAACACCAGGCCAGGAACCAAATCAGCTCCCAATCAGCCGTCCACCAGGGAGTGAAAGATAGTTCCATGCCCCTGCGAGCTGCCTGCTGCTGGAGCAGGCTCCACCATAGGAGCCTGGGAGTGGACTATGTCACCCTGCCCTGGCATCAGGTAGCTCCAAGCATCCTTCTTCCTGATTATGAACTTGGAGTGAGGTCTGAAAGATCTTTATTTCCCAGCCCCTGCTTTGCCATCATGGTAGAGAAGTGGGGGGCTGGATGACCCTTATCTAGAATATGCTTATCTCCTAGCCTTGAGCCCCATAGTCATGGGGCCAGCACTGGGAGATCCCTGCAACTGGGGTTGGGGGGCTCATTCCCCACCCAGCTCCATGAGCATGGAGCTGGGATGGAACAGGCTAGGGAGCTTGTTCCCTGCCCAGCTCCACCAGCATGGAGCTGGGGCTGAACAGGCTGGGGAGCTTGTTCCACCTCCCAGCTCCATGAGTGTGGAACTGGAGGGGTAACAACCCCCCTAGCCTGTTCCCCCCCAGCTCCATGCTCATGGAGCTGGTCAAGGAACAAGCTCCCCAGCCCCCACTCCATAATCACAGTTGTGATTGAAGAGCAGGGGCTGAGAGCACCCTGTATGGAAGCAGTTCCCCACCCAGCCTGGAGCTGGCTGCACAGGGAAGCACATGCAGCCTGGAGGTGGCTGCGGACTGTCCTGTTTTGGGCAGTCCCCAGCCAGCTCTGGGCTGCACATGCAGACTTCCCCATGCAGCCTAGAGCTGGTTAGGAACTGTTGCAGTCAGGGGCAGGTCATAGCCCCATGCTCTAATTGGGTGATTGAGGCATAGATGAGAAAGAGCTGCAGGGGACTGGGACCTGCTGGCCTGTGGATTGGGACAGGGTCCTCAGACCTGCCCCTCCCTGGCAGTTCTTTCCAAGCCCCATGCCCCTGATCAGAGAGCCAGGGCCAGGAGCCTCCTGCTGTCAGAGCAGAAGGACACTGTTCCTGCCACAGCAGCAGGCAGCCCCCAGAGCCAAGAGATAGCTATGTCTTGGCCTGATGTCTGCTGCCAGCCTCTGGGCTAGCAGCCAGGGGGAGCCTGGAGCTCCCCTGGGTGGCCACAGGGGCACACTACAGGGCTGCAAGGAACTGGGAGCAAATCTTTTCCCTAATCCTCACATGTGTAGACACCTACCCAAAAACCCAGGAAATCTAGGTTGGAGTAAATGCATGTGTAGTCGCGCCCATTGTGTCCTACATTCTGCACCTCTTTGGAGTTTATTTGCTTGCAACCTACTCAAAGAAGTCCTACTGAGCTTCCATTTGGTTCAGTAGGAGTTTCAAATATAGAGTAGCTGTGAAATCAGTTCAAAAGCTAATAAGCCTAAAACAAATGTAATCAGTTATATGATTACTATATACTATAGTGTACTCTGTTAGTTCAAGCTGCAATAATCATACTGTTTTGCTCCTGATAAGAAGTTCAAACTACTGTATATGGAAGTGATCCCAGTAGTTTTAGCTGTCAATTCTAGTTCTAAGGGTATATTAATATTCTGCTTTTCTAAAAAAAAAGAATTACATTTATTGCAGGAGGTTAGATTATGATCATTTAATTATAATTTTATCTGTATCCACTTGGAAAACCGTGAACAAATGGGCAATAATTTCAAGCTCCTGAGATGAACTCTGAAGCACTAAGCAACTTGACCTGGTGCACCTAGTGTATATAAAAAAGCAAGCAGGATAAAGAAGGGAAACAATTTGCCTTACTTTAGAAATAAATGAAAATGACTGTGAAAGCCTCTGCCTAGATTTGAGACTTACTAACCATCATTTTGTGTAAAAACTGACAGAGTAATAGCTTCAGTAGTAGAATATGCAACCGTCTCCTCTTTAGGACATTAGAAAAATGATTCTAAACAACATCACCAGTGAACATTATCCTAAATTATGTTATTGTAAATATGCACCATAGCACACGGAGATATGTAAAATGCAGCCATTTCTCAATCTTTCGATAACTTCTTTTAATTTTTTTTTGTCTGTTACAAATAATGTGCCTACTCATTGCATGATATTTTCAATGATTCTATTACCATATATTGTTGCATACAACATTCCCTGGGTTAAGATGCATACCTTGTTTTTGAAAAGCAGAATGAATAAATGATTTTTCTGTGTATTAAGTAATGGTGTAGCAGCAAGGAGGGAACCAAGCCAGTAGCATTGTTTTATAGCTTGCATCTACAAGTGCACTTGACTGCAAAGTTGACTAATTAGCTCCGCAGTCAAGTGTCACCATCTACATGTCACCATCTATACATATGCCAATCTTAGGGCACAGTAAATTAATTAATTCTTCCACAAGAGTACTTTTGGGGACAGTACTATCTTATGGAGGAGTCATTTACAGCACTGAAATGCACAAATAGATGGTGATGGGCTGGATGGATATGAGGGTGCTAAAGTGTGGGGGGTACCTGCTACACAGCTCTGCATTTTAGTGGTCTCATACCCCAGCCAGTCCCTTCACCACCTGATATCACCACCCAGAACCCTGGGCTGACCCTCTAAGCCTGCTTCCAGCCCAAGACTGCTCCACCCCAGCTCAAACTACTGCAGTCCCAGGCTCACATGCAGATGTTGTGCCCAGGAGAAGCTGACTATGGCACAACCTGCACTGGAGTTTATCACATCACTTTAATAACATGTGTAGATGCCCCCCTGTGGATCACATGCAGATTTTATGTTTGCTTTTGACCATCCAAAGACTAAGCAGCCAAAACTGTTACTACTATGTTTTCTCACACATAATAAACACTCTAATTTCCAGCAGCTGCTTTTTGAAAAAAAAGTCTCTTGCATAAAATATGACACAAGTTAAAATTTATTCTTTATATTTTTAAACTTAGAAGTTCTGTCATGAAACCCCATTGTGTAAGGTGCTGCACAATCAGAATAAAAACTAAGTCCAATTTTCAGATACAAGCCTTGGTTAGAGGTGGATGGGAATTAGCTTTCCTGTCCCACAA
This sequence comes from Alligator mississippiensis, assembly GCF_030867095.1. Taxonomy (NCBI): domain Eukaryota; kingdom Metazoa; phylum Chordata; order Crocodylia; family Alligatoridae; genus Alligator; species Alligator mississippiensis. Next base: position 89,868,798 of record NC_081824.1, read on the forward strand.
TATTTTTTGAGCTTTCAATAATCTTTCCTTGCTGCATCAGTATATAACCAAAATCTTGTCAATGTTTTTCAGAAAAGTACAGGCATGTGGATAGGTACTCAGAAACACAGTGGTAAGGATACTTTTCTGAAAAATGGGAAACAGTTTCAAGGCCCAATAAATTTTATAGGAAGTAGAAAAAGCCCTAACTGGAGGGATGTGAAATGACCATGTGTCTGGTGGTATATCACTTATGTGAGAGGTAGAAGACTAAGGTTTAAGTCCCTGCTCTGAATCAGGAAGATAAAAATTCAGACTAAGTTTCAAACATAAACTGATCACTAAGGCTAGAAATACATGTTGTCAAATGAAGCAGATCAGCTGTACTGCCGATATGTCAGGTGATGACCAAGGACAGGTCTGACTGAGCGGGGAAAGAGCAGGGCTTTCCCTTGTCCAACCAGACCCACTTCTCTACAATCAGGGGGACAGATCTGGCTGACTCAAGAACCCTGACTTCCCCACTTATGGAAAGGCACCCCAAGATTCCCTGGGGTGCCTTTCTGTAAGCATGGAAATCAGGCACATGCTCCAGGATCTAAAGGACCCTTCAAGGCCCCAGAGCATCTCCCCAGAGTGAGGGGAGAATGTAAGTAGCTTAGGCTGCTTGTACTCTTCCACCACAGAGGTATTCTCTGCCACAATAAAGCAGCAATGTCTAGTATCACCTTTTGTTGCACCACTGATTTTTGTTTCATGTGGTGCAAAAAGGGTATTGACATCTGTTTGCTTAGAATTTCTGCCACTAACATATTAACTACTCGGTCGTGGGTGTCTCTGAAATTTTAACCAGAAATTACATTTTGAGTATAAGACAGCTTTCCTTTAAAAAAAAAAAAAAAATTCTGTTGAAACCAGTAGGTTGCCATGAACAATTTCAGTTTTAATTAATTAGGGTTTGCTAATTTAAAAAAAAAAAAGTTTTTTTTTTTCTAGAAAATTCTCTTTCTATACCTCGGAATTCAGTCATTAAATAAATGCTATTGATAATGGTGTAATCTTACAATATTAATGTTATGGCTTATTTGATATTTAAATTAAATTACATCAGCATATATAAATATAGTTCCCTAGTCATGGAACTTCTGGTGGGACTAGACATGTTCAAATCAGTAGGCCCTGACAGTTTTCACCCTAAAGTGCTGAGAGAATTGGCAGAGGTCATTGTGGGACCCTGGCACAGCTTTACGAGCACTCATGGTGCTCTGGCAAGGTTTCAGAGGACTGGAAAAAGGCCAATGTGGTCCCCATTTCCAAACAAGGGAGGAAAGAGGACCCAGGAAACTATACGCCCATGGTCTTACCTCAGTCCTGGGAAAGCTCTTTGAGAAAATTATCCAGGAGCACATCTGAAAGAGACCAGCAGGGGAGATTATGCTTAGGGGCAATCAACATGGGTTCACAAGAGGCAGGTCCTGTCAAACCAACCTGGTGGCCTTCTATGACCAGGTCACAAAATCCTTGGATGCAGGTGTCACAGTGGACATAGTGTTTCTGGGCTTTAGGAAGGCCTTCAACACTGTCTCTCACCCTATTCTAATTAAAAAATTAAGTGACTCTAGTATCGACACCTACACAGTCAGATGGGTCACAAATTGACTGGAGGGCCACACCCAGAGAGTGGTGGTGGACGGGTCATTTTTGACCTGGAGGGACATGGGCAGTGGGGTTCCCCAGGGCTCAGTCCTTGGGCCCCCACTGTTCAATATCTTCATCTGCAACTTGGAAAAGGAGGTGGAAAGCACCTGTTTTGAATTTGTGGATGACACTAAGATGTGGGGAGAAGTGGGCATTCTAGAAGAGAGGGACAGGCTACAACTAGATTTGGACAGGTTACAGAGGTGGGCAGATGAGAATAGGATGGGTTTCAATACTGACAAGTGCAAGGCATTGCACCTGGGGAGGAAGAACCAGCAGCATACCTACAGGCTGGGGAACTCCTTTCTCATCAGCACAGAGGCAGAAGAGGATCTTGGAGTCACTATTGATTCCAAGATGAACATGGGCCACCAATGTGAGGGCAAGGTCAGGAAAGCTAACCACACCTTGTCATGCATCCATAGATGCATCATGAGCAGGTCCAAGGAGGTGATCCTCCCCCTCTATGTGACATTGGTCAGGCTGTAGTTGGAGTACTGTGTCCAGTTCTGGGTGCCACACTTCAGGAGGGATGTGGACAGCATCGAGAGGGTCCAGAGGAGGGCCACTCGCATGATCAGGAGGCAGCAGAGCAGGCCCTATGAGGAAAGGCTACTGGACCTGAACCTTTTCAGCCCCCACAAGAGAAGGATCTGGTGGCCATCTATAAACTTGCCAAGGGTGACCAGCAGGCAATGAGACAGTCCCTGTTCTCCCAAGCGCTACCGGGAGTAACAAGGAATAATGGCCTTAAGTTGAATAAAAGTAGATTCAGGCTTGACATCAGGAGGCACTACTTCACTGACAGGGAGGCTAAGACCTGGAACCAACTTCCAAGGGAAGTGGTGCTCACTCCTACCCTGGGGGTCTTGAAAAGGAGGCTAGACAATCACCTAGCCAGGGTCATTTGAACCCAGCATTCTTTCCTGCCCATGGCAGAGGGTCGGACTTGATGATCTGTTTAGGTCCCTTCCAACTCTGCCAACTATGAAACTATGAAACTATATCTATATGTATAACTATATCTGTATCTATATCTATAGCTATATATAGTTATAGTTTCATAGTTGGTAGATCTATCTATCTATCTATCTAGATCTAGATAGATAGATAGATAGATAGATAGATAGATAGATAGATAGATAGATAGATAGATAGATATACACATTAGGGCTGTGCGAAGCTTCAGTAGCTGATTTGTTTTGGAGGAGATTCAGTCTGATTTGGAGACTGAATCTCCAAATCTGAACCGAATCTGGAGACGAATTAAAAGCTGTGAATCGATTCAAAAAAGTTTCAGAAAAGATTTGGCTGCTTCAGAAATTGGCTCATAAACTAAGGCAGCTGACACAGCTGCCTCCAGCTAGTAAGTCTGTTGGGGTTGGGAGAGGGGGGAGGGAATGGGTGTGAGGAAGGGGGATGATCCCTGCTGCCACCCACTGCCCTGCGTTGTGTGGGAGGGCTCTTCCATGAGTGCCTAGAGGCCCCAATCACTGCTGCTGCAGCCGGTGAGTGAGGGGCTTCTTTTTTTTTCTTAAATGCCGAGTCTAGGCTGGGTCTGGGTGGGGGATGGAGTTGAGTAGGCGATGGGGCCAGGCAGGGCAGCCATGGGGGCTTCTCCCACAGCTCCCCCCCAACCTGGAGAGAGGCAGGCACAGCCGGAGGAGCTGGAGGAGAATCTGCAGCTGCCTGGCTGTTCCTGCCTCTCCCCAGCTGATCCAAATTGGCAAATCTCTCTGAATCAGCATCGAATCTTCTGAAGCCAATTCAGCCACATCGATTCAGGACAGTGATCCGAATCTCTAAATTGAATCACTGTCCTCTGAATTGGCCAAATCTGAATCCGAATTGAGTATTTCTCTACATGGGCGACTGGTGCCACCTTAATCGGGGGGCGGGGCACATGGCCCCCCAGTGACCAGTCAATAACAGGGGGGCTCCCCCCACACCCAATCTCTCCAACCATGGGGAAGTCCACCCAAGGCCAATCTCGCTGACCTGGGGAAGGAGGGATGGCCAATCTAACCAACCAGAAGTGGCCATGGCACTCCTACTGCCTGGCCAGCTCTCATAGGGGAGGGGGGCACCAGCGCTCCTGCATATCCCCCCTACCCATCACCTAAGCAAGGAGTGCAGCCTGTCAGTGGGTGCACCAGCACTCTCAGGGGATGCACATGCAGCCCCTGTGCACCCCCTACACATCACCACTGCTTCCCTATTCACACAGGCCTAATATACATACATGTGATGGGAATTGCTTTTATTTTTCTATTTTATTATGAATTTTTTTTAGAAAACACTGGAAAGATTAGTATTAAAATATACTATGCTACTGCATGCAATGGGGAGTGTCAGCCCCCCAAAAATAAAAAGAAAAGAAAAGAAAAGAAAAGCAGGATTTCAGTCCTGTAATACAGTACTATAGCTATAGCCAAATGATTAATTCTCTTTACAGATATGGTTTCCCTTCCCCCATGATCCCCTCAGTAACAGTAAAAGACAATGAACTGTCCTGATTTACACCACCTGCACATTTAGTCCTATGAGACCAATTTACCATTCAATGGACTGTATTCTTGGAGCAGGGGGTCCAGGGAATCTATTTGTGAAGTAGTTCACCTGAGCTGTGATTATAGTCTTTAGCATCAGCACCACTGTGTATATAATGTATTTACTGTTCATCCCATTACTTTTTAAAACCTAAGAATTATTGGCATAGTATTTTAAATTCCCACTCTCACTAGATGATTAGTACCTTTCATGTCTATTTCACAGCTCAGCATCAAGGGGGCCACTTTATTATACCATACCAAAGCAATCATCTCTATAGGAAATTGAGCATATTAATGAGTACAACAGCCTTATTGATGAAATGTGGCTAGTGCTTAAGCCACAAGTCAGACAACAAAAGGTAGGCAAGGGACATAAAATGAATAAAAATCCTTGGGAGGCATAAGCAGCAGGTGCAGTTTGGAATGATTGGATACAATCAAGGAAAGGTGGAGGGGGAAAGACTAAACATCTGAGGACAGAGAGTGCCACATGCAATTGAAATCTATTGTACGTTTCCACATTTTGAGTGTCGGAGACATAGAAAGCCCTAAACAGGAAGGAAGACATAAAAACCTATAGAACTAAAAGAATCTGGGGCTCTGTAAAAAAAACTATTAATATCATTGAAGGAATAGGTGGGGGAAAGATGAAGTTAATGATTATTTTGCCAGGAACTAAGATTAAAGAAAGTGAAGAATGGAAGGCCAGTTATAGTCTAGGTATTGCAAACGGAAGGGAAATTCAGCTGCTAAAGTGAATAACATTTCAAGCGAACTATTGCAATTGAAGTTCTGAAACTGAATCAACAGTATGTACCTTTGCACTTCAGGAATACATATTTAAATTAAACTCTACTGTGAATAATATGGAATTTTGTTTCTGTCATTATTTCAATGTCTAGACACTTTTTATGCTTGTTTTGTCCAGTACATTTCTAGTAGCTGAAAATTAAATTAGGATCCCACTGATGACTAGAAATGATATCTAGCAGTTTGCTTTTAAGAATTGGCTTGTAGGTAAAGTAGATATTGTATTAGAACAATGGTCATGGGGAACAGCAAGGGTTAATTACTTTCTAAATCACTTAGTTTTTCACTAAGTTTCACAGCCTTCAAGGCAGACACTGTGTGTGAGGCCAACAGACATACATATCCTGGGAAATAAAGACTTCCAAACTATATTTTCATACTAAAGATAGGCCTGGCTCCAGGTTACAGTGCCCAGGTGCAAATACCATTGGGATTTCTAGTTTGGAATGAAAGAGCAAATTAAGATGTGTGCATGCGATGGGTGTATGGAGATGACATTTTGGCTGACAAAACAGAACACGGACAGCATGATGATCACAAGGAAGCCAATCAACGGTACCTGGAAATGAAGAGTAATCAGAGGAGAAAGAATACAAAAGGAGAGTTTTCAGAACAACAAGTTGGCATCAGCCCCTCACCTCCAAAGTTGCTGACATCAGACATGCAAGCAAAGAACCACAAGGTGATGCTCACGGAGTGGCTGGTTGCATTGTTTGCCTTGTGTGTACTTTGGTAGCTAGGGAATATTTTGGGTAATATATTTTGTAATCATCAGGGATCCTGGTTTTCTCTGATAAAAAAAAAAATCACAAATGCTGTAATAAAAATAACAAATTATCTTAAAAAAAACCCCAAATCCATGATTACAATGAAAGGCTTCTTACTCCCACCACCCTCCACCCCCAGCCCTGATGGTGCCTCTCACCCCCACCCTGCATAGCTCCCTTGTCTTGCTTATGCCCCAGACTCCTCCCTACAGTCCCTTGCCCCCTTAAGCCCTGCCAGAGGGAGCCCCCAGCTGCCCAGGGCTATGGGGCCAGGGACCTGGGTCCACAGTCCCCTGCCTCTGGCAGGAGGTGGTGACTGCTTCAGCATAGAACAGAGCCTGGTTCCCCCCTGCTGCTTGCCTGCTGCAGGCTAATGCAGGGGTGGGGCTGGCTCCCTGTAGCTGTGCATACTCCTAGAGGTCGGGGGGAACCATGCCCCCCTGACCTGTGTAAGGGGAGGGGGCAGTCATAGGCTCCCACTGTGGGCTCAGTCTCCCACCCTGCTGCTCTTCCCCTGACCTCTGGGTGTCAGTGAGGTGTCCCCTGTGCACACAGCACCAGTGAGTGTGGTGGCACAGAATTGGGCCCCTTATTGCAGCCCTGAATGCAGGCCTCACATCACCAGGCAAGGGCAGAGCTCACAGCTTCATGAAGCTTTTCTGCACAGCAGTGCCCTGCTCCTGCAGTGCCAGGTCACATCCACTGGGTTGCAGAAGCCCCAAGAGAGGGCAGCAGGGCAAGGAGCCCAAGCCCTCAGTGGGCAGACCACACTCGCCCTCACCTTACACACAGATCTGGGGGGCATGGGTCCTCTCTGCCCCCCAGGAGAGCGCGCAATGGCAGGGAGCCGCCCACCCCCTGGACAAGCTGCTCACAGCCCTGTCCTGCTCCCTGCCTGAGCCCTGTGGCTGCAAATTACAGCTCTGGGTCCCAAACCCCACACAGCAACCTGCTGGGCAGCAGCTCCATCCCTGCCCAAACCACTCCCACTTTCCCTACAGAGGGCCCAATTCTCCCCCACCCCTCACTTACCTGTGAAAGCTGCTCTCCAGGCTGCCTGGTGGCCATATGCATATACATGCACATGGCACCTCCTGCCTGACCGCCCTCCTCCTGCTCCCTCCAGCCCCTTCAGGCTGGAATGCTGCCAGCCTGCAAAGAACTCTTTGCAAAACCACAAAATCCATGGGTTTCTCTGGCAAAATGAGAAATCTGTGGTTTCCTCTGGCAAAGAGGATATCCATGATTTTCTCTATTTTTCCACTGGAAATGGAAAACCCAGATGCCTGGTAATCATCTTGCTTGCTTTGCCTACATTACTCTTATTTCCTTCCACTGTGTATCGATAAAATTCTCCTAATATCAATCAGGGGAGTATTGGTCAGTCTGAAGGTTGTGATCACTCAGAACAAAGTATCAGGACTGGGTTGTAAATCCAGCGCCAACACCCCTACCATCTTTTTTCTAGTATATATATATATAAAAGAGGGAAATGGTAATGTGGTGAAATACCTCTATATTTAATAATGAGCATAACCTAACTCAAGATCCCGACACCTCTGAAGTATGAAGCATTTGAAATGTTTATCTAGAACAGTGTTTCTCCACCTTTTTGGACTCAAGGCACCCTTCATTTGGCTCAAAGTGCCAGTCAATGGGCACCCTCCCCCCCTCCCAATAAATTTGAGAGAGAGAGACCAATTAAAAAAAAAAACACTTTATATTTTATAATGCTTTTCCACCTTGCAGAGGGGCTGGGAAGTGGGATGTAGATTATTCAAGCAGGGACAAGTCTGAGCCTACTTATCTTACATGCTTATCTCCTTACACCTCGCTTATCTCCTTGACCTTCAAAGGGTTTGGTAGCTGTGTCATCCTGGTTGAGAATCACCAATCTAGAACATCTTCTAGAACAGACCTAAAACAAATCTCTAACATCTTTTTTGCATATACTACTTGAGGTCTCCCAAAACTTATTATTTGCATACCCTATGATAAATGATCAATAATGAGTTTTTTCAGCATATTAGAAAAATATATTTATAAGCTAGGCTATATGCAATTGGAACCCCTTGGGCATGTTTTCCACCCACAGAGAAAAAATGAACTAACAGTGGCTGCTTAGATATCTTTTTCCCATCGAAACAATGTTCTAATGTTAACATTTATGGCTTTTTAATATCTCTAAAGAATTTCAATTGTCGATGCTACAGAGGGAAACTACTAAAATAAACTATGTATTCAGCACTCACATTTTCTTTGAAACTGCTACACATTTAGATTGGAAGAAAGAAGCATCCTCACTGCAAAGAATGTTTCTTTTCATCAAAAGAGAAGATTTATTACTATGCTTGGAAAAATATTCAGTTGGATTTTTCATTGAGGTCTAATGACAGTTAATGTATTAAATTATAGTCTTTTATTAGCATTGTCAGTCTACACTGAAAACTGCACTCATTTTTTCTATTATAATGCCTCAGGACAAGGGTTAATAGAAAGAAAGGGCTAAACATATGCCTCCATTTTCATGGTGGCAGCCAGTCTAGACATGTCCAGAGTCCAGAAATATAAGTAAGTGTATATAGGAAAATGCTAATTGTGCATGTATCCCGTGTACCCAAGGAAAAACCCGCCATGGGTTAAGAGCAGGTGAAATATGCATGCTCTCTACTGTATCTCCAATCCAGAGATATAATTTGGCATTTTTGCATTCTGTATGACGACAACACATGGGGCATTTTGGTTGGCCTAATGGTGATGGGGTGGTAATGTACAGAGGCTTCTGTTTTTGCTTCCCCCTCCCCCCTTTGCAATTCAGTGCCCAGGGCTGGTGCCATGGTTGCCACCCCTTCCATCCCCACAGCTATGCTACTGCTTCAACCCAAAATCTTGACCATGACCCCATAATCAATTTATGTCAGTTCTAGCAACACAGCACAGACTTTAGGAAACAATTACTGTCAAGGACACCACAGGACCCTAGCTCCTGCACCAGCTATATTACCATGTTTCATTCATTCCATGTGATACAGAAATTGGAAAAAGCCAATTCTGTGAAGTTTCATTGGGTTGGAGGGCCACGCCCCATCCCAACAAGGAAAGAAAAAAGATATAAACCATGGTTGTCTAAGCTAGTGGAATTTCCCCTCACTCATTGGAAATGACTTGTATGGAGAAAGATGAAATCCTTAACTCAAAGTTGACACCTGTCTTACTTGGTCTTAGACTGGAGTCCATGTTTACAGATTTCTAAAAGAAAATATTTGGTTGTTTTGGAATGATAAAGATATAAAATTGTACATTAAAGGAATTTTGGGGGTTGAGATAAGTGGATGGTTCAAATAATTGGTCATGAGATTTAACAGGGAGCCAATAGGAAAGGCACAGCAGGCAGGCCTGGCTGTATAGGCAGGCAGCTGGGCCAAAGCTAGTTGCAGAGCAATAAGCCAGATGCGTGGTGCAGCTTTCTGGGCAGCCAGAAGATAAAAGCTGCAAGTAGCAAGAATAAACTTCAGCAGAGAGGGGCAGGCTGCCTACTAGGCAAAAAGAGGAACCCCTGTGCTTGATTAGGAGTCACCTGACCAAAAAGTACAGGGCTCCAAGGGCATATAATCCCAGTGCCTGGAGGAAGGCAAGCAATCTAGCCTGCTGTGTTTCAGGGAATGGAGCTCTTAAAAGAGAGGGGCTACAATGAGACAACCTGGCAGGCATCAGGCCACCCTGAGAGATGAGTGGTAAGCATTCCAAGGGAAGGAGAGCTGGCAAGATACCTTTTATGCAGAATGGGGGAGGGGAAGTTTTGGTTCAAAAGGAGTTGCTTGTACTTCTGTTGTTGATAAATTTAAACCAGAGGACCGGTTGCGGCTATTTTAGCCTGCCACACTTTGATGTTGCTCAATATATATAGCATAAGCTCTGGTAAACTGAAACATCTGATACACAGCACCTGATAAAATTAACTCCAGTTCACAAAAACTTGTGATGTATACATAATCCAGGGACATATCCATAGTGGGTACAGTGGCCCCTTTCCAACCATACCAGCAGAACAGCAGTCGGGGACTGAAGTCTCAAAGAAGGTAGGTATTCCTCCCCTCCCTTCTCCTACATACTCAAAGGCACATCCCCTCCTCTCTCCTTCCTGATGGGGGGTGGGGAAGGGCTCTGATCCTCTTCTTGCCCAGGACCCCCAAAAGTTTTAATCCACCCCAGGAGGGGGTAGAACTGTTCCTCTAATCATGGAGAGGAAAGTAATGTTTACCTTCCTTGGGGCTTAAGGTCTTGGATGTTGCCCCTCCAGTGCTATCTGCCTGCCCTGGTAAGGGGGAGGAGGCTGACAGTAGGGGGATGCAGCCACCCTTGCTGCACCAGTCCCTCCAACTGTGCCCCGCTCTGTAAAATCCTGGATCCATTTCTACTTATCTACTTTAATTAGTCTCTAAGGTGCAAATCTACTTGTCCTTCTGCTTGACTTCAGACTAACATTGCTAACTACATCTCCCTAATCCTTGGAGCAGCCAGGTTTATGGAGAATGTTCTAATACTGCTTGAGTTGTGAACACCACCAAGCCTAATGAAAGGAACAGTTTGACTTTTTAAAGTATGCACAGACTTTATTTGCAGAATAGTGATAATATCTAATGCTCACAGATTTTTATAGGGTTTTTTCTATAACTGAGAGGGTACACAGTCCCCTCTGATATATACCTCACAATCAGTGAGGAACCAAAGACATTTGGCAAATCTAACATATATCAGTGCAAACACTCAATTTCCTTCCTATTCTTGGCAAAGTAATGGGAGAGGAGGGGGGGGGGGAGGGGGTTATCCCATAAATAACTGAACTCACTTTACTTTTGCAAAGTCCTGTACGTTATACATATTATGTCAAATTGTTGGGAAAGTAAATGTTATCAAGCGGCAAATGCTAGATTTATTTAGTTCATAAATTCAACTCAGTATATTTTTGTGTGACTTACTGAAGAACTTTTATGAATCATAACTCTAATGTCTTTGGCTTTGCAATGCTTAATGAATGAGATGCAATTAAAAGTTAAATGCAAATTTCATGGTACAAACTATGCATTTATGTGTAAATTTACAGATGATTGAGATGTATTATCAGTGTAAAATTTGGGTATTTCAGTAGAAAACCATTTGCCTTAATTTAAACAGCTTTCTGCTTTTTCCCTTTTGGATCATTTTAATATAAAAAAGAATAGCACTCTTAAAAGATCATCAATTTTAAAAAAGCTCATTTGTTAATCATTGGTAATTGGCACAATGCCTCGTGCCAAGTGTCCATTACTTTGTCATTTTTTGTGTACTTGAAGCATAAAAATACAATCAAACCATGATGTAGAGGTCCCTCTCATTGTTTTGAGTATGATCTGCATTGCAGCTGCAGCAGATACTGCTTGCTGATTTATTAACTGACATTAGTGTTGTTGTAAGGACCCCTTTCAGATTGCATACTGTTAGTGAGAAGAGCTGCATTTGAGTGTGAATGGAAATGCATAAAATGTCACATTGAAAACAATTATGGGCTTTTGAACATATTTTCATGTGGGGCTTGCTATCAATAATAGATTAAACCTATTCCTCTAGTATAGGCTTAACAATAGTGCTCCAGGCTGCTGTTTTAGCAAATTCAGTTTCAAATCCCAAATCTGGCTAAACTGCCATGTGACTTTTTGGGTTAGTTGCTTCACTTCCTGTTTTCCTTCCCTCACTTATCAACTTCAAATGAAAAAAAATGTTATAATTAAGAAATTATCCTAATGAATGTGTATGAAGCGTTTTTTAAATCAACAATTGAATATTTTTCACTTCAGTTCTGACTTAAATTGTGCCACACAACTCAGGGAAGCACAAGTGGTAAAGGAAAGTGTGATAACTATAAAGCTGAATAAATGGGAAAAAAAATGTTTTTCACTGATGAAGACATTAAAGAGTATCGGTCCAAGGACCGAGCCCTGCGGGACCCCACTGCCCACACTCTTCCAGGTTGAAGCCAACCCATCCACCATGACTCTCTGGGTGCAACCCACCAGCCAATTCGCCACCCACCGTACTGTGTAGTCATTGGCTTTTACCTCTTCTTTGTGTTCACAAAATTGGCCATGCTGCCACTTGGCATCTTCCCCAACAAACTTCTTTAATGACACAAGGAGGAAGTCACCCCCAGTGTTCCCCCCTTCCCGGGGCTTGATCTCAATGCCCATGGTGTAGGGAGTTTTCTCTGTTTCCCCAGCCATCCGATGTCCGGGCGCTCCCTGTGCATGCCGGTTCCGCCCGTTGCTGGCATGGAGAGCCTCTGCTTGCTCACTGGCTCTCCCCTCCCTACTGTTGGCAACAGCTTAAATCACTGCTGGCTGGTGCGTCTTTATGACGTCACCCGCCAGCCTTAATTGCATAAAGGCACGGCTTGTAAACCATGTGGGCTTTTCTTTTCTGTCTTCTGGCATTGCTCCCCTGCAGGTAAGTGGTTATTTTGCATTTCTTTCTTTATTTTAGTGTTTCTTCCCATGCTGAGCCCCATGGGTGGGGCTTCCCAGTCCTGCTTCTCACTATCCCCAGGACAGACAGTGCTAGATTATCACATTTAAGCATGGCATGCCTCCTGGACTTGCATGTGCTTGCTGGTTCATGGCCACTGCTGCACTACAGAGCTTTATTAGATGTATGTTGGATATATTAGATTTAGACACGATCAGCATTTATACACTTATATTTGTCTTCTTAATTAATCTCATTAATTAGTCTGATTAATCAAGTCTGCTCTGCTTGCAAGCTGACACACCCAGCACTGTGTCACATGCATTTGTATAATGATGAAATATGTATCAGCACTGAGAAAATGATGGTGTTGCACTTTTAAACTAAAATGCATCAAAGTTGTTTTCATTCAAAAGAGCACTGCCACCATTTTCTCAGTGCTGATGCACATGTCACCATTTATACACATGCATGTGCCTTTTAAAAGTGTCAGGTGCTGTGGCACAAGCATGTGTACAAATGGACATCAAGTATATATTAGATACTTACATGGAATTGGTGTGATAGGCTTCACTGCACTGATGATCTAGATATGCCTTTGTAGTTACTAGAAACAGAGAGGAAACTCATCCCCTTCAAATACGACAACACACAGCTAGCAAATAACACCAGTCCCTACTACCAAGAATAGATTAGAAACAGAAAAGGAGACAGGAATGTGAGTGGTAAGTTTGTTTAAATGCAGATAATCACATAAAGGTTTGCACACTTTTCTGAATATGCTACCAACTGTACAAATATCTTATTCTGTCCTCCTAAATGCTCTTAAAATCCTTTAAGAACAGATTTTTCTTGACAGTGTTTGAAACCAAACTTCAGTAGGAATTTGTCATTCAGATTAAGGTCAATTTTAGAGCTAAGTTCTTTCTGTTCACCGATCACTCATTAGTACACAGACATTTCTTTTAGCATCTGAAGACATACATGAGCATTTTTTGGTTTGTGGTTTTGTTTTGTTTTTGGCCGGGGGAGGGGGGGGGGGGTTGGAGTCCTTGGGTCTACTAATGTTTATGCATCCCTATATCTAGTACATCTAGTATTGTCACAGATTTTTTTTTCTTGCCTTACTCCCAAAATAAATAACATCTATTTTATTGTTGAAAAACAGGATTTTCCTCTCCTTTTCATAGATTCATAGGTTCATAGAAGTAGGGTCAGAAGGGACCTTGTAGATCACCCAGTCTGACCCCTTGCCCTGGGCAGGAGAGAAAACCGGGCTCAAACGACCCCAGCCAGGTAGACATCAAGCCTCCTCTTAAAGACCCCCAAGGTGAGAGCCATCACCACTTCCCTTGGAAGTTGGTTCCAGATCCTAGCCATCCTGATTGTGAAGTAGTGCCTCCTGATGTCTAGTCTAAACCTACCCTCTAACAATTTGTGGCCATTATTCCTTGTTACCCTGGGGGGCACTAGGAGGAACAGGGTCTCTCCCAAACCCTGCTGGTCTCCCCTGGTGAGGTTATAGATGGCCACCACGTACCCCCTCAGCCTTCTCTTGTGAAGGCTGAACAGGTTAAGGTCCATAGCCTCTCTTCATAGGGTCTGCCCTGCTGTCCCCGGATCATGTGGGTGGCCCTCCTTTGGACCCTCTCAATGTCATCCACATCCCTCCTGAAGTGCGGCACCCAGAACTGAACACAGTACTCCAGCTGTGGCCTGCCCAGTGTCGCATAGAGGGGGAGGATCACCTCCTTGGCCCTGCTTGAAATGCATCTATGGATGCATGACAAGATACAGTTAGCCCTACTGACCATGACCTCGCATAGTCAGCCCATGTTCATCTTGGAGTCAATAATGGCTCCAAGTTCTCTTTCTGCCACCGTGCTCTTGAGAAGGGACTTGAACAAGGGGATGAAAAGCACCCTGTTCGAATTTGCAGATGACACTAAGAAGTGGGGGGAAGTGAGCATGCTAGAAGGAAGGAATAGGCTGCAATCAGACCTAGACAGGTTACAGGGGTGGGCGGATAACAACAGGATGGGTTTCAACACTGACAAGTGCAAGGTACTGCACCTGGGGGGCATAACCAGCAGCATACCTACAGGCTGGGGAACTCCCTTCTTGGTAGTGCAGAGGCAGAAAAGGATCTTGGGGTCATTATTGATGCCAAAATGAACATGGGCCAACAGTGTGGGGATACGGTCAGGAAGGTCAACCACACCTTGTCATGCATCCACAGATGCATCTCAAGCAGGTCCAAGGAGCTGATCCTCCCCCTCTATGCGACACTGGTCAGGTCGCAGTTGGAGTACTACATCCAGTTCTGGGCACTGCACTTTAAGAGGGATGTGGAGAACATGGAGAGGGTCCAGAGGAGGGCCACTCACATGATCAGGGGGCAGCAGGGCAGGCCCTATGAGGAGAGGCTAAGGGACCTGAATCTATTCAGCCTCCACAAGAGAAGGCTGAGGGGGATGTAGTGGCCTTTTACAAACTAGTCAGAGGGGACCAGCAGGCACTGGGGGAGTCCCTGTTCCCCAGAGCACTACCAGGAGTGACTAGAAATAATGTTCACAAGCTGGCAGAGGGTAGATTCAGACTAGACATCAGGAGGTGCTACTTCACTGTCAGGGCAGCTAGGATCTGGAACCAACTTCTGAGAGAAGTGGTGCTGGCTCCTACCCTGGGGGTCTTTAAGAGGAGGTTAGACGAACACCTTGCTGGGGTCATTTGACCCCAGTACTTTTTCCTGCCATGGCAGGGGGTTGGACTTGATGATCTTCTCAGGTCCCTTCTGACCCTACCATCCCTATAAAACTATGAAGGGAGTTTCCCAGCTTATAAGTGTGCTGCTGCTTCCCACTGCCCAAGTGCAGCACCCTGCACTTGTCAGTATTGAAACCCATCCTATTTTCATTAGCCCACCCCTGTAACCTGTCCAGGTCCTGCTGTAATCTGTCCTTCCCTACTAGCGTGCCCATCTCACCCCAAATCTTGATATCATCAGCACATTTTAACAGGTTGCTTTTTACCCAGTTGTCCAAGTCACTAATAAAGAAATTGAACAGTGCGGGCCAAAGGACTGAGCCCTGGGGGACTCCACTGCCCACTTCTCTCCAGGTTGAAAAAGACCCATCCATCACTACCCTCTGAGTATGACCCTTCAGCCAATTTGCAATCCATCTGACTGTGTAGGCATCAATGTCAGTCACCTAGTTTTTTGATGAGAATGGGGTGGGAGACAGTGGGAAAGGCCTTGCTGAAGTCCAGAAAGACTACGTCCACTGCAGCACCTGAGTACAATGCTTTTGTGAACTGATCATAGAAGGCAATCAGGTTGGTCTGGCAGGACCTGCCCCTAATGAAACTGCTGGTTGCCCGTGAGCATTATCTCTGCTGCTGGCCCATCACAGATGTGCTCCTTGATAATCTTCTCAAAGAGTTTCCCCAGGATTGAAGTAAGACTACTGGGACTATAGTTGCCTGGATCCTCCCTCTTCCCTTTTTTGAAGATGGGGACCATGTTGGCTTTCTTCTAGTCATCTGGCACCTGGCCAGAGCACCATGAGTGCTTGTAAAGCCATGCCAGGGGCCCTGCAATAACCCCTGTTAATTCCCTCAACATCCTGGGGTGGAGAGCATCTGGACCTTCTGATTTGAACATGTCCAGCCCCTCTGAAAGCTCTTTAACCTAGTCCTCTACCACCTTAGGCCTGGCAGCGTTTCTTCTCATGTATTCTGTATTTTTTTTTTCTCCTTACAGGTATATATTTCCAAAAGTTTTGGCAATGTGAGGAGGGGGTTCATTCTTACAGAACTGTATTTTTGTTTTATTCATATATTTTATTCATGTGTATTTTATTATGTAATAAAAGGTAATATACAGGCAATAAGACCTGTTAGAAAGGGAACAAAAAAAAGGTCATGGACTGGAAAGTGTATAATAAGATCAATAGTAATTGAAATGCATGATTTAAAAGAGATTAATAACAGGAAATGGAGAAGGAAAATGAATGGGATGCTGTGTTGCCATGTAAACCATTCATCAAAGCAGATTATATACCAATGTTTGGAGTATCTATACATAGTATATTGATTTTTCTTTTCTAAGTAGCTATGACTTATCTGTGTTAGACTAATACAATATTCCGTACTGTAAAAAGAAGCCTAGGACTCCCTGTTGCTTTAAATGAGAAGAAACCCAGGCATGGCTTTGCAGGGAGGGCAGCACACATCTGTAACTGGGTTGCCATGCCAACTAGATAATAAGATTAATTAGGAGACACCTGCAGGCAACCCAGAAGGGTCACCAGACTAGAAGTGGACAGGTCCAGAGAGATATAAGACAGCCCCAAAAGGCTGTCTGGCTGTGGATGTCAAACAGGGAAGTGTTCAGTGAAGTGATCTATGCTTCAGATGCAGATTGGGAGTAAACTAGGCCTGGTGACAGCAAGAAAAGAAGTTGAGGCTAGCTGTGCATGCAGATCCAGAATTGGGATAGGAATTTAGTTGTAGGCAGAAGGGCTTGTGTTTGATATCAGTTTCATCTCGTGTCTGGGGGCATGCACTAGACAATAGGGGTGTGTATTCAATTCAGATTCAGCCCAATTCAGGGGATTTGTTAATTTGGATCACTGTCCTGATACAATTTGGCCAAATCCAAATCTGAAGATTCAATGCTTATTTGGAGAATAAGCCAGAGACACACCTTCGGCCATAGACACAGATTTAAATGCTTTTTCTGCATATCTTGAGGTACCAGGCATGGTTCATGAATGCTGAGATGGTGGGGTGGATGGAGTGTCCTGCAGGGCCCCCCCCCCCCCAGAGTGTTCAGCAATGGACTATCACCCTGCACACCCCTGGCTCACCAGTTGTCTGTGGGGAGACCCTGGGTACTCCCCAGTCCCAGGAGGCACCAGTCATCAAGCTAGGGGGCAGGAAGGGGGTCCCCTGCATGCTCCACAGTGGATCCAGTAGTGGACCAGTAGTGCTTCTGGTCTACGTCTGGGTCTACCCCCCAAGCATGCTGGGGACCCCCCAGCCTTCCTGTGGGATGCCCCATCTGCCCCACCAGCTCAGCATTCACAAGTTACCTGGTTCCTTGACGTATGTAGAAAAACATTTAAAGCTGTCTCTATGTCCAAATCATTGAATTTCTCCAAATTGTTCAGAGGGTTCCAATTCAATTTGGAGAGATTAAAGGGTTTCTTGATTCGATTTGGCTTCTAAATCAGGCCTAATCTACACTGAATTGAATCAGTAACCGAAGCTTTGCACAGCCCTACTAGACAAGCTCCAGAGGAGTGGGGCCATGCCAGAACCACAAACCCCCATTGGAAAGGAGACATAGCAGCATGGCCCAGCCAGATAGCTCCCAGGAAACCAAGAAGGGAATAGCCAGAGACAACAAATAGGTCTTGAGAAGAAGCAAAAGGAAGAGAAGGTCTGCAGCAGCCTGACCCCTCAGCTTTCAAAATTCTACTACACTGGTGAAATGGGCAGGAAAGTCCATGATTTTGTTTATTGGTTTGGATTACTGACCCTTAAAGGGACAATGCTGGGGAATGGGATCTGACATTCCTAAAGGGGCAATGCTGGATGAGAAGGGGAAACCAGAGAGACTGATTTGGAAAGAAAAGCTGTTGAGATCTACTGCAGAATACCTCTTTGGGAGAGGTGCGAGTGGGGTGTAGGGGGGGAGGAGCACCATGAAGACATCAGGTGGGATTCTCTTTCATCCATGCAATGAATTACCATGAAGACTAGGTACATCCCTGTTAACCCTATTTTATCACTCAAGATCAAAGGGTGGCAGGTGAAGTCAGGGTGATGGGGACAGAGAGCAGGGCCATTGGCTATTACTTCTGCCACCAGAGTGCTCCAGCCTTTGCCTTGCTACACATGCGTTGTTTACTAAAATGCTGCCCATTTTTCCCCCATTTATTTGTCCGTAACTTTTTTCTGGACATTGCTATTTAACTATATCAAATTATGTTCTGTGTTAAACTGATAAAATCCTAAGCCTCTTCACTTCACACCACCAGTTGCTCAATAATTTACTGTCCAGCCCCTTTTTATCCAGTCATTAACAAGAACTCCATTGAGAGACATAGGAAAGACAAGTTAAAAAGTACATATGAGATTCTTTTGGATTAATTTTCATATTTGTAATGAGAACTAATATATATATATATATATATATATATATATATATATGCAAGGGGGACACAAAGGATAATTCCATGTTGTTTTGAACAGCACACATCTGACTGAGCTGTTTTTTCTATATGAGATCACATTGCCAGCAGGCATATGTGATAAGACAAGTGACTAAGTGTGTCAGATCTTACTTTTATGCATGCTCTCCAGATTACTTCCTAGTAATCTAGGTATAATTTAAGTAATGTGTCTTTTTACAACTTATTACTGCATATCAATTTTAATGCCTTTTAAATTAAAGAGGCTTTTTTCTTCCAATTTCTGTGTCTCATAAGTTTTCTTGCCTCCAAGAAAAGTTTCATGAAACCAGACATTTTTGCAAATACGGTTTTAAAAGCTTTCTTTTTTTTCTTTTTTTTTTTTGTCTCGGCTATTAATAGAGAGAGAGACCACCAGTTTTCAGGGGTTTTAACTATGGATAGCTACTCTGTTATCTTTAGAAATCCTAACAAGTAGCTTTAATTTAAAGGAAGGGAGAGTCAAAAGAAACAGCATTGTGAAACATTCTTTTTTTTTTAAATGTGGAAACTATTACCTCATGGTATTTTAATGTTTAACCAAAGGACCTTATTTTCTCCAGGGAAAAATAATATGGCCTCTAATTCAGGACAAAAACCTCTTTGCTCTCTTCCTATCTATCTCTTCAGCTGTCTGTGGAACATTGGTCCAGCTGAGAAACTGGTATCAGTTCAATTCAAGCTGATATTCGAGCAATAAAGATTTTTACACACAGGGTAAGAAATGCATTCTGCTCACTAAGAAGGAACTGCTTTCAGGATGGTATGAAATGCTGCCACCCTCTTCCCACAGGTTTGCCTGCAGGGAGATAATTATAAATTCCAGCTGCAGTTCTGCCAGATGAGACTTCTGGGGACACGTCGTGAAAAGCTGTTGTTTGCCAGCACTCTTCATTCAGTCTAACATTTGTTTTAGTTTTTTGTTCCATGGGGAGGAGAATCTTTTTCTGTAATGCCATTAATTATTATATATGGAGTAATTGTTCTTTTTTATATGAACATTTTAAGCTACAGGTCTCATCTTCATACCATCTTACTGACAATGTAGCTAGTAATAACCCAACTAATAAAACATTCCTATGAAAGATCAATACCTATTCTTTTAATTTCCTTTTCTTTTCTATAAAAAGTTTTAATTTCCCTTGTGTGTATGCTAGAGCTGCTGGAACTGCTCTGACCTATAGGTCTCAAGCTGATCAGCACTGCATAAAGCTGTCTGAGTTTGAGTTAAATGTCCACTTCAAATCTGGTCAAAATTCCAAATAACTTTGCCTGGGGAGGAGTGTTGCCACTTGCCACTACAATAGCATCAACAGGGCTACTTCTAGTGATGCCTCTGTCTTCTATTCCATTGCAAATATGGTTCATACTCTTAAGGTCAACATTTACAGCAGAGACTTTGAATTTACTGTAGATTTTTCTTTTAAAAGAAATTAGAGGATGGCTTATTCAGTAGCGAGAACTCTATCTTAGGACTCAGAAGAATGGAGATCAATTCCCTGCTTGGCCACAAATCTGGGCACTGGGAAAGTTGCCTGGGTCTTCTGTGACTCAAGTTTCACAACAGTGAAATAGTGGTAAGAATAGAACCCTTCCATCACAGGGAAGTTGTCAGTAAAAATGAACTAAAGACAGTAAATTGCTCAGATGTTAGCTCGTAAAATAGGTGCTATTTACTTTGGTGAGGTGGTATACTGCAGTAACTTCAATAAAGGGATTGACTTGATGAGGATTGAAACCACTTCTGGATTTGAAAAATTAAGGACTGCTTGCATCAGCGTCACTGTGCTTAAATGGTGACAGGAGCTCTGATGGGGACACTGATACACAAGATTCTCCATTCTCTTGGAGCCACTCTAAAGCACCCTCTCTCACCACTCCCAGAGATTGCTACCTGCAGCCATGATTTAAGTACCTTTGTAAAGAGAGCATGACATTCAGCACCCAAATTATTTGCTTTCGGCAAGCATGACTGTCATGATTTTTTGTTTGTTTGTTTTAATCTAGCTGGAGGAGAAAGTGATAGGAGTATGATCATCTACAGAACACACCCAAGGAAGTAGGACCCAAACACTTAGCCTGAGGAACAAGCCAAACCTCTATCTTCTACTTCCTGGGGAATGCAGTGTGTCAGGGTGAGATAAAAGGCCAGACTGGGGTGAATGCAATTGGCATCCTTCACTTCGTAGGAATATCACTGTCCTGAAAGCAATGGAAACAGAAGGAAAAGAGCACGGTTCTGTGGCTTAGCATCTAGGCTCTCTAAATGATCTTTCCTTCCACAATTAGTTCTATTTTTTAGCCAATAACTGTTTCTAATGTAAAATACATACACCATCCTCAGAATATAAACTGGAACCCACAACTCACAATTCCCAAATGAAAAACCTAACTACTAGGCTGCAACTAGACTCCATCTTGCTTGGTCGACTTCTGTCTGTATAAATCTTTCTTTCATTTTTCCACAAGAGGTATGATTTAAGACAAATGTGTCTACACTCAGTCTATAAGCCTTGTGGTTATAGTACTCTTCTACAAGGTAGAAAATATGGGTTTCAATCAACTAAATCTGAGGAGAAAACTGAACGAAGAGCTCCCAGTTCCTAGGACCTGTTACATGGGACTGATGCTAATGCTAACCTTTCATTTTAAAATGAACTTAGTCACAGCACATCTTGTGACGGTCCCTCCGTGTGTGTTAGGTTGGCTCTGACAATCCAAGTCCCAATGGGGCCAAAACATGAGGTAGGTGCCAACTGATAAGGCTAGGGCAGCTCTTGGCATATACAAAATTGCAGCCTTTCTCAAGGAATATCAAAAAAGATGCCTAGTGCATTTTAGGGTCTTCTAGAATGAGGCAGCTATGGGACAGGGATATATATATATATATATATATATATATATTTTTTTTTTAACTGCAATTTTGTACTTGGGTGCATAAATCTGCCTAAATCCTGTTTAGGGATTTAAGTCCTATTTTTGGACTGAGCCCCAAATTATTGCTAGAGAAAATCCATTCTTCATTAGATTTCTAGTGCAAAGACATTCAGTGCAATATAATTAAACTGTAGAGCAGAATCTAAACTTTTGGGTGCTTATCCTTTCTGCACCAGTGAATCAGGTAAGCTGAGGACATCACTATTCTCACTCATCTTCCCAAAGATCATCTTTCTTCTCAGAATTATTTGTATATAATGTGCCCATGCAATAGTGCCTTGGATTCATTTAAGCCCTCTCATGTTACAAATATTTTATTGCTAGAATGTGCTCTAAACATTGAAGGATACAAAACTGCTGATTCCAAGCCGTTCTATAAAATAAACAACAATAATAATTGCCTCACTAAATATACTACTTTTTACATGTTTTTCCTTGTTCACTGTACATTTGGAAAACACATATAATTTTCCCTTAAATTATTTTTCTCATCTTCTCATGACAACATTTACTTTGTGTTTTCCAAAGTTCAAAAGTAATCGTTATTTTTATTTCTTGCGATATCTGAATGGAATTTTAAAAAAAAAATTACTATTTTCCAATAAATAATTAAAATCATTTAAAGAATAGTCAACTTTCAAGTCTTGAATACAATATTTTTAAGAAAAGCTGGAACACATGATAGAATATCTTTCAGACTCCAGAAGAGACTGCCTTTTTCCTCTGAATTTCCCAATAAAAACATGCACTATTAAAGGTACTGTACTACTACTAGCCCTGTACTACTGACAATGAAGTTATTTGCAAGAACAACAAATGCCAGCACATTATATCTTCTGCCTTTCATCTACATATTTTCCCAAATTTTAAACAATTCATTAATCTTGAACAACATTGAAAAATACTTCCTTCAGTAATCAAATTAATTTACCCAAATCTCCATATTTCAAAGTACTTTGTTTTTGCTTTATAATAAACTCATTCTAGAATTTTTCATCACTTTAATTTTAGCACCTAACAAATTTCTAAGAAATTCCCAAACCCTTTCATATACTCAATTCTTGTTTTTTAACCAGCTAATGCAATTAACCATTGCAATTGTGGAAAATTGGAGCAAACTATTAAGGAAAGAGGTGATTCTTCAGCACTTGATATCTATAATTGAATACCTGATGCTTCCCTAGAAGATATGCTTTTCTTAAGTTACTGGTTTCAGTATGAGGATAATTGCATGAAATTCCTGTTATCTTAAATGTCAAACCAGATGATGTAAAAATCCTTTCTTAAAATCTAGGAGCCTAGTGAGTCTAGAATTCAATCCAAAAGCTCTGAATTATTCCATTCAAAACAATACATTTGCCTAGCTTGCTTGGAACAACTTGGATTTACAAACTTCAGAAGAGCTGTTATAAGTTTTGGGTCCATAATAAAGCATCTGACAAGCTACATTTCACCTGGTTTTCAGTTTCATAACAAATTTGCCATACTATTCTTCTAAGTACTTAAATTTAAAACAGTCTAATTATTGAAATCCTACACTTTAAAATTAGACAATATTAGATAAATTCAATTCTAGTGTCAGTAAAAATAACCTTGCTGATGTAATTAAGATTTTTAGCTGTTATTTTCAGAATTGAATTTACTACAAATGTAACACTTGCATTTATATTACACCATCAGAAATGAGTGATTTTTTTCTTCAGAGGAAACATGTATTTTGTGGGGGACAAAAACAAGAGGGAGGGTAGGGGACTGAAGCTTTACTGGTTGGCTTTATGACAGCTCAGGGGCAGAGTCCACTATGTACTTGGCCTGAGCAGCTAAACCCAACAGAGTTCCAGCAGGCCTCCTTGCAAGATGGGACTAGTGGGGGCCTGGGATGCCGATGCACAATGACCTAACATGAATCAATAGGGGCTCTGGTACAGAAATTCAGTAGACTGGTCTAACCTAAACCAATTAAGTCTGATACCTCATTCATCCAGGTCTATCATAGATCAGTCTGTGTGTCATTTTAAACGAGTCTATATGTATGCTATGAACTTGTGTTATATGTATAGACTGGTTTCTGATCACTTATACCAGTTTATGTGTAAAGTCTGTACCTGAACATGAATTCAGGTCATACTTGTTGAATTCAGGTCAGTATGTTTGGGAAATATTGAAATAAAGTGACCCATTTTGAAATTTTTGAAATGCTTTCTTTGGGGCTACTAGCAATGAAAGCTAAGGAAACAAGGAGCAAGAGTCACAAAACACAGTGTGCAACACTTTCACCCAATAACCTCACAGTTAGAATGCTCAGCCAGGAGTGGGATATTTAGGTCTAATACCCCAAAGATGTTTAACCCCATATATTTCATTAGAATACAGATAGGATAATTTGGGATGGAGGTATTCTTCCACTTTTTATAAAAACACTACATTCAGTGTGGCAGGGACTGAAAATCAGGTATTTTACTTGCCAGTGACCATCCTAGCTACTGCACTAGAGACCTGTTTGAATAAAAAAAGTTAATTATTTTAAAATAGAAGAGCATTATCAGGTAAGATTAAGAGAAATACACTCTGTAATACCAAATATCTTAGATAAGAGTTGGAGACTTAGGCTGAGAAGACAAACAGCCTCACTTCAGTCTTTGGAATAATCATGAGGCATGATATCAAGGAATCCATTTCTAAGCACTTGGAGGAGAAGGAGGTGATTAGGAACAGTCAGCATAGATTCACCAAGGGAAAATCGGATTGCCTTCTATGATGAGATGACTGGTTCTGTGGATGTTGGGAGAGCAATGGATGTGATAGAAGGCAACTGTAGCAAGGCATTTTATGATGTCTCCCACAGCATTTTTGCAAGTGAGCTAAGGAAGTACAGGTTGGAGGAATAGACTGTAAAATTTGATAGAAAACTGGCTGGATTATCAGGCTTAAAGAGTAGTAATCAATGACTCAATGTCTAGTTGGCAGTTAGTATCAAGTGGAATGCCTCACGAGTTGGTTCTGCAGCCAATTTTGTTCAATATCTTCATCGTGAACTGGAAGATAGGATGGAGTGCACCCTCAGCAAGTTTGCAAAAGATACTAAGCCTGGGGGAGCAGTAGATATGATGGAGGGTAGGACTAGGATTCATAGAGATGTAGAAAATTGGGGGACTGGACCAAAAGAAATCTCATGAGGTTCCATAAGGAGAAGTTCAAAGTCCTGCACTTAGAATGACATAATTCCATGTACTAGTACAGGCTGGGGACTGACTGGCTAAGCAGCCACTCTGCAGAAAAAGAGCTTGGGGGTGACAGTGAATACAATAAGATGAATATGAGTGAACAGTGTGTCTTTGTTGTGAAGAAGACTAACAGCATATTGTGCTACACTAGTAGGAGGGTTCCCAGCAGATTGAGGGAAGTGATTATTCCCCTCTATTTGGCACTTGTGAGGCCACATTTGGAATCCTGGGCATGTCTACATGTGAAGCTACATTGCCATAGCAATGTGCTATGGTGATGTAGCATTGGTGAGCATGAACTGTGACACTGTAACTACGTTGCTGTAGCAATGCACTCTCTTGCTATAGTGCATTGCTACAGTAACATAGCAGCTAAAAATAAAGGTGCAGTACAGGCTGTTACTGTGCCATCATTTAGTACTTCCAAAAGGAAGTACTAAATGACAGCATGGTACAATGGCGCCATAGGGACATGTGTAGCCATGCCCACTGTGACTAGTTTTGGGCCCTGTGCTATAGAAAGGATGTGGACAAATTGGAGAAAGTCCAGCAGAAGGCAATGGGCAACGAGAAGGGTTAGGGGGCTGAGAAACATGAGTTAAGAGGATAGGCTGAGGGAACTGTCTTATTTAATCTGGAGAAAAGAAGTCTTAGGGGCGATTTAATAGTAGCTTTCAACCACCTGAAGGGTGGTTCCAAAAAAGATGGAGCTAGACTTCTATGGTATCAAGTTGCAGAAAGGGGAATTTAGGTTCAATATTAGGAAAAAAAATTCTCACTAAGAGGGTACTAAAGCATGGGAACAGGTTACCCAGAGAAGTTATGGAATCTCTATCCTCAGAGGTTTTCAAGATCTGGCTAGACAAAACCTTGGCTAGGATGATCTAGTTGGGGATAGTCCTGCTTTGAGCAGGGGGTTGGACTAAATGACTTCCTGACGTCCCTTCCAATGCTAATTTTCTATGATTCTATGAAACATAAGAACCTTTTTCACCAGTCAATTTTTTAATGTAGGCCTGCACTTCATTATCTCTTATTACATGGACCCCATAAAGAAACATTTCAGAAGTATCAAAGCAACTTGCTCAATTTTCCTTCAACATTATTGAAATATTTTCCTCAGCCAAGAAGGTAAAGTGTTTTTTTTTTAATTATGTATTGTTATTATGCATTACAATTACAAAAACACAGATTTTTGGGGGGAGGGGCTAATCCAAGACAACAGTTTGGATAATAAATTTAAAAGTTGAAAAATCAACTATTCACATAGCTCTTATTCACTTAGCTCTACTTTGAGCAAACTGTGGCGGGCCACACCATATGATATTATGTGCAGAAATAGTCAAATAATAGGAAATCATTTGAAAATATTCACAAAAAAAGTATCCTTTATCTGGCTGTAAAATGTTGTTGTTGTTGTTGTTGTTGTTGTTGTTATTATGGTCCAGTTCTAGTATATCCCACTGAATGTTCAGACCTCAAGAATTCCCAATAACTGTTATGTAGGTGCACACTGACCAACCTGACGGTGGGTGGTTGGACCCAGAAAAGTGCTGCGCAAACAGGCCGGGGACGGAAGGGTTACGGGACCTTGTTTCTCCTTCTCTTATCTCTCTTCCCGTTAACAGAAAAACAATTAAGGAGGCGGTGTAACAAATAAATTCTTTACTCACACTTTCGTATAGGTGGTTTCCTTTACAGCAGTTTCAAGATTAAACTCGCTGGTGACTCGAGAGCTCTAAACACGTTCGAATGATATACTCAGTCGTGATGGGGGGCGTCTGGAGGGAAGGGATTTCGTGGACACAGGACCTCCGGTGAGGGTGATCAGGCCTCTCCGATATGGCGCGGGTCCCCCCCTTGTACTTGTGTTCTGCCCCTTTTTATAAGCTACCGAGCCAATCAAAATGTGTCCCGTGTATCTGCTGACTTTCAGGAGGCTGTGACTGCCGGCCGTGCGGTCACGCCCCTCATGTAGTCCCTGATTTGCTGAGGCTATTTGATTATACGTTCATCATGACTCCCTCACACTCCGAGCATAGTTCACCCTCGTGTTTTACATTTGACTGGCGCTTGGTCATTCTCCATTTAGACGTGCCCCCTTGACCAAATGCCAGATTAGCTACCTTCGAGTTCTTAAGTGTGTTTAAGATACAACATCCAACACAAACACAAAGTAAAATACCAACTAAGGGTATTAATAACTGTGGTCATTCAGCAGTTCTATTGTGACAGGGGCACTCAACTCATTTGGATATGACACACACAATCTGCCAATCTGTTTTGGTCTTCATCTGCATTTTGCTGCAACTGAATTTTTTAGAAAAACCTGATATTTCATAAATGGACTTGTTAAATTTATTTTATCTTTATGATGTTGCTGTCAACATAGATTTACCTCAGTGTGAGTACCCTCTGTTTGTGTGCAGTATATTTATCACAAGGAGATAAATAGGCTCACTGTGTGTGTGACATTAATTACTAGCATAACATCACTAAATTATATTTTACTAGTGCAGATCCAAATAGACTGGAAGTTTGCCATTAGTAAGCTATGCAAAAATCCCAGCTACACCAAAAGTTAAGAAACAACTCTTTATGTGACAATGACACAGTCACTTTTGATCATCTTAAACTTATTTCATTTTGTCACTGAATACCTCTTGATTCTGTACTTGACTTGACAACGGACTGTCGCATGTTGAGCATCAAGCAATTGGTGCTAGAACATCATTGTCATAGTATTACATCACATGCAGTTATGGACTATAAAATGCCCCTTCCCCATAGCAGTTGTTCCTTCTCTCATACCGTTTTTCTGTCACTTGTTAAATTTGATAGTGTTTATGTTTAAGTTGAAAATTATCTAATATTTGTAATCAGCAGCACCCCTGGAAGCAAATGCAGGAACTCATTTTAACAGCTCTTTGATACTGCAGTGGTTGACTTGCTCACTTTATAGCCTACTGTATTAAAACGTCAAGTGATTTTTAGCAATATGTTTCTGTAACAAGGAGACTGTAATTTGTTTTTGCATTTCAGCCCCTCCAAATTTTTAATCGTGAGCCCCCCCACTGGTAAATGAGTTAAACTGATTATAGTGAGTATGTGAATAATTGCGAGAAGTTCATAATTAGAATGCCATGCTATTGATCTTGTTATGAACTATTTTCATTAGAAATGTCTAGAAATAACCATTCCCTTGAAAATACTTTACAACAACTGTGACATGCTTAATTAATTTTAATGCAAGGACAAACTCAGTCAATTGCTTAAAATATAAATTGTAGGCAGATGGAGTACAGGGTGTTTTTTTTTTTCCTTATTTTTTTAATGTTGGTGATGCCATAGAACCAAGTATTAAAACAAACAAGAAATATAAAAAACTAATTGTGAAAGAGGAGGATCCACATTTTATATAGGAAATAAATTAACTATCTCAGAAAAGAGACTTTTGCCCATATACGTAAGTCTAAGAGTTTTAATCTAAGAAATCTGAAACACACTTACAAGGAACCAGGCAAAAAACCCTAAAAGTAAATATACCTTACATGATCAAAAACCAAAATGTCCCTTTTTTCTTCTTTAGGGGGAAAAAGAACAAGAAAAAGATCCTAACACTAATACACAAATTTACAAAGAGGTCTATTTTGAGCTCTTTGCACTGAAATCTAACAGTGTGACTCCCATTTCTTTCAATTTTCTCTGTCTGAAGAAAGCAAGATCTGACAAGTCTTTTCTATCTCCAATTTCTAACTTATGTAATTAATTTGGTAGTTAGGGGTCTAAAACTTTGGTGCAGAGATTGGACATATTTTTTTTCTCTTCTCAGGTGTTTAAATCTAGAGGCACAAGAAAAGGTGGCTGAGATTTTCCCAGCTGTGCTGTATTCCATGCTTATTTCTCATTAATTTTAAAGTGAATTGGGCCTCTTCTTGACCCCTGCAGTGATAAAGAGGCTTTAATTTTGGAGCTGTACAGGAAGAAATGGAAAGATGCAAGTGACAAAAATAATCAACATGGACTTCCTAATTATGAGCTTCAAAATGACAGAGCCTCACAATGACAAACAATGATCCAGTCCAGGCATCCACCTCATTTTAAACATAAGTCTTACTAAATCTAGGGACTGATTCAAAACCAATGAAGTGCATGAGAGGCTTCCCATCAGGAGCAACAGAATCTGAATCAGGTTTTTAAAAAGAGAAACTTACTGAGAAGTGTTTGAGATAATCCTGTATGTTTTCTGACACATCAATGAAGTCCAAATAAATGTCTTAAAAGAAATTTCTTTAAAAAATAAAGGCAACATCTGATTCTGGGTTACTGAACATCCTCAAAGACAATACGTTATTTGCATTCTCGAAGTCCATTAATTGTTCTCCTTTATGCCAATATTTATCCTTTTTCTTAATAATAACACACCCACAGAAATGCTATAGTAAAGGCAAATACCACCTCATGAAAGAATTCTGCCAGTCCAGATGTCCTCAGCAGAGCTTTCTTTATCACTAGATTTTCTCTAGGTGTGGAAGATAATACACAATTACCTGTTTTGTTTAGTTATCAAAAACTGAATACCTGTTTAACTGAGTAATTATGACTAAACTACTGATCTTCCTTAATGATGCCGGTACACTTTCAAATATAATTTGTCCATAGTGTAGATATTGACCATACAAGCCATGTTTTAACTGCTCAGACATAATCAAGCTTGCACCTGTAGGGGATTTTCATAGGCAAAAACAAAAATAATTTAGGTTTTCAGGTGTAACAAACTAAGTGCAATTGCCTAGATTATAGGGCTGTGTGAAGCTTCAGTCCCTGATTCAATTCAGTGGAGATTTGGCCAGATTCAGTGACCAAATCTTTGAATTTGAATCAAATCAGGAGACCCTTTAATCTCTCTGAATTGATTTGGACAGATCTGGCAATTGGGACATAGACACAGCTTTAAATATTTTTTCTACATACCTCTAGGTACCAAATGACTCATGAATGCTGGGGTGCATGGAGTGTCCCACAGGAGTGCGGGGGCCTCCCCAGAATGCTCAGCAGCAGACCCAGAAGTGGACCAGAAGCACTTCTGTTCCACTTCAGGGCCACCAGCCAGCACACGGGGGCAGGGGGGGGGGGGGCTCCTGTGCCCCTTCAGCTCAGTGACTGGTGCCTCCTGGGTCTGGGGGGGCACCCTGGGTCCCCCCACAGCCAATCACTGAACCAGGGGGCTGCAAGGTTGCCCCCAAGCATGCTCCCCAGTGGACCTGGAAGGGGACTGAAAGTTCTTCCAGTCCACTTCCGGGTTTGCTCCCAAGCATGCGAGGTTTCCCCTCCCCCCCCCCCCGCCACTCCTGTGGGATGCTCCATCTGTCCCAGCATCGCAGTATTCATGAGTCACACCTGGTACCTTGAGGTATGTAGAAAAAACATTTAAAGTTGTGTCTATAGCTGAATTGCTGATTCTCTGAATCAGCATTGAATCTTCGGATTCGGACAAATTGAATCAGGGACAGTCATAAGAATCAACGAATTGAATCACTGCCCCTGATTCGGGCTGAATCCAAATCAAATAGGGATTATATTGCACACCCCTACTGGTTATGCCTTCAGGCATAGCCCTGCCTATGATGTAGTTCATCAACTGCACAGCCCCAGAAGAAGCCACCAGGAAGAATATTGCCTTGATTATATTTCCTCCTATGTCCTTTCTTTTGCTTTTGGGCTGGTAAAATTAAGGATGTACCATGAGTGAATCTACATGTGTGATTAGTAGGGGCTGCCTAGTGCAACTGCTGGCAACTGAGCATGAAGGCACCCCCACTTGTGGGGTGTGCTTGCTGGTGGAGTCTCTGGAGGGCTGGGTGTGGGAGCTCAAGGAGGAGATATGTTAGCTGTGCACCATCAGGGCCCACAAAGACTTCATTGATGGCTACTGCCAAAAACTTCTCCTGAAGAAGGAAGAAGAGACAGAGATGAGAGCCAACATGATGGCTAACCAAGAAGACCCACCTGGAGCAACCTGGAAAACAGTCACCTCACACTCCAGAAAATGCAGGGCCAGGGCAGCTCCTCCCCTGTTCCTGCACAACAGGTATGCTGTCCTCCCCACACATGAGGAGGCTATGATGGTGACACAGGGAGAGGAAGAAGGAAAACAACTTGCTGCTACCCCCAAGAAGAGGTGCAAGGTACTGGTGGTGGAGGACTCCCTCCTGCAGGGCACTGAGGGACCCATCTGCCCTCTGGACCCCCTAGCCCATTAGGTCTGTTGCCTCCCAGGGGCTCACATCAAAGATGCATCAGAGAGCATCCCCAGGCTTATCCAGTCCACTGACTACTACCCCATTCTCTTCATCCATGTGGGAATTAATGACATGGCTAGGAGTAATCCAGACCAGGTCATGAGTGACTACAGTGCTCTGGGGGCTGGGTTCAAAGGGTTGGGAGCCCAGGTAGTCTTTTATTCTGTCCTCCCTGTTGCAGGCCGTGATCCCAGAAGGGAAGGATGCATCGAGGAAGTGAACCGACAACTCAGATGCTGGTGCCACCAAGAAGGCTTTGGATTCTTTGACCACAGTGCGCACTTCAGAGAGAGAGGATTCCTGGGAAGGGATGGCATACACCTCACAAGGAAAGTCCCTGTTTGTGGCCAGGATGGCCAATCTTTTGAACTGGGCTTTAAACCATGGTTGCTGGGGGACAGGGATGCAAGCATGTCCAGGGACCAATATACAAGCAAACCCAGTGGATAGGGACACTGGGAGAGCTACTCTTGTGGGAGCTGAGGGAATAGTTCTTCATCAGCAAGACGGGAAGAGGAGGGCCTCAGTAGAAGGACTCAGGTGCCTGTATACTAATGCCAGAAGCATGGGGAACAAACAGGAAGAGCTAGCCCTCCTACTCTCCAGTGTGCATTATGATCTGGTAGGGATTACAGAGACTAACATTGGCTCCAGAAATGGACAGCTTGAGTTGCAGGGGGGGTGGGGGAAGAGAGGGGCGCATGATAAGAGAGACCTAACTGTAGGTGTATACTACAGACCACCAAACCAGGGGGAGGAACTTGATCTGGAGTTCACCCGAGAATTGACTGAGGCTGCACATGCACATGACATGGTTGTCATGGGTGATTTTAATTATCCAGATATCTCCTGGGGGGAACATGCGGCCTAGTTGGAACAGTGACAATCCTTGCTGGCCTGTATTGAGGAGCTCTTTCTGACTTGGGCCAACCAGAGGTGATGCTCTGCTAGACTTGGTCCCGGCCAAAGGAAATGACTTGGTAACTAACTTAAATATAGAGGGCAATCTGGGCGACAGCAACCATAGATTTCATAGATTTCATAGACATTAGGGCTGGAAGGGACCTCGGAAGATCATTGAGTCCAGCCCCCCCGCCCAAAGGGCAGGAAGTCAGCCGGAGTCATAGGATCCCAGCAACATAAGCATCCAGTTTCATCTTGAAGGTGTTCAATGAAGGCGCTTGAACAACCTCCGGTGGCAGGCTGTTCCAGACCTTGGGGGCTCGGACGGTAAAGAAATTCTTCCTTATGTCCAGCCTGAAACGATCTTGTAGTAGTTTGTGACCATTCGACCTCGTCATCCCTTGGGGCGCTCTGGTGAACAAACGTTCCCCCAGATACTGGTGGTCACCCCTGATAAACTTGTAGGTGGCCATCAGATCACCCCTGAGCCTGCGCTTTTCCAGGCTAAAGAGCCCCAGGGCTCTCAGACTGTCATCTTCCCTGACCTCTGATCATGCGCGTGGCTCTTCTCTGGACTCTCTCAAGCTTCTCCACATCCTTTTTGAATTGTGGAGCCCAAAACTGGACGCAGTACTCCAGCTGCAGCCTCACTAAGGCCGAGTACAGGGGGAGAATGACGTCCCGGGATTTGCTTGAGAAGCATCTATGGATGCAAGCCAGCGTTTTGGTCGCTTTACTAGACGCAGCATCGCATTGCAGGCTCATGTTCATCTTGTGGTCAATGATGACCCCCAAGTCTCTTTCTTGCATAGTGCTAGCCAGCATAGCACTGCCGAGCCTATAAGGATGCTGCAGGTTTTTTTTCCCAAGGTGGAGAACCTTGCATTTATCGGCATTGAACACCATCAGATTCTCATCCACCCACTTGCTGAGCCTGTCCAGGTCAGCCTGGATCACCCGTCTGTCTTCTGGTGTGGATGCTTTGCCCCAAAGTTTGGTGTCATCGGCGAACTTGGCCAGTCCGCTTCTGACTCCAGTGTCCACATAATTAATGAAAATGTTGAACAGTATGGGTCCAAGGACAGAGTCCTGGGGGACCCCACTGGTCACAGGACACCACGATGAGTGACTTCCATCAATTACTACCCTCTGGGTCCGACCCCGGAGCCAATTTTCCAGCCAGTGGATCGTGGAGGACCCAAGGCGACAATTGGCCAGTTTCTCCAAGAGACGATCATGGGACACCAGATCGAAGGCTTTTTTGAAGTCAAGATATATGACATCAATCTCATCTCCCTTGTCCAGGTGATAGGTCACCTGGTTGTAGAAGGAAATGAGATTGGTCAAGCAAGACCTACCCGCAACAAACCCATGCTGGCTATCCCTTAAAATGTTGGCGTTGGCCAGTCCATTAAGGATGGCCTCCTTAATAAACTTTTCTAAGATCTTCCCCGGGATAGAAGTCAGGCTGATGGGCCTATAGTTAGCCGGATCCACTTTCCTCCCTTTCTTGAAGATAGGCACCACATTGGCCTTCTTCCAGTCTTCGGGCACTACACCAGAGCGACAAGAGTTTTCAAAGATCCGCGCTAGAGGCTGGGCTATGATGCTCGCCAGTTCCTTGAGTACCCTGGGGCGAAGATTGTCAGGGCCGGCTGACTTGAAGGTATCCAGCTTCTCAAGATGTTCCTTCACGAAGTCAGCATTAATGGAGGGCAGGGGATCACCCTCACCCGGACTTCCCGGCCCATGAAACCATCATGTTCGGTGTCTGATGTAAGGCAGACAAATCATATAGAAGGATTGAGGTCTTTGGACTTCCAAAATGAAAATTTCAACAAGCTTAGGTCACTAGTAGGGCAAGTGCTGTGGGACCAGGGACTGAAGGTGAAAGGTGTGCATGAAGAGTGGTTGTTTCATAGATTTTTAGGGTCAGAAGGGACCAATTAGATCATTGAGTGTGACCCCTTCCCTGGGCAGGAAAGAGTGTTGGGGTCAAATGACCCCAGCCAGGTGTTTGTCCAATCTCCTCTTTAAATACCTCCAAGAAAGGTGACAGCAGCACCTCCCTTGGAAGTGTATTCCATATTTTGGCAACCCTCACTGTAAATATTTTTTTTTTCCTGATGTCCAGTCTAAATTTGCTGTTCTTCATTTTGTGGCCATTGTTTCTAGTTACCCTGATGGGTACCCTGGTAAACATTGTATCCCCTATTTCCCGTTGTCATTTCCCCCCTCCCCCCAATGAGTTTGTAGATGGCCAGAAGATCACCTCTCAGCCTTCTCATGCAGAGGCTGAAGAGATTCATCCCTCAATCAGTCCTCATAAGGTTTTTCTGTAGGCCTTTAGCCAGACAGGTGGCCCTTCTCTGAAACCTCTCCAGGTTATCTACATCTCTCCTGACCAAGTGCGGCGACCAAAACTGGACTCAGTATTCCAGCTGCAGCTTGACCATTGCTGTATAGAGGGGAAGTATCACCTCCCTAGACCTGTTTGTATGAGTGTGGATAGCTTTAGTTATAACTTCATCATGTTGGTGACTCATGTTCATTTTGGAGTCGACTACAACTCCAAGATCCCTTTCCACAGTCGTGCTACTTAGAATGGTACCTCTCAAGCTATAGGAGCGTTGATGATTCTTCCTCCCAAAGTGCAACACATGGCACTTATCTTTGTTAAACTGCATCCTATTATGTTCTGCCTACTTCCCCACCCTCTCCAAATCTGCCTGGATTCGCTCCCTGCCCTCTGGTCTGTTTACCTCCTCCCATAGTTTGGTGTCATCTGCAGACTTGGACAGGGTGCTTTCTACTCCTTCATCCAAGTCTTTAATGACAATATTGAACAGTATCAGTCCCAGGACTGAGCCTTGGGGGACTCCACTGCCCACATTTCTCCAGGTAGAAACTGACCTATGCACCACCACTCTCCAGGTGCACCCCATAAGCCAATTTTCCATCTACTGGACTGTGTAATACTCTACATTGCAACTGTTTAGTTTATTTATAAGAATTGGGTGTGACACTGTGTCAAAGGCCTTTTCAAAATCTAAATAAATAACATCTACTTCTATTCCTTCATCCAAGCATTATGTGATCTGGTCATAAAAAGAAACCAGGTTAGTCAGGCAGGATCTGCAAGCCATGAACCCATGCTGGTTGCTCCTTAGCATTATTTTACCTGCTGGTCCCTCACAAATGTGATCCTCAAAAGTCTTCCCAAGGATAGAGGTGAGGCTAACTGGCCTATAGTTACTTGGTTCTTCCTTCCTCCCGTTCTTGAAAACAGGGACCACATTAGCCCTTTTCCAATCCTCTGGAACCTATCCTGAGTGCTATGAGTGCTCAAACATTTGTGCCAGTGGATCCGGTATGACTCCAACTAGTTCCCTAAGTACCCAAGGATGAAGATCATCAGGGCCTGTTGGCTTAAATATATTCAACCCCTTCATGTGCCCCTTTACTAGGTCAGCGCTAACAGTTGGTGGGTTAGTACCTATCTCATGCTTAGTTAAAGTCACATTGAGTCGCATGCTTGTATTCGTGTTCAGGAACACAGATGCAAAGAAATCGTTTAGGAGCTCGGCTTTGGCCATCTTATCTGTTACCAGTTTCCATAGTCCAACTTGAAGGGGCCCTATGTTATGCTGAGATTTCTTTTTTGCTTCCTATGTATTTAAGGAATAACTTTTTGTTATCCTTAACTTTTGCTGCCATCCTAAGCTCCATTTCTTCTTTGGCTTTCCTCACTGCTTCCCTGCAAGCTTGAGTCAAGCCCATTCACAAGAAAGGCAGGAGGGAGGACTCAGGTAACTATAGGCCAATCAGCCTAACTTCCATCCTAGGGAAAATCCTAGAAAAGTTAATCAAGGAGTCATTCTGCGATAAGCATGCAGAAGGTAAGATTCTGTATGACAGCCAGTATGGCTTCATCGTGGGCAGGTCTTGCCTTACCAAGCGTGGTGACTCTTGAAGACAGGCTACAGTTGCAGGCGGACCTAGACAGGCTAGCAAGTTGAGCAGATCAGAACCTGATGAGGTTCAACCTTGAGAAATGTAAAGTGCAAAACACGTACAGGTTTGGCAGCAACAAACTGACTAGCACCATGAATGAAAGGGACCTGGGGCTATAATGGACCACAGGATGAATATGAGCCAGCAGTGTGATGCTGTATCCAGTAAGGCAAATAATACTGTGGCATCACAGTCAGGGTGTCCAGACTGTGGAATAAGTTCCCTCCAGAGGTGATACAATCGCCTACCCTGTAAATCTTCAAAAGGAGACTAGACAGTCACCTTGCTGGGGTCACCTGACCCCCAGTTACCTTTTCTGCTTGGTGCAGGAGCTGGACCCAATGATCTTCTGAGGTCCCTTCCAGCCTTACAATCTATGAATCTATTAATGAGTATAAATAAATCGAGTTTTGTGCTCCCAGGCACAACATTTGAAGGTTCACCCAGGAGCAAACAACTCCAAAGCATATTGCTCCAGAGTTTATTTGTGTGCTCCATGCAGAGTCCATTCGGAACAGCCAGGGCTGGTAAGTGACCTGGTGGGTCAGCTTGCCAGCCCAGGGCTGCTCTGACTGGGCTCCATGTGCTGCAGATTGGTTGGCCAGGGCACAAGGGTGCTTCAGCATGGGGACTGCCTGCCAGCTAGCCCCCAACACTGAAGCACCCTTGTGCCTCATGCAATTGGGGCAGCATCTATATATGTATTGCTGTGTACAACAAACTCCACAGCAGGAAAGTACTTATATTTACAAGTACTACCCTGCTGCAGAGTTTATTAGTTTCATGCACCCTAATAGGAGCACATGTGTAGATGCTGAGACATTTACTGCTAAGTTAATTAGTCAACTGCATAGTAAACGTCTCGTGTACATTCACCAGGGACAAGCAAGCTGCAGTATTTTCAGGATCGCAACTCTGCCCACTCCCAAGCTGTTTCCCTGTCTACTTCCAGATAGCCCTATCCATACAAGGTCATGTTACCTATGTTGGGCATATTGTGCAATTGTGCCAGGGCTGCGCACAAACTATGAGTAGCCTAATGTTATACATGCTGCTACTCAGGATTGTTTTTGTAAAAGTATTTCTGTATTACAGTAAATTATTCCATTAAAAAAGCTGAAGATGGGATTCAGTTTACTTATATATTAGCATCATGGCTATGCTAATTTGTCATATGAAGTAAGAAATGTGTCCCTTCAAAATCAAGCAATATTTTCTTTCCCAAGTCACAGCATGACCTATTGATACATCACATTATGGAGATCTAATCTCTCAATAATATATTTCAGCTTTTTAAGAGTTGATACATTCTGAAATTGTTGAGAGCTCCAAGAATATTCAAAACATAACTGCAAAAACATCACTGAAGCAACTGTTGATCTATCTTGAGGGTTTTTTTTACTGGTATCATTATACTATACTGACTATCTTACACACAAAATCAATAGGAGTAGCAAAGTCCCCAGTGTTCAAGGAGTTTGGCATTCTCCCTTTGTGGGTAATAAACTCTTCTTAGGCTGTAGTTTTCTTTTTGATCTCTCTCTGGGTTTGTCTACACAGCACACAATGCAGTATACCACAGAGATATTTGAAGAGGAGAGCCCTGTGGTAGATAATTAGCCTTGGCAAAGCACCATGTTTTCACAGCTTCAGGAACCTGAGCTGGTTTGAGTATCTTTTCAGACCACTGCTTTGTGCCATGCAAACATATTTCCACCCCTTGTCTTTCTCTGTCTTTCAAACACATGTGTGTATGTGCATGCATATACTTTGGAATATTTAAAGAGAAGTATTAGCTAAAAATAAGTAATGAGTGAACATGAAAAATATTCCATTCACATAAGCATAGATAAGTTTAGACAGCTGTTAACACTGAACTCCTACCTCTCTGAAAACCTCCAACTCTCCTACTTCCTGGTGCCTCTCATAGCACCTCCAGACAATACATTGTCTTTCAAAAACTGTGTCTGAGTTGGATAGGTGAAAGAGACCTAGCGCTTTTTGCCTTCAGTCAAATTACCAGATAATATTAAAGAATGCTTTATCTTCCAGGTCCTTAACTC
Organism: Alligator mississippiensis; assembly: GCF_030867095.1. NCBI lineage: Eukaryota > Metazoa > Chordata > Crocodylia > Alligatoridae > Alligator > Alligator mississippiensis. The sequence continues at coordinate 89,906,784 of NC_081824.1, forward strand.
AAAAAGTAGCTATTCTTTCTTGATTCTGAATTCAAATTTTGTAGGCAATGAAGCTATATTTATTTTCATGTACAGCATGCCTATGCCTCTGTTCAGCAGCAATTGTGGCTCGGTAAGAATCCAAACTGCTAGTGGATCTGTACCACAACAAAGAGTTGTAAAATATCAATGTGGGGGATAAAGAAAATAACCTATTCAGAGTGTCAGTGGGAGCAGTTGTCATCTCAAGCACAGTGAAGTCATGAATAAGGCTGAGCTAAAGTGTCAGCTATATAGGACTAAGTTTCTTTCTTCTCTTTTGAGAGTCATGAAAGGAGTTTCATTTCACTTTGACATTGGTTGAAGTTTGGTCAGTTCGCCCGTTCTTACTAAAAAATAATTTGGACACTTCAGCACCTACCATTCTTGTCTTGAATATTTTGAACCCTAGCTATAAACAAGGATGATGTCTGCTTACTCTGAAAGCTCCAAGCTGCTGTGAATACAAAAAAAAAAAAAAAAGGCAAGTTAGATTTGGTTGTCAGTTCCCCTCACAAGGGAAATTATGAGCAACTTGTCACTACTAAATTATCATTCCTGACAGCAAAAGGCAAGACACAGGATATATCTTTAAAGTTTATTACATTATTTTTCCACAGTCTTTTTTCCTTCCTGCCACAAGAGAACTAAGCATGACATCAATCAAAAAAAAAAAAAAATCAACATGCTGAGACCTCAGAAGAAATACAATCAAAGAGGTGACCAATGATTTGACAGATTCATTAATGTGAGCACCTATTGTCAATATGAAGATTTCATTTTTGGTGTAAATAGAATTTATCAAAACATTTTACAAAAAATGGGGGGTTTTTTGGTTGCTTTTTAGGTTAATTGCACCCGGGGCTTGAATTAATTGAAAATTCCATTTTTTTAATTGAAACTACTAAGTAAATCAATATAATTGTTAATCAATTAAGGATATTGTTTGATGTAGTTTATTTAGTGACACAAACTGTATTTTATTACCTAAGACACAGTCTAGTTAAGTTAAAAAACACATTACTTTTTGTCACTGTATGCGGTAAAAAAAACGAGCAAAGCAAACTAAACAACATGTGAAAGCTTTTCCTTCCATTATTTGATAATAAAGAGGTTGCAAATGTAACACTGAACTATTCCTTTCATATTTTGAGCAGGGATATTGTCTGGATGTGTTAGCATTTAGGTCATGAGACATCACACCAAGCTGAAGCTAAGCTAAAAATTGTGGCTACCTGCTAGTTAGATAGTTGTTGACTTTTCTTTCGGGGACAGATAGCCAAGGGAAATTGCTTTTCTGTATACTTGGTACATTTTGACTACTTGTTAAAATACTTACTAAATATAATATTGTAGGGAGAAAAAACAAAGAAAAATCCCAAGAGTAGACTCATACACCAGACAGTGTTTGTAGCATCTCTAGGGCTTTTCTTTGTTTCCTAGTTTTATTTTTTGTTTTTTCTTGCTTTTTTTTCCTTTTTGGTGTGGATGGTGTGTGTGTGTGTGCGGGTACTGTTTGATTATTTTTAATCTCCCGGACATTCATACGGAGAGCAGAAATCCTCTCCAGAGGCCTAATGGCAGAATTCAAACAGTAAATTGAAAGTCCTCTTCTAAAGTTTAAATCGATTGAACACTTCCTCCTCTGAGTGTTATCTTCCTCTGTATTCCTGTTGGGAATGCAGCCCCTAACCTGAGATCTGGTAGTTAAACTTCAAGCCAAATAAACCTTGTTCCTAAAATAAAGAGCAAGTTCATCTCCCTTCAAAATCCCTTCTGCCATGAAAGTCAACTTGTCATATAGTACAATTTTGCCTCCCTCTTCCCTTTCTCTGTCTCAGCTTCTCCCCCACCTGACATTGCAGCATACCTGGATTACTCCTTTCAAAATTTCTTCTGTCTGGTTAAGAAAAAGGCATGTTTCTCCATACACACTTCAAGGATCTATTCTGGGGTTCTATACAGAATTAGCAGTGTGGTCCCGTCCTAGAACCATCTCCACTTGCTCTCGGCCTTTTAATTGTTCCCCAAGGCTCTGTTTACAAGCAACACTTTCCAGTGAGGATAACCTAATGCCAGACTTCCTTCTCTTCTATTTAAGAGACATTATATCCCATTATAAATTACTGTCATGGTCCTAAAATAAGGTGGGCTTACTCTCTCTGTCCTCTGCAATCCCCAAATTCCTGCCCCAATATTTAAAGCCCACACTAAACCTCTGAAGATGAGATGCAATTGCTGAATGTATACCCCACTTCTGCAAAAGAGGATAAGTGAGCGGGATTCAAGATTGCAGTTCTAGTGGAGAATTCTTGTGGGAGCCTCGTTGTGAGCACGCTTTGATGTAAATTAGTTACTGTAAATAGTTTTGGTTTGGTTTGGTTTACGTAGGAAATCTAGATTCCCCTTTTCATCCTATGGGAAATGGCAGTCTAAGGCTGGCAGTAGGCCTCAGAGATTGCTCTCTTACTGTTTCTTCCTAACATTATGTTTCATTTGATCGGGTTAGTTTTAGCCCTGAGTCAATACTATAGTTTTATAACAGTTTTGTTGTAAGTGTGGCTGACTCTAGTGAAACAAGACCTGGAGAAAGAAGAGGGTTAGGTTTAGGGTTAGTGTCAGGGAGGACAGAACAGGGGTCTGAGGGAAGACTGAGGGAACTGTAGTGGCACTATAAAGATTGTCTATTTGGAGCTGAGCAGTCTGCTGAGCTGTTTGGGATGCTATCACTTTAACCCCACCCCCTCTCCTTCGAAGAGGAATACAATCTCTGTTCCAGGGAGTGGACCAAAAAGAAGGAGCTCTCTGATGTGGAGGTGCTACAGATCACCGAAGAAGACAGGGACAAAGAGGAGCCAGAAGCTTGCTAACTGGGGAGCCATGGCAGAGCTGTCTTCAGGGGAGATCCTTTAAAAGAACGAGACTGAATAAAACTGCTTCTTCAGGAGTCCTGAGACAGAGCTCTGCCTCTAAGTGGCATGATCCATGACTACTATTCCTAGATCTTGCATGATTATTTATTTCAGGGCTGTCCATTTATTTCAGTGTGGCCAGAGCCTGCACATGATGCCAGCATGTGGTTCCCAGGCTGCACACGTCACGAGTTGCACACTGTGCAGGGGAGGACCTCTCAGAATCTCCCCTGCTGCCTAAGCTGCACTAGTTCATGAACCCCCTACCCCTGCCGTATGGACTGCACCAATGAAACATGGAACTTCATCTGGAACTAGTGGCACATGGTCCCCTGCCACAGGGGTTGTGCCAACAGCATATGGATCTCCACCACCTCCTGGCAGCATTCAGCGCTTCATTCTTCACCACGCAGGTAGCAAAAGAGGGGGATAAACAGGACCCACAGGCCATGTGGTAATCACTCACAGGCTGCATGCTGGCCTCTTGCATGCTGTATGTGGCACACAGGCCACCAGTTGGAGAGTCCTGATTTACTGCATTGTCAAGGAGAGACCTCTGTTAGATTTGTAAGTACTTAGATATTCTAGAAAGCAATCCCTCCAATTGTCTCATTTTTTTCAGAGTAAAAGTCTGATTTCATGAAGTATGTCCCCCAGCTGTAACATGCCCCAAATATTTGTCATGGATATTTTTTCTCATTTCTTTGGTTTTAATGTTAGTCACACACAAGAGTAGAATTTCCAAAAATAAAACAGTGGTATTAATGACAGATACTATCAATCAACATTTACCTATCAGAAAATAGCTAAAGAAACAGTTGCACAAATAAAGCAGCTTGACCAATTGGTGTTCACATCATGAAAGTATATATCAAGCATAAATCACTTTCTATGTAAAAAATGTCTGTGTTGTATTGGATACTCACTAAAAGTTTCCCTTTAAAAGATTTGCACATTTTGTTTGCGTTCTTTTCAGCTGAGGGATTCAACCAAGGAGACCATTCTGTTTTCTAAGTCACCTGACAAATCCATCTACCTAGTGCTTAAAACTATCTAGCAGTAGAGCTGATCATGAAGCAACATCTATTAGAATTGTGAAGGATGGCTACCTTGTTTCCACATTTGTCTTCTTCTTTTTGCTTTCACATTGCTTAATGCTATCAGATTTTATTATATCTTCTACATAGTACAGCACAGCAATTTCTTTTAAGCTGCTGTCATATCCATCAGTTTGCTAAACAGTTCTGCTGTTTGATAAAGTCTAATGGCCAACTGGAACAAATTTATGAGAAATGTGAAATAATGTAAGGGAAAAAAAGGAAGAAAAACTGATATTTAAAAGAAATGAAGAGTTCAGCTATGTAGCAAAACAGCATTACATTGAATTGCTACGAAAGGCTGGTTGTTCAGTAAAAATGAGGCCAAGCTCCCAATTCTCAGCCTAGTAATAGAAGGACCACCATGAAACTAGCTCCAGGCATCAATTGATGGGAGCGTGTCCATAATGTAGTAATTGTAATAGCTGCTGTTAACCAATTAACAAAGCAACTTGAACAAAGTTGCCTCTACCTATGCTACTTCTGAGAGAGAATGTTGGCACAAGATCAAAGAAAAAGTGGAAGAACAGTACAATCCTGAAATCAAAGTGTTTGTCAGGAGTTTTTTCAGTAAAACTCTTTTCCATTAGAAAATTCTAATGAAACTTCTCATGGAAACTTATTTCAACAACGTGACCAAAAAAAGTGCTAAGTGCAACGTGAATGCATTACCCAGATCAAAGGGGAAAAGGGAGACCTACTTCAAAACAGCCAATAGTTTGGCGGTTCAGTTGATAACTTAGATATAGGAGACCCCTGTTCCAGTCCCCTGGCTGCCTGAGAATTTTGGTTCTATTCCAAACAATATTTGATACACCCTCACTCTGCCTAGATTTTGAATCTGTCCCATATTCTACATAAGTAGATTTCTCTATGTCAAAATCTTGACATTTTTCCAGCTTGTTTTCTCCCTGGCTCCCATCCTCCTCCTACTTGCTTCTCTTCTCAGCCCTTCATCTACTAAATCTTATGCCTCCTCTGCAGTTCTGCTCTTGCTTTTTACATTTTCTGCTTTTCATCCCATCACTGCTATTCTTACCCTTTCCACTTTATTTACCTTCCTGACAAAATCTGCCCTCACAGGAAGTAAACTCATCTATTTCAGTTTTACCAATTTCCACAATTTTGATGCCAAATTCTCAATATTTGCTATTTTTACAAAAAGCTCTGATTTTGTATGGTGGCTTAATTAATGAATACCACAATATTTAACTTATGAGTGTCAAAGTTTATATTACTGTTGGTTGCAAACAAAAGTTCTAAATTATGTCCCAGGTGTATCTTAAGGATTTTAACTCACTAGGCACATTAAAAGACCCAATGTAGTTCTTTTTTTTTTTTTTTTACTCCTATTATTTTATGAGTAAAATGAGTTTTTGACACCTAACTCCATGTTTTAAGGGCTTAAATCTGCTGCTACTATCAGTTTAAGGATTCTGAGGGCCAAATTAAATTAATCAGTGAACAGTTACTCAGCATCAAAAGTGTATGAAATATGGATATGTATATTTAAAAAATAAAATACATCGAAAGCTACAGTTGTACTAATTGCCTATGTACCTCAGATGCATTTAAGGCAATAGTTCAAAAGGCAAGTGTCTTTTAACACAGGAAGCTACTATGAAGCAACTGTGAAGCTACTATAAAGGAAAGTTAGATATAGTTCTTGAACTAAGACACCACTTTTAAGTCTTTTCTTCTAAATGTTTTACTAATCTCTTGTGTCCTATGAATCCATTTTGTCAATTTGTCTTCTCATGGTTGTTAAAAATTTAATTTACCCAATCCGATTTCTCTTCTCTTGGCTATAAAAAAAGAGAAGACAATGATAATTATTTGCACGGGTGACAAATGCACCCTAAGCAATGTATACTGGAGGCTGGTGGGAAACAAAATAAGAAAGATATCTGAAACAAAACAAAGTCAGGTCTTGTTTGTACAAGAAGCTATTCTTATTTGCAAAGCTAATGTATTTGTCCTGATTCTATACATATGAAAAGCCTGGCTGCAGGCTTATAAGTTTATGGAGACAAGAAGAAAGACAAGATAACTAGTAATATCAAGACAAAATGGGCAATTAGTGTCTGCAACTTTAAAATGTCTACTTCTGTGGATGCATTGCCCCATAATTTTCTCATTCAAATCCAGCAGTTAGTTTCTCATGTGCACATACTATATTAATACAACAAAATTATAGTACAGAAACTCTGCAATTTGTTAACAAAATAATTTGACAGAACTGTCTATGGCCTATACTGTACGATGTCACAGCTAATGGAAGATAGTAACAGACTAGTCTGCACAACATTTGATTGTGGAAGAGGATGAAGTACTTCTATCCTTGTGTCAAACCAGGTCCATATACATATATAGGCCTAAAAAAATAGAGAACTTGAGTAAAAGACAACATAATTAGGGAAAAACTATAAGCTAAGTCAACATGAAATTTCGAACCCCACAACAAAATCACTAACACATCTTCAGTTTTTCTTCTTGCCACTGGATGGGTAGAAGCCATCCACGGTCCAATCTTTCCACCTGTTTAAGATCATCAAAATATAAAATATAATCACACTGATGCAATATTAGCTTTCCATCGAGAACACCTGAGTCTGGGGAAAGTGTCGAGAGCAGGGGAAAGAAGGCAGATGCAGGCTGAACACATACACTGATCCTTCACTGATCCTTCTCTTGGAAAGATTTCTAGCACTGGAAATTTCTTAGAATGCCTGTCCATACTCAATATTGCCTTGAGTAACACTTATATTAAAAGATGGGGAAAACTTGTATACAGAACAAAGGAATATTTTCAGGACCTCAGTTATGTTAGAAGAAGAATAAGTTTAAGGTCACATCTGATATAAGTATTTGAATTATATAAAAGAAGCAACAACCAGAGTCATAGAAAAAACAGAGCTGGAAGGGACCTGTGGAGGTCATCTAGTCCAACCCCCTGCCTGAGGCAGGATCATCCCTAACCAGACCATCCCACACAAATCCTTATCCAATGCATCACTAAAATTATGCAATCAGCTCTGTCGCACAGCGAACTTGCCAGAGGTAAGGCAGCGACACAACAGCAGCCTGCATCCTGATGCTGCACGAGTTGTCAAAAATATGCTTAAGAGAGCCAACAAGTCCATAAGAAAGGCTACCCCCCCCCCCCCAGTCCCTTTCAATCTTATCCTGGGGTAAAATTCCTTCCTGACCCCAAATATAGTAATCAGTCTACCCTGACCAGAAGGGTGAGACTCTCTAGCTAGGAACCTCCAGGTTTTAGTCCCAGCAGGAGCACTGACACACTTCAGTGAAAACCCCAGCTTTGGCAGCAGCCAAAAACTTGAGAAAGCCAAAAACCAACCAACCAACAAACAACACCCCCTCCCCTCCCTCCCCCCCAACCTGACTTAGCAGCAACAGTAGAGGAAAAAATCCCGTACTTGCTCTATGTGGCCCAAAAGCATAGAACGTGTCCATAGCAGAGCACAGACATAGCTACTCCTATATTATCCCTGACCAATGCTTATATTACTTGTTTTTGATTCCCTAGGCAGTCTATTTCACTGTTTTAATAGTGAAAAGTTTTTTTTTTTCCCTCATATTCAATCAAAACCTATTTTTCTGCAAATTCAAGCCATAGGCCTGTATCCCATTCTCCGCAGCAAGAAAGAAAAAGTCTGTATGGCAGCCCTTCAGATATTTGAAGATTGTCTAGTGTCTCCTTTTAAATGCCTCTTGCACAAACTAAGCATTCCTATTCCTTCAACCTCTTCTTGTACGACTGGCCTCCCAAGCTCTTTATCATTTTTGTCACCCATCTCAGGACCCTCTCTAACTTCTCTACGTCCTTTATAAAATGTGGAGCCCCAAACTGGGCACAGCTGCAGCCCAACCAGTGCACTATCACCTCCAAAGTCCTGCACCTGATGCTCCTATGGATACAGTCTAAAAGTAACATTTGCCTTTTGTGTGGCTGTGACACATTAAAGACTCATATAGAGTCTTTGATACACTAAGACTCTTAGATCCTTTCCCTCAGTGCCACTATCCATCCAGGTTGTCACCCATTTTGTATTTGTTTTTTTATTACTTGTCCTAAGGTGTAGCATCTTGCATTTTTCACTTTGCACTCTGCAATAGTCCAGCTTTTCAGACTGTCAAAATCCTTCTTAATTTCACTCCTGTCCTCCAGTCTAATGCTCCTTGCACTAGAAAACTAAAAATTCAAATGGAACTTAATTCTAAATGTCATTTTCCTTGGCTAGCAGATCTAATATTATTTTCCTGCTGTGAAAAGCTTCCTATGTTTAGAGTCAGAAAAAATTATGCTGTTGATTATTAACTTACTACATGCAATTTTTTAACAGTAGAAGTCAGTCTGGTCACCCCTTTAATTAGCATTGTATTAAAGTAAACACTGAAAGGGGTATATAAACTAAACCTTTTCTACTTTCTTACTAATTACAATGGCAGTTACTAACTAAACTAATGGGATGTTATTGTGCGCCCCAAGTAATTTTCTGTTTATTTTTAGGTTTGACTCATGCATTTTGTCTCGGACGGCCAAAGCCGACTCGAGGTGATTTAATAACTGCTCGTTCGTCAGGGCAGGCTGGTGAATAGAGAGGCCGAGAAAGCTTTATCGTTGTAAAACTTTACTTACGTCGCTTGCGGTTGCGACGAAAACGGTCCGGTCGTCTGAACAACTACGTTAGTTGTTCCAGCTGGCAGGGCTCAGGCCAGCACGTCCGTCCACAAATCTTGCTGGCAGGGAAAAGGATACGTCTGGGATTGCGCTCAGTGACGGGGAGAAGAATTGATAGGTGATCAGTCTATCGATCAGCTCAGCCATGAGTCAGATCTCTTCAGAAGCACTCTGCAGCGTGCTCAAAGTTCTCCGACTTGGGCGGAAGTCGCGCTAATTTTTAAACGGCTAGCAAGCCAATTACTAGCCACCACATGTGCATAATTTAGAACTGGCCAATAGCGGGACACAAATTGGCATTCGAATGGCGGGAACTCTCTTGCACCGGGGGTTTTCTGCTGCAACAGAAAACCTCTACTTTGCAAGAGGCTCTCATGTGGTGGGAAAATTCCACCGTGCCGAGGCACCAAAATCACTGGGTTGTGACATGCCCCCTTGCCGACGGCACAACTGGAATTTTAGACGAATGAGCACATCATACGGCATCTTTGTTTCGGGATTCACTGACCTGGCAAAGCTTTAACAACCAATAATATATATGTATATAAACATACAACTTGATAGACCGGTCTTTTCAACAAATTACAAAATACAAAACTTTGAACATATAACAACAACTGTTGATCATCATCTGATTGGAGAACATCTGTTTGGGACCCTCCTCGTCTGGTAGTCAGTCCGTCTTCTCCTACTAATAGACAATGTTAATAAAATACTTAACAAAATGAGAGTCAACAGTGTTATAATAAGTCCTGAGCAAATGGACGTTCGCCATCTCAGTGTCTCCTTCACAACCATCACTCTATTGATTCGAATGAACTGCAGTCTGGTGCTCGATGAATCTCACAATCGGGCGGTTGTGGATTATTACTTTTCTGGGGTTAGACCTGTGAAGAAAGAAAACAACAACACAAAACAAAAAGACTCATAATTGGATTTACTGTAAGGATACTGGGGGAATGTTGGAACGGCGTGTCATCCAGTTGTGATGAACGATAATAGGAGGACGACCGGGCTTCTCTTCTAATTGCACAGAATAGGTATTAGGATATTGTCCCGACCGCTGAACGGTCCCTTTGTGAACCTATGGATGAGACTGCTGGGGGTGCAGTATTGAAATCCACACTAACTCGTCTGGTTGGAACATGGGCTCCCCAGGTGGAGGTTTCTGGACATTAGCTTCATCCCATAATGGTTTAGCAGTGTTTAGTGAAATAAGGACATCGTGATTAAATTTAGTCCAGTTTTTAAACGTCCCTCCTCCTCTAAGGTGAAGTTGCTCTTTGTACAGACCTATGTGTCTTTCCACAACACCGTTGGACTGCGGGTGGTACGGCAAATGAAGATGCCAGGCTACATTATGAAGACGAGCGAATTTGTCCAAAGTGTTTGAGTTAAACGGGGGTCCTCCATCAGACTGAATCTCGTGAGGAGGTTGCCAGGTAGCAAATACAGCAGTCAAAGCAGAAATGACAGCAGTGGCATTACTTTTCCATAGGGGGATAACCTGTAACTGTCTTGTTCCCAAGTCTACAACAACTAGTCCTTTATTTGGTGGCTTAGACCCTGGGAGGGGTCCTAGCAGATCTACCTGCCAAATCTTTCCTGCCTGAAACTGTGAAGAATTGAAAGCTCCAAGCTGATGTTTGGTTCTATGGCACTTTTCTTTAGCACATATCTCACAGGCCTGAGCTACCTTTTCCCAATCGCGCCGAGCTCCGTATGAGGCCGGCTCCATAAGGGTTCAGCACCAACGTTGATGGCAAGCTCGTGGTCCTGGGTGACCCCAATTCTCATGAAGCCACCCGAGGAATGGATTTACTTCAGGACCGGAGGTAGATGTGATAGGCAAGACTATGTCGGTTCGGAGTGGATCTTCTAAAAGCTTATCAATTACCTCACGTACTGGATCGGTATCTAGACGATGGGACTTAGTGTGCCTAATCAACGGGAGGCGCACAAATTTAGTTAACGTTTCCCAAATATCTTGCCAATCATTCAAATTCTCGGAGGGAAAAGCTGTGCCCGTAAGAATTTTCTAAATGTATTGTGAATCAATTGCGATGATTGGAACTGGGAGTGTATCGTTATGATGTGTCAGACAATGTTCTAGTACCTTGAGAAATCCTAATAATTCACATCTTTGAGCCGAATTATCATCTGGGTCGGCTTGAAAGATTTCCTTATTGTTACAAGCTTTGCAATAGTACCCATAGCCTCTGCCATGTCGGGAGGTTCCATCTGAGGCCATCCATGCTGGGGCAGAAGTTCCATACAATGTAGGGACCTTCTCCTCATCTTCTGGGCTTGGATCAGGTACCGTGTCTTCCAACCTCCAACAATGCCAGTTGTAATGGTGGCTAAGCACTAGCGTATTCCAGGTCTTAGATTCTCCCTGAAAATGTGGGTCAACTCTGTCTGCATCCAGCAAGGGTAACAATGTGGCACCGGGAGCACGTAATGTCCCATGCCCCCTTGCTAAAGGCTCCACCAATTGTTCGGCTAGGAGGATTTTTCCCACAGCTCCATATCAATGTTGTGCCGCTTGAAGCGTTTTATGGGATGTATATACTAGCTCATTGTGAGGATTATGTGCGACAGCCCACACATGGTTGGTGGTGAACCCAAGGGTTATGGTTAGTGACTCACCCATATCGATGGCATGGAGTTGTGTATCTTTAACCATAGCTAGCAGGCGAAGCAGGTTTTGCTGATCTCCTTTCGTCCAGGGCGTGGACTTTTGGTATTTATTACGGATCTGTCACTGCAATTTGGTGAGGAGTGCCAAATCACTAGGTCCAACATAATGTCGATACCAATTCAAATGACCCAACAGCTGTTGAAAGTGCCTCTTAGTTATAGGGAAGAATGTTTTCAATGGATCGATGTTAGGACCCTCATGCGAAATTCCGTGGCGAATGGAACCGATGTATCGAGTACTGAGGAAAGTAATGTCATCTACAGGTTGTAAACATGACTTTTCCTCATTGATTGTCCATCCCTCACTCTGAAGTTGAGCTACTAGTTGATTGACTACACTAGCAACTACAGAACTATCGCGACCCATGATGGCGATGTCATCGACATAACCCCAAATCTTTAATTCCTTCTCTGGGGGAAGAGAGTATGAAGCTCTAAAATTCTTTAGGGTGTTATTCATGGCACCAGTGGCTAGTGATGGAGCGTTATGATATCCTTGTGGACAAACCATCCACCTATACATGATGCCATCAATACACATGTTTAGTATTCCTTCCGGGTCATTTATCGGGATGGAAAAGAACATATTTTTAAGATCCAGTGTGACTCCAACCCACTTATTTTGTTGGAAGTGTGCCATCTGAAACATACATTGTGGCAGAGTAGATGGATTAGGTTGTTGAAGTACCTGACACCTTTTGTTAACCTCTCTATAGTCTATGACTAGCCGGGCTTCCTCAGGTTTCCCAGGTTTCGCTACCCCCCATCCTTATGACAGGTAGGTGCTGGCAGTTACGGTCTTAATACAGCCTCGTCGCTCAAGTCGCCACAGGAGGTCAGTAAGGGACTGTTTTAGAGGACCCTTAGTTGGGATTGGTCGATATCGCCAGGTGGAGTTGTTACAAAGTGTTGGTCGATGCCAATCCTGTTCTGGGATAATAATGGGTAATGCCTGTAGCACTTGTTCTTTAAGGTCAAGCACTTTTATCCCCGGGATCCCTAAAATGTTGATGCCCCCTAGGACAGCCTCTAGGGATATTGGTAGCCTTGGACCCAAAATTTGACCTTCGTTGTGACGGCAATAGCGTTAAGCCCTTGTACCTTAATCGTTTTGGTGGTCTTTTGGTGAGGTATCATCGAGGTAATCACATTGGTCTGAGCTCCAGTATCGAGAAGGAAGAATGCTTGTTGTTGGTCATCTGGATTGGTAGGGTTGCAAACAGTGAGTTCGGCGTATGGTCGAGAATCAGTAGGGTCAGGTTTGAACTGAAGAAGGCCGCCGGCAGAGCCGACGGCCATTACTCATTTTTTGACAGGTCCTCGAATTTAAATCCTAATGCTTTGGCTATACGATATTGGGCTCGTTCTCCCAAAACTCGTAACTGAGATTTTGTAAGTCTGGTGCGGGAGAGAAGACAACCAAACATGGTTCTTTCCTTCAGGGTTCTTTCCTTCGGGGTTCCTGGAGGTGACCACCCTTGCTCTCGTCGAGGGATAAATTCTTGCCGTCTGGGTCTCAGCGTTCCGGCTGGGTATGCCGAAGGTCGGTCCCTTATAGTATCAGAAACTTCTTCACCTTGTTGCATAAGTGCCTGTAGACATGGGAGGTGGCCTAAGAGATTCCCCACTGGTTGACCTGCCATTGGGTTCAAGAAGAGTCAGAGTGTAACGGCATTTGCTCCTCTGTATACCTCCACTCAGGCATCTATAGCTTCCAAGGGCGTTGGAATTGCCCCAGGGTCCGATAGATGGCGATGAGCCCAACTCTCTTTTCATTGTACGGCGGTTAGTCCCATTGGATTTGTTCTCAGGCTCCATGAGAGATATGACACCCCAACTATAGCCAGGAGAGGTTGCTCCGCCGTGGCCTTCTGTGGATGACCTTCGTGTCAGGTGTGAAATTTGTGGGTTACCTGTCCCACTACAAGTGCCGGGATCGGGATGGGCCAGTGGGCACTGTCTGTGACCACATTCAAGTCGGTAGCACGCCCACCACTCCATGCCACCTGTCGGGTCAAGGCACTCGCCTCTTCTTTGTCCAAGGTGTCAGATCCAAATTCCACTATTAACCGTCCTAACCACATTGCCAAGGTCTCTCCTGATCTTATTTTAGATTCCTTGCAAAGCTCTTGAATTTCTGGTCGAGTGCGTGTGCATGAGATAACAGTGGTACGTGTAGCACCATATTCATCCGCAACATGCTTTGTCACAGCTATCGGGTGAGCTGCGGTAGAGAAAGCGTTAAATTCTTCATCTGGGAGTGTTGGGTACATCTCTCCTCCCATTGCCCCCTCCCCTTGGCAAGGAGGTGGGGCTGCTGGGAACAACGTCACCTCAGGGGGTGGAGGAGCTAGGCGGATCCCTGCCAGGTCTTCTGAAGCTCCGCCCCTCCTTTCCGGGTTTCCCGGATGGCTCGCGCTTCTTTCGGCGCCATTTTCTGCCAGCGACATCATGCGGCCGGAGCTATTGATAAGCGCTGCTCCGGAGCCTTTTGCTGTCCGCTCCAGCAACTCCTTACCCGCTGTATGTGTCTGTGCCTCTAAATTTGCGTATTCCCTTAGTAGACCCGCTACTGTTCGGAACAACACATTCATCATTTTTCCCTTCTTCCATTTAGTTAGACCCCATCTCAGCACATGACGGCCCTTAGTTTCCAAATCCTCCCGGAGCTGAACGAGGAGCTCATGGCCCCACGACTCAGGCACCAAATCCAGACAGTTGAACCAGTCTGTGGGGGTGGATTCCCCTCCTTCCCTTAAGTATCGAATGCATTGAGCAAACTCTTGAGCGGGGGTCAGCTTCTCTGCCTTCCGCGCTTTCACCCCGGCTAAGGATATGGTCGAGGTTTCCTCCGGGGGTCGATAATAGACCCAATCACTCCCCATTATGCATCTGAATTCCCCAAGGGATAGCTTAGTTCTCCATTCCTTCACTACGGCTTCTTCTCTCTTTACGGAGAAGTAACCATCAATATTTCTTTCATCCCCTTCTACCGCCTGGTGGTAAGCGATGTGCGCCCATAGATCGTTGGCATTCTCTACGTGGCGGGTCCCGGTGCACCAGGGGCAGCACCCGATTAGGTTCTTCTCTATCACCGTGCCCTTAAATCCCATCCTCGTCGCCATGTCTCGGACGGCCAAAGCCGACTTGAGGTGATTTAATAACTGCTCGTTCGTCAGGGCGGGCTGGTGAATAGAGAGGCTGAGAAAGCTTTATCGTTGTTGAAACTTACGTCGCTTGCGGCTGCGATGAAAACGGTCTGGTCGTCTGAACAACTACGTTAGTTGTTCCAGCTGGCAGGGCTCAGGCCAGCACGTCTGTCCACAAATCTTGCTGGCAGGGAAAAGGATACGTCTGGGATTGCGCTCGGCGACGGGGAGAAGAATCGATAGGTGATCAGTCTATCGATCAGCTCAGCCATGAGTCAGATCTCTTCAGAAGCACTCTGCAGTGTGCTCAAAGTTCTCCGACTTGGGCGGAAGTCACGCTAATTTTTAAACGGTTAGCAAGCCAATTACTAACTGTCACGTGTGCATAATTTAGAACTGGCCAATAGCGGGACACAAATTGGCATTTGAATGGTGGGAACTCTCTTGCACTGGGGGTTTTCTGCTGCAACAGAAAACCTCTACTTTGCAAGAGGCTCTTATGTGGCGGGAAAATTCCACCGTGCCGAGGCACCAAAATCACTGGGTTGTGACACATTTGTTTACAAAACAAGATTTTTGGTGTTGAATTTTGGCTATAAGATTTTTTTTTCCTCCTGATACCAGACAATGTTTATCAGAACTAAGAAGTAATCCCATTGACTGCAGTCAAGTTTGTGTTGTTTACTCAGTGTTCCCCTATTTCAGGGATTTCCAAAACCTCAGTGTTCACTCAAAGGAATATGATACATACACTTTCAGATACAATGAAGTTTATTCTTTGTGTTTCAATTATAAAACTATTTAATGCCAAGGTTCCACCATGGATGCTGCTCCCTCCATGGAGGGAGGGGACTGTTTTCTTGAGGGAACTGACACTTCAGTTGAACTACAGAATAGGGAGCAAAACCCATTTTATTTATTCTAAAACAGTGTGGGTTCCTTATATGTCCCTCTCCAGTGCTTGAAAATTAGAAATTCTATAGAAAAAGTGCACATGCTCTAACCCTGATTTTCCATTGACTTGTATCTGGCACACTCATTTGCACCTGTACAGCATTCCCATTTGGTAGCATGTTACATCTACTTTGTTCCAGTGTAAATGATAATACAAGACATAAGGGACAAAGAAATAAAGAAAACAAAATAGTGTTAAGAATGTTATGCTTGCAATACCATCAAAACAATTATACTGCAATAAAACACCTTTTAAAATTTCATTAAGCTTGGAGCAAAGGAAAAAAATATGTACATGTGATTCCTGTATTTTTGTTTGCCTATTTTTAAATGTAGGTTACTGCTGATGCTTTATTTAACCCACTCCACCCATTCACTCAGTTTGTAATGGTTTTTACTCACCTTTCTAATGACACTTGATTAATCCAATCTCACATCTGCCTACATATACTATAGCACTTAGGATAATCACAAGGTATTCATTGTGCAAAAAAATGTAGCTTTTAACATATAATGATGCAGCCATGCTAAGTTAAAAGGGGCTAAGTCTTATTCACAACAATTAAAATGAAGCAAACTACTCTGAGTTTATCAGCTTGCTCAGTTCACTCAGATAAGTCATTTTTCCCTGTTCTCACACCTTCTGAAATTCAATTTGCATTCCTTCTGGGGAGCAAGCTGATGTACAGTTACTACTTGCTTATTCTCCCAGGTAGGACTTAAGAAAACCCTGTTATGCTTTACCTACAGCACAGACCACAGCACACATTAACTACAACAGATGTCAGGAGACAGTGGCCCCTCCCAGGGGTTAGATTCTAACATATATCATATGACTGGGATCTGGAAATATTTTTTAGTCTCTTACCAGCCCTCCCATGAATCACTCCTCTATTCCACAGCTAAGGCTGGTCTCACTTTCAGATGCAGAAAACAGTAATCTTAAGCTGTGGTTGCAGAAACAAAGCTTGATCATCTCTCCCTGTAGCATCTCCCTACAGTGCAGGTAAGAAATAAAAACAAGAAGGAAATTAAGAAACATAAAAGAGGGAAGAGGAATATAGTGGTTAAAATGTGGGATGACTGGGAGAATAAAGCCCACGTGAGGACATATTGGGTGCATCTACATGTGTGCTTTACTGTGGAGTGCACTAATTAGCTCTGCAGTAAAACATCACAGTCTACACATGCACTGGTGTTAGGGCATAGTGAATGAATTAACTCTGTCAGGATAGTACTGTTGGGACCAGTACTATCTTATGGCAGAGTCATTGGCCTCATCCACACAAAAAAGCAATGTGCCTGTTGCAACATCTCAAAACAGTCTGTGATGCTGCAGGAGGCACACCACAAATCAAAAAATGTTCCCTTCATGGCAACTATGCAGTGCAGACTCTAAGTTTGATACTACAAAATCCCAGTATCAAAAAGGGAACTGGAGGCTGGGTCTTCTGAAGAGATATTCTAGCACCTGGCCAGAGCATCTCTATACCTGCTGCATGCCCCTGCTGCTCCAGCATGCTGCCTCAGTGTGCTGGAGGAAAACGTAGGACAAAGCAGTGGCTCAGACCCAGGCTCCGTCACCAGTAAACATGGACATGGGGGTGGGAGGATTGTGTGAGGAAGAGGACTGTGGGGGTGGGGAGACTGTGTGGGAGGGGTAGGTCCCTTGCGTGTCCCTACCATGGCACACTGTTCCCCTCTGCAGCAGCTCGTGGCCCACTTCAGGCAGAGCTCCCTGGCAGTGTGTATCTCTGCCTGAGACCTGAGTGCCACATGTGTCACATGGAGCTGGCCTGGTCCACTGGTGTGCGCCTTTGGGCAGCACTGGGCCACCTCCTGCTGCCATGTGGAGCTCCTAGCACCGGAGACAGATGCGGTGCGCCATTGGAATTCCAGTGCATTGGAGCAGCCTCCACGCTTGTATATAGGAGCTTTCCATTGTGAAGTGCTAGAAAAAGCTGCATTTGCCTATTTTAATGCACATTAGCTAAAGAAGACTTTTTTTTGTGATGCCTTAATGCACATTAAATAAACTAATGTGCATTAAAGCATGTGTAGATGCACCCACTTTGGTGATTAACTGGTTTAAAAAGGCATAAGCTTTCACAGATGACAATCTACTTCATCAGTTGCTGCTCTTCCCTGCCTCCTGTAATTCCTTTCTCTGGTAGGTTAAGTAGTAGTGCTTGGTATTTTCTGCACACAAATGTGCAAATATTCTTTCTTTATGTTATCTCATGTGTCTTCTTTTGGATAACCTAACAGAATGAGTTCTTTAAACCTCTCACCATAAAGCACTTTTCCCAACCCAAGGATTATTTTGTGCCTCATTTTTCAGAATCTTAAAAAAATAAAATATAAAATGTTGCTCATTTCTGCTTACTATTCCTCATTTATACATCCAAGGATTGAATGAGTCCTTTTGTGGCAGTGCCACACTAGGAGCTTTTGTTCCATTGTTTGCCCACTATGACCCTAGATCCTTTGTGGCATCATTGTTCCCACCACATAGTTCCCATTATACATAGAATTTCCTATAATAGGACAGACTAAGGCAACCTAGGACATCATGCATATATTTCATCCCTTCCTCTGCATTGCTTCCCACCAATTTGAAGATGATAGTGTCAGGGGTTACCTGTCAAAGTACCTTGTAGTCAGGAAGGCGGGGGGGGGGGGGAGGCACTAGCATTACTCTTTAGCCATGTGAGCAGGCTGAATTCTATTCTGAAGAAAAAGTACCAGCTCCATTTAATTGAACAGAATGCTTTGGAGGGGTCATGCTGGGTAATAAATGCTGGGTAATAAACAGTAACCACTGTATCCCTCTATATTCCCATACAGCAGGGGTTTTCAAACTTTGTGATACTGTGACCCCCTTCTAAGTTGCTTGCAACCACCCGGGGGGGTGGGGGGGGGTCGCGACTTACAGTTTGAGAACCCCTGCTTTACAGAGTTCTCTCCCAGATGATTGATATTGAGACCTAAGAAGATTGAAACACTCACCCACTCTTTATCACAGACAAGCAGTAAGGAGACAAATGATGTATTATGCAGAAGAAAAGAATTATACAAGCAAAATAGACCATCAATTTGAAGACAGAATAGAAAGACAAGTGAAGTTTCTTATCCTCTCATCTGGCCACACTGTAGCCCACTGAGAGTCCTGTCAATGTCTACAAAATTCAGCCTTGCTTCTGATTTTTCCAGCCCTGGCAGCTGAGGCCTTGGACTCTTCTCTATCCTGGGAAAATAGCCAAAACCCTGGTCACCTTACAAACAGCCCTTATATTTCTAGCCCCACCATCAGGATTGTCTCAATTCTTCATGGGTCCCCAGAATCCTCCAGAAACTTCTCTCCCTGGGACAACTGACAGTCCTCTGGCTAATGGGCCATTTCTTTCAGATCCTTTTGTTATAGAGGAGATCATTTCCCCCATTATAACTAGGCAATAATATCTCATTCTGCTTGTATCTGGGAATGGCAATTCTTTTCCCCCTTGTTGTACAACAGAAGTGATAACTAGCAATTCCACCCACACCCTTTTCCTGAAGTGTACATTCCTCTGTTCCTTGGCTAAATCATATCCAAAATTATAAAGATATCTATAGCTAGCTTGACATAATCTATACAATGGTAAAATGACATAAATAGATATAGTGTAACATAGCATAACAAGACCACACATGCCATATCAGTAATATAAACAAAAAAAATCCTCATGACACCCCACAAATCCCCCAGCCCAGGGTGGGATTCATGACACCACCATTTTGCAGAAATGATTCTGCCTCTCCAGTGTTGTGGCATGTGCTCCAGGAAGCATTCTCTGAAACTTTTAGTGGCTGAATCCCATCAGCCAAAAAGAGAAAGTGAAATACTGAAGCTAAGAGAGGAGATGTAGCACAGCTATAAACTGAGTCCAGATCTATTGATTCCCAGTGCAGTACATTCAGACAACTGTCTGGGCACATCTACACAAGACACCTAAATGTGCAGTAATCTATTTTACTGTGCAGTAAGTGTGCACATCTACACATGTGTGCTTACTAGGCAGTAAAAACCCTTAATCCCATGTGGGATTAGTTACTATGCAGTAACGAATGTATAGACATGACCCAGGAGCAAATATGCCTTCCCTGCCACTAGAGGCCTAGCCTCAGGGCTCCAGGCTAGGAACCTCTCCTGTCCCAGGGCTGAGCTGCTTCTATGGCTTCCCCCTGCCTCAGGCTTTAAAATCCTGCAGGCATTTTAAGCCCTGGGAGCCTGAGTTCACACAAGGACTCTGTGTCCCCCTGTGTAGGCTGCAGTCTAGCCTAACCAGCCTGCATGCATTCCAGCACTGCTGCCTATTACAGCTGCCAGGAGAGCACCCTCTCCAGGCCAGAAGGAGGTTGCAGGTTGCTGCAGGTTGCAGGCTGCTTCAGCCTCAGGCCAAGCATCAGGCCAGGCCTGTCAGCCCTCAGGGCAAGCTGCAGGCAGCTTCTGGCCAACAAAGCCAGCTCCATCTGCCCACAGCCCACCTTCAGCAGTTTGCCCTGTGCCTGCAGGTTCTGGAAGGTATTGCTTCTGCTGTGCGGCTTGCCAGTCCCTTGCTGTGCCTCTGTGCTGGTTGCTGATGACAGCTGCAAAAACCCAGGACCCATGATGGCCTCAGCCTCCTTTCCCAGGCTCATGCCCATGCCTGTGCTCTCCACCTGAAGGAAGGTGCATCAGGCATCCAGGACCTTGTCCTGCTGAGCTTCCTGGCTGCAGTCTCCACCAGCAGTTTTATGAGCCCTGTCCAGCACCTGCTTCACCAGCTCCACAGCCCCAGACAAGCCTTGAGGGCCATGACACCACTGGACACCAGCAGCACAAGCTCCTCCCTGCGGGGGGGGGGGGGGGTGAGGAACAGGTGGTGCCAAGCATCTGCATCCCATGCCTTGCCATTGGAGGACACCACCCAGAGCCACATGCCATTGCTGCCATCTGGGACCAAGCAGAGCCACCAGCCATGCCAGTCCCAGCCATGTGGTAAGGCCTGAACTGGGGGTAGGGCCCTCCCTGCCCCTCTCTGCCCTGCCCCACTTCCCCACCTGGCCCTCCTGCACTCCCCTGGCTCTGGATCCCCCCCCCTCCCCCCTGCATGCAGGGAGGTGGGAGACAATGCCAAACTTTATTGAGCAGCCCATGCACCAGCAGCTAGGTGGGCACAGGCCTCTCACATGCCAAGGAATGTGTGGATGCTGGCAGCAAGGTGCTCCTCAGCAGCAGGGGGCAGAGATGTGTAGCACTGCCACAGGTAGCCCTCCAGGGGGCAGCAGAGGTTGTGGGGCAACACTGGACTGCCCCGCATGCCATTGTAGCGCAAGGTCCCATACCAGGTGTACAGTTGCACCAAGGGCAACATGAGGATCAGTAGCAGCAAGGTGTAAGGGATTGGGCAGCCCACACTTTGTGCAAACAGCTCCTCATCACTGCCACAACACACACTACAGGGGCATGCTTGGAGCACAGCACTGGAATGGTGGGGGACTAGCCCCAGGATGCCTTCATGAAGAGGCTTCCTGCAGGGCAGGCAGGGGTGCAACCATCTCCTTGTTCCAGTCAACTGGGAGCCCTGTGTCCCTCAAGCTCAGGTACCATGGGCTGGGAAGCAGCTCAGGAGACCAGCTGACCTACATGAGGAGGGGTTGGTGGAGTGGAGTCTGGAACAACAGGAGCAGGTGCTACCAGGAGCTTGGCCTGTCCCACGCTGGGAATGGGGTGAAGGAGGCAGGCTACCTACAGCCAGCACCCAGTGGCCCACCAGCCCTGGGTGAGTAAGTGTGGACAGGGGGCTCTGAAGATCCATGATTCTCTTAATCAAAAATCAAGGGTTGTTAGCCCTCTGCGAATGACAGTTTGAAATGATGGACTTGAGGAATTCTCTCATTAAGTATTGGCCTGCAGCCCGGCCCTGCTTAACATAAAATATTAATTAGGACAGGAGACTTAATTAAATTCTAACAACAGGACTGCATTATAAATAGTAACGTTAAACAACAGGAATTAACTCACAAATATACACACACACACACACACACACACACACTCAGGATCTACAAGCAATGTAATACAGAGAGTGAAATACAAAATAGAAAGCAATCTATGCCCTCTGACCTGCTTAGCACATGGTGGCAGGCTCTTGCTTGCTTGTCTTAATGTGCAAGTATGCGAAGGGCTGCCCTTGCTAAGGAGCTGCTTAGCTTTTTCTCCTCTGAGTAGCCAGCACTCCATGATTAGGGGTGTGTGACACTGTACCTCTTTTTAGGTGATTTCACTCAGAGTGGTCTCCTAGGCCAGATTCCAGCTTCTTCTAAGCTCCCTCCTCAGTGGGAGGTTATCCATTCAGTTATCCATGAAGTCAGCCAGTCTCACTCCACAACTTTCAATCACCTTCCACCTACAATTATGTATCCTTCTGTGCCCACAGACTTACACAGATTCACTCACTAACAGTTCCAGGCTCTCATACTCACCTCAGGTGCTAACTCCCTTTCAACTTTGCAACCATGCCACTTCTGTTGATCTGGAATCTTAGCCAATCATTCCAACAGAAGGGCCATCAATGACTTGTCAATCATCCAATCAGGTGTTCAGTCACCTCAGGTGAGTATAATGGTCACCCCTCATATCTTCATTAATGATGTGGACATTGGCATCAGAAGCAGACTGGCCAGGTTTGCTGATGACACCAAACTTTGGGGTAAAGCGTCCACACCTGAGGACAGGAGGGCAATCCAGGCTGACCTTGACAGGTTTAAGAAATGGGCAGATGAGAACCTGATGGCATTTAACACCCAAAAATACAAGGTTATCCACTGTGGGAGGAAAAACCAACAGCATGCTTATAGGCTTCGCAGTGCTACACTGGCTAGCACTTCAGATGAAAGGGACTTGGGGGGTCATGACTGACCACGAGATAAACATGAGACTTTAATGTGATGCTGCAGCTAGTAAAGCAACCAAAACTCTGACTTGCATTGATAGATGCTTCTCTAGCAAATCTCAAGATGTCATTCTCCCATTGTACTTGGCCTTGGTGAGGCTGCAGCTGGAGTACTGCATCCAGTTTTGGGCTCCACCCTTCAAAAAGGACATGGAGCAGCTTGAGAGAGTCCAGAGGAGAGCCATGTGCATGATCAGAGGTCAGGAAAACAGACCTTATGATGAGAGCCTGAGAACTATGGAACTTTTCAGCCTGGAAAAGCACAGACTCAGGGTTGATCTGATGGCCACCTATAAGTTTATCAGGGGTGCTCATCAGGATCTGGGGGAACATCTGTTCACCAGAGTGTCCCAAGGTATGACAGGATCGAATGGTCACAAACTCCTCCTTGACCGTTTCAGGCTGGATATAAGGAAGAACTTCTTTGCTGTCTGAGCCCCCAAGTTTTGGAATAGACTGCCGCCAGAGGTGGTTCAAACACCTACTTTGAATGCCTTCAAGAGACATTTGAATGTCTATCTTGCTGGTATCCTATGTCCACTGCTGACTTCCTGCCCTTTGGGCAGGGTGCTGGACTTGATGATCTTCTGAGGTCCCTTCCAGCCCTAATGTCTATGAATCTATGAATTTGTAACTATTCATGCCAAAACTCAATTATATAACATATAGCCAATTGTTCATGCTCTCCAAACAGAAACGATGTCATGATGTCATTGAAGTTCAGACTCTGGAACCTTCTGACTTTTAGTCAATCTGAGCATGTGCGGCACTTATTCACTTAACTTTTGCAGATTTCTTAAAGTTACTCAAAGACACTAGCATGGGGAGGCAAGGCCAGAGAAAGAGGTTTACAGCTTGGCCGGTGGCCTCCTGATTCACCATGGTCCCTGGGCACCTATGCATGCCCAAACCCCAATCTGAGGTTGGGCAGTACATAAACCCTGGTGCAGAGCATTTTATCTGAGAAATGTTGCAAATTCTCACAAACAACTTCTGCCTAATGGCTCCACAGGGTGTGCAGCTGCATGCAGGGGAGAAGTCACCTTTGGCAGCCAGGATGAAGGCTCAGGGTGACTGCTGCCCACAGCTGAGGCCCTGCAAATACACCAGCTATACCGGAGAAGGATGTAGGACTTCACCATCCTCCTGAAGCAGTTGGTGGTGACGTCTCAGTATTGACTGCAGGATTCATGAGCCTGACTGGCAGAGGACATCCCCAACAAGGATATATGGAGCCAGGTGGACCAGGAGTTCTGGGAAAAGCTCCTGGCCCTGGAGTGTGAGCAGTTCCAGCTGCTGCGGGAGCAGACCACCATCTTTACCTGGGCAGTGCAAGCCGTGGATGACAACTGCTGGGTACTGGACACCATTCTGGCCCTGGCAGTCACCAGTGTGCTTCCCACTGCCCAGCCCCAATCCCTAGCTCTGCATGCCCCCTGGAAGCTGCCTGCTGCCCCACAGCATGCCCCCACCTGGACCTGGAAGAAAGTCATGTGCCATCTCCAGCAGCCAAGAGCTCCTGGCCCAGCCCCCACCCTGGGTCCAGCACCACCAAGCCCCCACACCTGGGCCCAGCCCCACCACTCACCCCAGCTCCATGTGTGCATTGAGCCAGAGCTGTGTGTAGTGGGGCCAGAACCACATACCAGCCCTGCTGGCCCCAGTCACTGGCTGCTAGAGGGGTAGCCACCTATGCCAGGGAACCAGTGGTTGCCATCGGCCCTGCTTGAGACTCCACCCACTGCACTTACCATGGCATCCGCACCTGCAGGGGAACAGCCAGAGGTGAGGATGATGGCCACCTCTCCCCAGGCTCTACCCCCTAGGTGCCCCCACTCCATGGCACCTGGGGAAAAAGGATTTTTAATGTTATTGGGTGGGTTGGGTGGTGGAGGAGTTGTTTGTTTACAGGGGGAGAGGGGCTTTGGTGAGGGGGGAGGGAGCCTCTGTTTCTTGAAGAGCAGGGGAGGGGAACTCTGGCTGATGTGAAGGAAATAGCTTGTTCTTGTAAGATGTGTGTACAGTGAGTGTGGTGCTAGGAGATGACAGGGGAGTTGGGGGTTTCATGGGTGGAATTGAAGATGAGCTAGAGCAGGGAGTGCTTGAGGATGTGGTCAGCCAGGTCCTCCTGCACTCAGTGCCCCAGTCCCCACTATTATGTGTGTGGTTCTCCTGGGGTCTCAGTGAGGTGGGCCTGCCGCTGTTGCTGCCATCACAGGTGGTGCTTCTGCTGCCAGGCATCCTCTGCCAGCTGTACCTTCTCTGCCCAGGCCTTGCAGATGTTAAGCAGCACACAAGCTGTGATGATGACCCAGGAGATGTTGTCCTCAGTGACCTCAAACTGGGTGGTGAGGTAGTGCCAGCAGTCCTTGAGATGCCTGAAGGCTCACACCACCTGTACATGGGTCCAGCCCAGGCAGTGGCTGAACTGGGCCTGGTGGGGAGGCAGTGTAGGTCCACATGAGCCAGGGAAGGAGCAGGTAGATGGGATCCCTGACAAGAAGGGATGGGATGTCCATGGCTCCCAGCTGCAGGTCCAGCACCCCCAATGCAAAACATGCACTCTCCACCTGGCCCAGCAGGCCAGAGTTCCAGAAGATGCAGGCATCATAGGTGCTGCCTGCCCAGCTGGTGCTCATGCGCATGAAGGCCCCATGGTGATCCACAATGGCCTGAAGCACCATGAAGTGAAAGCCCCTCTGGCTGTAATAGGGAAGTCACCATGCTGTGGGCAGGTGACATGGATGTGGAACCCATTTAGGGCCTTGATGCACTGGGGGAATCCCAGGGCATGGAACCCTGCACCCACCTCCAAGATGTCATGCATTTGGAGAATGGTGGGCCTCAGCATGTCCTGAAAGGTGCTGCATACCTCTAGAACACCCTCCCTGTGATGGCTTTTCCCATGCCAAACAGGCAACATACATTCTGCAGGCTGGTGTGCATGGCCAGTTTGATAAGGTTGTAAGCCAGCTGGGTATCCTTGGGGAGGGGTAGCCATGTACCAGTGTCCTGCCACTCTAGGTTGGCCCAGAGCTTCTCCATTAGGTTGCAGAAGGTGGTTCGGGTCATGCAGGAGGCCTCCAGCCGCTGCTTATTGTCCCAGGTGTACTGAAGGACATGCAGCCACCAGTCCTGGCTGGCCTGATGGGCCCAGAGGCAGTGTGGCTGGAGGCCCAGGAGGGCAATGGCAGCTCTGGCTGTGTGGCATCCAGAAGCCCCTCATGACATTGCTCCTGGTGGGAGCTGTGCAGCAGTGGCCCTAGGATGGCACACTGTGACCAAACAGGTGGTCGCTGCATGGTGGGGAGCAGGGCAGTACAAGACAGCCATGAGCCAGGTGGTGGTCAGTACAGTGAGCCAGCAGGGCCAGAATGGTGGCTAGCAGGAGCCTGGGGCACTAGTCATTGCTGACAGGACAGGGGCTGGAGCAGCCATAATGCAGGGAGGCAGAGTGAGCAAGGAGAGAGCTGCTGCTTGCTGCTGCCGTGCTGGGCATGCTGCTCCTGGGCAGGGAAATGGGTGGCCAGAGATCAGCAAGTGGGGCTGGCTTTTGAAGAAGACTGCCAGCTGCTGGAGCTCCCTCCAGTGGTGGCAGTGGCCCATTGCAGGGCTGCAGGAAGTTTGGTGCTGAGAGCAGCAAATCTTCTCCCTAGTCCCTGCACATATAGACACCTGCCTGGGAACACTTACTCCAGTATAGTTTGCACCTAAGTAAACTGAGCTCAGATCAAATACATATGTAGATGTGCCCTCTGTCACTCCACATCCCATATTAAATAAACCAAAACTAAATAGAAAAAAAAGGGGCTCTCCTCTATCTGCCCCTCACCCA
This sequence comes from Alligator mississippiensis, assembly GCF_030867095.1. NCBI lineage: Eukaryota > Metazoa > Chordata > Crocodylia > Alligatoridae > Alligator > Alligator mississippiensis. The sequence goes on from NC_081824.1 coordinate 89,933,131, forward strand.
ACTATAATTTCCCTTCACTCAGTCCCTCACAAGAAAAGCCTCAGAGTTGACATAGATGGGTGACAATAAAGTACTTTCCCTCCCCCTCCCCCCCATTTGAACTAATTTTCTATTCCTTTCATCCTCTCTGTCTCCATTTAAAAGGAGAAGAAATGCTATGGCCAATACTCTTAAAAGAGGTGACATAGAGTAGCAGTAGCAAATGTAGGAGAGGCAAAATCACTTTAATTATACTGACTGTGTGCTTAATGTAATGGTATCCAGCTGTAAATGGATGTAATACTGTTTTTCCATGTGAGAACAATTTTATACCATATTTTAAAATTACACATCACATGCTTGTATTTGCCTTTTAAGTGCATGCTAAGGACAAAAATCTTCATATTTTGTGCCAAGAAAGGGTTGATAGACGAACAGATGGAGAAAATACTCTACTGTGTCTCCTGTCAGCTGTTTGACATTATCAGAATGGTAGTGTAAAATGGAATAAGCAGATTAGTATGGTTTCTTATGAATAGTAAACATTTTGACCAATTGTATAATGGCTATAATATATATATTCTCTTTTTAAATGCATTTTTCAGAGAGACTGTTTTTATTTTAAAACTCCCTATAGAAAAATGCCCAGACTGGCATTAAAAACTAATGTTTTTAGATTTTGGAACTGTGCTTTCAGTGTAACAGAGCATAATGTTCAGGAGTAACAACCGGTGTCAAAGGAAAAAGAAGTTCTGTCACCCTGAGCTCTTTTATGAATGCCTGCCAGGCAATTATTCAGTTATGTTAAAGCTATCAGATAAGAGGCTGGCATTAAATGATTTAATCATCATAATTGTTTATATGAATCTTAAACATCACTGCAATCAAGAAGAAGGTGCGCCGTCTGTATATTTAGTATTTACGTGGTCTCATCCTGTTAAGTATTGATTAGGCAACACAAATTTTGCTGAGTTTATAGAGAATGGAGGTTGAAAGCATGTCAGTTAAGTTTAACAGCTTCACTACTATACCATGTTTACCTAACTCCAAGGAACTTCAAATTTAAGATGATCCCCCAATAAGTAGATTCTAGATATGAAAAATTATAAATTTATTAGAACTTTCTGTGTCTAGAATCTAATTATAGAATGGTCATCTTAAGTTTGTTACCCCCACCTACCACTGTGTCAGGAAAGCAGAAGCAGGGGAGCAAATGCTTGGGCAAGCAGAGATGCAAGGAGCATGTGGTAGGGGGGGAAGTGATGTGGGGAACAGGCAGTCTAACCCCTGACCCCTACCTCCCTCTGGTGCCTCTGCCTCTGGCACCTTCCCTCCCTACCATTCACACCAACCTCCATGCCTGCCTGGCTTCCTGCCACTTAGTCTTCTACTGCCTGTTCCCCTCCACCACTTGCCTCCGTGTACTCCACATACTGTCTGCACCCCCTGTGCTTCAGGGAGAGGCTGTGAGGGAGCCCAGCTCCACTGGGGCAGTAGCAGTGGTGCACAGGTTCTTCCTTCCCTACCCAACTCCACTCTCCCTATCTTCCTGCTGGAGAGAAGCAGGGTGCTAGAAGGAACCTGTGCACTGCCACAGTTTCTCCTTGCAGCACATCAGGAGCAGGCCTAGGGCTCTCACAATACCTGTGTCTGCTGGAAGTCAGATCACTCCAGCTGGAAGCTGTGGGGAGCAGATGTGCAGGAAGTGTATATTCTGTTAGGGTGACAATATTTGGATCTTGGGGAGGACTGAATTTGCAGCTGAATAAAGGCTTTTATCTGTGTCTTAGCAAGAGCTGCTGGTCACGAGGCAGGATGATATATATTAAAAGTAAGTTTGCAAATGCTTAGGCAAGCAGATTCTTAACAATATCGTAATGTTGTAAGTTTACTCTGCAAGGAGAACAAGATTCAGCCCACCAGTTATCATTAGAAGGTAAAGCAGATTTTGCTTATGAATGCTTATGCTAAGCCAGCCATTTGCTTATGCTAAGTAACCATCTTAACTGTGTCAACCATTTTCAAGTGAGACTGTGTAAGTTTGTGTGCTGTGAATGAGATGAAGCTTTAGGAATGTGGAAGATGGTACAAGGTGAGACTGAAAAACAGACTGGAATGTGAAAAGCAACAATGTAATTGGTAACAAAATGCAAAATGAACATATGTGAAAAGATGAATTGTGATTGGTGAAGAAGCCTCCAGAAGCTTCCAGGTTTTGGTCAAAGTCCGCCCATCAACCAAAGAAGTGGGTTGAAGGTCTTAGACATTCAGTCATAGCAAAAAGACATGTAAATGAATGAAATGCATAGGCAATTCCATGCTAATTAAGCAAACAGTACACAGGGGCAGAGCTTGAGATAGGAGGATAGATGGGCAGAACATAGGAGGAGCAAGGGTGAAATTAATGTTAATGAGCATGAATCAAGGTGTATAAAATGTGAAAAAAACTAGTGTTCACTGCAGGTCCCTGGTTTGTTGTTTTTTTTTGGGACCTTGACCAAAGCTGTTTCCATTCTAAATAAAGCTATTGTAAGCAATGTGTGCAAGTAGCATTTGCTCCCTGCTTGCTCTGGTGAATGAGTAAGAGGATTCATGAGTGATTGTATCGTTGTCTCCCTAGTTGTTGGGTGCCGCATGGAGTCGGGGTCTAACAGATTCCTTCTTTTCTTCCCAGCTCTGTGCCATCTAGGGAGACAGGGGAGGGGAGCTGGGAAGGGAGCAAACACTGGAATCAGGAATCTGAGCACTGCTGATGCTGTACCCAGCTGAGCCAGGATTCTTGCACAGCCACTCCCCCCAGCTCCCAGCTGCAGTAGTCTGATACTCAAGTCTTAAGATGAGACTTTTTTTCCCCTGGTTGAATGGGGGGAAAAAATCTTGTCTTGGTGTAAAAGAGGGTCTCCTGTTCCATTAAGTGAGAAGCTGCAACAGGGATGTCCCCAGGTGGGGAGAACAGTGGACTATGGACTGGCTGCAGAGGATTAAGCAGTTAAGGACCCATAGGCTGCAAGCGCTATTGCAGGGCTAGCTGCTCATCAATAAGCAAAGCCCTGGTTAGGTATCAAGGGCACCGCTACAGTAGCCAGAGGAGCAGCAGTAAGTTGCCCTGGAGGCTGAGTGGGCACAGTCAGTGGATAGAAGCTTTGGCCCCTGAGGCAGAGGGCAGTGTAGCTGTGAGATCCTACCAGCTTAGGCTGGTGAAGGGTATATAGGACATGCCAGTGTGCCAACCTTGCAGCCCCAGAAACTGGCACAAGGAGCAAGATGGAATTCTCATTTATACAGAAAATCATAGGGGTTAGGGTCACAAGCAGTGTGCCAAAGGGAAACAACAGGTAAAAGGAAAAGAAACATCAACACTGGTAACATACACTCAACACCTTAATTCTGCCCTCCTCTCCCGACACCTCCACAGGTGTCTCCAAACAAGCTCTTAGTTCCCAGAGCTCTCAAAGAGCAGCCTGCAGCTACCCCCATGTCTGAGTCCAGTTCCTTCACTTCACAGTCCTGCTGACTGAGCCAGTAAGATCTCCAGCTTCACTGTGCACTCCTCTGCATAGAGTTGACCAGATTCCATGTGCACACTTTCTTTTCATAGAATCATAGAAAATTAGGGTTCAAAGGAACCTCAGGACATCATCTAGTCCAACACCCTGCTCAGAGCAGGACCATCCCTAATTATATCATCCCACCCTGGGCTTTGTCAAGCCGGGCCTTAAAAACCTTGAAGGGTGGAGATTCCACAATCTCTGTAGGTAAGTCATTCCAGTGTTTCACCACCCACCTAGTGATACACTTTTCTTAATTCTAACCTAAACTTCCCTTGCTGCAATTTTTGACCATTGTTCCTTGTTCTATCATCTGTCACCACTGAGAACAGCTTAGCTGCATCCTCTTTCAAACCCCAGTAAAGATGGTTGAAGGCTGCTGTTAAATCCCCTCCCAGTCTTCTCTTCTCTAGACTAAATAATCCCAGTTCCCTTAGCCTCTCCTCATAAATCATGTGCCCCAGCTCTAGTGCCCATTTTTATTCCCTTCCACTGAACTCTCTCCAATTTGTCCACTTCCCTTCAGTAGTGGGGGATCCAAAACTGAACATAGTACTTCAAATGTGGCCATACCAATGCTGAATAGAGGGGAATAATTATTTCCCTTGACCTGCTGGCAACACTCCTACCAACGTAACCCAGTATGCTGTTAGCCTTCTTGTAACAAGGGCACACTTTTGGCTCATATGCAGCTGATTGTTCACTTTAATCCCCAGGTCCTTTTCTACAGAGATGCTGTCTAGCCAGTTAGCCCCCAGCCTGTACCACTGTATGGGATTGTTCCAGCCTAAGTGCAGGAATCTGTATATTTCCTTGTTGAACATCATGAGATTTCTTTTGGCCCAATCCTTCAATTTGTCAATGTCACTCTGAGTCCTAGCCCTATCCTGAAGTGTATCTGCTACTCCTCCCATCTTGGTGTCATCTGCAACCTTGCTTAGGATGCACTCTATGACATCTTTCAGATCATTGATGAAGATATTGAACAAAATTGGTGCCAGGACTGAACTGACCCCTGGGGCACTCCACTTAATACCAACTGCCAACTAGATATTGAACCATTAATTACTGCCCTCTGAGCCCAATGCTCCAGCCAGTTTTCTATCCACCTTACAATCCATTCATCCAACCCACACTTCCTTAGCTTGTCTATGAGAATGTTGTAGGAAACTCTGTCAAAAGCCTTGCTACAAATCAAGGTATACCACATGCAATGGTCTCCCCACATCCACAGAGACAGCCATCTCATCATAGAAGGTACTCAGGTTGGTCAGCCATGACTTCCTTTCGTGAATCCATGCTGACTGTTCCTAATAGCCTTTTTCTCCTCCAAGTGCTTAGAAATGGATTTCTTGAGGATCTGCTCCATGATTTTTCCAGGGACTGAGGTGAAGCTGACTAGTCTGTAATTTCTGGATCCTCCTTTTTCCCTTTCTTAAATATGGGCACTATGTTTACCCTTTCCAATCATCCATGACCTCTCCTGATAGCCATGAGTTTTCAAAATAATGGCCAGCAACTCTTCAATCACATCAGCCAATTCCCTCAGCACCCTCAGGTGCATCCCATCCAGCCCCATGGACTTGTACACCTCCAGCTTTTCTAAACAATCCCTAACCTGTTCTTTTGCCACTGTTGGCTACTCACCTCCTCCCCAAACTGTGCTGCCAGGTGCAGTAGTCTGGGAGCTGACCTTGCTTGTGAAGACTAAGGTGAAAAACGCATTGAGTACTTCAGCCTTTTCTGCATCCTCACTCACTAGGTTGCCTCCCCCATTTTGTAAAGGACCCAAACTTTCCCTGATCCTCCCCTTGTTACTAACATACTTGTAGAAACCCTTCTAGTTACCCTTCATATCCCTTGCTAGCTACAGTTCCAATTATGCTTTGCCCTCCCTGACTTCATCCCTGCATGCCCAAGCAATACTTTTATACTCCCCCTAGTTGTTTGTTCAAGTTTTCACTTCTTATAAGCTTCCTTTTTGTGTTTTAGCTCAATGAAGAGTTCTCTCCTAGCAGGGTGGAGTTTGCACCTGGTCGGGTGAAGTGTGGGGAGAGGCTTGCAGTCAGCCGGGCACTCCGGCCAATTGTGGGGAGGCTTGAAAGTGCCCTGCTTCCAGCCAGATGCAATCCCTCCCCCCACCACTTCTGGCCAGATCCAATCCCACCACCTTCCATGGGATGCTCCACCCACCCGACCAGTCTGAATTCATCAGCCACGACTGCTTGCTAGTCTTCTTGCACATCAGGATTATCTGTTCCTCCACCCTCAGTAAAGTTTCTTTAAGGTACAGCTAGCTCTCTGGACTCCTCTCTCCCATAGGCTATCCTCCCAGGATATCCTGCCCATGAGGTCCCTGAGTTGAAGTCTGCTTTTATGAAGTTCAGGGTCCATACTCTGCTGCTCTCCTTCCTTCCTTTCCTCAGGATCATGAAATCAAATCACCACATGGTCACTGCTGCCCAAGTTGCCATCCACTACTACATTCCCTACCAATTCTTCTCTGTTTGTGAGCATCAGGTCAAGAAGATCATGGCCCCTAGATGGCTTCTCCAGCACTTGTACCAGGAAGTTGTGCCCAACAATCTTCAAAAGCTTCCTGGATTGCCTACTTACTGCTGTATTGCTCTCCCAGCAGATGTTAGGGTGACTGAAGTCCCCCATGAGAACCAGGGCCTGTGATCAGGAAACTTCTGCTAACTGTTTGAAGAAAGCCTCATCTGCCACATTCTCCTGATCTGGTGGTCTTAAGCAGACCTTACCAAGACATCACCCTTGTTGCTATCCCTTCTCTCTACTATCCAGTTTTTTATTCCTCTCCTTCTTACTCTCCTTTTTTTTTTCCTAACAGGCACTACTTTTGCTTTTCTTATATCATAGGGTATTGTCTGCACAAATTGACATAGTCGCATATTAAAGCAGTTGCCATGTTGTGTGACAATGTTTTAATATTCTGGGATGGAGATTATTGTGCTTCCTCCCCCTTCTCCCCACCCAATTGCTTTTACGCCAGATATGGTCACTTCTAGAATCTTGTCCTCATTTTCACGAGGTATCCAACCATTGTCATCAATTATATCTTCAGCTATCTTGAGGTCTGATATCAACTGCTTATTCACTTCTGGGGTATTACTAGTTTGTCCTTGATCACTATTCTGTTTTTAGTGTACACTGGCTCCATGTATTCCATCCTGGTTTTCTTTTTATTTATGGGACCAAAGAAGATTCAGCTATTTGTTTTTAATATTCTTTGCAAGGTCTAGCTCAACTAAGCCTGTGGCTATTCTGACTTTCTTCCTACATTTTTGGCCGCATAAAGATATCCTTTCTTGCTAATCAATCTTTTCTTTTCCTTATTCTTTGTTGATCCCCTGCTTATTTTTAATGGCCTGTTTGAGGTGCTTGCTCATCCATGTAGGACTGCAGCCCTTCCCCATCAATTTTCCCCTTAAGCTTGGGAGGCAAGCTGCTGACAGTTTGTGCACTTTTGGCTTAAAACAGTTCCATGCTGCTTCTGTTTCTCAGTCTTTTGCTTGTCTAATTCAGTTGCTCTCTTTAACTAATTTTCTTTGTTTATATGTTATCCTTTTCATATCTTAAGACCCTCATTTTAAACCTTACTCTTGTCCATCCTACAGTTTTCATCAGGGCCCTGAGGCTTCAGAAAAATAGGCCCTACATTTAATGAGATCAGATCAATTTACCATACCCACCCAGTCCTGTGGGAAATAGACATCATTCACTCCAGCTTTTAACAGTCATCACCCACTCCAGACAGCAGTAGGGCATCTAGGTAAAAACTCCAGTGCTTATTCCTGACCCCTCTGTAATGCTTTGACTTTCCTTACTTGAAACTTTGGCTTACATGAAACTTTGGCTTTAATGCCTGACTTAGACCCCTGGCTTATTTTAATTCCAGCTAAGATTCCCATCATGCCTTGAACATTGGCTTTCACTTTGGTTTATATTTCTAGATTACCTGAAACTCTTGTCTTGACTTCTGGCTCTACTGTGGCCCCAACCTGACTCCTATCTCTTTGCAGGCCCAGTTTCTGGACTTTGCTTGATTAGGGACCTTCACTGCCCACTCCTTGGTCCCTAACAGATCTTTTTCAGGAAAAATGCCTGACTTCAGTGTCCTTTATCTCCCTCCCTTCTTCTGATGCAAGTTGCTGAGGTTATATCATCTATTACATTGTTTCCTGTTATAGATGTGCACATTTTCATTTTTATGAGTAAGTGCAGTACCCAGGATCATAAATCATATTAAGTTTTGTTTGCCTTGTCTATATATGCATCTGCAAGTCCATAGGATTTCTGATACAAGTTTTAACTCTGCAAATATTCTTGTTTTCAGTTTTCTGTTCCTTAAATAGGGACCTGCTTAAATCACAGTGAGACTAAACAATTTTCATGGGTTGGTCGTGGCATAAAGAGGACATTTTGTGCATATTTCTTGGATGTGCTCCACCAGTCCTATGTCTCACTTCTGATTAGTGGAGAGGACCCAGTGCGGGGTGGGGGGGGGGATGAGGGTTGGCCACCATCTTGTCTGCTGCCCTTCATGTGGCTCCACCAGCAGCACCTTCTCCCCACTGGGTGGACTGTGAAGCCAGGCCACAGCAACAAGAACAAGTAACTCCCACTGGGGAGCCAGCATTTTATTTTTATTTTTTTTAAGTTGATTTTGTGGAGAATCTTGAATTTCATAGTCTCCATGAAACAGCTAATTCAGTAGACCCCTATAAATAAATGCTAGGAGGTGATCATCCACGCTTCATTGGTACTATTTTTATTATTTATGCTGTCAAATATGGATCAGAGTTTGGCTGTTTGCCAGCAATCCATTCAATTAGGGATAATGCAGATTAATATGTTGAAAACTTTACTAATGAAAACTGATTAACTTCATGACTACTAATTTTTGGCCCATGGTCAGCCTTTACTATGACTAGTACATTATTTATGTAGAAGAATATATTTTTCTTTTGCCCATGTAACTACTTTGACCCAGGGACAAACTTACCACGTTCTACCACTATAGATTCATAGATTCATAGATGTTAGGGTCGGAAGGGACTTCAATAGATCATCGAGTCCGACCCCCTGCATAAGCAGGAAAGAGTGCTGGGTCTAGATGACCCCAGCTAGATACTTATCTAACCTCCTCTTGAAGACCCCCAGGGTAGGGGAGAGCACCACCTCCCTTGGGAGCCCGTTACAGACCTTGGCCACTCGAACTGTGAAGAAGTTCTTCCTAATGTCCAATCTAAATCTGCTCTCTGCTAGCTTGTGGACATTATTTCTTGTAACCCCCGGGGGCACCTTGGTGAATAAATCCTCACCAATTCCCTTCTGTGCCCCCGTGATGAACTTATAGGCAGCCACAAGGTCGCCTCTCAACCTTCTCTTGCGGAGGCTGAAAAGGTCCAGGTTCTCTAGTCTCTCCTTGTAGGGCTTGGTCTGCAGGCCCTTAACCATACGAGTGGCCCTTCTCTGGACCCTCTCCAGGTTATCCGCATGCTTCTTGAAGTGTGGTGCCCAGAATTGCACGCAGTACTCCAACTGCGGTCTGACCAGTGCCCGATAGAGGGGAAGTATCACCTCCTTGGACCTATTCGTCATACATCTGCTGATGCACGATAAAGTGCCATTGGCTTTTCTGATGGCTTCGTCACACTGCCGACTCATGTTCATCTTGGAGTCCACTAGGACTCCAAGATCCCTTTCCACTTCTGTGCCACCCAGCAGGTCATTTCCTAGGCTGTAGGTGTGCTGGACATTTTTCCTTCCTAGGTGCAGCACTTTGCATTTCTCCTTGTTGAACTGCATTCTGTTGTTTTCTGCCCACTTGTCCAACCTGTCCAGGTCTGCTTGCAGCTGTTCCCTGCCCTACAGCGTGTCCACTTCTCCCCATAGCTTTGTGTCATCTGCAAACTTGGACAGAGTGCATTTCACTCCCTCGTGGACACCGTATCGAAGGCCTTCCTGAAATCTAAGTATACGACATCCACCCCTCCTCCTGTGTCCAGGCGTTTCGTAACCTGGTCATAAAAAGAGATTAGATTAGTCAGACACGATCTGCCTTCTACTAACCCGTGCTGGTTTCCCCTCAGCATAATTTGTCCTGCCGGGCTCTCGCAAATGTGAGCCTTGATAATTTTTTCAAAGACTTTGCCAAGGATGGAGGTGAGACTGACTGGCCTATAGTTGCCCGGGTCCTCCTTCCTCCCCTTCTTGAAAATGGGGACCACATTGGCCCTTTTCCAGTCATCCGGGACTTGGACCGTGCACCATGAGCATTCAAATATTCCCACCAGTGGCTCTGCAATGATGTCGGCCAGTGCCTTCAGCACCCTCGGATGGAGCTCATCCGGGCCTGCCGACTTAAAGGCATCCAGTTCTTCCAAGTGACTCTGCACCATCTCAGGGTCTACGCATGGAAGTCTGGCGCCTTGCTGCTGCCTCTCTACAACCCCAGTGAGAGACTTGTCATGCCCCTCGCTTAGGAACACTGAGGCAAAGAACTCGTTGAGGAGTTCAGCCTTGTCCCCTCTGTCCATCACCAATTGCTTCTGCTCATTTAGCAGGGGTCCTATTCCTCCCTGGGCCTTCCTTTTACTCCCTATATATCTAAAAAACAATTACTTGTTGTCTTTTACTTGGGATGCCATCCTCAGCTCCATGGTAGCTTTCGCCTGTCTAACTGCCTCCCTACAAGCATGAGCAGAGGAGGTATATTCGTCTTTGGTGATCTCTCCCTGTTTCCACTTTTTATGTGCTCCCCTTTTGGCCCTTAGGCTGCCCTGGATTTCTCTGGTCAGCCAGGGAAGCCTCCTGGCCCCTTTCCCTCTTTTACCTCACACGGGAATCATCTTGCTTTGTGCCCAAAGGATCGTTTCCTTAAGGCACAGCCACCCTTCTTGGGCTCCCATCACTTCAAAACTCCTACTCTGCAGTGCGTCCTTGACTAATCGCCTGAGTTCATTGAGATCAGCTTTCCTAAAGTCTATGGGCTCCTCTGTTTGACTTTGCCTGTATTCTTGGCAAAAAGCCTTAATAGCTTCCTGCAAGGTTCATTTTAGTCCAATGTACAACAACTCAGACCTTTTTCTCAGAGTACATACATATGTTATATTTAGATGAATCTAAGTGAACTTAGTTCAATCTAAACCCGTAGGCATTCAGACATTGACAGTGCTTAGGTCAGGCTAAAAATGGTGCATGTGAACTAAATAATTTAGGTCACATCTGAGTAATACTATGTATTAGATCAATAAAAGAGCAGTCTATCAAATGCCTGCATAGTTCCCCTAGCAATTCAACTTAGTCTGCTGTCTTCTGGCATCCCAGAGTATGCTGCAGCCCTCCACCTGCCCCCACAGGGAGGTACTCTGGCATTCAGGCCACACACAGCTGCTGTGGCTAAGAACTGAGAAAACGTTATATCTGTTCTATCCCAGGGCCAAGGAAGCCTAACCCTTCTCTCCAGCTTTGTCTTGTGCTGCAAGCCAAACATGGAGAGAGGCAGCTGTTTTACCCACACATGCCCCAGGCCCCTGGGCTCTGGAGACCCCAGGACACACCCCCACACCTGCTATTCTGGATATGCTATCTCTGTAAAAAAATACTAGCCCTAATTATTTTCTGTGATATCTTACCTTCAAGCATAGTGTTTGCAATTCTGGTCCACACATGGCCAGAGGAAGGCAGGGACTGGAAGGCCTAGTCTCAGAACCCAAGGAACCAGGAGCCCAGATTCTCTAGAAAATACACAAGGGCTAACTTTAAGGGTTACTCAAAGAAATTATTTGAAGACCAGGGGTTCCTAGGAATTCTTTTGGGGAAATCACTGGCATGCTATATGCATCTATATGCACAGGATCTCTTGTAATATTTTAGATAACCTACAATGTCTATAGTGTCCAAATGTTCACTTAGATTCTGGCTGGACTAAATGACTTCCAATGTTTGTCAAATTCTAATTGCTAAGTGTTTATTCTAACTCCTCTAGTAGTCATTTTCTGAGTGTTTTATGATCTGGTCTCAAAGCAAGCATTTAGTCACCCCCCAAAACTATAAAACTAACTCCAAATTTGATTTAGCTCATTTAAAAACTCTTCTTCTCATAAAATCATAGATTTAGGGTTGGAAGGAACCCCAGTAGTTCATCAAGTCCCATCCCCTGCCAACACAGAACCATCCCTAACTAGATCATCCCAGCCAAGGCTTTGTGCATCTTAAAAAGCTCCAAGGATGGAGAGTTCACAACCTTTCTGGCTCACATGTTCCAGTGTTTTACTACCCTCCTAGTGAAAAAGTTTTTCCTAATATCTAACCTAAGCTTTCCTTGCTGCAAATTGAAACCATTATTCCTTGTTCTGTCATCTACCACCACTGAGAAAAAAATATCTCTATCCTGTTTGGAACCATCCTAGAGGTAGTTGAAGGCTACTATTAAATCTCCTCTCAGTCTTCTCTTCTCTAGACTAAATAAGCCCAGTTCCTTCATACTTTCCTCATAACTCATGTGCCTCAGCCCCCTAAACATTTTTGTTGCCTTCTGATGGTCTCTCTCCATATTGTTCTCATTCTTTAGTTGGGGGGGGGGGGGGCGTCCAAAACTGCACACAGTACTCCAGATATTGTCCCAACAGTGCTGAATAGAAGGGAATAATCATATGCTGACAACACTCCTACCAATGAAGCCCAGTATGCTGTTAGTCTTTCTGGTAACAAGGGATCACTGTTGGTTCATATTCAGCTGTAACCCCCAGGTCCTTTTATGCAGAACTGCTGCCTAGACAGACAGTCCCCAGCCAGTACCAGTGCGTGGGATTGTTCCATCCTGCATGCAGGACTTTGTATATGTCCTTGTTGAACATCATGAGATTTCTTTTGGTTTAATCTGCCATTTTGTCTAGGTCTGTTTGAAGCCTAACTTTACCCTACAGTGTATCTATTACTTCTGCCAGCCTGATGTCATCTGAAAACTTGCTGAAGGCACACCTTATCCCATCTTCCAGGTTGTTCATGAAGTTATTGTACAAAACTGTTGAGTTCTAGCCTCTGAGCTCAATGCTTCAGCCAGTTTTCTGTCCACCTTGCAGTCCATTCATCCAGCCCATACTTCCTTAGCTTGCCTGTGAGAATGTTATAGGAGACCATATCAAAAGCATTGCTAAAGTCAAGGCATACCAAATCCACCAGTCTCTTCACATTCACACAACCAGTCACCTCAACATAGAAGGCAATCCAGTTGGTCAGCTATGACTTGCCCTTGGTGAATCTATGCTGACTGTTCCTAATCACCTTCTTCTCCAAGTACTCAGAAATGTATTTCTTGAAGATCTGCTCCATGACTTTTCCAGTGACTGAGATGAGATTGGCCAGTCTGCAGTTCCCTAGATTTTTCTTTTCCCTTTCTTAAATATGGGCACTGTGTTTGCCCTTTTACAATTGTATAGGAAAATAGCCATGAGTTTAACTATGCTATCATATTGGCCAACATCCTCAACATCCTCGGGTGCATCCCCTCTAGTCCAATGGACTTGTACACCTCCAGCTTTTCTAAATTGCCCCTAAACTGATCCTTTGTCACAATTGACTGCTCACCTCATCCCCAACCTGTGCTGCCAGGTGCTGTAGTATGGGAGCTGACCATGCCTGTGAAGAGTAAGGTTAAAAATGCATTGACTACTTCAGCCTTTTCTGCATCCTCAGTCACTACGTTGCCTCCCCCATTCAGTAAAGGACTCACACTTTCCCTGATCCTCTACTTGTTACTCCAATTGCACAAACACTTCTTGTTACCCTTCTTGTCCCTTGCTAGCTGGAATTCCAATTGCGCATTGGTTTTACTGACTTCATTCCTGCCTGCTTGAGCAATAATCTTATACTCCTGCTTAGTTGTCCAAGTTTCCATGTATGAGCTTCCTTTTTGTGTTTTAGGTTACTGAAGAGTTCCCTGATAACACAGGCTGGCCTGTAGAACCAGCTCTCCTGGGGTGCATCCACACATGCAAGCATGTGCGCGTGCAGCAGCTCAAAAAGAAGCAATACAAATTTGATCCAGGGCTTTTTGCCTCAGCGCACGTGCCTGAACATGCAGTTTGGTGCAGGGCAAATTGTGCCATTTGGGGAGAAATAACCCTGCCTGGCTCCTTCAGGAAATGCAGGCAGGGGGAGATAGATCCCAGGGCCAGCACCTATGCTGTCCCTAGCACTATAAAAAGCTGCCCTGTCCTGGGCCCATCAGTAGCTCAGGACTACTCACTCACAGGAGCTTCTAGTGCCCAGCCAATTGGTACCTGGGGACACTACCCCTTGTGCCAGCTGGACTGCTGAAGCAGCCCTGAGAATTCCCTGCTCCCCTTACCCACTGCAGCAGTCTGGCAATGTGGGCTGTTGCCTGGCTGTGACCTGCCATGCATGTACCAGACCTGGATGGGGACTGCAGAGCCAGTAGAGGCATCTGTCCTTCTAGGCCAGCTGCCAGTGGGTTGTGGTTGCAAAGCTGGCTTTTGTGCAGCACTACTGCCATGTATGCCCCCTGCCCAGCCATCTGGGTAGTTATTGCCTGAAAGATGTTCCCAGTGTGGCAGCCTGCTTTGAATTGTTAAAACATGTCCTCCTGGTTCCATGGTCCTTCGGGCACAAAGTGAGATGATCCTGATGCGAGGAAAAAGAGGGAAAGGGGCCAGGAGCCTTCCTTGGCTGACTAGAGAAATCCAGGGCAGCCTAAGGACCAAAAGGGGAGCACATAAAAAGTGGAAACAGGGAGAGATCACCAAAGACGAATATACCTCCTCTGCTCGTGCTTGTAGGGAGGCAGTTAGACGGGCCAAAGCTACCATGGAGCTGAGGATGGCATCCCAAGTAAAGGACAACAAGTAATTGTTTTTTAGATATATAGGGAGTAAAAGGAAGGCCCAGGGAGGAATAGGACCCCTGGTAAATGGGCAGAAGCAATTGGTGACGGACAGAGGGGACAAGGCTGAACTCCTCAACGAGTTCTTTGCCTCAGTGTTCCTAAGCAAGGGACACAACAAGTCTCTCACTGGGGTTGTACAGAGGCAGCAGCAAGGTGCCAGACTGCGATGTGTAGACCCTGAGATGGTGCAGAGTCACTTGGAAGAACTGGATGCCTTTAAGTCAGCAGGCCAGGATGAGCTCCATCCGAGGGTGCTGAAGGCACTGGCCGACATCATTGCAGAGTCACTGGTGGGAATATTTGAACACTCGTGGCGCACGGTCCAAGTCCTGGATGACTGGAAAAGGGCCAATGTGGTCCCCATTTTCAAGAAGGGGAGGAAGGAGGACCCGAGCAACTATAGGCCAGTCAGTCTCACCTCCATCCTTGGCAAAATCTTTGAAAAAATTATCAAGGCTTACATTTGCGAGAGCCCGGCAGCACAAATTATGCTGAGGGGAAACCAGCACGGGTTCATAGAAGGCAGATCGTGTCTGACTAATCTAGTCTCTTTTTATGACCAGGTTACGAAACACCTGGACACAGGAGGAGGGGTGGATGTCGTATACTTAGACTTCAGGAAGGCCTTCGATACGGTATCCCACCCCATACTGGTGAACAAGTTAAGAGGCTGTGACTTGGATGACTACACAGTCCGGTGGGTGGCGAATTGGCTGGAGGGTCGCACCCACAGAGTCGTGGTGGATGGGTCGGTTTTGACCTGGAAGGGTGTGGGCAGTGGGGTCCCTCAGGGCTCGGTCCTTGGACGGATACTCTTTAATGTCTTCATCAGTGACTTGGACGAGGGAGTGAAATGCATTCTGTCCAATTTTGCAGATGACACAAAGGTATGGGGAGAAGTGGACATGCCGGAGGCCAGGGAACAGCTGCAAGCAGACCTGGACAGGTTGGACAAATGGGCAGAAAACAACAGAATGCAGTTCAACAAGGAGAAATGCCAAGTGCTGCTCCTAGGGAGGAAAAATGTCCAGCACACCTACAGCCTAGGAAATGACCAGCTTGTTGGCACGGAAGTGGAAAGGGATCTTGGAGTCCTAGTGGACTCCAAGATGAACATGAGTCGGCAGTTTGACGAAGCCATCAGAAAAGCCAATGGAACTTTATTGTGCATCAGCAGATGCATGACGAATAGAACCAAGGAGGTGATACTTCCCCTCTATTGGGCGCTGGTCAGACCGTAGTTGGAGTACTGCATGCAATTCTGGGCGCCTCACTTCAAGAGGGATGTGGATAACCTGGAGAGAGTCCAGAGAAGGGCCACTCGTATGGTTAAGGGCTTGCAGACCAACCCCTAGGAGGAGAGACTAGAGAACCTGTACCTTTTCAGCCTCTGCAAGAGAAGGTTGAGAGACGACCTTGTGGCTGCCTATAAGTTCATCACGGGGGCAGAGAAGGGAATTGGTGAGGTTTTTTTCACCAAGGCGCCCCCGGCGGTTAAAAGAAATAATGTCCACAAGCTAGCAGAGAGCAGATTTAGACTGGACATTAGGAAGAACTTTTTCACAGTTCGAGTGGCCAAGGTCTGGAACGGGCTCCCAAGGAAGGTGATGCTCTCCCCTACCCTGGGGGTCTTCAAGAGGAGGTTAGATAAGCATCTAGCTGGGGTCATCTAGACCCAGAACTCTTTCCTGCCTATTCAGGGGGTCGGACTCGATGATCTATTGAGGTCCCTTCTGACCCTAACATCTGTGAATCTATGAATCTATGGTTCTATTTAGCCAGGTCAGCCACCTTCATCTGGGTCGAAGGTACCAGCTCTGAGCAGGCTCCTTTCCCTAGATCCTGCCACTGCCTCCCTAGCATGAATTCTGGTGTTTCCTATTTGAAAACTGAAAAGCCCCTGAAAACTAAATCCCAAAAATCACTCTGTAAAATACCCTGAAATCTATGTTCCCTCACAATTAAAACAAAAGACAACTATATATCGAGAGAGAGAGAGAGAGAGAGACAGAGAGAAAGTGATCAGTTCGGGCATTGTTTTAATATATCCACAGTGTTAAAGGAGTTGGAATCCTTCCAGCGTCTCTATCATCAAAATAAAATGAATTCTAAATACCTTTATGTTTTGCTGTTTGCCTTTGGTTTTCTTACCATAGAAGAGTTAGAGTTCCCTGTGACCCCTTCACTAACCAGGCACAGATCCTGCCAGCAGGTATCACCCCATCTGGTAGCTGTATATGTGCTGGGAGGATGTGGGGTTTGCAGGAGGGAAAGGGGGGAGGGATGTGGGTGGCTGTGGAGGGGTGTAGGGGTTGTGGATTGTGTGGGTAGGTGTGGGTTGATTGTGGAGGGGATTGTGCAGGGTGGTTGCTCAGGAAGAGTGGGTCCCCTGCCCCCCACAGCACACAGACTGCCCACTCACAGGGCTACAGCCCTCCCAACAGAGGTGAAATGGCCCCCATAGGGGCTACCACATCCCTCAGGGCCGGCATGCCCCACCCCTGCTTGTTCCCCCAGCCCCCCAGATTGCTGCTCCACCTGGCCCCATCCCCTGCCAATTCTTTCAGCCCCCTCAATGGCTGCCCCACCCACCCCCACACCCCACTCACACCCCCAGACCCCCTGATGACTGCCCAACTTGGACCCACCCCCACCCACTCCCCCATACCTTGCAGCCCTGCCTGGCTTCATCCCTTGTTGGCACCCCCAGCCCCCCAAAGGCTGCCCCTCCAACCCCAGCCTCCCATCACTTAAAAAAAAAAACAAAAACAAAGGCCTTATATTCACTGGGTGTAGCAGGGGCTCTTGGGCCATGTGGCAGAGCTCCCCCATGCAGCACGGGACAGAAAGGGGCAGTGGAGCTCCCCAATCACCCCCTTCCACCCAGCCCCACCCCTGATGCCCCCCCTTCCCCACCCTCACATAGCCCAAGCAGCCCAGGACTCAAAACATTTTAAAATATACCCTTACTCAACAGCAGTAGAAGCTGCTGGTGGGGTCACTGGGGCTGCATGGCAGACTCCCCCACCCACCTGCACAGCATGGGGCAGCCTGGCACCCACACTGCCACTGTTCCATTGTGCAGGTGTGGCTTGGGTCAGCAGGGCACTGTGAAGCTCCACACACTGTTGGACAGCTGGGTTAGTTGTGGCTGTCATCCGGGCCAAGCACTGCACTGGGGGGGGGGGGAGGGGTGCTCTGCCATGAGGCCCCAGTGACCATGACAGCAACTGCTACTGCTAGTGAATGTGGGCCTTTTTTTGTTTTAAATTGCCAGGATGCTGATACCATGCAGTGCAGTGATTGGGGACCATGAGGGGTAGGTGGGGGATGGGGTTGAGTGAGGCAGCCATCAGGGGGCTCGGGGGCAGGCGGGAGATGGGGCCAGGTGGGACAGCAATCCTGAGGGCTGTAGTTGTGGGGGGGCCCAAAGGTGGGGGGGCACATAATCCCCTCCTTCCTCCTCCAGCCCCCCCCCCCCACTTACTGGAAGGAGCCCAGATCCAGCTCCCTGCAGCTGGCACGCTGCCTGCCCTGCATGGGCAGACAATATGCTTCAGGACTGGAGTGAGGGCCAGCCATAGAGATTCTCTGGCTGGGTACCAGAGCACCTCTATGGAAGATGAACCTCTGGTTGCTTCAGGGCATGGTCCAGGATCGTGCCCTGCTCTGATTCTTCCCCCCATGTTTTTTTTTGACCCCTGAATATCCAGGGATCTAATTTTTCCCCTGCGCTGTACATTTTTTTGTTCCCACCTGTGCCTTTTGCAGTGCCTCAAAGGACTTTGAGATGCTGCAAGATAAACGTGCATGTTGGACTCTGCTCCCCCTCAGACTGGCTTCCCAGGGGATCCTGCCTATGAGTTCCCTGAGTGAGTCAAAGTCTGCTTTTCCTTACTGTGCTGCTCTCCCCTTCCTTCCTTTCCTCCAGATCCTGAACTCAACCATCTTGTGGTCGCTGCTGCCCAAGTTGCCATCCACTATTACATTCCCCACCAATTCTTCCTAAATTCTCAGGAAGAATGAGAACACCTTCCCTGTTGCCCATTCTTTCTTGCACTTCCTTCACGTCACCCATTTCCACACTTACCTCAGGGCTTTGATCTCAATTCCCCAGCAAACCTAATTTAAAGCCCTCCTTACTAGATTAGCAAGTCTACTCATTCATTTTTTTTTCAACTCTGTGTGAAAGCATTGCTTCTGTTTCATTTTTATGTGAAATACAATACATGAAACATTTTGAACTAAATTTCATATTTAGACTCCTCCGAGTTATGTGAAAACTATGAAAAACACGAAGCACTTCAGAACCAGCTATTGTGAAAAATAGACAGCTCCTAAATGTCTGTCTTTCTCTAGCACCTATTGCTTACAGAGCAAAGTGGTATTTAAACCTTTTCCAGTTGTCATCTGCATTTCCAGAGGGTTTCAACTCTGGTGAGTATTTAACTGCTAGCATGTTTTCAGTTTGTATTGTTCAGAAATCACTTGAAGACAAGCAATATGATTGACATCTTCATTCAGTGTTTGAGTTCTAAATGATCGTAATTGCATCACATGAACATCTGCACAACACAATCACTGTTCTGAGTATTGTAAGAGTCTCTTAATGGCATGGTTCCATTATATCATCTATCTGTCTTGGTTATTCCAACTGTATATTACATAGGAGGAGGAAAAATGGAGATTTGAATCACTTCAGGTGGGAGATGGATATCATCCAGGTCTTCCACATCTGGCGGGAATGTTTTAACCATTGAACTATCAGATGAAAGACATGCAAATACCACCATTTTCCAGGCAGATTCTTGCCTCAGCATTTTTGTGGAATCTGCTCCAGGAGTCATCCCCTGAGACTTCTAGAGACCATTCAAGTTAAAAAGATAAAGGTACACCCAGTTTGGGTGTGAAATGGGCACCAAGCTGCCCAGCATTGCTAAGATTGAAGCTCTTGCTTGTATACCCTGGAACAAAATGTAAGCACCTCAGATACTTTTAATGTAAATAAAATAATGTAATACAACAACCACCATTTTCCAGGAAGGTTCTTGCCTGTGCACGAGCTGGTTAGTGTTGAAGATGTGTATATACATATACATACATATACACACACCTACATATATATATGCACCTTCAAACCTAAGCAACTCCTGCACAGGGTTTTTTTTAAGATCTAAAAGTCAGGTGTCTGATACTTACACCCACTCTACACCCCAGAGTCCTTTAGTGGGTCATTCAAGAGGGCTTTGACAAAGCAGACATCAAAAGTAGAGTTTAAACAGTGCCAGTTCAATCTTTAACATTTAGAATATCCATACTGTGTATATCTGCTCTGAAGTCATACTTTGTAAAATATACATGCTAACATATTTGCTTGATTCTAAGTATGACAGGACTTGGCCCCGGGCATGGCTGTGATGCCCCTGGGCACACAGCCCCTGCCCCACTTCAGCTCCTTAGGGTTCCCTCCCTTTCTTCTCATCTGCCATGCCTTGATAGAAATATTGTCTGTGCTAGAAAAGAAACAGTCCCAGGATCCATTAGGAGCACTCATTTATGTAAAAAAGCCATATGATTGCTCAGGCTCCAGTATGAAATTGGAGATAGGCCTGTTGAAAGTCACTGGTTTAGGGTCAGAAGGGAGAGCATCAACAGTGATGTCTTGGTGGGCGGCTGCTTTAGCTCATAAGCCAAGGAGAATGTGGTGAATGAGGCTTTCTTCAAGCACCAAGTGGAAGTTTCCCAAACAAAGACCCTATTTTTCATGGGGTACTTCAATCACTGTGACCTCCACTGGGAGGACAATACAACAGTAAGCAGGCAATCCAGGAAGATTTTGGACAGCACTGGGGAAAACATCCAGGTGCAAGTGCTGGAGCATCCAAGTAGAGGTCATGGTCTTCTTGACCTGCTTCTCACAAACAGAGAAAAATTGGTAGTGAATGTAATAGTGGATGGCAACTTGGGCAGCAGTAACCATAAGGTGATTTGAGTTTCAGATCCTGAGGGAAGGAAGGAAGGACTTTTGACTTTTAACAACTTTATTTCACAAAAGATCAGGTACAGAAGGCAAAAAAACCATCAAACCACACCAAAGAGAAACCATTCCAGGACATTCAGAACATCACACCGTGACAAACACCTTCGCAGTAATACACATCTTGTCTAACATGCAATTTATATATATAGCCCTCAAGAAACGAACAATTCCACCCTTCCCTGTCCCATAGTACACGTACAAAACCCTTCAACTTCTCACCCCGAGAAAATAAACAAAAGCAGCTTGGTGAGGACCCAGGGCATGGCACAAGCCGGAAGCCACAGTCCGCCACCACGCCCGCCCGGTCGCCAAGACCGGTCATGACATCAGAGCGCGTATTTGAGACGGCCGTCCTCCACGTGGCACAGCGCTCCCTCAAGGGCCCAGAGTGCCTCGAAGGCGGGCACCCCCCACCGGAGCACAGCGTGTTCAAACTCCAGCGAGAGGCGCGCCCGCACTAGGAGGCCGAAGAGCCGCGGGGCATCGTCTGAGCCGGTGCCGGCAAGCCGGTTACGGCAGCTCTTGAGGACGGCCATCTTGGCCTGGCCCAGCAAAAAGTTGGCCAGGCAGATGGCAACCCGCTCGGCCGCCCGGTACGGGTAGGAGCATATGTAGGTGGTCTCTGAGAGGCTCCTGCCCAGCGCCCGCAGCGGCAGCTCGAGGGTGGCAAAGAGCGGCCGCAGGCGGGGACAGTCCAGGAAGGCGTGAAAGAGATCCTCCTCCACGCCTCCAGGGCAGAAGGGGCAGGCCGTCGAAGCGGCTGGGTCAAAGTGGGACGCAAACGTGCCAGTGGCTAGGATGCCGTGCAGCAACCGCCACTGCAGGTCGCCAGTCTTCTTGGCGGCCGGCGGCTTATAGAATGTGCGCCACGCCGGGTGGGCCGGTGGAGAAGGACGCGCCCCCGGTAGGAAAGGCTGGGCAGGCGCCAGCGCCACCGCTGCAGGCGGGCCTCCACCCCCTCCTCGAGGTCGTCCCAGTTGCGCGCCATGAAGGTCGGTGGCCCCAGGAACACGCCCAAGATCTTGAGGCCCTCGCAGCGCCATGTGAGCCCCCCCGGCAAGTCCGGGGGGGGGGGGCGTGCCAGTCCATGCGCCAAGCAGCAAAATATCGCTCTTGGCCCAGTTGATGCGGGCGGAGGAGGCGCGCTCATAGGCACGCTGGCAATCTGCCAGGGCCCGCACGTCTTCCTGAGTGTTGAGGAAGATGGTGACATCATCCGCATATGCCGACAGCCGGAGAGGAGGCCTAGCGGACGGGCCGGTGGCCACTGGCAGGGCCACACCACTCAGGTGGCGTCGCAGCGTGTGCAGCAGCGGCTCGATGGCCAGGGAGTAGAGCATGCCCGACAGCGGACACCCCTGATGAATGCCCCTGCGTGCGGGGAACGGAGCACACAGCACACCGTTCACCTTGAGCAGGCTGGAAATGTCTCAGTACAAGACCCGGAGGGCCCCGGTGAAGAGGGGCCCAAAACCAAAGGCCTCCAGAGTCTGGAAGAGATAGGCGTGGCCCACCCGGTCAAAGGCCTTCTCCTGGTCTAGAGAGATGAGGCCGATGTCGAGGCCAAAGAGCTCGCTAGCCGTGAGTAAGTCCCGCAGCAGGAACAGGTTGTCTTGGATGGTCCTGCCCGGCACGCAGTAGCTCTGCTCGGGCCCGGTGAGAGAGGCCATGACCGCGCGGAGGCGGGTGGCCAATGCTTTGGCCAGGATCTTATAGTCCGCGCACAGCAGGGAGACCGGCCACCAGTTCTTCATGTAGCCCAGGTCTCCCTTCTTGGGCAGCAGGGTCAGCACCGCTCGGCTGCAGCTGATCGGCAAGACCTTGTCGGCGAGGCTCTCCTGGAAAACGCGCAGGAGGCTGGGGCTGAGGAGAGGCCAGAAGGTCTTGTAAAACTCAGCAGGCAACCCATCGAGGCCCGGGGCTTTGCCGGAGGCGAGGCTGGCCGTGGCGGCCGCCAGCTCTTCCAGGGACAAGTCCCGCTCAAGCTCTCCGGCCTCCAGGGCATCGAGACGCGGTAGGCCCTCGTGGCCTCGGGGCACGACGGCTCGGCTGCAAACAGGTCACGATAGAAAGCGACGGCATGTTCGTGTATTTCGCCGGGCTCTGTAATGACCCGGCCCTCAGGAGTCTTGAGATGGTCCAAGACTTTGCTCGCTGCCCTCCGCCGCTCCAGGTTGAAAAAGAAGCGGGTCGGGGCGTCAGTTTCCGCCAGTTCCTGGCAACGGGCACGGATCCTCGCACCGCGGGCCGCGCTCTCCGCCAAGTTGCGCAGACATTTCCTGCGGAACCGGAGGCTCTCGCTCAGTGCCGCGTCGCTGCCAGCGGCCAGCAGAGCAGCCTCGAGCTCTGCCACGTCCTCCTCCAACTCCCGGATACGTCGGCGCGTCTCGCTCGCGGCCAGCTGGGTGTACTGCTGGCAAAAGGCTCGGATCTGTACCTTGCCCTCGTCCCACCACAGCTTCCAGGAGGAGTGGCTCGATCTCGCAGCCTCCCACCTCCTCCAGAAGTGGGCAAAGCAGTCCCGGAAATAGGAGTCCTGAAGCAGGCTGACGTTGAAACACCAATAAGGTGCCCACGCACAGGCTCTCCCTGGCAGGCTCAGTTCACTGAAGGCTAGGTCATGATCTGACAGACCCGAGGGAGCGATGCAGCTGCTGCGCAGGAGTGGCAGGTGGTGCCTGGTGACATAAAGGCGGTCGAGGAGAGCCATGGTGACACCACCGGCACCCATCCTGGCCCAGGTGTACTGGCGCGCATCTGGATGCAGGGCTCACCAGATGTCCACGAGGTCTGCCCCCTCCAAGGCAGATTGCAGCTTGCGAGCGGAGGGCAGGTGGGGCTCAGGCCCTGTGCGGTCGAGGTGCGGGGCAGTGGTGCAGTTGAAATCCCCACCAAGGAGGAGCAGGTCATCATCCTCGCTAGCATCGCGCAGGAGGGCAGCCAAGGTCTCGAAGAAAACGACCCTCTCCTGACCATCGGAAGGCGCGTAGACGTTGATGAGCAACAGGCGGTGCTGTGCGAGGGTGACGTGGACGGCCAGCAGGCGGCCGGGGATGACCTCCTGCGGCACCGCCGCGTCAAGCTGCAGCTGCAGTGATAAGAGAGTCGCGACCCCAGCACTAAGGTTGGTGCCATGGCTCAGTAACACCTGTCCTCGCCAGGCAGCCCGCCAGGCCGCCTGGTTGAATCTGTCAGAGTGTGTCTCTTGAAGGAAGGTGACGGCCAGCCTCTTCTGTCGCAGGAGCTCCAGGACGGCTTCGCGCTTCACCGAGTCTCGACAGCCGTTGATGTTGAAGGTGCCAATGATTGTGGCTGCCATGGATGTGGGTGTGGGAGAGGAAGAGCAAAGCAAGTTACGGGTGGAAGAACGAGCACCCAAGAGCAGAGCAAGGCAGTACAGACAGGTCAAGGAAGGCCTACTCTGCCCCACTCTAGTCGAGGAACCCGACCAAGTCCCACTCAACTCTCACCCTCTGGGCAAGCTTCTCCAAACGGTAAGCCATCTGGCGTGTTCCCAGATCCTGCTGCATGAGCTTGGCAGCTGCCCTGGCACCCTTAACAAACACTTTGGGGTCTGCGCACCACTGAGTGATGCGTCCCACTACGTTCCTCTGCCCCTTAGTTAACTTCAAGAAGGACAGGAGTCCCCCATAGTCTGGAGGGACCCAGGGGGGCTCCGCCAGCTTGGGGTGGATGTTGCCTAAGGAAGAGCGGCGAGTCCGCACCCCCGGCGGGAGCTCGTCCGCAACCGCAGCATCGACACCCTCGATGTCTAGACACATCAGCCGCCTCTCATCGTCTGAGTCAAGGACCGGCTCCACAAGGGCATTCCCTGTCTTCCTGGGGGGGGAGAGGCCATCCCGCTCACGACGCCTCTTGCGAGACTCAGTGAGCTGGTCCTCCATCTCATCAACTTCTCCATCTGATCCGCCAGGCTGGGGCATGACCAAGGGGGTAGCAGACTCTCCCGCCAGCCCCGAGGCCAGGCCACCAGAAGAGAGGCATTCGCCACCATCCCCGCCGCCACCCGACTCTGGAGGCTGGGGGACAGGCGAGGGGAGAGGGACCCCTGAAGCCCCCTCCCCCTCTGCTAAGTCTGCCCCGCCGATGGCCACATCCAACGGGGTGGGTGGTATGGCAGCCAGAGCGGGGCCAGGCTCTCTAGTGGCGGATCCCTCGGCACTGGCCGAGGAGGGTCCTGACATGGATAGGGCATCCTGAGAGGCCCCCTTCATCTTCCTCTCTTTGTCCTCCTTCTTCTTCTTCCTGGTGGTAGTGGGCAGCTGCCCCTGTGCTGGGGATGGGCCAGACTGCCCTGCCCCCCCAGCCGGCGGGGCCCCCGCACTGAGGGCAGTGGGCGCCACAGATGGGGGAGGCGGCGGCGGGGCCTGGGTAGCAGCACCAGCCTCTCCACTGGACGATGGTTTCACACCAGAGCCCCCCGTCCCCTGAGATGGAGTAGGGGTGGAAGGACGCTGGGAGGAAGAGCTCCCTGCCTCCCTGGGCCTGCCGCGTGTCCCAGAAGTTGACACGCCGTCTCTCGGCTCTGCCGCAGGTGGCGATGGTCCCGCCGCCTTGCCCTGAGGGCACTGAGCAGCCAGGTGGGAGGAGCCGCCGCACTTAAAACACGTAGTCTCTCCCACAGACAAATAAATAATATACCTCCGACCCTCGAGCGTGAAGCTCAGGGAGCGAGGTAGAGACTGGGGGCCCTCCTTGAGGAGCATAAAGACCTGCCTCCGAAAAGACAGGACGTGCTTCCGCTGAGGGTCCTTGCTTCCCATCGGCAGCCGGCGAAAAGGACTCGTAAGAACTCCATAGGCCTCGAGTCCCCTGGCCAGCTCCCGATCAGAAACATGTGGTGGGATGTTAGAGATCAGCACCCTCACTGCCTGAGTCTCTAGGGGCGTGACAGGGTAGTGGATGCCCGCAATGTCTAGGCCCTCAGCACACACCCTGTCAACCAAGGCAGGCGTGCTCAAATAAATCATCGGGACCGTGTTCACACGACCCACATAGCGGATGGTACGCCATCCCAGGAGCGCAGCCAGAGCCTCCATGCAAACCTCAAGCCCCACATGGAGAGGGGCATGAACCCTCAGGCCATGCATCAGCGGGAGGTCCCGAGAGACATCCTCATGCCAACTGCCAGGTGTAGGAGCAGCCATCCTCACTAGGACAGGGTTAAACTGCAAAGCAAAAAAACTAAGGGAATGAAAAGAAAACTTAAACACAGGAGCTCAAGGCCAAGCTCCCGGGAATGCGGCCAAAACAGAAAGTGAAGATAAGCCACTGAAAGGGAGGGAGGGATTTGGGGGGTGAAAAAAAAAAAAGCGTGGGTAGAACAAAAAAAGAGGGGGGGGGAAAGAAAAAAAGCACCACTCAAGTGGCAAATGATAATAGAGACCTCCCCACAAAGGGGGAGGAGGGTGGGGGGGGGGGAAAAGCGGCAGGGGAAGGAGGGGGGGGGGTTAAAACAGCGAAAAGAAAAAAGAAAAGGAAAACTAAGGGGTGAGGGGGGGATGGAGGGTTAATTAAGAGCACCTCTGGAAGGCAGGCTAATGGAAAAGGTAACTCCCCGTAACAAGCAGACAGAAAAAAGAGAAAGAAAGGGAAAGAGACAGTAAAAGAGAAGGCTGTGAGAAGCGTCTCACAGACAAAGAAACCGGAAGCAGAGGGGGAGGGAAGAGAGAGGAGAGAAAAGTGGGGGTAAAAGCTGCAAAAAAGCAAGAAAAGAGTCAGAAAGCGAAATAAACAGAGGCTAGAGACCTTTAGACAGGTGGGAGTGAAGGAAGAAAAGAGATAGGAAGCCGGGGAGTCTTACGCTCGGGATCGCCCCACGCAGCTCCAAGCGAGCCTGGTCCGAAGCGTCCAAGGCGGAAGGAAGGAAGGAAGGAGAGCAGGAAAGTAAAGACCCTAGACTTCATAAAAGCAGACTTCAAATCACTCAGGGAACTCATGGGCAGGGTCCCCTTGGAGGCGAGTCTATGGGAGAGATGAGTCCAGGAAATCTGGCTGTACTTTAAAGAAACCTTACTGAAGGTGCAGGAACAAACAATCCTGATGTTCAGGAAGACTAGCAAGAATGGTAGAAGATCAGCTTGGCTTAGCAGGTAACTCTTCAGTGAACTAAAACACAAAAAAGAAGCTTATAAAAAGTGGAAACGTGGACAAACAACTAGGGTTTAGTATAAGAGTATTGCTTGGGCATTCAGGGATGAAGTCAGGAAGACCAAAGCACAATTGGAAATGCAGCTAGCAAGGGATGTGAAGGGTAACTAGAAGGGTTTCTACAAGTATGTTAATAACAAGAGGAGGATCAGAGAAAGTGTGGCCCCTTACTGAATGGGACGGGAGGGGGGACAACCTATTGAAGGAGGATGCAGAAAAGGCTGAAGTATGCAATGCCTTTTCCACCTTAGTCTTCACATACAAGGTCAGCTCCCAGACTACTGCACCTGGCAGCACAGTTTGGGGAGGAGGCAAGTAGCCAACAGTGGCAAAAAGAACAGGTTAACAATGATTTAGAAAAGCTAGATGTGTACAAGTCCAAGGGGCTGGATGGGATGCACACGAGGGTGCTGAGGGAATTGGCTGATGTGATTGCAGAGCCATTGGCCATCATCTTTGGAAACTTGTGGTGATCTGAAGAAGTCCTGGATGATTGGAAAGGGTAAATGTAGTGCCCATCTTTAAGAAAGGAAAGAAGGAGGATCCAGGGAACTATAGACTGGTCCACTTCACCTCAATTTCTGGAAAAGTCATGGAGCAGGTCCTCAAGGAACCCATTTCCAAGATGTTGGAGGAGAAGAAGGGGATTAGGAAAAGTCATGGACTCAGGTAGGGTAAGTCATGTCTGACCAACCTGATTGCCTTCTATGATGAGATGACTGATTTGGTGGATGCAGGAAGACTATTCAATGTGATATACCTGGACTTTAGGAAGGCATTTGATACAGTCTAAAATAATAATTTTCACAAGCAAGCTAAGGAAGTATGTGCTGGATGAATATACTGCAAGGTGGATAGAAAACTGGTTGGATCATTGGGCTCAGAGAGTAGTAATCAATAGCACTCTGTCAAGTTGGCAGCCGGTATCACATGGAGTGCCTTAGGGGTCAGTCTTGGGGTTGGTTTTGTTCAGTGTTTTCATCTATGACCTAGAAGATGGGATAGAATGTCATCTGCAAACTTGCATCTTAAGGAAGAGATTGAAAGTGGATATGATTTCTTATTATATATTTGTGACTTGAATGTTGCAGAGGAAAAAGATCACTTTAGGCTAAAACACAATACCATTACCATCCAGGAAGAGCACGCAGCAACTGATGCAGAGTCCTTAGCCTGACGAAGGGTTTTTGAACCCGAAAGCTTGCTTAATAACTATTCTCCAACCATTTGGGTTGGTCTAATAAAAGATATCAAATTCACCCAAGGAACCTTGTATACCATTACCTACACACTTGTTACAAATAAATTAAGACTGAAAATTGGAATATATCTAACTACTGCAAGAATAATGTTTTGGAATGGCTTTCTGAGTAAAGTAGCAGAGGCAAAGAATCTGAATCACTCCAAGATGGAACTTGTACATTTATGAAAGAGATAGTATGATAGCATGTTGGGTTCTTGGTGCAATAATCAAAATGTATGACATTCTTAATCAAATATATGCAATCTAAATGTTGGGGAAGCAGATATAACCCTGTTGTAGGGGTGTGCAAAACAGGCCGTATTCTATTCGGATTCATAGTCAGGCCAAATCGGGGACAGTGATTCGATTAGTTGATTTGGATCACGGTCCCAATTCAATTCAGCGGAATTTGAATCTGAAGATTCTATTCAGATATAGGACACAGCTTTAAATGTTTTTTTCTACATACCTCAAGGTACCAGGTGTGGCTCATGAATGCTGTGATGGTGGGGGAGATGGAGGATCCCACAGGAGCATGGGAAAGGTCCTGCACACTTGGCAGCGAACCTGGAAGTGGAATGGGGGGGGGAGGGGGAGGTCCCCTGCATGCTCCCCGGTGGAACTAGAAGTGGACTGGAAGTGCTTCTGGTCCACTTCTGGGTCCACAGCTGAGTGTGCTGGGGACCCCCCCCCCCCCATCCCATTGTACACTCCATCTGCCGCACCATCTCAGCATTCACAAGCCGCCTGGTACCTTAAGGCATGTAGAAAAAACATGTAAAGCTGTGTCTATGTCCACATCACATCACATCAATCATCTCTCCAAATTAATTTGGAGGGTTCCGATTAGATTCAGAGAGATTAAAGGGTCTCTTGATTTGATTCAGACTCGGAGATTCAGCCACTAAATTGGGCTGAATCTCCACCGAATTGAATCAGCAACAAGCTTTGCAGAGCCCTACCCTTTTGCATTGTAGCAAGTGCCTGGCAATCCCACACTTCTGGGCTTTCCTGGTCATTTATAGAGGTCAGGAAGGATTTTCTTTCCCCTGCATGAATGCTGTATTGACCCTTTTCCCCTCCATTCTTCTACTTGCTCTTTCCTCTGAAGCTATACCTAAGGCTGAAGAATTTTGCCAAAGATTCACTGGCACTCTTGCTAATACTCAGAAAACTCAAAGGCTCTATGGAGCTTGCTCTAGCATTGAGTCAAAATTGTGGGTTTAGAAAGAAGTTTTTTTCCCTAAATCACATTAATAAAGACCATGGGATTTTTTGCCTTGTGAGCATAAGTCTCTTCTTAGAAGCTTCTTAGCACATTTTAACCAATAACTTCCCTGTCATTGTCATGGTAGGAATTTATACCCAATGGGTGCATCCCCATCGTGGCTCTGGATTTAGGATCCAGATATCTTTGAGGCAGAGGACCCACTCTCAGACTGACCATGACCTTTCCATTCAATAATAGGCAAATGTATTGATACACAGTGATAACAACCCCCCCCCCCCCCACTAAAAATATACAGACAATCAAACAATTCTATATATCTACCAAATTCTAGACCTGTCATCTATGTGAAAGTACATCTGGTCAGGATTCAGGCTTCATTCTGAGGCTGTTTCTTAGGTGTCAGATGTCAACATAGCATGTCAGCATTTGGGAGGTGGGATGCCGAGGCCCAATCCCCCCCTGCAGTGGGGTGCATGAGATGGGCTGGTTGTATGCTCTCAGTCCATGCTGGCCTCTGGGACCCTTCCTGTGGGAGGGGAATGGGAACCCGTCTCAGGGAGAAGCATGGGGACAGATGAGACAAAGGGAGGGACCAAAAGGAAGAGGAGGAGGGACCCTTTGTTATTTTCAAGTCTCTGATTTTGTATACTAAGCCCCCCTGTTCTGAGGCCTTGTAGGTGATGTCACTTTATCTCATATTATGGGCAGTATGGTACATACTTCCTTGATTCCCAGGCTGTTTTCCAAGACTATGTGTCTTTGTTATGTTAGACAACCCATCTTCCTTGAAGGCGGTGATCTTGTGTTATGGCACACCCTCTCAATTCATAGGCTGTATGTGTATCCATTGGCCTTCTTGTGTTAGACAGCCTATCTGCTTCCAGGGATGTGAGACACTCTGTGTGTGAGAGTCTTTTAAAAAATCAGTTAAACCTTCCTGCTCATCTTGGTCCCTTCTAATATAGAGATCTATATCAATAAGCCAATTCCCAAAAAACAAACCTTTAAATGCCATTTCCAAGCCAACACCCATGAGCAGGAGCATGCAAATAACAGCAGTGAAAATAGCAGTGGCACATATTTGTGTAACTGCTACTAGTACCCAGGGAACACCCCTATATGCACTCTCTAGCACACAGCAAGTTGCCCCAGAGGGGTAGGGGAGTTTGGGGCCAGTATCTGGTTTGACCCCAGAAGCTTTGCTTAAGGCCTTGGGGACCTCCTGGGGCTGCAGAATTGGCAATCTGGGTGCGCAGAGCCTGATTGGCAGCTGGAGTATGGCTCTGGTTGGCCAGCATCCAGTTTTGGGCAGTGCACGCTGCTGCCATGTGCATGTGCATGTGCCATTTGCAGTGTAACAGATGGGCTTGTGGTGCAAACTGCACGTGATCACCTGTGAAGATGTGCCCAATATGTCTAGTTTAGTACCTTGTATATATGTGACATTTTAGTGTAGACAACATTAAAGACAAAGCTTAGGTTATTTGGTACCTGCTAATGGAGGAGACTCAATATGATGACCTGTGAGCTTTCTTTCAGCCCAGTGATTGGGGCACTTACACAATGAGGAGGAAGGAAACCTGAGTTACAGCCCCTGCTTCTATAATTGCTTACATATTTCACATTGAATTGTCACTGGAATTTAAGGGTTTCCCATTTCAGATTATTACACTGAGCTCAATATGTAGGTTGGTGCCTGCCAACCTACAGCCTGGTCATTAGTGTATATTACTGAAAGGTGAATAATGTATGTTGAATCCCCTCAGAAGGAGAAAGAGAATTGAACCCTACAAACTGATTAATGCTCCAGCTATTACAAGAAAGAAGAGATAGGTCAGCACCACAGTAATTTTTTGAAAGACAGTAGTGACTGCATGTTCTGTTTTTTAAAGAGATATTAGGTGCCTATCTTCAGGAGAGGGTGAATGACTAAGAAGCCTAAACTCAGGAAGATATGTCTCACTCTACTTAAACTGTGGAGGGAAATGGAATAAAGACCCAACCTGTTCTATTGGCTCCCTACTCAATGTTCCAGCTGTTTTTGGATATTAATGAATAACTAAGTCTACACATTCATTGTAAAATGGCCCCAAAGACTTAACTCAGGACTGACTTCTCTCCAGGGACTAGGGACTAAAAGTTAAACCAACCATTTCAGTTCCAAAGACTCTTTGGTGGTCTGAGCCTTAATCTGTCTCATGACCTTAATTCCCCATTTGTAATACAATGCTATACTTTTTTACCTCATAAGTTATTTCAGGAGAAAGGGTGATAGATAGTCATCAAATGTTCTGGTAATGTAGACCATTTCTAGGTCTGCTTCTGGATAACTACCCATCCTAGCCTTCAAACAGGCACTGAACCTCACTAACCTCATCACCAGAAGCAAACTTCCTACAGTCCAAAACACACCAAATGGATCCAGACCATGCCATGACAAGAAATGTAGAACCTGCCAACATATCTCTACTGCCCCCACAATTACTACACCCCACAACAGAGCCATCAGCATTCCTGGATCTTACAGCTGCACCTCCAGAAATGTAATATATCTGATAAAAAGCAGAATATCCAATTACTTGGGAGGTCACATTTCTCACAAGAAAACCACTCTCTCTCCAATCTCTCAGTTCTAACCCTCAAAGGAAATTTAAAAAACACCTTTTACAGATGAGCCTATGAACTTCACTTCATCAACCTACTGGATACAACTTGGAAATATTGTTGAGTCCTTTCACTAACCTAGCAGTAATCCTGGATCCTTGGGGATTACTGCTAGGTTAGTGAAAGGACTCAACAATATTTAGAGTTTTTTGAATATTTGCAAAAAAGATCATGCATGACGCCATGAAGAACAGTGAATTAAATGGGAGAAATTTATTAGAAAAAACAAAGCCTTCTTATTTCCTGTTTCAATTACTTATAATATGCATGCATACTCTACAGCAGTTCCTGTTATGAACTGTTAGTTAAGCATCTCTAATTCTGTTAGGTGCACTTATTCTGCCTGACTTCAGACTAACATGCTAGCTACCTCTTTCTATTGTACATGTGGTGAGTGGACAATAGTCATTAAGGAGAGTTCCTGCACATTAGCAAGAAGTATCCAGAAAACTAGATTCTAAGCCATAGATTTGAAAAGAAAATTTGATATTGAATGCCATAGACTCAACGTTTTCACAGAACTCCAGAAAATGATATGAGTCCTTTATTTAAAGTCAAGTTTCTGTACAACCCAAAAAGAGTCCAGCCCCTGCTACTTTTCAATTCATTACTGAAAACATTGTGTGAGAGCATACAACAAACCTATTCTTTTTACTAAGTACTATTTGCATATCTAATGCATGGTGTTTTTAAATTTTCACTGCAGCGTAACCTTTGACTCCCTCCTAGGAAATTGAGAAGATATTGAATAAAGGGATCCAATGAAATTTCAGTTACAGAAAGCCTGGAGTGCACAGTGTAATTGAATCTATCCATAAACCAAGAAATCAATACAGTCAGCCAGAAATACACCAAATGTGACATTTATTTTTTCTGTTTTATCAATCCTAATTGATGCCTAAGAAACTCAATAAAAGAAATAGGTGGCCTTATGGTGGCAGTTTCTATCAAGTGGCTGTTCATAAGGGCGGTAGATAACTCATATTTCTTAGCGCCCATTGATGTGGTGATAGAATAAGTCTATTGCTTTTAGCTACCAAATGCACCAGAATTCATTTTTCTTCTCTCTTTTTTCTACTGGGTGAGGTAACAGGCAAAAAATCCATAGCTGGCACAACCTGACTTATAGTAGCTCCTGATGTATCAAACTATTTTTGGACCAAAAGTTAACATGCCATAGCTAATGAGCTACCATAAATGACATATCTTGGCACATCCAAACAGGTTGTGTCATAATGCATATGCATACTTAAAAATACATGAATATATTCCAAAAACAAACAAAGGAGGATACACTTGCATGACAATAATTCCCCATTCCTCTGCCTCCTACCCCTTATCACAAATGATGCAGTAGGTCATAAGCTTATGTGATATTAGTAATAGTAAGGTGGAATCTTTATAGCTCAGAATGTCAAAAAATATGACATTTGTCAAAAACAGGTAGAGAAAGAGATATTTAATGTAGATAATCCAAAATCTTTAGTATCCTGGGAAACAATAGCCAACTGCTGTGGTATCTGAGGAACAATGAAAGATCTTCCAAAAATTACAAGCAACAGTCAATACTGGTCAAGAGTGATTACATGGGTGATGTTGCTGAAATTTTTGTTGTTCCGAAACAACTATTCATAGTTTACTTATATATATATATATATATATATATATATATATATATATATATATATATATATATATATTTCTGCACCATAGCTGCTGGCATTTTCCAGAAACAGAGAAAAAATATTTTTAGTAGAATGATTAGAGTTTCTTTTCCCCTTGATAGGTCAATTATAATTCAATGGTAATAATTCAAAAACACGTAAGAGATGTTTGAACTGATCCCATTCTAAAATCCAAGCACTATTTTGATTGGTATTTTCAAGGGAGTCTACAGGAGTTAGGATCCCAAATTCTTCTAGTCAGAGTTTCTCTCCTATGAAATCCAGGGTCACTTCCTGCAAACCCTTTGAAAAATCAAAGTATTTTTAACAAATTTGCAAGCCAGTTGCCTCTTTCTTCTTCTTCTTCTTTAAAAGTAGGCTAATTTCTAAATACTAATACTAGCTTCACTCCTGTAGTACTTGTTGGTTCTATCCATTAGTTCAACACCTTCTGTTCCTTTGAAAAAACTTTTTTGACTCTTAAAACATTTTAATCCACTCATCTAATGGATAGCCAGCTAGTGGAAGCAGCATGCATATATTTTATAAGAACGTTGTTTTATTTCCATACAGCTCTTAATGCAAAGTGTAAGGAAAGCACATATAAAAACAACAACTATTTTTTTAAATAAAGTGACTTTTTCCCCACATCAGATATTGTTCAAGGAATTGACATTTCACAGCCAAATACTAGTATATTTTGCAGGTAATACACTCACTTACCAGTTCATATTTTTGTAGGCACATAAATCACAACAGTGATTTTACCCATGAAGTGAAATGTCACTAGTTTACTATTAAACAGAGGCTTTACATTTCAAACATCACCCTGTAAGAATTTCCCCCTTTCCCCCCAAATTAGCAGTTTCTTTATGGTGTCTGCACACTCCTTACTCTTAATTTAGTACAGCTAAATAAGATGGTCTCAAAGACTATTCACAGTAGAACATATTTAGCCAAATCTTAAACTAAGCTTCACAAGTTTATTGCTCTCCATTTTGATTCACTTAGAGTAGGACATTACATTCTTCTGGAAACTGGAACTTCCATGGGGTAGAGAGCATGAAACACCCTGATAAGAGGTTACCCTGAAACTAGCTTGACAAGTGACTCTGGAAAAAACACCAAGGAGGGAATTTTATCATCTTATTTTGTAGCCAGCCTCTCTCTCTCTTGTCTAGCCTGGTAACAACATTTCTTTTTCAACTGATTGCTGGTAATCTGGTTAGAGAAACTTATGATTTCCACTTCCAAATGAACAGCAGATTAGCAAGATACTTGGGAGAAACCACGGGTGCAACCCGGAAATATACTGGACGACTAGCTCTTCTCACTGATTTTTCAATGCTGAAGAAGTTTATGGTTTCAGCCTTCTTACAGTCTTGAACTGGAAAAAAAAGGGACCTAAAAACCAGACATGGAGAAAAAGTACACAAAAAGTGGAAAATGCCATGGGGTATGAAGAAACAGAGGGAACAACTTTATGGAAAGAAGGATTAATTGGAGGTAAAACAAACATAAGGAAATTACAAACTAGATAAGAAAGTGGCTCCAAGAAGCAAGTCAATTTGTTTTTAAAATTAGCCTTGAAGTTTTGAAGCCTTTATTTTTGCATCCTATCACTTCAATTGGATATGCTAGAGCACCTCCCACTTAAACAGAAAGGGATCCTGATTTAGAAAATGTTCACCCAGACGTATCTCTAATATATCTGAACCTATTGATATTCTGCCTTTTTTCCCCAGATTTTTTAGGACCACGTAGGTGAGTTAAAAGTCCATTTATTCCCCTTCTGCAGCAAAGACATTTTTAACTTGACAGATGAGTAAAAATTAAAAATCCTTGTGATCAACACAACCAAGTGAACCCGGCCCAAAAACATTAAAAAGTAGCGTGGCAATTCACTACAAGATCTTCAGTCATCCTGAATGTGATAAAAGCAGTTTTTGCTGTGTTTTTCAGTTCCTTTTAAATAATTTTTTTCAGTGTGTCTAAGAAACAGTTCATTCTAAACCATGTCAGTGAACTGTGGATATAGAACAGCTGATATGTCTCAAGTAAACATTGTTTTGAAATCATCCAGAACTCACTTCAACTTAGATGCATCAGAAATTATGATTAAAGTACAAGCTGTACAAATAATGGATTTTTCATTTTGGTGGTAATTTGGGGAAAATATTAAATACTTCTGACCACCTGAAGCATTTCATTTGGTCTGAAATCTGTCATTTTAGGGGTTTAGGGTTATTTATTATTTTTAACTTAAATTAGGTTAATTTCTTAAAACAGATTCATATATTGTAGAGTTGGAAGGGACCACAATGGATCATTGTGTCCAAACCCCTGCCCCTGGCAGGAAAGAGGACCAAGGTCAGATGACCCCAGCCAGGTGACTGTCTAGCCTCCTCTTGAAGACCTCCAAGCTAGGTGATAGCACCACCTCTCTTGGAAGCCCATTCCAGATCCTGGTCACCCTTACTGTGAAAAATGTCTTCCTAATATCTAACCTAAATCCACTCTCAACTAGTTTACACCCATTATTCCTAGTCACTCCCTGGGGCGCCTTAGTAAACAGTGCTTCCCTTATTCCCCATTGACCTCCCCAATAAATTTATAGGTGGCCACAAGATCTCCCCTTAGCCGTCTCTTGTAAAGGCTGAAGAGATTCAGCTCTCTCAACCTCCCCCCTTAGGGTCTATCATGAAGGCCACTAATCATGCGAGTGGCCCTCCTCTGGACCCTCTCGAGATTCCCCGCGTCCCTCTTGAAGTGTGGCACCCAAAACTGGACACAGTACTCCAACTACAGCCTGACCAGTGGCGCATAGAGGGGGAACATTACCTTCTTTGATCTATTAGTCATGCACCTGCTAATGCACAGCAAGGTGCAATTGGCCTTGCTGATGGTCTCGTTACACTGCCGGCTCATGTTCATCTTGGAGTCAATTATGACTCCAAGATCCCTCTCTGCCTCCAAGCTGCTGAGAATGACACTCCCCAACCTATAGGTGTGCTGGGGGTTCCTCCTTTCCAGGTGGAGTAGCTTACATTTATCTTTATTAAATTGCATCCTATTTCTCTCTGCCCATTGATCCAACCTGTCCAGGTCAGCCTGAAAATACTCCCTGCCCTCCAGTGTACTAACTTTGCCCCATAACTTGGTATCATCAGAGAACTTGGAGAGGGTGCTCTCCACGCCCTCGTCCAAATCGCTGATGAAGATATTAAATAATATTCGTCCAAGGACCGAACCCTGTGGGACCCCACTGCCCACCTCCCTCCAGGCCAAGAAGGAACCATCCACCACCACTCTCTAGGTGCGGTCCCTAAGCCAGTTGGCCACCCACCTAACTGTGTAGGCATCCACTCCACAGTCAGCTACCTTCCCAATGAGGATAGGGTGTGAAACCGTGTTGAAGGCCTTCCTAAAGTCCAGGAAGATGACATCAGCCTCGGCTCCCCCGTCCAGGCAGTGTGAGACATGGTCATAGAAGGCTACAAGGTTTGTCAGGCAGGATCTACCTGTGACAAACCCATGCTGGTTTCCCCAGCATTTCCTTTTCAAAATAAAAAGTTGAAGCATCTTGCTTCAGAAATGTCAAAATGACTTTTTTTTCCCTCAAAAATATTTGCTGAATCCAACCTCAGGTCATGAATGGTTTTCCTGCTATCAGAATTGCATTTCCAGTGAATTATTTTCACCAAAAGAATGAAATAAAAATCCAACCTCTAATCAGAGAATAGTGCAATTACAATGGCATAGACTATCAGGATATGTCATAAATAATTGGGACATACTTGATCATTTACTGAAGTTTGTTCTATAAATTTACCCTAATTCCAAATAGATCAGAACTCCAGCATAGAAGAAATTTTATTTTAGACAATGCCATCATGAAAAAATTGTATGTTTCAATTTTGCCAAAAATGATTTTAGCTGTAAATACTTTTTCATTTTTCTAAGGACATGTGATTCCTTCACAGCAAAAGAAATTCCTATAGAAGTTCCAGTGTTACCATATGACATTTTTTTTCACTAGCTCACATGTCTCAGTTATTATACCAAGGATTAATTACCTTTGGTGAGACCAGTCATTCTTGGCCTAAATAACTTTGCCTTGGAAAAAATACTTTGAAGAAGTGAGGGGTTTTTTTATAGTTCAAACTTTGGAACTTACACAAGCTTGGTTTTGGAGTCTAGCATTACCCACTACTTTGTAACTCATCCCCTACATAATAGTATCATCCCTGCATATGCTTCTGCACTTTTCTGTAGGCAAGGTATATGTGATCTGCCAGTCTCAGAATAAATTCTACGTTAAAATTTCAGTTAGAAGGTGGTTTAACTGAAGATAATTCCAACCTCTGAGCATGTACAGATATTTAGGGGAGGTTAGATCAGGTTAAAAATGGACATCTGATCTAGGGTAAATCAGGGGAGAGATGGTGGGGAAGGGGGATAGTGGGGAGACTTGGAAAGGATCCAGAAGGTTTTGGTGGTATCAATGAGGGTGGCATCAATGGGGATTAGGGGGGTCCACAGGAGGGTTTTGGAGGATCAGGGCAGTTGGCAGGATTGGAGATGCTCTCTATTACCACCAAAACCCCTTGATCCCCTCCAGCCCTCACCCCCTAATACCACTAAACTGCCCCTGACTGATCCTGGGGACTATTTTACTGGTATTCAATGGTCCCAGGAACCTCATTAAAGTAAGTCAGAATGAGAGACAGGGAGAGCAGATTGGGGAGGTTCTGGTGGTATCAGTGTGAGCTACCTGTATCCCTGGAATCAGGGACTATTCTTAGACCCAAGATTCCAACCCCTAGGAAAACAGCGCCCCCCCCCCCCGAAAACCAATCTCTACAATCCCATTCACCCCTCTCCCCACCTTCAAACTTATTTCCATCAGCTCCTGGGGCTGGGAGCACCTTCTGGGATTGGAAGGTTTGGTGGGCACAGGGTTTGGCTAGCTGTCTGTGGGGGTCAGGGAAGGGGCAAGAGGGCTAAAAATAGCTTACTGTTGGGAGGGTAGGGAAAGTGCATCTCTGGGGCTTCAGCCAGTGGCTGGGCTTTTCCAGACCTGGGGTTGCATTGGGAACATGTACAGAAGTTCAGTTAGATTGAAGTTCAGGTACCTGTTCTAACTTAGGCTATCTCCAAGGTAGGGTTACATTAGATTGGGTCAGCCATTTTTTGACCGATCTAACCTTCCTGGAACTTCTGTACAGGTTGCACTTAGATCAACCTAACTAGGGGTCTAAGTGTAAGGTCTGCACATGGGCAAATTAAGTTAGGTCAACTGCCCATTTTTAATACCACCTAATCTCCCCCTAATTTCCCCAAATGTCTGTACATACCCTCTGTCATCACTACTATCATCCATTTCAATCACCTTAACAATGAAATAGCAAATATTAATTAGATATTACTCTGCTCTGAGAAAGAAAGGTTGTTAAATCACACTTTACATGGCAAACAGCTGAACACATAGAAAAAGAATTAAATTTTCTATAAAATAAAATAAAATAAAATGTGTAAAACTAAGTGTTAAAAGGCAACCAATGAACAATTAGAAACAGCTTTTTAAGATTAGTCCCTTATTTTGTGCCTTCATATTTCCAAGTGAAAGATATTTTGGTAGATTTTGATAACACTTATAGTTTTAGTATCTCATACCTGGTTTGGAACCAAAGAGTTAAGTACTGACATTATGGGTATTTATACACATGCTCTGAGAGTGGGAGGAGGGCATAAATTAAAGTGGCCCAGAGAGCCACTCTAATTAAAGTGCCTGGAGTGACATAGCATCAGTATCCCCGTGATGAAAAATGGCAGCAGCGGCATTTAAACTAAAACTTGTAAAATGATACACATGTCACTAGAGTCTGCTGGAGCATGGTAATTAACATGCTTCAGCAGACTTACAGTTCATCAGAGAAGACTCTCTGCACGTATATAGGTGCCCTATATGCCTAAGTGTTTTTAAATGCACCTGTAATTATCTGTAAACATTCAGACTGAAAAGAAGCCCCTTCTGATAAACATGGTATAACATCCCAAGTTTTGCCTCATCCCTTTGAAGATGTAGAGATGACATTGTGGCAAAGGGAAAACTGAGGCTACTTGATGGAGGCATACCTGGGCTTACCGCGTAAACATGCTGCTGTGTCTCTTTTACATAAGAAAGTATAGCACAGAGGTACTCAAGTCAGGACTGAATGAGGTGGCTTGGGTATTGGAAGTAGTATAGCCACACTACCATGGCACTCTACACAACCTAATTCTTACTAGACCTTGGCTCAATAGCTTGACTAGAGAATTGCATTAACATATCTTTAAAGTTCCCGCAGGTTTCGTAGTTGGTAGGGTCAGAAGGAACCTGAGCAGAACATCAAGTCCGACCCCCTGCCATGGCAGGAAGAAGTACTGGGGTCAAATGACCCCAGCAAGGTGTTCATCTAACCTCCTCTTAAAGACCCCCAGGGTAGGAGCCAGCACCACTTTGCTTGGAAGTTGGTTCCAGGTCCTAGCTGCCATGACATTGAAATAGCACCTCCTGATGTCTAGTCTGAATCTACCCTCTACCAGCTTGTGACCATTATTTCTAGTCACTCCTGGTAGTGCTCAAGGGAACAGGGACTCCCCCAGTTCCTGATGGTCCCTTCTGACTAGTTTGTAACAGGCCACTAGATCCCCCCTCAGCCTTTTCTTGTGGAGGCTGAACAGGTTCAGGTCCCTTAGCCTCTCCTCGTAGGGCCTGCCCTGCTTCCCCCGATCATGCAGATGGCCCTCCTCTGAACCCTCTCAATGCTGTCCACGTCCCTCCTGAAGTGCAGTGCTCAGAACTGGATGCAGTACTCCAACTGCGGCCTGACCAGTGCCGCATAGAGGGAGAGGATCACCTCCATGGACCTGCTTGAGATGCATCTGTGGATGCATGACAAGGTGTGGTTGACCTTCCTGACCGTATCCCCACACTGTTGGCCCATGTTCATTTTGGCATCAATAATGATTCCAAGATCCTTTTCTGCCTCTTCACTGACAAGAAGGGAGTTCCCTAGCTTGTAGGTATGCTGCTGGTTCTTCCTCCCCAGGTGCAGCACCTTGCACTTGTCAGTTTTGAAACAGATCCTGTTCTCATCTACCCACCCCTGTAACCTGTCTAGGTCCAATTGCAGCCTATTCCTCCTATCTAGCATGCTCACATCCCCCCACATCTTAGTGTCATCAGCAAATTTGAATAGGGTGCTTTTTACCTCCTCGTCCAAGTCGCTGATGAAGCTGTTGAACAGCGCGGGTCCGAGGACCTAGCCGTGGGGGACCCCACTGCCCACATCCCTCCAGGTCGAAAATGACCCATCCACCACCATTCTCTGGGTGCGGCCCTCCAGCCAGTTAGCAACCCATTTGACTGTGTAGGTGTCTATGCCACAGTCCCCTAGTTTTTAATGAGAATGGGATGAGAGACAGTGTTGAAGGCCTTCCTAAAGTCCAGAAAGACTATGTCCTACCTGTGTCTAAGGATTTTGTGACCTGGTCATAGAAGGCCACCAGGTTGGTCTGACAGGACCTGCCTCTAATGAACCCATGTTGGTTGCCCCTAAGCATAAACGTCCCTGCTGGCCCCTCATGGACATGCGCCAGGATAATTCCCTGTGCATCACTATATTGTGCTGCATAGACATACTTTAATTTACACATTTGAAAAAAAAGTTTTCTGATATTGTTACTGGTACTTTTCAGTGATGGAGGATCAGTATAGTGGAACATAAATTTATCACACCCTTTATCCTTCCTGCTGCTAGCACCTCCCTGGCATGCCCCTTTTTTATCAAAAAAAAATACAAGTGAAAGAAGTAGCTATGATGCCAGAAGCAGTATGTAGTGGAAAGCTTCCTTAGTAGACACCAATATACATTCAATGCTAAATACTTGAAGCTTGCAAGGTCTCTATTGTATCTGTAACCAACATTCAGTACGCTTCCATACTTTTGGAAAAATTATACGAGTCACTCTCTCTCTCTCTCTCTCTCTCCCTCATGTAAATCAGATATAAGTCCAAGTTATTTAAAAATGTAATTTTCATTTTCTATTAATTCTTTTTTTTTCCCCTCCCTCCAATTAGCAGCTAATCTCATCCACATAGCTGCAGGCTCCAAACTGGTAAATGCTGTGATTCACTAAGAACTAGTTGAGAACTTTCATGTCTTCTAATTACAATATATAATTACTTCAGAGGTTTCTTAAACCTTTTCATGAGTATGGAAGCTTTTGGAAATCATATAGTCATAATATTTATATTCTTAATAAACAGAATACTTTTATGCTCCAGTGAAAAAGGTAAACTTACAAAAGCAAAGTAATCTGGAATTTAAAAGCTTCTGGAGCACTGTTAAATACAAAGAGGGAAGAGCTATTTGACCATTAATTCCTTTTTTTATTAAAAATTTTCACCTGTACTGTGATTATCAGTGCCAAACTGTATATAGTATGTAGGTGCAGAAGGGGGAAAACAGCCTTTCAAAAAAAAAAATAAATAAAAAGCAAGAGGATCAGCTTGTATGTAATACTGTGCCCAAAGTTAAAAAATGTTCACACTGTTATTGTTTAGAGAATGTCAAGACCAGTATTCAAGGTGAGAGAGCAAGAAATGCCAGTGCTGCAATGCAGTCTGCATTCAGAGCAAGGCTCAGGGCAGCAGGTTGGCCCATTAAAGTCCACTTAAAGAAAGGATTTAGTTGCCTCACATGGGTATTGCCTGTAGAATATGTTTCCCCCGTTCAGTGACTACCTGCCCTGTAGGTCAGGCACCTCAGTATTTGGCATAGAAGTTCCCTTGGAGTCTTAGGTCCTGCGTCGGTGTATACATAGAAACACATCATTCTTGACAGTACTAAGTATCACCGCATTCATCTCATGCTGAAACTCAAAATCCATAATGGTGGCATTCCTCCATCAGTTTCACCCAAGGGGCACAATACAAGCAACGCTCTTAGAGAAACCTGACTGCATCAGATTCTGGGGGGAAAAAAACATTCATTCCTGTCTTAGAATCATAGAAAATTAGGGTTGGAAGCAACCTCAGGAAGTCATGTAGTCCAATCCCCTACTCTCAGCAGGACCATCCCCTACTAGACCATCCCAGCAAAAGCTTTGTCTAGCCAGGTTTTGAAAACCTCCAAGGATGGAGCTTTACCCACCTATCTGGGTAACCTGTGCCAATGTTTTACTACCCAACTTCTAGTCTCTTAAAGACACACCTCTTAGTGTTCTGGCCCAAGCAGCTAGGGACCACACTTAAGATGAGTGCCAATCTGACAACTCCCAGCATTCTTGGAATTCATATATATACAGCTTCCTTCTTCAGTTACTCCTCTATTATATTCTTATTTCTGACATATTGTTATATTATTTATTTTCCACACCTTTACACATGCTTCCAGTTGATAGCTTTTTCAGCAAATAAAGAGACATCATCCATGTATATCAGGCACACTGAGGAGACATACTGAGTGCAGACATCAGGTGACTGAAACAGGAACTAGGATTCAAGCTGTACAAAGAAAGGGGAATGGGCAGCTCTTAAGTATTCTATAATACCAAACAACTGGAAGAAAAAAGGGAGAGGCATAATTTACGCCCTCAGTGGTGGGCTATTTAATAGGATTTACAAATTAATTAGTGTAGCCCTTTGAGACTGCAACCTGTCATTTACCACATTTGTAAAAATATTTTTTGTTCTTATCTGTAGTGGGGAAAAAGTGTTTTCAAGCTTCAAGGAAGGTCACACACTATTTAGAGCATACGTCTGGAATTTGCAGGTCAGGTTCTGTAACTGCTCACACAAAGCCAGGTCAATACAGAATTGTTTCTGAATTAACCTGCATAAACTACATCTGCTTTTATCAGAAACAAATGTCAATCATATCTTGAATCCTGGCTAAGAGCCCAAAACTTAGTCTGTAAGCTCATTTATATGAGGAAAAAGACATTGACCACATGTTTTTAAAGAGGTCATAAACAGCATTCGGTTCTGATGTTTTATTATTTCATACTGCTTAAAGGCCAGAAGGAACCATTAGATCATCCAGTCTGACCTCTCATATCACAGGCTATTAAGTTTCACCTAAATGCCCCAATATGAAGTCCCAAAGACTTCAGTTAGACAAAAACAGTTTAGTCCTTGTAAAAATAAACTGCCACCGCTGGCCAAGATCCCCTGCAATAGCAGGGAATTAATTATGTCTCATGTCAATTAATTGCGGGGGGGGGGGGAATGGGGGGGGACAGATCCAAAGCTACTGTCAGTCTAACCTTAGGAAATATTCCTTGTATCTGGTAATCAGCATAACCCTGTACAAACAACACTATCCAAGCATGTGAAAAAAAGTGTGTTTTCTTTACTTCCTCCTACCACTGGCCAAACACATCCACTTTCCTGTCTTCAGCTGTGGCAATCCCCAAAGCTTTGTAGAAAAGTGATAGACGGGAAAAATAGGTAGGAATCATGTCCCAACAACTGTGTATCAAGGAAAGAATAATCCTTCCTAAACTCAGCAGGTGACCAACTGAGGCTTCAAAGCACAAGCCTGGATTATCATCATAGAACTCATGCAAAGCACAATGAGATCAATGCCAGCCATCCTGTTCTTCTCAAAGCCCACAAAAGAACAGCATGAACATGGGAGTCATAGACTCAAAGCTCAGAAGAAACCATTACGATACAGACAGCGCATCTTCCACAAACTTTTCCCCCCAGAAACTGGATTATAGCATAGTTTTATAAAAGGTATGTAATCTAGTGTTAAAGATATATAATCAAATGATAGCAAATTGACCTCCTCCCTTGGTCAGCTGTTTTGTTTGGATCTATCACCACTGAAGATCACTTAACTGCAGTTCTACCAATTAAGTATAGGAAAGAGTTGTAATTCTATTAATTAACAATGAAATCTCCATTGTTAATAACAATTCCATGCAAAAAGAGAACATCTTTAACACAAAAGATGAAAACATCCAACCTCGAAATGCCCTATATTTCTATATGTAGCTCAGAAGTATTTGTAACTACAACTGACCAGTCAAATATAACAAGGTTAAGTAGCATTACTACAAGTACTGACCATATAATCATAAGATGCAATTCATAACACATACACACTTACTTTTCTTGGGTAATCTAA
Source organism: Alligator mississippiensis (assembly GCF_030867095.1). Classification (NCBI taxonomy): domain Eukaryota; kingdom Metazoa; phylum Chordata; order Crocodylia; family Alligatoridae; genus Alligator; species Alligator mississippiensis. The sequence continues at coordinate 89,977,787 of NC_081824.1, forward strand.
AATTTATGGACCAAACTCACTCCCTAGAAATATTTCATTGATGTTAAGCAAGACACAATATAATGAATTGGCCTTTATTATCATCATAGTGAATATTACTACTTAACATTTGCTCTATGTGGTTATTTGAAAGAAAATAAGTGACTATGGACACTGTCAGGAGATGAGGTCCCCAGGGATGGCCATGATACCCCTAGGGCTCCTTTACCATGCCAATCCAGCCCAATGGATGCCCTCTCTCTCCTGCCATGTCTTGTTGTACTATAATAAATAGGGAGGTTGCCCTCTAGTTTGTATGTTTGGGCACGGTCCTGATGGACCCCACTGAACCCTGTGGGTTCTCAGACCCCTTTTGGGTTCCACTCCAAAATGGATGCCTCATAGGACACCCTCAGTCTTATGGGCTAGATGCATGGCTCCAAATCGTTCCTTTACCATGCCCCAAACCTCACAGAAGTTATACTGATGTTGTCTCCTTGAGTTGACGCATCAGCTTAGTCCAGCCTCTTGAACTGTGCCCTCTGGCACTGGGGTCTGCTCTCCCCAAACACCACACCCACACTGGCACCCGGGTCCCCACACTGTAGTGGGCCCCCAATGAGGCCTCCTCCTTCTCCAACAGCCTCAACCTGATCCACCAGTTTTATAAGACAGCAACCAAAATATGAGCCCCTGGGCTATAACATAACACAAAATGTTCAGGGTTTGGTCTGCCCCTTTAGAAGAATCAAACTTCTCCCCTGGCACTAAGTGCCTAGTAGGCAAGGGTACTTGATGAGCTCCTGGATCCCCATTAGCCCTAAGTGCAACATATTGGGCAGTTGCAGTGTCTGTGGGCAATTCCTCCATGGATGCTCCTTCCCCTTTGGCTGCTGGCAGAGAACTAACTCTCTACTCCCAGCCCTAGGGTTTATATGTGCCCAGGGCCCTGCCTCTTCCAGTCAGCTGACCAGCTGCAGGTGCAAACCAATTCCCTCCTTAGGCCTGCTGCCACTGTAACTTGCACCCGTGGTGTTCCTGCCTGACTGCTAGGGCCCTCTCTCTAGTCAGTTTCTGCCCTTAAAGGAGCAGGCACCTGAGTGCCCTGCGACAGACAAATTCCTAGTCCAAATTAAAATCAACAGGTATGTTTCTTTTGACTCATCTTGGATCAGGATCAAGTCCTGTCCAATCAGAGTTACTTCCAGCTACTGTTTTATTACTATGCCTTTTCACAACTGAAGTTATTCCATGGCCATATATCTGCCCTGTGAAACTAAGTGCCATTTCAAAATTGATAAATAAAAATGGTAAACGGTAGCTTTTTGTGTGTCTTGCACAATCCAGAAAATAGTGAGATAATAGGCTCTTAAGGGAATAAAAAGAAAAGCTTTTTACAGTTACTTTCTCTGAAGTACCGGGAATAGAAAAATGAGAAAAAAGCATCTAGAATATACGAGCCAGCTCGTCTAAAAAGAGAATGCTAATGTTCTAAATTTGCATACAACATTTCCTGTGAAATAAACGTAGATGAGTAAAACAAGGATTTATACCATGTCTTTTATTCTTGGCTCCATCTTGGCACTATAGAAGTCAGATCAGTGATAAAATATTTTACCTTCTTTTTCTCCCTCTTCTCCATGTTTTACCTAACTGTTCTTTGTGAATGTTTCTGTAAATATTATGCAGAGAGAAAAATAAATGTGTTTTGAACTGATAAAGGTTATGCAGTGTTGTGTATTTGTAAGACAGGACTTCTGTGATATGTTTTGATACAAATCTTATCATTATAATGTCAGTAGTGCCCTGCTGATGTGACATATGATTGTAATGTTCAATATGGAGCCATAGCAAGCTGCTCAATAAGAATTCAAACTCTAAGCAAAGGCAGAAAAAAAGTATCCTATATGTTTTTGGATAAAAAAAAATTGCTGCTTAGGAGGTTCTAGTTTAAAAAAAAAGGGGACCAGAAGTTTCATTTAAATATTGTCAGGCAAAGTGCAACAACGACCCAAAAAATAGCATATTGTAATTTACATAATTCATGTTGAAATTAAGTGGATTTTCTTCCCGACTAATGTATTATTTCCTATGTCTTATTTTGGATGGGTCTTCTTTTTTGTGCAAAAATTGTGTTAGAGATAGAATCATATCTACTATAGTTATCACTGGGGAGAGGAAGGGGGAGTATCATTCACCTAACAAAAACTCCAGGGGAGAAGATTGCTTTCTAGTTTTTAAATTGCCCTGAAATATTTCCATGAATGGGGCCAGATCAAGATGAAACCAAGGCTCAGCATCTAGGAGAGGAAGAAAAAAGAAAGGGAGATCATTATTTTGAATTAATTTATAGGAATCAATCAAAACAATTGTTCTGCTGCTGGGAAGACAGTATTTTTTGACTTGTCATTTAAATGCCTGTTCTCATTTTGACATCATTTCTAACCATATGAAGCAACCATATTGTAGAAATGAGCATCTTTACGTGTAGTTTTTATTAAATTCTCCTGAGAGCTTTAAGTTCGCATAGGCTTTTGACAACTGTTTTACAGCACTCTTCCCAAATTGTTTGGTATTGGCAACAGATTCAGAAAACTATCACCAGTTTGAACACAGCATATTTCAATAGTACATGCCATTTAATTTGCAATCTATTTGAAAAGAATTGGTGAATACAGTTTTCAGCACACAGGTGTTTAAAAGAATAAGGATCACAATGAATGGGTTCCCCATTTCTCCTCTGCGGAGATTGGCAAAGTCTACTTCAGTGGACCCTCAATAGGATTGCAGGTCCATTAATGCTGTTTTGAGCTCTTTGGTTAACTAGAGGCTATAAATTCCAGTGTTCTCAATTTAATGCACTTCACAAGCTCATAACATAGAAAAATAGACTGAAAAATTTTCTCAGTACACTATTTTTTAAAAACCCTTTTCATCTACTCAAATGCTCCCTAAAACAAGTAAGTACAAACCAATTAAAATTGCATAGGCACACACATAAATGGAAGTCCCTCCCCCTTTACTGAGGAAATTATTTTAAATATTTATACAATAAACACTGAACACTAAAAACAATGGAACTATCAAGATTTGTGCCTAGCCATGCATGTTTTATAGATAGATACATATTTCTCTAGGGTAGATTAATTTAAAATTAATTTACAATCCAGATTTCCTCACAGGAATCACATTGTTCTTCAGATATAATATAAACAAGGAGATGTACCCAAACAGCTTACTCAGTATTCTGCCACAGGGAAGGAATTTCTCTCCCAGCATGTAACACTTCTTCTCTGACTTACCATATGTCTCCTTCAGCTTATTCCATTTTTTCATCTCCTCTAGCATAAACCTTTTAATGTATTGACAGCCTTTCAATTTATTCACACTTTAATTATCGTACACATGTAAACAGAAACCTTTCTTACTTTTATTACAGATTTTTCAGTAAATTTAGAATAGCTGTCATCAGAATCAGGTTCAGGATAGCTGGATTAGCTATTAGTAATTTATAGAAAATGGATACCTTCAAAACCCAAAATTTCACCCAAGTTAAAATAATTATACTCTGCATGGAAAGTTTCTCTTAATTCTGCATTGTTTTCTGTAAGGTCCTTCAAGTTGCCACATTCAGTAATGTCCTTAAAGTTGTCTTACATTCTCTTACACTTCGAACAAATTGCAGTGTGAAATCTCTTCTGTACATCATCAGTGGTCATCAAAAGGCAATAAAAGGAAAGAAACCCTCTGCCCTAGAAGTTTAGTGATTAGAATATAGCTAGTATGAGTGGTATCCGAACTCCAATACAGTAAATGTGAGTTTGTCTCTAAATTTAATGGAGCCAGGATTTCAATCATTGTCTGACAAAACCCCTCCCAAGTTCCATGGGTGTTTTTTTGAAGGCCAGGTTAGTGGGAAAGAATATGCCAAGTGCTGGTTCTGTGGCTCTGTATCATTCATTAAGAGCAGGCATGAAAGTCCTGGGATTCTTCTAAACAGAACTGGCCTTGAGATGGTTTAAAAATAAAATTCAATTCTTATTTGTGGTTAGTTCAAAATAGTTTTGTTTCTTGAATGGTCAGTTTAATATAAATGTGCCTTTCATAGTTTACTGTCTCATAGGAGATATATAATTTAGACCCCCTTTCTCTTTTGGGATGGATTACCAAGTAGACTGCTGCTCCCATGATGCATCATTCATCATTTTCTGTGATAGCTGCATGGTGTTCATAGGAGATATTGTTCAGCCAAGGAATCTGGCTCCTGGCAGAACCAACAGTGACTTCCATGAGGAAGCGTACCACAATAGGAATAGGAATCTTACATCTTTCTTGGACCATCACAGCTACAACCTCATTTTAGTACTACCTAATATCCGATGCAAGATTTTTAACTGGATGGGCTTTCCCATGTTTCTTCACTTTGGCAATAGTGTCTAAACATAGTGTATAGATATTAACAGATGTAGGACAATGAAAGATAGAAAAATGTTACATTGGAGATATATCCATTAGGAATGTTTAGCCTCTCTTTCATGTTCATCGTTGGCAGAGGTCCTTAAAAATGAGTATCAGAGTAATCACTATGAAGTGTTTGAAACAAAAATCACTGCAAATAGAGGACTGCATAGACGTGACAAGAAAAAAAGTGTGTGTGTGTGTGTGTGTGTGTATCATGTATGATTGACAAAGCAGAAAAATCAAGCCTAAGGAAATTACTTGCTTGTGTAGGATGACACTGAATAATTCCAATGTGATGTGAACTTCGTGCCAGTTACAGAATCCTTTGCCAATTCAAATGAAGACAAAATACTCACTATAGTTCCATCAGCTCTGCAGAAGAAGTGTCGGTCTTCCAACAGCCATGAGATAAAACAGATAAAACAAACCAATCTAACCCCTTGCATAAAATCTGAACCGAAACAAATCTTTTTCGACATTCATATAAATTAATATAAATTTTCTCCATATTTATCAGCCTCCAGAGCTTTCTGATTTGGGTTTATTTTAGACAACCGCTGAAGAAAAGGTTGATGTTCTTCTAGAAGTGACAGCATCCAAGTAAGAGGGTTGAGAAACTGATTAGGCTTCCAACCTACTAGGAAACATTTCTGTCATGTAAAATTATTATTCATTTATATTTATCAGATAGTGACTTATGTATGGGTAAATACATACTTTCAAAATGAAGTTAAATGAACACATTAAATGAATGGTTATAAATGCAAGGCATTGATATGCAAGTAATCTACACACTGATCTCAGAATTGACACATAGTAATAGAATGAAAAAGACAAAAATGTTTAATTGCATATTTCTTAGGTTCTTATGGATATATCCCTTTTCTCATACATATAATTATTTATTTGCATTAAGATTCAACAATATATTAAAAACTACTTTATATATATGTGTATGTACACACACATTTTATTTATATATATATATAAAATGTACTATATGTATATTACACACACCTCCAAGCACACACACCACACCTTATATTTTACATAATAATGATTCCTCAAAACCTTTCCTAAATTAACTACTGTTCTCATTTACACCAAAATAAAGTGTAAATTTACTGAAATCATTAGGAAAACCTCTGGCAGAAAGAACAGTGTGACATCAGAATAAAGACTATTGTTTTGTTTTTTTTTTAAACACACAACAACCAAATAGCACTATTTTGTCTTTTGAATTTTTCTCCCAAAACAAAGGCAAAATAATCTTCTTCTTACATATGATTTCAAACAAAATTAAACAACATTTGCAGTTATTTTCTCTTATTGAATATAACTGATTTTTAAATGAAAATGTAGACTTTAAATTATCTTTCTCAAGTTAATGCTATCCTGTAGAAAGAACCTATCAGCTAATTAAAGAGAAAACAGAAATAGACTAAAGCCCCCCCAAGCATATATTAAAACATAAATCAATAAAATACTGTTTTTAAGCTACCAAAAATGCTAGAAGTTCTTTAAATCCTAGATTGTCACTCCATTATGCATTAATGCATCTTGAGGAATTACATTTTAAAACTCAATGTTTACAATTTATTTTCTTGCAATTTTAAATACCATGCATCATGGAAATTACTGTTGTAAAAGTAGTAAGTGGACATTAGTAGTAATACATGGTCATCTTGCAGTAATGCATTATGTAAATGAGTACATTCTTTTCTTAAATATTAAAATCAAGTAGCATTTCAATTATGTTTTAATCATGGGGTCTGGTTAATTATATCCTTTATAGTGTTAATGCTGAAAAGTACAATATTACTATAGCTACAAAATACGCTTTATATTTTATTTATATCCACATGACTTTTTATTAACTTATAAAGTTTTCATACATTAGACAACCGACATGACTGCTTACAGTGAGACATGAATGTTTGCAGTAGCTACAAAAATCAGGCTTACTCATTGGAGAAAATAAGTTTAAATAACAAGAGCAAGGCTATACTAACACTTGTATAATTTTAGCATAAAGAATGTTTCCAAGAATATCAAATCAGCAAAATATTTACCCACACCTTCACAGAAAGAAACAAACATCAGCATGAAAAAAAAATGCTACCTTAATCAGTTGTAAAATATATGAAAAACAAGCAAACAAATGCTCCCCGCAGCACTTTTAATTGCTAAAGGGAAGACATGCTAGCAATTGCATGAGACCTACATTGAACTTTCATATTGACAGTGATTTATCACATTTATGGGTGGCTGTAGGATAGATACATGGATGGCTTTTAAATGACTAAAACTACTTGATTATTTTTTAAAATTTCCAGGAAAGTTCTATAAAAGAAAAAAGAATTTTTACCATTTTTTCAGCCAGTTCTACTAAAAACCTTTCTTTAAAGTTCACAACCCTTCCACCCCCCCAAACCATCCAAACCTACCAATGCTGTATCAGTACAGACCAGCATTGTAATTAGATGCTTCAGGAGGCATAGCAATGCCAATAAGTTTGATGCATCCACAACAAGAAAGAAAACTGAAGCACTGCCCTGAATATTACTATTTTTATTTAGATGAGAGTGGTTCCTAAAAGACCCGATCAAATGCCAAAGTTCTTACACAATAGGCACTGTACGACATGTATGCGCCAGCTAGGATTAAATGACCTTCTAAGGTCCCTTTCAGCTCTGGTTTCCTATGATCCTATATCTGAATGCCTTCTTAGCTTTGCCTCACCCTAACCTTCATGTGCATTCAGGAACAACATCTAGACAGATGGATAAAATAAGAACTTGTTGGAAAAAATGGTTATTTTTCCCCCTTATGGAAAAATAATTGAAACTGTATTTGAAAATAAAACCTGTTTTTCTTCAATTTTTCCCATATGAAAATTGAAACCCCATGTGTGCATTTATATGTGCAATTAATGCACAGTAAAGTTACTGCACAGTAAAATAAGGTGAAGTAAGATGTGGCTACACATGTGCCCTGTTCGAAGTAGATTGGCAGCTCAGTCCAGGACTGCTCCTACTCTGCCCTGCCCCCCTGCAACAGCCAGGGGAGCTCCAGGCTCTCCCAGGTGCCAGCCCAGGGGACTGGTGGAGGGGCACAGGGGCCAGTCCCAATGTGCACAGGGCCAGGAAAGCTGTGCAACAGTGTGTGAACACAATGTATAGACATTAACAGATATGGGACAATGCAAGATAGAAAAATGTTACATCGGATATATAGTCATTAGGTATGTTTAGCCTCTCTTTCATGGTTCATCATTGGAAGATGTCCTTAAAAATGAATATCAGAGTAAGAACTAGGAAGTGTTTGAAACATAAGTTACTGCAAATGGAGGACTGCATAGACAAGAACAGAAGAAAAATGAAATTTGTGCTGGCTGCAGGGGCACCTATTTCCTGGCCCCATGCACATTGGGACCCAATGTGCACAATGCCTGGAGACAGCTGCCCCCGCAGCTCCCCTTGCATTGCGACTTAGCCAGCGTCGCAGATCACTTTAGGTGCCTGGCTCCTATAAAGGGTGGAAACTGCTAGGAAATGAGTCCTAGCAGTGAGTAGGGAGCCCCAGCTGTGGGTTACCAGGGCAACCAGGGTGAGCTAGTGGCCCACACCTGCCAGCGGTCAGCTGACAGGAAGGGGCAGGGCCTGGCTTACATATAAGTCCCAGGCTTGAGGTCGGGGGGGGGCAGTTCCTTGCTAGCCACCAAGGGGGAAGGAGCTCTCCCAGAGCAACCAAAGGGGAGAGGCCTGTCCGAAGGAACCACTTGTGTCACCATTAAGGGAAGGAGTATTCTCTGCTACAGTGAATGATGTTATAGCCGGGCGGTTAGGATTTCATGTTATAGCCCAGGGGCTTGTGTTTTGTTTGCTGTTTGACACGTGGCTTGGGTGAGGCTATTAGGGGATGGAGGAGGCCTCATAGGGGATCCATGGCAGCATGGGGACCCCGGCACCAGAGAGGGTGCAGCATTTGGGGTGCGCCAACCCCAGTGCCAGAGAGGGTGCAGAGTGAGACAAGGGCCATAGAGAGCCCGAGCACCAGAGAGGGTGCAGTGTAAGGCAGGGCTGCGGAGAGTCTGAGCAACAGTGAGAGCGAAGTGCAAGACAGGGCTGAGGAGAGCCCAAGCGTCAGTGAGGGCGCAGTGCAAGACAGGGCCGTGGAGGGCCCAGGAAGGACAAGGGGGCCAAATTATAACAAGGCCCAGACCAAACAACGTCAGTACCATCGGCAAAGCTTGGGCTGCGGTGTAGGGGAGGAAAAGGAGCCGCAGATAGTGCCCCCTGGCATCGGAGCAGGAAATGGGCAGCCTCCCACTTAATTACATCTATTAGTCAATTACCAACAAGATGTGGCAGGAAAGAAGGCAGGCAGTTGGCCCATAACAGGTGGGCGGGGTTACCAGTAGACAGACCCCAAAGAGGCGCACCTGTTACAGCTAGGTAGCAGTGGCCCGCTGCTGTCTGGGCTGACTGGGAGCAAAATTGCTGCCAGTTATCTGCATGCACATTAATGAACATTAATTGCCTGTATGTGTTGGTACTAAGCAAACGGCACATTAGATTAACTTATTGTACAGTAGGTTTAACGCACATGTAGACAGTGACACTTTACTGTGATTTAGACTAGTCTAATGCTCATTAAAGCATCATGAGTTGACACTGCACAGAAAAGCATCTCATGTAGACATCCCCTGTAACTATTAGCAGTAACTAAAAGAAGCAAAAGTAAGTCCACCCCCACCTCAGTTAATTTGGCAAGGCTGCTCAGATGCCAGATTGAAATAAAGTTTTTTCTCCTTATGCTGTCATTCTATTCAGTAAGCTATGCTTTCCATTTGGACTACCCATGCAACACCACCCCCTCTCCAAGAGATGAGATGGCAGAAAAATCATGCATGTTCATGGCCATGGTGCATCATGGAAAATGTAACACAATTGGACAGAAGAATGATAGGACATGAAGAAACCAAACTATGGCCAATTCTACATGAGACGCTTACTGCACAGTAGCTCATTAGTACTGCATTGTAATGTCGCGGAGCATGAACCATGACACAATGCTACTGCGCCATAGTAACAAACTACTGTGCAGTCAGCATCACCTGGAAGCCATGAAGGGATGCTACGGTGCAGTAATGCCAGTTACTGTGCAGTCATTTAGTACTTGGTTATACAAGTTCTGCATGACTGTGCAGTAAGAACTATGCAATCAATGTCTCATGTAGATGTCACCTGTAACAATTAAAAAGTACTGTAACAGCAGACTAAATATAAATACATCAGCTTAAAATACAAATGCAACTTTTTAGCCAAAATATTTTTTCTTTTTTCTTTTTATTTTATTTCAGGCACTGTATTCTGTAGCCAGAAGGTGTTTGTGTGAGTGGGGGCGGGGAGGGGAGGGGAAGGGAGGGGAGGGGAGGGGAGGGGAGGAAAGGAGGGGGCTGTTTTGTTTTTTTTTCCCTCTCAGAATATAGAAATTCAAGAGAAAGTTCCCTCTGGGTCACAAAAAAATATTTTCTTGAGTATAGGGCATGAATATAAAACTGGAAAATGAGAGAAGGTGGGGAAAAAGCAGGATTAGTCAGAGAAGAAATGATAACAGTCATGCAGTCTTGAAGATGAGAGGCTGAACTCGAGGCTTAAGATGAGACGAGGGAAAAAATCAGTGGTGGATACTAAAGATTTGTATATCTTTATTCTAAGTATGTGTGAGTGACTCATGGCTTTGGAAGGAAAGAATATTAGAAATAATAAAAAAAAGTACCCTAAAATGACTACTGCATATGAGAACGTTCTAGCAACACAAACCCCAAAAATACTTTCTTATTAAAATAAGTATTTGGGGAAGCTGATAAAACCAAATATAGATACTGATTTGAAAAAGTCATTTGTATTCATAAAATTAACCAACTCATTTAATCCTAAAAATTTGTCTGTGATGTCTGAATTTTCATATAGAAAATCTGAATTGCTTGCTATTAGTATAGCATGTTAAGAAATCATTTTCCAGTTCAAGTGAATGTTAGTATCCAAATAGAGAGGTATAGGAATTTGTCCTTGAACTATTTTTGAACTAGGGTCTCTACTATGTATATGTATACATTTGCCCCCTACTCTGACCCCCCAAATATCTCTTGCGGGTAAATGCCCATAGAAATGTATGTGGTACATGTGTAATGACCGTACCAAATACAAAGAAGGTGGTGTGACATGCCCCGACCTGGGTCTGCCTCTGGGATACACTCCCAAGTAGCTTTCACACCTGTGGGGTACCTTTCTGCCCCAAAACTCTCCTTTGATCTGCTGTTTGACCACTGAGAACTAGTTGAGATGTGCCAGAGGGCAACTCTTTGTCCTGTGGTGCCTCAATCCTACCTACCTGATAATTTTTCACCTAGAAGGGCCATGTCCTTATCTGGTCATGTGCTCAGAAAGGTGGATCCCCCTTTCTGTAGAACGAAGAAGCCTGCACTGTCAAATACCCTAGAATCACAAATATCACTGAAAAGTGGTTTGTAAAAAGATAGCAAAAAGGATTGATTATAATAAACAAGAACAAGCATAAGAAATCAGTAACAATATGTTGAGAGACTAAGATATGACAATAGACACATAAAAGAAGATATAAGAACAATAACCTATTTTTAAATGCATTTTAAAAGTTTAAATTCAAGAATGCAGTGTCCATCCAGATCACTAGCTGAGGGGACTCTAGCCTTTCTCCTTTCCCTACATCCAGGAAAACCTGAATACCAAGCCATGCTCTTGAAGCAGACTTAAGTACAGTTCCTTATCTGGCTGTTCACATGCATCACCGCATGGGGACTTGGGGGGCAAACACTATACCTTTAACTTTATGCCCACCCCCTCCCAATGGTATGTTTTCCAAAGCAGAAATTTTTCCTGATCTAATGGGCTCAGGACAGCCTTTACACATAAATTAGTTTAAGTGATCAGAAACTGGTTTAAACCTGTAACAGAACAGATTTTCAGTGCACATAACCAGTTTGAAAATAGCTGAAACCGGTTTCAGATAAACGTGGTTGAATGTAGGATCATTCAATGTAGAGTGGCAGCTCTGCCACAACGCTGTCCAGGACTGCCTGGTGAGGGCCATCCCAGCTGCAGCAGGGGAGATCTCCATGAACTGCACCATCCTGGACTGCGAGAGCCAGATGCGCCCTGACATCATGATCACCAACAAAAAGGCCAAGAAATCATGATCGTGGACGTGACCATCCTCTTAGAGTACCAGTACCAAGCCTTCATCAATGCCCAAGCTCCCAAGCAGAAGTACACCCCACTGGCCAACATCCTAAGGGGTCACGGCTACGATGTGATGGTCAATGTGCTCATCGTTGGAATTCTCGGAGCCTGGGACCCCAGCAAAGAGAGAATCCTACGTACCTGCAGCATCTCCCACCGCTATGCCAAGCTGATACGATGCCTCATGGTGTCCAACATGATCCACTGGTCCCACGACACCTACATGGAGCACATCACGGGCCAACACCAGTACTTCGACCCCACCAGAACAACTGCCACCAGAACAGACACAGAGGGGACCAACTGAACCCTGCTCTCCACCTGATGGATTTCACTTTGAGAGGAATCTTCAGCAATGGACCACCCCACTCCACCAGTGCGATGAGACTCTATATGGACTGAGACACTTTCTTCAACCTACTTCCTCCACCATTGCAGACCATTGTACAGGTTTGTGTGTATCTATCTTCTTTCTCTCTCAGTGTCGCAAACCCCCTCCCTTCCCCCACCCCTCTCCTCCCCACCCCTGAGTGTAATTGGCTAACATTATATTTTCTGTAATCTAGTTGCATTCCTCTCCTCACCCCCATCCCTCTAATGTTAATCCCTCACTCAGGTGATTTGTATTTCCCTACTGGCTTTGTCATCTTTTTGGATTCACAATCCTAAACATCTACTAATAAAATTCAATCTGTTCAGACTTAACTGATTTGGGTCAAACTGGTTTATGTAATGTCTGTCCCAGAACCCTTGCTGGTTTAAGTTAAATCAGAGTCCCCCACCTTCCATGCATGCTCTCTGAGCTGGGCAGGGCTCTCTTTTCCACAGCAGGCCTGGCCCCTTCCCTCTGCTTCCTGGCTGAGATTTGCTGCTCCGGCAGACATTTGCAGGCACAGCAGGGTCTGCTGGCTTCCTTGTGCCCTACCCCCCTCACTGCTCAAGCAGGAAATCCCCCTCCTCTCCTCCCTCCCATCTCCCACAGCATGGACCCCAGCCCCAGGGTCCCTAGGCATGTTGTATGCTAGCTAATGCTGAGAGGCATCTGTGTGTGTGCCTCTCTTCAATTTCACTGGGACAGGCAAGGAGACAGAACAGGGCTTTTGGAGTTAATCAACAGATCAGCTGGTAAGATGGTTAAGAAGTTTGAACTAATGGAGAGAGGCCATTGTTTTGCTAATTGGGTGATAAAGACTCTTATCAGCTTCCAGCTGGCTTGTTTGCCTCTCAGTTTGCTGCAGACAGTATGCCAAAGCATGGAGGCAGATTGAAAAGCTCCATATCATCAACAGATGCATGCACTGTACACCCCCAACCCCTTGCCTCAAAGTGCTAGCCCAGGGCTGGGGCTGACAACAGTCCCACCCCTTGAGTAGCCAGTGGGGAAAAGACTGGGACCATGCAGGAAGACGTCCCTAATGAGAGAGTTCTACCAGGGCTTGGCCATGACTTTCTCAGATCAGCTCCCTGCAGAAGGGAAGGCAGGGCTGCTCTAGCACACCCTGGCTTCTAGCCTGAGCCACTGCAGGCATGTACCTGATTTCCCTTAGCCCAGAGGGAATATCTGTCCAGTTTTCAACCAGTTCAGCCTAGCCAGGTTAAATTAACCTGCAAAGATTGAATCAATTCAGGCTCAGGCTTTTTGAATGCCTGGTCCTAGCCATGAAGACAAGGATCATATGTGTATCCTTTCAGACATTAATATTTCCTTCTCCAATATACTGTCTTTCACCTAATTACCCATTAATAGGAAATATTCTCCCTGTTTCAAGGTGCTAGGAACTTCTAGGTGCTTTTAAAATGTAAATTAATCATTGGGAGGGTCTTTTCCATGAATAAACGCACTCATGTCACATGCCAACAGCTACTTGTCAGCCTTTCCTTAGATGCCAAAGAAACTCACTGTTTATCACTTGGAAGTAATTACCATGTTATGCAATCCAGGCTCTACTGTAATATATCAGAAATATATTTTATATCCAATGCCACGATCCATATAAACATAAGCAAGATAGGGCAGCTCAATGTTACATATATGTAGAACCTTTGCTTCATATCAGTCAGACTGAAGAATTCATGCAGCACACCCCACAAACCACTTGTGTTTGTGAATGAGGGGGCAAACAGGGTCCTGGGGATGTAAGAAACAAATGTGGCACCAGGAACCACTCCCAGGAAACTCACACTGCTGCTTCTCCCTCAGCAGCAGGAGCCAGGATGCTACGGCAGTCTCTGATGCTGCTCAAGTGAGGAGTCTGGGCAGGTGCAATTCCTTTCCTTCTCCCTTTTCCGCTTCCCCCAGGTTCTCCATTGCTCAGCATAATTTAGTTACTACCCCACATGCTGGAAGAGCATGCTACTCTTCTGTAAGGAAGGAATATTTCTCAAAAATCTGGGAGAAGCTAAATCCATTCAAGTGTTATTTTGGGCCTTTTTGTTAGGAAAAGCAAAGAAAGTCACCATTTCATTTATTCTTTATGCACTTCTCCCAAGCCAAAAAATAAAACCAAACAACTAACCAAAGAAGTATCTGTTGTACAGAAAGGAATGATGGGAGGAAAACCACATTAATTTAATGCAGGCAAACAAAAGAGAAATTGGCACAATCTTCCAATCACTTAATATGACTGCATTTATTTTAGCATTGTGGTGAATATTTAAAGACCATAATTGAATTGTGAAAGATAGCAAATCCTAAGCAAGTTAGGTCCATTACTGAGAGATGTAATTAGTTTTGCACCAAACATCTAAAAATCTAAAAGTTATTTTTCAAAATTTCCTGGGGAGGGGTGGGGGGTGAGGGGGGAATGATTATTTCCCCGTCAAAATCAGAAACAGAAAATATTTATTTTTTGTTTTCAAAGTCAAAACCAAAACTTTTTAATTTAAAATGATTCAGGTTTTTGTTATTGTTCTTGAAAATGAAGAAAAAAGATCTGCAAAAATGTATTTACTAGTTTAAAAAGCTATTTAATGTTATAGATTTAGACCTTAGATGAAAGTGGCAATCAGCTCTAGGTTTTATTTGAGATAATGGGATGTGAAAGGCACTCACTGCAAAAACAGTCCCTTAATTTATAAATAAGTTAGTGCAGAGCACATGGAGATAGCTACAACTTTTGTGAATCAAATTCAACCAGCATGTCAATATATACTTAAAGTGAGTAAAGTGCTTTATAATTATAGACTATAGCATACTATTAAAAATAGAGCAATTTATGAAGTCCAAACCACAATGGTCTCCTTGTACAAATATTACTGCAGGATTTGAGCTGTAATTAGTAAAGTCATACTTGATTCTGTTGTGCTAGCCAGCACCTGTATATGTGAGAGAAAGGAATATACAATGAATTATATTCAAAACAACCCTGAGGCATCCACTCTCATTTCCTGGAAAGAGCTCCTCACCAAGCAAACCAGAATTTGGTCATTACACAGCCAATAACTGTCCCTCTTCCTCCTGAAAAAAACAAATAACTTATCTATGTAAGTTTTATGTTTGACGTAAAGCCATATCTGTGCTAGGCTGAAAGTATTGGTATGTACAAAGTCAACTGGGCCAGAAACATCGTTTTTTAATTGATACTTTGTTTTAATTCCCAGTATCTTGTATTAACTCAATGCCCTCAGTACTCTGAGACATAAAATTGCCCCCTGGATATTTTGAAAATGGAAATGTTTCAGGACCAACTGTAATTTACAGGGGTACGAGATAATTTTTGGACAAAAACAAAGAACTTTTCAATGATTTGCCAAAATATGTAGGCAAAAAGCCCAGACTTTCACTTGTTCATGAACCTAACAATTAGGTAAATTCTGTTTTGCTTGATAAATGAATATATTCACTTAGCTCCATTAGTCAGTATACATGTACTATGTGTTTCTAGATTTCATCTTTTCAAAATTGCCCCATATGATCTATGTACATGGGATATTCCACTGCAGGGTTGCTCAAATGCCAACCAGACCCAGCCTGCAGAGCCGTGTCATCTGGCTCACTGGATTACTCAAGGTCTGAAAATCAGTGTTCCCTCTAAGCTGTGCAACATGTCTGGCCACAAAGGCACGCCTGGCAGCATGACATAAGCCAAAATCACTTCAACTTTAACCCATGAAAGGTAAACGTTTCTCTTTTAGGATTCTCTTTTATAACTACAGCAATACCCAAGATTTTAACACCTGCTACTTGCTCTTGAGCAGTTCCTCTGCCCTGTTTAAAGCTGCTGAGAGGTACACTTATGTATTGCTTTCCCAATGCACACTGTTGTATATTATAGACATAGGCTGCATCTATGTGAGGCACTACTGTGCAGTTGCTACTGAGCATTTATTTAGTACTTGTATAAACAATTACTAAATAAATGTGCAGTAACCCAAGAAAAGACCCCAGGGCAACATTCAACCCTTCTTTAAGGAACTGTAACTCCATTGCTTTAATGACATTGACAATGGCAGTTATGTGGCAAGAAACTGCCCTTTGGGCAAGTATAGTGAAATAGGATTCTGCCCTAAGTGTTTACTCAGGGCTAGATTATATTCCCCCTATTAGGCACATAAATGGATTTAAGCACATAACTGCAGGGGTATCTACATGTACAATTAATGCACATGAACAAACTCTGCGGTTTGTTGCTCTGGAGTTTACTGCTCCTGAACATGCCATTTGAACATGTGCCCTGGAGTGCTGCACATCTAGCCAAGTCAGAGCAGCCCTGGCTGGGAGAGGGTCCAGGGGGTAAGCCTGCCAGCCCAGAGCTGCACCTTCTCCCACCCACCCCCAGCTCAACATGCTGCAGAGGGGCTGGCTGGGACACCAGAGTGCTTCAGTGTGGCATTAGCCAGAAGGCAGCCCTTGCACTGAAGCACCCTCATGTCCTAGCCAACTGCATCAGCAATCTACACATGCATTGCTTACTGTGGAGTAAAGGACCCTACAGTTAAATTAATATGCTCCAGCCAAATAGGGGCACACATGTATACATAAGACATTTACTGCAGAGCTAGTTAGTTTACTGCTCAGTAAAGGTGTCGTGGAGACATGCCCTGTAATTCTATTCTTCTCTCCTCTAGTCCTTGAAAAACTGTTAACAGAATAGGTGGGCTGGTTCTCATCCTTGATTCTTTTTTGTAACTTGGTCTTAACAGTACAATGACACTTGTTACAACAGGAGATGGATTAATGGATATTCAGGTCTTGAGAAGAGCAGAATAAAATTGTACTTGGACAACTAAGTCTATTAAGATGTTCAATAAGTGGAACTGAATCTAACACCGCGTACCTAGTACAATATTGCCATTACATCAGGGTCACTAATGTAATATAAATAGTAACACAAACAACAATAAATAGGTACCAAAAAACATTGTTCCATTTCTTATCTGGAATTCCCAAAGTCAAAGCTTAGATTAGATTTTAAAAGAGCTAAAGTTTATGAATACGGGTCAGTAGCATCTTATGCGGGGGTTAGGTGCTGAAGTTAGCAAAAAAAGTGAAAATCGCATAAGGCAAAAATCGGCAAAAATCAGAGTGGGAGGGGGGGCAGGGCTTGAGTTTGCACATGGTGCCATGCTTAGAACTGTGCAGCTGGCAGCAGCGGCACAGCACAGGGTGGTGGTGGGGATGGCTGCATGCCGCCCAGCCATCACCGTGCTGCCACTGCCGCCCAGCGGCTGGCCACACAGCTTCGGGCATGGCTCCATGGTGACAGCGGGAGGTTTTGGAGGCAGTGGCCATCACCATCAAAATGGGTCTCCAGGTAAGCGGCAGCACCGCCGCATGCAAGCTCAAGCACCACCCCCCCCCCCCATCCCACATCTAGCTGAATCCGCACAAGTTAAACGCACGTAAGATGCGACTGACCTGTAATAGCAAAAATAAATATGACAATGTTTGAATAACTAAAGTAATTGAGAATCTGGCTCGATTCTTGCTAACATTGTTTAACATTTATTTTACTGACCCAACAGGGAGCTTAAATACAGTTAATTTATACATATTTTATTTGTGTAATAAAGCGGGGAAATGATGAATGTCTGTAGCAATGTTCTATTTTTGTCTAGAGTCAATTTTTGTATAGGAGAAATAATGCTTGTAGATAGTCTTTCTCCACATTGGACAGTGTATTCCAAAGATTAATAGCTTGTCATGGAAAGCTCAAATTGATAACACTGATCTGTAAAATCATATATTTTAATATATGAATATAGTTCATGCTCAACATTAAGATATATATGTATTCTTGATACTTTTCATTAACCAATATTTTAAAGACTGCATGGATGAGGAAAATGGGAAGCTTACACAGCCAGATACAGAGAAAATTTAAATATTGATTTGTCTGACCAAAATAAATAAATAATTAAAATCCATTAAAAGTACTAAATGGGCTCCCAATCTGAGAAATATGGGCATTAAAAACAAGAGAACAAAAAAACCACAACCAAACAAAAAAGCATACAGTAATTGACATGTTATACCTTATAAACAGAGAAAAAAATCAACCTTCATACTAATTCAGGATACAGTTTTTCCTTTTCCTGAAACATAACTTTTATTTCTTAAACAACTATGCTAGAAAATACTTTGGAATTCTCCATCACAAGTGAGTTTGCAATGCATTTTAATTGACTCAAATGATAACCTGATTTTTCTTGGTTAAAAGCCCTAAGAAGTACTATTAAATATTTTGTAGTGATTATAAATGAATAGTGATAGATACACATAATGGAAAAGGATAAAATGTTCCCAGTCCATAATTCAGTAACAAGAGAATGTTGTTTTTCTCCTATATGTGACTAGCGTACTGATGAATATGAATGAATGAAGACCAAGGGTGAAATCATGGCTGTGGAAGTTTTGCCACTAATTTTAGTGGGGCAAGGATTTACCAAAAAAACTTCTTAACTACTTGAGAACTGCATTTTATGAACAGCAAATATATATCCTACAGTGCCTCTCTGCAATTCTAAAATAGATCTGCATGGATTCAAAAAAGAACTGCAAATCCTACTATCTAACTGCTTTCAAAGTCAGCATTGTGACAAGCTTTTGGAACTATCTGTGTGACTGCAGTATTCAATCATAGCTTTCTATCAGTTTGTTCCATTACCTAAAACTGTATTTTAGTTAGAATCCTCTACAAGGAAAGTCTCTAAGAAAAAAAAAAGAAGAAGAAGAAAAAAAAAAAAAAAGCAGGGCAGTAAGTAAGAAAGAAAGGAGAAAAATATATATATATCATCCAGAAATCATGCAGAAAAGGCTTTTAAAACTTTTAATAGCCTGTACTCTACCAAAGAGTAAGGGCAAATGTTGTCACCTATTTCACATCTAACACCGGAACACTGGCTTTCTAAATTAGTTTTGTGCTTTGTGTAGCTGCAGCTGCTTTCTCCCAAGAACATGTCACATCACATGTAATTAGGTTTGGTTTATTATATAGGCAAGGCATACAGTCCACTGCAGACTACATCTTTTGCCTCTTCAGTTTCCTACACTGAGCATATGGTACTGTTAATGATATCCTTAGAGATCTGGTCAGAGAGCTTGGGGGTGAAAATGTGCTAGTGACTATAGGTTCAGCTCGGACTAAGAAAGAGCTCAGGCTAGGATTTGTGGTGTTTTGTTTTCTGGTTTTCCCGTAAAAAAAAATTCCCATCAGAGTAATAGGATCAGCATCAAGTTCTTTCTCACATTTGACAGACATGCAAAAAGTTTCCCTTGGGCTTGAAGATATAATAAAAAGAGCCCAAAGAAATGGTAACACAGCAAGCAACATTTTAAAAATAGCAACTTAGTTGTACTAAGAAGAGAGAAAAAAAAAATACGAATACAGCTACATTAAAGATGATACAGTTTATTTATTCATTATACAAATAGATTTGATTAACATTATTAATTACACTATCAAAATTAATAATATTGAATTTTCACAGGATGTATTTCTTCTTAGACTTACGTCAAATCCAGTCTGAATAAATGGGTATGGGGAAAAATTCCCACAAGAACAAACAAAAAAAACCCCTTAACTGTGACCACAGAGAATGAATTAAAAATAATATATCTGCATATTAGCATACTGTCTTTTTCACTTATTAAGCATATTCTATATAGTAAATCTATTAGATAGATGTGCTCTTCTGAGCATGAGACAATTCCATATTAAATTCAGTGAAAGTTGTGTTAAATTGATGGGTGGTTGGGTTTTTGAAAGTTTAACTTTTAAATGTTAGCTATTAATGTTAGTTACCTAAACCAAAGCAGATGTATATTTTAGGTGGCCTGATTTTGAAGACTACAGTACTCATATTGAGGTCATTTATTCATGCACCTAAAATATGGATTAAAATGCTTAGGATGGTACCCAACTATAAAATTTACTGTAAGGTAAACTTCAATCCAAAACTAGTATAGTTACAATTAAATATGAACTTGTAGTTTTATATATAAGGAGGTTTATAACTGGGTGGAATAACAAGTTTGATCTGTTACCTAAACCACTCAGAATTCATCAAATCAATAATGACAGCAACTGTCATTTTATTGCACTACTACCTATGAGACAAAATGGCAATATTTACAGAAGTCATTTAATATAACAAAAATAAAATAATTGCCACAATACTGTTGTATTCTGCTTTAAAATTAAACACTTCAGCATTATGTAGCAGCTGGGAGTTCATTCTATTCCAGCAACAAACTATTCAATTGACACACTCTCTTAACAAACATCTAAAACTTCACCCTCTCTTTGTTATTTTATTGATGTTTTATATTTTTCCTTTGTTTCTTTTATGTAACAACTAAAAACAATGATGTGGAAAAAGGGTAAAATTAGTTATGAAAATCTCAGAGGCCTGATGTCTTACAATTATACAAAATATATTCATTTGATGAAAGAAAAGCTGCAAAATCATACTGAGGAAGATCTGAAAGTTGTCATAGTAAAAATTCTGCAAAGGCTTTCAAATGAACACCCTGAACGGGGGGGGGGGGGGGAGGGGGGAAGAGGGGAAAAGAAAACCAAATATTTGATTTAAACTAACCATTAGAACAAAGTACTGTGGAGCTGGTGGGCTCCCTATTTCTTGAAATCTTCACATCAAAAGTAATGCTGTTCTAGAAGGCACATTTAAGTCAATGAGGTCAATATTGAAAAACCTTATACAGGAAATAAAAATAAATCATCTAATGGTCTCTTCTGTCCTTAAAATCTATGCAACTATAACTTCATTATCTTCAAAACATACCAATAAAAGAAAATAGCATCATTTTCTTTGCCATCAGATAGAAGGGTAAAAGGAGGAACACGCTGAAATACCATCATGAAAGAAAGATGTAATTTTTAAGGTAGTTTGTAAATAAATGGCATCATATTTGCCAATATATGCCAAACAGCCAAAATAAAAGGAATCTCATCTGTATATGAATACCTGAAAGTAGGCTTTTATTTTTTTTTTCTCCTTTCAAATCCTGAAACATTCATCCACATCAAACCTATCTTAAAATTACCACTAACTGAGTTAATACTTGGTTCTGCATCATTTACTAATGATAAGCTACTGTGGAATTCTCCTGAAGCCTTGAACTGACCATCAGATAGAAAGAAACCCCCAGATATTTCATGCAATCAGTATGTGTTTTCTATTTCATTATAGCCCACTAAACACAGCTCCCATAAATGGGGAGAAGTGGAAAAAAATAGATACAATGACAGTTTTCTAATGCATCACAACAGATACCAGTACTATGATCAATGCAGTCAGGTTTCACACAAAAGGAAGTACATGAGAGGCAGGGGGAATTTTTTTCCCCATAATATGAGTAGGAGCAGAAGAGCTGCCACTACAACCTATGCTTCTGTCTCTCCTTGCTTCCTAGCCCTGCCCTAAAGTCCCTTCTCTTGCCATAGTGTTTTCCAAGGTAGACAAATTCTGAATGGTTAATTCAAACAAAGAGACCTGCTAATTAATCACTTCTTTTGGTGGAGGGGGAAAAAAAGCCTTTCAAGATTCCTTTATATACTGCTTAAAAAAATAAACATGGAAGAGAGCTTTATAATTATTATTGCAGGTCAACTCTAAGCAGCAGCTTTAATGTAAAGTGATTAAAGTATGAGTCACTTCTTATTTTACAGACATCAGGAGAATACCTAAATACCATCAGAGTTTTTTGTCTTTTTTAAAGATTAGCTATAAAGCATTTGAATTATTAATCTGCTCAGGTACTTTTTCTAACTATAATTCTTAAGTAAGCATATACTCAAAATGGCAAGCAAAAGGAGATATGCCAAACCAGAGGATGTTGTTATCCTGGTTTTCCCTACAATGGGTCTTACATACTTGCTACTTCTGCACAAGAAAATGTCACAGTCCTTATAATCCCAGCTCCAGATGTTTCTCCACTCAATAGACAGATGACAGTTTGGGACACATCACAGTAAATCACATGATGTGGAAAAACTAAAACAGGAGACAGTAGTGAAAATATTAAGTGCAATCAATTAGCAGCAGCTTCTGAAATTAATTATTTTTAAAAGATACATTCAGAAAGAGCATTTTAGAACAGGAATTGCAAACCCTCTGTTTATTGTAAATTGATGTTCCAGATGTCCAAAATTTCCATAGAGGATTGTGCTCCTCTGGAATAAAACCCATGATTTTCTGATGTTAGAATTCTTAAACTGATTTTTAACCAATATTTTCCATTTGCCCCTTATGTTACTTAACTTCCCTCAAGATTATAGTTTGAAAATATTATACCAGATTACTGGGTAGGGAGAAAGGGTCCCTTCCTGTCCATGCTAAGGAGCTAGTCATCTCCGTTACACTAATCCCCAGAACTCCACTGCATCTTAGAGCGTGTGTAGATGAAACAGGGGCCCTAAATTGAAGTGGTGGGTTTAAAAAAACATTGCTTTAATTTAGGGCTGATTTACAGCCCCCCCCCCCCCCCCCCCCCGTGTCATGCACACACCCTGCTGACTTACCTGCCTCTCTGGTGGGGAGGGGAGGGTGAACTGCTGGCAGGTGGAGAGGTCCCTGGGCTGCTTTGGATCTGGTGCTTCCCTCCATGGCAGCAGTGTCCCCACTCCAGGTGGCACCCCCCCATAGGCACATGGCTTGGGTGGTCCTGGGGGGCACCATAGCTACGGAGGGAAGCACCAACCCCCTGCACAGCTCAGGCAGGCAGGCAGGCAGGCTCCAGGGGCAGGGAGGAAGTTTAGGTTTGTCACTTTTCTTGGGCAGAGCCTGCTTTCCTAAGCTGCTGCCAGGCTGCCTACACAGGCTTCCTGCAGAGCCATGGAGTTGCACAAAGCCCAGTGCTTTGCTCCGTGGCTGTAGGGGCAGCAAACTAAAACTCCTTGAAGAAGTTTTAGTTTGCTGTGCCCCAAGCCATTTAACGTTCATTACACCACTGAATATCCTGCAGTGGCTGGAATTAATATTCAATATGCTGCTGAGGTGTGCAAACACTAACACCATTAAAACGGTACAAAAGCATTTAGCTCACTTTAAAGTCTTATGCACACATGCCTCTCTTTTTGTCTACACACAGCCTTAGATGCACGCAGATGCATTGGAGTAAGGCTTGGATGGTAACACATTTTTATTCTCACTAGGTACTCATATACTACAATGATGAGGGCAAGTAAATAGAAAATTTAATCAGAAGCTGATTAAAAGGGTTTCACTAACTTCTAAGAAGTTACTCCAGTTTGCTGAGCCATTTTGTGTGGCGTAGAGAAGCCCATGGATAGGGGCATAATTAACTCGCAGCAAGACAAAGCCATGTTTGCAGCTTAATCCCAGCAGTCATTTCATGGTGGCCCTGCTCCTCAGTGCTGATTGGAAGAGAGGTTCCACCCCTTATCACTGATTAATGGAGATGCCCCAGGGGGGAGGAGTGATGAGGGAGCAGCCACTATTTTGTCTGCTGCCCCCTTCATGCTGCCTGCCAGCTGACGCCTTCCCCTCCCAGGTGGCCTGCAAGTCCTGCCCAGGAGGAGACTTAATAAAAACTTAATATAAATATAAAAGTTATTCATATTAAGTTTTTATTTTCATGGGCAACCACAAAATCCATGAATCTATGATTTAGGTAGGACCCTACCCATTGGTTATCAGTAACAATTGGCAGAATTTTTCTATATATAGTCTACGGAATTTAAATATTTTTGAAAACCAAATAATGAAATAATTACTTTTTTATAGCTGTTAGTGTTCACTTGTTGAAGTATTGTTTCAATTGTTAGGTCTTTAACATGCAATAACTTTGTTAACTGCTGCTGCCCATGATAAAGAAAGGTTGCTTCCTTATCAGGGCCATAGCCTCATTGTCTTGCATAATGAAAGATACGCACAATGTAGCAACAGAAGTGAAGCTATAGAAAATTCCATCACTGAGATGATAATTTTATGTATTTACTTATTTTGTTATCTTGCAAAATTCTACATGCTATGTCAAAAAAAAACAAAAAACAAAAAACAAAGGAACCTGAATATTGACTTGGGGCAAATAGTACTAATATCTACAGTATTTTGCAAATTTCATATTCAGTTGACTCACTCCCAGTTTAGCATAATTACAGCTTATGTGATGCTAAATATAAATTATATTCTGCATTTTAATCAAAGTGCAACACATCCATATATGTTGATACTGGGTTTCAAACTGGTATTTACATCACTGGTAACAGGTGGTCCAAAACCTGGTTGTAAGTGGGATTGAGTATAAAGTATCATAATTAAGTAAAGACAGAGTATTGAATATATTTTCAGTTTTAGATGTAATCTGTTAAAGTTTGAGAACTTCTGTGGTAAATATATATTGACTTCGTACTTGATGAACCTTAAACTTATAGGATCTTGCACCCTAGGATTTTAAAAACAATACCTTAAGACAATGATAATTATTATAATGCACTATTTTACCAATTTAAAAGTCAAGAATGTGCAAAATTATATAGTTATCACTTGTTCTAGATTAGTTTTAGTACCTAATCCATGTAGAAAAGTGATCCTGAAGATGATGAAAAATTCATTTGGAATTACAAGAAATATCTATACCTATATCATATATTTTTAGAAGCTCGTCTACTAAAAAATATTTTTGTTTAAATCTACCATAAGAATTGAGTTTGGACAATCACATAAGATACAATGATTTCCCTTTTGATTATCAAAGATGAAAGAAAATGTAAGCCCAACAGTCTTTATGCTGAATACAGTAGTTGGTATGGTAAGGCAAATTAATACAAACAGCCACATAATCAGGCATTCCACATTGATATTGATGGGTTTTAATATCCTTTCACATGGCTACAAGTGCTAATTCATGCAACTTTTCTGCTTTCAGCACCACTACTACTGCATCAACATGTCACCTAAATAACTGTAATTAAGCATTCTCTGTAGTTGCTGATTACAGTATGCTGATGAACATTCCCACTGGATTTAAACAGCCTCTTTCATAACAACTACAATAATCATCTCATATTATAATGTCTGTGCTTCTGAAGACTTCTTAAATAATCTAAAATTTAAATTGTACAGACCGTTGATTATTGCAATCTAAAGTTCAACAGGAGCTTAATCAAAAAGGTTTAAGTATCACATCACTAAGATCTATTAAGCAATATGGTAATATACATCTTGGGGAATAAATGCTTAAGCTATTTGGTCTTTGAACAAAAAAAAGTTTTTAGAAAGGTCCACTTTCCTATTTAGCAAGACCCCTGCATTTTCTGATTTCAGTGTTGTTACAATGACTAAAACAATGCTGTTGTTCTCCTCCCTTTTAATTCAACTTTATTATTATTTGTTAATTTATTACTTATTACAGTTGCCAGTTTTTGGTATTGAAAAGGATCAATGACACCCACAAAATGAAAGTGCAATTAATGTTCAGATGTGGACTTTTTATTATTCTTGAATAACAAATTAAACCCACTGTGTTTTATGATTTATTTGAAATACATTGAATCTGAGTGAATATTCTGTAGTCACCTACACTAGAACAGTTTTGCTGAACTCCTCTCAATCAAGAGACTAAATCCATGTGTATTTCCTCATTTGTACTGTTGGAAAACACTGATATATCTAGTAACTTGCCACTATGCTGAACTCTTTCATCATATATAAGCAAGAGTTGGGATACAGTCCCTTTTGTATAACATGTATGCTGAAAGAAGGAATGCTTGGACACTTTCACAGTTTTATGACACATATAATAAAAAAAGAAGAGCTTGGATTAAATCATGTATGAAAAATTCAAGTCTGGTTTTATAAAAAAAATAATGGCCTTCCCTGCACTTAGTATGGAATGTAACATACCTTTTGTGCTCCAAACTGACAGCTATCTGATAGTAGCATATTTATACTTAAATATATTCCAGGAGAGACATAAAGCTAAATCCTATTTCACATTACTTTCTACATGGCAGGTGCATAGACATATGACTGGGGGTTTTTTTGGGTACTTATACAGAGTTTGGGATTCTATAGTGGTGAAATAATCCCTGCATGTGCCCCTGTCAGAAGAGGAGGACCCACCTACCTTTTAGCTCAATGGTTAGGGCACTTGCCCAGGGAACAGGAGACCCAAGATATAGGATTCAGAGGAGGTTTAAATATGCATCTCCTGCTTCCCAGAAAAAAGTGCTCTAAGGCTAGGAACTGACATTTGTCCCTGAACAAGTTGTGCCTGTGTTTGTCCTGGAACACAAATATTCTGGGATTAGTGTTCATGTTTTCTGACATTGCTTCAAAGATGCGTTCAGACAGACTGGGTGATATCCTGGGATAAGTATTAGTACTTCTTATCCTTTGAACTGTTTTTACAGTTTATCCTGGGACAAAGGTGGTCAGCTGAATGACTGTCCTTTGTACCCAGATAAAATGGTTTAACCCCAGAGCAAAGCCAACATCTGTTTGTAGCCTGAATGCCTCAGGCTAGGCACTGTCCAGCCTTCTCCAGCTCCTCTCTACATCTCTCAATTACTGTTCATTTGATAAAATGAATAAGCAGCTCTAGGAAAACTTTCTACCCCATTAGGACCAGATATAAGCTAAAGCCTAGGGTAACTCGTTTCCAGGAAAGCACCCATATCACTGGCCACATACCCTTTGGCTTCTACTGTATCTTTTGGCTTTGATATGCATCAGTGGTCTCCAACCTTTTTATGATGAAGATCATTTTTTCTAAGTAAAGGACACCCCAGGATCTACCACCCCAACCTGCCCTAACCCCAGCCCCTGGCCCACTGCCTGCCCTGCCCTGTCCCCCCCCACCACCCCCGCCCTGTCCTTGTCCCTACCCTACCCCCCACCTCCCACCCTGCCCTCCGGGCCCCCGCCCTCCCGGAAAAGCTGCCCGGGCTCTGATCCCACACACCCAGCCCGGCCCGGGTGGCAGGGGATATGGTTCAGCCCAGCCACAAGCATCCTGCTGCTCCTGATCATGGAGCCTCTGACAAACTGAGATTGACAGTCAGAGGCTCCACGATCGACCAGTCCATAAAGGTCGGCTGGTTGGTGGCCACTAATACATACTCATTTCATTTGAATTGATGGAGATTCCATATCTGAGAGAATCTAAAACCAAATATGTCTTATGACAATTTGTTTTTATTAACCTTGAGCCTTTGGGAATATTATTTTATTTCCTAGGTTCATGTGAAATTTATGATTTTATTGGTTTATACTCTTTGTGCCATAGGGAAAAAAAATCATCTGTTTCCTTCAGTTTTTTGATTTATCAGTACAAATCTATACAGAAAGAAAAATCCCCATAACAAAACCTTCCCTCTCTCAACTCATACCTAAATTCTCATGGTTAGATCATATGGACATTTACACATCTGAGTGAAGCTATAAACAGAATCTGACCCTTATCTGTTTTTCACGAGTGATGTAACCTTTTTTTTTTAATTTCACTGTTTATTCAAAATAGATTAGCACAACAGTCATCCCTATTAAAAGGGGAAGCAAACTGAATATTTAGGCATGGAAAGCCTCAAGCACTCAGATGATAACATCATCTTAAAGGGATAGCTGGAAACTAAGTCATTTCCCTTTGTACTAATAAAAAAGGGTTATCTGTTCTTAACAGCAAAATGGTTTTCCCATTGAAATTTCCTTGATGCTCACCATATAGAAGAACAATCTAGACAAGGAAAAACATAGAAGAGTACTCTGAGGCATTTATTTCTCTGAGAAGTACTGCACTGTCTGTATTACTTTTGCTTATTGCAAGTTTCTGGCCTCCACTTCAACTGTTACCATTCAGAAGTTTTTTTGAGAGCTGCTGTTGACCTTTAAGTTCCAGGCAGCATTTACGTTTACCTACTGTAGCATATCCATATGAATTGTTTGGGAAGGAAAAAAAAAAAAACCAGGTCATTTTTGCCCTTTAATTCCCCGTAATACAAGAGAAAAGAGTAGGAACGGAAGGAAATCAATCGTAACTTATCCCTTGTCGAATATCAGCAAACACTATGTCACAAAACCAATGTGAAGAAATGGAGTATGGATTTTCTGCTGACATTTGTAAAGTGTTTGTGTCAAACTATTTTTCTAATATAGCAAAGGTTACAGTTTAACAAATTAAACCACATGTTTCTTTTGAACCGACACATTGGTCATTTGGGTTAATTTAAATGGTTCATGTTTTTCTAATAAACTCTTAGCTAACTTACTCCAATAATGCCTATTCTTTGCTTTATTCTACCATAACTGTTTGTTTTTGTTTTTGCATCAAAATAAATTGAATGATGATATTGTAATAGCATGTTTTGGAGCCTTTCATTTTTATCTAGTAAAATTAGTCGAAAGGGTATATGCTGGTTAAAATATGCATCTTCACACCTTTGATATGTTTGTTTTTAATTTCTGTTTCAGACAAAACCCCAAAATAAAACAACTAACACAACATACATACATTAGGCAATAGTGCAGCCTTATTCTTATGAAATTTCTGCTGTTACAGTTTTGAGACTTTGCAAACTTGATACTTTTTAAAATTATTTTTATTACCATTTTATTTTAAAAGTTTCATTAAATATTTTTCCAAGATGAAAATCCTGCTTCCTTTTCAAATGTCCATCCAATTTTCACCTATTCTGTGTATTTTGTACTTCTGAATTTATACTAGGGCAACAGAATTTTAATTTAACTTATAAAGATAAGAAAATTATTATTATATATTTTAATAAATAAAGCATCAATGGAATGAGCAACATTGCCACCTAAATGCACTGCAACCCATAAGAGAACATTATATATTGTTTTGTAATGGACAACTAAACCATTCCTACCTTAGTTTTTTGTTCAGCCATGCTTCCCACATAGAGAGGTTTTATGAAATCATCTTCTGTAACCTCTTCACCAGTATAAAGCCCTCTATAAAGGTTTTATGTGTTACCTGTAAAGGGTCTTCATAATAGATTTTTATATGGTAACCCTGTATAAAAATTACTATGCAACCTAAAATATATTGAATTTTTGATCAGGCAGCATATGCTTTCCCTTTACTTCCCTTACTGAAGGGTTACTTAAAGCCTCTATGTTATCATACTTATTCAATGGTCTCAATTTAATTGATCATAGATTCCCCAGCCAGTCTGGGAGAAAAAAAATAAATAAAGACTTTCCATTTTAGCTCACATTATCATTTGGGTCTTCATTTGGAGGATCGCTCCACTGACTTTTATGGGCTTTGAAGCAGGCTCTTAAATCACACAGAAATAAGTTTTCTTCCAACATAATCTGTCATGTTCTTTATTTTCTCTTTTTTTGTACAGGTGTCATACCTGCGTTCCTTCTTTCCTCTTTAAGCCTTCTTTATACCACCATATTCTTCACTGGCCAGACATTTGTATTTCCTCAAGTAAACCCATGTGTCTAATTCTGTGCTGCCTTTCTTGCAGGGTTAGCAAGAAGGGTGCAATCCAGGGAGACTAGTAAAAAATAAGTTCTAAAACACCTTCACACCATCCAGACTCTGAGACAGCTATAAATTGGAGCCCTAAGGTTGCTATTATTTATTAGAACCTACCAGGGGCCACCATTACTGCCGTAGCAAGGAAGTTTATTGTCTGGGGCAAGCCCACAGCAGCAGGCCATCCTCGCCTCATACACAGACCTGGGAGCCACATACCCCTCCATGCATGCCCAGGGATGCACGCAGCAGTGGAACCCCATCCCCCCAACCCTGCAGTTCCCCAAATGAGTCCCACCCTGGCGGGGCAGCACCTGTTGGCACCCCTTTGCTTTGACACCCAGGGTAGTTGTCCCACTCCCCCCTCCCTTGCTACAGTACTGACAACAATAAAGGGCTGTCACAACCCAGTTTCTTGATGACATCTCTTTGGCATGCCCCTAAGCTGAGGGTTGCAAGGGGAAACAACACAAGATCCATTACATGGTTGCTTGCCCCTGTGCCATCAAAGATATCAAGGACTTGTTAGGATCTGCATAAGTCTCAGGCTTTGGTAAGTGGATAACCCACACATACCCTGCCCTTTCTCTTTCAACTTTCCAAAAAAGGTTTTCTAATGGCTACAAATTCTATTGATTCTGAGCAAATAATGGTGGAAAGGAGGAAGGAAAAGTGTAAGAATTTCTTGCTTTCATAGTAAAAATTCCTCACTGATCACTAAAGAAGAAAAATGCCAGTGTCCAAATTGGCCAGAATGGCCACTAAGCCTATCTCTAAGAAAATGCCCAAATTTATTACATAAGTTTTTGCTAATATGAACCCAACTCTGTATTACAGTTTTTATTAATTTTAGTGGATGTCACTAAGTAAAACTGGGAAAATCTCATTATCAGAAAGGCTGATCCCTTCCTACCAAATGACTTCACTTGTCTAAAATGGCCCAGTATATGCACTACGTAAAGCTAGTGTCTTTATGATTATTTCACCTACACTGCTACATATGAACAAAATATTTTATCTCGGTGTTATCAATAGTGTTCAGAGCATAGCATTCAATATGAAAGTACCAATATACAGATTAATGCTCATTACTAGTGAAGCTAGCCTGCCAAAGGAAACGGCAGAATGTGGGGCTATGTGTACTATTCAGAAATCACTCTGAGCCAAGGACTCTGACAAGGGCATTGTTTCTTTCATTTTGAATTCTAACTGAGCAGTCATACATAACTCGAGCTTCTGCACAACACTAGTGATTTCAATAAGCTCTTGCAAGAGTGCCTTCTATCCCATATGAACATAATAACAATTAATGATTAACATTAACATAACTTAGAATTTCAAAGATATATAATAGACTTATTAAGAGATAATGTTCAATCAATCTCTGAGATGCTTGTACGCTAACTAAACATTGGAATATCAACACCACTTTTGTAAAGCAACAGTATATTCATTAGATTTTGCTTTATCTTGATGCTCAGCCGTCTCATCCTTATGTGTTCAGGACCTGTCTGGATGTCATTACATAATATTTTTATTAATAAACATGATAGTTGAATTCACTTACTTTACATTAGTAAACCCTTTAGCCAGTATTTGGTTAACTTAATATGAAAATGCTCAGGCATCTCATAATCTCAAAAAATATACTCCTGGTCTTAGCATACTCCTGTGAAAGGATTGTGCCACTTATATTAGCCAGGAGATCAAACAAAACTCTCTAGTTCATAGAAAGGTCTATGTTATAATGATCTACCTGAAAAAGCAGCAGAGTAAATTATTGCCTATTAAATCAGAATCAAGGGTCCAGAATGCATAGTTAGTTAAAAGAAGATTGCACAAGTAGGACCTAGGTCACAGAACTGTATGCTAGCACTCTTGTAAGTTTCCAAATGAACATTTCTTCTTCTGTTTACTGTAACCCAAACCATCTACTTCAAAATACCCTGCCTTGGGCCCTCACAAAAAGAATGCACAATGTCATGAATATTGAAAACATAAATTTATTTGATTGCTTCAATACAGAATTATGAAAATAAGTTCAAGGATCTGGATATATTTTAGCTATGAAGTCCTCCAATGAGAAGATATCTAGTAAAATTACTTTTCATACACCATGTTGAAGCAATTAAGTATGCATACATAGAGTCAGTCTGAAATATTTTGACAAAAACGTTTTTCATTTAGAAGTGCAAATGAATGAATACTGAACTTTCAGTGGGAATGCATCAGTTATAACAACATTTTCAGTAGAAAAAGTTTCTTGGTCTCTGATGGAATTTTTGGACATAACCTTGAAAAATAAAGGTGAGAATAGCCAGTAGGTGACTGATCAGGACATATGGGATAGGGAAGACCTAATTTCAGTAATCAGAGAGGGGAGAGGGCTCTTATGTTGCCTTCCTGTAATCTTCCTTTCCCCACTTCCAAAAAACAAAACCAAATGACAACAACAATATATTTTAGAGGGGTCTCTGCTTTTTTGGAAATGTCTTGAAATCTCAGAAAGCTTTGCAGGTGGAGACATTACTTTCCCACCCATCACAGTGTATCGGGAAGTATGAGGTTGACAAAAAGTTTAAGTTCTTGAGCTTTAGAATTTCTCAGAAGGCTAACACAGTAGCTACAGTTCAGACATGAAGGCCACCAGGACAGAACTACTATTTTTCCAGACCGCTGCTGCTGCTGCTTCTGGTCATGGAACAAATACTTAACATTAAATGTGAGTAGTCAAAATGAAGACCTGGGCTTCTTCACTTTCTTAAAAGTAAAGCACTAAACAGGACTGAGTCCCCCGTACAGTCAACAGCAACACCAACTCTAGTTATACGCCTTTCATTTTGCCACTAGAATCAGTCCTCTGCCAGGATTTAACCTGGAAAAATATCAGTATCTGTCCACATCTAGGGGTGGCCCTGGATTAATGCCAGAAACTATACATGGTAAATCAGTATAAATCAGAAACACTAGTGTAATATAATATGTATCTAACTCTTTACACATACTTTGTCATTGAAGCTCACAGAAGGAAACCGGTAAATCATAAATGGCAGTTGTTTGTGGGAATACAGAATAGAAATAGGGCCAAGAACATTTGTATTCTGTATCACTCTGGAGTTACTATGTAGATCCAGACTTACTTTATTACCATCAATTAAAGGAGAAAAGCTTTGACAGTGGTGATACAGGACACAAAAATATAGAGATCATTAGGGGAATAAATTAACACATACTGGCCACATCTACATATGCACTTTACTGCAGACTAGACTAATTAGCTGCATAGTAAAGCATCACTGTCTACACATGCAATGCTATTAGGCTGCAGTAAACTAATTTATGCCGGTGTAAGATAGTATTGTTGGTGACAGTACTAATTTACACGAGGGTAATTTACTGCAATTAAATGCATATGTAGACACTGACTGCAGATGTAAATTGTGCCTGGTCAGGCCAGCCAGCTTGGGGCTGGAGTCCTGACTGCCATCTAGCCATATTGCTCCACAATTTCAGCACCATCATGACCCAGCATGCCCTAACACCACCTAACGCCACCACCCAGAGCCTGGGGCTGACTCACTATGCTCCCTGCCAGCCCAGGGCTGCTCCAGCCCTGCTCAAATTGCTGCTGTCTCAGGACCATGTATAGACACTGTACTCAGGAGTAGCTTATTCTGCTTCAAACTACTTCAGAGCTTATTGCTGTGCATTAATTGCACATGTAGAATCACCCACTAGTGACCTATTTAGTTGTCTCTGTCTGTACGTAAGCAGGCTCCAGTCTTTGTATGAACAGTATTTGTAGAAGCACTAACTGCAAAATACAGGACAATAAGGAATGGATCTCATAATCCCATCCCATAAAAAAAATTTCTAATAACTTCCACTTGCCACCTGCCCCACTTGGTTGAAAATGAGTTTTTAAATGCACATTTGCTATTGTGAAATACCAAAAAATGTGTCTACACCACAATGGCAGAATACTCAGTCATGCCACTGAGGAAATAAGCTATGCCCATCAATCAAGCTATTCTTCCTCCACATGTCAGACTTAGAGATAAGGGCAGTGAGGATGTTTTGGCATGCCCCAAACCAGAGCTGCTTCTCATGTCAGAAATCCAAATCTTCAGTGCAGTGCCAGGGATGCCCCCAAATGGCGGCTTCACCACATCTTTTATAGAATTGACACACTCTCATCAGAAGCAGAGTTTATTTCACCAGCAGGCATTGGCAATGTGTAGGGGGTGCGCACAGATGAACGTGCATCCCCTGAGCTTGGCGGTGCACCCCCTGCAAAAAGCACCACCAATGCTGCTGATGGCACCTGCAGGCAGTCACCGCTTGCCACTGGCTGCTGCCAATGCTGCCAGCACCATCTTGGGTGGTTTCTGACCACCAATTGGCAATCACCACCCCTCCCTCCCCACCGCCAACACTGCTACGTTTGCCTGTGGGAGCTCCCCACTCACCACCGCCATGCCCCCACCACCACTGCCACCACATGCAGGCAGTCGCTGTGCCCCCCAGCCTCCAGAGGCATGTGGCATTCATACTAGCAACAAGACTGAATGTCCTGCTTCCATAGGACAGACATAGCCTATGAAAACCTCATGGGAAATCACAGAGGAAAAAGGGGAAATAAGAAATAGGGTTTTAGCTTCAGGAGTTGATTTATGGTAATGATTGAGCTAATCAGACAGTAAAAAAGGTTAAGGAGTGCTTAGAGCAAAGGCTTGACATGCTTTTCATAGGACATGTGGAAAACTCAGAAGTAAATTTTAAATAATTTAAAAAGTTTTGGGGTGTCATTCCTTGAATTGCTTAATGGTTATTATTTCTAGAAACTGTGTCATGCAAGATAACAATAGGAGGTAGTTGTGAATAATTCAGCCAAAAACATTGTAACATTTAATTAGTACTAAAGATAAAATCTTGCCTAGAGACAAATGGGGAGGAACCTATTTGCTAATCATTGGGCATGTGTACATGTTCATTAATGTTCCGTAGTTACTGCTTATTTAGCACTTGTCTAACAAGTACTAAATCAATGTGTAGTAACTTATGCTACTGTGCAGTAGCGCCAGTGCATGAGTTTTTAATGACACTTACTTTGCAGTAGCTTATTAGCACAGTTTTTACCCAGCACACTACTGTGCAGTGTTATTAGAGTACTGTGCAGTTAGCATCTCATGTAAGTGTGCTCATTGCCTAACATAATATCTAAAGAGAAAATACCATCCAGGGGCTGATTCAGAGGGGGAGGTGGCAGCATCATCACAAGTGAGCTCTTGGCATGGACTCCTGTGTTCATGTAGCTCTGGCGCTCAGACGGCGAGCACTCTCCTTTCCTGCCTTCAGATTTCCTCCTGCTTATTCATCTCCTCCTTTCCCCTGCTACTGAATTCAGCACTCAGGGGGGAGGAGGGAAATGGTGAACAGTAGCCACATTCACCACCTGGATTCCTGAGCTGAGTGAAAGCAAGAGCTCTGGTCAGACCCAGCCCTGATCATCTAGGATGTTCAGAGTTTGCTAGTGCCACACTGACCTAGCAGTGAGCTCAGAGCTCACCGTGCATGTATGGCACAGCTAAACTGTGGGTCCATGCCCTCTTTGCACCATATCCAGCAGCTGATACAGACTGATTGAAAAACACAAGAGACCAAAGAACAACATTTGCAAATCACTTTTCCCTTTAACCCTTTACAATATAGTTCCTTTTGCCAGATGTCAAACACATCTCCTCACAAGCTCTTTTCATCTCAGCCTTTTTCATATAAACATCTGAGGTCCTAACTCAATGTTATAACTCACAAAAAATAGAAAGGGCACCTTTTCTACTAATATTATTTTCTTTTCCCATCTAATATACTTAAAAGTAGTTTAAAGACCTAACTTGGATCTGACTTATTTCTGATTGTGATGAGCAACTATAATTTCTCATGCTATGAAAGCTAAAATGTAGCATATGGCATGTCTGATAGCTTTTAATGAGGAACCACCAATAGAAATGTGATTTAATGTCAAATTCTTCCACTTGGATATGAAAATACTTATGTATTTAATTTGTGAATATAATATGATGCTGACCTTATTGAATAGAAACAGCTCTTCTTCTGCTTACCTAACCTGTCAAAATTTCAGACTACTAGATGTCTCATTTCTATAATTTTTAGTGTACTTTTGCCTACATAATACTCATAATTCCTATGAAAAGTACATTAACACTATTAAATATAATACATTTTCAAATAAATAAAAAGTAGGACTGCAGAACAAGATTCTGTAAATTACCTTTTTCCTTTTGGACTGAGATTAGATTTCAAAAAGGAGTTAAAAAGGAAAGAGAATGAAAATTATTGCAGCACATGGAGCCAAGCACAGAGTTCTAGGCTGTGCTTAGTACAAACCATTGCTGAATTAGGACACTTTGTGAGAACATAAGCAATAAAAAACAGAAAATAGGAAAGAAAGCAGTTCATAAAACAAATAAAGAACAAGAATAGAGAAGTGGGAGATGGATTAGATGAAGTTTAAAGAGAAAAGTAGGGCACAAAAATAGGCTAGGAAAAATAACATACCAAAGCAGAAGAAAGAAAGATTTTTAAACGTTTAATTCTGGGACTATGTGAGGGAAAGTATCTACCTGCATGAATCCAATCAGAGGTTTAGGAACAATGTTTGTCTTATGAACATCTCTAAGTATAGAAGAATAGATCATATTAGAAAAGATGCCTGGAATATAAGTCTATTGACTGGTAAGGCTACTTTATTTGACAGAAGATGAGGAAGTATGTGGAAATCTCTACTCAAGCTAAAATTTCCCGACCATATATTATTTTTTTAATTTGAATGATATTCCCAACAGTGACTCATGAGTTTGGGTGTTCATATAGAAATTTTGTAGGTAGCATGATTTTCAGAGGGTGAGTATTCAGGACTTTTTGAAAATCATATGCATTTATAGTATTCTAGTTTAGAAACTCAAGCTATGTTTAAAAATCCTGGCCAAATACAGCAATGAGCATATGGTTTGTGGATTTAAAAAGCACCTGCAATTCTTATGTCCTGCAATATTTTGAATGATCCAAACCAGAAGGGTCCATTTCTAGCATAATAGCCTTCACACTATGTACCTTAAATGAGTGGTTCTCAACCTTTGTTGTACCAGGAACCATTTGTAAACATCAATGGCCAGTCCTGACCCAGTGCTCCTCACTCCTGACATTGCCCACTGCTCCAAAGTCCCAGCCCCCCAGTGTGTGGGGTGGGGGGTATAGAACCTGGGGCCCCCCAAGCAGCCCTAGGCAGCCCCTTGAAGGCTGGGACTCTACCAGCCTGTAAGGGGAAAGCCACACATTCCCACATTTTTCTCCTTTTAAAGGAGAATCTATTTTAAAAATGTGTTTGTGATCTTTTCATATACTCTTGCAACCCACTTTTGGATTGGGAGCCATGGGTTGAGAAATGCTGCCTTAAAACACTTGTGTAGGAAGAAAACCTATACTTCAATAACCTCAAACAAATCTGTCATGCATATGCTTTATAAGCTTCAAAGAGTTACATCACAGAAAGAGACAAATACCTCATTTATGTCATAATAAAAAGAGGGTATATCTTTCAAATTCTTAACTGGTGAGCAGTTCTCAGTATTCAAAAAGCAACATTTAATCCAAATGGGATTATCTTTGTGTTTAAAAACTACTCACATGAGTAGGAATTTACAGAATCAAGCACTGTAAAGAAAGAACTTGATATCCCTTCAGTTTTCTTATTCAGAGGAGTTTTATTTATACACAGTGGGCGCATCTATATGAGATGCTTAAAGCCCATTGGACTAATTCTACTGAGCATTAGTGTGTCATTCAAAAAGTGTGCTGACACACTAACGTGTAGTAGAAACATCTGCACTAATAAACAGTAGCACTGATTATGGCTTATTAAGTTAGTACCTATTATTATAGGTAGTAAATTTAATGCGCTGTAATTACAGCACATTAATGAACATGTAGACATGCTCAGCTATTATGCTTAGACTTACACACAAACAGAAATCCTAGAGACTTAAAAAAAAAAACCTATTATGAATATAGGAAATACCCTCCTACCTTTATAGCAATACAATGATTTTGGGATATTTGAATTAATCAATATAAATCATCCTGCTTACTGTCAGATTCCAAAGTAAACATATCAGAGGAGGGATGGTAGGGGAGGGTAGTGGTTGGTTTCTAATGCATATCCAACTAGACTCTAAATCCATCTTTGTTGGAAAAATTATGTTTTTCTCTCTCCTAAATAATTTGGATATTTGCCCAAGAGAAAAAAAAAATCTTGCTGTCTTTAGAAAATCTGGTTTACTCCTCCTATTTAAATGAGCAAGGTGTTTCCATTTTTTACAGTCATCCTTTAGTATCTAGGATGTGTTTAGCTTTGTTCTCTAAATAAAACGTATTCACCTCCCTTTCTGCTGCATTTTTTTAAGGATCTTCATGACAGGAAAAATGTTGGAGAACTGCTATGGAGGTATCATTCTGGCAAATGCAATTTTCCAGTTGTTTAACATTTACTGTTGTACTTTCCCAGCTTGAGGCTGTACTCTGATCCCTTACAAACATTCAGTTAGACCAGGCACCAATTTGCCCAATCTACTTAGTGCACAACCTCAAGTGAACCAAGTTTGGTCAGGTATTTTTTCAGCTAAACTCCCTGAATGTATGTACAGTTCAGCACTGAAGTACTGAGCGACAATACTGAAGAACAGGTTATACTGCACTATACAACGAGCTCAAAAGCAGTGTTCTTACTGCAGATTGATGAGTGCCAAGGGATAGGGCTTCACCCTTCAATTGTTCTTTCTGGGATCAAAATTATTTCCTCTCCTTTCTCTCCTTATTACCAAACTGTAGCTGCATGGTCCTCCTCACCCTCTCCCATATAAGGCCAGCTCAGCTATCTAATGCTTAAACTTTACTGTGTAATTAAAAGTTTGTCTTAAATAATAATAATTTATTTAAAGTTTGGAAAAAAAAATAAGAAAAGAAAACCAGACTATTTCATCTGGAATGTATTTCCAGCTACAGCTGACTGTAAAACTTAGCCTTTTCATTCTGCTCATTATGACAACAATGTGCTTCCATAAAACTGATCAGTCTTCAGAACTGTCTAAAAATAAATTTGCATTTTTTTAGGTTCAGTCTGAAGAGCTACAGTATAAAGGTTGCCAACAATAATGGCTAAATTTGAACATTTAGAAGTAAATTACTAAGTATAATGAGAAGATGTGGATTTAATTTGCATTAACTATAAAAAAGGACTGGACATCAGCCAGCTTTCAGATTTATTAACATTCAGAAATGCTGTCACAGCTCATGTGTACTTGGGACATTAGTCATGCATTTTGTTAATCTAACATAATATGGAACATAATTTATCAGGACATCAAAATAATAGCTTTTACTCCATTTCCACATCTCTATGAGGACATGCACAATAGACTCTGCAGCTATACGTGCACTCTATTAGAGCTAATTGAAAATAGATGATACAATTAACCTGCTTCTTAGTAAAAAAGCATTAACACTTAATATAAAATTCTAATCACAATAAAAGAGGTTAACATTTGATGGAAATGTGGTGTATAATTCAAAATCATCCTGTTTTCATTCTCAGCAGATAAGAATAAAAAAATTACAAAATCAAATCAAAAGTATCAGCTGGACCTGCTTTGGTCTGGAGCATTGCTCACTTTACTGATTTTCCATGGGAATGTGACATTTCAGGCCCTTCCAGAAATGATTAAGCACACTGACTCATGATATTTAGGCACAACATAAGAGAACTGAACAGGTGGTCATGGTATGAATGACTTGTAAAGACAATCCATTTACAATATATACTGCACTGTTATGAAAATTGAAGTTTAAGCCTTGTGTGTAGGAATGCATACAGATGATGCAGTCAAACTATTTCCCCATTTCTTTTGTTGATTCTGATTAATTTTTAATTCAGTCAGCTGTCAAAATGTCCAGGACAGTAATTATTCCTTTTTTCTGCAGAATCAAGTAATTACTATTCTTAGGAAGTTTTTTATTAGCTGACAGCCACCAGTTGAATTTGTTGTTTCTTCAGTTTGGATTTTTAAAGAAAAAACTGTTCATGAAAAAGCATCAATAAAAAATTAAGCCAAAATATTTAGTGAATAAAAACCTACTTTATGAACTGATGCAATCAGTGTTCTTTAATAAATCTGAGATATTCTACATGGAACAATGCCAAAGAAACAGACATCACAAAATGACTATATAATACAGAAAAAAATATGATCGAAAAAATAGACATTTATAAGTCGTCAGGACCAGATGGACTTCACCCAAGAGTGCTGATGGAGCTGGCTGAGGTCATTGTGGAACCCCTGGCAAAAATCTTTCAGAAATTGTGGCACACAGGGGAGATCCCTGAAGATTGGAAGAGGTTCAACATTGTGCCCATCTTCAAGAAGGAGAAGAGGGAGGACCCTGGCAACTATAGGCCAATCAGCCTAACTTCCATCCCAGGGAAAATCCTGGAAAAACTCATTAAAGAATCTATATGTGATATGCTTGTTGAGAGTAAGATTCTGAATGACAGCCAGCATGGCTTCATTGTGGGAAGATCTTGTCTTACCAACCTCAACTCCTATAAACAAGTCTCTCCCCACCTGGACATAGGAGAGAAGGTCAACATTACATACCTAGACTTCCAAAAGGCTTTTGATCTAGTATCCCATGATATCCTTGTGGAAAAATTGTAAGATTGTGGGCTTAACTGCTCAACCGTTCAGTGGGTGGAAAACTGGCTGCATAGTATAGAAATACCAATCCACCTATGGTGAGTGCTGACCTAGTGAAGGGGCATTTGAAGGGGTTGGACATATTTAAGTCGGTGGGCCCCGATGATCTTCACCCAAGGGTACTAAAGGAATTGGCCGGTGTTATAGCAAAACCACTGGCACAACTGTTTGAGCACTCGTGGCAATCAGGGCAGGTCCCAGAACACTGCAAAAGGGCCAATGTGGTCCCTATTTCTAAGAAGGGGAGAAAGGAGGACCCAGGTAATTATAGGCTGGTTGCCTCACCTCTGTTCTTGGCAAGACCTTAGAAAAAATAAAAAAGGATCACCTTGGGGGGGTAAGGGCGGTGGGTAATACGATGTTAAGGGGAAACCAGCATGGGTTTATAGCAGACAGATCCTGCGTGACTAACCTGGTCTCTTTTTATGACCAGGACACAAAGTGCTTAGATGCAGGGGTGGAGATAGATGTTATCTACTTGGACTTTTAAAAGGCTTTCAACACAGTGTCGCACCCAATTCTTACAAGCAAACTGAGTAGCTGTGATGTGGATTTTTTCACAGTAAGGTAGGTGAAAAACTGGCTTATGGGATGCACACAGACAGTAGTGATGGATGGGGTGGTTTCTCCCTGAAGAGATGTGGGCAGTGGTGTTCCCAGGGGCTCTGTCCTTGGACCAGTGCTGTTCAAAATCTTCATCAGTGATTTGGATGAGGGAGTTTAAAGCACTCTGTCTAAATTTGCAGATGACACCAAACTACGGGGTACAGTAAACACACTGTAGGGCAAGGAGTGAATCCAGGTGGATTTGGATAGACTGGGAAAGTGAGCAGATCAGAATAGCATGCAATTTAACAAGAATAAGTGCAAGGTGCTGCACCTCACGAGAAAGAATCTCCGATACACGTATAGACTGGGGAGAAAGGATCTCCAATACACCTAAGTAACATTCTGAGTACCATGGCAGTGGAGAGGGATCTCAGAGTCTTAGTTGATGCAAAAATGAACATGAATCACCAATGTGACATGGTAATAAGTAAGGCTAACCTCACTCTTTCTTGCATTAGTAGGTGCATCATGAGCAGGTCTAGGGAGGTGATACTTCCCCTTTATGCAGCACTGGTCAGGCCACAGTTGGAGTACTACATCCAGTTTTGGGTGCTGCACTTCAAGAGGGATGTGGATAACCTTGAGAGGGTTCAGAGAAGGGCTACTTATATGGTTGAGGGCCTGTGGGTAAGATTCTATGAAGACAGATTGAGGGACCTGAATCTCTTCAGCCTCCACAAGAGAAGGCTGAGAGGTGTTCTTGTGGCTGTCTACAAACTCTTCACGGAGGGGCAGCAGGGAATAGGGGATACTCTGTTTACCAGGGTGCCCCTCGGGTTAACTAGAAATAATGGTCACAAACTAAAGGATTTCAATTGGATATCAGGAAGAAAGTCTTTATGGTGAGAGCTGCCAAAATGGGCTTCCAAGGGAGATGGTGCTTTCCCTTACCTTAGAGGTGTTCAGGAAGAGATTAGAAAGGCACCTAGCTGAGGTTGTTTAACCCTGGCGCTCTATCTGGCCTAGAGGATGGAGTCAGACTCGATTATCTACAAGGTCTCTTCCGACACTAGAAATCCATGAAATCTATTAA
Organism: Alligator mississippiensis; assembly: GCF_030867095.1. Taxonomy (NCBI): domain Eukaryota; kingdom Metazoa; phylum Chordata; order Crocodylia; family Alligatoridae; genus Alligator; species Alligator mississippiensis. Next base: position 90,019,916 of record NC_081824.1, read on the forward strand.
ATCTATGGTAGGACCCAGAGAGTTTTCATGAATGGATCTGTGTCATCCTGGTGAGAAGTGGCAAGTGGTGTCCCTCAGGGGTTCGTGCTTGGACTGGTACATTTCAACATGTATATCAATTATTTGGATGTGGGGGTGAAAAGCTCGCTGGCCAAGTTTGTGGATGACACCAAATTATGGGGGAACATAGTCATGCCAGAAGATAGGTTACAGATACAGGCGGACCTGGACAGGCTGCAGAGTTGGGCAGAGCAGAACCAGATGAAATTCAACACTCAGAAGTGTAAGGTGCTCCATCTGGGGGCAAACAATCTCTAACATACCTACAGGCTCAGTGGTGACAATTTGACTTGCACCATGACCAAAAGAGACCTAGAGGTAGTGATCAACCATTGCACGAACATGAGCGGCAGTGCGCTGCTTTGGCCAGGAGGGTAAACAACATGCTGGCATGAATTAAGTATTGCATTTAATGCAAAACTAAGGAAGTGATACTCCCACTGTACTTCACACTGCTGTGACCATACCTGGAGGACTGAATTCAGTTCTGGGTGCCACACTTCAACAAGGATGTGGAGAAAATTGAGAGGGTCCAGAGAAGAGTCACCTGTATGATCAGGGATTAGCAAGACAAGTCATACGAGGAGAGGCTGAGGGACTTGGGCCTCTTCAGCCTACAGAAGAGAAGGCTGAGAGGGGACCTGGTCATGGTTTACTGCTACATAAGGGGTATACATCAAGGACTTGGTGAACAGTTGTTCACCAGGGCACCCCTGGGGAATACCAGGAGCAATGGATACACATTCCTGGAAGGCCACTTCAGGCTCAATTCCAGGAAAAACTCCTTCAAAGTCAGGGTGTCCAGACTGTGGCATAAACTCTCTCCAGTGGTGGTGCAGTCACCTACCCTGGAAATCTTCAAGAGGAGATTGGACAGTCACCTCGCTGGGGTCACTTGACCCCAATTGTCTGTTCCTGCCAACTGCAGGGGAACTGGACCCGATGTCTACAAAGCCCCTTCCCTAGTTTCATAGCTTCATAGTTTCTAGGGTTGGCAGGGACCTGAACAGATCATCAAGTCTGAACTCCTGCCCTGAGCAGGAACAAGTGCTGGGAACATAGCACCCCTCCTCTTGAAGACCCCCAAGGTAGAGGAGAGAAGCACCTCTCTTGGGAGCCCATTCCAGAGCCTGGCAGCCCTAACCATAAAGTAATGCCTCCTGATATCAAGTCTGAACCTGCTCTGAATCAATTTGTGGCCATTATTCCTTGTTGTCCCAGGTGGTGCCCAGGGGAACAGAGCCTCGCCTATTTTCCACTGATCCCCTCTGGTGAGTTTATAGATGGCCAACAGATCCCCTCTTAGTCTTCTCTTCTGGAGTCTGAATAGATTCAGGCCCTTTAGTCTATCTTCATAGGGCCTGGCCTGCTGCCCCCTGACCATGTGAGTGGCCCTCCTCTGGACCCTCTCAAGGTTAGCTATATCCCATTTGAAGTGTGGCACCCAGAAATGGAATCAGTACTCCAACTGTGGCCTGACCAGCACCACATAGAGGGGAAGGATCACCTCCCTTGACCTGCAAGTGATGCATCTGTAGATGCACGAAAACGTGCAGTTAGCTTTACTGACTGCTTTCTGGCATTAGTGGTTGTCCATGTCAACAATGACTCCAAGATCTCTTTCAGCCACTGTGTTGTTGAGAAGGGTGTTCCCCAGCCTACAGATACGTTGCAGGTTCCTTCTCCCTAGATGCAGCACCTTCCATTTGTCTGCACTGAATTCCATTCTATTCTCAGCCACCCCACTCTGTAACCTGTCCAGATCCAGTTGGATTCTGTCCCTCCCCTCCAGTGTGTCCTCTTCTCCCCACATCTTTGTGTCATCAGCAAATTTGGACAGCGTGCTTTCCACGCCCACCTCCAAGTCACTGATAAAGATGTTGAATAGCACAGGCCCGAGGACTGAGCCCTGGGAAACTCCACTACCCACATCCCTCCAGGTCAAAAACAACCCATCCACCATTACTTTCTGTGTGCGACCATCAAGCCAATTTGCCACCCATCTGACTGTGTAGGCATCAATGCCATAATCACCTAGATTTTTTATGAGAATGGAGTGAGAAATAGAGGCCTTCTTGAAGTCCAGGTAGATGACATCCACCTCAATGCCCACATAACAATCCATCCCCTAACAATCTATGAATTTATGAATCTATGCATTTCAAGTTATGACAGTCAATAAAGAAGATATGCACTTTGAAATGTAAATAATGTTTTAAAAATAATTAATAATATTGCTTATGATATTATCAACAGGCCTATTCATTTTATTACTGTTCTAGTATTATTGCTATATTTATAGCCCTGGAAAACAGTGTGTTTGTTTAACCACAAAACAGGACACAGACATTGTGACGGAAGTCTAGGCTGCATGGAGGTTTTGAGAAAAAATGGAGAAAAGGAAATTATGCTTTACCCTGGTATTATTAAGAGGCCTGGAGTGCAGCAAAATAAAATGGACGGAAGAAAAGGAACAGGGACAACTTTGAAGTCATATTGTAAACACTCTCGGGTCTTTACTTATATTACTATGTATCTGTTAATATTTATAATGTGTTGCAATCTGCTTCTGTCTAAGCTTTATTAGTGACCATGAAGTTATTTGTGCAGTCTAAACAGATTTGTAGACAAATTAAATTTGAAAATGTTCCATTAGCATAGTCCTTTCTGTAAAAGCTTTCACAAGTACTGTGTGACCTATTTACTACCTTTTACTTAGGAATGAGGAAAACTGACCCTTTGCAGAATCCTCAGTGCAGAAGAGGCATTGGCATATTTTGTCCTTGTTTAACTCTTCTAGGGCCCTTCTACAGATTGGGGACATTTGCTAAATGAAGACATCTGCAGCATTCTTTCTTTCCTCACTAGTGATCAAAAGAGGAAGATTTAAGAAGACAAAGGGTTCTTCTCTCCCTGATTTCACTCCCTGAAATTTAAGGATAGGAGATAAGGAAGCACAAAGGGTCACAGGAAAGTTGTACTCCTTTTTCCTGCAGCCTGCTAATAGGGAATTTGGGGAGACAGGGTGGTCACTACTGTTCATGAAGGGTATAGTATACTTTTCACTTCACTGAGTAAGCAACCCTGCTTCTTTTTACTAGCTGGAATATAGATAGCTTACATATCTGTAGCCAACAATACACTGCTATGTCTATTTCCCCAAAATGTCTGCCATGTTCTTCCTCCCTCACTCCACCCACCTGTCAAAGCTGTCCTGCAGCTGTGCTTGCAGATCTAATTTCCTTGTTCCGTATTCTTGTGTAATTTAAACCCTCCCATGAAGAAAAATTCTCCACATTTCACTAGGATTTAAATCCTAAAGTATATTTCAAAATGCATCACCCCTAGATAAAGTCTAAATCCTTTTTTCACAAGCATAAAAAATGCCAGCAAAGCAGGAAAAAAAAATAAAGGAAAAAAATACAAGTATGAAAATATCCATGAGAAAAAGAGAAATACCACATAACAACTGCCATCACTGGAGTCAAATATCTAAAAATTAAGTTCAAAGCAGATGTTAAGCCTGGAATACTGAGCCCATTTTAAAAAGCGACAGGAGAAGCAGTATGTGAAATCAATTTGCATTTTCAGAAGACAACCCAATCATTTATAATCTTGGCATCATATATAATTAAGTCATATTATTAGTCTAAAAACAGAATGAAAGTGCCATATAAGTACTTCTATGAGAGGAGCAGTAGCATACTTAATGTTTGTTAAAATTTATTGGAAATGAGGTAAGGGAAAGATTACTTAAAAAGAGAGAACAATTCAGTGCTGCACTTGAGAAAGGAATTGAATTCAGTGCTAACTTAACATTAGTATTGTAATATAAAATTGCAGTAAATGGTACTAAACAGGTTTTAAAATGTAAATAATGTTATGAAATGACTGGTTATGCATTTTAAATGCGATGAAAGTAACACTAAAATATATAGGCTTCTTTCCTTGGAACACACATAAAAATGTACATGAAATGTTTGCTGACTTTTCTCACCCTAAAACAGCAGGTCCCAAACTGTGGTACCAGTGATACACAGACAACCTGTGAGTGGTACGTGCACAGGTAGTGGAAGGCCAGGGATGGAGGGGTATGCACAGACATAGACACAGACACAGATACCAACACAGACACCAAGCCACAGCCTGGCTGCATGTGGAACAGTGCCCAGCAGGGAAGTGTGTTGGGGAGAACAGGCATGGGATAGGGAAAGGACGAAGGGGGCAGATTGAGGCCCCCACAGTGAGGGAGGGAGTGAGGCAGACACAGGGCCAAGGCCTGGGGTGAATGGGACCCCAAGGTGGGTCATGGGATGGTAAGAGCTCTGGGCAGCTTGTCCAGGGGTGCAGTAGATCTCCTACCACTGCACACACCCTGGGGGAGGCATGGGGGGCATGTGCATGTGTAGGGCACAGCCAGGCTGCCCACTGCACCCTGCCTCCATTGCCTTGGGAGCCAGACAGGAGTGTGGCAGGAGCAGATGCATTCTGAAGATTAAACCATGGCAGTGCAGATGGATTTTGTTCCTAGAAGAAGGATTGGTAGGAAGAGATGGGATACTCATGACAAAGAAAGGGAAAAGCATCTTCTCAGAAAGGCTTGCTAATCTATTAAAAAGGATTTTAACTAGGTTCACTGGGGGATGGAGATCAAAGCCCTGAGCTAAGCTGGGAAGTGGGTGACCTGGAGGAAGTGCAAGCAGGAGGAGGCAAAAGGGGAAGCATTCACTTACTTCCAAAGAGAGTAGGGTAATCAGCTAGTTACCTCACATGTCTGTACATGAATATATAGAGCCTGGGAAATAAGCAGGAAGAGTTGGAAGTTCTCGCACACTCCCAGAACTATGACATGATTGGAATAATGGAGACTTGGTAGGATAGATCACATGATTGGAGCACTGTCATGGATGGGTATAAACTGTTCAAGAAGGATAGGCAAGGGAGAACAGAGAAAGGAGTTGTGCTTTCTGTAAAAAAGCATGTGAAGGAGCTATATGGTTGTTCAGAGCTCCAGTATGAAACTGGAGATAGGCTTCTTAAATGACCCAGATACCTTGTTCTGGGCAGACCCAAACCCTCAGACCAACCACGATCTCTCCATTCAAAAACAGACTAATTTTCTTGATACACAGTGATAGCAGATAAGAATAAAGCAAACAATTTTATATCTACCAGTCCTAGAGCTTCCATAAGAGGGAAGATACATCTGGCCAGTACATGAGCTTCACCCTGAAGTTCTTTCTTGAATGTCAGATGTCAGCAGCCTGGAAGTTGAAGGCCAAGGTCCAACCCCACCACAAAGGAATAAGTGAGACAGGCTGGTGGTGTGTCCTCTGTCTATGGTAGCTTGGGTTTCCTTCCTGGAGACCTTTTGCTGCTCTTTTTTTATCCTCTTCCCCCCCCCCCCCCCTTCATCTCTGGGCACTGTTGATTGGTTTCCCTGTGGTCATCATACTGTCCATGTTCTGTCCTGTCAGCATATTCCTTTATTTCACAAACTTATCACATGCACACATACTCATTTGGTTATTTATTGGTTTCTCCTCAGTAGGTCTATCTACTAAACCCAGAAATCCCAAGGGCTCTGCGGTTTGGCACTGTGACCTGCATAGTCCCTTATCTCTGTTTGGTTACACTGTTTATATTATGTGTGGTTCACTTCAATCACCCATTTGCTGGAAGGACAATACAGCAGCATGCAGGCAATCCAGGAAGTTCTTGTCTTGGAGAGTGTTGGGGACAACTTCCAGTGCAAGCCTTGGGGAGGTCAACGAGGGGCTATGCTTTTCTTGATCTGCTGTGCACAAACAAGGAAGAATTGGTGGGAAATAAAGTAGTTGATGGCAACTTGGCAGCAGTGACCACGAGATGATTGAGGGCAAGATCCTGAGGAAAGGATGGAAGCAGAACAACAGAGTATGGTCTCTGGACTTCAGAAAAGCAGACTTTGACTCATTCAAGGAACTGATGGACAAGATCCCCTGGAAGGCCAGGCTATGGGAGAGAGGAGTCCAGGTGAACTGGCTGTATGTTAAAGAACCTTACTGAGGGCACAGGAAAAAACAAAAACAAAAAACTTCCCAACAGAAAAACTAGTAAATATGGCAGAAGACCAATTTATCAGGGAACTCATTAGTGAGCCACAACATCCTCCGGCGGGCTTTAAACGAGGCTTGTCGGGGGGAGGGGAAGATGAGGGTGGGGGAAGCTGTGGACCACCAAACCATGTGGCACAAGGACAGCCCAGCCTGAAGAAGGAGAACATTGGGAACCTGCAAGCCATGGGGCGGCCAGCACTACAGCACAGGTAAGCAATGAGAAGGTAAGAAATAAGGGACCCCTTGGGACTCGGAGCGGGGGGGCAGCAAAGGCACCAGTCGCAGGGCTCAAGTGCCTATATACTAATGCTAGGAGCATGGGGAACAAGCAGGATGAACTAGCGCTCCTGCTTCCACAAAACAAATATAACTTAGTAGGGATAACAGAAACCTGGTGGGATTTGTCCCACGACTGGGCGGTACATATTGAGGGTTATAGGCTGTACAGAAAGGACAGGGTGGGGGAAAAAGGAGTAGGGGTTGCGCTCTATGTCAATGAGCAATATACATCGACCCTCATCAAGACGGAATCAAAGGATGAGGAAGTAGAATGATTGTGGGTTAGGCTACATGGGGGGCAAGGAGAAAGGGATTTGGTGGTAGGGGTCTGCTACAGACCCCCACACCAAGGGGAAGAAATAGATTTGGGGCTCCTGAGGCAGTTCTCAGAGACCATAAAAGCTAAAGAAGCAGTAGTTATGGGGGACCTAAACTACCCAGACATCTGCTGGGAGACGCAGACGGCAAAGTCCCACCATTCACGCAGGTTTCTAACCTATGTACAGGACCTCCACCTGACACAGGAGGTACACGGTCCCACTAGGGGGAATGCCATACTGGATCTGGTATTGGCAACGGGGAATGACATGGTAGGGGACCTACAGATCGGTAGCCATCTGGGGGACAGTGATCACCTAATAATGGAATTCACCATAAGATGTCGAGTGGGTAAGGTAACTAGTAGGGTGAAAGTGCTAGACTTTAGGAAAGCTGATTTAAATGAACTCAGGCGATTAGTCAAGGACACACTGCACAGTAGGAGTTTTGAAGTGATGGGAGCCCAAGAAGGGTGGCTGTGCCTTAAGGAAACAATCCTTCGGGCACAAAGCAAGACGATCCCGATGCGAGGAAAAAGAGGGAAAGGGGCCAGGAGGCTTCCTTGGCTGACCAGAGAAATCCAGGGCAGCCTACGGGCCAAAAGGGGAGCACATAAACAGTGGAAACAGGGAGAGATGACCAAAGATGAATATACCTCCTCTGCTTGCACTTGTAGGGAGGCAGTTAGACGGGCCAAAGCTACCATGGAGCTGAGGATGGCATCGCAAGTAAAGGACAACAAGAAATTGTTTTTTAGATATATAGGGAGTAAAAGAAAAGCCCAGGGAGGAATAGGACCACTGCTAAATGGGCAGAAACAATTGGTGACGGACAGGGGGGACAAGGCTGAACTCCTCAACGAGTTCTTTGCCTCAGTGTTCCTAAGAGAGGGGCACGACAAGTCTCTCACTGGGGTTGTAGAGAGGCAGCAGCAAGGCAGCAGACTACCATGCGTAGACCCTGAGATGGTGCAGAGTCACTTGGAAGAACTGGATTCCTTTAAATTTGCAGGCCCGGATGAGCTCCATCCGAGGGTGCTAAAGGCACTGGCCAACATCATTGCACAGCCACTGGCGGGAATATTTGAACACTAGTGGCGCATGGGCCAAGTCCCGGAGGACTGGAAAAGGGCCAATGTGGTCCCCATTTTCAAAAAGGGGAGGAAGGAGGACCCGGGCAACTATAGGCCAGTCAGTCTCACCTCCATCCTTGGCAAAATATTTGAAAAAATTATCAAGGCTCACATTTGCGAGAGCCCGGCAGGACAAATTATGCTGAGGGGAAACCAGCGCGGGTTCGTAGCAGGCAGAGCGTGCCTGACTAATCTAGTCTCTTTTTATGACCAGGTTACGAAACGCCTGGACACAGGAGGAGCGGTGGATGTTGTATACGTAGACTTCAGGAAGGCCTTCGATACGGTATCCCACCCAATACTGGTGAACAAGTTAAGAGGCTGTGACTTGGATGACTACACAGTCCAGTGGGTGGCGAATTGGGTGAAGGGTCGCACCCAGAAAGTCGTGGTAGATGGGTTGGTTTCAACCTGGAAGGGTGTGGGCAGTGGGGTCCCGCAGGGCTCGGTCCTTGGACCGATACTCTTTATTGTCTTCATCAGCGACTTGGACGAGGGAGTGAAATGTACTCTGTCCAAGTTTGCAGATGACGCAAAGCTATGGGGAGAAGTGGACACGCCGGAGGGCAGGGAACGGTTACAAGCAGACCTGGACAGGTTGGACAAGTGGGCAGAAAACAACAGAATGTAGTTCAACAAGGAGAAATGCAAAGTGCTGCACCAAGGGAGGAAAAATATCCAGCACACCTACAGCCTAGGGAATGACCTGCTGGGTGGCACGGAAGTGGAAAGGGATCTTGGAGTCCTAGTGGACTCCAAGATGAACATGAGTTGGCAGTGTGACGAAGCCATCAGAAAAGCCAATGGCACTTTATCGTGCATCAGCAGATGCATGACGAATAGATCCAAGGAGGTGATACTTCCCCTCTATTGGGTGCTGGTCAGAAAGCAGTTGGAGTACTGCGTGCAATTCTGGGCACCGCACTTCAAGAGGGATACGGATAACCTGGAGAGGGTCCAGAGAAGGGCCACTCATGTGGTTAAGGGCCTGCAGACCAAGCCCTATGAGGAGAGACTAGAGAAACTGCACCTTTTCAGCCTCCGCAAGAGAAGGCTGAGAAGCGACCTTGTGGCTGCCTATAAGTTCATCACGGGGGCACAGAAGGGAATTGGTGAGTTTTTATTCACCAAGGCGCCCCCGGGGGTTACAAGAAATAATGGCCACAAGCTAGCAGAGAGCAGATTTAGATTGGACATTAGGAAGAACTTCTTCACAGTTCGAGTGGCCAAGGTCTGGAATGGGCTCCCAAGGGAGGTGGTGCTCTCCCCTACCCTGGGGGTCTTCAGGAGGAGGTTAGATAAGCTTCTAGCTGCTGTCATCTAGACCCAGCACTCTTTCCTGCCTATGCAGGGGGTCGGACTCGATGATCTATTGAGGTCCCTTCCAACCCTAACATCTATGAATCTATGAACATAAAAAGGAAGCTTATGAGATGTGGAAACTTGGACAAACAAATAGAGAAGAGTATAAGTGCTCCAGCATGCAGGGATGAAGACAGAAAGGCCAAAGTGCAATTGGAATTGTAACTAGTAAGGGACATGAAGGGTAACAAGAACAAGTATATTAACAACAAGAGGAAGATCAGAGAATGTGTGGGTCCTTTACTTAATGGGGGAGGCAATTTAATGACAGAGGATGCAGAATAGACTGGAGTACTCAATGCCTTTTTCACTTCAGTCTTCACAGGCAAGGTCAGCTCCCACACTACTGCAATATCTTTGCCAGTGAGCAGAGAGTGCACCCTCAGCAAGTTTGCAGATGACAGCAGTTGATGGGAGTAGTAGATACACTGGAGGGTAGGGTTAGGATTCAGAGACGCCTAGTCAAATTGGAGGATTGGACCAAAAGAAGTCTCTTGAGGTTCAATAAGGACAAGTGTGAAGTCCTGCACTTAAAGCAAAACTGTCCCATGCACTGGTACAGGCTGGGGACTGGTTGGCTGCACAGCAGCTCTGCAGAAAAGGACTCGTGGGTTACAATAGACAATAAGCTGAATATAAGCCAACAGCGTGCCCTTGTTGCAAAGAAGGCTAATGGCATACTGGACTGCATTGGTAGCAGTGTTGTCAAAAGATCAAGGGAAGTGATTATTATTTTCTATTCAGCACTGGTGAGGCCACATCTGGAGTATGGTTTCCAGTTTTGCCCAGCCCCCCCTACAGAAAGGATGTGAACAAGTTTGATTAGAATCCAGTGGAAGACAATGGACATGTTTAGGGAGCTGAGGCTTATGACTTCTGAGGAGAGACTGAGAGAACTAGGTTTCTTTAGTATGGAAAAGGGAAGACTGAATAGGGATTTAATAGCAACCTTCAACTTCCCAAAGGGTGCTTACAAAGAGGCTAAACTGCTCTCAGTGGTGGTAGATAACAGAGCAAAGAGGAATGGTCTCAAGTTGCAGCAAGGGAAGTTTAGGTTGATATTAAGACAAACTTTTGCACTAGGAGGGTAGTAACACACTGGAACAGATTACCCAGAGAAGTTGTTCTATCTCCATCCTTGGAGGTATTTAAGACCCAGATACAGAAACACTTAGTTGGGATGATCTGGTTGGGGATGGTCCTACTTGGATAAGTGGATTGAACTAGATGACTTCCTGAAGTCCCTTCCAAGCCTAATTTTCTATTATTCTTGTGTGTGTGTGTGTGTGTGTGTGTGTGTGCGCCTAGTTTGTTGTGTTCGTTTAAAATATATAATGTAGCAAATTAGTGCATATTCCAACAGTTATATTTGCTTTTGTTTTAATGTAAACTGAATAATATAGTGCTAGCCAGCTAGCATATTGGCAGTGCTTCTAGATTCTCTTTAACTGGAGAAAAAGGTGTTTTGTTCTTTGCGATGATAAGCCACTTCATCAGCACCCCTCTTTTCAAAATCCTAGATTGGCCAGTGGAAAAATTATTTCACTTTCTAGTCTAAATTCATACGTGGCTCCTTTAAACCTATTTTCTCTTATTCCAACATTTTATTCTAGCTTATATAGCTCTTCCCCTTTCTCAGCCTTTACCTCCAATGTATTTATAGACATCACTCATATCTTTCTCAGCCTTGAATTTTAATTTTAAGGTATTCAAATAAACACATATAAATGCTTACATTATATCCATCTGGGATTTTGAAATAAGAGGATAATTTTTCTTGGGAATGTTGTGTGGATAAGTCCTACTGTGTATGTTTATATACAATTTCTTTAGAAAACTCTGCATTTTTATTAATGTTACATTCATTTAAAAAGGGGGTATTTATGTTTTTATTTTGTTGTATTTTCAATTCTTCATAAGTAACTCAAGGAATAGATAGAGATATGTCTCATAAATGCAGAGAACAGACACTATTCCTTGTTCAATATCATGTATGTTTTATTCCTTTAAGGTCATACAATTATGGATACCATTAGCACAGAAACAGATAAATATTGTAATGTTGGCAATAGAGAAAGTTGATGATATCTCATTTACTAAGTAGATATGCCTATTTAAAAGATATTAATATTTTGATAGTAGATCTTTCATAGAATTAATCAAACAAAATGCTCTTGTCTGCACATACCACAGACTGAAATGAAATAGCTACATAATAGACTCTACATTTCACTGGCATGTAGTACATTCAGAATTGTTTAAAGCCTCCTTTTCCAGGGAGACTATCTATTGTTCAAGCAAATCACATGTAATTGTTAAAAAAAAACAACCTAGAAGTTTATTGAGCATAAAATAATAATAAAATCAATACTATAAAAATGTTCTGAGATAGAACTGAGACATTAGTTCTAACAGCCATAGAAAATGTTGTTTTAGAATCAACTAGAACATTTAAAGGTTATGGGCTATTGTTCTATTTCCCTGGTTAATAAAGCTTTACTTTATTGGCATGTAAGTATGATTTAATTTTATGACATATCTTTCAGTTATAAACTAGAATTCACGGTGCCATTATGCAATAATGCAAATACAAAGTTCAAAAGATATCAGGGGATCAATCCAACAAATTAGGATTACAAGAACTAAAGGGCATAATAACCACCTTAATGCAAGTTTTTAGGCTAGCCACACTCCCTTATGTAACAAAGTGAAGAATCAGGCCTCATACATGTAAACACCGACTTTAAGCCAATGCTATACCTTTCTAAAACCAAGCATTGATTCCCGCATTCATGCTTTCTAATTCCAGGTAAATTTTAAAATAGCTTTACAGTCCTAAACATTTTATATAGTATAAATGTATTTGCTATGCTGTTTGGTATGTTCTTTAGTTGAGACATTTATTTTGTAAAACAGTATTATAGGTGGAGCTAGTAAAAATCTCTGCATTTAGGTTGTCTAACATTTACACTAAATATTTAACTAAGCATTGGAGCTGGAATACAACCCTCCAGAGGCTATAAACTGTTTGCTCCCTTTCTGGCCCAATGAATAATTATTTCAAGCTATATGAAATAGCTTTGATAGGAAGAATTGAGAGAGCCTTTAATAAGCTTCCCTAAACTGGAATACTCCAAGGATAGGGAGTTACAGCATTGATTAAGGAGATGCTGCTTGAGATCCTATTGGGATCAGGATGTTAGGTCTGCGCTGTATCAGTGTTGATGGCAGTCTTATTTAGAATTTAGATCAGTGGTTCTCAATATGAGGGCCGCATGTGGCCCAATCAGCACACTGCTGTGACCCATGTGACATCATGTTAAAAAAAGATAAAAACATTTGACAGGGTAGAAATGAGAGGTATTACAAAATATTGATTTATATTGCATTACTGTCAGATAACAGATACAAAATATTTTTTAATGGATGCACAGGAAGTAAGTTGTGTAGGTGCTGCCCAAAAAGAGAGCTGCAAGTGTGGCCCACTATGGCAAAGAGGTTGAGAACCACTAGTTTAGATTATGCATTGTATAAAATGGCTTGGGTGGGGGTGATTCTGCCACAGCAGGGGGTTAGATTAGATGAGCTCTGGAGGTCCTTTCCAGCCCTACTTCTCTATGATTCTATGAATTGCTACTGTAGGGGCCTAAATCCCCTTGTAGCTCTAACCCTAACAAGCCTATATTCCAGTGACATTGAATGTACCTGTATCCCTCAATCACTTTTGAAAATAAACTTGGGCCTAGATTTTTTAAAGGTATTTAGGCACCTGACACTCTTAAAGTTCTAAGTAAGCTTGTGTATGTCTTTCATTATATTACATTCTGGTTTTGTTTTGTTTTTATTACAATGTAGACATGCCATCACAAAAGCAATCAGGAGAAGCCCCAGACTCAGGAATAGTACCTTTACCAAGAGGACCGACACAGAAATATGGAAGTAACCCTCTCTGCACCTATCTACACCTGGAAGAGAAGATCAGCTACTTCCATGCCCTTTCACATCTTTTTGATTTTGCATTCTAGAAGCTGGGCAGTCCAATCGGACTAGGAAGAAGACTTGGCAAGGGTGGATGCAGATGATCGCCACATAATTACCAACTCCCAATCTCAGATCCAATAGAGAAGACAGAATATATTTTTTCAGTACTGTCAACCTTGGAGCATTCAAAAAATCTATTTGTCTTTAATTATTGGAGCCATTTAAGTTGTGTTTTTCAAGGTTTTTGGGGGTTTTTTTCTATACGATCATGAGAGCTAAAATGTACTTTATTAATAAAAGCTGAGCTCCATATATACCTTCACCCAAATACCATGTGAACTAGGTTCTTTACTGAATGCATCAGCTACTTTGAGAGGAGAATTCATTATAGTGTATACTGCACAGCTCTACCAAAGCCAGACTGCCAAAGAGCTGGTAAGGCCAGAGGTACAATGGGAAAGTGTTGGTGCATGTGGCTTCTTGTGGATTTTCTTTGATAAACTGAGTTTAGAGGTAGGCACTTCATTTGTCAATTGCTAGACACACTAATCCCACAGTGGAAAATAAGAGGTGGACCTCTAATAGGATTCTTACAAAGAATCTCTGGGAGGGATTTCACACCACATGAGGATTATGAAGTGGCTGGGGGATTCACATCCAGTTTATTAGCCATACCTTGCAATTCTTTGCAACACCTACTCATATAAGATAAATAGTTTAATTGAAGTCAGACCACTTGCATGAATAAAGACTATCCATGTGCATAAGAGCTGCATGATCAACCTCTACATATGAATGTGAATGATAGGACATCAAACAAAACCTCATGAATACTTTATAAACTGCCTTTATTCAATTAATAGTCTGCCAGCAGAACATACCACATGTCAGTTGTTTGGCTCTGGAGAAAAGGAAGGGAGAGATTATCCAAAGCATAAAAGAAAAATTACTTTTTTCCTTTCCCTTGTTTTTACTACTCTCTTATCTCTCTTCATGTTTTTCTTTTACCCTCCCTCATTTTGTAACAGTCATTTTGAATGCTGATGAGTAAGTACCAGACATTCATTTCTGGATAACTAGTTTGGGCACTGAAACCAAATGTTAAATCTTTGAAGGAAGAACACTGTGCAGTACACTTACCTCTAAATCTTCAAGATGAAAGCAGGGGCATAGTAATGACAATGGCTGGCATAGTGGTGTCTTCCCATATAGGGCTCTTTAGCTTTTTTAATCTCGAAAGGGCTCCCTGGTACTTTCAGAGGGAGTTACATTTTCCTTTTATTGTGCTATATGTGCAGTAACTGGAAAAAATCATAGACTCCGACAGCTGGGTTTCTCAGTGAACAGCACTACCCCTGATATTCATTCATAAAAAAAAAAAAGAAAGAAATCCCAGGCTTTCACAGTGCTCACCCTCCTAAATTTTTCAGTTACACCATGGCACCCTTGATGTTTTATTTCACAGTCTTTTTAAAAAACTGCTCCTAGAGTTTTACAGCTCCCTTAATGTTTTATTGGCATTAGGAATCACAACATTATTGGTGTTTAATTTGAAATTTTCTTGTCAAAATGAAACAAAAAACTTTTACTGTCATAGGTGTGCATTTACATTTTCACTGGCACTGAAAAAAAGATGGTAGTCGTAGAAAAATGCAATCACCTGGCAAAGTAAGACTATTTTTAAATTTAATTTTCCTTTCATTTGCAGAAGGGGAACTGTAGGTTTTTAATTTCAGCACTCTGCTTTAGCTTGGTGTTTGTGTGCTGTTGTTGTACTTGCGCATTTCCTATTCTTTGGTGGAAGCCCTATTTTTCAGTCATTCAATACTGAGTGGGCAAAACACTGGAGATATACCATACTGCAGAACCAAGCCTTTCTCGGTAAGACAAGTGTATGAATAACTTAATCGATTTTTAATTTCTGGGATTTTATGATTTTCATACTCCTATGTCTGGGTTTAATTTACATAGATATTTCATCTGTGCATGTGTCAGTACTCCAGTGAACTTACATGGTCAAATCTTGGCCCTGTTGATGTCAGTCTCAATCTCCCATTGACTACATTAAGGATAGTAGCCATTACTTTTAAACTTTGGCAAATTGTGTACTAGAGGTTTTCCCTGGGCAGCTTTTCTTTGGGTTTCTTTGTTTTTTTCTTTTGTTTTGTTTTGTCTTTCCCTTCCTGTGTGGAATTAGAAAACTCAACAGGTTTTTTCTTTGTCGAATTATCTTCAGTCACAACAAAAAGGACAGAATTTGCCTCTCTATGGAAGATGTCAAGAGTTCAAACCACTAAGGCATGAGAACCACACAAGGCTCTTGGAGGGCATACAGGCAAATAACGTGTAATCAATGCAGCCTATGTGATTATGTGCTGCCTATTATTGAAGCTGCACCCATTTTTACTGACAGAGGTGGAAAAACTGTAAAGTTATAGTTGCTACACATGACATTACACCTTTTTTACTAGAACATCATACCGCATTTTCTTCCTCTGTATCTTTTCCCTTTCCATTCCAAATAGCTAGGGAGGCCAAACCAATATGTAAGGACAGGAAGCACCAGACAGGGAGCTATTCATTCATCATAGCCTCCCCAATGTAATTTGCTCTAAGCAAGCATTTTGTTGTGCTCCCAAATTCATAATGGAGAGTAACCCGTATCCCAGTATGTGTCTAAGACAGGGGTGACCAGCCTGAAGCATGGGTGCCACAAGTGCCACAGGCACCATTCAGCTCCAGCTGTCCCAGCTCCCAAATAGCGTGCAGCACCCTGCCAAGCTGTGCTGCACCCGTGCCATGGGGCAGCTGCTGCATGGGTGCCAGGTGGGCAGGATGATCCCTACTGCCTCTCACTGTCTTATACTGCATGGGGGGTGCTCTACCACAAGCCCTAAGAGGCCCTGATCCCTGCTGATGCAGCCAGTAAGTATGGGGCTTCTTTTTTATTTTAAAGTGCCTGGATGCTGGCCCAGGCGGGGGCTGGGGCCAGGCAGGGCAGCCATAGGGGCTTCTCCCATAGCTCCCCCCACCCTGGAGGAGCCACGGGAGAAACTGCAGCCACCCAGCTATGCCTGCTCCTCCCCAGCTGATCCAAATCTCTGAATCAGTGCCGAAGCAGCAATGAATCCCAGATTCTGATTCCGCCGAATCAGATGGGGGCAGTGATTCAAATCACCGAATCAAATCACTGTCCTCCAAATTGGCTGAATCCAAATCCAAATTGAATACTTCTCTATTCACACAGGCCTAATGTTTAGCCCTATAATTTGTACCTAGTTTATCCCATTCTGGGCCTGATCCTTGAAGTTCCTAAGCTCTTCTCAAGAATGGGATCTTAATTTGCATTGTTATAGAATTCCTTGAAATAGTTTTCTTGTCTCTAGTAGTTCTCAGATTTTGACATTTTATTATGTAAAATTTCTATTGTTAATAGTTCAAGTCTCAGCACATTGAATTCTTCACCAGATTTAGCTAGTTTCCCCGTAATTGTCTTCTCCAAAGCAATTATTGGGATTCATCAACAGACTTTCATATGATTAATCTTTTGTTTAATGCTTCTACTAACAGCTGCACTTAGCTAATACTTAAAATAACTCTTGTCTCTGGATGAATACTTAAAATAGCTCTTGTCTCTGGATGTTGTATTCAGAGGTGAAGCTTAATAAAGTATTTAAGAAAAAGCAGAACTTTAGTCTCTTTGTTCCTAGAGGTGAACCCAACTATTGGGTCACCTTAGGAACAAAGAAAACATAAAACAATTCTATTTTGGACTACAGCACTCAAGAGAAGATACTTATCTCCTAAAATTGCCGTTAGAAAAAGATAGAGGACTCCCAGGATGCAACACTTCTATAGTTTGCTTTTATATATATCTTTTTCAATTGGATTTATAATATAACAAATCCCTATAAGTCCTTTAAATGGATTGTAAACAAGGGAGCAGATTTTCAGTGGGGGAAATTATAGCTTAATTCATAGAATCATAGATAATTAGGGTTGGAAGGGACCTCAGGAGGTCATCTAGCCCAACCCCCTGCTCAAGGCAGGACCATCCCCAAATAGATCATCCCAGCCAAAGCTTTGTCTAGCCAGGTCTTAAGGACCCCCAAGGATGGAGATTCCACCACCTCTCTGCGTAACCTGTTCCAGTGTTTTACTAACCTCCTAGTAAGAAAAATACTTCCTAATATCTAACCTAAACTTCCCTTGCTGCAACTTGAGGCCATTGCTCCTTTTTCTGACATCTGTCACCACTGAGAACAGTCTAGTTCCATCCTATTTCAAACCCTGCTTCAGGTAGTTAAGACTGCTATTAAGTCCTCTCTCAGTCTCTCTTCTCTAGACTAAATAAGCCCAGTTCCCTCAGTCTTTCCTCATAAGTCATAGCCCCTAATCCCCCTCACCATTTTTGTTGACCTCTGTTGGACCCTCTCCAATTTGTCCACATCCTTTCTGTAGTGAGGGGCCCCAAAACTGAACACAGTACTCCAGATGTGGCTTCAGTAGTACTGAATAGAGTATAATAATCAGCAGGGCCCTAGCCCTGCTCGAGCAGGCAGCAACAGTTGGGGAGCTGGCTCCATGCTGCTTCTGCTGCAGCTGCTTGCTGGTTTGCTGCAGCTGCAGGAAGCTGCAGATTTGGGTCCCTGACTCCATAGCCCTGGCAGCTGGGGGCCCCCTCTAGGGGGCAGTGGCTGTGGATGGGGGCAATAGGCATGAGTAGGGTGGGGGGGGCTGTGTTGGGGGCAGTGAGGGGCACCAGCAGGGTGGGGGGGACGGCTTTGGAGGAAATGAGGGGTTCCTGCAGCACCAGGGAAAGCATTGGGTGGGGTGTGAGGGGCACCAGCCGGGATGGAGGGGCTGCAGGGGGCTTTTAATTTTAATAACAGATTTTGGGTGGTTTATCAGAGAATTTGCTATTTTTTGTCAGAGACTTTGTGATTTTTTTATCAGAGAAACCCAGGATCCCTGATTATCACTTCCCTTGACCTGTTGCCAACACTCCTACCAATATAGCCCAGTATACCATTACTATTCTTGGCAACAAGGGCACACTGCTGACCTATATTCAACTTATTGTCCACTGTAACCCCTGGGTCCTTTTCTGCAGAACTGCTGACCAACCAGTCAGCCCCCAGTCTGTACTGGTGCATTGGATTGTTCAGTCCTAAGTGCAGGACTTTGTATATGTCCTTGTTGAACATCATGAGATTTCTTTTGGCCCAATCCTTCAATTTGTCATTGTTACTCTGAAACCTAGCCTTATCCTGAAGCATATATACTACTCCCTCCATCTTGGTGTAATCTGCAAACTTGCTGAGGGTGCAGTCTATTCCATCTTCCAGGTCATTGATGAATATTGAATAAAGCCAGTCTGAGGACAAACCACTGGCACACTCCACTTGATACTGGCTGCCAATTAGACACTGAACCATTGATTATTACCCTCTGAGTCTAACAGCTTCAACAAGAGATCCTTTTGTGAAATTCTTTCCAGAATAGCTTGGAAGAAAGGAAGACAATAAAGCAGAAGCCTGGAATCTGCATTTCCCACATCCCAAGTAAGTGTGCCAAACACCAGCATTTTGGCTATTCTAGATGTGCTTTCTCATTTTTTATTAAATATTTTGAAGTTTTGGATTTTTGTTTCCATATGAAATAGGAAACATTTTGAAATCACAGTTTCTCCCCAGCGCTTTTCAGTCTTTGTTTTATCTTGTCATGATCAATTTGCATTACTATTTACCTTAGAGGTACAAGCAAACCCCTCACATTATGACCTCTCAGTTGCTATAGCTGTTGGCGGAAAAATAAGTTACTATAGAAAACAGTCTGTAACTTTAAAGTTGAATCATTGATGTCATGGAATTCATACCTCTGCCCGGTTACAAGTGGCTGTGTACATTGGTATGTGTTGCTTATACACCAAATAATTCTGGTAAGATGTTACCTGGAATTTTTTTTTTATAAAATATCAATGAATCTGGTATTGTACAGGGGACAAGCCAAATATTAAGTGTATGAGCAGTTCCAGTGACTCCACTGAAATCATACCAGTCCCATGCTTAAAAGTATATCTAGCTTAATGCTTGGCTGAGCAAAGGCCTATGTGTTGCCCTTATATTCCCAGAGAGTGTGTTTACATCTTGATTAGGTTCACTATAAAGGATAGTATAAGAATGTAAAGGAATATCTATGGGCAGACAGATGGATTAGGTAATTTAGTACTTGCTTGCCCATCTCTAATATATACACAATTCATAACAAAAGACAAGGACACTATGACTGCTATTCTGTGTATGGACAAACACTTTTAAAAGTAAATAAAGTCTCCACTGATGACAGATAGCACATTTTTTGACAATGATAGATAACCATTCTCAGCATTTTCTATATATCCCCTACAAAAATTCTATTTCATCAGCCTGATAAGGAAAAGTGATAGCAGATAGAAATCTGTGTCAACACAAAGTAAATTAAAAATGGGGGCCTTTCATCTGATAGTATCTTTTTATATAATGTAATTTATTCCACTAATGTTCTGTTTTACTTCAAAGGGTTATAGAAAAAGTGTGGGTGATGGATTATAAAGCAAAGCTGCACGCAAGGGCACAACATCAAGTGTACCAATAAAGGAGTCATCCTAGTGTATATTATAAAATTCTATGTATTGTCATTTTCAGATAAGCTATACATTCCCGGTTACTGTAGAAAAACCTAGGTTTTAAGGCAACAAAATACCTTCAGATTCATGTAGGTCTGAATTGTTTATTTCCCAACTGAGTATGCTGAATAAATCACAATAATGTTTGAATGTTTTATACTTCTTGTACTTCCACATATTCTGCATAAAACATGATCTGATTTACTCCACAATATTTTGTTGATTTGCTTTTAGGTAAACCACAGGGGTAATAAAGGAAGAAATTTCAAAGGCAATAGGTTGAATATCTTGTGAAGATCCTTTAAGCTGTGGTAGAGCTTCTATGTCTAATTCTCTGTGCTACAGACTGAAAATTCACTTGAAAGCTCTTAGGGTTTATGCTGGTGTTCAAATCAACCATCTGAAGTCGAGTTCTTAGGTACAACCAGTCAGAACCCCAATCAGTTGAGAAATGTATAAAGCATTTGGTGTTTGGAGCAGAAGCCATGCAGACAGCCTGTGCTGACAACAGTCTACAGCCAGGGGCCCCTATGCATGAATCCCAGCCTTCTCTGTGGGCTTCCTGATCTGCTGGAGGTTGCTAAGAGCAGCTAAGAGCACAGGGCAGCCCTGACTGTCTGGCTGCCTCAGAGGACTACAAAACCCAAGTTGCTCCTATGCACAATAGCCATTCCCTCCTTCTCTGCCCAGAGGCATCCAGAGGGGACCAGAAATAAGTCTCTTCTTTTGTTAATTGTCTCAGTTTCTGCTTCTGCACCCTGCCATGGATACCTCTCATAGAGGCAAGGGGACCTGGGAGTGACTCCAATTTATCCTTGGCATCCTAATTACATCTGTACAGAGGCTCAGGGATATTTGCATGCCCAGAGGTGACTTAAGCAGGGTGTAGGGCCCAGGGCAAATCAGCCCATGTGAGGCCCCACCCCCACTCCAATCCCACAGGCCCTGGACCTGAAGAAGTTGCCACTGCCATCAGCAGTGGCAGAGGTGGCAGCAGGTGGGGAGGGAGAGTAGAGAGTGGCTGGATGAAGAGCTGCCGCTGCACCCAGCTCTGTGCCGCCGCTGCTCCGCCTGGCTCTGTGGGGTCCCCCAAAGCTCAGGGCCTGGGGCAGTTGCCCCGATTTGCACCCCCCCACCAGAGATGGCCCTGTGAATGCTCATCAGTGGTTGGGCAGAGAGATCATCATGATGGTATAAGCCCTCATGCACTGGGCTTAATAGCCCAACCAAATGGCAAGGGCATTTACTGAACCTACAGTCAGACAACTTCTATCTGGCCAGAAAACATGATTTTTCTAGATGCCATGGATGCTCATAGAGTGTCAGGCCACAGCTTGGAAGCCAGGTCCTTAGCCCGAACACTCACTAGTGTCAGTTGCCAGTCAGGGTAACCTGACCCTTCAGTTCCCCTATCCAAACCCCTGACCTGGATCAAGAAGCTTCTAGGCAGTAGGTCTCTACTTGATCTCAGACACCTTGTTGTTGCCTCCAGCTTGCGTTCTGACTCTACTCTCTGCTTAATATCTTGGCTTCTCCACTTGACTTGCTCTCTGATTTTGCTCTCTGCCTCATCCTTGAGCTTCAATGCTCTCAAGCAAGTCTCAGGATTTCATCCTCCTATTGTATTCAGCCTTGGTGAGACCACAGCTGGAGTACTTCATCCAATTCTGGGCTCCACAATTCAAAAAGGACCTGGAGAAGCTTGAAAGAGTCCAGAGAAGAGCCGTGTGCATGATCAGAAGGCAAGAGAACAGGCCCTATGAAGAGAGGCTGAGAGCAATGGGACTCTTCAGCCTGGAGAAGTGAAGTCTCAGGGGTAACTTGGTAGCAGTCTATAAGTACTTAGTGGGTGTACATCAGGACCTGTTGTAACACATGTTCACCAGAGCACCCCAAGGGAAGACAAGGTCCAATGGTCCCAAAGTCTTCCAAGACCATTTTAGACTGGACATAAGGAAAAGCTTCTTAACTGTCCAAATGCCCAAGGCCTGGATAGATTCCCCCCAAGGCTGTCCTACTCTGGACACTTTCAAGAAACTTTTGAATGCTTATCTTGCTGGAGTCCTTTGACCCTAGCTGATTTCCTGCCCCTTGGAGAGGGGGCTGGACCCAATGATCTTGCAAGGTCCCTTCTGTGAGGACCCTAATGTCTATGAAATCTATGAAATCTTTTTCTTAGATTAACATCCTGGATTCCTTACCCGGTTTGTCCCTGGAATCTGCTCATTTTTACTGACCCCCTTTAGCAACTTGATTCCCTGAGTGGCCCACAACCTGGATACTTATTACCCAGTGGGCACATCTACACAAGATGCTTTATTTGAGATTAGAGCTAATTGATGCATAGTAAGGGTCACTGTCTACACATGCAGATGCTTACTAATCAAGAGTAAATTTTCTACCTGCAAATGCAAGTAGCAAATTTACTCTAGATTATTTACTGAGAAGTAGTGCATATACAAACATCTGACCTGGAGCAAATGTTCTCCCAGTCAGACAGGCAACAGGGTGCATCAGGGGGTGGGAGATTGCTCCCTGCCCCTGGGAGATGCCTGCTGTCAGGGAGGGCTCTGCCACTGAAGCCGGTGTGGGGACTGTGTCCTCCTGGCCCACAAGCAGAGAGCTCCCAGCCCCTGCTTAATGATCAAGGAGCAGGGGCTATGATATCTTTATCTCCCAGCCCAAACCCTACAGTCACAAGACTGCCACTATCAACAGCCTCTACTCCATCATCTACCAGTTTGGCATGGGCAAATCCATGGCTGGACTGGCAGTTCAGCAGGTGTGCCTGCTCATCCAGAATATGCTGGCAAACCATATCATGTATACCAACAACTCACACAAGGTTATTGCTGGTTTCTTCTGCCTGGGCCTCCTCAGCTATGGAGGGCTATCAATGGCACCCACATACCCACTCTCTGCCCTCTCCAAGACTGCATGGCAATCATAAAATGAAAGGGCTTCTACTCCATCACACTGCAGGGCATTGTTACCATTGTTGTTGCTTCACCTATGCCTTTGCTGGCTGGACGGGCAATACCTATGATACCAGGATCTCCCATGACTCCAACCTCCCAACACTGGGTTGGTAGAGAATGGGCTATCTGCTTCCCAGAATCCACAGCATAGAGGTCAATGTAGTCCTCATCTCTACCCTTATTGGAGATCTGGCCTATCTTCTCCCCTAGCTCTTGAAGCCCTATATAGTGTGCCTAAACAACAGGCAGAAGAACTTCAACTGTTTCCTCAGAAGTTTGACTCAAAAGTGCCCCTTTAACTGCCTCAAGGTTTGTTGGAGGACTTTGGGCATATGCAACAACACAGCTGAGGAGTACGTCCTTCTATTCAGCACTGGTGAGGCCACATCTGGAGTACTGTGTTCAGTTTTGGGCCCCCCACTATAGGAAGGATGTGGACAAATTGGAGACAGTCTGGCAGAGGGCAACAAAAGTGGCGAGGGGGCTAGGGGTCATGACTTATGAGGAAAGACTCCTCTCCTCCTACCTTTACCCTTCCTCTTACTCCCTATCATGTCAGTGCCAGGAATTGCACAGTGCTCCCCTGAAGACCACTTATGAAATCAGATCCTAAGGGCAGGTCATGCTTTGCCTAAGCAGTGGGCTCTGTTGGCTTGCAGGAATGGATTGACAAGCAGAGAGATGTTGGTACCCTCTCAAGAAATTGAGGCAGGTACTTCTCCATCACTTGTCTGTCCCATGAAAACATGGTCCAGCTGAGATTTGGGTTCTTAGGTGCACACAGAGACTCATGGAATGCTCTCATGGAATGCAGGTGTAGCTCCCCAACACTCTCCCCTATCACTGTATGAGCAATACTTTCTTCCCAACATTTCCAAAGCCAAAGCATCCTGGCACCGGAGGACCTAATTTTATTACTGCGTTATGGGATCCCCGGTCTTGTATGCTCTGCTCTTTGTAAAGGAGATGGTCTACTAGGAGATGTATGAGTCCTGGAACATGGTCACAAGCTTTGAAAATAATCAACATAATCAAATTGGTAAAGGGGCCAGAAGTACTTCTGGTCCACTTCCGGGTCTGCCGGGGAGTGCTCAGTGGGGGCTAGCATGCTTAAAATGAGGCGTATATTTAATAGGGCTATGCCCAAGCTCTGGGCAGCTGCAGCAAGCAGTGGGAAGGCTTCAAACAGCTGCGCCAGGCTCATCACCTCCATGTGGGGAGGGGGGCGAGACCGGGGCTGCGCTGCCTCAGGCCCCACCCCCACAGCCTGCTCCAAGGCGCACCTGCATGTGCCAGTGCAGAGCTGATGCTGGAGCCCAGCACAGCTGTTTGGAGCCTCCCAGCTGCAGCCAGCCCCGGCTTTGGGGAGCTGTTGCCAACTGAGATCCCAGGCTGCTCCCAGCAGCCAGCTGGGATGCTGCAAGCCCTGTTGGGAGCACCTCAGCCTCCAGCACCTATCCAGCACTGGGGTAGCTGCTGGCAGCCACAGAGCCCGGGCTGAGGGGCAGGAGCTTTAGCTGCAGGGGCAAGGAGCAGTAGGGCTGTGGGGCAGGGGGCTTTGGATGGGGGGGAAGGGGGCACAAGCAGGGCATCCTGCCATGTACCTCTTCCCCTCATTTTTTTTTTTCTCCCATGCTGGCATTCCAGCACCTTCCAAGGTAGGCACTGTGGTGTTTTTCAGCACTCCAGCCAAAAAATGTTGCCTACCCCTTGTGGAAGAAATCAAACTTTGTGTTGTGGTTGTATCAGAATTGACAGAGCCATCTTGGTTTATTTAGATCTATACAAGTTATCACAAGGAGGGTTCTCAAAGGAACTCTGAACTCTATAGTTTACAAGCGTATTTATACTTTAGACAGCGAGAAAAGATGCGTAGTTCAGACAGAGGAACCTTGAAGAAACAGGAAGAAGTTGATCATTCATTTGTCACATGTAGGCAGTTTACTTATTCAGCAAACATATTGTGTTTTGGGAACGGCTATCAGTTTCTGGTTCCTGGAAAGGAGGAGGTTAACGTCTGCACACAGAAATTAATATAACAAGACAAAACAAGGCATGAAGGTTTTTCCTTATCTTAGAAGGTTTTAAAACACATAGCATCAGCATCTTTTTCTCTTCTCTTTTTCTCTCTTTGTCTCTCCTCTTAGTCAAGTAAGAGACCTGGTTAAACTTATTTCCACAACCTGGTCTAAGGAGATGGCACTGGCAGACAAGGTTCTTTTCTTTGGATCAATCCAATCTGGTATCTTTTAGCAGACCAACTGAATAGTTACAGAAATATGTCTTAGCAAACTTTTGTGTTGAAAAATGCTTTGTCAGGCTGAGGACGAACCTTCAGTTGGGGTGTGTGTGTACTGTTCCTGGATGAAAGGAATAATAAAGAAGCCAAGGCTGGCATGCAATTCAGGCAAGAAATCCAGTCAGTGAAAATGGAAATGGAGGTGTCAGGGGGTGAGGGACAGGCTGGTGTTGGGGGCTAGGGAAGATGTAGCAGCACAGCTAAAATTGGAAAGGTACCTGGGGAGTCAGATGTCTGGCAGGTTGTGGTGTGTCAGAATTCCAATATCTATACTGTGTCCATGACTTTCTGTACCTAGGAGGTTGATGAAGTGCAATTCATAAGCTTGTCCGTGAAAAGTGGTTTATAAATTCAAACAAGCACTGAACCTCACTAACCTCATACCAGAACCCAACTTCCTACAGCCCAAAACACACCAAATGGATCCAGACCATGCCATGACAAGACACGCAAAATCTTCCAACAATAAATCCAGTATGGAAATATCATCACAATACAATGCATATCACCATCAGGGCACCAAGTGACCTGATGGAAAATATGTGGACACACCAAGCAACATCCATGCACCAGAATGACTGCACACCAAAAATCTATCAAAGACAGAAGAAAACCACCTGTCTCCAATCTCTCAGCCCTAATCCTCAAAGGGAACTTACAAAACACTTTTCAAAGATGAGCCTATGGATTGCACTTCATCAACCGCCTAGGTAGTAGGTACAGAAAGTCATGGACACTGGAATTCTGACACAATACAACCTGCCAGCCATCTGACTCCCCAGGTACCTCTTTACTTTTACCTATGCTGTTACATCCTCCTCCCTCCCACAACAAGGAATAGCGGCCACAAATTGCTGGAGAGTAGGTTTAGATTAGACATCTGTAAGAACTACTTCACAGTTAGGGCGGCTAGGATCTGGAACCAACTTCCAAGGGAAGTGGTGCTGGCTCCTACCCTGGGGGTCTTTAAGAAGCGGCTTCATGCCTACCTGGCTGGGAACATTTGAGCCCAGTTTTCTTCCTGCTCAGGCAGGGGGTCAGACCTGAAGATCTGCAAGGTCCCTTCCGACCCTACTTCTATGATTCTCCCCACCCCCAGCCTGTATCTCACCCCTCATGCCTCCATTTCTATTTGCGCTGACTGGCTTTCTTGCCTGCATTGCATGCCAGCCTCTGCTTTCTTTACTATTCCTTACATCCAGGAATGGCACGCATACACACCAACTGCAAATGCTTCCTCAGACTCACAAAGCGTTTTTCAACCTGAAAGCTGGCATCCCAGGCAGCTAAACTGAGCTAATCTGGAGCCTTACAACTCTCCTGCAACCAGCAAGCCTCAGGCCTGTCAAAGATGTGACAGGTCTGGGTGTGGAGAAGACTTACCCGAGTCAGTGGAAAGGCGGTGGGATCCCGCACCAGCAGCGGAGCACGGTGAGAGTGAGGCTGTGGTGGCTGGAGCCACCACAGGTGAAGATCAAAGTGGAAACCCGTGGTGGAGTGGGAAGGAGCCAGGAATGGCTCCTGTGTCTGCCTGGGAGCACTTTATAAAAGCGTGCCAGGGACAATTGGCTGGGCGGATGCCCAGCACCAGGATAAAAGGCCTGGCAGGAAGGAAGCTGGGGGGACCAGAAGCAGCATCCCCAACTGGCTCAGAAGAGTCAGGACACTCAGATGCTCCCAACGAGGGAACGTGGTGGCTGCTGTGGAAGGGGAGCGCGACAGGAACACCGAGTCAATGAGGGACCAAGTAGTCATCCACAGGGCTGGCATGGACAGAGGACAGCATCAGTGACTGGGACGCTGGCAGGAGCAATGGGGACGGAACTCTGACATGGACGGCAGATGGCAGGTACTGGACCCGGGGAGGACACAGCACAGCAGGGGGGGTTGAAGCCCTGGCAGAGTCAGACGCCACGTAAGCCAGGGACAAAGAGGGGCCACAGGAGACACTCAGTATGAATATCACCAGTGGCCAATGACCACAGCCCCTAAGGGACTGAGCACCAGGGAAAGCAGAACATCAACCCTGATGGACAACACCATGGTTGGCATTTGGCAGAGTGTAGGGGAAGTGTAGCCCGGAGAAGACATACCGTGAGGACCAAGAGGAAGTACCAGGGGAGGTGGGACCAGACAGACATCCTCCTCCTGATAGAAAACTATTTACCATCAAAGACATGGCAGGAAAGACCCCATGGGGAACTGACCCAAGGTCATTCCCAATAGCCTGGCTGTGTAGCCCAAGAAGCCATGACAAAGTTTGAGAGGAACCTAAACACACAAGGTTCAGG
The DNA here is from genome assembly GCF_030867095.1 of Alligator mississippiensis. NCBI lineage: Eukaryota > Metazoa > Chordata > Crocodylia > Alligatoridae > Alligator > Alligator mississippiensis. The sequence continues at coordinate 90,047,381 of NC_081824.1, forward strand.
GGATAGGCACGGAAGGTTACACTGGGCTTTCCTCAGTCAGGACTGTGTGCATGTGTGTGGTAGCTGAAGCACCTCCTACCCAACTTTCACCAGGGCGGTCCTCAGTCCTGGCATTTCCTGGGGCTGCCATGCTGCCAGCAGTCTCACCAGGCCTTCTCAACCCTAGCAGAGTACAGTTTTAGTGGTCATGCCCAGCACCTGGTGTCTCCTCCTTTTCCATAGCCCCACCCCACACTTGCAAGTTCATCCTGGCATGGAAATTCATAAGGGACATGTTCTTCCTCAGCCTCCTGGTGATGCAGTGAGTGCCCCCTCCAGCTCTGAGAGTGGGGCATTAAATGGCTTGTAAAAAAAATGGAAAAAGAAAATAGATGTGGACAGAGTGAGGAGGGTGGCATTCACTCAGTCTGCACCTGGAGCTTGGGGAACCGCAGCAGTGGGAAGTTCACCTTGAGGAACACCGGATGTTCCACCAAACCAGGATCCAAGCAGGTGTGGTGGGGTGTCACTGCATCCCCAACAATGCTGAACACCCTCTCACTTGGAACACTGGTCGGTAGACAGTGTTCCGGGCAATCATGGCCAGATCTGGCAACATCTGGCTGCGACTTGCCCAGTATGCCAAGGGGCCGCAGTCTAGAGACTCTACATCCTCAGCGAGATAGGCAGCCACCAAGGGCTGAGTACTATCTGCCTGATGGTGGGGTCTGGTGCCTCTGGACCCCACCATGGAAGCCATGCCCTTGGCCCACTTTAGCATGCCATCCACCAGCCAGTCTCCTTCTCCACCACAGGCACTGCCAGCCTGGGACAGTGGATCCCCCTCTTCCACATCCCCCTGCTTCCACTGTTCTGCCTCCATGACTCTATTCACCAGTTCCTCTGTCCACTGATCCAGGGTTCGGGCTGCTTCACATGCTGCCCTTCACCCTCGGGTCATACACGGTTGATCTGGATACTGTCATTTTCTGTATGCAAACTATCAGAAGTGCTAAATGAATAATCTGGTCAAAAAATGGCATGACATTTATGAATAAATTATATAAATCATATATAAAATAAATAAATTAACATACATATATGGTAATCAGAAAGGAAAACAGTTATGTAACAGATCTCATTGCTTCTGTTGTGTAAAAATTAGAGAGAGACTTCCACGAAATTATTCTAAAACCCTACAAATTTTAACAGGAAATGTGTCCACTCTAAAACATTTTGAATCCATATTTATAGCTGAGCAATTTCTGTTATAAATGAAAAAAAAAAATTGAAGTTGGAAGTTATGTTTCAATTTTTTTTTTAAATGACCAGTATTTAATTAAATGGGATTAAAACTTCCAAAACTAAAACGAAGGGTAAAACAGGGTACAATGAAAGTTAAATAAAGGGTAACATTTCATTTTGGATAAAACAATATTTACCCAACATGTTTTTTCTCTCCTTTCATGGAAATTGAAACAAAAAATCTGTTTCAGACTTACAGAAACCATTTTGTTTCATTTTGTTTTCTATGTTTTTCATTTTGGTTTGGTTAACAATTGACAAATCAAGTATTTGCACAATTCTAGTGGATATTTCCTCACCACTATACCTTAAATTCACCTAAACCATACTCTTTGCACATCACTGACATCTTTGAATGGCAAGAATGAGAAACAGTCGGGAAATATTATTTTATCTTTGAAAGGGAACATGTTCTCCTTGTGTTACTTTGCAAATTATGAAATTGGTCAAGATTTGGCTAGCTTTAGTTCAATCCCTAATTAAACATGAGGAGATCATTTACAACCTATTAGGAGCTGTACATCAATATATATAGGAGGGCAGTAAAAAAATCCAACTTTTAGTAGCTGATACCCAATACAATAATTCCAATTTATATTATGCACAATTAGGAATTATTCCAGAGCATGCTAAAGTCAATTAAAACTTCACCATTGGCTTCAATAGGTCAGGCTTTTATTAGTACATGTTGATGTTAGCTACTGCTAGTGTTCAGAATAAGGAAACAAAAGCATCGAGCATTTGTGCCCAATATTTACATTTTAGACACTAAGGGGAATGTGAAGGTGCTATGTCACCATTGCAATGCACTACAGTGATGTAGCATTGGCAGGAACAAACCATGATGCCTCAGCTACATTGTCATAGCAACACTCCCTCACTATAGCATGTTGTTATGGCAACGTAGTGGCTAAAAACAACTGTGCGCCATTGGCATGGTGCAGTATGGGCTGTTACTGCACCATCATCTAGGACTTCCAAAAGGAAATGCTATATGACTGAGTAGTAACAACAGCACCATAGGGACATGTGTAGAAGCACCCAAGGAATAGTATTCAATCTCTTATCAGTGTAAAACGAGCTTAAAACTCAGATCTTCCACTCTGCTAGGCAAATGCCTTAACTACTAGACTTTGGAAAAAATATTGGGGGATCCTTCTCCTTCTCTTTTAGGTGTATTAAGAATATGCTTAATGTACCTGACCCCCCAGAAGACAAACAAAGGGATGACTACTTACTGAATCCTCAACTGCCTTAATACGATTCATATATGTTAAATTAACATTTAAGAAGAGACAGATAAATGCTGGCTAAAAAGCAAGCTATTAGGTGGCCAGATTAAGGAAAAATAGGGCTGGGAAGGATCAATCCCTTACTCAAGGCAGGTTCATCCCTATCCATGCCATCCTAGCCAAGTCCTTTACTTAAACTTTTCCAAGGATGAAAAGCCTACCTACCACGTCTCTAGGTAATCTGCTCCAGTACTTAACCAACCTCATGGAGAACAAGTCCTATCTGGTAAGTTTATCTTGTTTCAATTTAAGGCTGTTACTTTTATTTTCCTTTCTGGGCACAGAAAATAACTGATCACCACCACTTAATCCTCCAAGTCATTAATAAAAATAATGAAGTATGAAATCTTTAATACCTCCTTCCAATTAGATACTGAGGCAATGATGACTCATTCTATAGGATCCTGAATTTCCAACATTAAAATTCTCTAGATGCCTAAAATTCTATGCTGTGCTAAACATTAAGGGCCTAGTTCACCCCTAAACTTCATTGGGATTTTCAGACTCCTTAGGATTTTACTTATCTCAACTCTGGGGCCTGGTCTGATGGGCACTCTCATAACATGCCTAAAATATTGCCCAGTCCTTTTTTTTTTTAAACTGTCCCACTTTTCATGGAATAGCTATATATGTATTGGGGCAGAGAAAGAGTGAACTGGACACTATAGTGATTAAAAACCTGGGTTCTAGTCCCAAATCTAGTGAATACTTCACTGTTTTATATTTAAAGAATGGACTGGAACCAATATTACCCTACCCAAGTGAGTGCCCAAACACTAGGCTACAGATTCACACACTCTTGTATCCCATTTACTATTATTATTATGTGGAAAGTGGAATTGTTAAAACAGAAGGAAATGAAAATATCAGCCTGGTGGCTAAGACACACTTTTGAGAGTTGGAAGATATAGGTTCATATCCCATCCAGTTGAGCTCTAAGTGGAGAGAGGGGTTGATTTAAAAACAAGCAAACAACCCCCCCCAAAAAACAAACAAACAAACAAACAAACAAAAAACTGACCCTGCCTCTGTTTTGGAAAGAAAGAATTTAGTCACCTAACTCCAGCAATTCAGGCTCAGTGAAAAGGTGCATCCTTACAATCTGGAATAAGTTATACACTTCTTTGGATCACATATTACATATCCTTATCCTTAGTGTTTCCAAGTGACTACCAGCCTCAGGAAACTCCCTGGTCATCCTATTGCCTTTTGTGGATCACATTCTTTGGCATCTTACTCTCCTTATTGATTGTGTAGGGAGCCGAGCATCGATGCTCCTGAATCCTCTTTTGTACATTAATCTATTTTACATCTGTATGTAAATAGGATCACATTCTTATCAATATAGACCAGTTTCAGTATAGTGGACCTAGATCATAGGACAAATTCTTGCCCTTAAAGTTAAGCTAATAGGAGCCAAATTAATCTCTTCATACATTTGTGACTAGCAGAAACTTGGATCTCTCATGTTGGGTAGCTAAGCATGGTAGGGGAGAGAAAGATCAGTGCTTCCCATGCACTGAGGGAACATTCTTCTGGAATTCTCTTTGGAATTATTCTCTAGGATTCCTCAGAGGCAGAGTTCTGCAGTTTTTGTGGAAGTCACTGACAGGAGCTAATTGACAAACCACTCTTCCCATATCGGGTTAGGATGAGTCCACACATTTCAAACTGGGAATTAATGGTGCATTAATGAGCTTGGACTATCATGGCTATTCCCTGACAGGTGCAAAAACATCCTTGCAGTATTAGGCAGTTTCTATGAGGATGCTTTTTGTGGATCTTGAACATCCTTTCTAAACATACCCATACAATCCAATGATTTGTTAAAATCCTTCCATTTGAAGAGATTATCACTCAGAAAGTCCCTATAGGCAAGCAGTCTCAGAGGCTTACTTGTTGATGATTTAGCTACATCTATGGTATTTCTTCTTCAACAGTACAATTTGATTATGTTTCTTCAGTTGCATAAAATCTGTTAAATGATCAGCTCTCCCAAGAAAAAAAGGCAAGGGGTATACAAATTAATTGCTGGATAATTTAGATTAGAAGTGCCCTTTTCCTCGAGGTTTTGACCTTTCATACACTTCTTCTTGGGCTGTCTGAGAAACCTTTATGCTCCATTATTCTTCCTATTTATGGATATTCGGATGTATTCAGGCAGGTGTATCAGAGCAGAGAATACAAGAAAAATGGTAATTTGATACTTTGTAGCTACTGTTTGGGGCAAAAATCCAAGTAGCTCCAATCAATACCTTTTACCTTTTCACTGAAGAAAATTTGCTGCTCTGTTTTTTACCTTTCTATGTTAGGAAAGGTACTGATTGCTACATATGTACCTACACAGAGATATTGATCCAGACATTCTGGAGACAAAGATAAAATTGCCTTTTGGTTGCAACAAATGTTCTTAGGAAAAATGTGCACAGGACACTGAAAGTATTTCTGATTTGAATTGGGTTGTGTTAATTGGTATTCATCACCATTATAAATGGAAACTTTGCCTTTGATATGGTTGAATTTAAAACTTATAGTGTCACACAGTAGTAAGTAAAAGTTTAGATTCTGTTATGTGTGTAACAGAGAATCTGTGTTTCCATCTAGCCTCTCCTTGCCATGTTACCACCTACATGAATGAAACGTTAGGAAGTGAAGTAGGTTGACCTTGGTGAAAGTAGTGGCACAAGTAGTATTAGAATTCAGGAACTTCCTGGATTGTTTCCAGGCCTAATCCCTTTTGTGTTGGCAAGAAAGATAGACAGGAATTACATAAATCAATAGGGTCACAGGCAAATCTAAAAAGTTTGGATTCAAATGGGACTTAAATATCATATGATTCATGTGCATGTGCAGATCTAGGATTTTGAAAAGGGGATGTTGATGGTGTGGTACATCATCACATATAACACAATATTTTTTATCTGGTTAAAAAGAAACTAGAAGCTTTACTAATATGCTAGCACTATATTATTCAAGTTAAGATGAAAGTGAAAACAAGTATAATTATTGGAATGTACACTAATTTGCTAGATTATATATTCAGTTTAAAAAAAACACAACAGACTAGGCAAAAAATTAGTCAGAAGATGGTCATTAGTTCTATAGTCATTATAGTTAAATGTATGTCTCTTATTTAGGTTCATAAAACAAAATTTAGCCTTCTTGACCATTTTGACAGTGCCTGATACTTCAGTGTCCATCATTTCTATATCTGAGTTAATATTATCATACTTGTATTAAAGTTTTTAGCTACAGTTAACAACACTCTACAGGGCTGTGAAATAGAAGAGAGGCCATGAATGACTAACAGACAGCTAAATTGCAGAAGAAATAATAGTGGAACAACAATGCTATTAAAAGGGACAGAGGGTCATTAATACCCGTGGAGTAGAGAGAGTTTAGCAGGAATCAAGGACAGGACAATGAGCCACAAGGTCAATTAATTTTCTCAGAGATGTCTCAATAGAAACACTGCTACCCCTCCCAGGCACTTGGTTTTAATGTGTGGGTGGCGCAGGAGTCAAAGGGAGGTACAACTGCACCATTGCACCCCATAGATCCTTTATAGGTATTTGAGTATTTACTGCCTAGGTACCATAGGGTTTCCACTGCCCCTTTCACAGTAAAGACTTTTTTTCTCCTGAATTCATCCCCTCATTCTGAAATACCTGATATATATACATGCTTCTCTAGTTTTATGCTTTCACTCTTGTAAGCATGCTGTAGAGTTTTAGATGAGCAACTCAATTTTACCTTCTACATATCTTACTATTCCAGTCCAAAATGGGAATGGGAGCAGGTACAGAGTTAATTTTGCACAGCACCTGCATAAAATAGAAGAGATAGCAGAATATTATTATACAGACATTAAAAATCAAAGCAAACATCCTAAAACCTTGAGAGAATAGCCATGTATCTTAAGTGACAGGGACAGTATTTGGAGTACTTACATTTGTTCTTGGAAGTTTAACTAATTAAGTTACTCACAAATGCAAAACAAAATTGATGCTTTGGAGTTTAAAGGATTCGCTCATGTGACAGAACAAAATGAGGTATTAATTGAATACAATAAGTAATGGAGATCAACCTCAGTGTACTGGTGAGACTACTTAACAAGTTTGATAAGTTAATTTCCATGTGTTTGATAAGGTCATCCTCTACATTCAGCATCTGGTATTTAGTGCTTTCTTTATTTAGGTTCTGTTATATATTTGATCAGTTTAACACCATGAAGTGAACAGAGTATTTTCTATCTTCATCAGTAGAAAGACCAGATATTTTTTAAACTAAGCAGTATTTAGTGTCATTGGGAAAAGTTATTTTTTCTCCAGGATTTAACACAAGAAAGCTGCATGCTGTAATGATAATTCACTCAATGGGAAACACCTGTTACTTTATCTAGGTGTTTAAATTGTAGTTTTCAGTCAGCCACCTGCATTTGTTTGTACCCACCTCAGAAATATGATTATATGTATGTGGGCCCAGTCAGGTTTCCACAGCTCAAATTTGACAGAGTTTGGATGTTAACGCACTCTTTCAGAACAAATCTAAATACTGTTCTTGTTACAAGATTCAGGTGTCACATTTTATGGGTTTTTTTATATGGCCCATTTCTGCACTATTGAAATCAATAAGAATTTTACCATTGACTTAACTATGGGCAAGGCTGAAGCCTAAATCAGGGAAGGGACTGGCTGGCATTTGAAGCTAGTCAGCTCAGTTAGCCCTACGTGCTGCAGCATTGTATATAACTCATTAGCAACAAGATCAAAAATAGACTAACACAGATCAGAAATATTGAGTATTGTTGATGTAGGTCATGAAGCACAATAACCAGTCACTTCCCAGGGACACACACACACACGCAAATGCATGCAACCAATCATGATGTTGTTGTCCCTCTTTTTTTGTAATAGACTAGTGGCTAGATCAGGATGTTGGAGTCATGGATTGTGGCCCTCCTTAACCTGCCTTTTAAAAGAAAAGGGTGAACATGCTCAGAGAGATGACTTGGATGCTTTAAGTCATGAAAGTATGTTAGCTATCAACCTCACAAGTTCCTAAATCTGAGATGCAAGTAGGCACCTAATTCTGAGAAAAAAGTGGAATTCAGATCCACACCTCTCTTTAGCATTTCTTATTGACTAGGTATTAGGTCTCCTTGCCCAAGGGGTGCTTTCATTACATCCCCAGGTGCACAGTACTCCATTTAGTACCACCCTGCCCTACATTCTGTCTATTTACTGCATAGGGCAGCAGTTCCCAAACTCTGACAGATGGTGCACCACCAATTTAAAATGATACAACCTGAAGTGCCACCAGCAATTTTTTCTGTTCAATCTTAAGTACCACCAGCAAATTGTTGTCATATAAAGTAATTATAATAAATCTGTTAACATGTACCATGGACACGTTGTCTGAGTACCACTGCTGGTACCTGCACCACAGATTGGGAGCCACTGGCATAGTATAATTAGATGCTGAACATTCCACTACCAAGCCAGGGACTTAAAAGACCATTTTTGTATCTAGCTTGGTGTAGGGAGAGGTATATCCAGGACCATTAAAGAAATGGAGACTTCACTGGGCTTTGGATCAGACTCAAAAACTGAGCAGTTCATAAATAACTCCTAAAGAAAATCTGAAAGGAAAATAATTGTTTTCATAGATCTGGGTAGTGTGAAAAATAATGTTCTTACAATACACCCCACCGATACCTATTAGCACCAATAAATAAAGATAATTCTCCAGCACATAAAGGTCTAGTGAAATATTCATAAATTTTGATTGAGTGTCAGCTTGTGCATGACCCTATCAAATCTCTGCATATTTTTAAGGTTGTCATAAGACTCCATTCCAATCATTTTTTACTTTAAATGGTATTTTATAGGACAGTTCTATAATCCCATCAATAGTCATTTCTCAGTACACTTTAATAAATGAGACTTACAAGTCAACTGTGGCAACCTCCTAATAAGATAAATATTCTAGAAGTTGGATAAACATGATAAATAAAAACTTCTTTATTAGAAATATGCCTCCCTATTTATAGTGATGAATGACTACCTCTGACAGTCAGAAATACTGCAGGCTCTGTTTACCACTTATTCTGCCCAAGCTTACCCCATCTTCTTTCTTTTCCAAATATACACCTGCTGCTCTGAAGGCAGATAGACTATATGAGAGAAAAAAAACACAACATATTTTTTGCATCCCTTTGCATAGTGTCACATTTCTGTGCCATACTGTGCTGCAGTTCCACAAGTAATAAAAATGTGAAATAGCCCAGTCTAAGCAGATTTTATTTAACAAGAAAAGTAATAAGAAATTTCACTCTTGAAATGGCACTTACTGTCCAGTTTGACAAATATTAATGTGACTTCAGTGGAACTACTTTATATCTTTAAGAGATAAGCATGTTTTACGTGTTTTGTGCTGTTATGGCTTATGAAGACAAATGTTTTATTGTGACAAATAATTTGCAACAACAACAAAACCTTAGGAATCTTCTATTTGCAAATAGTTTCCCTTGAATTTTTCAAGGAAAATACTGTACAAATTTTCACATTTACTTTATTCTAGGGACTGCATGCTGTGTTATTAAGTTGCTGTTTTTCAGGTAAGTCATGTGATATTTTCCGTTCTCTGACTGAATAAACCCCCCAAAATATTTCACACTTCAATCAGCCAACTCAAGAACCATGCCACCAAGCTTCCAACAAGTCAAATTTCAGTCTCTTACTGCAATACCAAGTTTATTCCCATCTCCTCCCCCAAAAAATCCAAAATAAATTGGACAAAGAAATCTGGTCCTTAGAAGTCCAACGTTCAACTTTTAAGTTTATGAACAAAACCCCTCACACCTTGGGAGAGAGCAGTACATTCTTTAAGGGCAGTGCCAAAGGAAGTACCAGAGGCATAGCAAGCTGGTTCTGTGCCCTGGCACTTGGGGAAGTAGCTGTGTTGGCAGCTGGGCACAGCAAGCACCAGTCTTGCACCTCTAAGTTAACACCTAGAGATACTCCCCCAGTTTCCCACCTCTACTTATGCTACTAGAAGGCATTTTCCTTCCGTCCAATAGTTCAACGATTAGAGAATCATCCAGATTCAATTCCTATCTCTGAGAATTTAAAATTCAGAGATCCAGTTTCCTTAGCCTTAGGAAAAAATTCTTTAGCCACCAGACTATAGGGTGTTAGGGTAACACTATGTGGATTTTTGGGAAGCATTGAATCTGCAGCTGAATAAAGGCATGACCTGTGGCCTAGCAGAGCTGCTAACCACGAGGCAGAATGATAGCTAAGCCATCCATTTGCTTATGTTAAGTAACCATCTTAACTATGTCAACCATTTTCTGAGGAAAAAGCAGCAAGTGAATGTGTGTGAGTCTGTGTGCTACGAATGAGGTGAAGCTGCAGGAATGTGGAAGATGATACAACATGACACAGAACAACAGACTGGAATGTGGAAAACAACACATAATTGGTAACAGAATCCATGCAAAAAGGTGAATGGTGATTGGTGAAAAAGCTTCCAGAAGCTTCCAGGTTTTGGTCAAAGTCTGCCCATTGACCGAAGAAGAGAAGTCAAGGTCTTAGACATGCGCTCATAGCAAAAGACATGTAAAGAGTAAAATGCATAGGCAATTCTATGCTAATGAAGCAAATCGTAAACAGAGGCGGAGCTTGAGATAGGAGGAAAAATGGGTGGAAAATAGGAGGGGTGAGGGTAGAATGAATGGTAATGAGCATAAACCAAAGTGTATAAATGTGGGGAAAAACTATTGTTCAGTGCAGGTTCTTGGTTTGCTGGTTTTTTGGGACCCTTGTCCGAAGCCGTCTCCATTCTAAATAAAGCTGTTGCGAGCAATGTGTGCAAGTAGTATTTGCTCCCTGTTTGGTCTGGCTAATAAGTAACAGGACCCATGAGCAATTGGATCATCATCTCCCTAGTCATTAGGCGCCACATGGAGTCAGGGTCTAACAAAGGGTTTGTTCCCCCCCTGAAAAGGTTGCAGATTGATGGGCACTCTGACTCCTTCCTCTCTCATGTGCGCACATGCCCTGTATGAGTTTTTTCCCTGGTGGCTAGTTTATTCACCTGGAAGTGAGGAGTCCAAACCAAAAGTTCCTGCTTCAATAAATATTTCACAAGCTATGAGATGAATAGTATCCTGCACAACAGAATCTAGAGCCAGGAGATACAGGCAACGCTCATACTTACGATATGTGGGAGACAATTGCCTTAGTGAAGGGCTGCTCCCAGGAGCTATTCAGATCAGATCAGAGAAGCATGGTAGCTACTGCATCTGGGAACAAAACAGCAGCCAGAAAGTTGCAGGGAAGCAGCATATATGCCAAAGCCAATTTCACTAGTGAGAGACTTGGCAGGGGGGAGAGGAAAGCTACAATCCCAAACACTGTAGACACCTATCCCTTTTCTACAAGCTCAATGCACTGCCAGATCCAGGCCTGGAACAATCTGAAAGAAGATATATTCCAGCATGCATCACAAAGGTCCTGAATCAAATGGCAGCCAGACTTTTCCTGGGATCTGTTTATGAGAGGTACTAAGACCAAGTGTAGTATTAGGTAAGTTCATCCATCTATGGAAGGATGTCATCTCATACTAGGGAGGAAAGACTGGGGCTGTTACCACTGGGACAGATACTAACCATCAACCTAATCCCTTGATAATCATACCAGGATTACAGCTGAGCAGTAAAAAAAAATGAAAATAAATCAGGGTAAGAAACTAATTTCCGTACTGAGCTATAGTCAGCCTTTGGTTATGACAGGCATCCTGATAAAGACAGGAAGAAACCTGTCCGGTGTCCTCTCACTACACCCTCTTTCACCAGGCAGCTGCCTTCCATTGCACTCTCCCCTTTCTCCCTCTCAGCCCCTCCCTTCTGCTTTTGTACTCAGCTTTCTTTCTCCTTTTTATACACAGCTTTGTCCATGTCCTTTCACAGTATCTGATGAACTGAGCTTCAGCCTATGAAAGTTTGTGCCCTCCCAGTCTCTCTCTGTCTCTCCCTATATATGGGGTGGTGGGAGAAGAAAGCGTAGAAACTTTCATAGGCTGAAGCTCAGTTCTCTCTCTCTCTCTCTCTCTCATACACACACACTTTGGTTAGTCTATTAAGAGTCAGCTCTAGCCTGCTTTACAGTCATTAGATCCACAGAGAAGAGGACATCCAAAAGACCCTGAAACACAAGTGCAGCAGCAGCTTCTCAAAGGTCTGGTCTATTCTATCAAGTTTTGTTGGTATAGCTGTGTTAGGTAAGGATGTGAGCAGGTCATCCCATAGGACTCAGCTAGGTTGACAAAAGAAGGCTTTTGTTGACAGAGCTTCCACCTTTCAGAGAGCTGGTGCAATTATGACTTCCCTCCACCCTAAAAAACCAAAGAAACAATCAAGAAAACCCTTTCTGTTGGCATACTATGTGTTTCTATTAAATGTTTTGCCTAGACAGCTACACTTGGAAATCTATAGTAGCTCTGTGATGCAGACCAACCCAAAGACTGCATTTCCTAAACAACTGGCACAGGCTCTTCCCCTCAGTCCTACCCATCCATTTCCATGGTGGTCACTTATCTAAATGTAAGTAGAAACTTAGATCCAGATCTGCGTACTCCTTCCTAACAATTTTGGAGGCATTCAAACAGTTTTGTTTCTCTACTCTTTTGAAGAGTCCCAAGCTGCAGACCCAGGTAGCTAAGTAACACACTAATAATTAGGGTAATAATAAATATGATGAAGTGAGTAATCCCAAGAGAGCACCTCCTCCTACTCACATTGCACAGCTCCTGTCACGATGTTGAACTCTGGCACCTACACAGAAGTGAAGTGCCTTGGATCAGAAGCCACAAGCAGGGATGGAAAGAAAATGCTCTTAAACTCACATTTTTGAGATCAAAGGGAAGAATCAACTTTCAATAAAGTAATGAAATCTCACCATGGTTTCTATTTGGTCAGTGGCATGACACCATGGCAGCTACTGGGTCTAGGAGCAAAGGACCAGCTCTCAGGGAAGTAGGATTAACATACTTGCTGCAGAGCCTTCAGTGAGTAACTGTGCTAAACAGCTTATAGGCACATCTCTGTTAAAACTGACCTCATCTGACAAAGACAGTTTGTGGGAGGACAATTCTGGGACTAGGTCACTTCCCTGGGAGGAAAAATTCAGAGATTCTGAAGACACTAAAAAGAAATGGAGGCTAATAAGGGATGAGTTGAAGGCAGGCCTGCACAACATGCCAGCAAGTATAGAGGCATTGGTGACAAAGGCACGGGTGTTAAGACTTCCAAATATATCTAAGGGTGGGTACTCTCCACATGCTGCCACCATGGTGACTAAGGAGGATTTGGATACCATGAGGATGACACATTACCCACCACACACACCAATCTTTCCAGGGCACAGAATCCTCCGACATAATCACCCTTCAATGTTCTCCACTTCAGTTACACACAACCCACCTCAAAACAGCAAACTCAGAAAGATTTCTGTCATCCAGACTGTCATGTGTCACTCCTCACCCTTTGTTTGGTTCTTTTTTTTTTTTTAATTGAGCTATAGCTGCATATTCATATTTACTGTTTTACTACCCTCCCTCATCCACCTTAGCCTGTTGACATCCCTTAGCTGTTTTCTTAGGCTGTGTGTAGACGAAATGAGGGGCGTGTGCGCACAACACTTTAAAGTGGGTTAAATGTTTCTGCACCACTTTAATGGTGTTAGTGTTTGCACATCTTGGCAGCATAATATGCATTAATTCCAGCAGCTGTAGGAAATTTGGTGGCATAATGCACTTTAAATGACTTGGGGTGCAGCAAAATAAAACTCCAAGTGAAACAGTACGTTTCACTTCCTATAACACAATGTCATTTCCTATCACACAACTTCCTTGATAGCCACTCCATCAGAGAATTTGGGCAGCCTCTTCTGAAAGAATAACAAGATCTTAGCCTTGAATGATCTTATGGAAACAAAAAAAGCCAAATGTTGGGTTGTGTTACCATTTGACTTTGCTCTGAGCATATTTCCTGTTTTAAACTGCTTTGAAAATATTATTTTCATATCACCCCCTCCTATACTGTTAGCAAAGTAAATAAAAAACACCCTCAGATGTCTAAATAACAGCAGTTCAACTTAGCCTGTTACATAAACATATTTCTAAAAAGCTGGTAAAAATTCAAGAGCAAGAAACTGAATTAGTTTAAATAAAAATATCTACAGATGTTTACCAAAGACGGGGTTCAGAATATAACTAGTAAACAAAGAAATTATGAGGATAAATGTCAGTAGATCAAACTTGTTGGAAACTGGATCTAACGTATGTGGCATCCCTGATTAGATACCAAAACCAGATCAGTAGATTGGCTGAAAGTTGAAAGAAATGAGTTTTCATGTTTTTTTATCTCCTGTCATGGGTGGATCTATGATTTTTAAAAAGGGGGTGCAGATTGTGTGGTGCATCATCACATAAAACATGTCACATTTTTCTAGGCAAAAATAAACTAAAAACTTCACTAATATGTTAGGGCTTTAGTATTCAGTTTCAGATCAAAGCAAAAACAAATATAAACTTTATTGGAATGTGAATTAATTTGCAATAGCCTAGATAGTCTATAAAAACCACACTAAAAACAAGACTAAAAATAAGCAAAAGATGGTGTTTCTTTAGTCCTGTTGTCATCAGAATTAAATGACATCTCTTTCAGATTCATATAACAAAAATCAAGCTTTTTAAGCATCTTGACAGTGCATCCAATGCTTCACTGAAAGTTATTTACACACCTGAATTGACATTCACCTGAGTTAGTTTCCAGAGCTGAGTTGATGTTTTAGCTAGAGTTAAAAAAACAACCTGCAGGGCTGTGAAATAGAAACTGCATTAAGGGAACGGCTAATAGAACTGCAGAAGAAAGAATTATTTGATTAGTGGAACATAAAGATCATTGAAAAAGTAGAAAGGGTTGTTAACATGTATGAGATATGGAGTTTAGAAGGAATTGGGTGGATTACAGTGAGCCATGAAGGCAAGCAACTCTATCACTGCTGCCTCAACAGAAGTGCTGCTATCACTGCCAGGCACTTGAAACTTTGGGTAAACCAGGAATTAATGGAGGGGTGAAGCTGTACCAACAAACAGCCTTTGAATCCACCCTCATGTCGTGTATCTCTGGGATATACTTGAAGGTACTGTGTTGGGTCTTCACTGTCCTAATCCTGAAAGATGGACTGACCAGGCAAAGCCAGAGAACAGGACCTAAATCATTACCTTTACCAGCTTCGGCTATGTCGTGAATCCCAACTGCAGTGTGAGACTTGGGTTCCTACTGTCACCCTCTCCTCCATGCAGAAAGTAGGGCAGGATGGCACCTTAAAGACTGAAAGGTGACTAACCAGTTAGCCTTAAGTTGCCACTATGCCATATTTTCTGCCTGACTTCAGACTAACATGGCTAACCACCTCTACTCCATAGGTCCTTTCTTCGTCTACAATACCTTTTCTCTTCATCTCTCCTCTTTCTCTGTCTCTCTTTTTTCTTTAAAAGAATACAAAAAGACTTTGGCTTAGCTGTCTTGAATCTTTTGCAACATAGCTTTGAGACGCTGACCAGGTCTCCTACACAGCCTGACACTAGTACAGGTTGCCAGGTGTCAGAGTTATTCATAAAGAAAGCATACCACAGTTTTGTCACTCCCTAGGAACAAAGGCACAAGCAAAAATGATCATCAGTAACAGAGGCTGCATTGCTCATCTTTACTGTTTTTCTCCTTTTCTTTGGTGTGTTTGCTTTTTGTCTTCAAGGAGACAGAATCAAACTTCAGCAGCAGGAGGTCTAGGTGTCTCAGTCTTTTCTAGGGGAAAAAAGGGCAGTTAGTGCAATCTAAAATAGAGAGAAACTCTGACCCAAAACTTCCCCCTCGCCTTATGAAAACTCTCTACAGCTAAAGAGGAAGGCAATGACAAATATTGTTAAAATAAGAGCTTTGCTTGATGCTATGTTTCAAATGCTTCCTTTTTAAATATGAAATATTCAATAAACATTTTTTAAAAGGGATGGTGATATTGTCTTGAGACTACCCAGGCTGAAGTTTCTGTACTTAGCATTTTTTAATGTTGTGCAGTGACAGGGTTACATTAACACCTTGGACTATGAGCCCATTTATTCCATCACATTACCGTAATAAATCTGATACACACAAGTAGACCCTGGATTTTCTGTCTTCATCTGTGAAAAGAACGTACATGTGGCACACTTGTGATGCAAATACTGGCACCTGCTAATATAAGATTATACTTTGGCGCATATTTGAACATATGTTGTTGCAAAAGTGTTTACATAAATCAATATACTGTTTTGACAAGCAAACAAAACAGGAGCCTAAACTCTTAAAAATATAAATATTGAGAACAATTTCCATGACTAAAACTTCATGGAATACCAAGTTAGTGAGCAAGTCTATATGTATATTATTCCTTGATCAAAGTTGTTGGATTGCAGTGGTGTAGTTCACCTAGGCAACAATATCTTTACTATAGAAAACACACAAGTATGTGAACACACATACATGGCACACAAGTGCATACACATGCCCGCTAGCAAAAATTCCCATGCAGCATTTTTGTATTAAGTTTTAATTTACTATGCTAGGTTCAATATTCACACTTTGATTTATATTAGGACATTACCTACACAGTTTTTACCTGCCATGGAGTCCAATTCTCCAATATTTATTTTGAATATTACATATGCACATATGCAATACCACTCAGCTCTATACAATCACATGCAGGTATAAGTGTTGCTTTGCACTTGCAGAATCCCAGCTTCGTTTTGTGTATTTTATTGCTAAGACTGATTCTTTGTTCTGATTTTTTATAAGGGGTAAATAATGCTCCTCTCCCAGAATCCTCAGGTGCAGAAGATCAGATTCAATTTCACTGCCTGAGGAGAAGCACAGAGATGGGATTTGGCTGACAGTTTGAGCATGTACTAGCTGTACTCTACAGGGCCCTGCTTTTCTGTAGGGTACTACTCATTGTCTCCAACATGCTATCACAAAAAAGTAAGGGATGGGTTAAAATAAGGGAAGTAGGAAGAAAGTACATTCATGAATACATAAATCTATTGTCCATTGCCTCTATGTAGAGAAAGGTGTTTATGTAATTAGGACTCTATCTACATAGAAATGTTCCAGAATGATTAGGCGAATACCCAGGCATCCACTCTTAACTTCAGCTGGCCAGGATGCTCCAATTCAGATTTCTTCCAGAAAGGACTGCTTGACTGTAATGAGAGAGAAAAGAGCTGACACATGAGGCAGAATCTGGACAGGTAACTTCTCTTTACTTTCTTTTCTCAGACCACTCAGGGGTTGACAGTATACAGAAGGTGAGCTAGCTCAGAGACCATCCTTAAACACGCCTTTATCAGTGGAAGGTTCATCTGCCCCGTCACAAAGACAAATGCATTGTTTTTAAAAAAAATAATTTACTTAAGCATATACAAAGTTACCACCACATGTATTTCCATTTAAGAGTGACTGGAAATACAAGTTCAATTTATTGCATTTCTTTCCATGCAACTTAAGCCTATTACCAAATAACTGAAGGCAACCAACAGGAGTCATTATCAAAGCAAAATAAGAACATGCCAAAGGAGACTGCACGGCTTTACATTCACGTCTTTGGTGTATTCTCAGCACAACTTTCCTATTCAAAGAAGCCACTGGGCCTGCTGCACAAAGGCTTGAGCAGTGGTGAACGTACTGTGCCATTGCTCCACTTATTTAATTAAAGGGGTCTTTAAAAAGGAAGATTCCTCTCTTTCACTACCACACAATTTCCACAGGTTACCCACCCTAGCTATATACTTTGGGAAGCATTATGATCCCAATGCAAAGACTATTGAAGTCAGTGGGAAGACTCCTATCTGTGGGTACATTACACGATAATGTTTTGGGTGGGTCCTACCTCAGATACCCATTATGACAAAATTGACTGAGTTGCATGTGGTCACTCAGCAAATTACCCTAGGCAGGCTGGGGTCACACCAGTTAGTATCACTTATCAGTCAGTCTGTATTTTCAGGCCAAGAATTGAGACAACATTATGGTCAGGAAGAATGGTAGACCAGAACCAGAAAGTGCAAACAGAGCAGGGGCAGGGACTGTGGCAAGGCAGAAGTCCAAAGAGCAAACACGTAAGCAATGTTGCTAGGACAAGCCCCACAGGAAATAGGAGGGCTTTTATAGCCCTCCTGTCAGGGGCTCACAGTGCCTATAGATTCCCCCATGTCATTTGACTCTTTAATAATGTGTTCATGGGAGGAAACAAGGTGGGCTGGCATCTAGCCAGCTGTGTGGTGGTGCTGAGGAACCAGCCTCTATCTGCTGGCCTGGCCACCCTAAGTTCAAAACCCCATGGTCCTAACATATTCAACCTTTGTTTGGGATTTCTGAAACGGACAAAAAAAAATAAAAAAGATGTATCCATAAATATCTCCATCTGGCTTTTTTTTTCCCCAGAAGAAAAAAAAAAAATAGCATTAAGCCCAATAAAAGAAAGCAAAGGCAGTTTACCTGCTCACATGTCCAAACAAAACAGTGTCAAACCCTGCTGCCTCCCCACCCTACCCCACCCCCCTTTATATTTTTGAAGTACAATATTTCCTGGTACACACTAGTCATATAAACTAAAGCAAGTTATTTGAATTATCTAAACAAACCTTGCATTTCCTGCTGATTCTCTCCTCAGCATCTTCCCTTTTTCTCTCTTTTTTTCAGCACCATGTTTCCTTCCATGCTGTTAGACCACCTGTTCTAAAAAATAATGATGATACCCCACACTGTTAAGAAAAAAGCTTCCCCCCCCCTGACCCATGTCAATTGCTTTCCCATTACACCACTTTTATTATCTTGGTGCAATTAACATATCCTGATTAATCCCATTGGAAGTATCCAGACACTATAATGCAACTAGTTAGTCTCCACAGGAAGAGTCAAATCACCTGCTCAAAATCCGTAGAGAGTCTAAATTGAATTCCATGAGCACATCCCCTGGCAGAGGTAACAGTTGGCAGAATAACTGCCAATAGTAGGGGCTGTTTTTATTAAACAGTAGATGTCACACTTCTCTGCCACAATATCCATCAAGCCCATGAGGGAAAGGCTTCAACTCAGTGGGGGTCTGTACTAGCAGTCTAGATGGCATTCCTGTAGTGTGGCTCCCCATAAGCACAAGTACTAACTTATGAAGGATACAGTTTCCGAAGCAGGGTTTTAAGCTGCTTCAAGTGTCAAGAGGGCAAATCTCATCCACTTAAAGGTGCTGTTCAACAATACAATGAACTTTAGGGATAGGATGTCTCCAGCAGGGAAGGTTTAGCAGCAGCCAGGGAAGACAGAATTCCATCAGTCAGATCAATTAGCCCAAATCTTTCTTCAAAATGGTGAAGATATTTTAAAAAGTGTATTCTGCAGCACATATTTGACAGTGTACACTCAAAGCTATTTCGTGAGCTATTTAATTGTTGTTCCCTATTTATACAAAATCAGATCCCAGAGTCCCCATTGTGATGGGTGCCTCACAAATGCATATAAATACTAGGTCTTTGCTCGTCAATGACTTACAGCCTAAGAAATTTATGCATCTCATGTTAGTCATGATGAAATGAATTAATCCATGACATTCAAGTCATGGATTATAAATTCATCACGGGGGCACAGAAGGGAATTGGTGAGGTTTTATTCACCAAGGCACCCCCGGGGGTTACAAGAAATAATGGCCACAAGCTAGCAGAGAGCAGATTTAGACTGGACATTAGGAGGAACTTCTTCACAGTTAGAGTGGCCAAGGTCTGGAACGGGCTCCCAAGGGAGGTGGTGCTCTCCCCTACCCTGGGGGTCTTCAAGAGGAGGTTAGATAGGCATCTAGCTGGGGTCATCTAGACCCAGCACTCTTTCCTGCCTATGCAGGGGGTCGGACTCAATGATCTATTGAGGTCCCTTCCGACCCTAACATCTATGAATCTATGAATTCTTTGTCCCTCTATTCAAAATGGTCAGAGGTTTTGACTGGCTCCAAGTGTCTAGCAAAATACAATTACAGCTCCAGTGTTTAACTAACACTGAGTCTTCCTGTGATAGGCCTGGGCTTTGGTCCCCACCTCTTCCTGTCATATTTCCCAGCCTGCTCCACTTTCTGCTCCTTGCCTGCCATGAGTTGATAATAACCAATATGTAGTCATGAGAAGGCTGCCCTTGAGACCAGGGTAGTCCTTTACTTTGTGCCTTAGGGCTATTATCAAGGCCTCCTTACTACCCCCATATTCATGCCCACACTTCATTAATGACTCTCTTTCTGCCTCTTTATGGGGACTATCCTTCATGTATGCTCTCTTTGCAAAAAATGAACATTGGAACTTGTTACATGCTACTTCGAATCCTCCAGGGTTACAGAAAAGGTTACTTCTGTCTGGAGTTACAAAGGCTCCTTTTCCCCAACTCCCAGGAGTTCCTCTCGCCCACCTGCAAGCTAGAACCTCCTTACGTCCCTCTGCTTTGCAGCCTTTCCCAGTGCCTTAAATGCTCCTGACCTCCAGGTTTGAGTCTTTTTTGAGCTGCCTGCTGCATCTCTTTTCCCCTGCTAGTCCCAAAAAATTGACTCCCAGAAGGGGTCTGCCACCCTCTTCTCTCCTGTTGCTTGCAGGTAATAGGGTCTGGGTTTGGGTTCAAGAAAATTGAGGGGTTGCAGTTGAGGACTGGATGCAGGTGAAATAATTAAAACTAAATCCAGACAAGAGAGAGGTGGATCTGGTGAGCAGACCACTTGACTTAGAGGAGGCACCTATAACTGATGGAGTCAGCCCCTTCTTGTCACTCAGATTAGTAGACTTGGGGTGTTCCTGGATCCCTGTTATACCTGGATCTACAGGTGACATGTGGCTAGGACTGCCTCTCACCATATGGTGAGAAGGCTGTAATCCTTTCTTTCAGATATGAACCTGGCCACCATCAATCAAGCCTCCATAATCTCAAGGCTAGTCTTTTGTAATGTGCTCTATGCAGGGCTTCCCTTGAAAACTGTACAGAAGCTGGAGCTGTTGCAGAATATAGTGGCCCACCTTCTTTCTGACAGGATGGGTCCCTAGGAGTACATAACTGGCTTCATTGTGTTTTAATAGCTTTCAGAAGCAACTCAAAATGCTGGTTTTCACCTATGGGCCCTAAACAGTTGGGGTTCTGTGTACCTAAGGGACCTTTCTCAATTACTTTCAAAGCAATCTATAGAGTACCATTGAGAAACTCACACACTGTCTGCTCCAAAAGCAAATCCAGCAATGAAGTGGTGAGGCTACCCTGAGGGCACTGGTCACTACTGCTCTTAAACACCATGGAGACAGAGGTGGACCTCTAGAGGGGAGTGAGGTACATCCTCAGGACAGCTTCTCTGCCTCATTTCTGGGTTTGACATGTATGGAATGGAAGAGGTTTACCAGAGAACATTATTTATTTATTCATTCCTTCAATTTGACAAAAGCAAACTCCTATAAGTGCCATTAGTATGTCAAGTTTGTTTGGCAAAATGTCTGAGAGGTCCTTCTTAGATGCTCCTCAGCTCTGGAACTCCCTCCCTTGAAGCTCACCAGAGCTTGATCCCAGACATCTTCTGTAAGCACTGTACAACTTTCCTATTTGGGCATGCATATAGCAAACACATTTCTGCTGAGATATTTTTTTAGGGAGCCTGTTTACATTGATATTTTAGTTTTCTTTTAAGTGTTTTTGTTCTCTGATTACTCTCCTGTTTTATAAGTTGTTCTATCCTTACTGTAAGCTGCCCTGAGTCTTTGTTGGGAAGGGCGGTATCTAAATCAAATAAGTATATAATAAATAAATGCTACTGATCCACCTCTTCCACTCCACATGTGCCAAACCCAGAAATGGGGCAGAGAAGCTGCTTTAAAAGTGTTCCTTGCCACCACCCTTAAGATCTCCCTCCTTACTG
Organism: Alligator mississippiensis; assembly: GCF_030867095.1. Taxonomy (NCBI): domain Eukaryota; kingdom Metazoa; phylum Chordata; order Crocodylia; family Alligatoridae; genus Alligator; species Alligator mississippiensis. The sequence continues at coordinate 90,068,985 of NC_081824.1, forward strand.
TTTAAGAGTAGGGGTGGCTGGTGCCCTGAAGATAGCCTTACTACCTCATTGCTCGTTTTGCACTTGGAGCAGGGAGTGGATGAGTGGTACATGCTTCTCAGTAGCAATCACAAGACTGCCTTGGAAGTAATACAGACGTGGTCCAAATGAATTGACTTTGTCACTACAGAGCATCTCTAAAGGGAGTTGTAAGGTAGAAACAAAGTCCAGCACTCACCTGGGTAAGGATTCAATCAGGAGGAAGCCTCACTACAACCTTAGAGTTAGAAGTAAAGACACTAATACAGCCACTCCCTCGGATACCCCTGCCCTCCATGAACCTCCAATATGCCCAAATCTTTTGTTGAAGAAGAAGAATTTGTTTTCTGTTTTGTCATTTGTAATTGTTTTGTTAGGATACAATAGGTCTGGGCTGTATTAACCTTCCTGGAAAAGGAGGAGAACAGAGTCTGCAGAAGGTCACCTACCTGTGGGGTAGAATCTGGTGCAGATATAAGATATGTAGACAGGAGACATTAATACATACTGTACAGCAACAGACAGCTGGCTCATGATTCAGTCCGTAAGGGTTTGAGATTGTGAAGTATAATCGATCCCAAGACTTACATTATAATGCAATTCCTAAAAGTAGGACCTTCCACAGTAAAACTTAGCACATACTTACATGCATATAGCTCTGCGTATAAAGAAAAAAATTAATCGGTTAACAGGTACTTCCTGGACGCTTGTATGTAGTATTATACATCTTTTTTGTATGTTTTATTCATGTGATGAACAGCACAGAATTTTGCATAATTATCCACTCTCCCCCTATGCCCCCCCCCCCCCAGTACCACCCCTTTCATGTGGATGAATTGTTGTTGATTGTATTACAGAAGAACCCACAGGCCTCGATGAGGATCCAATTGTGCTATATTCCATATATATACATAGCAAGCTGTAGTAATTCCCCCAAAGAGCATGTAATTTCAAAAATAAAGGGGAAAATATTATTAGTACCTTTCCTAGAGCTGAAGAAGCAGAGAGATGAATGCTTTGTTCAAAGGTACCTGGAAGTCTGCAGGAGAGGCAGGAACTGAAGAGGTATCACTTTCGTTTCTGTCCAGTGCCTTGGTTACCCTTTTTCAATGGCACAAATGCTACTTTACTGTTCCCAAAAATGTATGTATTCACTTCATCTCAAATCATAGCAGCAGCATATTTAACATAAGACATTCTTCAAGTCTTGCGTACTATATTCATTCTGGAGCACAAAAATAAATATCCAACATTGTAAAAAAGTACTTTGGAACTTTCTCAGATAAACAATCCCTTGTCTACAAGTCAGACCTATCCCAAAGATTCTGTTGTCTTAATGCTAGGGACAGAAGTTACACATAAACTGGTTTAAGTGATCAGAAACTGGTTTAAACCTGTAACAGAACAGAAGCTCAGTGCACATAAACCAGCTTCAAAATGTCTGAAACTGGTTTAAGATAAACCTAGTTGAATGTAGTATCAGACTTAACTGATTTGGGTCAAACCAGTTTATGAAACTTCTGTCCCAGACCTCTGTGCATAACTTAAGCTCTTCTTCCATTACACATCTGATTCACATAGGAAATGAATGAACCCCCCCTCCCCCCAATCTAATTTGTACCTCTGAAGCCTGCTGAAGTCAAATAAGATTCCAGGGGCAAAACTGCAAGCAAAATAAAAAGCAGTACTTTGTTTGCACGCTTGTTACAGCTAAGCAACAAAACTCACATGTACTAGTTCAGTGGGAGCCAACCTTTTCGGCAGGATGTCACAAATTAGCCATAAGTCTTTGTAACTGCCATTCCATTCCCCTACCCTTGCCCGATCTGCTGCTCTGCTCTCTTCTTCATGACCTGTCTGCCACTGTCCCCTACCCTGTCTGCTGCATACCACACACAGAGGCTGCCTGTGGCACTTGTAGCACTTGTTGGCCACACCTGTATTAGTTTACAAGCAGGCAAGAAAGCAAGAGTCAGTGATGTTCATAACTATTATTCCACGCCTAATAATATTGTAAGTCATGAAACTGAAGGCCAGCTAGCTACTCCAGTAAAAGCAACCCTACCCTTGAAAAATCCTCTTGAATATTTACTGGGCATTGATACAAGCAGGACATTGCAGAGATTAAAATCATTCCCTTCTTTATCTATGACTATAAATCCATGCCACAGGTAACATTAATAAGCATTTATTAGATTAGAAGCTACCAGGGTTGTTCAAATTAGAACACACTTTTTGTTGGATTTTTAACTGAGGTGCAATGTTCACAAAACAGCTGCTAAAAGTCAGCACCTTCCACCTCTAAAACAGATTTGGAATATCTGGACAGGTGCCTGCAACAGTGACTCAACCAGAGAATAAATTCTATTAAATTTACAGAGAAGAATGCACTCTACAAGTCAAGGTCAGGTCCTTTAAACAGGTGCAAAAATTATGACTGCAAAGCAATTACAGGAAACTTTGCCTTTTTATTGGTTTTATGGGGAAAAAAAGCAAAAGAAATTACATACTGCTAATAAACTTTTGAATTTTTTTTTTTAAACAAGCAAAAAAAATGTTCTTTTGTTTCTTTTTTGCCAAAGATATGCTTTCTACATTGGTACTAAATGAATCCTTAGGTGCCATCACAGCTGAAAAGGACAGGAGGTAGAAGGGCAAATTACATTTGCTGTTGCATGTTTCTGGGAGTGGAATCAATAGCACATGATCTCACACTCATAATGGCAAAACGATGCAGAATAAAAGAAGCTTGTGTGGGCATGGAAAAAGCCTGAGACGGAAATACTAAACAAATCTGAGAAAGTGACACATTTTATAGATAGCTTAAAAGCAAAAGGAAGGCTTGAACTGGGAATATATGGATTACATTCAAGAAAAGGATATCCGGGCTTGTGTATCAGGCCTATTTGTTTCTTCTCAGTCCCACCTTTTTGTTTTTTCAACCATTCTTACTATCTTAGATTTACTATAATTAATCTATTTAATAGAATTTACCCATGTATTTAAAATATTCTTTTTTAGATTAGATCCCTCCAAATTTAAACAACACAAAGATAAGCCCCCTACACACAAACCTAAACCCAAAAGCAAAACACCATCACACCTATAAGTAAGAACACTGTTTTTGACTAATGATATCAGGTCAAGTTATGATTTTGAAGCTCTCATTAAGTTCCTTAAAGTCCCCTTCATTCATATAGGTATTATTTAAAGTTCCTTAACTTTTCTTAATAATATAGATTCTTGAGATTTGCTCTCATGTTTGTGACCATCCTCTATACAGCAATAATATCCCTACTATGAAACAGTGAATGATTGTTTGTATACTATTCCACCAGGGGACTGCCAATTGCAAGATATGACAACAGCATAATCTTTTGCTTAGTATTCTCTACTACTAATACAGCTTCCATCCCATTTGCCTTTTTAATGGATGCTGTGCAGTGAGGAGACAGTTTCAATGATTTTTTTTTTTCAGAATAACCCCTTTTCCTGATCACTGGGCTGGATGCTTGCTGCATTAATCAACTGTTCCCTAGATTGGTTCTTAGAAACAGAAAGGATGCCATGACAGAGCTTTGTGCCAGTGAGTTTCCCCATGCTGGAAAATATGTAGTCCCTAAAAACACAGTGCAACTTTTTTGTTTTAAATAATCCAATCATTAATCAGTGGAGCAAAAAGAAGCCAGAAATTTAAATAACAACAAAAATATTCAAGTCTATGCACCCTAAAATAAACATGCAGTGCTAACAGGTTTACAGTAGTCAAAAAAAAAAAAAATCTCTTAGATGAGAAAATTCCATTCCCTGCCACTATAAAGTAAAAAGTAGAGCACATAGTAGGAAAGATACATGCTTTGATCATAGTTAAAATGCCATTAAATTAGCAGCAAGGGCAGATTTCAAATAATTTCCTTTGGGTTTAGTTAGGATCAATTAAAAAGGTTTTGTCTTAGCTCCTTCTCATACTTACTTTTCCTTCTAATAGCTGGTTCTACCAAAAGGAAACCATGACTTTGCCCAGCCTTATATCCTTCCTCTGGAAACAGCCAATGTCTAGTGCCTCACAGGTGTAGTCCATAAAAGCAGTAAGCATTAAAATCTACAAGTCTAAAGTTCTGTGGAAAACACTACATCAGAACTTCTGGAATCTGGTCAAGAGCATCCTGGGATGGACAGGATCAGTACATCCTTCCATAATAAGTAAGAAAAGCACAACCAAAACCTGGCGCATACCTGTAAATGTATGTAGGGATGCTGTAATTAAATAATTAATTGTACATTAATCGTATATTAATCTGCAAATGGAAAGTTTCACATCACCAAACATGATTGATCATGTGTGGGTAGTGATGCGAGCTTGACACAAGCACTTCTAAGGTATAAAAAGAATCAAATAGCAATGCACTTCAGATTTGTATTTAACCCTGCATAATCCCTGCTGTTCAGCAAATTGATCACTTGGCTGATAGTATGAATAAAGGGCACATTAAGTTTACACTGCTGTGTGCTTGTTTGTACCCACCTAGTCCCCATAGGTGTCATGACTTAGATTTGAAGAGGTTGCTGCCACAACTTGGAGTTTTAACTGTCACCACATTGCTCAAATTTGTCAGATTGTAATGCACCATAAAGCTACTGTCTATATTAAGACCAAAAATTTCCAGTAGAGTTATACATTTCTGTTCCCAGGCCCATTTTCAGGAGGTGGTTTATAAACCCCTCTGACCCGGAGGATTGTGAGGGCAGAGGAAGAGATTGTTCATGTGTCTCTGTAACAGGGAACCCTAACCCTGTTACAGGGAAGAGGGAGCCAGGGAAGGAAAGGTTTAAGACTCAGGACTTTTTAGCCCAGAAAAGGGGAGAAGTACGTGATGTAAAGAAAGACCCTACCAGCATAGGTGACAGAAGGGGAGGGCTAATGGGGCTTAGCCCCCCACTCCAGACACGGGGCAGCAGTAGGGCCTCAAGGCAGCTAGGGCCTCAAGCAGTAGAGCCTCAAGGCAGCTGTGGGCTTCTGGTGGCTGCAGCAAGGGTGAAGAGGGGTGTGCACGCAGTGGTGAGGGAGAGAGTGGACCTAGGGCAGGCACTGCACAGCGGGGAGGAGCACAGGACTGAGTGGCAAGTGGCTCATCCAGGGGGCACAGCTCCTGCTGCTACGCACACCCCAGGAAGCATGGGGGGCATGTGCCCCCAGATCTGCATGGGACAGTGCAGGCTACCACTGTGGGCTGGGACCAGAACTGCACCAGGCTCTTCCCGGTGGAAGGGGGCTGGGCTGGGCTGGGCTGCACTCAGGGTGGGCACTGGCAGCACTGGGAGGGGACAGTTACAGGGGGACTGCAGTCACCACAAGATTCACTGTAGCCCCTGCTCCCAGCACCGCTGCTGCCCACCCCGAGTGCAGGGTGGCCCAACCGCCCCGCTGGGAAGATCCTGGCCCCAGCCTGCCCTCATCCCACATGCATATCCTGGGTACACAGCCCCTGTGCCCTCCCAGGGTGTGCACAGTAGCAAGAACTGCCACCCCCTCCCTGCGCCAAGTGCCCCCTGGACAAGCCACTCACAGCTCCATCCCACACCCTGCCTCAGCTCTCTAGGGCCTGCCCCTGCCCCACTCCCTCCCTCATTGCCATGGCGGGGGTGGGGGTGGCAAACCAAAGCTCCGGAGGTGAGGGAAGGAGTCAGACACAGGCAGGATTAGGGGCTGGGGTAAGTGGGTCTTGCCTGTGCCCCGCTCTCTCCCTTACCACTGGGGCCTCAATCTGCCCTGCATCATGGCCCTTCACCATCCCCCTGCCCTTTCCTCCACACACTTACCTGCTAGGGTAGAGGGGGCTCATGCTCATGCGCACACTCACTCAACCCCACCAAATAATTTTTTCTCCCTCCACTTATGCTTGCCAGTATAGCAAAAGTGAAGATCTCAGCTATCAATAGAAGCCCCAAGTAGACAAGCGATAATGAGCAGCTTGTTCTGAGCTTACATTTGTAAAGCTCAGCCTGTAGCTAGCTGCAAGACCCAGCAGAGGGAGAGGAGAACCGCACCTGTACCAAAGGAGCAGAAGACCAGATCAGCTGACCAAGTGGATTGGGCTGACCCTCCCCAGGCCAGATGAGAGGAGCTGGCCAAGGGGGTGGAGGGAGACAGAGCTTGGCAGAGTGGAAACCCATCTGGCTAGGATAGCTGCTCCCTTAGAGGAGGAGCTTCTGGGAAGTGCTAAGGATTTCCGTTTTTTATTTTGTGCTTCAGAAGGCCCAGAGAAGGGGATATAAAAGAACCCTCAATTCTTTGTGATCACCCTGGAGGGTGAGTGGGGTGTGGTGAGTATACCCAAGCAGACTGAAAACTGACCCTGTTAGCACCAGAAAGGCCTGGGGGAGAGGTCCAAGGACTGCTTGACAAGCTGGTATGGGCTTGCTCTTTCTTCTTTTTCTTTTTTCTCTGCTTATGATAGTAGTAACACCTTGTGGACCAGAGATGCTGTGAGGGGAGGCAAGGAGGCTGCAGAACACAGTGTACTGTGCTGTGATTTTTTTTTTTTTTTTTTTAATGGTTTCAGAGCAAAAGGCCTAGGAAGGGGCCAGAGCCCATACCAAAATAAGATAAACTGCAACCTGGCAGGGCTGAACCCCCACCCACAGATGGCAAAGAGAAAGGGAAAATGGGCAGAGACCCAGTCATATTTGAGGCCAGAGACAGGATAGGGAGACAAAACACATATGTCCTAGGCTTCAGCTACCTAGGGGCATCCTCTTGAAGTAATATTTATAATACCACATCACAGCAAGTGAGAAGAGAAGAAAGGCACCAGACATGGAAATGGGTATAGGTAGCCAGGTGCAGCCCTCAAGAGAAGGCTGGAAGCTGTTGCCTATACCATAGCCCACTAATGCGAACTTCCAATACCTATCATACAATCATAGAAAACTGGGGTTGGACCTCAGGAGGTCATCTAGTCCAACCCCCTACTCAAAGGAGAACCATCCCCAACTAGATCATTCCAGTCAGGGCTTTGTCAAGCCAGGCTGTAAAAACCTATGAAAAAGTATGTTAGCAAATATAGGATAGACATATGTGCCAAGTATGAGCTGCTCAGTTAGTGCTCTTTGCTATACTGAGTGGTACAAAAAGGAAATTAAAATGGAAATTCATACATGACACAACTGGGCAAATCCTGTACACAATTCACAATTAATAAGAAAGAAAAGAAGTGTTTTAGAATCCCTGATGGAAGGAACAGACCTGGGAATGTCTTCATGGAATTCTGCAGATATTGAAGGGACATAAGGACTAATAAACCAGTAACTGGACTCAAAACAATAATCAAAACAAGAAGAATAATAAGCTGTATGTTGTCAGGTCAACTTGCCACTACTATTGAAAATGCACATTTAATTGCTAATAATTTATAATAGACCAATGTTACTGGGTGTGGTATTATACATGGTATTGAAGATAATGCTATATCTTTAGTTATTGCTTGTGTGATTAATGGTAATCAATTAGCTCATTACCATAAATAATAGCATAAGACTTAGAAATAGGATGATAGTCACAACTGCACTTGGGTTTTAGAGCAATTCTAAAGAAAAGGAAAAGCAGCTCTGCAGATCAAGCATCTACAGGTGGATAAACTGGGTGGTACACCAAACAGCCAATAGGATGGAGCCAAAATTGCTGTATTGCTAGAAATTCCCTAAAGGAAGAGAAAAGCTCAAAACTATACAATTAGCTTGGGGAAAATAGTTAATACCTATGTTCAACTACCCAAATGTTAATCTGGTCACTAAAGATAGCCTTGAAGTGAATCAGGCATGTTGCAAAAAAAGCTCATTGCTACTGTCTTTGTGAATGTAATACAGAAGTGCCAAATAAAAGTAGTGCCAAAAAAGAACTAGCCTGACTGGTACAAACACATTTGGTTGGGAAGATGGTACAGCTCTGAAACACTGCATGTGCTTTGGAATGCAACAACTTTACCATGGGGAGAGAAACCTGTCCTGGAAGCTGGAAAGATTCTATCTAAATGTTACCAATGTAATCCAGATTGGGACCTGTGCTTTCTGGCCTAGTGTCAACATCAATACCTGCAGGAGAAGGTGGTTTTAAGCCAGGAAATATGTTTAGCCTATGCTTTGGCTGTTTGCCACCATCACAGAGTTACATGTAGAAGTAGATAAACCATGAAGTAGAGGGACTGTTGCCAATAACTAACCTCATTCAGCAGCAAAAGGAACAAGTACAAGTTGTACAAAATGATGTAATCACACCCTGATGAAGTATCTTTGCAAATGTAAGCCTCCACCAGTTGTTAGGACACTTGCATCTGTTTTTAATAGGAATCCAACTTGTAGCCAGCAGTAGTGTAATATGGTTGTGCTATTTCTTAAGGAGACTCTGAAAACAATGTCAGGAGAAAGAGAGGAAGGGACATTACCTCCACTAAACAGACCATACCATAGGGGAGGGGGGGAAGGGAGAAAGAGAGTAAGAGAGGGAGGACTGCATGCCACATGGGAGAGGAGATGGAGGGCTGTGAGGGGACCAGCAGCATGGCACAGGACAGAGAAAGAGACATGCCACTAGACTAAGCTACTTGCTGCTGATCCCACTCCACCCCATACTGCAGCCCAGATCTGGCCCATGGACTATATGTTGAGCACCACTGCCCTATTCTATTTAATATCATACAAAGAAGTGGCAATGGCATGCATAGCTTTTATGAGGAGCTGCATCTGCTCCTATGAAACATAGTGGCAAAGACCCCTTGTATTTTAGCCTAAGTCAGGGCTGCCTAACTTCTTAGTGGCCCATCTGCACCAGTGGGGGTATGGTGTATGTCCTGTTGGCCAGACGTGTACAAGCCAGGGTCCCCCAGGCCACACCTCCCCTCAACTTCAGACATACGCAGCCCCACCCACACACACACATACCACTGCAGTGTGCCATGTCCTGACCCTGTGCTGTGGGTTGCATCACTCTGCCCCTGGGATGGGAATAGGAAGTAAGATCTGATGGAAGTACTAGCCTAGAGATCCCAGCTGCAGGAAGCCAAGGGCAGGGGAGGGGGTTCGAGCATCTGGGCAGGAGCCCAGGTAGCAGCCGTACATTAACCCCTCATGGACCACATGCAATTCCTAGGCTGCCATTTGGACAGCCCTGGCCTAAGTGATTAAAATTATGGGGTTCTTCTCAGTGGGCATGTCTACACGTGCATTTATGCCAGCTTAAATTTACTGCACAGTAAGTTTCTGCTCAGTAAGCGGGAATAAGCTGGCACCTACATGTGCAGGCATTAAAGAGCACTAGCACTGTTTGTGAACTGACTTGGGACTAAAGTTAGTTCCAGGTCAAGCCACTCATGCACTTTTACGGAACAGTAAGGCATCTACATGTGTGTTACTGTGCGGCAACTAACTGAGCATAAATTTGATATCTTCATGATGCAGGTATCAAATTTATGCTGAAATTGGCATAAGTCATCATATTTACTGTGCAGTATGGGTGTGCACGTGTAGACACATACCGGTACTGCACAGTAATTTTGGTTACTGCATGGTAAATGTGCAGCACATATAGACATGCCCCATATGTGTTAACTGACATGGGATGAAAGATGTAGAATTCAGCTTTCATTAGCACTCATCATTGGCCTAACTCAATAGGAGCCTGGATGCTTTGAACATTAAACTCTCAGATAATTGGAAGCTGCAGTGTATAGTTTTCTATATCAAAACTAACATTTTGAATTACATCAAGAAACAAACTCCAACAGATGAAACAGGAAATAGGCCAACACAGCTATCTATGTTTCTCTGTGCATAACAAAATGTAAGCCATTCTGGAGTATAGAGAAGAGGCATGATAAGCTCCCTACATGGAACACCCATAGGCAAGCATTCTGCTGCTGTAGCAACTGTGCTTTTCAAGTGGTCTTCTGATGTAATTCCAGCTTCAAGTACAACTGTTTCAACTAGGGTGAATTTAGATTTTGCCTTTTTAAAAGAATTAGCACCACCATTGTGAGAGAGGACCTAAAAGGGTGTTTAACACAGAAGGACAGAAAATAATGACTCTTCTGGTTTTTAAGTTATTATGAAAATGCTGAAAAAAGATAAAGAGGCAGGTGTGTTTTGCAGATGGGTTTTGTGAGGAGGAGTAAAAGACTGTTCCTTGCCTCTGTCGTCTCTGTTTAACACCCAGGAGCTACATTCCTGGACCCAATTCACTTGATATCTGCATTTACCTGCAAGATAGTGTCAGTATAACAAAACTTCTTATGTAGTACATTTGATCGATCAGCCAGTACAATGGCAGGGACAGTTAAGACAACAGATGTTAGAATGTCTAAGAAAATAACATAAATATAGGTGACCACTAACTAAGCCACATATTATTGGATATCATACCTAGGGCCTTGACCAAGCTGGCCTTAATGGAGAAACAGGCCCTAGATGAGAATGAATGGGGATGCTGTATTTCCCACCCCCACCCCTGTCTGCAAAGATGCTCTCAGATTAAAATAAGAAAGAATAGAATGCTTTTAGTTCTCAGTTCAAAGGCGCATTACAAAGATCATATCTTTGGCAAGGTGCAGAAGTTACATTTATTGTGTGGTAGGTGCGCAGAAAGCGTTCTACCGTTGTAACTGAACAGATGATCAGGGCACATAGAGAGTAGAAAAAATGGGGGATCCTACTCTAAAATAACCCTGAACGGATGTGGTATCAGACTTCAGTGCTGTAGGTTAGAGAGCCTTAATGAACATCTGTACCAGATCCCATCGCAACTCCCATTAGGTTGTATTCCACTGGCAACCCATAGGGCTGTATCCAGATGTCAGGCATTGAGTTTAACCCATGCTTCTCTGTCAAGGTTGCACCCAATGGGGGACTTGTTGGTGCTCATATAAAATACTGTAGGAATAGCTATCAGACCAGATTATTCTGAATGAGATCATTTCATTTCAGTTCACCCCACCCCTTATCTAAATGTAGTTAAACACACAAGGCCACAGTTCCTGGCCTGCTGGGCTTTCCCCAGGCCCAGAAACCTGGCAGCAGGGGAGTGGTTAGAGTCTGTCTTCTTATGTCACTTGCTCTAATGCCCTAGAGTACAAGGAATACACCTGTGTTTATAAATTGTGCAGCCTATTATGAGTCTCTGTGCACTTGTAAGTACAGTTTTGAGTTTTTTAGTATGACACAGGAGCACACCAGAGCATAGTAATCTCCATTGCAAGGGTGGTGGTTCTGAGCACTACGAATTTGACATCCTATGTCATGTCTTAAAGCAGATACCTGTGCAGAGACTCTACTTTGAACTTTTGGATGTTATGTTTATAGGTGAAGGAACAGTCTAATGTGACTCTTTGGTCATTTGGGGTATGCTCATGGGGAAGGATATAGTTGCCTATGCTGTTATGCAGCGTGCTCTTAGCTCAATGATTGTCCATGTGGAATAACGATGAATACTGATTTATTTATGCTTTTCACTGGCCTCATGCATTTCAAACACCCCCACCAACCCTCATGCCACTGGCTGGAATGGGGCAGAAGCAACAGGGCCAGTACCCATTACTGTTGTTGGGGGTTTGTCAGCCTGTGTTACATTGAATAAGACCATAAATCTGGTTAATTGATAATTGGCTTCCCCATCCCTCAAGATTGTGTTTCTTTCCTGAGAGAAGCCAGGAAAGCCAGGAAGCCACATTTTTATGTGGATCTACCTAATGCAAATCCATATCCAAACAGACCCCAAAAGATACTGAAACTTTTTTTTGAGGCTCACAGATTAAGTGTTGCAACAATAATGACTCTGTGTTTCACTGGTGTGCCTCTGGCCACTGTTCAATAGACAACCTACTTATGAGCACCGCTACAGTTAAAGCACCATGAGAAATGGGAATTCTCCCTAGGAACTGCCCCTCTGCCTCACCCAGCACTTCCTCCCTCCCTCTCCTCCAAGAGAAATAGAGAAGGCACATCTTTCTGGTTCTGGATGCTTGGGTTCCCAGCCCTCCCAGCACCCACATCAGGGTGATAGAACCCAGGCATAGAGATTTTCCCAGCTGAGAGGTGGTACACAGGTGTTCCACAGCATGGTCAATGCCAGGTTGTGACCAGAGGTGTGGCTTCTGGCCTTAGATAGGGAAAGGGCCCAGACAGGTGACTCATGACAGGTCCCTCAGTGTCTCCCTTGTCTGCAGATTTCATATTTGTGAATGGGAGGCCTGGTTGTGGAGCCTGAGATGCTGGATCTAGGATGGTAGGCCAGAGGTGTATGTAGATGGTGCCAGGGAAATGAGGACCAATTTAGGAGGTTGGAATGGACATGTGGGTGACTGCTTGCACCCTTGCTGCCATGACACTTGAATGAGCTGCCCAGGCCCAGGAATATGCTGAGAAGGTCCAAGAACAAGTTCTACATATGGCCACCCTCTGTCTGAGGGCCATGAATGATGCATGCCTCCAGAAGCTGGGGGAGCATGGCAACCGCCCACAAGCAGTGGCGGCAAGCAGGGATCTCCACAGCAGTGTTGGGGGGCTGAGGGGTGACAAGTGCTGACCAGTGGTCGGCGACCACCCACAGACACTGCCGGCAGCATTGGTGGTGGCTACAAGGATCAGCTACCACCCACAGTTGCCGCCAGTGATGTTGGCAGCATGGGCGTAGGGGGATGGCGAGTGGTGACTGCCTGCAGGTGCCACCAGCAGCAATGGAGACGCTTCTCTCACAATTTTTCTTTATTATGCGCGCACACAAAATTTGGCAGCTGCAACATTTAATTAAAGAGAGGGGTGTCAGTTTTGCATGTAGCATTCCCCCTGCTGCCCCAAGGTTTTGTGTTTAAGTTGTACCTCCATGGCTGCCCCCTCTCCTACAACATCTTAACCACCCAGTACAGCCAGGATCTTTCCACACACTCTCAGTGCTAGCTGGGAAAAAGGTTCCACGTTCCAGAGCAGGCAAAGTTCCACAGTTTTTGTTTAATAAACACACTACAAATTTGGGAGTTTCAACATTTGAATAAAATGAGGCATGTCTTGTCCTCAGGCTACATTCTCCTGCAGCTCCAATGTGTGCTCCTGAGGATTTGAGGGAATGAGAAGGGAAGGGGGATGGTGCCCAGCCAGCCTGGGTTGTGGAAAGTGGTGCCCGTGATACAGGGCTAGAGGAACCCAGGGCTAGAGAGCCATGGCTTTGTGCCAGGGCAGGGCATTCAAACCCCACTGGCCCTACTCATCTGGGTAGAGCTCCTAGTCCACACAGGTAAGGAGTTAGTCAGGGCTTTGCAGATCTGCTGCTGTGTGGGGCTGGGGCCACCAGCGTCTGTGGGAGGGGAACCCAGGCATCCGGGACACATACATACACACAGAACCCAGGCATCCAGACCACATGCACATACATGAACAGAACCAAGGTGTCTGACACACACACATAGAAGGTGCAGGGTGCGATGGATAGGCATGCATGGGATGGCTGACATGGGATAGGCATGCAGGGGATGGCATACATGACATGGGTCATGGCCATGAGGGCACATGCCATGATGAGTCACTGCTGCATCAAGTCCAAGTCGGTGGCTGTGATGTCCCTGCCATTGAATCAGGGGTGATTTGGCTGTTCAGCTCTGCTCAGGAGACTCTGGCATCCTGGGAAGCCTGTGGGGCACACTGGGAGGCATGTAAGAGCCCCTGCTACCAGTTAGGCTCAGCCCATGCAGGCAGGCCCCAAGATTCACCCCCCACCCCATGGGCTAATATGTGTTCTGCTTGCCTCTGACTTAACCTTGGGCACTTAGAGTAAAAATAAAAAATTAGATCCCTTCTACCTCAGGCTTCTTGAATTGCTGTTATTGAGCTTTTTTTACAAATGGGGAAGCTGGGACATAGAGGAAAAGTGGCCTGCAGGCTAATACTAGAGCTGGGAACAGAATCCAAATTGTCTAAATCCTGGTGTCCCATCATGTAGACCACATGACATGGGATCTGGTCTTGAGATTTAATTTCATTGCATATCTGTGCACTGTACATTTTAATAAGTCATCTACATGTAAAAAATGCAAAGAGACTCTTATAACATTTTTTCATCTTAAAAGATGGCCATGAATCCTTCCTTTTCCACCCTGCAATGCAGATGAATTAATTTGTACTATAGCCAAAAGAGTAGATTTCGTTTCTACCATTAAATCTAAAAGAGCACAGATTTACAATGTCACAAGATTTTAATAGATTTTTTTTTTTTAAACAATCCTTTTTAGAATCAATAGTTTTGGTCTATGGAGTAGTACTTTTTAAAAATTATTGAAGGCTAGCTTGGTTTGCTATTATATTCATGAGGACTGAAATAAACAGTGTTCTCTATGTGCTGGTATTTGCCTCTCAATGGGCCTGACTGTCATTTGTACTAAGGTCCCTTGTACATAACTGTCCCCCTTGTAAAGAGACTTTGAAATAAGTGTAGTAGCATGTACATTCACTGTAATGTTTCTTTATGCTTGGTGACCAGTGAATAAAGTGATGAATGTTATAAAGAACTAATTATTCTTTATTCCAGAAACAATGGGAATATACAAAAGGCAAGGAATTATTTTGCTCATATTTTTATTGGACCAATTATATAGCTGGGTGTGATATTAGACCAGTTTTTGGGCACAAGGTGCCCTTAGAAACTGAAAAGCAACACATTACAACACATAAGATGACAATATATTTTCTAAATATACTGCATAATCAAACGATGAAACTCACTAGTACAGGATATTGGTACCAAGATTTAGACAAATTACTAAAAATGCGAATCCCTGTATGGATAAGAAAAACATCCACAATTCCTACAATAGATATGCACTCAAGCATGGTGGTTTATAAATTACTTGCTAACAAATTAAGTAGAAAGAAGATTCCTCTTTGTGAAGATTATTCTGTGATTGTTCTTAATCAAATTAGCTCCTATGAAGATCCTGACATTGTGGAGTATCAGAGACAAGATACTGGATTAAAAGGACTCATGGTTAATGGAGCACGGCAAGTTCTATGAACCTATGTACAAAAAAGATACCTATATCTAAACCCAGTGCAACCTTGGACAGAGTCATTGTCTTAGATAAATAGTATTGCTATAGATGTGATTAGAAACATGGCATAAAAATCTAATCAATTGCACTACTGGAAGAAACTCAGGTATGATGTGACATATTTGTTGCTTGTTCTTGTTTTGTCAACTTGTCTTTAAAAGAACAGAGTACTTGTTTAGGTAGGGTATGGGTTTTGGGGTGTGTTTTGTTTTTAATAACAACTACTCAATCTCACAGAAATAAACCTCACCCTGATAGAGTTCCATTGGACCAGATAACCACAGTCTTTACTATACATATAAGTGTTTTCATCCTGGGCTTAATCCAGGGAGTGACTTGTGGATAAGGAGAGAGACCTTGAGTCAATATTTTATAAGAAACTACCATGAAGGACAGGCTTGATACATGAGTTCTTGGGATAACATACTGTCACATTGTCTACTGCATAATATTTCCATTGTAGAGTACCAGTATATCACCGTGAGGCCCTTTAGAAATGCCTACCTATCTTATTAGACTTAAAGCTAGTGTCACCTACGAAAGTTCATTGTAACATTTCAAAACTAGGATCTGAAAACCATTATCCTTCTCTCCAATCTATATTTGAGAAATTTAGAAATTTAGAATTAATTCTTGGATATTTATCAGATAACCTTGATTAACCAGTAAAGAGTTATTAAAACAAACAAACAAACAAAAAACCCCACAGGTGATTAAGGAAGGTCAAGTAAAGAGCCATAATATAGGGAGCATGGGTATTATTGCTTATGGAAGAAGTTATTCATCTGGAAGATATTGACCAAGGAACTAAATCTATACTATGAAATACATACCAACGCTGTGTTAAAAGAGAGTTATTCATCTTTCAGAGCCAAGCACTCGAAAATTAGAAAATACCAGATTTATGGTTGCCTGTGCAACATTAATTCAGCCCTCTTTTCCATATGCACTACAGAGTATATTCCCATACTTTTTATTCCAGAGGCTCACTGTCTGATTCAGGCTGAATGCACAAGTGGGCAAAATTAAGGTTGCACAAGCAACTGTAAATCTGGCACTTTCTAATTGTTGCTGTAATTTTTGTGCATGTTCTTTTAACATAGTTTTTCTATAGCAGGATTTGAAACCTAAATGTTCATCATTGTTTCTTGCCATCAGTTGGGTTACATTAGCTGATACTGAATCAGCAAGTATTAAGCAGGGGAACAAGCTTGCTTTCTCTCTCTCTTCCCTCACACACTCCTCTTTTCAGCTGCATGCAGCAGCTGTAGCTCCATGCCACCATTTTCTGGGGCCAACAAAGCACAACTCTCATCCTGTTTTTCTCTGCTGCTCTGAGATACTGTGCATGATACTGTGATGGCAGCAATGTGAGCCATGTCTTAGAATTGTCCTGTGTTTGGTTATTGTTTTGGCATGTAGCTATTTTTTGTAGTTTCATGGTGTTTAAGGCTAGAACAGACCATTAAATCATCTAGTCCAAACTCCTGTATATCACGGACAATTAGATTTCACACAAGTAATCCTGTGAACCAAACAAATTCAGTTAGACTAAAGCATTTGTGTTACATGGAACAGGAGAGAATGATACCAGAAATGCCTGCAATGGAGGAGAATAGATTAAATATTATGCCTGTATGATCCTAGCAGGCCATCCATGGCAAAATATTTCAGGGCCTATACCACTCTGACTTAGAGGAATTCCTTATGGATCCCAAATCTGCTGATTCATTTGTCCCTACCTATATTTGTACAGCACATCAACCAGGCATCTAAGAAGGGAGATGCTCTGCACAGAACATAGTCCATCCTCTTGAAGTCTGGCCAATTTCTGGTGCTTCTCAGGAAATGAGAACAAAACAAAACATCATGGGAGACTTGTGCTGCCTTAGTTGGGGGGGGGGGCAGGTACATGCCCCCCCAGCGACCAGTCAGTGACCGTGGAGGGGGTGATGGTCCCCCTGTGGCCAATCCCACTGACTAGGGATGGGTTCCCCTGTGGCTGATCATGGCACTCCCACTCCCTGCCTGACTGGTCAGGGGGCACTTTCAGGGGGTGCACACACACAACTGTGCACCCTCTACACGTCGCCACTGCAAAACATCTAGCCAATTGTTCAACAGGAAAACACCTTCTTGACCCCTAAACACAGCAGCAAAAACCCTGAAGCGTAAGATTTTATTATAACCATTGTCATAATACAGAGCTGCCAATTTAATGAGCATTTCAAGATCAATACAGGCAGTCCTATACTCCTGAAGGGCCAAGTAAAAGGATGTACTGAAGATGCAAAAGGACAAGAACAACTACCCAGGCTTTATATCCAAGCTGTAGAATTACTCCTAGGAATGAGAAAAAAGAAGGAATGTGGGATGGTGTAGATCACCGCAAAATCATGAACTGATTTTCATGCTGCAGTTCTTCTAAATACAGAAGGCTTGTTGGAATTAATGGATGTGTGAAAACTTCATAGAAAGAGAATTACACAAAACATGACTATATGGATCTGTACCCACAAGCCTTACTGTAGCTACTATATCTAGGTCACTTTTTTATTGGTTTAGTGACTAAAAATAATAGTGAGCAGGATAATCATTAGTCTTTTACATGCTCATTTATCCCATTGTGTATCCCATTTTCTTTGCATGGTATAGTTAGTTAAGCAAACTACAACAACGTTATAAACTGATGAAACAATGTCAGAAGAAGAGACCTTTACATTTTGCAACCCTCAGTGTTCTCAAATGTCCATAATTGTTACATACTTAATTGAATATTCAGTTATTAATATAGAAGCTAGTTTAGAATTAGTTAGGCATTAGTGGAGTGCCATTAATCATAGATTATTAATTAACACATACAGCTGGATAAGAAGTACTTTTGTTTAACAGTGCCCCACTTACTGAACTATGGCATAACATATTGCTTGAGAATGTGATGAAAAAGATAATCCATTTATTAATTAGGTATAAACCTAAAAATAAATTAATATTCCCTGAATATTTCATAGTATATGAACTACTCTATATTTCTAGGAAGTTTGGTGCACAGAAGACAATTTTTAAATGTAATATACCAAGAGTTAGGGATGTTGGTCTTTATCAAAAATAGTTTTTATGCCAATGAGTATGCTAGATATCTCATCTTAAATAACAACATCTCAGATTCCTGAAACAAAATGGATCTCGCTGGCTGTGTCTATACGAGACACTGACTGTGCAGTTGTTACAAGTCTGTGCAAAGCTTTGGTTGCTGATTCAATTTGGCGCAGATTTGGCCCAATTTAGTGACCAAATCTCCAAATCTGAGTCGAATCAGGAGACCCTTTAATCCCTCCAAATCGAATCAGAACCCTCTGAATCAATTCAGAGAGATTCAGAGAGATTCAATGATTCGGACATAGACACAGCTTTAAATGTTTTTTCTACATACCTCAAGGTACCAGGTGGCTCGTGAACATGGAGATGGTGGAGCAGATGGAGTGTCCCATGGAAGCATGGTGGGGGGTCCCCAGTGCACTTGGCGGTGGACCCGGAAGTGGACCAGAAGCATTTCTGGTCCATTTCTGGGTCCACCATGTAGTGTGTGGGGGACCCTCCTTCCACCCCCTGGCTCAGTGACTGGTGCCTCCTGGATTTGGGGGGGCACCTGGGGTCACCCCATGGCTGATCGCCAAGCCAGAGGGTGCGGGGGGAGGGGTCCCCCTTGTGCTCAGCAGTGGACCCAGAGGTCCAGCACTGAGTATGCGGGGAGCCCCCCCGTGTGCTCAGTGGGATGCTCCATCCGCCCCACCATTGCAGCATTCATGAGCCATGCCTGGTACCCCTAGGTATGTAGAAAAACATTTAAAGCTGTGTCTGTAGCCGAATTGCTGATTCTCCGAATTGGTATCAGATCTTCAGATTCAGTTTAGGCCAAATTGAATCAGGACAGTGATCTGAATCAATAAATCAAATCACTGTCCCCCAATTCTGAATCGAATACAGCCAGTTTTGCACACCCCTACTGCAGAGTCATTTAGTACTTGCCTAGCGAAGTAGTTAATGACTCCAGAGTAACCAGAGTTACTGCCCAGAAGCATAGCTGAATAGCTTTTAGGTGATGCTGACTGCGCCGTAGCTTATTACTACTGTGCAGTAGCTTTGCTTCACACTCCATTTCATGTGACATTACTGTGCAGTAGTAACAAGTTACTGCACAGTTTTGTGTAGATGTGGCCACTGATTTAAATAAGGAGGTTGTGCTTACACAGAATTTGCTGATGCTGCTTGGACTGAAGGAAGCACTGGTATTTCAAATGAGTACTGAGCCTAAATGCCCCAAATACAAACTAATTCAGATGCAATAGACAAATTCAGCTTTCGAGTAAAAATTACCTGAAACTCAAACCCACGCTTTGTACAGCATCAGATTAAGTTACTGTTCAAAAAGTGTCGGCTGGATAAAACACCACACCTTCAGGGTCCTTGCTTTTTTCTAAAACTGTAAGTGACTATTTCCTGAAAAATAAGGGCTAGGCACATTATAACACTTACACATTTACACTGTACAAGAGTAATTTTCAATCTGTGTTTCACAAAACTCACAAAAAATACTTAGGGGTAATGGCAGAGAGTGCTGGGAGGTAGTGCGCCACCATTGCTGGGCTGTGTTGCCTATCTCCATGTCAGCTCACAAGACAGAGGGAGGTGTTCCATGGTAGAAGAACTGAGGAAAAGTTATGTGAGTTTAGGAGGTTTGAAAAACACTGCTGTACAAGATATATCTGAGGTGCCCCCTCAGTTCAAGTAAAGCTCTGAACTGGAGTGTCTTTATGTAAATCCTGTAAAGCATTAACATATTCAAATCTGAGGATTCATTTCATCCATTCTCTATATTGATAGACCTTTGAACCAAACTTCTGAACTTTCTATTTGACATTTGCCACCATTATGGCACATGGGATTTACAAAACTGGCTAAAGGAGTCAAGCCCTCACCTAGATAGAAACTGGACCCGTTTCCCTTTTGCTTTTAAAATTCTTCCTAATGAAGTGACCAAATGTGCAAGTCTTTTCACCAAATCTATTAAATTCTAATTGATGCAGGTAGGAAAATGAAATAAAACATTAACAAAGCCTAGCAAATTATATTATCCAAAGACTAATTAGGTTCATATAGCAATGTTTTAATAACTGTGGCAAACATATCTTAAGAATGTACCTCTTAATTTAAGGATTTTTTAAAAACCCTATGAATTATATAACTGACAATATCCTCCAAAATAGATGTGGTCTGTGGTATTTATAGATTTAAAAAAAAATGTATTTTGGCATCTCATAATCTTTATATTAAAGTAGTACATAAAAAGAAGTCTCCTATCAAGTAAAGGTACTGTACTTACAGATAACACGGGCAAATTGATGCATTATAGAATTTCAGCACATCATTTATACATGTCAAAACGTAATAGCCTGGGATGCATCACCATAAATCATTTCTCTTTCATTATTTAAAGCATTGGAAAGGTCACCTCCAAACTTAGGACAACACTAGCTGTATTGGTTGATTAGGTAACTGATCAAACTAATCGAGTCAGTGCTATTCATTCTTGGGAATGAGAATTCATAGCAATTCATTCTTTGTTTCTTTTTTGTAAAGGCTTGCTGCATCCTTGTAACAAAAACAAACAAACACTAATACAAAAAGGAGAATTCTGTGCTAAATGAGTCCATTAAATAGAATGCTGAATGCATAGCAGTTAGATAAGAAATGGAAGGTTACTATAAATTAAACAGAAACCATGCCAGAAAGGGTGACTGCAGAATTTTAAAATTCGCAAGAGCTCATTTGTCAATTACAAAAATACACTGTCTCATGCAAAATTAGAGCATGAAAGATCAGATCAAAGGACATAAGGAGTGCTTAAAATGAAGAGCTCCCTTTATATGCACTACCAAAGTGATTATATCATGTATATATGATGCAATTGATTCAGTTGGCTACTGACACTCATTGCAATGCAACAGCTATTTAAATCATTTGAGCAAAATATACAAGAAATGACATTTTAAGAGCATACAGATGCTTTAATGAACCTCAAATTTCTATTTTCATTACTGTCTGTTAGAAACTATAGCTAATATTGGACAGCCTTTCACAGCAGATCTTACACTAAATAATAGTTATCTATTATTCTCACAGAATTTTCATACTGGTGAAATTCAGCGATGTGTTCAGGGATAGCTTGAAACTGACATAACATGCAAGTCTTTAGGCCTTAAATTAGTAGTGAAATTCTATATTTTGGGTTGTTTTGGACTGCCTCAACACAGAAAAGCAGCCATAAAAGCTATACTCCAGAGACAAGCAAGCACCCTCACAGCAAGGCACAGACCCTTCAACCCCATTTGTCTCTTCAGCTATGGTGCTGTATCAGTTCCTCCTTTCATCTCTCAGCTCACTTAACGGACTGTTTAGAGTTGTGCAGAGATTCTCTTCTAGTTCCAAATGAGTGCCACTTTAAAGAGAATTCTTTTGTTAGTCAAATCTCAGAACCAATATCCCCACCCTCACCTGCCTTAACCGACCATCTGACTTTAACACAACCAGCCATGATCTTATCTTTTTACCTTCCATGACCCTGTCCTGTTTCTCTTCACATCTCCTAATTATTTTTTCAAAAGGAACTTCAGAGGATCCTGCTTCTCCACCCACTCGAACATTCTTGTGGATGTCCTGCAAGGTTCTGACATAAAGATTGTCTCTTTATAAGCTTACCTGTAAATTCAAAGTCAGCTTCCATCATTATACTGATTATACTCTCCGATCTACTGAACTCTAGATCAATTCCTTATTTCCAGGTTAATATCACATCCATTTATGAGACATCAGATATTAACAGGACTAAAACAGAGATCCTAAGCCTGCTTCCTTCTCCTATCTTAACCTCTATAGAAAAAAAAAATACCCTCCCATATGTCCCTTATGCCTTTATAGAATCACAGAGGAGTAGGACTGGAAGAGACTTCCAAAGGTTATCTAGTCCAACCTCCTGCCTGAGGCAGGATCATCCCTATCCAAACCATCCTATATAATCCAACAATCTAACTCTACGTAAGGCCACCATCAACCCCTGACACAACACAGACCTAACACCCTAACCCGCCACAGGTAAAGCAGGGGAACTATAGCAACCAATGTCCTGCTTCTATGAAATGTTGTCAATATGTACTCAAAAGATTCCAGGAAGAAGGCCATGCACCCTGCTACAAAGGAAGGCAAAAACACACAGAGTACACACCAATATGATCATGGGATAAAATTCCTTCCTGGCCCCAAATATGACAATTGGTCTGACTGAGTGGAGGGGCAAGACCCTTTAGCCAGGAATCTCTGGCTTTATTCCCAGCAGGAGCACTGACACACTTCCAAGTTCCCAGCCTTGGGTGTAGCCAACACTCAATGCCTCTGGAAAGGCTTAAAACACCTTAACACATGAAAACATGCAGAAAAGGGGGTTGCTAGTTGTCCCTTGTTCCCACCTCCCTAACATGCAGAAAAGGAGGGTGGGAATGGGGGCAACTAGTAAAACCCAGAAGCATGGGAAATACTCATGGTAGAATATAGATATAGCTATGCCTATAGTGTCCCTTACCAGTGGCTGTCCAAGCTCTTCTTGAACACTTCCAGTGATAGAGTCCACAACTACCCTGGGCAGTCTATTCTACTGCCTCACAGTTCTAACAGTGAAGAAGTTTCCCCTGATATCCAATCTGAACCTAATTTGCTGCAACTTCAAGACATTGGTGCATTGTCCTCCTCTCTGCAGCAAGAAATAAAGGTGTTTTCCCTCTTCTTTATAGCAGCCTTTCAAATATTTGAAGATTTCTATCATGTTCCCTCTTAAGTACCTTTTCCATAAGCTGAACATGCCCAGCTCCTTCAGCCTCTCCTCATATGACTTGCCTTCCAAGTACTTTATCATCTTTGTTGCCTGCCTCTGGATGCTCTCTAACTTCTCCATGTCCTTTTTAAGACATGGAGCCCAGAACTGTACACAGTACTGCAAATGAGGCCTAACCACTGCCAAGTGGAGGCACTATCACCTCCTGTGTCTTGCACCTCATGTTTCTATTGATGCATCCCACAACCGCATTCATCTTTTGTGTGACTGCATCACATTGCAGACTCCTATTGAGTCTGTAGTCTACCAAGGCTCCCAAGGCTTTTTTCCATAGTGCTGCTATCCAGTCAGGGGTAAACTATTTTATATTTTTGTTTTGTTATTATTCCTTTGAGGTGCAACACCTTGCATTTGTCTATATTGGACTTCAACCTTTTGGCTTTCACCCAACTCTCCAACCTGTCAAGGTCCTTCTGAATTGTGCTTCAGTGGGTTTTCAATCCTTCCCAGTTTCATGTCATACCAGCATCCAAATCATTAACAAACACTTTGAACAGCTCCAGGCCCGGAACAGATGCCTGTGGGACCCCACTTGAATCCTTCTAACATTCTGGACTCATTAATAATTAACTTTGTTTGCGGCTATTGAGCCAATTATCCATCCACCTTATAGTAGATCTATTCAGTCCACATTTCTGCAATTAGTTTATGAGAAAGTTGTGTGGAACCTTGTCAGAAGCCTTGCTAAAGTCCAGATACACTCTATCCACAGCACTCCCTTCATCTACCCAAGCAATAACTTTGTCAGAGAAAAAGATCAAGAATGTTTGACATGATTTGTTTTTCATTAATCCATGTTGACTGCTTGTGATTAGACTTTCTTTACCTAGATGCTTGCAAATGGTCTTCTTTAGGATATGCTCCAGTAACTTCCCAGGTATTGAGGTGAGGCTAACCATTCTGTAGTTCCTCGGGTCCTCCTTCTTGCCTTTTTAAAAGCAAAGCACTATGTTGTCACTTTTCCAGTCCTCTGGTACCTGACCCATCTCCCATGACTTCATGAAGATCACTGTCAAGGGCTCCAAGATTTCCTCAGTCAGTTCTTTCAGGACCCTGAGATGAAGTTCATCCACTCTAGCTGACTTGAATTCATTCAGATCCAACAAAAGCTACCTGACCATCTTTTATTTCCTCCCTCAGCTTGACCCCTTCCTTATCCAGACATCCTTATTAGGTGTCTGGATGCATTCTAACTACTTATACAAAGTCTTATTGTTGTCATTTACCTCCTTTGCCAGGTGCAGCTCAGACATTACCTTCTACTCTGACCTTTCTAGATCCTCATATTCAGGTTATGTCTTATATTGTATAGATTTCTCCTATGAATATTTTTCCCCAAGATATGGCCCTTCCTATTCATTCACATAGCTAAAAATCTCAGCCAGGTCCTCACTGTCTCACAAATTCATCACAGCATCATCCTTTTCTGCAGTCTTGACAAATACAGTCTTGGTCCACCAATATAAGTGGCATCATATTCAGGATGCTGCTGCAAAGATCATTTTCTGAAGTCATCACCTTTCCTATTTTCTTTGCACTCTTGCTGGACATATAGGCGGAAAACAACAGAATGCAATTCAACAAGGAGAAACGCAAAGTGCTGCACCTAGAGAGGAAAAATGTCCAGCATACCTACTGCCTAGGAAATGACCTGCTTGGAGGCACGGAAGTGGAAAGGGATCTTGGAGTCCTAGTGGACTCCAAGATGAACATGAGTCGTCAGTGTGATTAAGTCATCAGAAAAGCTAATGGCACTTTATCGTGTATCAGCAGATGCATGATGAACAGAACCAAGGAGGTGATACTTCCCCTCTATCGGGTGCTGGTCAGACCACAGTTGGAATACTGCGTGCAATTTTGGGCGCCGCACTTCAAGAGGGATGTGGATAACCTGGAGAGGGTCCAGAGAAGGGCCACACATATGGTTAAAGGCTTGCAGGCCAAGCCCTATGAGGAGAGACTAGGGCACCTGGACGACTTCAGCCTCCGCAAGAGAAGGTTGAGAGGTGACCTTGTGGCTGCCTATAAGTTTATCATGGGGGCACAGAAGGGAATCGGTGAGGTTTTACTCACCAAGGCGCCCCCAGGGGTTACAAGAAATAATGGCCATAAGCTAGCAGAGAGCAGAGTTAGACTGGACATTAGGAAGAACTTCTTCACAGTTAGAGTGGCCAAGGTCTGGAATGGGCTCCCAAGGGAGGTGGTGCTCTCCCCTACCCTGGGGGTCTGCAAGAGGAGGTTAGATAGGCATCTAACTGGGGTCATCTAAACCCTGCACTCTTTCCTGCCTATGCAGGGGGTCGGACTCGATGATCTATTGAGGTCCCTTCCGACCCTAATATCTATGAATCTTCTTGCCTACTTCTTAGGCTACCTTGACAGTCAGATCGAATGCTAAGAGCCAGTCAGAATGTCCTGCAGTAAGGTAGCTATCACTGAGGCAAGTCTGTTTAGTCCATTGGTGAAGCAAGCTTAAGTGAGGGACAGGGGTGGATTAAGATTCATTGGGGCCCTGGGCCCTGATCCTAGGCCCTCCCCCTTGCCCCCCAGCCTGGGCCCCTCACCCCAACCCACACCCTGCCCTGCACCTACGGCTTCCATCCCTGGACAATGGAGCAGGAACAACAGCTGGAGTGGGACATACTGTCCCCCACACTTGGGGAAGAAGTTGCAGTTGCCCCTGCCTGCAAAACCATGCTGGAGCCAGCACCAAGAGTACAGAGTCGCTGCGCACTGGGCTCATGTAGTATGGATGGAGCTCTGGGTGTGGCCCCTCACCCCACTGCAGCTCAGTCTGGCTGCAGTGGCGCCTGGCAAATGGTACCTGGTAGCCACAGCCCACCACATTGCGAACGCCTAGCCATGGCCTGATCCTCCTAGATACTAAAACAAATACAATAAATAGAAACAATAAATGACTTGGCTTTGCCACTTCCTTTCCTCCTTCCTGCATAAGAGAAATAAAGAGGACAACTGCAGGGAGGACAAGGAAAAGTGAATGATTCCAATGCTGGTAGCATTATCTATGTGCTACATGAAGGTGCTGTTTATAATCTAAGCAGATAAGGATGCAGGTGATTGCATGCTTACTCTCCTCAGCTGTATTAAGTCCAAACTTGGCACAGTTATGAATTTAGGCCTTTGCCTTATGTAAAACTACATAAATGCCTACCTTCACTGCATTCAGCCAACAAAAACCATAAAGGGAAATGAAAATACTTTTAGCCTTTCATGTAAGCACAAAAACAAGAAAAGTAGAACAGGAGTAAACATTCCTGGGGGAAAGTTCTCTGCATATTGTATGTATAATGAAGAAGAATCCTTATTTTGCATAGAAAACTTGTAAAAATACAATTCAATTTTTTTAGTTTGCAAGATAAACATGTTTTTTTTCTTGAATAACAAATGTATCCTCTATATAAAAAAAACCTGTAGGGCTATCTAGACCTGTTCCCACTAATTACAAGGAGCTGTGTTTATCTATTCTGTTTTCTGTTATGTTTACATAGAAAGGACTTAAAGAGTCTTTTCCAGTGTGTGCAGGCTATTATTTGAAAGCTGTAGATTGCTCCTTGATTACTGTTTCTTTTACACATTGCAGTGGTAGTGAAGGGTTAATCTTCATGGTGGATGCCCAGAAGGTCTGGAGAGATCACATATAGATTCATAGGCCACGTCTACATGAGCATGGATGTTTGATTATCCAGGGACAACTAGTGGTGGCCACCACTAGCTGTCCCCAGGGAACGCCTGTGCCGCGTGCCCTCTGGCATGTGTCAAGTTATCCCAGGTGGGGTAGGGGAGGCTGAGGCCAGCACTGGGATGGCCTCGGCAAGTTTACCTGGTGTCCTAGTGGTCTCATAGAGCTGCAGCAGTGGTGATCCTGCCACTTGGAGCCTGGCTGGCAGCCAGAGCATGGCTCTGGCTAGCCAGAGTCCGGTTTTGAGCAACACACACTACTCCCATATGCACCGCTCCATCAACCTCTGAATATCCAGGGGTCAACCTCCCATCCCCCGATTGTTCCCTTGCAGCAGGGAGAACAGCTGAAAGTGTGTTATGTGGTGCTGCAGATGTATCTGCGGTGCAACATACTGCATGGCTGGACACGGCCATAGTGGTCATTCTGACAATGTAGCCTGACCTCTTGCATAACACCGGATATAAAACAGTAACTCCTGCTTCAAGACCATTAACTTGTAGCTGAATTCAAGCACATCTTTTAGAAAGCTATGCAATATTGATTTTAAAGGTTTTGAATGACAGAGATAACCTTTGGTAAGCAGTTTCCATGGTTAGGTACTATACAGAGTCAAAAATCATGCAATGGAACAGACTTCTGTCAAAAAAAATGTTGATTCAGTTAGTTTAAAATGTCCCATGGGTATATGTCAATTCAAGCAGACTTTTCACTGGAAAGCAGTCAGAGAGGCAGGCTAGAAAGCTGTCTAGAACCCAGAATATTAGCACCCAGCTTGGCTGGTTGGGGCTCCCCAATTATCTGGCCAGTTTGCCAGGGAGTTGGCAACCTTACTTTTTGGCCACCTCCCCAGCATCCCAATTCTAGCTGACTGGATAGCTAGACAGCTCCAAAACCCTAAGAGGGACAGAGGCATTTGCTAGTCATGGTGGATTGGCAGAACAAGATGAAACTGTGACAACTGGGAATTTCTCATGAAATGGAAATTCCCTTCTCTGGCATATTATTAGGTACCCTTACTGATTGAAATGCATCCCATAGATATCCAGTTATAATTTGTTTTTTCAAGTTTCATCCATCAGCCACCGGATCCTATGTCTTTGTATGCTACATTGAGAAGACCCTATTAGATATTTTATGCAAGATTATATCTTGACAGACCTTTAACCCTGCTTACTTTAGCTTTTTGTAGTAGAAAGCAGGCTAGATTTGCACCTTATAAACTAGCCAAAGGGTGGGTGAGTGAATCATAAGCTTTCATGGACTTATCAGGTGCTGGGAAAGGACATGCACAAAAATGTGTATAAGAAGGAGATAAATTTGAATTCAAAAAGCAGAAGGGAAAAGGAGTGAGAGAGGAGAGGAGGGGAGGGGAAGGCAGACAAGCAGTGTTTGGGAGAGGCAAACAAGCAAGCAATAAACCCACAGGAACAAAGGATTCACAAATGCTAATACACCCAATTCCCAATTTTCTTCTACATGCAGAGCCACCATCTTTCTAAAAGTAATGTTATTAGTCACTGCAAAAACACTTGTATTTCTTTACTATACTCCCCACTGCCATTAAAAAGTATCCAGAGCCACCTGTTTTCTCAGCCTTCAAATAAAGAAAGAAGAAATACTATTGGTTTTAAATTATTCCATGGCGTGGATGACCATTAAGTTTGTCAACAGCAGAGTTGTTTCTTCTCCTAGGAAGCTACAACCCTTTCCCTTCCTATTTTGGATCCCAAATCATGTTAGCATCAGACAAGGTAGGCTGCAGCGCACAAAACCTAATGCCACTCTGAATAATTAGTCTTATAGAGATGTCACTTTGTGCTTTATACCAGTGAACAAACATTGCTTGGCAGAAGGCAGGGAAAATCCATCTAACATTTCTTAAGCCATAAAGATAAGACTTTTTTTTTTTTGCATCTTCCCAAATCATTCATTGAAAACTTTTAAGACCTTTGCCCTCAGCCAGCAAAGTTAAAAAAAAAAACACAACAAAACCAAGAAGGTGATCTGCACATGTGGACAAGACAGAATTCAAAATAGAATAAAAGACTGAATGTATTTTGAATCCAAACAGGCTGTACAATGGTATCAAAAACATAGATGTTCTCCATTTTGTCCAATAAATTACTGGAGACATTTTTCTGATTCTAAAGACTGAAGATTTCTATAGATGAAAACTCTGCCCAAAACAAATTCTTAAACCAATGGTTCCTAATCTTTAAAACTATTGTGAAAGAAGAAAACAGCGAAAAATATAGACCTGAACTAACTGACTATTAAATCTACATGGGCTTATGCATGTTCATCAGGTAATTTTCACATTTGCCATATTTTCACCAAATTTGTCGCCCCAATTTTAAGCAAACTTTCAGAAACTATGAACGTATAACAAGAACTCAAACACTGTGGTGGGTACCAATATAAAATTACCAAAACTGGATGAAATCCTTTGAACAAAAGCAGTAATGAAAATAAAAAAGTCCCTTGGTAAGATGATATATTCCTTTTTCTTAATGTTTCTTAAAGAAAATTTATTTTATAATTAGAAAGTTTCATTTAAAAAAATTCTATTTTAAAATAATATATGGATAAATATATATAAAACAATCCAAACCATGGAGTACTTTGAAAAATCATAGAATTTAACAATCTCCAGTTATGTCCAATTCTAGAACTTGCTCTAGTAAAAAAATTCCAATCTTGATTTTGAGACTAAGCAATAAAGGATCCACCACAGCCCTAAATGTGTCATGAAAAAAAACCCATTTAAAAACATATACCCCATTTCTATTCATGTCAGGTTCCAGAAAGTAGATGTTGCCATATATGTCTGAAAGATGAAATGTGACTTGTACTATCTTAATAGATATTTTAACAGCCATCATCAAGACACCACTTCACCTTATCTTCAGTAATTTAAACAAATTTACTTCAGTTTGCATTCGTAAAGCAAATTTTTAAATTATTCTTGTTCCTCTTTTTTGATCTGGTAATTTGTTACCATATGTTTTGTACTGTTGACTTTCTATATGGATACAGTACACAGCAACAGAGATATTACAATAAACCCCATTGTCTGTCCCACCATGATTTTACATTTAGCTGTATTAAAATGCAGGTCCAAATGACTTCATCCATTCCAGGAAATACATATTGTAGGGCATGTATACATGAGACACGTTAATGCATGTTAGCCTAATTTAATGTACATTACAGGTATGCGTCTGCACTTGCACACATTAATGTGCATTAAAAATAGTGAAATTAGACTAACCATGCCTAAATTTGATATCTGATCAAATACCAAATTTAGGTGCAATTAGTTAAAGCGCATTAACACACGTGTAGATGCAACTTGTCACTAACTTTTGTGCTGGGTCTGCCCAACCACTAGGGGTTCATGGCTGGGCTCCAGGGACTTGGCAATAACTTTAGTGCCAAACCTCTGCATGCCAACAATCACTTAGTACACATTACTTTAACGTGCATTAAATTTAGTTGTGCTTAAATGCAAGTGTAGACATGTCCACACAATACAACTGATCTGTCATCATCAGTATTGCCATTATAACAGTTATTCATGTCAGTTGCAACTTTAACCACAGGAGGCAACATCACTACCATCTTTTCCAGAAACATGATTTATAGGAAGAGTTTGGAAGAACTGGGATTATTTAATCTAGAAAAGATAAAACTGTGAATGGACTTCATAAGTCTTTAAATACTTAAAAGGGTAGTAATAAAGAGGATGGTGACAGACTAATCTCTATGGCCAAAGAGGACAGAACAAGTCTCAACTGCAGCAGGGAAATTAAGGTTGGATAATAGGAATAACTTTCTCATTATGAAGATAGTTAAGTACTGTAACAGGCTATCGGGTTTTGGAAACACTATCCTTGGAAACATTTAAAAGCATGTTAGATAAACACTAGTCTAGAAAGGTTTGTCTGTGCATGAAGTTGTACTCTTGAGCTACTTTCCAGACTGATTTTTATATTATTCAAAATCCCCTTTGAAGCTAAGTAGTCCTTCATTTCTAAGTTTCATAAACTTTTCATACTAAAAAGAGTGGTTTAATGACATAACCAAAACATAAATGCTTGAATACATTTTTTTCCTCAGTTCAGCAGTACATGTGGAAGAAATTGTTTCTGATCAACCCAAACCTTTTTTTATTCACTGCTAACAGTCACCCACACCACTACTCCCTGCCCCTCAAAAAAAAAAAAAAAAAAAGAAAGAAAGAAAGAAAGAAAGAAACTGTACAACTCTAATTGTAGGAATAGGCCTTAGGTTATATGTTTCATAGTTTCTGGGGTCGGAAGGGACCTGAACAGATCATCAAATCCGACCTCCTGCCCTGGGAAGGAACGAATCCTGAGATCATAGTACCCCAGACAGATATCTATCTACCCTCCTCTTGAAGAGCCCCAAGGTAGGGGAGAGCACCACCTCCCTTGGGATCCCATTCCAGAGCCTGGCAGCTCTAACCATAAAGTAATGCTTCCTGATGTCAAGCCTGAACCTGCTTTCAATCAATTTGTGGCCGTTATTCCTTGTTATCCCAAGTGGTGCCCAGGGGAACAGAGCCTCACCTATTTTCTGCTGATCCCCTCTGGTGAGTTTATAGATGGCCAACAGATCCCTTCTCAGTCTTCTCTTGTGGAGGCTGAATAGATTCAGGCCCTTTAGTCTATCTTCGTAGGGCCTGGCCTGCTGCCCTCTGACCATGTGAGTGGCCCTCCTCTGGACCCCCTCAAGGTTAGCCACATCCCTCCTGAAGTGCAGCGCACAGAACTGGAAGCAGTACTCCAACTGTGGCCTGACCAGTGCTGCCTAGAGGAGAAGGATCACTTCCCTGAACCTGCTTGTGATGCACCTGTGGATGCATGACAAGATGCGGTTAGCCTTACTGACTGCTTCCTTGCATTGACAGCTCATCTCCTTCCTGGAGTCAACAATGAGTCCAAGATCCCTTTCAGCCACTGTATTGTTGAGAAGGGTGTTCCCCAGCCTATAGGTATATTGCAGGTTCCTTCTCTCTAAATGCAGCACCTTGCACGTGTCTGCGTTGAATTCCATTCTATTCTCATCTACCCAACTCTGTAACCTGTCTAGATCTAGTTGGATTCTGTCTCTCCCCTCCAGTGTGCCCATTCTCCCCACATCTTTGTGTCATCAGCGAATTTGGATAGCATGCTTTCCACGCCCACCACCAAGTCGCTGATAAAGATGTTGAATAGCACAGGCCCGAGGAACGAGCCCTGGGGAACTCCACTGCCCACATCCCTCTAGGTTGAAAATGACCTGGCCACCAACACAACACTCTCTGGTTGCAACCATCTAGCCAATTTGCCACCCATCTGACTGTGTAGGCATCAATACTGCAGTCACCTTACTCCCTAAGGATTTGAAAAAGGACTTTTTGGTATCCTTAATTCTGGTCACCAGCCCTAGTTCCGTCTCTGCCTTGCCCGTCCTGACTGCCTCCCTGCAGTCACGAGCAATGGAGGTGTAATCCTCCTTGGTGATTGTCCCTTACTTCCACTGATTGTATGCCACCTTTTTTGCCTTCAGGCCCTCCTGGATGCCTTTAGTGAGCCAAGGCGGCTTTTTAGCACTCTTGCTCCATTTGGTTTGCATTGGAACCGACTCCCTCTTAGCTCAGTGGATAGTCTTCTTAAGGAACAGTCAGCCATCCTGGACTCCCATCTCATTGAGGCTCTGAGTCCCCAATATCTCTCTTACTAATCTCCTTAGCTCGTTGGAGTCGGCCCTCCTGAAGTCAAGGACTTTTGCCTTACTGCTTGCTTTCACCAACTGGTGCCAGATAGTAAATTCCAGCAAACGATGGTCACTAACGTCTAGGTAGTCAAGCACCTGCAGATGACTCAGCAGGTGATTGCCTGTGGCAAGGACCAAGTCCAGCAAAGCATTTCCTCTGGTGGGATTATGTACCTCCTGAGTTAGGTGAAGGTCCTGTATGCAGGCTAAAAACCTGCGTGAGCATTCAGACTTGACTGACTGATCCCCCCAGTAGATGTATGGGTAGTTTAGGTCACCCTTGACAACCACATACCTTGTCCTTACAGCCTCCGTGAGCTGACCTGAAAATTCTAGGTCCAGTTCACCCCCCTGGTGAGGCACTGTAGTAGATGCCCACTATCAAGTCCCTTCCCCACAACCCCCTTGCATTCTAATCCAGAGAGCCTCAGTTTGCCTCTCTTCTGAACCCATCCTGATCATTGAGGATGTGTACTGCTTATTAACAGTATTCTCAAGGTAGGGACATGTATATGCTCTATGAAGCACCTAGAACACTTATGGTTGCTCTAAAGGCTGTCTCATGTCATATGTTCTCTTAACTGATCACAAATGTCCCTACTGCTTTTACAGTTTATGCAAAGGTAAGTAAACATTACTTTCCTCAAAACACATTTAACCATATGGATAGTAATGAACTAGGTGAGTTTCACATTTTAACAAACCCATTTCTCTTAAAACAGAAAGGGATGTTGTTGCTCATGGGGTATCTGCTACAAAGAGTTGTATTTCAGACTGATGCCTCTGCACAGGAAGTTACCCAACTGCTAAATGAAAATTAGGGACATTTTAATATATTTCAAAATCAAATACTAAAAATGAGATAGAGACTAGAGCCCAAAGGAATAATAAGACTAGTGGGGGTTCATGAATTTTCAGAGGAAAATGGTTCTACTAATGAGTTTTCAACCTAGTTGCACAGACATTTTCCTTAGCACCTGAGGACACTGGAAATTGATTGTGATCATGGGGTACTTGAAGCCAGCACCCAATCTAAATAAGTTTCCTCCCTGCCTGTGTGCTAGAGATGGTTTGAAACTAAATGATGGTTTAAAACTAAAATGATACACTCTAGGAGCCATCAAGTCCTAAACAATAATTACATTGTTTTAATTATTAAGACCTTAAGGCGCTGATCATTCTAGTCTTTTTATTAGAATTAGTGAAGATACATAAGAAGCTTGCTTACATGTGTCACTGCTGTAAACGTCTTCTATTCCATTTTAGTTTGTCACATTATGCCACCTTACAAGGTATATTGGAACATACTGATTTGCTTCAACATTTTTGAATTAAAGTGCAAGAAACTTGCAAGCTGTAAAAAGCAATAAAAAATTCCCTTCAGAGGAAATTTGAAATCTTTAACAAATGTCATTATACCTAATCTGAGATATAACTTAATTTTGAAGTTATATGATTCATGTAAAAAGTTTACAACCAGCATAAAAATTGATACCCAAGATATGCAAGTGCCTTAAACTTGGTTCTCTTTTGCAGTCATTAGACATTTCTCAAGTATAATTTGCTTTCTAGACAAGCACTCCTCAATCCATGCCTTTCTGGGGTAGATTCCAACACATCCTTCCCTCATCCCTTCACAAAGCATGACATCTCTTAAATTTCTTCAAAGTATAAAGGGATAGAGTAAAAAAAGACTAAAAATATAGAAAATCAGATTTTAAAAGACTTCAAAAGAAATTCTATGTAAAATATATTTTGCCTTAAACTAGGAAATATGTAATCTGGGTTATTGCATAATAGTCTATATTTTATAGCAGTAGTGCTCAAGAAGACTCAATTAATTGAATCTGCTTTGATGCACTGGAATTCTAGTGCATCGGAGCAGCCTTGGCTCTTGTATATAGGCACCCATTGATTCTAATCTGTCACAATAGGTAGGAATAATCAACGTACATGAGTATGGAAGAAATGTTCCCTACTCATTTTCTATTACCCTAAAGTCCAAAAGCACACCTTGAAAAACTAGATCCTAATGACATCCTATTGAACAATACAAAGATTTGTGCTTAAGGCAAGTTAAAAGAGGCAATTTATAGAACATAATTCTTTCTAATAATAAGGCTCAAGAATACATTGACTCACTAATTCAAGAGATATATTTATTAATAGAAGCCAAAATGTTCAGGTAGGTAGAGTGGGCTACTCTTTTCCAATTGCTTCAATGTAGCTTAATAATGAATTATTTATATAGCCAACAAAGGCATGGCGGTTACTTCAAAACTAAAAATAGCTGTCTGAGAACAAGAGAGGTCTTTACCCTAAACAGGTTACACAACAAGCCAGGAGTCCTTGTTACTGCAAAACAATCCATCAGAGCCTACATGCATGGAGAATGATGGCCAAAGAAAAAAAATTTGAAAAGAGGGTTGTACCAGAATGTAATAATTTTAGGCCCCTGCTACACATTCAAACTGGATAGAAACCAGCTATAGAGTCATTACACAATTTAAAGCACTAACTTTATAGTTGGTTGGCTCTTTTTATAGTTGGATGGTCATTTAATCATGTGATAATTACTTTTTGTGTGTGGCTGGTCTAAATTTATTGCGTGATTAATCAGTTAATTGTGTGATAATTACTTTGCACCCGTCTTACTTGCAAGTGTGGCCAGTCTAAATTTATTGTGCAGTTAACCAGCTAATTATGTAATATATGCAAGGTGTAGTAGCGGCCTAAATTTCAGGGGTACTTAATATGCACCCATTGTCCTAGGTCATTCTCTTGTGTCTTTAAAAAGGGTCTGTTTCATTTGCATTCCCAACCCATGCAGTCACACATGTTTAAGTGACAAGGTTAGATTGGAGGTTTACCTAGATGACTTCACTTCACAAATACAGCTGTGAAAAGGTGAGTCATTCTGTTAGGCCCCAGCCCAAGTCTGGGTTCGTGCCCGGTATGCAAAGGCCAATAAAGATACCAGGGGTGAAAGTATAAAAATGATTTATTGCTAGCAATAAAAGGTGCAAGCGGAATAATCTCCCAAGACAAGCACAAGCACATTCAATACTGAGCCCCTTATATACCAGAGGTTGAATCTTCATAAGCATCCTTGTTTGCTAATTGGTTATAAAGGAGTGACGCAAGGAGTTCTTTACTGAGCATGTCTCTATACCTGTGTTTTAGCTACGTATCTCATTAACGTACATATATGTTCCATTAGCATATATCTTCCCCGCCTCGGGGTGTGATTTTTAGTATTTTAATGAGCTCTTTGCTCCAGTACCTCTGATTCTGTTTTTTGTTTTCAAGCTTCCTCTATCTAAGACTGTCTGCCCCTTATCATTGCAGATGGGCATTCGACACACAACATTCACTTTTGCTTAGGCTTTGCATAGCAGTTTCTAGGTCAAACCTTACAATTCTTTGTTCTGCCCTACCTCACTTATGCTTCCACTTTCTCTATTTCTCCTAAGGCATTGTCAGAATCCTTATTTAAAAAAAATAAAAAGGAGTGCTGTTAAATAAGAACATTACCATGTCAAATAATTAACTAAACCAGATCCTCAACCATAGCTAAAAGGTGCTCAGGGTAGGTGAAGGATAGGGTTCAATAAGAGCTTTAAGCCATTTCAATTTCCCTGTTCCTTGGATTATAAGAATGCTGTATCCGAAAGCTGTTCTAATTTATGTTGGCTGCCAACAGGTCAAGGAACCATTCCTGTAACCAGGGATCACTGTAGTGTAAGTCAAGCTTCCTTAGTAGCTAGCAGAACTAGTGATATGGATCTGCTCTGGCAGCTCTATGCTACTGAAAGATTCCCTTACATAGTAGCAATCATCTATGAGGTTAGACCTACATGCTTTTGACATCCTTAAACATCAAGATCAAAGAGTGGCTGCGGTATTGCAGAAGACAGGTGTCAGCCTACTTTAAACAAATGACATGCAACCCATGGCTACAAATTGCTGGCTAGGGATTCTGAAATTGGTAAATAGTTATTGCAAAACCTAGATAGTAAGAAAACAGTCACCTATCCTTTTAATGTGTGTGATTTGTAGGCTAGGGGCATTTATACACATACCTTTTAGTTTTTGGACATGCCAGAGATCATTCACCACTTCAGAGCAGACTCAATTAATCGAGTCTGTTCCGCACAGAAGCTGATGTGAATCA
Source organism: Alligator mississippiensis (assembly GCF_030867095.1). Classification (NCBI taxonomy): domain Eukaryota; kingdom Metazoa; phylum Chordata; order Crocodylia; family Alligatoridae; genus Alligator; species Alligator mississippiensis. Next base: position 90,105,689 of record NC_081824.1, read on the forward strand.
TGCTGCACTGCTTGCAGTTGTATAAGCAGCAAGTGTGCATCAGCATGGAGAAAATGGTGGCAGTGCACTTTTCAATTAAAGCACCTCAGAGGTGTTTATGGAACTGGAAGCGTCGCAGTGCCAGGCAGTTATACTGTGGCACCTGCATGTATAAAAATGCCCTAGTTTTTAAAATCTCATTTTGCAAATTCTTCATGTGTCCTAAATAGACAATTTTTATATCTACCTAATTCACTATGGTTCTGGCCCAAATCTTTACCAATGATGGAAATACTCCTTTGTTATTTTGATATTTTTTTACAAAATAGCCAAGACTTTCTTTTCATTATGCTTAAAGTTTAAATTTTCTGAGTGCTTAGGTTTGCACTGTGAGAATACAGAAGGTGCCATTCTGTTCACTATAGATGGCCACAACAACTCATCCTACTTTAGAAAATAAGTGAGTTGCTTCCAATCTGGTTGTCACATAATCAGTTACATGACCAACTTCAAACACCATCAAAACTAAGATGCTGTGCACAGTGATCACAAGTGAATAAAGAGAGATAGGAGATTAAAAAGGAATATGATAGAGTAGGGAGTTACTGAAAATTGAAAAAAAAAAGCCTATTTTATGTAAATTTATCTAATAGAGTAAGGCACCCCTTCAATTTTTAAGTGAAGGGCTTGATATTTGAAAAGCAACAGAAACTTCACTTAGCAAATAATCATGTATTGAATAGACCTACTCATAAGCATAAATAGATTCCAGGTTTGGATCCAGGTTCTCTGCTGTTGCTTACACTTCTCCATAGACATGCCTGACTTCAAACACTTCATCAGAACAAGCTGACATTTTTGGAAGTCTGATTTTCAAATATAGATACTTAACTACAAGGCGTCACATATATTCTATTTGTTCAACCTTTTCAAATTACATTTAAGCACAGTGTCCAAATTCTCAGTAATGTAATTACAAAAAAAGATATAAATATTCAGATTAAACATGCATTTGATTAGGACACTTTTGGTAAAAAATATTTTAATTAAACCCCCTCCCCTACTTTCCCCCTTCCTACCCATGTACCATCCTCTCCCCCCCCCCCCCCGAAAAAAAACCTTCCCTCTACTACATAAGAACTACATTATCTGTTGTATTATAGCTCTAAGGCACACTCCTGCTGTGGCTTGTACCACCTGGCTAGCCTCTTTTTCCTCATAATTCGGGTGGAAAAATGCCAGAAAATGACTTTGCCAAACAACATATGCCAAACTGGTACTCTCCCACAAGGATTTTTCACAACACATTAAGATACTCATCTGGTGCACTGTAGGGGGAACAGCTTTCATCCTAAAGAGGAAACTGAGTGAAAAAATAAATGAACTAAAGAGACAAGCTACATACACACTTATGAACAATTAAGTTTTACAAATCTGGAATTCATATGGTAAAAATATTCAAAGGCACTAAAAGGAATGTCCAAGTGCCACTGATTTTTCATGGGAGTCAAGTACATTAGGTTATTTGGAAAATCTGGATTATAAGATTCTGAAACCACAGGCACATTGTTTTATGTGGTGATGGTGGTACTAATATCTCTACATATAAATGAGAACTTCAAAAGCTGCAATGGGCACTTGAAATAAAATATAATCAGATTCCAAAGAATGAGCTGAGACTTACCAACCACCTTTGAGACAGGAAAAGCTTTCGCAGAGCCCTTCAAAAAAATCAAGCAAACATCTCATCTGTTCCCATTTTTGTCCTGCCAAATCACACCAAGCATCATTTCAACTGCTAAGAAGGTTACACAACACTAAAATGTTTAGTTTTTTTAATTCTCCAGATCTTACTGAAAACTCCACAAAACCCTCACCATATTCAAATTCCTCAAACCCATAATTTTTATGTTGTTTTTACAAGTGGCCTCAATGGGGACTGATGAGATAATATGCACTTTACAATACCCTCCTCGCTCCTTTAAGAAAGATCACAATGTTTCCCTGATTGAAGGCCCCAAATTTTCCATGGCCAGCTTACCTTATTGATAGGTGCACTATTCATCTTTTCACATGAGAAAAGCCTTTCTAATTGGCCCTGCCTTTACCATAAGTGTAACTAGTGAATTTTGTGCCCTGGGAAAACCCCTGGCAGAGAGCAGGACAAGGGAATGGGGTACTGATGGACAGTAAAAGTGGTGAGGTTGTGTCAGTCTTACCTGCCCCTGTTGCTCCAGCTGCTGCTATAGCAGTACAGTATCCCTGCACTTTGCTGCTCTTGCCATGCCATAGTTTCTCCAGGGGGCCACCATTCTGGCGTCCCCTGTAAGCTGGCATTCAGGACCGCTGTCCTGCTCATTCACCCTCACTTGTGCTATTGACTTCCATCATAGCAGAGGTATATTTATGGCAGTGGAAGATTTCCTTGGACTTTTCAGCCCTTCTCGTCTGCCAAGATACAACCCTGAAATACACAGAAAGGAAAAAAAAACAAACAACTGTGGAACATCAGTGGAGTAAAAGGAAGGCCCAGGGAGGAATAGGACCTCTACTAAATGGGTATAAGCAATTGGTGACGGACAGGGGGGGCAAGGCTGAACTCCTCAAAGAGTTCTTTGCCTCAGTGTTTCTAAGTGAGGGGCAAGACAAGTCTCTCACTGGGATTGTAGAGAAGCAGCAGCAGGGCACCAGACTACCATGCATAGACCCTGAGATGGTGCAGAGGCATTTGGAGGAACTGGATGCGTTTAAGTTGGCAGGCCCGGATGAACTCCATCCGAGGGTACTGAAGGCACTAGCTGACGTCATTGCACAGCCACTGGCGGGAATATTTGAATGCTCATGGTGCACGGACCAGGTCACGGAGGACTGGAAAAGGGCCAATGTGGTCCCCCTTTTCAAGAAGGGGAGGAAGGGGGACCCAGGCAACTATAGGCCAGTCAGTCTCACCTCCATCCTAGGCAAAGTCTTCGAAAAAATTATCAAGGCTCACATTTGCAAGAGCCTGGCAAGACAAATTATGCTGAAGGGAAACCAGCACAGGTTCATAGCAGGTAGATCATGCCTGACTAATCTAGTGTCTTTTTATGACCAGGTTACAAAACACCTGCATGCAGGAGTAGGGGTTGACGTCGTTTATTTAGACTTCAGGAAGGCCTTCGGTACGGTATCCCACCCCATACTGGTGAACAAGTTAAGAGGCTGTGACTTGGATGACTGCACAGTCCAGTGGGTGGTGAATTGGCTAGAGGGTCATACCCAGAGAGTCATAGTGGATGGGTCGGTATCGACCTGAAAGGGTATGGGCAGTGGGGTCCCGCAGGGCTCGGTCCTTGGACCGATACTCTTCAATGTCTTCATCAGCGACTTGGACGAGGGAGTGAAGTGTACTCTGTCCAAGTTTGTGGATGACACAAAACTGTGGGGAGAAGTGGACACGCCGGAGGGGAGGGAACAACTACAAGCAGACCTGGACAGGTTGGACATATGGGTAGAAAACAACAGAATGCAATTCAACAAGGAGAAATGCAAAGTGCTGCACCTAGGGAGGAAAAATGTCCAGCATTCCTACTGCCTAGGAAATGACCTGCTTAGAGGCACAGAAGTGGAAAGGGATCTTGGAGTCCTAGTGGACTCCAAGATGAACATGAGTTGTCAGTGTGATGAAGTCATCAGGAAAGCTAATGGCACTTTATCGTGCATCAGCAGATGCATGATGAACAGAACCAAGGGGGTTATAATTCCCCTCTATCGGGCGCTGGTCAGACCACAGTTGGAATACTGTGTGCAATTTTGGGCACCGCACTTCAAGAGGGTTGTGGATAACCTGGAGAGGGTCCAGAGAAGGGCCACTCATATGGTTAAGGGCTTGCAGGCCAAGCCCTATGAGGAGAGACTAGGGCACCTGGACGACTTCAGCCTCCGCAAGAGAAGGTTGAGAGGTGACCTTGTGGCTGCCTATAAGTTCATCATGGGAGCACAGAAGGGAATTGGTGAGGCTTTACTCACCAAGGCGCCCCTGGGGGTTACAAGAAATAATGCCCATAAGCTAGCAGAGAGCAGATTTAGACTGGACATTAGGAAGAACTTCTTCACAGTTAGAGAGGCCAAAGTCTGGAATGAGCTCCCAAGGGTGGTGGTGCTGTCCCCTACTCTGGGGGTCTTCAAGAGGAGGTTAGATATGCATCTAGCTGGGGTCATCTAAACCCAGCACTCTTTCCTGCTTATGCAGGGGGTCGGACTTGATGATCTATTGGAGGTCCCTTCCGATCCTAACATCTATGAATCTATGAATCAGCACCAAAGAAGTCTAAAGACTGCCACGATTAGCAGAGAGCGACTACAGTACCGCCTTGTTCAGATGCTAGCAAAGTTTTGACACAGAGCCAAACATTGCTGGTTTTGGAGTTACGTGCTGGCAAGGGAAAACTGTCTTTGTCTATGGATGCTACCATCTTCATACTGCATTTTAGAATCAAGTGCTTATCTCTTAGAAATGAAAGAAATGGCACTATTGTGAACCCCAAACATTACAATAATATATCTGTCTTCCCAGTCATTTTTTTTTAAACAATAAAGGTTTAGTTATTTATACTTGCTTTTAAGAAGCACCTGTTTTATATTTCCAAGCTTTTCTCTTCAAGGAAAAAAACCCAAACCAAACCAAGCCAAAGCAAATAAAAACAAAAATATTGAGCTTCTCATGCTGCAGCAGCTAGAGTTTCACAAGAAACAGTAACAGTCATGATACTTATGACTGTGTGGGTTGGCAGAGCTGTGATTGATGGGGTTTCTGCAATCCTGAAATGTACTCTGGGTTGAAATTCCATAATGCCTTTAACACTTATAAGAATTAGGTCACTGGGAACTAAATGAGAGTTGGTAAACAAGTTCATAGGACACTCGGATACCATAGTCAGGGTCAGATAAAATGAGTGTGGGATTCTGGTTGTACCTCAAATGTACCACTTATTGACTTAATAGTGGCCACAGCTTTTGACCTTATTGTTGTGTGCTGGACTTTAAGGGTTACTGCCCTTGCTCTCTTGAGCAGGCTGGGCCTCTTCACCCTCCCTGGTTCACGATGCTCTGACTTCAGCCATGCTAGTGTCTTTTCCAAAGGAATCCCTGTTGTTTTAAAATTTGATGGAGAAAGTGCAAGAAGGAAGTCAAAGGTCATTGAACAACATGGACCAATTAAATGAGCTTCAGGGTTTTCAAAGGGAACTTCAGTTTACTTATTATTATGATCATTATTATTAAGAAAAAAGTCACTGAACCTTTTATCAAAGATACAGAATGAGAAGAAAACATAGCTAAAGCATTTAAAATGTAAAGTATTAAGAAAGGCTTGTTTTTATTTCTCCTCTTCAAGTCCAATACAACTTCCTGAAAAGTTAACAGGTCAAAAAACTGTTGCAAAATAGGAGAAAGAGGAGAAGTAGTAATAGAAACTGCAGCCCTTGTTTCTGGCATTAATGCTTAGGCCCCCTCTACATGTTATACTTAAGGTGTGATTGACCAGTTAATTGTGCCCTAAGTTGCAATTCAGCTATACATTCAACCAATTACTGATGTGACAAAATGAGCAATGAGCTACAAAGTGTGTTATAAAAGTGTGCAAAAAATGTGTAATAATTTTGTAGCTTGCCACCATCTTGTCATTAATTAAACATGTGACCAAGTGCTCCCGGGTAGCTGGGAGTCCCATCAACTGAGCTGCTCTGAGCCACAGGGATGCACCACCTGCTGCCAGCCCTGCAGCCAACAAGGCTCACAGTGGCCGCAGCATCCCTGGTACTTCCCCTGCTGTGAGCCTCATCAGCTGTGGGGCTCACAGCAGGGAGAATGCTGTCCTTCATCTGAACCTAGTAAAATGTGGAACTCACCTGGCAGGGCTTAAGGTAATCATGTGCCCCTCAGGCATTAATGGGACCTCTGTATACCATCTTATAGTCTCAATGCCCTAGGCTATAACAAACACCAAAAGGGGAAGCAGCTCTCTGTCCCTTTAAGAGGGGAAAAAAACTTTCCTTCACTGCCTAGCTAGCATAGCCTCTCAATCCTGGAATATATCCTACTGAGCTCCCCTAGCCTCACTGGGGATCCAGATGCAATGCCACAGTCTCTCCAGGAGCCTGCTACTGGGAACTCTACAACCTGTGACTACTAGGGAAAGACTAGCTGGCTAGCTCAGGCTCTGGACTTATATCTTCCCAGGGCCCTGCCTGCTAACTATTTGGGCTGCCTGCTAATTGCCTCATTTGCCCTGTTGCCCCAGCAATCTGCAGCTGCTGTACTCTGCCTAACCTACACTGCTCCCTGGCTGACCTGCTTCTTCCTTAAAGGAATAGGGAGCCCCAGGCTCTCTGTTACACAGGGGCAGTGGGGAGAATGCTGTTACTGCTGTGATCCTCATCCACCATAAGATCACAGCAGTGGCAGCATTCTTCCAGCTGGCCCTGCTGCAGGTCTCACTGCCCACAAGGTACACAGTGGCAGTAGCAGTCCCAGTGCTACACCCAGTGCAAACCCCATAGCCAATGTTAGCTATGGAGCTCACAGCAGGGGCAGTGTGGGGAATGCTGCCCCCATCGCAAGCCCTGTTACCTGTAGGGCTTGCAGCCTCAGGAGCCAAAACAGGGGGAGCCCAGGATCATCATCCCAGGCTCCCCTACACCAGCAGTAGGGCACAGTGGGAACTAATGCAAGATCCCACAATCACGCCTCTTGCCATTCATGCATAGCATGACAGAAGGCACAATTGTATGGGTCACACATTAAATTCCATTGTGCCTTTACCTGGGGGGCTGGACCCAATGATCTCACAAGGCCCCTTCCAGCCCTAAACTTCTGTGATTCTGTGAATCTTTGCACACATGTAGAGGGGGCCTCATTTACAATCCGACTGATAAAGAAAGGCAGGCCTAGCACACAGTCTTATCAGCCACTTGGAGACCTAGCAAGCTGCTATTAGATTCAGGTTAAGGCACTGCTTTAAGCTGGATTTTGGTCACTGGCTCACAGCAGTTTTGCAAAGCAAAGCCAGACTCTTTTAAACGTGACAAAAAAAAAAAAAAAGAGTGAGAGTAAAGAAGAAATAAGATGGAAGAGGCATGAAGGAGGACGTGACAGAAGGAACCCACATTGCAGCATGGGTTCAGGTCCTGCTAGACCCTGGCAGAGTTGGTAATGTTGTCTCTCTTTACCTTTGACTGACTTGCAAACTGTGCTTAAGTGCCAAAAACTGCTGAAATACCACTGTGTGTGTGTTATTTGGGTGCATAAAGTGAAGTAGGGAAACAGCTCATTGAGCCCATGATAGGCTTTTGGGCAGTGCTCCGAACAGCAAGTTTCATATTTAGGAAGAGTGGGTTAATCCACACCACTTCAAGCCATTGTTTTAAGCTGGCTGCAGAGTGAGAAACCATCAGTTACACCCAGGTCATTTGTTTAAGCCTTTTTTTTTTTGCTTTAATTTTTCTTGGAAGCATTTTGAGAGTTAGAAATAGAATTTTCAAATGTTGCCTGAAGGCTGATATATTAATGCCGAAGCTGAGACTCCCTGGAAATGTTGAGATTGACTGCAGAAGCTGCCGCTGTCTCTGCAAGCAGTGGGTGATGGAAGGTGGCTCTGTTTCTGACAGTATGGAATCTGGCACACCGAGACAATGTTGTCCTTTTTTTCTTTTCTTGTGAAGCTTTTATCATGTTTTGTTTCCAGCAAGCTAAACAGTTCAGAAAACAAGATCACTGCCAAAAGATGTCACCTCTGATAATTACATGCAAAAAGCTCAAGGAACCAAAAGCCTGAAGAGGCTGAGGTTAGAGAAGTAGTTTTTTGAAGGAGGGGTGAACCAGGGGTGGCTGAAAAAGCTGTACAAGATGAAGGCTTGGAGTCGGCTAAGCATTTCCAACTTTAAACATCTTTGATTTTAGAACACATGAAAGTTCACAGGATGTCTGAATTTCACCAAGAGAGTCACCTCCCCCTCCCATATCTACTGTAAAATAAAGGTTCCATGTCAAAATGATAACAGTGCTACCTGTAGTAATGTGGTACAATAAGTTTTGCTGTACTGTCCTCCCCGCCCACCTTCTTCCCCGTATTACAGACCAAGACACTTGTTTTGAAGATATTCAGCTGTCTACCTTAGGTGCTTGTAGCAAATCAATTAATCAATCACACAAGCCTGTGCTCCAGACATCTGGTCACTTCCCTGTGAGCAGAGTTTGGGATGTGCATGATTGAGAAGAAGAGCTTTCTGCAATTTGTAAAAAAACCCTCAGATCTAGTTCTTCTTACAAGTATTCATACATCCAAAGTTTTTATTCCAGTGGGGTTTACTAAGTACTTCTTTTGAAGAAGACAGTACATAACTCTTCAAATCTTTCTGTTTACTTGGCAAAGTCTATATTTGAAAAACAAGGCAGATAGATTTAACAGACTCATGACAGAAAAGTAAAGGTGAGATTAAGGGCCCAATTTAGTAGCAAAAGAAGGTGCCACTGTTATTACGTCTCAGCTCTGTGTTCTCGGGCAACCCTGGCACAGGATGCAGTCTGTCTGACTCACAAAGGACTCACCCTCCCTCCCCTCCTCTACCTAAACAAAACTGATTAAGATGCAGTGAGAGACACACCTAAGACCCTCCAGATAAGGGTGACAAGAGTGAAACAACTGCCCTAGGTCTCATTTGCATCTGAGATGGAACCAGATGACCATTCATTTACATGAGAGATGGAGAACAGAAAGCCTGAAGCAGAGACTGCAGTGAATTCTGGGACCAAAGAAGCAGGGGAGCACTGCATGATGGGGAATCTGTGCTCTAAATGCTAATCAGCCCATGTTCATACACACCCAGCTCAGCATTTATCAGACCAGTTCTAATCTGGATTTACAAAGGACTCCCCCCCCCCCCCCAGACACACACAGACCTCTAAATTTAATAGGCATCTCGGGGCATACATTCCCCGGTCCCACTATGGGAGGCCTATTTAAACTTGATTGACTAAAACTCGGTTGCCAGGTTAGGGAATGCTGAGGCAAGAGAAAGTGTCAGAGGGGGTATGGGCAACATTTGAACAATGGTAAAGTGGTTCATCACAGCATCCAGCCCATTGGAGCCCTAATCACAGGTGTTGCCATACCTTTCCCGAGACGACTGGTGGAAGTCCTCTCCACAAAAGGTTATGAACACCCCAATAATTGCCTTAAGTCTGTTAAAAGACTATAGTAAGATGTGGAAAAGTCATGCTAAGCTGAGGCTTGTGCACAACAAAAATCCAAACTCCTGATGCTGCAAGCTATCTATTGTTTCTGAAGAAACCATGAGATATCTCATCAGTATATCTGCTATCCATAGGAATTTCAAGCTGGCTCCCAAGTATCTGGCTACTCCCTAACCTTATGTGTTTCCTGATTATCAATCAGTTACTGGAGATGTTCCAAATCAGATAACCCCTTGTCAATAGAAAAGACAATGATTTACACTATTGAGAATGCTTTGAAAAAGCTGAACAGAGGGTATAAAAATCTGTAAAAAAGCAGCAGTGTGTGCGCTTCAAGAAGAAAAATCCTGTGCTGACACCATCTTCTGGTGTTCTTGGGACGCTGGAAGAACAGATCGTCTCTCTCTTCAAGGATTGTGCTACGGACTGTGCCTGTCAGCTTTGCATCCCAAGTACCTTGGACTGGTGAAATCCCAGCGCTCTCTCTCTCTTTTCTCTCTAGGCATAAATTTCTGAACCTGAACTGTATTAGTTAAGCTTGAGCTTAGTTTCCCAAATACTTAGTGAAACCAGGGTAGTATGGTAATTGTTTGTGTTTGTTTTTTTTTTCTTTTGCATGTCTATTACTACTAGTACCATTATATATTTCATATGCTTAGCAACAAATAACTTTTATAGTCAAACTGGTAGTAACTGGGTATATTTTTCCTTCTCTGCTTCTCTTTCCTCCCGTGCTCTGCAGCAACGCTTCTTTTACCTAAGCTAAAGATCCCTGTGAAGCCCAAAAATACTGTGGGGTCTGCTCATCAAGAGGCCAAAGATTGGGACGTGCTGTGTTTGAAACACATAAGGGGATCAGCTTGTACAGGCTGATTGACCCAGTTTAACTCAGATGTGCCCTTATGAACTGAATGTTGGCCCATGAGGGTGTCACCTGGACACCCAGGCAGATTCAGAGGGATTCTGTTCACCTGTGTGCTTGTGTCTGACTGCAGTTTATTGTTGCTCTGATGAACTGATTCTTGGCATATGAGGGTGTCAGCCTGTCCATGCTGATCAACCCGGCCAGGTCAGCTGTGTCAGGTTAATTTGTGTGTGTTTGTGTGTGTGACTGATTTGGTGACTGGAGGAACCCAGCCCCATTGAGACTGAGTCCTGCAAGATAGCTCCATTGCGGGGTGAGGACTTGCAGAAGGGAGATATACAGCTCCGTATAGAAACACAAGTAACACAAGCAGCACATTGACAGAATTACCAAGACCCTAGAAACATATCCCTAATAAATGAGCACTCCTCAAAGTGATGGACAAATCTGGTAACGGAATTGGTGTTGCATCAGTTGATATCAGTAGTGATTTTAGTCTACTGGTACTCAACCCCCTGGCTGACAGGCGAGATGTGGCCTGTGGCGCTGTGCCATCTAGTCTAAAGGGCTCCCACAGGGTCTGAAAATTTGGTGGCATAGGAGCAGGGCAGCCTTAATTCCTGTTCCCCTGATGCCAAATTTCCAGACCTATGGGGAGTTGTAAGGGCTAGACAGCATGACTGTGTGCAGTAGAACAGGCAGACAGGGCTGAGGCTGTATGAGGCTCAATGCAACTACATGGGGCCCAATCTTGGTGATGAATTTTGGATTCAGCTTGTGGACTGTGCCTATGTTTCTCATGCAGCCTGCAGGGCCAGAAGATAGGCATCACTGGTTTAGTCTTACCATGTTTATCCTATTGCTGATAAAGCTATATTTATGCAAAGATACAGAGGATGTGTCTACACAAGATGCTACGTTGCCATAGTAATGTGCTATGGCAATGTAGCTTTTCCCTACAGCCACATAGCATTGGTGGGCACAAACTATGATGCTGATACTACATCACTGTAGCAATGAGCTACCTCATTATAGGGCATCACTATGGTGACATAGCTGCTAAAAATAAGTATGCACCACCAGGATGGTGCAATACTAGCTGTTACTACACCATCATTTAGTACTTCCTAAAGTACTAAAGCAAGTACTAAATGATGGTGCAGTGACATCTGCACCATCAGGGGCATGTGTAAATGTACTCAGTGTACTTTTTCAGTTAAAGCATGACTGAAAGTAGATGGTAATTTAAGTTCTTCTTTAACCAGTGTTATAGCAATTTGTAATTTTAAGATTCCCTGAAACAGATCTGAATTTGAACAGACTTTTTCATGTCAAATTCATAAACTATGAGCCTGATGTCAGAAACATTGAATAAACACTGAGTCTCACATAAAGTAGTAATGATTTTACCTGTATGTAATACTGTTTGGGGAACTGAACCTTCCAAAAATTCTCATTGTCATTTCAAACCAGTTATTAAGTGATGCTGACATTCATATTATTCACTGTTGATTTGTTAAGCACAAATACTAAATAAAGTAGATTATTAAACTTATTTGGGTGCGTCCACATGAGTACACATGTGCCTCTTGCCTCGCCTCAAACCCCTTTGAGGCAGGGCAATAGGCATGTGTGGGAATGAAAAAATGTTCCCTGTGCTGCAAGTTTGCAGCGCGGGGAGAAATTTTGACCCCTGGATATCCAGGGGTCTAAAAAAACTGAAGTTTAAAAAAGTGGGGCAGGGCATGGTCCTGGACCATGCCCTGAGGCAACTGGAGGCTGGGTCCTCCATGGAACTCTATGGTTGGCCTCTTGCCCTGGTGCTGAAAAACGCAGCCAGCCAGCATGTTTCAGCACGAGGGCTCCGGTGCTGTTGAGTAAGGAGTCGGGGGGGCTGAAGGAGGGGGGAGGGGACCATAGGGGGACCCTCAATGGCCCCACCCACTCCCCTAGCCCCCCCAAACTCTGCCCTGGCTGGCCCCTCCCCCGCCAGCCCCTCCAAGCCCCTGACACCTGCCGCAGCCAGCCCCTCCCCCAGCTAGCCCCCCAAGTCCCCTGAGCCCCCCGAACCCTGCCCTGTCCAGCCCCATCCCCCCAAGCCTCCCATCCCTGACCCCCCCACCCCATAGTTTAAAGAAACAAACAAAAAATATCCTCCTTACTTACCAACTGCCATCTGGCTGACTGGGGCTCCACCCACACAGTGTGGGGCAGACTGATAGCACCAGCGGCCCCAGCCTGGGCCCTCCTGCCCACCCCTACTGTCCTGTGCTGCCCAGGGGGCTCTGCCAGGAGGCCCTGGAGCCCCCACCCCACCCCTGCTTCTAAGGTAAGCAGAAGCTTTTTTCCCATTTTTTTCTGGTTTTTTTCTGGGTTTTTTTTAAAGTGATGGTGCTTGGGGTTGTGAGGGTAGCCTTGGGGGACTGGGGGTGCAAGTTGGGGGGTAAGGCTGGGTGGGACAGCCATTTGGGGGTCTGGGGGAGTGGGGGGTGGGGGTGGGTGGGGGAGCCATTGGGGGGGCTGCAGCAGCTGGTGGGAGCTGGAGCTTGGTGGGGCAGCAATTGGGGGGCTGGGGTGGGGCATGTGGGCCTTGCAGGGGGGGTGGTAGCCACTGCAGGGGCCATTTTGCCCCCATTGAGGGGCTGAACCCCTTGTGTGGAGGTAAATCCCCTTTTGGGGGGCTGAATCTCCTTTTGGGGGTTGAACCCATTGTGTGGGGGCTGTACCCCTTGTGTAGGGGCTGAACTCCCTGTTGGGGGGGTGAAACCCTTGTGTCGGCACCATTGCCCTGTGGGAGGGCAGCAAAATATATATTCATGGAACATGTACTTACAGTTCACTTTATTATTATGATAAGAGACTTGCTTTAACACTGTAAGATATATGAATAAAACACTGCTCAACTGATATTTGGGGTATTTTACGGAGTGACTTTGGGATTTTTTTATCAGGGATTTTTCAGTTTTCCAATAGGGAATACCAGAATTCCTGCTAGGGAAGCCAGTGGCAGGATCCTGCCTGCTCAGAGCTGGCACCTTGGACCCATCTGGCTGTGGCTGACCTCCTGGCCAAATGGGCCCAGGGAGACATGCTTTGACAGTTCAAAAAAGGCCACCACACCCGGAACATCTTCCAGGCGATAGCTGCCCAGATGGCTGGGCAGGGACACACATGGCAGTAGTGCCGGACAGAAGCCAACCCTGGAACCACAGTCCACTGGCAGCTGGCCCAGAGGGGCAGGTGCCTCTACTGACTGTGCCTTCCCCATCTGGGTCTGGCAGGTGCACAGCAGGTCACAGCCAGGCAGCAGCTCCCACTGCCAGACTGCTGCAGTGGGTAAAGGATGCAGAGAACTCTCAGGGCTGCTTCAGCAGTCCAGATGGCACAAGGGTTTGTGTCCCCAGGTACCAGCTGGCTGGGCCCCAGAAGCTCCTCAGAGCTAGTAGCCCTGAGCTACTTGCTGGGGTTGCTTTTTATACTTCTGAGGCCAGGACAGGGCAGCTTTTTATATTGCTGGGGACAGCACAGATGCTGGCCCCAGGCTCTATCTCCCCCTGGCTGCAGATCTGGGAGGAGCCAGGCAGCGTTATTTTGCCCCAAGTGGCACAATTTGCTCCACAACAAAATGCATGTCCAAGCACATGCGCTGAAGCAAAAAGCCCCAGCTCAAATTTGCACCGCTTCTATTTGAGCTGCTGCAAGTGCACATGCTTGCATGTGTGGATGCACCCATTGGCTATGCATGATTACTGAACAGCATATGTGAACAGGAAAAAATATACCAAGTTGAAGACTTTAGCAGTGAAAAGCCCCATCAAAATTGAAACTCTCCAGAAATGTAGAGGACAATTGGAAGAGGTTTAAAAGCTCTTTATTCTGTATCTGCAAGCAGTGGGTGCTAGCCAAAAGGGCAATAATCAGAAAACAGTTTTATTTATTTATTTTTAAATGTATTTTCAGAACCAGCTATATTTTCAGAAAAGCTGGTTCTGAAACACTTGCTGATTGTAATGGTAATGGATAGCTTGGGCACAGAAGGATGATTATGAAACTGTAATACAGCTATTTGAGGAGTACTGAACTTCATATACAAAACAAAGCTTCTGAAAGGTAATTTTTAATCAGAAGATATAGAAAGAAAGGGAACCTGTTAGAAAAGATGGAGACATGTAGAAGCTGCAAATACTACTACTACTGCTACTATTATTATTCTCTCTTCTCTAACATAAACCTATTAAAAGATACTGCACCTAAATGGGTGATTGTGAATAGCTAGTCTTGATGTTCCTGTCACAGTTAGATCTGTTATTCAGTGAGCTACCATTAAATAACATAAGTTACACAACATAGTAGTTTAGGCATGTAACCACTAATCTATATTTTTCCCCAGTGACTGGGGGAAAAGAATGTCAAAATAAAAAAGAACCTATTTAAAAAGCCTTGGAGTCAGACTCTAATCTGTAATCAACACTATTGTTCCAGAAGAGCACCATGGAAGCACTGGTTATCACTTGTTAATATCTGTTCTACAGAACATTTGAAAATCAGAATGGTTTCATTGACAGCAACTCATGGCAGACCCAAGAAGTATCTGAGGCAGAAGAAAGAGCAACTTTACTACCCTTCAGAAAACAAATTAACAAATAAAAATTTAGTTGCTAGCATTGCTGTCTAAAATAGCACTGTGTATATTAAGGGTGAGCGAAGCAGGCTGTATTCGATTTGGATTCAGATTCAGCCCAATTCAGGGGACAGTGATTCGATTTGTTGATTCAGATCACTGTCCTGATTCAATTCGACTGAATCCAAATCTGAAGATTCGATGTTAATTCAGAGAATCAGTGATTCAGCCATAGACACAGCTTTAAATATTTTTTCTACATACCTCGAGGTACCAGTCATGGCTTGGGAACGTTGAGATGGTGGGACAGATGGAGCATCCCACAGGAGCGTGGGGTGGCCCCTACATGCTTGGTGGCAGACCCAGAAGTGGACCGCAAGTCCTTTCTGTCCACTTTCAGGTCCTCTTCCAAGCGCATAGGGGACCCCCACCCCTGTGCTCCTCCAACTTGGCGATCAGGCATGGGGGAACCCTAGGTACCCCCCCAGACCCAAGAGGCACCAGTCACCAAACCAGGCGGTAAAGGGAGGGTTCCCTGTACACACCATAGCAGACCCAGAAGTGGACCAGAAGAGCTTCTGGTCCACTTGTGGGTCCACCAGTAAGTGTTCTGGTTACTATCCCTATGCTCCCATGGGACACTCCATCCACCCCACCATCTCAGCGTTCACGAGCCGCCTGGTACCTTAGGGTATGTAAAAAAAAACATTTAAAGCTGTGTCTATGTCCTAATCTTTGAATCTCTCCCAGTCTCTCTGAATGGATTTGAAGAGCTCTGATTTGATTAGGAGAGATTAAAGGGTCTCCTGATTCAATTCAAATTCAGAAACTCAGCCGCTGAATCAGGCCGAATCTCCACTGAATCAAATCAGCAACTGAAGCTTCACACAGCCCTAGTGTATATCTACAAAATTAGCAGTAGTGTCCTAGTGGCAGAATCTTACTAATATGAGGTTGTCATTTCAGACCGACATAGTGTGGAGAAACACACATTGGCCGCATCTACATGAGATGCTGTCTGAGCAGTAGCTTGTGACTATTGAGCAGTAGCATTGCATGGCAGGAAGACAGCTGAGACTGAACATGATGCAACTAGAACTACTAGATTTATCTCCTAACAGTAGTGGTACTGAGCACAATGCAGGTCACCTCAGACACTAATTGAACACTGTGCGCATCTACTCAGGATGCTTAATACACAGTAGATTGATTGACTGCGCATTACAGCATCATGGCAACATGCTATTAGACTAAAGTGCAGTAGTATTCATCTACTGTGCATCAATCATCAAAAAAATACCTGTGCATTCATGCAAATGCTCAGGAGGGCAGCCTACTGTGCATTTATTTAGTACTTCCTTTTGCAAACACTATATCTAATGAACGTGTAGACTGTCATTTAATTTGTGTAATAGATTTGTTATAGGTGTCTGAAATTCTATAGTATGTTAATATTGTTTGTTAGTCATTATTTTTACTGTGTTTGACTAGGAAAGGAAGGTGAGAAAAACTGAACCTTTAAAGGCACTGGAAGTTGGAACCAGATGGAAAGTTATATAAATGTTTATTCTGGTCAGTCACAAAACTAAGGCAGACCTCCATCAGACCCCCTGCACATATCATGGACTCAATGTCAGAAGATTGTCAGTGTGTTCTCTTTCAGCTGTTGGAGCTACTTTATATAAGCATTTTATTTTTCTACTTGTTATGATTGTTAAAACCAAGGCAGTGATTATACAACCTTTGAAATATTTCCACTTCAATAGCATGCAATGATGTTTTGCCATTTCCTAGTGTTCCAGTCCAACAGCTGACATCTCATAGAAATCTCCTCTCTTCTCTCCACTGCAGAGATTGACAAAGAACCCTGCTGATTCCTACATGTGTGTCTTCACTGGAGGAGAGCTTGCCTCTAGTTTTCTGCATAGCATACCAAAGGTTTTAATTTTCCTTCTTGCCAGTGTGCAGAAATGTCAGAGAGTAACTAAAAGTTTCTGACAGTCAGTATCCTATTCCAAAGACATTAACTCTTCACAGGATCCCCTTTTCTTCTCAAGAGCACTCAGAAAAACTGTAGTTTCTTTA
Organism: Alligator mississippiensis; assembly: GCF_030867095.1. Taxonomy (NCBI): domain Eukaryota; kingdom Metazoa; phylum Chordata; order Crocodylia; family Alligatoridae; genus Alligator; species Alligator mississippiensis. The sequence goes on from NC_081824.1 coordinate 90,122,470, forward strand.
CGTTTCATCCTATTGCAAAAAAAAAAATGTATTTTCTTCCACTTGGCTTGTGAACAGCATGTCTCTTGAGCAAACTCGACATGGGCATAGAGTTAGCAGTGGTAGACGGTGTGAATCTTCTATTTTTCTTTCATCAAGACACATACTGAGAATGCTTCCTAGATTTTCTCTAATAACTGAGTTGCCAGTTGTCCAGTTTATCTATTTTCTTTTGATAGTGTGAATTTGAAAAAGTAGTTGCAAAATTTCATATTTTCTATCTGTAGACAAAAACAAATATGTTTGCTGGAGAAAATGTCAGTAAACCATGGCCCCCTCACTTTACTTGTGGTAGGTTAGGATGTTATGTCACAGGGTTGTATCAGGTTGACTGTGTAGTTTTGCTACTAGGTTAGATAGTGGACTTGTATAGGATGGTTTTGACAGGGATGATCCTGCCTGAAACAGGGAACTAGATGGACTAGATGACCTCTGGAGATCCCTTCTAGCCCCTTTTTTCTATATTTTATGAAACCAAGTTAACAAGTATTGCTTTACAGTACATTACATTAGTTTTATATTACAATAGATAATAGGGATGAAAATTGAATAGGTGTATCTAAAGAAGCATAATCTACAAAAAAAAAAAAAAGAAAAGAAAAGAAACCTGATAACATTAACACTGTTACACTTCTGTTTTATCACAGAAAATACTAAAGCAGCTGTACAAGTTGTACTTCACTGTATGTCAACATTTATATAGTACTCTATAAATATATCTATATTATGGGATTTTTTTTTTTAATCCATAGCAATTCAGAAGGAGCTCACTCTCTGTCAGTGGCATACTTTCTGCCTCTGCATAGCCTGTTGCTATCCCCTACCTGCTCCCCAAGCCCCTCTGAGAACCCTCTGACCCCCATCTTCTCTCCCAGCCCCATGAATGTCTGCCCTTCCTGGCCTCAGTGTCCCAGCTCTTAAAAAAAAAAAAAAATCCCCACATTCACTGGCTGCTGCCAGGTGTGGGGGGAGGGGGACAATCCCTGATGCTCTCCACTGCCCTCCACTGCATGGGAGGGCTCTGCCATGAGCCCCCAGGAGCCCCAATGACTGCTGCAGCATCCAGCGAGTGCAGGGCTTTTTTTTTTTTTAAAGAGCCATGGCACTGGGGCTAGGTGGGCCAGCCATTGGTGGGGCTGGGAGGGTGGGCAGGAGATGGTGCCTATTTGATTCAGAGATTTGGCCAAATATACTAGCCTCTTCGCACAAGCCTAGCGCTCATTGTCAGGCAGTAGGAAGACTTGGCAACTGTGCTTACTTGCAGCAGCAGAGTATATACTTGCTTTCCCTTATCTCATGTCAAGCATTTATTATGTGCTTCTGGTAGAGCTAAAAATGTAACACAATTTAGCTTTCTAAACACAATCCCTGCTCTTGGGACCATACAACGTAAGTTGTATGCTATAAAGAATGTTAATGCAAAGCATGCTTGGCAGTTGTATGGCATATTGAAAACTCACAAGCACATTTGCAGTTAGTCTTCAAGAAGGTCTTAAATACAAAGAGAATAGGGCTTTGTGAACTAATTCTAGAAGTAAGTTATACATAGGAACCTATTGAATTTGCAATTGAGTGATTTTCATGGAAACTGTGAATTTAGGCAGGGTCTGAGAAAAAAGGCAGGCTCGATGAAAAATAGAAAATGAAAAAAATCCATAATTTCAGTGGACTTGCTGCAAAAAGAAAACAAACAAACAAACAAATGTACCAGGTGGTAGAGAAAAGTTAGGAAGCCCTGCGGTCCTGGAGCACAGGATGAAGGGAGCACAGTGGGAAGGGCAGAGGGGGGAGGTAGGGCACAGCTGCTCCCAGCAGGAGGCAGGGATACTGCCCAAGCATGACTGCCTGCACCAGAGTCCTGGGCTGGCTGTGGCAGGCTGGCAAGAAACTGCACCAGGGTCTGTGGAATCCCAGCCCTAATCATTGCCAGTGGCAGATGCACCCATACAACAAGCTGGGTCAGAGCTCCACAGTGGATTAATGACTTCCCCAGGCTTAATCAGGGTAATTAAGCCATGGTTGCAGACCATCTGGCTATCTGCAGGGGGGGTCAGGACTGCTAGGGCCCCCGAGCCTATCAGAGGTATGGGGTGGCCCGCTGCACTCAGACCATAAAAATGGCTGCTGGCCCCAAGATCTGCTCATAGAAAATAGGCTGGCTGCCTCCTCAAGTTCAGTAGACCCCTAGTTATACCCAAAGAAGCAAGAAGCAAGCATATTTTTTCTTGTCTAGATAAAGAAAATGTTAAATAGTGTAAGTACTTTTTCAAAAGAAGGAGAAGTCACTGGAAATAAGGTGAGAAGCAAGTGAAAGATGAAGCTGTTGACTCTTTGGCTTATGTCTTATTGGCAAAAATTCAAGCACTCCATGGCCAAACTATAACAATCCCCTCACTGGTTGTTGATGAGGAGTGTCACTAGGAAATGATTTACTGAAAATTATATTGCAGATATTTTTTAAATTCTGCCAGACTTTAGAGTGAATATTACCAGTTTCCTGATTCCTTTGCTGGAGAAATGATAACACCTGTCCCATAGATGCATAGATTCATAGATTCATAGATGCTAGGGTCGGAAGGGACCTCAATAGATCATCGAGTCCGACCCCCTGCATAGGCAGGAAAGAGTGCTGCATTTAGATGATCCCAGCTAGATGCCTATCTAACCTCCTCTTGAAGACCCTCAAGGTAGGGAAGAGCACCACCTCCCTTGGGAGCCCGTTCCAGACCTTGGCCACTCGAACTGTGAAGAAGTTCTTCCTAATGTCCAATCTAACTCTGCTCTCTGCTAGCTTGTGGCCATTATTTCTTGTAACCCCTGGGGGCGCCTTGGTGAATAAAACCTCACCAATTCCCTTCTGTGCCCCTGTGATGAACTTATAGGCAGCCACAAGGTCGCCTCTCAACCTTCTCTTGTGGAGGCTGAAGAGGCCCAGGTGCCCCAGTCTCTCCTCATAGGGCTTGGCTTGCAAGCCCTTAACCATACGAGTGGCCCTTCTCTGGACCCTCTCCAGGTTATCCACATCCCTCTTGAAGTGTGGCACCCAAAACTGCACGCAGTATTCCAACTGCGGTCTGACCAGCGTCTGATAGAGGGGAAGTATCACCTCCTTGGATCTGTTCGTCATGCATCTGCTGATGCACGATAATGAGCCATTAGCTTTTCTGATGGCTTCGTCACACTGCCAACTCATGTTCATCTTGGGAGTCCACTAGGACTCCAAGATCCCTTTCCACTTCCGTTCCACCAAGAGGGTCATTCGCTAGGCAGTAGGTATGCTGGACATTTTTCCTCCCTAGGTGCAGCACTTTGCATTTCTCTTGTTGAATTGCATTCTGTTGTTTTCCGCCCATATGTCCAACCTGTCCAGGTCTGCTTGTAGTTGTTCCCTCCCCTCCGGCGTGTCCACTTCTCCCCACAGTTTTGTGTCATCCACAAACTTGGACAGAGTACACTTCACTCCCTCGCCCAAGTCGCTGATGAAGACATTAAAGAGTATCGGTCCAAGGACCGAGCCCTGTGGGACCCCACTGCCCACACCCTTCCAGGTCGAAACCGACCAATCCACTACGACTCTCTGGGTGTGACCCTCTAGCCAATTCACCACCCACCGGACTGTGCAGTCATCCAAGTCACAGCCTCTTAACATGTTTACCAGTATGGTGTGGGATACCATATCGAAGGCCTTCCTGAAGTCTAAGTATATGACATCAACCCCTACTCCTGCATCCAGGCATTTTGTAACCTGGTCATAAAAAGAGACTAGATTAGTCAGGCATGATCTACCTGCTACGAACCTGTGCTGGTTTCCCATCAGCATAATTTGTCCTGCCGGGCTCTCACAAATGTGAGCCTTGATAAATTTTTCGAAGACTTTGCCTAGGATGGAGGTGAGACTGACTGGCCTATAGTTGCCTGGGTCCTCCTTCCTCCCCTTCTTGAAAATGGGGACCACATTGGCCCTTTTCCAGTCCTCCGGGACCTGACCCATGCATGATGAGTGTTCGAATATTCCCGCCAGTGGCTGTGGAATGACGTTGGCCAGTGCCTTCAGTACCCTCGGATGGAGCTCATCCGGGCCTGCTGACTTGAAGGCATCCAGTTCCTCCAAGTGACTCTGCACCATCTCAGGGTGTATGCATGGCAGTCTGGTGCCTTGCTGCTTCCTCTCTACAATCCCAGTGATAGCCTTGTCCTGCCCCTCACTTAGGAACATGAGGCAAAGAATTCATTGAGGAGTTCAGCCTTGTCCCCCCTGTCCGTCACCAATTGCTTCTGCCCATTTAGTAGGGGTCCTATTCCACCCTGGGCCTTCCTTTTACTCCCTATATATCTAAAAAACAAATTTTTGTTATCCTTTACTTGGGATGCCATCCTCAGCTCCATGGTAGCTTTGGCCCATCTAACTGCCTCCCTACAAGTGCGAGCAGAGGAGGCATACTCTGTGCAGTGCGTCCTTGACTAATCGCCTGAGTTCATTGAAATCAGCTTTCCTAAAGTCTAGCACTTTCATCCTATTAGTTACCTTACCCACTTGACGCCTTATGGTGAATTCTATTATTTGGTGATCACTGTCCCCCAGGTGACTACCAATCTGTAGGTCCCCTACCATATCATCCCCCATTGCCAATACCAGGTCCAGTAAGGCATTCCCCCTAGTGAGACCGTGTACCTCCTGCATCAGGTGGAGGTTCTGTACGCAGGATAGGAACGTGCATGAATGGTGGGACTTTGCTGTCTGTGTCTCCCAGCAGATGTCTGGGTAATTTAGGTCCCCCATGACTACCACCTCCTTAGTTTTTATGGTCTCTGAGAGCTGCCTCAGGAGCCCCGAATCTAGTTCTTCCCCTTGGTGTGGGGGTCTGTAGCAGACCCCTATCACCAAATCCCTTTCTCCTTGCCCCCCATGTAACCTAACCCACAATCCTTCTACTTCCTCATCCTTTGATTCCGTCTTGATGAGGGTCAATGTATATTTCTCATTGACATAGAGCGCAACCCCTCCCCCTTTCTTCCCCACCCTGTCCTTTCTGTATAGCCTATAACCCCCAATATGTACTGCCCAGTCATGGGAAGAATCCCACCAGGTTTCAGATAGCCCTACTAAGTCTTAAGTGTTTTCTGCAAGCAGGAGTGCTAGTTCATCCTGCTTGTTCCCCATGCTCCTAGCATTAGTATATAGGCACTTGAGCCCTGTGACTTGTGCCTTTTTTGCCCCCCAGCTCCGATTCCCAAAGGGCCCCTTATTGCTTACCTGCTTATTGCTTACTTGCATGTCTGTCTTTCTTTTGTTGTTAAAAACTGTTAAATGCTAACAAAATATGGCTTCCATTCCAAAGTGCATCCACCAAAGCATGTCCATTTTTTTCTTACCTGGTTTCTCTGGCAACGAACTTAAGAACTCTATGGCTAGGATTTTCCTTGTATTTGAGTAAGCTATTGATTTCATACTTAGAGAATTAATATGTCCTCTAAAAATCACAGGCAATATCACTCAACAAATCTGCAGTATAAGGGGGTTTTCTCATCATAATCCATTTTTAGCAGTGGAAGAAGTAGCTATTTCTGATAAGAACACTACAGGGGCTGATGCCTTCTATTTTTAAATGCAGTTTCTGCTCCAGGGGGGTTGAAATTGGGTTCTAATGAGTAGCATCCTGAAGTTATAATGCTATTCTAAATCTCATCTGAGCTGCCCCAAATGTCCAAGGTTCCTGGCAACTCTCAGAAAACGTTTACTTTTCTAGTCTCCCACATAGTCAAATATCTTTTAGTTCTTGCAACTGATTTCTCTCCTTTGCTGTTCTCCTCACAGGATCACTCTTCTCTTCTAAAATTCTTTACAGTGAATTTGCACAGCTGTCTTCATTTCCTGGAGATCAGAGTACAAACATAGGTAGATAATATACATAGTACTTTCCAACAGTTCTCTTACCAAATCCTGTTTCCACAGAGTACATTTTGCACCACTGGGCAATTCAAATATTGATTCAACATTGGCTGGGACCAGCAAAAATACTGTTACTATTTTTGGGCCTGCCCTGCAGCTATGTTTTCCTTTGTAGAGGGTTTAGAGTACGTTCTACTATCCATTTTGGGATGTTTCACAACCTGCTTAATTTTCAGCCAGTTGCCAAATTAAAGGCTAAAACCCTGGGTATTTTGCTGTGACGTCTACTTCAAAGAGCTTCTCCACTCAGGTGAAAGTCATGAGTAGCTGTTTGCTGTAGCTTTGTATAACCCCAGTTACTTCACAAACATTTATCTTCTCATCATGATGTGGAGTCTAATCCTAAGAACCATCTGGATTCTACTGTACTACATTCAGTATATTGAATAATGGAAGAAATGTAAGAAAAATAGTGGAGATCAAGTTCTTCACTTTAATGAAGAGAATAACAGAATTTGTTCTCTGAGACACCTGGTAGGTGGTAGGGCTTGGCAACTTTACTTTAAAAAATGTACTAAATGGTGTGAGACACAAACAGTTTTTAATGCAGCACTTTAAAAAGTATAGTTAAATCCTTAAAGAGATTTATGGGACAACACAGTCAAAGACTTTTTGATATAATGTTGAGAACAAAATGAAGGGATATTTGCAAAGAATGAAGGATTCAAGGTCACTCGAGCTTGTCATGCATATACTTTGAGGTCCTGTTATCAATCAATAACTCTGTATTACTTAACTTTAATTTGCCCAGATCTCTAACTTAAAAGCCAGGTGCTTCAGGAATGGACACCTCCTAGTACATCTTTTGGGTGCCACTCGACCTCCATATATAGAATCACAGAATCATAGAAAAGTAGGTTTGGAACAGACCTCAGGAGGCCATCTAGTCCAAACCCCTGCTCAAAGCAGGACCATCACCAGCTATATTACCCCAGCCAAGGCTTTGTCTAGCTGGGTCTTAAAAACTTCCAAGGATGGAGACTTCACAACCTCTCTGGGTAACCTATTCCAGTGCTTTACTATCCTCCTACTGAGAACATTTTTTCCTGCCATCTAACCTAAACTTCCTTAGCTGCAACTTGAGACCAATACTCTTTTTTATGTCATCTTCTACCACTGAGAACAGTTTAGCTCCACCCTCTATAACCACCTTTCAGATAGTTGAATGCTGCTATTAAATCCCCCCTCAGTCTTCTCTTATCCAGACTAAATAAGCTCATTTCCCTCAGCCTTTCCTTATGTGCCTCAGGCCCCTAACCATTTTTTCTGTCCCTGCTGAACTTCCTCCAAGTTGTTCATGTCCTTTCTAGAGTGGGGGACCCAAAAGTGAATACAGTACTCCAGATGTGGCCTCACCAGTGCAGAATAGAGGGAAATAATTATTTCCCTTGATCTACTGGCAGCACTCCTACTAATGCAGTGCAGTATGCTGTTAGCCTTCTTGGCAACTTGGCAAAAGGCTCATATTCAGCTTATTGTCTACTGCAACCCCCAAGTCCAAGTAATATACATTGCCAATAGTCCAAAAATTACAATTTTACAGTTGGGGTGGTAAAAATGCAGCTCAATGTTCTGCATCTAAACTCTCTGTGTATTAAATTTAAATAGAAAAAAAAACAACAACAACAAAAAAACCTAATTCCCTATGCTCACAGAGGCTGGCATTTCTTGGAACACTATTTTCTGCCTATTGTTGCTTTTCTAAGGATGGCTTTAACTTCTATAAATAACTTCACAGAACTGATAAATACCCAGTGTTCAATTTTGGTCCATGAATTTGGTCAGCCGCAGTACCCTTTTGTTTATGTCATCTGAATAGCATTACACTTTCATTATGTGAAACGCATAAAATGTAACTAAAGGTACTCAGGAGTCAATAGCAAGGTCATAATTTACTATCAGGATTCTGCTGACATTTACAGACCATTTAAACTTTGTTCTTCTGGTTTATAACATCAGCATCAGCACAATCCTTGAAGTGCATCATTGCCTGCAGTGTGGTTGTAATGGAACTCACATGAATAACTAGCAAAGAATTAGAATTTCTGTTTATGATTTATCTATGCAGCAACTGTAAACATTAAATGAAGAAACTCTTCATTATAAAACAGTTAAATTAATATGAATATTGAGCTGATCCTTTTAAAAAGGGAAACTTTCTGCGGCCTATCAGGCAATGACATTACTGGTATTCTTCATGAATAAAAGTAGTATTGAAAGGGTACATTTTCCTCTGCAATGCTGAAGATTTACCAATTCTTCTATAATCAAACAGCTAAAGCCTGCTTTTAAAAAATTAGAAGAGAAAGGAACCCAAAATATTTCAAACTCATTTAAACATTTGAGGATTTGAATTTTCTACACAATTAAAAGCTGAAAAAGAGTAGATTTTTATTGTTCTTTAAAAAATACTTAGTGGGTGGGAATGCTGTCCCATACTGGAATCCTTGGTTAATAAGTATTATAGCTTCCCAGCATTGTTACGCCTCAGCTCTGTATTCTTGGGCAACCCTGGCACAGGATGCAGTCTGTCTGACTCACAAAGGACTCACCCCCCCCCCTCCCTCCCTCCCCTCCTCTACATAAACGAAACTGATTAAGATGCAGTGAGAGACGCACCTAAAACTCTCCAGATAAGGGTGATAAGAGTGAACAACTGCCCTCGGTCTCATCTGCATCTGAGATGGAACCAGATGACCATTCATTTACATGAGAGATGGAAAACATAAAGCCTGAAGCAGAGACTGCAGTGAATTCTGGGACCAGAGAAGCAGGAGAGCACTGCATGATGGGGAATCTGTGCTTCCAATGTTAATTAACCCATGTTCACACACACCCAGCTCAGCATTTATCAGACCAGTTCTAATCTGGATTTGCTAAGGACTTTTCCCCCCCAGACACACACACACAGCTCTAAGTTTAATAGGCATCTCGGGCCGTACATTCCCCGGTCCCACTATGGGAGGCCTATTTAAACTTGATTGACTAAAACTCGGTTGCCGGGTTAGGGAATGCTGAGGCAAGAGACCGAGTCTGAGGGGGTAAGGGCAACATTTGAACAATGGTTAAGGGTTCATCACAGCATCCAGCCTGCTGGAGTCCTAATCCCAGGTGTTGTCGTATCTTTCCCGAGACGACTGGTGGGAGTCCTCTCCACAAAAGGTTATGAGCACCCCAATAATTGCTTTAAGTCTGTTAAAAGGCTATAGTAAAATCTGGAAAAGTCATGCTAAGCTGAGGCTTGTGCACAACAAGTAAAAATCCAAAATCCTGATACTGCAAGCAATCTATTGTTCCTGAAGAAACCATGAGATATCCCATCAGGATATCTGCCATCCATAGGAATCTCAAGCTGGCTCCCAAGTATTTGGGTTACTCCCTAATCTTAAGTGTTTCCTGATTATCAATCAGTTTCCTGAGATGGTCCAAACCAGATAACCCCTTGTCAATATCAAAAAAGACAATGATTTACACTATTGAGGGTGCTTCAAAGCAACTGAACTGAGGGTATAAAAATCTGTAAGTGTGTGTGCTTAAAAGAAAAAAAGAAAGAAGAAGAAGAAGCAGGAGGAAGGAGAAAGAAAGAAGAAGAAAAAAAACTCCTGTGCTGACACCATCCCCTGTCGTTCTTGGGACGCTGGAAGAACAGATCGTCTCTCTCTTCAAGGATGGTGCTACGGACTGTGCCTATCAGCTTTGCAGCCTGGGTACCGTGGACTCAGTGAGATTCCCAGCGTTCTCTCTTCTTTCTAGGCATAAACTTCTGAACCTGAACTGTATCAGTTAAGCTTGAGCTAAGTTTCCCCAAATACTTAGTGAAACCAGGGTAGTATTGTCATTGTTTGTGTTTGTTTTTCTTTTGCATGTCTATTACTACTAGTACTATTATATATTTCATATGCTTAGCAATAAATAACTTTTATAGGCAAACTGGTAGTAATTGGGTATATTTTTCCTTCTCTGCTTCTTTTTCCTCCTGTGCTCTGCAGCAACGCTTCTTTTACCTATGCTAAAGATCCCTGTGAAGCCTAAATTATTGTGGGGTCTGCTCATCAAGAGGCCAAGATTGGGACGTGCTGAGTTTGAAACACATAAGGGGATCAGCTTGTACAGGCTGATTGACCCAGTTTGACTCAGACGTGCCCTTATGAACTGAATGCTGGCCCATGAGGGTGTCAGCTGGACACCCAGCCGGATTCAGAGGGATTCTGTTTACCTGTGTGCTTGTGTCTGACTGCATTTTATTGTTGCTCTTATGAACTGATTCTTGGCATATGAGGGTGTCAGCCTGTCCATGCTGATCAGCCCGGCCAGATCAGGCGTGTCACGTTAATTTGTGTGTGTTTGTGTGTACGACTGATTTGGTGACTGGAGGAACCCAGTCCCATTGAGATTGAGTCCTGCAAGATAGCTCCACTGGGGGTGAGGGTTTGCAGAAGGGAGAAATACAGCTCCGTATAGTAACACAAGCAGCACATTGACAGAATCACTAAGACCCTAGAAACTATCCCTAATAAATGAGCACACCCCAAAGTAATGGGCAAATTTGGTAACAGCATCCAGAAGAAAACCCACTCAGGTGAGGAAGGGGGCCAGAGGGCCCAGAACTACAATTACAGGGGCAAAGAATGAGGTGGGGGAAAGATAGGAATTGTAATCACAGGATCAAAACAAGAGGTCCAGAATGGGATTCTAAAATAGTGCCCATTGCTCTTAGCAGAGAACCCTGGACAGTGTTTACCACTCCCAGGAGTCCATGTATGCCACCAGATGTTTTTTTTCCAGATGTTTGGTTTTGAGGTGCTGGGAGAGGAAAAAGGAAATGAGCCCCATATCTGCAGGTCAGCCTCTTTTCCACTTAACTTCCTCCCCTGGACTAATAGATGAACACTAGCCAATTGCCCATCATGAATGATGGACTGTTTCAGGGAGTGTTTACATGCCCCACCCCCACTCACTCTTCGGGGTTGGCTATGTAAACCAGGGCCGGGCAATTATTTAGGTTGGAGGGCTGCTTACTGAGTTTTAGCAAGCTGTCTAGGGTCACATTGGTAGCCCCACCCCTTGGCAGGTGCCCCACCCCCAGTTGCCATCTTGTGACTGGACGTCCTGCTCCCTAATCCCTGACCTTTGCCACCAGAAGTCCCTCCCCTTGACCCTAGATGTACTCCATTCAGCAAGGCGTTTTGCCATCTTGGAACAATATATATATATATATATATATATATATATATATATTCTAAAAAGGAAACATCTACAATATTAATTAATTTGATTTCAAAAAAATGTTTTGTCCAGATTTACATGTGTTTGTGTTGTGTACATAGAGGTGATTGCACAATGGATTAAAATGAAGCCTTACACTTGTATGTTGTGAAGGGTGGGTATAGGTTTGTGGGGGGCTGAGGGTGTGTGAGTACGTGGGGTGAGGGAGCATGTGGGTGTGCATGGATATGTGGGGTGTGGGTGGGTATGGGGTTTGTGGAGGAATGTGTGTTGGGGGAGGGTGGCTGGGCTGTTTGAGTAGGGGTCTGCATTTATGGCAGTGGAAAAAGGTGTGGGTGCATGTGTATGGTGGAGTGTGCATGTGGCACTGATCCTATGAACACACACATCACCACACTCTGCCCCTGCCTGCATACACCCCCCCACTGCCCCTGCCTGCACACACCCATATCCCCACACTCTGCCCCCACCTGCACACACACACCCCCACACACTCTGCCCCTGCCTGCACACCCACCCACACACCCACCCACACACACACCTGCCCACTCTTCCCTTGAACACCCCCACACTCTGCCCACACACACACACACACACACACACACACACACACACACACACACGTACTGATGGGGCTCCGTGCTCTTTGGTTCAGTGATGATACAGCCAGGAGCTAGTTGTGCAGAGCAGAGCAGGGGCAGGAAGCAGGGAATGGCTGGGGATGGGCAAGGCTAGGCTGCTCAGTTGTGCTGAGGGCTCTCTCTGGGTCCTACTGCCCCTGGCTATGTCAGCTTTGACAGGCATCCAGGAGCAAGTAAATATTAAACCCTAACATCTCCCTCCGCCTCCTCTCTGTCTCCCTGCCTGAGGAGGCAGAGCTCTCCCAGGCAATCACTGCCAGCCCTCTCCAGGGAGCATGCACATTTGATCAAAAGTGTTATGGACAGACAGACTAAGCTCATTATTACATTAGAATTTTTATCACAGCTTTGGGGATGCAAATCATCTCTCCACAAGAATACATGCAACAAGCTACTTCCTTGTGGCCCTGTCATTATTTATGAACCAGAGTGCCCTTGTAACACTCAGAAGGGAGTCCATGAATGACTGGTGCCTCCTGAGACTGGGCAAGCACCATGGTGGCAAGTGGTGGCGGCCCACAGCTGCTGGTGGCAGCAGTGGCGAGCGGTAAGCAGAGACCACCTGCAGCCACTGCCAGTGGTGTCAGTGGTGGGGGGTGGGGTGGTGAGCAGAAACCACCCACAGATGCCACTGGCTGTGTCAGCAGCGAGGCGGGACAGGTCTGAGGAGCAACTGCTTGCAGAAGCTGGCGGCGGCTTCGTCAGTGGCCAATCTCAGGGGAGGCATGTGCCCCACCCACAAATGTCGCCTATTAGGGAGTCAATACTCTATGTGCATTCAGTCTTAGGACATAGGTAGACAAATGATTGTGCCATTTCACCAAAGTTTGGCTGGATCCACATCTAGCTGTCAGCTCTTTATGGTAAGTATATGTTAAATCAGGGGAGCTTAACCTTGAATGAAATAAAGTTACTTCAGTTGCAGGATAGGTGTAGATAGGTGAAAGTAGCTGCAATCAGAACAGTTAGCTAACATTCAAAATAAGAAAGCACCTCCCACTTCCCTCCTCCCCCTCACACTTTAAAATATTATACTTATTCATCTATTCAGGCCCCTGAACTATTACATTGACATTAGTAGTAAGTTTGGAGTGTTGCTGAAGCTTTCTTGTGATATCTTTTATTAGACCATTTGTATAGTTGTGAGATCTGTTAGACAAGCTTTCAGGCACCTGATTCCCTTCCTCACATTTGAGAGAAGCCCTTCAGACAACAAAAGTTATCACAAAAAAACCTTGTCTCTTTTGGCATTTATGCTTATCAAATAGGATTATTCTACATTACTATCAAATGGGTCTTTTTGTGTTCCTGTCTTAGAACTCAAACAAGAATAAGAATAGTGATATCAAGAAGCAAGCCTCCATAATTTAATTTATCAACTATTTATCTCATGAACCATCTAGTCCATCTAATAAAGTACACTTACAAAGTTGAGTTATCTATATGTCAGTTTGCCATCATTGATCTATATTCTCCCTCATCTCAGAGAATGTATTTTGAATTTGGTAGAATAATTTCAAGCCAAGGAATATTTTTGCACCTTTGTGGTCACCCCATAGCACAGAGTTTATACTTCCTTTTGCCTCCTTGAAACGCAGTTATCTCTTTCTCCAAGATTTTGGCTTGTTTTATGCCTTGTTATAAAAGAGTAAAGGGAAGTCCCTTCCAAATCTAGTCATGTGCTCTAAAACAGGTACCTACCTCTTGCACTGGTTGGTAACAGCCTTTTGTTTCTTAGATTTCTCAGAAAATTCTTTCCATCTCTGTCACCCTACTTAGAGCGATATGTCTTTCCTCAGTGTTGTCTTTCTTCACAGATCCTTCTCCACAGAAATCCACAACTCCACAGCTATGTCATCTCTAGAGCATAGGTGCTCAAACTCCAGTCTGCAGGCCAGCTCCAGCCTCTGAGGCCATGCCTTCTGAACCATAGGTCTCCCTACTCATCCAAAAATTTGGCAGCCTTACAGAAGTGGCAGCCTTAATTGCAGCTCTGCCTCGGCCAAATTTCCAGACTCCATGGGCTAGATCTTTTCAGCATGTGAGTCACTCTGTAGCAGAATGTAGTGTGTGAGTTTGGGCAAGTGCGCAACTAGGTCATACCCACGGACCAACCCTGAGCTGGCCCAGAGCCATGGATTGATCCTGTGCATTTGATCTGGCCCATGGACTGCCCGCATGTTGCTGTTTTTGCCCACCGGCCCAAAAGATTAAGAGCACCGCTCCTCTAGAGGCTGCATTTTCCAGAATGCCATCTTTAAATGTCTGCTCACAGATCAGGGTTGGGCTAAAAAAACCCAAAGCCAATACCATCCTCTGAGAATAAATGTTTTGATTCTATTTCATCCAACCTTGTAAAATTGCCATAAGTGTAGTTTGACATAGCACCTATGTTCTGTTTGTATGTACTCCTGTATAGTTCCTATAATGGGCAAGCGATATTTTATATTAATTTCTGTCATTTAAAACAGCATGTGTCAAGTAAGGTAACTAGTAGGGTGAAAGTGCTAGACTTTAGGAAAGCTGACTTCAATGAACTCAGGCGATTAGTCAAGGACGCACTGCACAGTAGGAGTTTTGAAGAGATGGGAGCCCAGGAAGGGTGACTGTACCTTAAGTAAATGATCCTTCGGGCACAGAGGAAGACGATCCCAATGCAAAGAAAAAGAGGGAAAGGGGCCAGGAGGCTTCCTTCGCTGACCAGAGAAATCCAGGGCAGCCTGCGGACTAAAAGGGGAGCATATAAAAAGTGGAAACGGGGAGAGATTACCAAAGAGGAGTATACCTCCTCTGCTCGCACTTGTAGGGAGGCAGTTAGACGGGCCAAAGCTACCATGGAGCTGAGGATGGCATCCCAAGTAAAGGATAACAAAAATTTGTTTTTTAGATATATAGGGTGTAAAACGAAGGCCCAGGGTGGAATAGGACCCCTACTAAATGGGCAGAAGCAATTGGTGATGGACAGGGGGGACAAGGCTGAACTCCTCAATGAATTCTTTGCCTCAGTCTTCCTAAGTGAGGAGCAGGACAAGGCTCTCACTGGGATTGTAGAAAGGCAGCAGCAAGGCACCAGACTACCATGCGTACACCCTGAGATGGTGCAGAGTCACTTGGAGGAACTGGATGCCTTTAAGTCAGCAGGCCCGGATGAGCTCCATCTGAGGGTACTGAAGGCACTAGCTGAGGTCATTGCACAGCCACTGGTGGGAATATTTGAACACTCATGGCACACAGGCCAGGTCCCAGAGGACTGGGAAAGGGCCAATGTGGTCCCCATTTTCAAGAAGGGGAGGA
Source organism: Alligator mississippiensis (assembly GCF_030867095.1). Taxonomy (NCBI): domain Eukaryota; kingdom Metazoa; phylum Chordata; order Crocodylia; family Alligatoridae; genus Alligator; species Alligator mississippiensis. The sequence continues at coordinate 90,137,620 of NC_081824.1, forward strand.
AGGAGGGCCCAGGCAACTATAGGCTAGTCAGTCTCACCTCCATCCTAGGCAAAGTCTTCGAAAAATTTATCAAGGCTCACATTTGCGAGAGCCCAGCAGGACAAATGCTGAGGGGAAACCAGCACGGGTTCGTAGCAGGCAGAGCGTGCCTGACTAATCTAGTCTCTTTTTATGACCAGGTTACAAAATGCCTGGATGCAGGAGTAGGGGTTGATGTCGTATACTTAGAATTCAGGAAGGCCTTCGATACGGTATCCCACACTATATTGGTAAGCAAGTTAAGAGGCTGTGACTTGGATGACTACACAGTCTGGTGGGTGGCGAATTGGCTACAGGGTCACACCCAGAGAGTCATAGCGAATGAGTCTGTATCGAACTGGAAGGGTGTGGGCAGTGGGGTCCTGCAGGGCTCGGTCCTTGGACCGATACTCTTCAATATCTTCATCAGCAACTTGGACGAGGGAGTGAAGTGTACTCTGTCCAAGTTTGCGGATGACACAAAACTGTGGGGAGAAGTGGACATGCCGGAGGGCAGGGAACAATTACAAGCAGACCTGGACAGGTTGGACACATGGGCGGAAACCAACAGAATGCAATTCAACAAGGAGAAATGCAAAGTGCTGCACCTAGGGAGGAAAAATGTCCAGCATACCTACTGCCTAGGAAACGACCTGCTTGGTGGAAACAAAGCAGAGAGGGATCTTGGAGTCCTAGTGGACTCCAAGATGAACATGAGTCGGCAGTGTGATGAAGCCATCAGAAAAGCTAATGGCACTTTATCATGCATCAGCAGATGCATGACGAACAGATCCAAGGAGGTGATACTCCCCTTCTATCAGGCACTGATCAGACCACAGTTGGAGTACTGCGTGCAGTTTTGGGTGCCACACTTCAAGAGGGATGTGGATAACCTAGAGAGGGTCCAGAGAAGGGCCACTCATATGGTTAAGGGCCTGCAGGATCCTGACTTATTAGGGTGTGCTTTGGCATGCCGTGGAAAGAGGTTACAACACGGGATCCCAAACCTTGTTTCTTTTACGCAATAGAGGGGAAGGGAAACCCAATCATCACAACCTAGGCATGTGCCAAATAGGGCATATGAAAAGGGGAGACTGGGAAGGTGACATTAAGAGAGAAAAATTGTAAGAGACATTTGGGATGGAATTGGGGATTTAAGCAGCCAGTCCAGGAAGAGATAATCTGTACCAGGGAGCCATAGGGCTACTGTCCCTTACGAGGATGCAGTGGCAGGAGTTAAGGCTGACCCTTAATTAAAAGAGTAAAACTCTGTGCATGGCTGGGGGGAAGGCACTTGACAAAAAGTGGGTAGGGCTCCCAGGCATATAATCCTAAACCCTGAGCCAGAGCAGGCAATCAGGCTTTTCAGGCTACAGGGTGAGGAGCTCCCACAGGAAGTTGACTGTAGGAAGCAGTGCCCAATTATAACTCCTAAGTCACAAGGGATATCCCACAAGCCCTGGGAGTTATAGTTGTTGGAAGGATATTAATGGATAGAGGGACGAGCTTTTCAAAAGCAGTTTGTGTTCTACTGGTGTATGTTGGTTTATGTTTGTTGAACAACCGTAGGATTGGGAATGGATCTAGGTGAGGAGGAGGCCATGAGCAGGGCACCTGATAGGCACTCTCCATTGCAAGGCTGTGGCCCAAAAAGCCAAGGCCTGAATCAGTGGGCCCAGGTTAAGGGGCCTTAGGCTAGAGGAAAAAGGGGCTGAGGCCAAACAGGGAGAAGCCCAAACAAGGGTTAGGGTCCAAGGGGCCCAGTGTTAGCTGAGACAGAAAGAGAGAGACTTCAAGGTGTTGGGGTTAGAACTTCAAGCCAAGCAGGCCAGAATAGCCCATAGAGGGAAAAAAGGGATTAGGAAGAGCACTTAATGCTCACCAGTTTCTAAGGGCAGCCTCTCCTCTTCATCAACAACCTCAAAGACGTGGCAAGAAAGATATTAGGGGAACACCCTGACAGGTGGAAGCAAAGAGCTAAGCAGGATCATGGCAGCCCCATGGCACCCTTGGGTTACAGGGATCAAAGGGTAGGCCTACTTGTTCTTCATGCAGTTGACTGGCTGGTTCAGGATTGGGGAAAGGTTTGCTATTTTAACAAAAGATCCCATACTTTGCCAGTCCAATTGACTCATGCTCTCAGTCTGTTTTCCTAAATTGTATGAAAAGTGCCAGGTAGAATAAGTCCATTTTTCTCTGGATCCACTGTAGTGATGATGATTATAATTGGTGGATACTAGATTTTATTGGGTAGCCAGGATCAGGGCATCATTGTGTTTTCAAGAATGATTTAAAGTATGGATCTCTGCTTTCTGGCTTGGGATGGATGGATTGTCATGTTCCTTAACTACTGATTGACATCAGTGGTATAAGGACAAGGCAACATTCTGCCTTCTCTTTAACATCCAGAAAGAGCTGCTGACAGGTTCATCGAAGGGAAATGCAGGGCATGTCTATATCACATTATGCCATGCCAAAGAGCACTTCAGTGAAAACATATCCTCTTACTTCCTACTCTGGGCAGATCAAATGTCAAAAAAAAAAATCATGTAACCACTTATGAATGTATGCTGAGGGCATGGACAATACCACAATACTTCATTCTCATTCTCACATGGAATGATTACATTCAGCTTCTTTCAGGAATTGGCACAAGCAGATAGGAATGAATGGATAGGCAATATGTTCATGGTCCATTGTGATAGACCTCTAATGATAGTTGTTTGTTTTGTACTTGTCAGATTTCTAGGCATTTCAACTACAATAAAATCCTTCTTCTAAGATAAGACTATCCCTTATTCTAACTCCGGAAAGGCAGTACAAAGGCAGCGAACTATACAGGCAGCGTTACATACTGAGCAAAGAAGTAAAGGTATCTTTCATTTCTGACAAACCTTCACTTTAAGAAGGGTTAGGGGTAGGGTTTCAATATTGAGTAGTAAGCCATTAAGGCTCAGAAAGCCAAGTAGTTCAGATGGGAAAACAACTAGAAATGGACTGAAAGGACCTGGCTTTAACCCCAGGTGAGGATGGCGGGTTTCCAGTGGGTACCAGGAGCTACCTGAGGAATATGGTGCCTGGGGCATGGTGCTGACCACATCACCTACTTCTTGAGTTGAGGTTAAATAAATAGTAGAGCCTGGTCTCAATGATCTGAAAATGGGACACCTTTAACATTAAGACTCTGAGACACCTTTACTACTAAAACTCCCTTATGGCCATGCCCTATATTGCCTTTTTCCTGAATATGGAGCAGTCACTGAGAAAAAAACAACAACAACAACACTACCCACTTGCAATCTGTCCATGCCAAAGCCTGACAATTATACAGTAGAGGCTGTTACAAGTAATGCTCACAATCTTGGGGGGAGAATGAGAAGAACTGGTATGTACTCAGGACAGCTCTAAGCTGTCCACCTTGCCTGTGTGCCAGACTTGATTCATGTGGAAGGGAAATGAGAAATGGAATGGAAATGAGAGGGCAGGTTTGTTTCTCAGCTTTAGTCCCAGGCTTCGCTGGAGCCGGGATGAGAGAGCAGTATAGATATTGCCATAGAGGCCATACTGTCAGGCCAAACCAGTGGACCACTTTGCCAAGTTGGGATATCTTGTATTTAATTGCATATTAATAGTTGTAGCCAGAGGCTTTTGCTGTAAACCATACTCAGATTCCATATTTAACAAGCTTTCAGTGCCATCAAAATATGCTTTGTCTTCACTTCAAATGTTGCATCAGGTATTGTTAAAGGGTTAGTTTATTAAAACAACAGCATGCATGCAAAATACTTATTTATTCCTAGTACCATGAGTTGCTTAGAAGAGCAATGTATTGTAATGTTGGTCTATCAGTAAGGTTCAGTTCTGTTTGGGTTATTTTTGCACACATAAATGACATTTTTTTCTTTTTTTCTTTTTTAAAGATTTGTTACTGAACAATAAAAAATAAATAAGATGAAACCGAACAAAAGCATTAAGGCAAGGGACAGAAACTCATTCAAATTTGTAACACAACAGAAGTTCAATGCACATAAATCCTTTCAAAATAGCCAAAATCAGTTTAAGACAAACCTGAATTTGTCTTAAACTGTTTTAAGACAGTTTAAGACAGAACCATGGAAAATAAAGAGGAGAAACTGGCACTATTAGTTGATGTGGATTTTGATCTGTTTGGGTTGACAGAGAACTGGTGGGATGACACACATGACTGGGCAGTGAATATATAGGCTTTACAGGAAGGATCAGGTTGGGAAGAAGGGAGGAGGTGTGGTCTTCTATGTGAAAGAGCAGTACCCCTCCATGCAGGTCACATATGACAGCAGGGAAGGGTCCCTTGAGTCCCTCTGGGTCAGGATTCAAGGGGGTTCAGGAGAGATGTGATGGTGGTAGTCTAATACAGGCTTCCCTCCCAAGAAAAGGAGAACAATCAGGCATTCTCTGGATAACTGACTGAGGCAGCTAGCACTAGAGACATGATCGTCATGGGTGACTTTAACTACCCTGACATCTGTTGGGAGAATCACTCGGCCGCCTCTGGCAGGTCAGCCAATTTCTTGGCAACAATAGACAACCTGTTTCTGACACAGGTTGTGGAAGGGCTTATTAAGGGTAAGGACACTCCAGATTTAGTACTGCCCAAAAGGGATGACATCATAGGTGACCTAAGGATTGGTGGTACTCTGGGAGATAGTGATCATGACCTGGTTAGGTTCAACATCCACCATAAGACTGAGAAATCAGTTAGCAGAACAGAAGTCCTGGATTTCAAGATGATAGATTTTCAGAAACTCAAGAGACTGGTAGTAGAGACACTGCAACCAGCAACTGGATGACTTGGGAGTTCAGGAACGGTGGTGCTTTCTTAAGGAGGCAATTCTCACAGCCCAGAAACAGGCCATCTCCATGTGGGCAAAAGTGAGAACAAAGCCAATAGACCCACTTGGCTCAACAGGGATATTAGAGAGCTATTGAAAAAGAAAAAAGAAGCATATAAGCAATTGAAGAATGGCTTAGCAGCTAGAGAGGCATACACCTGTATCACCAGGGCCTACCGGTGCAAAACATGGAAAGCCAAGGCAGGCATGAAGATCAAGCTGGCAACTGGAATAAAAGACAACAAAAAGTCTTGCTACATATACATAGGGAACAAGAAAAAAACAGGCTCCACTGTGAGACCCCTACTGAATGCTCAGGGGCAGCCCACAGTTGATGCCTGCAAAAAAGCTGAACTCCTAAATATATACTTCACATCAGTTTTCCTGAAATTAAATGGGGGCTGTTCAGCTGACCAGAGGCCCAAGGAAAATGGGGAAGACAACAGACTACATGAAATCAGTTCTGAATAGGTGAGTAACGTCTTTCAACACTTGGATGTTTTCAAGTCTGCTGGGACCAACAACCTGCACCCAAGAGTCCTGAAAGAACTGACTGAGTTTATAGCAGTGCCACTAGCCAAACTGCTTGAAGAGTCATGGAACTCAGGAGTGATCCTGGATGACTGGAAAAGGGCCAATGTGGTGGCCATTTTTAAGAAAGGGAAGAGGGATGACCCTGCAAAATACAGACCAGTCAGCATGACCTCGGTCCTGGGTAAAATCTTTGAAAAATGTATTAAGAAGGCCATCCGTTGCAAGCTGGTAACTGATGGGGTGTTAAGAAACAACCAGTGCAGCTTTGTCAAAGGTAGATCATGCCTGACAAACCTTGTGTCCTTCTACAACCAGGTAGCTAGCCATCTGGAAGAGGAACACGAGGTTAACGCCATTTACTTAAACTTCTGTAAAGCCTTTGATTCTGTTTCTTATGAGATTCTCTCAAACAAACTGAAGGGTGCTGGGCTGGACGAGTCTACAGTGAGATGGGTGGACAATTGGCTTAGAGGCCATTCCCAGAGGGTGGTAATTGATGGGATGGCCTCATCCTGTAGGGCCTTCTCCAGTGGTATCCCCCAGGGATCGGTGCTTGGACCCATGCTCTATAATATATTCATTAATGACTTGGCTAAAGGTGTGCAAAGCTCAATGATTAAGTTCATAGATGTTACCAAGCTGTGGGGAAAGGTGGGAAAGTCAGGATCCAGGATGACCTTGACAGACCGGACTCATAGGTGGAATGGAATCTGATGAGGTTTAACGGATAAGTGCAAAGTCCTTCATCTGGGTAGGAGGAACCCTTACCACAACTACACAATGGGTGGTGGTCCACTGGCTGGCACAACATCTGCATGAGGCCTAGGGGTCACGATTGGCTGGAAGATAAATATTAGCCAACATTACGATGAGATTGCCAGAAAGGCAAATAGAACTCTAGCATGCATCAGCCGATGCATGGCCAATAGATCCAAGGAGGTGCTCCTCCCTTTCTATTCAGCACTGGTGAGGCCTCAGCTGGAGTACTGTGTCCAGTTCTTGGCACTGCTCTTCAAGAAGGACATGGATAAGTTTGAGAGACTACAAAGAAGGGCCACCCATATGGTCAAGGACATGGAGGATAGGCCCTATGAGGAGAGACTCCAGGCACTGGGTCTGTTCAGTCTGAGTAAGAGAAGGTTGAGAGATGACTTGATAGCTGCCTACAAGCATGTCAGGGGTGAACACCAAGATCTAGGGGAGCAACTCTTCAGGAAGGCATCTCAAGGGAGGACAAGAACCAATAGGCATAAGCTTATAGAGGGTAAATTCAGGCTAGATATAATAAAGAACTTTTTCTCTGTTAGGGTTGCCAAAATCTGGAACACACTCCCAGCAGAGGTGGTGCAGTCACCCTCCTTGGAGGTGTTCAAGATGAGGCTGTACAGGCACCTTGGTGAGGTCATCTGAGTCCAATAACTTCCTGCTTCTGGCCTGGACCACTCTAGGCATGTGGTTTCATTTCCAGAATCAAAAGTAAATGTCTGTTCACTTGCTTATCAGTTCAGTCTACAGAGCTTTAGACTAACCTATTCAATGCACTTACAAATGGTCCTCATTTGAGCCTGATCTTTATATTACAGTTTCTTTGCATAGTTAACCGTACATTGCAGACAGGTTCATTCCTAGAAGAAGTCTACTTATGCTCCACTTGGGTTAAATTATTTTATTACATTTGGTGAATATGGTTATTTGCACACAAGTGTTAAGGCCTCTTTATCTGGCTCGGGAAGACTAAAGGTACTTTAATATAACTGAAAAATGGCTCTGTTAATTCTATGAAAGTCAACTTCATTTGCAAGCATCAAGTGCATTCAGATTCCTTTTGTTTTGCCAGAATTTGATTTGAGATTCTGTAACCTTCCGGTTAAGGAGATTGTCTCATTAGGCAATTAAGGCAACTTCCCCACAATTCAGAAGAGAGATGTATTTGGGTATTACAAGGAAGTCGGACTAGCCCCATGAGACAGATGTTGTTTTGTGTTGTCTCTCACTTTTCCCCCTCTCACAAAAGCCTGTATTAAATATTCATAAGCAACTTCATTGCAGAGTATTGGGGTGGCAGTATAACTTACAGCCTTTAATGTATTTATAAGGGCAAGCAGTACACTGGGGATGAACTGTAACCTTTCACTAAGAGGATGACATCTATTTGTAATAGACTTTTATACCCAAATGATTTAAACACACCATTATAAGAAGGATTTGGCAATTGCTAAAATTTTGTTAACATATTCATGAAATATAATGTGTGAATTATTGTTCCATTTAAACTAAAAAAAAAAAAAGGTTACCCTATTCCCATACAATACGTACTTAGTGTCCCTATCACGCTATAAAATGTAGTTGCCTATTTGTGTTCAATAGAACCCAGTTTAACAGGTACGGGACTATTAAGCTTTATTACCTAAATCTAAATTTCTTTTCCAAACTCTGATCCCTGATATGTGTCCTGGAAGCATACACTAATGGTAAAAGTTCTTTGTTGTTATGGAGCATTTTAGTAATCAATATCATGCAGCACAAAGACAGGTTGCTAAGGTTCTCTCAGTGGTAAGCTCCCCAAAACACAATGCAGTAACAAAAAAATCTATATTATTCCCCACCAGGTTTGTGGTCAAACACACGGGCAGACTTTTATCATGAACATGACCCTCAATGTTTACATTTTACTAGAAAGACTAAAGCGTTATGGGGACTTTTTTTCTTTAGAAGAAACAAGAGGCCTTTCTTTTATTTATGCTCAGATAAAAAAATGTTTCCATTAATTTAAAAATAGTTATTTTGATGATCTCTCAGTTTTCTTCCACTATGAGTTTCACAGTATTTCATTGTTGGAGACTATTTCCTGGACAGATCATTTTCTACAAAATACTTAGTGCACATGTAATGCTTAATAAAGTCTTTTGCTACAAAATACGTAATACATGTACTTTCAGTGCTGTATATGAAGACAATAAAAGCATGAAGTATTGTGTACAATATAATAGCAAATGCATGTTAAATACAGATGATCTAAGGGAGAAGGATAGACTTACCTCTGTTTTCAGAAAGGTTCACTTTCAGAATCTGACTCCACACACAACTATTTCTGTAATCAGTACTATCTTTGTTGTTATGAAAGTACTAAGCCTTGTATGGTTAATACTCATAATGAAATGTGGTACCTAACCTGAATGAAAGGATCATTGGCTTCTAAAAGAATTTGGGGTAACTATTTAAAATATACTATATTAAAGAATTCTAATGCTCACTTGAAACATCACAAATGTTTGAGAGCAGAGAAAAAAAGCTGATTCTTTAATTACACAGCTATGCTAATCTCACAAATCCTGCTTCAGGAGCTTTGTTTCTTCGGCATTGATGGATAAATGAATAGGGCTGTGCAAAGATAAAACCATCAGGGTTGCAATCTACAGAAGCAACTACAGTGATACAGGGAAAACTAAGTCCTTGTGGGATACATATCTTCTTTGGATGTATTATGATGGATGGCAGCCATGATAAAAGTTGATTGTTGGATGCCTATGTTCCTGGCTGCTAAATCTGGCCCTCAAAGGTCAGGTGCAGACATAACCCTTTTTCTGGTTTAGGTGATCGGAAACTGGTCTATACATATAACAGAACAGAAGTTCAAGGCATATAGACTGCTTTAAAAATGGTGGATCCTGGACCAGCATAGACCTGCCTCAATGTAGCATCAGACTTACCCAATCTAGGTTAAACCAGTCTATCAAGCAAGATTCCCTCCCAAACTGAAGTTGGGTGGCAGACCAGGTGCCTTTGCAGCTTCCCTGCTAACTCCCCATCACAGGGTAGCATGCTTAGCTGCTCCAAGCTCTCAGCTGCAGTTGGGAGAGGGGCGTGGAAGGGAGCATCTGTAGCTCAGGAATTTTCCATATACAACGTACAATGCCCATAGGCAAGGGAGGGGTGCACTTCTTAGAAGGAAGGATTGGGCACCTCAGAGCTCCTGGAAACAGCAGATACCTGGAGCAACTCCTGCAGTCTCACCAAGCTGCTCACTGGAGCTCAGAGGGCTGGGAGATCACAGTTGTCAAGGTCTCCCAGACTCAGTGCTGTGTGGAACCCCAGAGGCTGGGAAATTGTGGCAGACCTGATCTCCCAGCCCTGTGGCTGGGAGATTGTGAGAGCTGTCTCCCCCAGCCAAGCAGACTCCTGCACCCTGCAGCTACCAGGACCCAGAGTCTCACAGCTTGTGGATGTGAGATCCCAGCAGTATGTCTTTTAGCTAGGTCCTGGAAGTTTCAGGGTATGAATGTGATCTCTCAGCCCCAGGGGTGTGTGAAACCCTGGGGGCTGGGAGATCACAGCTACTGCACTCTCCCAGCCCTGAGAGTTTCATGCAGCCCTAAGGTTGGGAGGCCACAGCAGCTGCAATCTCCCAGACTTCAGAGCTTTGATGAACGTCCTGGTGCAACTGAAGAAATCATGCTGGGAACCTGCTACTACTGTCCTCCTTCTCTGCCGCCTCTGCCAGCCAGGACGCCAGGTGTGCCATGGTGACTCACTCTGACGGCTGGAAGACTAAGGATGGGCAGGGGAGGGTCCATTGTGACAGCAGAGGTTTGGGGGCATGTGCAAGACAGTCAGGGATAGTCCCTGCTCAGCTGTAATTGGCTGCCCTTGAGAATCACTGGCATTGTGGGAGGTGTGTGGAAGCATCCCTAACCTTCTGGCCTCTGCCAGTACAGGCATCTGCTTCTTCCCACAACCACAGAGTGAACATGAGTGACATTCACTCCTGATCCAATCTATGCAGTTTAGAGAAACCCACATAGCTTGGATCAATTCTGCCTCAGGCATTTTGAATATCTATACTTAGCAAAAGAGAATTTTGGGGGGTTTGAAATTGTATGATTAGCACAGGCAGTCAGAAAAAAGGGAAAACCATTTTCAATACTAACATGAGCGATAAACTGGCCTGGATGTAGAAGAGTGATATCCTATGGAAAATGTTCTCTTCTGGAGATGACGGTTCATTTTGGTAGGACCAGATCTCGATGCATAAACGCTGAAAGTCAAAAATAGGATCCTATGGCCACAATTGTTTCTAACTGAATTTAGAATATACCTACCATGGCCATGGTAGGTAAAATGAGTTAAAATAAGATTTTGAGATATTTTATGTCTAGTAAAGCTTCCAATATATTGGTTTAAGAAACAGTCCTCTAGTCCTCTAAAAATCCATCACTTTACTCTCCTTTCTACCATACAGTACAGTCCTAGTTTTTCTTCAGTCAGAATCTTGATTTCCTCACCTTATAAGCCTGTCACAAAGTTTATATCCTATGTCAATTATATTTTACTGAAAAGCTATTCATAACTTACAGTTCACTCATGTGAATTCCCTACTTCATCCCTATTCTTCGAAATCTCTGGTCCAGCACTCAGTTCTTCTAGGATTCCTGTCCCAGAGCCAAAGGCAGATTTTATTCTTTTTATAAATATGAGTTCTTCTGGCAAAATCCTAATTCATTTTACATGTTCAAATGGCATGGTGCATAATTGTCATTTTGGGCACTTAATGTACAGTTGGGGATCCTATTCCACATGCAATGAAGACACATAAGTATCCACATGGTTACTGCACATGCTCAGTAGGCTGTACTCTGTGCTTGGAATAGGATTGCTAACTGATAATATATACCAAAAATGGCCATTGTGCAGCTAGGTAAGTGCTATTTGAGCAGGTAGAATGAAATAGGATTCTGCCCTTTACAGGCTAGTTAGAAGTAGCTTGTGAGCTCTTTCTATTCCCCAAATTTCTTGAGTTCTTTTTTGTCACTTAGTGCAGGAAATATGGTGAAAGTACAGGTTAAAGTTAGAACTCCTGACTGTGACTTTTATTACCAGTATGTGGCCTTTGGCAACCGGCTTAACATTAGGCCTGTGCGAAGCTTTGGTCGCTGGTTCGATTCAGCGGAGATTCAACCTGATTCAGCAGCCAAATCTCCAAATCAAATCAGGAGACCCTTTCATCTCTCCGAATTGAATTGGAACCCTCCAAATAAATTAGGAGGCATTTGGAGAGATTTGACAATTCAGACATAGACACAGGTTTAAATGTTTTTTTCTACATACCTCAAGGTACCAGATGGCTCATGAACACTAAGATGCTGGGGTAGATGGAGTGTTCCCTGGGAGCATTGGGGGATCCCTAGCATGCTCAGTGGTGGACCTGTAAGTGGACCATAAGCACTGCCAGTGCACTTCAGGGTCTTCTGCCAAGCACGCGGGGTGGGGTTGGGCACACTCTTGTGGGATGCTCCATCCGCCGCACCATCTCAGTGTTCACAAGCCGCACCTGGTACCTTGAGGTATGTAGAAAAAACATTTAAAACTGTGTCTATGTCAGAATCGCTGATTCTCCAAATCAGCATCGAATCTTCAGATTTGGATTCAGCCAAATCGAATAGGGACAGTTATCTGTCAATGAATCAAATCACTGTCCCCTGAATCAGGCTGAATCCAGCTCCGAATTGAATACAGCTCACTTCACACACCCCTATTTAACATATGTACCTTGGCTTACTTTTTATTTTAATATAGCATAGGATTTGTGTAATGATTTTAGAGATCCTCAAATGAATCATGAAATATAGAACTAGTGCCATAAATATTTCTTATTCTTGATGATTGTACTGTATGTTTACTTTGTACTTTTAAAGTAGCCTTTTCCACCCCAGCTTACCCCATCCCCCACATCCTGCCTCCCCTCCCCTGGAAAACACATACTCCTGCCAGAGGTGGTGCATTTCTGTGTTGAATAAAGAAACCTTTGTACCATCACACATTAAAACACTTTTGATTTTTCAGAATGAAGAGCATAAATGCAGTTACAGTACTAGTGTAAATAGGCCAAAGCCTCTGAAGCCATAGTTAAGTGAAACTGTTTTGAACCCTTCTCTAAACTCAGGATCTCTGAACACTTGTTATCAAGAAATTATGGCGTCCTAGCTAAACAGACAGAGCCTAGTGTATATGTTCTAAGAGCTCTGACACGTTCTTCATTGATTGCTGTCCCTGACTTAATATCATCAGGCACTAGGTGATTTACAACACATTGAGTAATAATGCAGAGGCATGGAAGCAGACAGATAGTGAGTCTTTTTACTTGCTTCCCCACAGTTCATTCCTTGGTTAAGGCAATACCATGGTGACAATCAGCAAGTAGCAGAATGTAATGAAAGTGAAGAACTGCGTGCAGATTATGCTGACAGAAAGAAGCCTCTTTTCATTGCACTGTAAGTGATATTCTGTCAAGCAAACAGGAGCTAATGTTTTTTGAGCTCTCTCCTCAATCTGTTCAAAAAACCTGAGAAGTCCCAACGTTCTATTGAAGAAAACTTTTGTGCTGCAAAGATAATGAGAGCAACTTGTCCGCTAACTTCATTGTAGCAGTGAGATGTCAATTCTAAAACCTGAAGTTCTGGATGACCAGGACACAGAATTGTTGAACTAAAGATCCTTAGTTCTTAGAGTAAGTCTCCAGATGTTTTCTTTAAAAGATGAAATACAAACACAAACACACACATGCATATATATGTGTGTGTGTGTGTGTGTGTATAACACACATATACAAATTTTAAACATATGCACACAAGCATTTTGGTGTGTGTATTTTGTATATATATATGGTGTGCATATACACACACACATTTTGATTTATATCTAAGTTATATAACCATAATTTATATATATTGTAAACCAAAATGTGTTTCAGATTTTGTTGGTTTGCATGTGTATGTGTGTGTGTGTGTGTGTGTGTGTGTGTGTGTGTGTGCGCGCATTAACGTGTATATATTTAACAAAATCTGAAGCACATTTTGGTGTTTTTTTCTCCCTACATGTATTAGTGCATTGCCTAGAGATGTCAGTGGCCATATTTGTATACCTATAGATGAAGCTATTATTGGATGAGAAAAGGACATGTGAGCACAATTTTTTTTCAAGTTGCAAAATGGAAATTTGGAGGAAATGTATTAATATGGGGTTAATAAGGTTAATAGAGTTGAGGTTGCTTTCCTATTTAAGTGGAAATCATTGTAGAGATACCACACATGTAGAAAAGTCTCATAAAAAATACACAAAGAAAAGTACTAAAGGTTACCTAACTAAAGATACAGTGAACATACTAAAGATTAACAGAAACATGATGAGTGTTAAAGGAGACATTAAGCCACGTGCACACCCAGAACGGTGCTTAAGCTGAAGTCCTTAGGTACTATTACTGGCAAAGAAAGAGAAGTGATGGAGCCCCCAAGGTCTGGAACAGCCTCCCACCAGAGGTTGTTCAAGCGCCTTCATTGAACACCTTCAAGATGAAACTGGATGCTTATCTTGCTGGGATCCTATGACCCCAGCTGACTTCCTGCCCTTTGGGCAGGGGGCTGGACTAGATGATCTTCCGAGGTCCCTTCCAGCCCTAATGTCTATGAAATCTATGAAATCTATGAAAGTCTGATGTTCTCTGAGATTTATATATCAAAGAGACCAATCCATCAAAGATGTTCCTGTATGCTCAGGGTGTCACTATTACCAGTAATGATTTGTAAACGTTTGAAGTTTTGGTTCAGGTAAGCACCAGAAGCATTGGAACCTTTAGCCATGCTATTTCAGTCAGAAAAATTGGGGTGGCTATGACACAGAAAGTAGGTGATGAGAATAGGTACGTGAAATATTCTAAAGGAAAAATTGTTCTTTGGATCGTATAATCATAAGGTCGGAAAGGACCTCAAATGTTGTTTAGTCTAACACTGCACAAATGTAGGATGAGGGAATACATGGTGTTCTAGACAGGTGTTTATCCAGCCTCTTCTTGACAACCTGCAATGATGAAGATGCCAAATTTCCATGGCCAGCTTGTTCTGCTGCCCTGCTGTTCTAACAAGATGACTTTTTTTTCCCTAAGGGTTAGTTTAAATTTGTTTTATGCAGTTTAAGGCCATTGGTTTGTGTCATACTGCCTGTAGAGAGAGATACATTGTTCTCTCTCTTATTTATGGTAGCCTTTCAAATATTTAAAAATTACTGTCATTTCCCTTCCCTTGTGTCTTTTTCTTCAACTGTACATACATAGTTTTGTATTAATTTTACCTTTTTGTGACTGCATCACATGCTGTCTTAGTCTGTGATACACGAAAATCCTCAGATCCTTCTGAATAATGCTACTGCCTAGCCAAACATCTCCTATTGTGTACTTTTTTTTTCTTCCCTAGGCATAACACCTTACATTTTATTCTGCTGTATAGTGCACAGTCTGTATCCTATATGTCAAGTACTTTTTGAATTCTAACCCTACCCTTCAAAGTATTTGCAAACCTTTTCTGCTTATGTATTCTACTAAATTTATCAAGAATTTCTCAGTTCTGAAATCCAAGTCATTAATAAAAATATTAAATAATACCACACCCAGTACCATCCACTGTGATATCTCACTTGAAACCTGCTGCCATTCTAACATGAATCCATTTATTGATCTACTCCCTGCTTTTGGTCATTCATCTAACATTCATCTGTATATATCTAACAGTAATTCTACCTAGCCCAGGCTTCCCTAGTTTGCTTATGAGAATATCAGTTGTATCAAAAAATATTTGGGCTTTAGTAAGCTTTAACCCACTCCATTCACCTCATCTACCAAACTTGTTTTCCTAAAGAAAGAAAATGTTGAAAAATGATTTACTGTGCTTTCTTACATATTACACACCCCTGAATAATAGACACACTTGCTTTTGAAAGGCAGAATGAAGAAGAAAAACTGTTTCCTTGAAAATACTGTTAAGTAGCAGCGTCTGCAGCAGGAGCCTCTGCCAGGGGAAAAGAAAAAGTATCTACATCCAGTAGCTAGGGAGCCCTATCAGCAACCCCTCTACCCCCCACTCCACCCAAATGTTCTACTTTTGTCACAAAACTGTAAACAATAGGTGCTTAATATGAAGTGTGTATGTATATGCGTTTTCCAACTCTGTTTTTCAGTTTCAAAATACATTATTTTTAGAGGAGGAAAGAAAGGTAAATTTCAGAGGGAACAATAAGGAAAAAAAACAGAAAGGACGAGAAAATAAATGTAGACCTTTTGAATTAATGAGAAATCACTCCTTTTTCAAAACCTTCAGTATAAAATTATTTTTTTTCCTACAAAAGCCCACCACCATTATTCAGCCAGCTTTTGTTAAAATTCCTGATGTTTTCTGCTTCCAGCTACACTGAAAATGTCAGTACTGTTATATTCACTACGTGGTTTTGTTACAGTGAACAAATATGCCATATTTAATCCCCAAAATATATTTTTTTAATTATAGTGGAAAATAATATAGCCCATGTAATACCCCTATTTTTTTAAAAAGTCAACCCTTTTAAAAACCTAAGCGTTAAAAAGTCTGGAAATGAACAGTTAAGGAGTGCAGACTGCATTAAAGGACCTTCATCACTCACTAAAAAGGCATTTGATTTATATTGTTGTGATGAAGTATGTACTTCTTTATACTTGGTAAGAATAATGTGTTTATTTGTGGACAACATAAGATTTACGATGTTCTTAACTATTCAGAGCTTTACTTGCAACAGCTTTACTTTAATAAATGCAGTTATAGATAACTGCAGTTTTGTCACTAAGCAACTTAAGCAAGTTTGGGAAACAAAGCTTTTGTATTTGAATTTCCTAGAGTTTCTTACTTCATTACAGTTTATTGAGCCCTAAGCATTTCTCTCTATATAGGATGATTGAAAAGTCCATATGGCATTTACTTTAGGGTTGTTCCATATGAAGTTTACTGTTTTATATCAATTTTGCATGTCAACTTTTAAACACAGACAATGGAAGTTTTATGTCAGTAGTTCCCTGCAACCCTCAGATCCAACAGAAGGGCCATGCCCCATTGATGTGTCTTACATTTTGGATTTAGCTGAATAACCTTTACCTTTAGTCTTGAAAAGCAATAAACTTTACTCCTAAGGCTAAGTACAGATGTTTAAAAAGCCTGAGGTGGAATCAATCTAAATTATGTGGTTCTCCGTAAGTGGCCTAGGTTAGATTGGTAGTGAACAGTATACATGTTTGCTAGGGCTGTGCGAAATTTCAATGGGTGTTTCATTTCAAAGCTGTTTCAAAGTGTTTCAAGCTCAAAACAACAAAATCAAAATGAAACGAAAGGCTTCAAAACAGCTTTGAAACGAAACAGGGGCACTGAAAACATTTTGAAACATTTTGAATTTCAAAGCTGGGCTTGCTTGCAGCTAAACAGAAAGTAAGGAGAGGGAGGGGAAAGAGGGGGGAAAGACTGCTCTGACATGTGTAGCTGGCCAGTGACTGTGATCCTTCCTTGAGGTCCCTTCCAATCCCAGAGCTCTGGGGGAGGGACAGAAAAGCAGCATAAAAAGCACTGCTTAAACTGAGCCTTCTCTGTGCCTTGGGGTCAGCTTACTGAGCTGTGTTCACCTACAGCTCAGCAGCATCAGAAAGGATATCACTTCCTACTTGCTAGCCTGTTCCTAGCAAATGGGATCCAATACCTTTTCCTTTCCTAATACCCTTTATTATTATATTAATTCCTTTCAATTTATTCCTCTCCCCAAATCCCCTCATCAGTGAAAAGTGGTTTCTAAATTCTCTTTGAGGATCAGAACTGAGAGATTGGAGACAGGTAGTTTGGTGGTCTTGTCTTTGATAGATTTTTGGTGTGCACTCATTCTGGTGCTCAGTTGTTGCTTGGTTGTCCTACATATTTTCCATCAGGGCATTTGGTGCTCTGATGGAGATATGCATTGCAAAGATATCTCCATACTGGAGATCTTGTTGGCAGGTTTTGCATGTCTTGTCATGGCATGGTCTGGATCCATTTGGTGTGTTTTGGGCTGTAGGAAGTTGGCCTCTGGTGATGAGGTTAGTGAGGTTCAGTGCTTGTTTGAATTTACAAACCACTTTTGACATACAAGGCTATGAACTGCATTTCATCAGCCTCCTAGGTGTTTGAATGCCTACCCTGAGCTCTACAAAGAGGTGTCCCCCATTTTACTAGGAATGGGTCTCATCGCCATTAAGGAACTATTAACTCATCCCTCCTTACAAGCTGAACTGCAAAGACTCAAAGCTTTGGGAGAAAATGGCAAACTCGAGATTCAACACCACAATCAGGAAATCTCTAAGCTAGCAGCTACAGTTAAAAATGCAGGCCATCACTCCTGGTGGGAGGTTTTGTTCGGGTGGAGCCCCAATGCAACAGGTCTTTCAAATGTCATGCTTCACCCCATTGTAGTAATCATTAGTTTTCAAATTATACTAGTAATTAGTCTGATGCTACTAGTTTGCTGGATCCAGAGACTGATGCGACGATTGCCATGGATAGAAGACCAGAACCAGTACCATGGAGCAAGAATGTGATGGGTATACTTGCTCAACGCAAGCACCCCTTCAACGGGGGGGGGATTGTTACATCTCAGCTCTGTGTTCTTGGGCAACCCTGGCACAGGATGCAGTCTGTCTGACTCACAAAGGACTCACCCCCCCCCACCTCCCCTCCTCTACCTAAATGAAACTGATTAAGATGCAGTGATAGACGCACCTAAGACCCTCAAGATAAGGGTGACAAGAGTGAAACAACTGCCCTAGGTCTCATTTACATCTGAGATGGAACCAGATGACCATTCATTTACATGAAAGATGGAGAACAGAAAGCCTGAAGCAGAGACTGCAGTGAATTCTCTGAGCAGAGAAGCAGGGGAGCCCTGCATGATGGGGAATCTGTGCTTCAAATGTTAATTAACCCATGTTCACACACACCCAGCTCAGCATTTATCAGACCAGTTCTAATCTGGATTTGCTAAGGACTTCCCCCCCCCCCCACCCCCAGACACACACACACACATACACCTCTAAGTTTAATAGGCATCTCGGGCCATATATTCCCCGGTCCCACTATGGGAGGCCTATTTAAACTTGATTGATTAAAACTCGGTTGCCGGGTTAGGGAATGCTGAGGCAAGAGACCGAGTCTGAGGGGGTACGGGCAACATTTGAACAATGGTTAAGGGTTCATCACAGCATCCAGCCTGCTGGAGCCTTAATCACAAGTGTTGTCATACTTTTCCCGAGATGACTGGCGGGAGTCCTCTCCACAAAAGGTTATGAGCACCCCAATAATTGTTTTAAGTCTGTTAAAATACTATAGTAAAATCTGGAAAACTCATGCTAAGCTGAGGCTTGTGCACAACAAGTAAAAATCCAAAATCCTGATGCTGCAAGCTATCTATTGTTCCTGAAGAAACCATGAAATATCCCATCAGTATATTTGCCATCCATAGGAATCTCAAGCTGTCTCCCAAGTATTTGGGTTACTCCCTAATCTTAAATGTTTCCTGATTATCAATCAGTTTCCTGAGATGGTCCAAACCAGATAACCCTTTGTCAATAGAAAAGACAATGATTGAAACTACTAAGGGTGCTTCGAAGCAGCTGAACTGAGGGTATAAAAATCTGTAAAAAGTGTGTGTGCTTCAAGAAGAAGAAGAAGAAGAAGGAAAGGAGAAGGAGAGGAAAAGGAAAGAAGAAGAAAACTCCTGTGCTGACACCATCCCCTGTCGTTCTTGGGACGCTGGAAGAACAGATCGTCTCTCTCTTCAAGGACTGTGCTACAGACTGTGCCTGTCAGCTTTGCAGCTTGAGTATCTTGGACTAGGTGAGATCCCAGCGCTCTCTCTCTTCTTTCTAGGCATAAACTTCTGAACCTGAACTGTATCAGTTAAGCTTGAGCTAAGTTTCCCCAAATACTTAGTGAAACCAGGGTAGTATTGTCATTGTTTGCGTTTGTTTTTCTTTTGCATGTCTATTACTACTAGTGCTATTATATATTTCATATGCTTAGCAATAAATAACTTTTATAGGCAAACTGGTAGTAACTGGGTATATTTTTCCTTCTCTACTTCTCTTTCCTCCCGTGCTCTGCAGCAACGCTTCTTTTACCTAAGCTAAAGATCCCTGTGAAGCCCAAAAATATTGTGGGGTCTGATCATCAAGAGGCCAAAGATTGGGATGTGCTGAGTTTGAAACACATAAGGGGATCAGCTCATACAGGCTGATTGACCCAGTTTGACTCAGACGTGCCCTTATGAACTGAATGCTGGCCCATGAGGGTGTCAGCTGGACACCCAGACGGATTCAGAGGGATTCTGTTTACCTGTGTGCTTGTGTCAGACTGCATTTTATTGTTGCTCTTATGAACTGATTCTTGGCATATGAGGGTGTCAGCCTGTCCATGCTGATCAGCCCGGCCAGGTCAGGCGTGTCACGTTAATTTGTGTGTGTTTCTGTGTATGACAGATTTGGTGACTGGAGGAACCCAGTCCCATTGAGATTGAGTTCTGCAAGATAGCTCCACTGGGGGTGAGGGCTTGCAGAAGGGAGAAATACAGCTCCGTATAGTAACACAAGGAGCACATTGACAGAATCACCAAGACCCTAGAAACTATCCCTAATAAATGAGTACACCCCAAAGTAATGGGCAAATTTGGAAACATGGGTACAGAAACTTGTGGACTCAATAAAGACATTGGTATTATGACACATTACAATCTGCAGGACATCTGACTTCCCAGGTACCTCTCCACTTTTACCTGCTACATCCTTCTTGCCTCCTACCCCAGCCTCTCTCTCACCCCCTGATGCCTCCATTTCCATTTTCACTGACTGGCTTTCTTGCCTGCATTGCATGCCAGCCTCTGGCTTCTTTACTATTCCTTCCATCCAGGAAGAGCACACACATCAACTGCAGGGGCTTCCTCAGCCTGATGAAAAGTTTTCAACCCAAAAGCTTGCTAAGATATATTTCTCCAACTATTCAGTTGGTCTACTATAAGATATCAGATTGACCCAAAGAACCTTGTCTGCCATGTCCTTAGATCAACACAGGTACAACCTACACCCCTAGCACCTGTCCCCAGTCAGGTGACCAGAAGGAGGCAGGGTCCTAGGCACATCCAAGCCCCAGAGCTGGAGCTGGCAGGGAGAGTTTTCTGGAAGCTGCTGGAGAAGAAGCTCCTGCAGGAAAGGAAAGAAAGGCTCTGTGACAGTTTGGCTGCCTGAGATGCTAGTGCTACTGTGCTGCTTACCTGTTGTTATTTAAAGTGGTGGACCACCCTGAGGCTTTAGGAAAGGAGGAGGCCTCATTGGGGCATGCTACCGTGTCATATAGAGGCTCCAGTGCCAGTGAGGGCCCAATGACAGGGGCATAGAGAGCCCAGCGACAATAGAAAGTAGAGTGAGATTGAGACCTCATTACAGGGACAATATCGATATAGTATCTGTGAGGCATGGGGTATGGTAAGGGTGGTTGGAGCCATGCATCTGGTCCATAAGTATTAGGGTGTCGCTTTGAGGTACCTACTTAAAATGGGTCCCAGCAAGGGGTGCAAGCACCTACATGGTTTAGTGGGGTCCATTAGCACCATGACTGAGCTGAAGCTCGAGGGCAGCCTCCCTATGTATTATCTTTTCCAACAAGATGTAGTGGCAGATAAGAAGAGAAGGCACCCGCAGAGCAGAGCTGGCACGGTCACAGGGCCCTAGGGGTATCACAGCCATCTTTAGGGACCCTACTCTGTGACAAAATGCAGTTTCCCAGAAACCCATTCATTTATTTCCTTCAAACCTGTCAGGCTTCATGGACTCAATAGGGGCTACCATACCTGCTCTTTTTACGCTGCTCCACCTTAACACACACACATGACATGAGTTTTGCTTGTCAGCAACTTGAGGTGCAGTTTCCCAGAAATCCCTGCACCTATCTCCTTGAAACTTGGCAGGGTTTATGGCCTCAGCAGGGGCTACTAGGCCTGCTCTTTGCACCCCACTGTGCCTTCACACTTATAAGTGACATGAGTTTTTCTCTGAACAGTTTGAGGTGCAGTTCCCCAGAGACTCCTTCACCTATCTCCTTGAAACTTGACAGATTTTGTGTCCTTGGCATGGGCTACCATCTTGCTATTTTCCTTCAAATCAGGAAAGAAAAGACAAAGTTATAGACATTTTTGTGATTCTCCATTATAGCCTATGGGCGAAATGTCAAAACGCGTTGAAACAGCATTGAAACAGTGAAACAGTTTTGATTAAACGAAATGGAACAGTGCTTTGAAACAGTGAAATAAAGCACTGTTACTTTGAAATGGTGAAATGAAAGTTGAAATGAAATGGTGCTGTTTCACACAGCCCTAATGTTTGCCCTTTGGTGGGGGCAGGAAGGGGGGCAGGGGCACACAGGTTGCTTGCACTGACTGAGGCCTATGCACTTCCCAGCATGCCCCACAGGATCCCTGGGCTTCTAGAGACTGCCAAGCACAGCCAAGCACCTGGGATACCCGATTGGCTGCCAGGCATAGGTAATCACACTCCCAACTCTTTGTTGTGTCACCATGGACCCTCCCTACAGCCAGCCTTAAGCTTCCAGAAAAGCCCCATAATGAGTGTCCTCCACTGTGACTTGTATGTGCCTCCATGTCCCAGCCTTCCTCAACCCTGTCATGACATCCTGCCACCTGTGCCCAAGCATGGAGACCCAGGAATTTTGTAACTCTCACCAGAAGTTGAGGGTTATCATGTGTGCCCACCTGGATGTAATGTGGTAGTGGGTCATGATAGCACCTATCTTTATGCCCATGAGTTAGCCCATGCAGGGCCACCCACCACAAGCTGTGCCCACCAAGCATCCTGGACTGGATCACTGACTTTCACGTGGCTGAGGATGAGGCCACCCAGGACACCGTGGCCACTGGGGTACTCAGGTACCACCTACAAACTGTTGAGTGCTGGTTCTGGGCCCAAGCCACCAGCACTAACTAGTGGGAGCACATCCCCATCCTCTCCCTGGTCCAGGCCACCCAGGCATCCTGTTGGGTGTCATCAACCACAAGGCTTCACCAACATATTTGCCAGCTGGGTGGGTAGAGCCCAAGATGCCCGGGTATTCTAAAGATCCCTGCTTCCTGGGATGATGGATGGCAGACTTTCTTCTACCAGGGCCCCTGATTTTGTTATCAGTGATGTCATAATCCCCCCCTTTGTTGGGGACCCAGTCTACACCCTCATGCCTTCACTTATGAAGCCCTATGGGGGCAGCTGGACTGCTTCAAGAAGCACTCAAACTTCTGCCTGAGCAGGTCCTGCAGGACACTGGAGTGCAGTTTTGACCACCTCAAGATGCACTGGTGGGCTCTTAGCATGCACCTTAATGTGGATGAGGAGGACCTGACACAACCCATCATCACCATATGAGTCCTCCATGACATCTGTAAGACCAAGGGGGAAGTCTTCTATGAAGCTTGGATCAAAGAGGCATGGCATGTAGATGAGACATGGCAGATTAAGCATATGTGGTGTAGGGATGGGGGACAGTGTGATCCCCACACTAATGTTTTGGGTGCTGAACCTGCACAGTAGCAGGCAGTCCAGACCAGTGAAGACATGGCTGTCTAACTTTGCATCCTTGAGGACTGGGAGCTCTCCCCAAACGAGTAAGGCTACATGGCCTTGAGCATCCATGCCCTAGCACCAGGGCTTTTTTGACTCTGTATCCTGGGCAGCACTGCCCACATCCCTGGATATCATTTCCTTTTCCCTCTCCCTCCCACCCACTTCCTCCTGGGGCACACACTTGGATGCAGAAGAATGCAGCACAAGAAAGAGACATGTCTCAGTTTAAAAAAATGTTGCAGCTGTCAAACTTTTTGTGTGTTTAATGAAGAAAATCTGTTGAACATTGCCCAGGACTCAGCTTGTTCTCTTTTCCCAATTAGCACAAGCCAGCAAACTTTGAAGGCATAGAGAAGGTTTGATAAAGGGGAAAAATTACCTGGAAGGAGCAGTTAGGATGGGGAGGAGGGAGGAGGTTGGGTCAGGGGGAAATGCTGCAGTGGCTGAACTCAACCAACACAAAACTTTGGAGGGGAGGCACAAGGTAGGAGTAAAAACCAGGGACTTCTCCATGTAGGAGCTGGACGAGTGGGTGATCCTGGACCCAATGTCCATCTGAAAGGGATGTGGGGTTGGGGAGAGGGTGGAAGATGGCTGCTGGACTGGAGTGGGTGACTGTGAGATGGGACTCAGTGCCACAATTGGCTGTGCACTCCTGGCTCTCCCTCATGGGACCCCCAGCCCCCGACACTTCTGGGGCCCATTTTCTCACTTCAGCGACCCTAGCCCTGTAACTCTCTGCCAGGCCTGGAACTCATGTTACCCAGCAGGACTGAGACCAGGGGCTGCCTATTTCCACCAAGGCTGTGCTACTTCCCTGCAGCAGGACACAGGCCAGGAGAGGGGCTGCAGGGAGTGGAAGAGCTCTTCAATGGGTCCCCCAGCTGGTGGATGAATGAGCTGGATCTGGCAGGCTCTGATGCCAGATACATTCCCAGTGATGGCCTGGCCCAGCAGGCTAGTGTGTTGCACTCTCCCCCTGGTTCTGAATGCTCCTGTGCCCCTTTGAGACTGGTCTGGAAGTGTGTGGTTGTCTGTGTACGTGGCGAGAATGCCAGGGCTGTGGAGAGAAACAATAAATTCTGGAAAGGGGTGTGTAACAGGCATCACTTCCGAGCCAAGTTGTGGCCCGCTCACCTGTTCCTGCGGCAACCGCCCGCCTTCTCGCCTGCCACGTCTTGATGTTAATTAATTAATTAGTGGGAGGCTGCCCATTATAATGCCCCGATGCCGGGGGGGGGGGGGGAGCCCTGCGGCTCCAGCCTCCCCTAATACCGCAGCCCAAGCCTCGCAGATGTAATTGCTGTCATCTCTCTTCTGCCCCCTTTCGGAGACGCACTATGCTGCCCCCTTTTTGGGGCTCCCTATGCCCACACTTGGGCTCAATCGCCCCTCTCTGGGGCCGGGGTCTATGCCCCTATAAACTGCGCCCTCACTGGTGTCTGGCTGTGCCCCGCTTGGGCTTACAAAATGGCCCCCGTCCTGGGAGCTCGCCCCGCCCACACTGGGGCTTCAGAAATGCCCCTCCCTAGGGCTGGGTCTATACACCCCGTATGCTGTGCCTTCCTGGGCGCCGGGGTCCCCGCACTCTGCTGCAGGTCCCTATAAGTAGGTTGCGCCCTCACTGGCTCCGGGGTCCTCACTTTATCGTGAGCCCCCCTATGAGGCCTCCTCCAACCCCTAATAGCCTCACCCAAGCCACCGGTTCAACGAACAAAACAAAGCACAAGCCCCTAGGCTGAAACATAACTACAAGCCACCTGGCTACAACCATACTGCTCCAACATCTTGGAGCTGACTCTCAAGCAGTACCTGCGGTTGCTTCTCGCATCTCTCCCCCAGGAACTCCTGCCTCTCTGGCTGCTGGCAGAGAACTGCCAGCCTGGCCTCAGCCCTGGGCTTTTATAAGGGCCAGGCCCTGCCCCCTTCTGGCCAGCTGACTCCCATTAGTTGCCTCAGCAACCTGCAGCTGTCCCCCTTATGTTCGGCCAGGGCTCTCTCCCTGGCAGTTTTCACTCCTTAGGAGCCAGGCACTGACGTGCCCTGCGACAGGGTGGTATCCATGTTGTCATTGACATTGGGGCCCAGGCTCCCATCACCCACCACTTCCCACCAGAGCAGGCTCTGCCCAATGCCTTTCTGCTTCCCCAGGCCATGGATCACCAGCTCCCTTGCACCACTTCTGTCTTGAGTTCCCCTTCCACTCTGGCAGTTTCCAGTCTGGGCATGATGGGGAGTATTCCCAGCAGCCAGCATTCAGGGGTTCCTCCTATGGGACCTCCATTCATGTCACCCCAGGAAAAAGTCATTGAGGACATGGCATGCCATGGCAGGTCTGGGTGGCAGTCTCTTTCACCATTCCCAGCCAGGAGGACTACAGGCTTTCCTTGGGAGGCAGCACCAGTGCCAGCCAGGCATGTCATAAATGGATGCAAAGCAGTTTAGGACCCTGTCCAGATTTTCCCTCTTCAGTCAGCCCCACAGAGCCCCATGTTGCCTTCTCCAAACAGCAGGTAGTCAGCTTACCCCTCCCTGCCCATTTCTGAGCCTTGGCAGCCCAGTTGCAGGCATCCCCCAGCCTGAACATGTCCCTAATCCACATCTGGAGTCGCTCCTCATAATAGTCCTGCCACTCCTGGTGCCAGGAGCTGTGTATGTCTTCAACTTGGAGGCATTGGACAAGGCCTGCAAAATGTCCTCCTTGCTTCTTTGGCATCTCTTACAGACATCCTTCATGTACTTTGCAGCTGTGCTTCCCCCTAGCCTTGAGACATCATTGTATCCATAACTTGCCATCCTCCCTTGCACAGGTGGTGATTCTGCAGTCAGACATAGAGCATTTGTATGAAATTGCAACTTTGGCTGAATCAAGTATAACGGGAAGCATCTCAGATTCTCCCAGCACTCACCTAGACGTTCATGCAGAGACACCAAGAGAGATAGGGTGGACCCCTATCTGGACCCTTCCCACACCTGGAGCCACAAGCCACACCACTAGTCTCCACCTAACACAGCAGAGATCAGGGTCCCAGCTGTGCTGCAGGTGGGCAGCAGGCCCTGAAGCAGGGTAGGAATGGGTTGTCAGGGAGGGAGGGCCTGGATCCTTCGCAGGCACTGCAGAGGGCACCTACACCACTTCCTCAGAGGGTCTGGGACCCTGGGACCTTTGAGAACTCAGACCATCCCCAAAGCAGGCAGGGACTGACCACTCTGGAAAATGCCAGTGGAAATCTTTAAACCAGCATTTCTCAGTCAGTAGGTAGCGACATAGAAGTGGGTCATTTCATCTTTGTGTCCCTGCAGAAGTGGCACTTATGTCCTTACATTGTCCTGGTGAGACTCGACTCAGCCAAGGAAGCTCTAACACTTCCCCACTACCCCATGTGTCCCTTAAAAGGGAGGCATTTCAGCCCTGTGTCTAGACTGGAGCTGTACTTGACCCCCAACTGGAAAGAGTTGGCCAGGCCCAGTGGGCTTTACTGTTAATCCCATAGGAATGCAGGTCAATGTACCATGATTCTGCTGCAAGAGATGATCCGCTAGGACGTGCTTGACAGCTGGAAGGGATCTAGCTGGTGAGAGGGAAGCAAGACAGGCCCTACGAGGAGAGACTGAAGGACCTGAACCTGTTCAGCCTCAGCAAGAGGAGGCTGAGGGGGGACCTGGTGGCTGCCTACACACTTATCAGGGGATATCAATAGCAAATAGACAGAGCCTTTTTTCTCCTCAGCACCACCTGGGGTGACAAGGAACAATGGTAATAAGCTGATGGAGAATAGGTTTAGGTTAGAGATCAGAAGGCAATATTTTACAGCTAGGGTGGCCAAAATCTGGAACCAACTTCCCAGGGAAGTGGTCTTCACGCCTACTATGGACAAATTCAAGAGGAGGTTGTATGATCACCTGTTTGGGGTCTTATGAACCCAGCATTCATTCCTGCCTGTGGCAGGGGGTCAGGCTAGATGACCTGTTCAGGTCCCTCCTGACCCTAGCTACTATGAAACTAAGAAACTACTATGATTTTTTTCTTGTTCCTGCTGTACTGCAATCCTAGTGTTTCTTATAGAGGGTTATAGAGAGCTGTGTTTTTTCTCCTGTCCCTGACCTTGGTATCCTGTCTGCCACCTGGGCCTGTAAGGTTGCTAAATGGGGTAGGATGCTAAGTGCCCACATATATACCTTTTCTTCACACTTTGCCTGAAAAGCTCAATAATCCCTTTTAGTGCCTCTCTGTTTCAGCACCCCTGGCGTGACCTCTGCCCCAGCATGACCAGGACTCCACTGGTCAGGCCACCTCACACAAGGTACTTCTGGCAGACACCCTGTGATTCTGACAATGCCTTATACCCTGGCCTGGAAATTTCCAGTGTCATTTACCTGCAACATGGAGGTAGCTGGCCATGCCCCACCAGCTCCTGAGGTTTCATAGATTTCATAGATTTCATACACATTAGGGCTGGAAGGGACCTCAGAAAATCATCGAGTCCAGCCCCCTGCCCAAAGGGCAGGAAGTCAGCTGGGGTCACAGGGTCCCAGCAAGATAAGCATCCAGTTTGCTCTTGAAGGTGTTCAATGTAGGCGCCTGAACCACCTCTGGTGGCAGGCTGTTCCAGACCTTGGGGGCTCGGACAGTAAAGAAATTCTTCCTTATGTCCAGCCTGAAACGGTCTTGTAGTAGTTTATGACCGTTCGACCTAGTTGTCATCCCTTGGGGCGCTCTGATGAACAAACGTTCCCCCAGATACTGGTGGTCATCCCTGATAAACATAGGTGGCCATCAGATCACCCCTGAGCCTGAGCTTTTCCAGGCTAAAAAGCCCCATGGCTTTCAGCCTGTCATCGTAGGGTCTGCTTCCCTGACCTCTGATCATGCGTGTGGCTCTTCTCTGGACTCTCTCAAGCTTCTCCACATCCTTTTTGAATTGCGGAGCCCAAAATTGGATGCAGCACTCCAGCTGCAGCCTCACCAAGGCCGAGTACAAGGGGAGAATGACGTCCCGGGATTTGCTTGAGAAGCATCTATGGATGCAAGCCAGCATTTTGGTCACTTTACTAGCCACAGCATTGCATTGCAGGCTCATGTTCATCTTGTGGTCAATGATGACCCCCAAGTCTCTTTCTTCCATAGTGTTAGCCAGCATAGCACTATCGAGCCTATAAGGATGCTGTGGGTTTTTCTTCCCAAGGTGGAGAACCTTGCATTTATCGGCATTGAACACCATCAGATTCTCATCCACCCACTTGCTGAGCCTGTCCAGGTCAGCCTGGATCACCCGTCTGTCTTCTGGTGTGGATGCTTTGCCCCGAAGTTTGGTGTCATCGTTGAACTTGGCCAGTCCGCTTCTGACTCCAGTGTCCACATCATTAATGAAGATGTTGAACAATATGGGTCCAAGGACAGAGCCTTGGGGGACCCCACTGGTCACAGGACACCATGATGAGTGACTTCCATCAATTACTACCCTCTGGGTCTGACCACGGAGCCAATTTTCCAGCCAGCGGATCGTGGTGGACCCAAGGCGACAATTGGCCAGTTTCACCAAAAGGTGATCATGGGATACCAGATCGAAGGCTTTTTTGAAGTCAAGATATATGACATCGATATCTTCTCCCTTGCTCAGGTGATAGGTCACCTGGTCGTAGAAGGAAATGAGATTGGTCAAGCAAGACCTACCCGCAACAAACCCGTGCTGGCTATCCCTTAAGATGTTGGCGTCGGCCAGTCCATCAAGGATGGCCTCTTTAATAAACTTCTCTAAGATCTTCCCCGGGATAGAAGTCAGGCTAATGGGCCTATAGTTAGCCGGATCCACTTTCCTCCCTTTCTTGAAGATAGGCACCACATTGGCCTTCTTCCAGTCTTCGGGCACTACACCAGAGCGACAAGAGTTTTCAAAGATCCGTGCTAGAGGCTGGGCTATAATGCTCGCCATCTCCTTGAGTACCCTGGGGTGAAGATTGTCAGGGCCGGCTGACTTGAAGGTATCCAGCTTCTCAAGATGTTCCTTCACGAGGTCAGCATTAATGGAGGGCAGGGGATCACCCTCACCCAGACTTCCCTGTCCCGTAGCGGGCTTGGGCGTTCCATGGGACTGATGAAACACCAACACAAAGTACCCATTTAATAGGTTGGCTTTTTCCTGGGCGTCAGTTGTCAGTTGCCCCATCTGGTTCAGCAGGGGTCCAATGTTGCCCCCGCTTTTCCTCCAGCTCCCCACATATCTGAAAAAGGACTTTTCATTGTCCTTGATGCTCGAAGCTAGTTGGAGTTCATTTGCAGCCTTGGCTTTCCTGGTCTGCTCCCTACAGGACTGGACCAGTGAAGAATAATCCTCCTTGGAGGTGACTCCCATCCTTCATCCTTTGTAGGCCTTTCTTTTTAGCCTCAGGAGGTCTGCTAGGTCCCTGGAGAGCCAGGGGGGCTGCTGTGCCCTCTTGCTGCCTTTCCTCCGAGATGGAATAGACTTAGCTTGTGCATTGAGGATCGCTCCCTTGAGGAGCAACCACTCTTCTTGAACTCCCCTCTCCCTGTGGTCATGGTCCCTTAGGGCCTCACTGACAAGCCTCCTGAGCTTGTCAAAGTCAGCTTTCCTGAAGTCAAGGACTTCCGTGTTGCTGACTGACTTGCCAACTTTTCAGTGGATGGTGAAGGTGATCAGCTCGTGCTCACTAGGTCACCAACTAGGTCATCCCCAGTAGCCAGTACCAGGTCGAGCAGCGCTTTGCCTCTCGTTGGCCCATAGACTTCTTGAGTCAGGTAGAGGTCATCTACGCACGAGAGGAAGTTTTGCGACCGCTCAGATTTTGCTGAGCGATCCTCCCACGAGATGTCCGGGTAATTGAAGTCACCCATGACAACCATGGTCCTGGAGCATGCGGCCTCAGCCAGTTCCCGGGCAAACTCCTGGTCTAGCTCAGGACTTTGGGTGGGAGGTCTGTAGTAGACTCCCACCATTGTGTCCCCTGTGCCATGTTCCCCATGGATTTTAACCCAGAGGGTCTCCAGTCATCCACCCTTGTCGCAAATATCGGCTTGCAGGGACATGTAGCTTTCCTTAAGATAGAAAGCTACACCCCCGCCCCTTTTATCTACACGATCCCTCCTGTACAGGGTATAGCCATCTATACCCGTGGCCCAGTCATGGGTGGAGTCCCACCAGGTCTCCGTTATCCCTATGACATCATAATTATTTGCATTGAGCAGGAGGATGAGCTCCTCCTGCTTGTTCCCCAAGCTCCTGGCATTTGTGTACAGGCAGGCAAGTATCCCCTGCGGGGCTCCTTCCTTGCCCACAGATTTTACCAGGGCTGGGGCAGGGGTGGGCTCCCTTAAGTGCCTTGACCCGCTGGCTTTGCAAGGATTGCTCAGCAGGCTTGCAGTGGTGGTAGTCCCCCCATCCCCCAGCAGGCTTAGTTTAAAGCCTTGTGGAGCAGGTCAGCCAGTCTGGCTGAGAAGAGCCTCCTCCCTAGGGGAGAGAGGTGGAGACCATCTCTTCCCAGCAGCTCACTGCCTCTCTCACCAAAGAGCGGGCTGTGGTCATGGAAGCCAAAGCCTTCCTGATGACACCAGTGCTGCAGTCTTTGGTTGACTACGTGGATCCTCCTCTCCCTCAGCCCATAGCCTGAGACTGGGAGGATTGATGAGAACACCACCTCTGCCCCCAGACTCTTTAGCCCCGCTCCCAAATCCCTGTAGCACCTCATGACCTGGCTGGGAGTGCTCTGAGCCATGTCATTGGTGCCCACATGAATAAGGAGCATGGGATACTGGTCTGTGGGTTGGAGGAGCTTTGGGATCCTCTCCACAATGTCCCAGATGCGGGCCCCCGGGAAGCAGCAGACTTTCCAGGCTAAGGGGTCAGGGTGGCAGATTGCTCCCTCAGTCCCCCTCAGGAGGGAGTCTCCCACAACAAACACCTTACGTTTTGTCTTGAGGAGAGCAGCAGCGGGAGCTGCAGTTGGGCCTATGTTGCCTGTGGGGGCTGGCAACTCAGCAGGCTCTGCTGGAGCAGCAAGTGGTGCATACCTGTTGCTCAGCTCTGGCGGGGCAGGGGCCTTGGTGCGGCGGGCCTTAGGGCCTTTGACCACCTTGGTCCATGCCCCTGGCTGGACAGAGCGGGAGGTCCCAGAGTCCTCCTTTGGCCTGGAGGGAGACTGTGGTCTACCCTCTGTCTCCCGGGGGAGAAGGGCCTGTTTCCAGATACATTTGCCTGCTTGCCCTAGCTTGGTTGCTCAGTGACCCCACCCCCCACCCCACCCCTCCAACCTAGTACTCTGGGTCTCTATCTGCAAGCCAAAAAAGTTTTGCAGCATGCCATGTGGCCTGGGTAGCTACTGGCAGTAGCCAAGCTGCAGAGGTCACAGGGTTGCCTACATGCAGGCCCAGTCCTGATTTTCTGACCCCCCTACCACTCCACCCCACCAGAGGCAAACCAAGCACACTGTATCCTGCTCAGAGGGGTCCATTTTGTGGTTTGAATGGCAGGGTGCCTTGCTCTGCCCTTTGGAATGTGGTGTGCAGAAGCCAGTTGGACTCCTTGATTCTGTGCGCAAACACAGGGGGAATGGGGTTCCTTGCCTGGGTGTCTGGGAGCTAGGGTTGGGTTCCATGGGGCTGTGACCAAGCACAGGGACATGGGGTCCCTTGGCTGGGTGTGCGGGAGCCAGGCCCTGGGTTCATGGAACTGTGCCTAAGTGCAGAGGATCTCCTGGGCTCTGTGTCAGGTCTGTGTGTTCATTGTGTGGTGTTTCATGACTGTGTGTGGGGCATGGCAAAGGGATGAGGGTGCCCAGGGCTCATGCAGGGGATGCAGATGCCTCCTTTTGCCCCTAGCTGCTTTCCTGTGGCTGACAGATGGCCAGAGACAGGAGGCAGGGCTGGGGAGAGAGGCTTTGCTGGCCCAGCTCTGGGTGAGTTATGGGGAAGGTACAGGCTGAGTGCTATCTCCCTGCAAAGCAGGGGTGGCAGAGAGTCACAAAGGAGGCTGAGATGCCAGAGGACAGGGACCTAACTTGAAGCAATAGGGGAACTGGTACAGAAGTTTGATTTGCCAGTCTAGCCTAGAACAATCCAGCTCTATTTTAAACCAGGTTCTGCCATTTTTAGACTGGTGTATGTGTATCAAACTTCTATTCTCTAATGGATATTAATCAATTTCTGATCACTTAGACTAGTAAAAGTGTAATGTCTGTACCTGACCTAAGTGTCCTGAAAGAGAGACATAAGCACATCCAGCCACCAGAGTGTTACCAGATTTGCCCATTACTTTGGGGTGTGCTCATTTAAGGGATATGTTTATAGAGTCTTGGTAATTCTGTCAATGTGCTGCTTGTGTTACTTGTGTTTCTATATGGAGATGTATATCTTCCTTCTGCAAGTCCTCACCCCGCAATGGAGCTATCTTGCAGGACTCAGTCTCAATGGGGCTGGGTTACTCCAGTCACCAAATCAGTCATACACACAAACACACATAAACTAACGTGACATGCCTGACCCGGCCGGGTTGATCAGCATGGACAGGCTGACACCCTCATATGCCAAGAATCAGTTCATAAGAGCAACAATAAACTGCAGTCAGACACAAACGCGCAGGTGAACAGAATCCTTCTGAATCTGACTGGGTGTCCAGCTGACACCCTCATGGGCCGGCATTCAGTTAATAAGGGCATATCTGAGTCAAACTGGGACAATCAGCCTGTACAAGCTGATCCCCTTATGTGTTTTAAACTCAGCACATCCCAAACTTTGGCCTCTTGATGAGCAGACCCCACAGTATTTTGGGGCTTCACAGGGATCTTTAGCTTAGGTAAAAGAAGCGTTGCTGCAGA
This sequence comes from Alligator mississippiensis, assembly GCF_030867095.1. Classification (NCBI taxonomy): domain Eukaryota; kingdom Metazoa; phylum Chordata; order Crocodylia; family Alligatoridae; genus Alligator; species Alligator mississippiensis. Next base: position 90,170,356 of record NC_081824.1, read on the forward strand.
GCATGTGAGGAAGGAGAGGTAAAGAAGGAAAAATGTACCCAGTTACTACCATTTTGACTGTAAAAGCTATTTATTGCTAAGTATATGAAATATATATAAAGGTACTAATAGTAATAGACATGCAAAGGAAAAACAAACACAAACAATTACAATACTACCCTGGTTTCACTAAGTATTTGGGGAAACTTAGCTCAAGCTTAACTAGTACAGTTCAGGTTCAGAAATTTACACCTAGAGAGAAAAGAGAGAGAAAGAGAGAGACAGAGAGAGAGAGCACTGAGATCTCAGCAGTCCAAGGCACTTGGGTCTCAAAGCTGACAGGTAAAGTTCCTAGTACAATCCTTGAAGGGAGCCGACATGTTCTTCCAGCATCCCGGGAACAACAGCGGGTGGTGTCAGCACATGATTTTTCTTCTTGAACCACACACACTGCTGCTTTTTTACAGATTTTTATACCCTCAGTTCAGCTGCTTCGAAGCATTCTCAATAGTGTAGATCATTGTCTTTTCTATTGACAAGGGGTTATCTGATTTGGAACATCTCAAGAAACTGATTGATAATCAGGAAACACATAAGGTTAGGGAGTAACCAGATACTTGGGAGCCAGCTTGAAATTCCTATGGATAGCAGATATACTGATGGGATATCTCATGGTTTCTTCAGAAACAATAGATAGCTTGCAGCATCAGGAGTTTGGATTTTTACTTGTTGTGCACAAGCCTCAGTTTAGCATGACTTTTCCACATCTTACTATAGTCTTTTAACAGATGTAAGGCAATTATTGGAGTGTTCATAACCTTTGGGCAGGAGGACTTCCACCAGTCGTCCTGGGAAAAGCATGACAACACCTGTGGTTAGGGCTCCAATGGGCGGGACACTGTGATGAACCCTTAACCATTGTTCAAATGTTGCCCATACTCACTCTGATTCGATCTCTTGCCTTAGCATTCCCTAACCCGGCAACCGAGTTTTAATCAATCATGTTTAAATAGGCCTCCCATAGTGGGACCGGGGAATATACGGCCCGAGATGCCTATTAAACTTAGAGGTGTATGTGTGTCTGGGAGGGGGGAAAGTCCTTTGTAAACCCAGATTAGAACTGGTCTGATAAATGCTGAGCTGGGTGCGTGTGAACATGGGTTGATTAGCGTTTGGAGCACAGATTCCCCATCATGCAGTGTTTCCCTGCTTCTCTGATCCCAGAATTCACTGCAGTCTCTGCTTCAGGCTTTCTGTTCTCCATCTCTCATGTAAATGAATGGTCATCTGGTTCCATCTCGGATGCAAATGAGACGTAGGGCAGTTGATTCACTCTTGTCACCCTTATCTGGAGGGTCTTAGGTGTGTCTCTCACTGCATCTTAATCAGTTTCATTTAGGTAGAGGAGGGGAGGGAGGGGGGAATTCTTTGTAAGTCAAACAGACTGCATCCTGTGCCAGGGTTGCCCGAGAACACAGAGCTGAGATGTAACAAGAGACTGAACTTCAAGGGCTTATCTATATTACCACAATGGTTGATCCCAGGGAGGAGAGGGCTGAGAATCCCCCACCATCCATGCTCCAGAGCCAGACCTTACCTAGTGAGATTGCTCTGGGACAAGTCTCCCAGCTGCTTTTAGGAATGTCAGAGACCATTAGAGAATAGGCAAGAGGGAGGAGCTTGGAGCAGCCTTGGTGGCAAGTGCCTCAGTAGACTTGGGTGTGAAGGGAGTACTTAGTCACATTCTATCCGCTACACTTCAGTGCCATGGTGTAGACAAGCCCTAAAAAGTGTTCCCTAAGATAATCACAATCTAACAACTTCATTCTTGTTACACATAAGTAACAAGAATGATAGAAGTATAATATGATAGAAGTAATATGATAGAAGTAACTGCAGACTACATGTCTCAGCAAGCACTTCAACTTTGGCACTGTCCTACCTAACCTTTAAGTTCCCACCCCCAGAGGAAAATGCAGAATGACATAGGTATGTTCCTAGGATCCAAAAAGATTCAACAGAGAAACTTCAGAGACACCCAGAAGTAAATAGGGAACAGTGAATGATAAATGCTCCAAAGAGTCCTTCAGAAAACTAGGAAATGTTCAGAAATGTTTGAAACTACTGATGCTGTATTTGAACTGCCACCTTTTTGGGTGCTGACCAATGTGAAGCTCCTCAGTCTAAGTCATGATGCTTCACAGAAAGTGTCATGAATTAGACTGACCCTCCCATTCCAACAGATGTTCGAAGATATGTAAGGATGCTTCCTTTCTTTCTTGCCAAAAGACTACCAGTTAAAGCAAGTGCCCATGAAGGCCAGGGGGTCTAGGTTCACCACAACTCTCACTTCTTGGAAGAATTGGAAGAATTCCCTTAACACTAATGTAAGAGACTCTTCTGCTCATGTTGAAGCTAGACCTCAGTACAGACAAGAGAACCGGAAGGACAACAAGCAAAACAACAACAACATGCCTGCTTCTGCAACTTAGTGGTAGCATTCAGCACTTTCAAACAGAGACACCTACTGATTTGGATGAAACTAACTTTTTAGGGAAATGTGCTAAATCTATTTGAATCTTTATTTAGAACTTAAGAATCTCTCTCTCAGCTACCTCTCACTTAAGTGCCTGCTGGTCTTGTGTGCTTATCAAATCCTGTAGAGACTATCTGGTGAATTTTAATAAAGTAATTCACTTCAAGAAGCAAGTTTATAAGGCTATTGCTTGAAGATTTCATTTTCAATGTCACTATTGCTTTTGTGCTTTACAAGAAGTAGAAATAATTTAAACAAGCTGTGTTTCTTCTGCCAAAATAGTGACTAGGGATGTTTTCATTACCAACTTTCTTATTCTTTTGTGAATTGGCAATTTAAAAAAAAATACGGAAAGAAACCAGACACTTTCCTCTTTTTGCAAGGTCAATTTCTTAAATTAAAGTTGCACCGTAATCCCAAATGTCATACTATCACATAACCACTACAAATAATTTATCCTAAAACCACATACAAAGATAATATACTTGAATACCAAGTGAGTCCATGGCAAAATTATTTCTCATTTTGTATTGTCAATGTACAGATCTGAGATTCCTTCATCAGATAGAAAAGTATAGGTATTTTTATGTAGTGATATCTGGTTTCATGACATTTTATAATTCAAGACAAGTAAAAGTTTTAAGGGACATATATAATTATAAGTTTTATTTCTGACTACCTGCCTATTTTGACCTTACAGTTCTTATTCATTTGAACCTATACTTTCCCAATAAGAGACTGAAGTTTTGTCTAAGAGATCAAGGATATCTCCACACACTTAATAAGGCACATATGCTAGACTTGAGATTATAAAATAGAACATCTATAGTGGAGCCTTAAAACAGAATCCTCATCTGCAGTATATTTTAAAATAAAATTTCAATATTTCTCTTCAGGAAACTTACTCCTTTTCACCCCACATATATTCTGAATTACATGCTAAGATGGTGTTATATTTATTCACAAAGTAGGAATAGTTTTATATCCTTCCTTGATCTGGAACAAAATAATAATTCAAACAATACACTCCATTTGGATACTCACATCAAAGAAATTCAGATGATATGTGCTTATGAACTCATAAAATCTCTGAGCCAGAATAATAGTTAAAGGAAGGAGTGGAAATAAATTGAGCTACTGGATGCACAACCAACCATGTATAATCAGTAAGTCAATATTTGATACAGTAACATTTCTGTTTTAAATATTAATTTATGAAGGTATGTTAGTCCATGCCTTATTTCAGTGGTACTTGACCTGCCAACCCCATGGGTCAGATGAGCAGTATGGAGCTACATGCCTAATCCACCATGAAATCAGCATGCAGAGTTGGTTTGCGGGTATGGCAAGCAAACATGGCCATGCACATTCTATCCAGGCCCGCATGCTGGCCTGACTTCAGTCATAAACCCTGCTATACTTTCGGGTGTTTGGTTTCATTGTACTGATATGGCATGTGTAGTCTCATTGGAAAGCCCACATTAAACAGCATCCATTTATAACAATGGTTGTCAACCAGGGGCACACGTACCCCTAGGGTACTTAAAAAGGTTGTAGGAGGGGGTGCTTCTGCTGCTGTGCACACCCCAGCCAGCAGAGGCCTGGGGGGACATATGCCCCACCCCCATCTGTGTATGGGATGGAGGTGGCTGCTGCTGCACACAGGGCTTTGCACACTGCTACAGCTGCTCTGGGAGCGGTGTAACACCACATGCTTGCCACCATCGGGCTGCGTTGCACCCCCTACCCACCCAGCAGCGGGACACACATGGCATTGCACCACTCTCAGGGCAGCTGCAGTGGCGTGCAAAGCCCAGTGCACAGCAGCAGCTGCCTCTGCCCTACAAACAGATCAGAAGGGAATGTGCCCCATGGGCCTTTGCTGGGGTCACGCAACAGAGGGAACCCCCCCCGCCACATTCCTGGATGAGCTGCCCGAGCTCCAATTGTCCTACAGCCTGACCTGGCCTGGCCAGGACCCCATTCACCCCACTGTGCCCCACTCCCTCCCTCACTGAGGGGCCTTGATATGATCCCCCCAGGGCCCTTCCCCCCCCCCCCCCACAGACTTACCTGCTGGGAAGGGTGGATGGGGCAGGGGGTGCATGCACGCATACATGCATGTGGTCAGCCCCCTAAATCATTTTGATATAAAGGGATACATGAGCTGAAACTTTGAGACAAAAGGGGTATGCTTGTTCTAAAAAAGTTGAAAACCCCTGATTTATACTATTGTTATCACTGTATAGATTATGTTATGCTGTCTATGTATATGTTTTAAGTTTTGGATATTGCTTAGCTAGGGAACTCACATGATGGACAGAATTGCTAAATATCCCTTGCCATTGTAATCTAGAGCAGTGCAGCTGCATCTCACAATAACAGAAATAAGAGTCCACTGGTGGAATAGGCACCCCTGGGTATTGTCTGCCTATGGCAGGGAAAACTGATCCTACAATAGCAAAGGCATCTGGGCATAGGCATCTGGGCATCTGGGCTATCAAACCAGCCAGACTGAAGGTACCCCAGGCACACCAGATCTTTCTAAAAGAATCTGGTGACTCAAGAGCATCAGAATAATGCTAATTGGGGGGCTGACTTGCAGGCTTTTTAGACCCTAGCTAGGTTTGAATATCTCTTTGAATCTCAGGCTTTGGGGTTTCACTGGACCCAGTTGCCAGGGCAGGTAGAATCATCAGAAAGTCTGAACTCTGGCGAGGATTCTCATGGGAGGCATGGGGTAGCCAGATGAAAGGGTAAGATACATGGTTATTTTGTTTTCTGGCTGCAAACCTGTGATACATTTTGTTTGCCTAATTATTTTATCTTATAAAATAAATCCTCTTGCTGTTTGTCTCCTTGGTGATTATCTGCTGAAGGAGTGGTTTCTGGGTCAGTGATTTTCCAAGCTATTCTTTCCATTGAAAGTGGGACCTATAATTTCTTCCATGACCTTAAAGTGGGGGCCACTCAGGGCCAGTAGAGATCAAACAAAAAAAAATGTCCAGCACACCTACCGCCTAGGAAATCACCTGCTCAGTAGCACGGAAGTGGAAAGGGATCTCGAAGTTCTGGTAGACTCCAAGATGAACATGAGTCATCAGTGTGACGAAGTCTTCAGCAAAGCTAACTGCACTTTATCATGCATGAGCAGATGCATGACAAAAAGAACCAAAGAGATGATACTTCCCCTCTATCGGGCACTGGTCAGACCGCAGTTGGAATACTGCATTCAGTTTTGGGTGCCACACTTCAAGAGGGATGTGGATAACCTGGAAAGGGTCCAGAGAGGGGCCACTTGTATGGTTAAGGGCTTGCAGGCCAAGCCCTATGAGGAAATACTAGGGCATCTGGACGTCTTCAGCTTCCGCAAGAGAAGGTTGAAAGGTAACCTTGTGGCTGCCTATAAATTCATCATGGAGGCACAGAAGGGAATTGGTGAAGCTCTACTCACCAAGGCCCCCCTGGGGGTCACAACAAATAATGGCCATAAGCTAGCAGAGAGCAGAGTTAGACTGGACATTAGGAAGAACTTCACAGTTAGAGTGGCCAAAATCTGGAATGGGCTCCCAAGGGAGGTGGTGCTCTCCCCTACCCTAGGGGTCTTCAAGAGGAGGTCAGATAGGCATCTGGCTGGGGTCATCTGAACCCAGCACTCTTTCCTGCCTATGCAGGGGGTTGGATTCGATGATCTATTGAGGTCCCTTCTGGCCCTAACATCTATGAATCTATGAATCACTCACTGCAGCTGCAGAGTCCAGGTACATGGACAGAGGGTCTGAGGTGCTGAGATAGGCAGCTATCTTAGGTCAATCTTAATTTGTTCCTGGAGGCAAATGGCAGCACAGGGTGAAGAAAATTGGGGCTCTGGCAATCCCAAGTGGATGAGGTTGACATACCCACATGCCAGATCCAGCCACAGAGTGACCCCATGTACCAATGTACCAGCATCACCATCTGCCAACACAATCTAGTCCACAGAGCCATATCACTAAGCCTGAGGGACTTCTCACAGATCCAGAAATTTGGCAGTAGAGTGTCTATTAATGCCATGAGCGACTGGTGCCTCCAGAATCTGGGGTGAGGGGAGGGCCACCAGCAGAAGCTGCTGATGGTGGAGGCCCGATTGGGGGGCACCAGCTCTGCTGAAAGCATCTGTGTCAGCTGTCAGGGGAGGCACCAGCCCTGTCAGAGGAGGCACATGCACCCCCATGCACCACCTACCAGTCACCTATGATTAATGCTACCACTGTCTCCCCACCACCAACTTTCCAGATCTGTGGGAAGACCCACAGGCTGGAGAACATGGACTTGTGGGCCACATCTGGCCCAAGGGCTACAGGTTGGATACCACCACCTGACTCAAGTTATACTGAATGCCTGACATGTTCTGATTGAGTTACCTTCAAACAAATTCATAACCAAACTCCCTGCATGTAATGATGCAGAAACTGAGGTAATACTTAAATATTACTTATTATCCAGATCAAAAAGGAAAACAAAAAGAAAAAGAAAACCCTGTGGTATAGAATTTGAATTTTCATGGTTTCAGCAGCTTGGTAGCTAAAGGAAGTCATATTTTAGCAGGGTGGACAGTACTTCATATTTAAGTTATTTGCCGGTACTTAAGAGGTTTTAAAAAACAAACAAACAAGTTCTTGAACCAAATATTAATGCACATATACATAAGTTAAATATTGCTTTGTGAAATACCTCATACAAAATGGCAAATAAAACTAACTACATATAATTCGTAGCCTGAATGTTGACTGTAAATACGGGGTTTGATCAGCTTCAGCATTAGGATGTAATTAGACGCACAAGGAAGAAAGGACCTTAATGAGAATTCATATAGCACCTTGTTGGGAGCTATGCTAGAGTGCAAAGTGCTTAGAGCTACTTACCACTGTTGTAGTGCCATTAGATTTCTCCAGCTGCTTCAATGTACTTTCCAAAGGAAGAACAACCAGAACCCTCTTTTCATCCCAAGGAAGCTTTGTTTCATTCTTCACACAAGAGGCAGGCAAGGGAAGGTGGTAGCAGACAAAAGAGTTTTGTCTGATACATTTGTGCTAAGCAAAGAATTTCCCAAAGCCACAGGGACCATGTCTTACTGGGACTTTACAGCTGGATTACAGAGGCAAAGTAGTAGAAATGGATCTATGCCAAATAACAACTGTATAACGAGGTAGAAATATATGAGTCAGAAGGAGCAATGTACTGTTAAAAGTGAGTGGGATGGTGGGGGACAGGAAGAGAGAAACAACATTAGTGACTGTTTTTTGTTGGTATGCTGTTGTTCTAATTGTTCACCAAATGTTTTGGGGGTTTTTTTGGCTTTGCTGAGCCTGACAACATTTTTTGTAAAAATGCATGTCTTATCGTGGGGCAATAAAAACAAAAAAACAAAAAACAAAAGCAAGCAAACAAACAAAAAACCCAAACAAAGGAACAAAAAATTTCAAAATGGAACCACAACTATAAATGATTGTTTTTAGACTAAAAAGAAGAAAGATGTCTTTCTAGGGAGAAATAAATCAGAAACTAATGAAAAAGTAAAAAAATTATATTACAGCAGGTAAAAGGGTTTATCTTTGCATTGCTATGTTATTATTATGTAACAATGTGAACAATGAAAGGAGGGAAACAGCAACCTTTTTATCTTTTATAGCTGCCTGATGGGGACAGGAGTATCTTATTACAAAGAAGACTGCACAAACCTGTTGCAGACACTATTCATCAGTGTATTGACAATCCAAGCATTTGAAAATTATAATGGCCTTGTTACACCTTACACTGTGAGTAGCACAAATACTGATTGGTGATAGGGCTAGCTCAAGTTTGGAGCAATCACACATTCAGGCCAGCAGGGGCTTGGAGGACTAAAAGGTAAGAATCTCCTGCCCCTTCCCCCCCTTCCCCCCATTCCTGGTTCTCCCTAATTCCCCACGGCTGTTTGTAGTACATGTAAATTATTGTCACGCAATCTAAAAAGGGAGATTTTAATTTTTAGCTATGGAATAGTGGGTAATTTCATTTTAATAAAGGGATAAAAACCATAGCTAGAGAACAAATTGTAATTTACCTTTATGGTTTCCATATATTTTCCTAGTTAACTTCTGTTATAGAGATTTTTCTCTTTTAAAGGTAATTCTAGGATTTTTCTATTTTAAAGGATTCCACAGTGAGATCTAATCTGTCATAGCTCTTTCTCATGTTATGTCTGAGAACCAGCCAATAAAAACATGTTATTCATAGAATAATTTGGAACAAGCTGCAAGTAAGTGTGTAGATGCTGGAAGCAGGAAGTGATGGAGAGTATGTCTTTGCTGGTGGGACAGTCAGGTACCAAAGGTACAGTTAGTCTGCAATATGCTGATGCTTCAATATCACTCTGGAGACTTAAACCACACTTGCAAATCCCATATATACTTCTTTCATTACAGATAAGAAGAGCTGGCTTTTGGTCAGCAGCTTTTAGCTCTGATATAAAACCACTTTCAAAAATAGAATATAGCTGATACACGCACACATAAAATCCCTTCCTTTAAAATAACTTTTTTCTTAGTACTATACTCAATCATAAATTTACTGTCCCACACTTTATTTTAAATTTCAAGTTAATCTCTTTATGATTGTTTTAGTTTTTACACTGACACAGCTTTAACCATCCAAGTCCAGTGATACTGATAAAACCTGCAGGTTACAGGATGGGAAGGAAGATTTTGATATTTATCTTCCTAGAGTTAACTAAGTATAAGAACTTATTTGTAAATCTCTTTGGGAAGATTGGGACCTTAAAATACCAAACAGGCTGAAGTGAGAATTCTTTCTTGGCAAAAACAACACATTGCAAAAGGCATCTTGTTTTTTTTTTCTTTTCAAAATAAATGAAAAATAAGATTTGCTGTTTAACATCAATCATATAAATGCAGGAGATTCCTTCAGAGTAGTCTGTCGGAACCCCTTCAGTAACTAAGAACACAGACATGACACATTTACTCTGGTGTATTTTTAATTTACTCTAGAGAAACAGCCAAATGCACAGTATTTTCTCTGAAGGAAATTCTCTTTTCCAATTTAACTTTACTTCTGTCAAGATTTATACTGGAGAAAGTTACACTGATGGATGTGGGTCTGCTCCCCTTGCCAGTTCCACTCCAGGTTCTCTAATTGGTTTCTCCACTGCCTTATCAAAAGATACCATAGGAGTCACCTACTTCAGCAAGATGGTTCAGGAGAGCTGTTAAGTGCCCACTGCAAAATAAGATCCTGGGTGAGTTACTTGGTAGCAATCATGTCATATGCAGTTGCTTCCTCTGGAGTAAGATAAAAACAAGCAAATAGCTGGGAGGAGGAGGGTGTCAGACTGCAGCAAAACTCTTATAGGAAACCCTGGGTAAGAAAGAAATCATGTTAGGAAATTTATATATATATAAATACATATAGCAGCTGAGGGTACCTGCTATATAAACAGCAGCAGCTACGTTCTGTGGCTGAAGTCTTAAGAGTGGCCAGACTTCAGATGTACCTGTTCTGACTGATGCTGAACTTTGTGTTTGAATAATAAATGCATCCCTGGAAAAATAGAAAGAAATACTGAAAGTAGTTGGAGCTTCATTGACACAACTGGCTAGGGAATTGGCCTGTTGATTTACCTGAGAGTGGGGACTGATGCCAGATTGGGAACCAATACACCTAAGGCACTGCTTACAATCTCTACAGGTACAGGACAAACGTGTTACAGGGATCTGAATGTGTATTGTTCTCAATGTATTCACCTTAGCCATACAATTTATTTGAAATCCAAACCTTGGAAATAAGGATTATTTTCCACTGGCTTTTGTGGAGACCTCAGAGCAAACAGTGTGTAGTGAATGATTTAAATGTTCTACTTATCTGCAGTGTTCATGATGAACATTTTTGCCAACGTTGTAGCACATGCTTGTAAGCACTTCATATCATATCCTGAGCTGACTTTTCATTTATTGCAAGATTCCCACAATTCAGATGTGTCATTAGGCTCACATGCACAACTTTATCGGAAAAAAAAAGCTGCACTTTCATTCAGAAACAAAGTTATTTAAGCTCCCCTTTAATCATTAAGATTGCACGGTCTCCCATCATAACCTAGATTAAGTTAAAATAATTTCCTTCGTAAGAAATCTTGACATCTGAAACCTGGGTCATGACAATCTATTTACAGAGCACTTAGGAGGAATTTATGTCAGATTGTCAGATGATATTTCTTTTCAAAAACAACTTCCCCCTCCCCGCTGAGAATGGCTTAGACTATATTTGCCATTTTCTAACTAAATATTTTATTTTATAACTATGTTCCTCACGTGCTCCAAATATATATTTTTTCTTATTAAGAATTCCTTTGATTGGTAGCTGTTTCTTCTAAAATAATAAGCTGGTTCCAGCCATGGACATCTCCTTTTCTTTGTTTGCAAGACTGTAATATTCCTTCACTGGGCCTCTTGTCCCTTCAGAGGATTACTTTTGCAGCATATCTTTAAGTTTCAACCCAAACTTCTTTTGATCCTGTCATCTAGGACAGGGCTGCCAACTGGTGGCCTGTGAGGGGTTAATGTGCAGCCCTCAGGCTCATAGCTGGCTGCAGCTTCCCCTCATCAATCCAGTCTCAACAGCAGCTAGAGCAGGGGTAGGCAAAATATAGCCTGTGGGCCACATCTGGCCAGCCAAGGGATTTTATTGGACCTGTAGCAGGTCCTCCATCCTGCCTGGCCTAGGTATGGTGGACAGTCTAGGCCATGGTGTGTGAAACAGTCCCACTGTCCCTGGGTATATGGCGGGGTGGTGCGGCATCCAGACACTGATTCCCAATAACCCTGGTGATAGTTCCTTCCAGCTGCTGCTGGACCTGGCCCTGCTGCCCAGCCACCCTGGCCTGTCTACCCCGCATGCACTGCCAGGGGCACTAGATGGAACAGGCAGGTGGCATCTCCATGCAGACTGGCAGGGAAACCTGCAAACAGTGTGTGCTCGGCTGGGTGGATGGGATGGTGTTATGGGTGGGCAGGGAGCTGTGTCTTGGGATGGAAAAGACAAGTGGAGGCTGGGGCTGGGATTGCAGGACAATGACAGTCCAGGCCCAGGCCTGGGAAAGAGCCATGATCTGCTATCTGCACATCCCTGCCATATATTTTATCATAAATAATTGGATAGAGGCTCAAGTCCTATATGCTACCTGGTTCTTTGCTTGTCCTTTACAACAAGAATTACACAGTATAGATGATGAGGAGACTTGACTATAGCAGTCCCATACACCCACAACTTCAGAAGAGGACCTCAAATAAGTTCTTCTTGGTTTCTTCTGGCTTCTCAACCAGATCCTAAACTCTGGACACTGGCAACTGTAATAAAGACATGATAGATTTTGGAGTGCTAATCACAGATCTTTCCTCTGAATTTTAGTGACATAAAATGGACTAACAAAGAGTTTTTAACAGTTTAAATACCAAAGGGAGATTTCCACAAAACACTGATGAGGTAATTTTGAACTATGAGTAAATCTGTAAAAAATCCAAATTTATATGTAGGTAATTTGTAAACAAAAAGAGGCTACTTTCTGAAAATAAATCACAGTTGTAAAGCAAATAAGCAATTTAATATCAAGATAGTTAAATTAACTTGATTAACAGATTTCACTTCATCACAAGTAACGGTTCAATAATAGTTAGTTTTAAAAATAAAGACACTGCTGTATTTTTCTAGGAATGATAAAAAAGAATGAGAATGAGAATGAGAAAGAAAAAGAAGAAACATTCAACAAAAGCAAATATGTATTATATCTAGGCTAAGAATAATAGAGGACAAAAGTTAGATATCCTATAATCAGATTAAAACATTTTGTTTGCAGTAAATTAAATGAAACTAATAAATATGCAAATTAGATTATTATTATGTAAATTGAACAATTTCAGTACCCTGTTTGGTGGAGAGCCATATCAACAATTTCAATTAAAATATACAGTTGTCTAAGTGTTGTAGTTTTTAAATAGGAATTACTTGACAACATACGAAATGTTGGGAAATTATTATTTCTTCATTACTGTCTATTTTACACTCACTACACCAGAGTCAATCACCATCTAAATACTATTATAGAAATGAGTGGAAAAGCTATACAAGGTAGTTACATTTTCTTCAGCTTCATTCATCATAGAAAGTGTCCTATCAAATGAATATATGTTGTTATACCTTGGTAAAATCTCCTTTCATGCAAAGATTTTCTTTCCCTCTGAAGAGCTTTCATTTATTTTATTTCTGTTTAAAAGTGAAATACAATGACTAATAATAGAAACATTTTTTTTAATGGGGTTGTTTTAAGGATTTGAAATCAACATAGTTCATCCCACTCACATTGTCTCTCACAGCATTTTCATAACACAATTGACTAGTCTTTGTAACCCCAATGAGACTTGTTCATACAAATTCTAATATAATAAAAGCCTTAGTTTGTCTGTCTGTCTGTAATGCTTTACTCAAACTGTGATTGGTTGTCTTGGCAGCCAATCACAATGCTGACTGAAACAACTAATTAGAGTGCTCTGCACAGAAAGGCACACAGCGGAGTGCCACCATGACAGTGGGGACTGAGGGGCTGGAGTTGGGGAGCGAGACTAGTAGGGCTGGCCTTGCCTCCCCGCCCCTCCTGGCCCTGCTCCTTGGAGGCAGAAGTGCAAGGTGCTGCTGGCGCAGCACTGGCCTCACCCTCCCGTTCCTGCCTCACTGCCACTACTGCTGCTGGGCCCAACAAAAGCCAGCAGGGAGGGGGAGACTGTGGGGAGGAGGGGGGGAGGGAAGCAGGAAAAGGAGGGGAGGGCACAGTGGTGGCACCTTGCTGCCAGGCCCTCAGAACAGCCAGGAGGAAGGGAAGGAGGGGTGCCGGGGGAGGGGGTTGTGCACAGCTGGATGCTCAGCAGCAGCGCAGGGTGCTGGGTGGTGGCTGTGGCCAGTGCGTGCAAGCTCTCCCCACCCCGCATGCCTGATGCAGGATGGAGCAGTGGGGGGGGGGCGGGGTCACACAGAGCTGGACGGGGGGGCACACGGGGATGGAGGCAGAGTGGTGGCAGTGTGGGATAGTGGGTGTTGGTGCTCTGTCTCCCTCCCCATTATTCTTGATGGGCAGTTGGCTAGTATTTTAATAAAACCTTTCACAATGAAGAACTTAATATTGGTGGCTTGTGCTATCATAACTAATGGCAATCTTCATCTTTCATGTGGCAAAAGAGGTGATCAGTAATACTAGTTTCATGTGTAAGAACATTGGTGTTACTCACCTGGAAAACTCATGAAAGGTAAGCACACTTAGCATGTGACAAACCATTAATTTGTTAAACGCGAAGAGCTAGTATTGTTCCTTAGTGTTGTTCCAATAAAGAAATTTCTAGCAATTTTCACATTCATAATCATACCAAGAACTTGACCAATCAATGTTCATTAGAATTTTTAAGACCCACTCAAGAGCTAGCTTCTAATTGCACCTATTCGCTATGTAAGTGGATTTAGTAACCTAAGTGTGATTCTTTTTTACCTTATTAACGCTAAACCCTAACCCAAAAACTGTTAATGCATAAGATGGTTGGGTCCGCTTCTTTGCTGCTAACTTTTTGAGATTCAGTCTGACTGGTAAGATGATGGTGTATTATAAAGTAAAGGCATCAATGGATTTTCAGGGCGTGGACAATGTGGATAAGAACTATACATATGTGCTGAAGCCACTTAGATACATTAAATGCAATAGAAACAATCTGACCTTTGTTGCATTAATTAACAGCCTATATGGCTGCACTCCTGATTTGTTGTTTGTTTGACTCCACTACTGGCTGACATAGCAGGGAACAGTCTGTAGTGGACATCAGGTGATACAATGAGTAAGAACCCAAATGTAAGAAAACATCATGCATAATATGAGCAATAGGCCAAACAAAAGGAAAACTGGTGGCTGTTTCTCCATCCATCAATAAGTAATCACCTTGAAGGTTTGCAACACTGTTGGGAGCAGAAAAGAAAGGAAAATATGTTATATATATTATGGCCCATATAGACAGCTTATGGCGCATTAGTTTTGTTGGTCAGGGTTCTTGCTGTGGATAAGATTAGGAGTGCAAACACACATATCTTTCTCTATTTCGTACCACTGACTTCTTACACATAATTTAGCATCTGCCTCACTGTGCAGATGGTGGGGAAAATTGAATTAGTTCAGCTTTTGACCTTCCCTTCTGTGCACTTTGCAAAGAAGAGGAGGTGTCTTATGATGGAACCGTCATCAAATACTTGCAAGGCTAAAGTCACATTTTCCAGTTATCATCTTCCATCTAGTAAAAGGCCAAATTGTTTAGCAGAACACATGCTAAAATAGGAGGTAAAGGTGCAAGAACCTACATGAATTGTTTGTGGTTCAAGTGTGCATGACTGGGGGAGTTGAGTTGCAAGTCAAATTCCCTTTCATTATTGCTACAAATTGTATCATCCCTTAGGCTGATATCCAGAATTAAACACCAACCCACTTGTAGTACTTGGTTTAAAAATATCATGATAGGATAGTGGAAATGGCATGAACAGGTCAAGTTGCATACTGATGTGTAGTTGTTCATTGTCCAGTCTAATGAAGCTCTGTTTAACACGGGCATAATGGTCACATGTTTCAGCAAGGTGGCTAATTAACTTAACTGAATTTGCTGTGTAAGGTCCAATTCACTGAGCCATCTGTAGTGCATTTATTGTAGTCATAAGTCAAGGATACTGAGGACGTAATAAGCTTTGTATGATTGACAAGTGTAGCATTCAAAGACACATGGATATTTGCATAGAGAGAAAGAGAGAGAGACAGCAGCAAGCAGAAAAGGTTTGCAGTTTTAACATTCTTAGTAAAAAATCACTCCTTTAATTAAACCATCTGAATAATACAAATGTAGATTAGTCACTGTGCTTTTCCAAGAACTGAGGTGAAGATTTTATTAGCAAATGGGTGACGATTGCTATCAATAGTTTTAAAGGCAAATTTGATATTGCTTTCTCCAGCAGCAATTAACCCTGTGTAATAGGAAGTTTGCCCAAATGTCATTCATATAAAGGTGCTGACACTGCTTCCAGAAAGAATAATGAACTTAAAATCCAGAGATCCTGCATTGCTACTTAAGCTTTTGACTGGATATTGAGGCTCTAGGGTTATTTCTGTGTTTTCAGAGAGAAATGCAGGATGGACAAGAAAAACTGTAAAAGGAGCAATGTAATCAGTAATATGAGTGAGATTAATGTCGGAAAGATAATCAGCAATTTCTGTCTCTAAGGGAAACTGTTGACCAGAGCAGGGAGGATTGGATTTTACTCAAGAAACAGAAGGGCAAAAAGGACAAAAGTAATGGCTACCTAGAAATGAAAAAAAAGAATTCATAGATCAAGATAGATAGGAATATAACTCTGAAAGAGAAAGAGATCAACAGAGAAACAATTCTGAATTTGTACAAAATGCCTCCTGAAGTTGGGGAGAAAAAAAGGATGGAAAGTAGGGAAAAGGGAGAGGAAGAGGAAGAAAAGTGGTAGCTTACTTCCTCTATTGCCTCACTAGGACAAAAGGGGAGGTTTATAGAAGCTGGTGTAGCAATGTGTTCTAAAATTTGCTGGAGAAATGCAGATGTGATGAGAACGCTTAAAATGAATTTTGATTTTTAGTAGTATGCATATCAACGATATTAATTTTAGTTCCAAAAATACTTAGACCATTATTCTTTTAAGGTAAGAGACAAAATGTGTAATAACACCTCTGTCTACATACACAAAACTTAGCATCAGCATGGCTAAGCTACTTAACATTTTCTGAAGTAATTTAGGGTCTGAAAGTCCATTGCCTTTTCATGACTTAAGTCCCTAAAGTCAAAATCACTTCTGAAAATGGGAGTTCGGCACTTCTGAAACAATTATCTTAACTAATATTATACTGATGAAAGTTAGTTCATGGCTGACAATATCCAAAGAGGTTTTAGGAAGTATTTTAATCCAAGCTTGCATCCTGTTGACTTCTGGTCAGAATTCTGTCAAATGTGGAGATGCCAATATGGCATAGGTGCCTCATTTTTTAATACTTATAAATAAATAAATAAATAAATAAATCCAGACACCTGAATTTTTGCTTGTAGAAATGCTCAGAACTGTCTCAGCCTGGAAAGAGTAGAGCATCTCAGAACATTTTCATGCATAAACCCAATCATGAAGTAGAAATTACAAGTAGATTTTTACTACTTGCTCCATCTGGCACCTATCCTCAGAGCGTACCAAACATACCTTGATAGAATCAGGTTTTTTACAAAATAAGTAGTGATTGACACTTTCTTTTAAAATACTGGTAGGGGAAATGTAGAAGGTGCATAGGACAATGGGGTCAGAGAGGAACGTGAAGACATAATTTCAGTGTAGGATTTTACAGTTAAATAAATCTTAAAATTCAAGAGGAGCTTTCACTGTTGCCTAAAAAGAGACTTCAGGGCAAGTGTAACATATTACTACAGGATCAGGAAAAAATATGGTAACTGCCACATTTGCTTGCTGGAGGCAAGGCATGGCATCTATTGAGATACATGAGCAGACCAAATACTATAGCCAAGCCTAGAGATAACAAAAGCATTTCCATTTCATAAATTGTGACATCCAAAGTCACACATTATGAAGGTTATTATCCAGAATAGAAATTGCAGTGCAGTGATTGGAAAACAGTACTAAGCAGACTTCTTAGTCCTCTACCTATCTAAGAAAACCAAGGCACTGATGAAAAAAATCCATCCTAAGGGTAATACATTAAAAATCATAGGATTTACAATAGCCCTTTAGAGACATTTCAAGGCAAACCATATGGTCAAATGTAAGCTTATTCTAAACTGAGATAAATAAGAGTCAAACCAGACTATAAGTGTGCCAGTATCCAGAGTGACTGGGGGTAAGGAAAATTCAAAAGCTGAGTGTGTCAAATGCTGCCAGGGAAACACTGAAAATTAAAGCAAAGAAATTTTGGGAAAAAATACCAGCAAAATCTTGAAGTAAAATATCTCATTTTATTTTCAAACAAGTCGTACTTTTGCACATAAGGATAACATTGAAAAGAAGACCCAAATTATCTCTAAGGCCCTCTATCATTCAGTGCAAATAGAAATGTTATAAATAATTTTGCTTCTTTTTGTGAGGAAGCAGGTTAAATGTCAGATCTGTATTAGACACAGACAGAGTGGCAGCATCTACACAGTCATTACTGCACAGTCATTTAGTTCTTATGTATACAAGTACAGAAACATAATTTGTTACTTTGGTACTTACACACAGATTGCAATTCTAATATCCAGGCAGTATGGATGCCTGAATGGGCTATGCACTGGACAGGCAGGTATTCAGCTCTGTATACAAGTACTAAATAACTGCCCAGTAACCAGAGTCACTAAGTAGTAGCGTCTTCAAATGGCTTTTAGGTGATGGTGACTGCGCAGTAGCTTGTTACTACTGTGCAGTAGCATTATATCACACTTCATGCCATATGACGCTACTGTGCAGTAGTAATGAGCTACTGCACAGTCAGCATTTCATGTAGATGCAGCCAATGAACCTTTGCTATGAGACAACAGCATTACCACCAGGTAAAATTGGAGATAGGAACTTTACCTTATTGCAATTTAAATGCCTATTTTGTAGCCACCTTATAGTTTCATAGTTTCATAGTAGCTAGGGTCAGGAGGGACCTGAACAGATCATCTAGTCTGACCCCCTGCCACAGGCAGGAATGAATGCTGGGTTCACAAGACCCCAGACAGATGATCATCTAACCTCCTCTTGAAGTTGCCCAAGGTA
This sequence comes from Alligator mississippiensis, assembly GCF_030867095.1. NCBI lineage: Eukaryota > Metazoa > Chordata > Crocodylia > Alligatoridae > Alligator > Alligator mississippiensis. The sequence continues at coordinate 90,188,735 of NC_081824.1, forward strand.
GGGGCGAGGACCACTTCCCTGGGAAGTTGGTTCCAGATTTTGGCCACCCTAACTGTAAAATATTGCCTTCTGATCTCTAACCTAAACCTATTCTCCATCATCTTATGGCCATTGTTCCTTGTCACCCCAGGTGGTGCTGGGGAGAAAAGGGCTCTGCCTATTTGCTGTTGATCCCCCCTAATGAGCTTGTAGGCAGCCACCAGGTCCCCCCTCAGCCTCCTCTTGCTGAGGCTGAACAGGTTCAGGTCCTTCAGTCTCTGCTCATAGGGCCTGTCCTGCTGCCCTCTCACCAAGTGGGTGGCCCTCCTCTGAACCCTCTCCAGGCTGGCCACATCCCTTTTGAAGTGCGGCGCCCAGTACTGGATGCAATACTCCAACTGCGGCCTAACCAAAGTCACATAGAGGGGGAGTATCACCTCTCTGGACCGGCTTGAGATGCACCTTTGGATGCATGACAAGGTATGGCTGGCCTTGCTGGCTGCAGTCTGACTTTGGCGGCTCATGTTCATCTTGGAGTCAATAATGACTCCAAGATCCCTTTTCACTCCTGTGCTTTCAGGAGGGGAACTCCCCAGTCTGTATGTATGCTGTAGATTCCTTCTCCCAAGGTGCAGCACCCTGCACTTGTCTACGTTGAACCTCATCCTATTCTTGTCTGCCCACTTTTGTAGTCTGTCTAAATCTCCCTTCAAGTGTGTCCACCTTGCCCCAAATCTTAGTGTCATCAGCAAACTTGGGCAGCGTGCTTTCCACCCCCTCATCCAAGTCATTGATGAAGATGTTAAACAGTGTGGGCCCGAGGACCTAGCCCTGGAGTACCCCACTGCTCACATCTCACCAGGTTGAGTACAACCCATCCACCACTACTCTCTGGGTGCGCCCCATCAGCCAATTTTTTACCCATCCAACTGAGCAGGCATCAATGCTGCAGTCACTTAATTTATTGATGAGGATGGGGTGAGAGACAGTGTCAAAGGCCTTCTTAAAGTCTAGAAAGACTATGTTCACAGCGACACCATCATCCAAGGATTTAGTTACTTGGTCGTAAAAGGCAATTAGGTTGGTCTGGTAGGACCTGCCTTTGGTAAGCCCATGCTGGTTGCCCCTGAGCATGATCTCCCCTGCAGGCCCCCCACAGATGTGCTCCTTGATTCTCTCCAAGATCTTCCCAAGCACCGAGGTGAGGCTTACAGGCCTATAGTTACTTGGGTCCTCCTTCCTCCCTTTCTTGAAAATGGGGACCACATTAGCCTGTTTCCAATCCCCCGGCACCTGGCCAGATGACCATGAATGCTCATATAGACGGGCCAACCTGCTTATGTTGTTCATCCCCTTTCCTCCTTCTATATTCAAACACAGAGGTGATCAACCCTGGTACACAGGCCAGATATGGTCCATGGATCTGAGTCATCCAGCCCATGAGGATTCCCATCGGTTTAGGAATTTGGTGGCAAGGAAACAGTGGTAGTGTTAAGTGCCATCCTCTCTTGCCAAAATTCTAGATCTATTGGGAGCTTCACTAGCTAAATAACATAGCTTTGTGTACCAGACTATGCCAGCATATAGTTGGGTCTGGAAACAAGGCTTTGGGCCCATATGTGGATAAATCCAAGCATATGGGATAGGGCCAGCATGTGGCTAGAGCCAGGTGCATGAGGCTCAGCCAGTATTCTAGATTTCACTCTTGGACTGACTCCACACAGGATCCAGCTTATAGACTGACCCCACACTGCTCATCCAGTCTGCAAAGCCAGAAGGTTGAGTGTCACTGCTTTAACACAATAAGAACTATTATTCCCTTGCCTAAATGCAATAGGCTGGCCCCTGTTGAGTTAAGCCTCACTGATCCAGTCAGAGAGAAAAATTGGTCTCATGACTCCCAATTCCTTTTCAAGAAGCATTAGTTCAAATCCTCCAGTATGTTAGTCTCATCAGATGCAAGTGGTATCCAGCAGTGCAGTAAATGACTGCACCTAAACCCATGTGTAGATGGTGACATCAGAATTAGTTTACTCCAGCTCAGATTAAGCTGTAGTATATTCAGTCGCATTAATTGCATATGTAGACACACGCAGGGTGAACGGATTTACATTGGGTGGCCATTTTGAACCTGATCTGACCTCTCCCTAACCCCCACAACTGTCTGTACTTAGCCACCATGGTTCCACCTGTGGCACACCCTTACAAACAGTTATAATGAACCTTGCATTTTTCCTATATACAGTATGAAATGCAGAATGACCAAAAACCCCCAAAAACAAACCCCACAAATCTTTCCTTGAAAATACTCATAAGTAGCAGTAAGTAAGTGAATATCAGCAGCTAGGGAGTGCAGTATGCTTACTGTGTACAGTCTATTTAACTAAAGCAAGTGCCAGGATTAAGAGTTACCACTTTAACCAAGGGCTCCAAAATGTTTTACAAGTATTCATTATTTCAGCCACAAAATACCTCTATGACTTAATAAAAGCAGCTTATCTGTTTAAGTTTTGTAAGTTTCATATAATTTTAGAGATCTGATGAAAATATACTTAGGACCTCAGCCGCTTAAGTGCAAAACATTAGGTGGAAGGGACTACAAGGTCATTCAGAGTAAAGCCAAAAAATATGGAAATTGACCCTGAAAAAATGTAATTGTTTTCCATTAACATCCAATGTGAGTGACTTCATATGAATTTCTTCTCTATAAGTGAAGAAACTGTGTCTGTAGGAAAGGGCATTTCATCACAAGATATTTTCAATTTAGAGATAAGAACAGTAATGGGACAAGGAAGAAATTGCAGAAAGAAAGTCTTTGCCTCATCATCTACATTGCCAAAAATCTAGAGGGCCAAAGACAGATTCTGATAGTGATGTGGCCTCAAATTAGGCCTCAGGGACCATTTTTTCTCCTTTCACTTAAAACAGGGTAACTCAGGAACTTTTCCAATGGAGTTATAATAGTGTTCACGACAGGAGAATCTGGCTCTTGATAGCTGAAGTACTTTTTTACTTATCCCAGTTTTACATGTACCGTTATGTGCAGATGCCTGATTCTTGACTCCCAAAACAAGTGCTGTAATCTCATTTTAGCTGTGGCCTGAGCTCTTGTCACTCTCTGTAGCATATAACACAGTTCATCTGCTAGGATTATCTGGGCATATTTTATTTAACAGATTCCTTGCCATTTCCAGAAACCAAGACATTGGTGGTGCCTTTGTCTGTTTCTGTATTTTTAACTAAAGATCCAGAATATTAGAGGGTATTCTGAGCCTGCAATTTGCAGGAAGGATCAGATTTGGTTCTTATATGGACCTTTTGACTGAAGGTCTATTACACTGATGCCTGTCACTACAGTGGATTGGTTTTAATGATGTCCCATGTTCCCAGAGCAGTGCTCAGCAAGAAGGCATCTGCTTGCAGTGCTCTACTCCATCAGGATGTGGGCAGCTTACAAATTAACTGTGCAATTACATTCTTACAGTATCATTTTTTTTCAGAATTTGAGCTCTAATGAAGTAATCAAAGTTATCACACTTTAGGCACCCGCTCAGACAGGTTGTTAAGAAATAAAATTTAATAAGATTCTGCAATATGAAATCCTTGCAGTTTAGTCACAGAACTCAAGCAAATGAAGATACCCTGGCAGATGTCACTTTTATGCTCCTTTCAACTGTGACAACTGGTTGCGTGCTTTGCTAGATGCCATCAGTAACTAAAGTGCTAGAATTCCAGTCCTGAAAAATTTAACTCTGAGGTTTTTGAGGCATAGTTATCAAGAAAAGCCAAGTAAAACTGTTTTCAGTGATCTACAGGGACAGCATGGGCAGAATACTATTTCACTTTACACATCCAAATGCAGTTTTCCAGACAAATAAGTGGCCCTTTTGGTACTTACATGCAGTTTGCAGTTCTAATATCCTAGCAGAATGGATGCCTGGATGGGCTATGCACTGGGTGCAAGCCACACAGTTCCACGCAGGATAAAAATCTGTGACCAAGGGGGAAGACAAGGTCTCTCTCATGTTTTAGCCCCAGTTGCTGAGTAAGTAGGGCATGCATTTGGTAAGTGGGAGACCTGTGTTAAAGAACTCCCCTCACTTTGAGTTATGAACCCAGCACAGTCCTCTAACCATGAGGTCAAGCATTTTGAATCCTCCTTTGAAGCTGATCTCTTGGGCAGACAAAACAGGAAGTTATGGAGGGCCAGGAGAAATAAAACAAGCTAGGTGGGATATGGCTTAGTGAGATGGATACCCCTCTTAAAGGTGGCACACCCTGAGTCCTTTTTCTCAATAAGGCATTAATAACCTGCCTTCAATATCCATTGACTATTAATGTGCAGTTGCTCAGATCCAAGAGGAGAGTTGGAGACAATCCTGGAGAATCCCTGTCCTATGACTGAGGGGCTACACCAGAGGCAAGCAAAGTTCGGCCTGTGAGCCAAATCCGGCCAGCATTGGACTCCATTTCCCAGTCGCCCCTGCCCACATGGCTAGGGCCATTCTCCATGGAGACCCCAGCCACAGCTGCAGTGTGCAAGGCTGGGGTTTCCATGGAGACCGGCCTCAGGCATGCCAGCAGGGCAGGGCAAGGGGTGCTCTGGAGCCTCTGGGATCTTCTGGCAGGGGCAGCTTGGTCAGGCCAGGGCAGAGCCATGATCTGCAGCCTGCATGGTTCAGACAGTGACATGTAAGCAGAGGATTGTGGCTCTGCTCTGCCTCAGGACCATGCTGTCACTGCTTCAAGGAACCAGGGCAGAGCCGCGATACACTGTCCGCGATACACTGTCTGCACAGAGCATGCAGGCTGCAGATAGTGGCTCTGCCATGGCCCCGACCAAGCTGCCTCTGCCACAAGATCCCAGTGGCTCCAGAGCAGCCCCCTGCCCCTTCCTGCCACACGGTCTGCCAACGCTGCTGGGGCTGGTCTGCGTAGCAACCCCAGCCTTGCAGTATCACGTTGGAGCTGTGGCTGGGATCTCCATGGAGACCAGTCCCAGCCAGGAGGGCAGGGGTGGCTGGGAAATGGAGTCGGCCAGACCTGACATTTTGCCCACCCCTGGGTTACACTTATGACCTAGTGCACTACACTGGGAAATCAGAGTGATGCAGGTTAAAACTGCCATGGTAAAAGGGGCCTACAACTTAGGTCTCCTGTATGTTTTATAACCTTTCAGCTATTGAGGATAAAACATAGGAGAGCCCCTCTTCCCCTTGCTGTCATTGTGTGAGTGGGTTTCTTTATCTTTTTTTTTTTTGGAGGTTCTTACAATTAGGTATGTGCATATGGAAATGCATACCTCTCCAGGCACTGTACAGCCTCTAGTGTACTCTCACTAACCACATGGTCCAGGAAAAACAGGGTGTCCAGGTCAGAGTGTGCAGACTGTGGAATAAACTCCCACCAAAGGTGGTGCATTCAGCTACCCTGGAGGTTTACAAGAGGAGACTGGACAGTCACCTTGCTGGGGTCACTTAACCCCAATTGTCTTCCTTCCTAAAGTGGGGGGGGGGGGAGGGGGCTGGACCCGATGATCTGGAAGGTCCCTTCCAGTCCCTAACAATCTATGAATCTGTGGTCACATGTGTCCACACTGCACAAGAAATAGAATTATATATATGTATGAAACATACAACTTACACAGCTGGAAAGCTAGGCACTTAAAATTGGATCCTGCCCTATATGTACAGCACTTATAATATTCACTGCCATGATTCATGAATCATAAAAAAGTTAGTTTTCTACCTATAGGTAAGTTAAACATTTAAGGTGTATTATGTGCACTGTTCACTTAAATAGATCCCCATACCTCATATACATAAATATATCACCTGATGAACCTGCAAGAGAGAGTAATGACGAATGACAACAATCATACTGGAATTCAGTATCAACAGCAAATAATTAAACATTGAATGGACCTGACAGAAGACCTCTAAAATGTTGCCAAACTCTATTTGGAGAAGCTGAATGTTTACAACAAGTTTAATGATTTCATCAGTCTTAATTATAAGAATGACTTGGTGAAAGACTCAAATGCAGTAAAAGTAATGAAGAATGTGTCAAATGTTTGAACAGGAACAATTAACTTCTGCCCAAATGTTTATTGTTTTGCAAATAATCAGAAACTGGGGAAAATGATGGTAATTGCAAGAGAAAGCCTATTGTCTGTATACACTAGAAGTGATTCCCTTACACAGCAGGTTCAAATGATATGTTCTTGAGTTATGTGTGTTGTTTGGTAGTTTCTTTTATTGTAGAAAGTTTTATAGAGTAAACTTTAATTACTGTTAAAATGCTTAAAGTAGGGGAAAAATGTTCAAAGCTAACAAGCTCTCATAAGAGCTCATGCCTCCAGTGGCAGATATTGGCTGTGCTTCTGATCCTATTGTATAAAATAGGATTCATCCCACTGGGCGCTTCTACATGTTTATTAATGTAAGAACAGGTACTAAGTTAATGTACTGTAATCAGCACTACTGTGCATTAATGCAGATGAACACTTTTTGTGTGATGCTTAATGCCCATTTGACTAAATCTACAGAGTGTCAGAGCATTAGCAGACAAGGTTCCTTGGGTTAATTTGATATCTTTTATTAGACCAACCCAAATGGTTGGAGAATAGTTATTAAGCAAGCTTTCGGGTTCAAAAACCCTTCGTCAGGCTAAGGAAGTTTCATCAGTTGGTGTGTGCTCTTCCTGGATGGAATGAAAAGTAAAGAAGCCAGGGGCCGGGCTGGGGAGTCAGTTGCCAGGTAGATTATAATCTATCGAAAATCCAATGTCTATGTTTAGTCCATGATCTCTAGTATCCAGGAGATTGATGAAATGGAGCTCATAGGCTCATGTCTGGGAACAATTTTTAGAATTGTGCAATAGGATTAGTCTAATGGGCATTAAGCATCTCATTTAGCATGCCCAATGGGTGTGTCTATACGTGTATTTGATCCAAAATCAGTTTACCTGCACGTAATTGCTTCCAGGCAGGTGTGTACATGTGCAAGGATTTGGCAACAAATTTGCTCCTCTTAGCAGCAAACTGATGCCGCTTTCTGTGGCTCTGCAATGAGCCCCTGCCGTCACTGGAGGGAGCTTGAGGCTCTGGCTACAGCTGCCATCAGCCAGTAGTCATTTTGAAAAGGCAGCCCCAGTCTCTGTCAGCCACTTCCCTGGCACAGCACAGGGGCAGCATGTGACAGCCCTCTCTTCATCACCTCTGCTTCCTCATGCTATGGCTGCTCCATTTCCTATCCCTGCCAATCATGACCAACACCTTGACCTCCTGCTGGGCACTACTGGCCTGCTGCAGTGACTGCAAGATGGTTCACAGCTGTCTGGACCCTCCTGGCTCCCCCAGATGCACCGATCACCCACCCAGGTGCAGTCCGCTGTACCAGGGCCGCTGCTGCTGCGTAACTTGTCCAGCTTGTCCAGCTGACCGGGCCCCAGCAGGGACACCAATGACAGGCTCCTGGATGCCACTGTCAGGGATACCCTCACCCTCTTGCCCTGATGCATCTGGGACTGCCAAGGCATCCAAGACTGCTGGCTCCATATTTTCCAGCATACCTGGGATCATGAGCAGTGACTAGAGGCATTCTGGATGATCTTGGCCACGTTCTGGGATATGAGGCATCTCCAGGCATACCCGGAGTGGCATAATACCAACATGCTGCCACCACTCCCCACAGACACCTGTTTGGCCCTTGCGCTGCTCAAGCTGGCCATGCATGTCAGTCTCCTCTATGTGGGCCATCTCTTTGGGGTAGGCAAGGCCACTGCTGGGGATGCCATCCTGAAGGTGTGCGGTGCCCTCCAGATTGTGCTGGGGAACAGGATGCTTCACATGCATTATCCCCAGGTGGTGGTGGCTTCCCCCAGTGCATCAGGGCACTAGATGGGACCCACATCTACATCACCTGCTCACCCCATGGAGACCACCCCTACAACAGCCGGAAGGGCTTTCACTTCATGTTGTTCCAGGCCACTGTGGACCACTGTGACATTTTCACTAATGTGAGTGCTGGCTGGGCAGTCACTGCCCATGACACACATGTGTTTTGCAACTCCACCCTGCCAGCCCTGGTGTAGAGTGGCCACTTCATGCCAGGGGTGCCAGACCTGCATCTGGGCACCGTGGTGATACTAACCCTTCTCATCAGATTCATGTGCCATCCCAATTTGAGAGGGAGCATGGGGTGGGGGCACCTAGCAGGTAGAGCCCAGGAACAGGCAGCCAGCACCCCTGACTCTGACTGTTCCTCTGCAGGTGTGCATGGCATGGCAATTCCACTGTGTTGGTGGCTCACCCAGGGGTGACAGCAGGTGGTGGTCCCCCAGTGCAGATGGCTCCCCCTCTGGCACCTGGCTAGCAGGCCCAGCAGGGCCAGGGTGCAGTCCTGGCACCACTGCAGGCACCCACATGGAGAAAGGGCAAGTGCCAGGCCTGGACCAGGTGGGGGGCCTGGGTGGGAGGAGACCCAAGCTGGGGGCCAAGCCAGGTGCTCCTGGCCAGTGGAAGTGATGCTGGACCTCTGCCTAGGCCCGGGAGAGGCTTGCTGCTGGGCAGCGGGGGGCTGCCAGGCAGCAGGTGTAGCTAGAGTTAGGGGCCAAGCAGCGGGCAGCAAGAAGGCAACCACCAGGGCCGCGATGGTGTCGAGCACCCAGAGGTCATTGTCCATGCCTGCATTGCCCTGCCCAGGGCTATGGTCTGCTCCTACAGGGCCTCCACCCCTCACACTCCAGAGCCAGGAGCTGCACCCAGAACTCCCAGTCTTCCTGGTCCCATGCATCCTCATGGGCCACTTCCTCCACCCATGAGGCCTGTGTGTCCACCAGATGGTCCACCAACACTGTCACCAGCTAGTCCAGGAGAATGGTATGGTCCCAGTTTGTCCTCTGATGGAGCTAGTGCATCCACAGGGCTCCGGCTGTGGGCGACGGCAACCCTGAGACTGCATTCTGGCTCCCAACTGTAGCCTGTCCCCTGTGTGCAGCTTCAGGGTCTGGAGAGTCATGAGAAAGAAGCTGTTGGTGAGAGTTTGCAACATTTTTAGATAAGATGCTCTGTACCAGGGGTTGTGCTCTGCCCAGGCTCAGATTGGGAATCAAACATGCACAGGTGTCCAGGGATCATGGTAAGTCAGCTGGGCAGGCCTGGGCCCAGGTGACTGCCGGCCACACACGTCATCCCTGCTCGCTCCCCTGAGGTTGGTGAGCTTCTGGGTGCTTGCCACAGACAGCCTGCTTCCCCTTACCTGTTCCCAGGCTGGGACAGGACAGGCTTTTAGCAGCATGCCCTGCCATGGCTCCAGATTCTGTTGCCCCCACTCTTCCTTCTACAGGGCAGCCTGTCTCCTGTGCTGCTCGTAAGCCCACGGTACCCGGGTCTGGGGGGTGTTTGGGGGACTGGGATGAGAAGCTGCCCATCCCCCTCTTCCTTCCCACAGGGGGACTCTCTGGGGAGGCACCCTAGGGCCAGCCCCCACCCACGCCAGTGCTGTGACTTAAGCATGCCTCTTGTGTGTGTATCCCAGGTGTTGCATGGACTGAGGGGTGCCCAACCCACTATGCCCTGCAGCTGCTGATTGCCCTGGTGCCCTAGGTGCACCTGTGAAACTGGCATGGGATCCTGAGCTTTGATGGTGTGGGGAGCAAGCCTGGGCTGCCCCACAACCTCTGCCACCACCTGGAGGACTACCTGTGGTTGTGCTACATATCCCTGCCCCCTGCAGCCAAGGAGGACATCGCCACTGGCATCACTGCATTCTTCAGCACGTGAGAGACATTCTCACTGAAATCCTGTTTTAGCATAGTTTAGCTTCTTTCATTCCTTGGAGACCTTAGAATAGACTCCCATTGCCTAAAGAAAGGTGCTTGTGCCCAAATGCTTGCAAAGAATTTTTTTTTTCCAACTACTTAGTTGGTCTGTGAAAGATATCACATCTACCCAAAGAAGCTTGCCTGCCTATGTCTTTAGACTGTAGCAAAACCCCCAGTTTTTCTTTTTTAATATATATATATATATATATATATATATATATTAAAACTTTTTATATATATTAAATAATATATAAAATTTAATATATAAATTAAATTTTATATTTTTATAATTTTTATATATATATAATATTTTATATATAATTTTATATATAATTACAATTTTAATATATATAATTTAATATATTAAATAATATATTAATATCTATATTAATATATATTAAAATTAATATATATAGATATCTATATATATATGATAGATATGCACTCCCTTCCCTTCCCCAATTATTTCTGGCTTTTCTTTCTCTCCCTCTCTATTCCCTATAGAAAAGCATAAGTGAGCTCAGACTTAGGATAAGCTTTAACATTTTTTTATTTTGGTAGCAAGTTTTTGGTTTTGAATATCCATCCACCATTTTATATTGTATAATTATTAGGTTTGTATTGATTTTTACTGTTGTATATTGTATTATTATCATTTTCATATTGATTTTTATTGTTTCATATGGATATTGCATGGTTTAGGCCTGTGTTTGTAAGTGAACCAAACTAATGTCAAGTTTCCATTTTGTATGTCAAGTCTTCATCTTGTGTCCTCTGCCCGGGCATCCCGTGTGTTGCAACCGTATGAGTCATGTACCCCTCCCATGTAAATTGGTTCCCGGATGAATGAGAGTGATTGGGGACGATTGAAATACAATGGTAGCAGGCCTTTACTGAATGGCATGTAATGACTAGGCCATCACCTCGTACTGATTCATCCAGGACTCACGGACCTCATCCAGGAACAGAGCCAAGAACCCAGCACTTGAAAGACAAAAGAGCCTGCAGAACCAGCAATTCTACCACTGTACCCCACCATTACAGACACCCGAAACTGCACATCCCTGCATGGAGCACACATGCTCAGTATGCTAGGGGCTGACCCTTGCTTGGGCATGTCTCCCGTCACTAGGGTCACACAAAGTCTTCCCCTATAAAAACGGGAAGTGAAGACAGACCCAGTGGGATGCCCTCTCCATCTGAACCATCACCATGCCACACCACCTATCCACCCAGAGGCCCTGCCAGCGACCCACCCTCTGGACAACACCTACTGGACAAGAACCCCTTTCCAGCCTGGATAGGTAGCTATCACCCCCCACCTCCTCTTCAACCAAGGACTTGGACTCTGCTTCTCTTCCCTACCTGGACTCCAGCCCTTCCACTGAGTCTTTTTCTCCTGCTGCCATTGTGTGTGTGTGTGTGTGTGTGTGTGTGTGTGTGTGTGTGAACCAATAACTTCATGGGGCCGGGTAGTGTGTTGTCTGTTTAATAAAACTGCTATTTGGACCCCTAAATTGCTTTACTATGGTTTGGCCCTGCTCCAATCTCTTTTCCTCGCCCCTCTAGCTTCTGTCTCATTTCTCCCTCTCCTGGCTCACTGCCACCTCCAACTCCTGTCCTGAGCTCCTCTCTGCCTCCAAACCCCATGTTTCTTTGCCACTGTCTTATCCCCACTGCCTTTTCCTTTTCCACTGAGCAATCAGGTTTCTGACTCAGTTTCTTTCCTGGCTGTCTCCTCCTTGCCACCATTTATCTATCCCCCTGCCCCCAATATCTCAGCTGTCTGCCTCAGTTTCCAGCACCAGTCTACCTTAAGTAAACCCAAGCCTCAGTTCTTCAGCCAGCTTCTCTACAGTCTACTGGTTCCGGTCCTGGTTCTGGCAACTTTTACTCCCTACACATTAACTCTCTCTCTCACCTGAACCTTCCCCCAAGTATCCCAGGTACCCCAAACACACACATACACACTGTACCATCCAAGTTAGGAACTTAATTATGTGTATGTGTAGGTGGGTTGTATGTGTGTGAACTGATGAGTGTGTTTGTGTGTGTGTATGTCATTGTGTGCATGATATACGAATTAGTGATCTGTGTCTAACTTTTGGGGTGTATAGTGTATGTGCTTGAATTGGTGATAGGTATGCATGTGCCTAGGATGGTTTTCATATGTATGTGCCTGAGCTGGTAGTGTGTGTGTGTGTGTATGCACCTAATTGATTTGTGTGTTTGTATATGTGCAATTGTGTCACAGCCTCCTGTCTAACAGCACAATATTGAGATCCTGAGAGTTGGCCTGACCCCACAGGGCTACAAGACCAACACGGCTACACCTAACAACCCTATATACCATTTACACACATACTGGGCACATCTACATGTGCATTAATACACCTTTTTTAATGTGCTGTGATAATGTGCAGTAGTGCATTGTATGCTTTTTTTAGTGACATTTAATGCACAATAGAGTATTTTACTGTGCATTAGTATAATGTCATTTTTATGTGATGCTTTAATGTGCAGAAAAATAATCTATTCATCATTAAAGCACACATGTAGACATGCCCACTAATTATTTAAAAGATAAAATAAAACTATCCCTTCCTCCTTCCTCAAATGCCTGGAGAAGTGTAAATATATAAAATAATCTTAATGGTTGATATGCTACCAGTACAAAGGATTTTATAAGTACAGATTCTTGAATTCAAATGACTACATCACTCACCTTAACAAATATCAAATCCTGAAATCAAGCTTCTGGAAAAAAGCCTAATGTCTGGTTTAGCTCATTACTAGATTAAGAAACTCACTGGACCTCTGCACCAACTACAGAGTATAAGTTTGTCTTCCAGAGGAAGAACTATTGTTAAAGTTTCCAAGTGGCCATCAGAGTTTTCACAATGTAGAATATAGTTCATTAATTAAAATTAATCCAATTTGGAGGGATGATGGCATGGATGAACTGAGATTAATTTGGACATCAGTGGAAGCTACAGTCTCTTAGAAAAGCACAGATAAAAACAACATTCTGAACTGTTGTTTGTAACTGTGAATCAGGTGGTGTCCAGAAAAAAGCATACAAGACGTAGCTACTACACATACCAAAGGTCAGGCTCTACATTGCAAGGAACATCTCAGGACTACAGAAGGGTTTGACTTTTTGAGGAAGATGAACATTTTTCAACAATTTTTGACAAGAATAAGTCTTTTGGGAGACAATTTCTAGTTTGCCAAAAATAGTTATTTTTGTTAAAATAATTTAAAAATAAATATTTTCTTCATAATTTTATGTGCAAAAAAACCCAATTTCTTAATTAACTGGCATATATTTGGGGGTGGAAAATAATAATCCAACTGTTGAATATAATCAGTAGTTGTACAAATTCTGGGAAAGACATTTGAAATGTAATCAGGTATCTAAGAGGAGTCCTAGACTATGAAAGTTCTCTCACTGAGGTGAAATGAATCTATCAGTAGACAACCAACATAAAACCTATGAAGCTCTTAAGTTCCCAAAAGGTGTGTTTAAATGAGATTTATGTTGCATAGGAATTATATTCACTCTCTGCAGCAAGGCAGATTCCACCAGTGGGGTTCACCCTTGCATATGAACTTGCAGGTAAAGGACTTAAATTTTAAAACTCTAAGAAATATTTAGTGGGGAAATGAAGGAAAAATAAACCACTATCTTCTACAACTGGATTGTAAATGTTGCAACCATTTATAAAGCCACATACTGATGCAGTTAGTTGTTGCTCTGCAATGCAGAAAACGTAGCTATTTTGCAGGGAAATGTCTTATACTGTTAATATTCAGCAGTTTGTATTGAGTTCAACATCCATGCTTCAGCTTGATTTTTTTTCCCCCTACCGTGAGTATTAGCAGTAGAACATTGCCTAAAAGAACAAAATATTTTCTACAAACAAATACGGTCAAAAATGAAATTGAGTTCCATGAACAAAGGCAGGAAACACAAATACAATAACACAATCAAACATATGATAATGACTAACGTGAAGGGCAAACCTTTAAAAAAAGTGCTGTAAATAAACTAACCCCACCAGAAGACAACTCTACAGCACTTTTAAATGTGTGGTTGCTATGAATTATGAATGTTTGCTGCTTTTGTTCTTTTCTGCTATAAGACTGATCACTGACCTGCTTAGCAAATGGCTAGACGTGTTTGCCCAAGGACAATCTAATCATAGAAAATACAGATGTAGCATTTGTAAAATCCTAACCCTTACCAAGGCTAAAGGGGAAAGGCCACAACTTCTACCATATTCAAAAAAAACCCTAAAGCACTTATCAGGCCTCTACAAGAGAGGGGTCTGCTAGCTCTGCATTTAAAAGAAAAATCATCTAGTCTCAGCTCTTTTAGTTGGGTAATGATCACTTCTGAATATGAAAGTAAAAGGCTACAAACAAACAACAGTGCAAGTTAACCTTAAGAAAAACTACTCATAGCCTTGTATTTAATTACTTTACAGAACAGCATAAAACTGTAAGATTAATCACTATTTTACTATTATATGTCTTTTCTCAAATTCAGGGCAGCAAAAAATGTAAAAAAGGAGGCACAGGAGGAAAGGTAATGGTGTTTTTAAAAATCATCCTTTTTGTCTTCAGATTCCAAGCTGGTTGGAGTCCATGATGACCCTCATGATAATACAAAATCGTGAGATTTTATACAACTGATGTATTTGAGAGATGCAACTTGTTACTTGCCTTTGGGTTTTAAGGCCTTTAGGGCCTTTGACCTGAGGAAAGTCCATCTCATGTCTCCCCTAGGACAGTGCCTTAACCATCAGGTTACAGGATATTCTAAGGTGCAGATACAATTTCCATCTTTTGTGTAGAAGGTGTTCAACTCTGCAGGCAAGCCCTCAAGATCTTTCGAGTCACAGACAAGATTGCTAACTCTTAATCAATTATAGAACAAAACATATTTTAATAATAAACCACCAACATTTTAGGAATTCAGGACATAGCTACACAGCTTCCTTCCTAACACCATGACTTTTTCTGCTAAAATAAACCATGCCTGCTCACATATACCAGACTGGCAATTAAGCAGAGAATATGGCTAAGGAACATGACCTACGGACTGAATGCAGCTTGTGGTTGTGTGCTTAGTCAGGTACTCTGCCTAAGTGCCAGTGCATCTGAACAGGAAACAATGAGAGGGGCTTACTTCTTCAGGCCATGTAGCTATGGTTTCAGGAATGGCTATTGCATTCCTTCAAATGGGAGCTGGGGGATTTGTAGATTCATAGATGTTATAGAACTGGACACAATGATTAAGCAAGACCTTCCTTGGTGTTTTAAAACCAAACCAAATCATGAAGCACAGCTCTGAAATGGCTCAGGACTTACTTGCTGAAGATGAGTTTTAACCATTCTAAACCCTGCATACATGAGCATGTTTTAATTTTTAGTTTAATGTTTTGCTCCAGCACCTTAGACATCTTAAGACAGGTGGAGAGAGTAGAGTTTAACTTCTTAAACTATTGTGATTAAATTTGAGGAGTTGAAGGAGTCTTGCCTTCTAAAAATCCGTGGTGGTAGATTTAACTGTATAACTTGTATAACTTTTCCATCATTTTCAATTAAATTATTTTAGTACTAAGACAAATCATAGACCTTAACATCTCCATAGACATTTTAAACATACATATAAAATATTATCATCTAAATAGTATCATATAAATAAGTGTATATTGTAAAATAGTCTGGCATTATTTCTTATAATAAATATATACTGTATTTAATATTTTAAATATGCATCTATATACTTATTTATCTATATAAGTTGCCCCATACATTTTCAGTTATTATGCAATTAACAGTTAATTGTCCAACACACACAAAGTTACACATAGAAAGTACCCATCACGCCATAAAAAGTTCCAACCAGCTATAAGGTTAGACCTCAAAAATAAGTACTAACTTTATAGCTGTTTGCCATCCAGCTTGAATTTTCACATGTAGTGGGGTCTGCCCCTGCATCTAGGCACCACTGTACCTAGACTCCTAGTGGCTCTGGTTAAATTTTTAGTATCAGTCCCCTCTTTGCCAGGGATAATGATAATAATAATTGGACAACAGGAAAAAAAATACTGTTTTCAGGCTCCCTTTCTTTCGGGGCCCTGGGTGGTCACCAGGGTCTCCCACGCCTGTGTCCAGCCCTGCAGCAAGGAGCCCTGTCAGCTTACTTGGGTGCACCATGCACAACTGCAGCTGGGGGGTCCCACAGCTGCAGGGACTCTCAGCCCCAGCAACAACTGGCAGTTGTGGACTCTGGGTCTCAACAGCACCCTGCAGCTGCCAAACCTAGACTCCAACAGCTGCAGATACTGGGTTCCAGCAGTTTCCAACAGTACTCAGACCCAAAGCACATCAGCTGTGGATGCTGGATCTCAGCAGCTGTGGGGCTTTCAGTCCCAGCAGCTGTGGGGTGCTGCTATAGTATCCTAACTGTGTGGGCTCCCCATACATATCCAGGGCTGGGACAGACTGCAATTATCCAGCTGGAGGGGCACCCCCATGCTAGCCCCCTCAACTGAGGGGGCTCCTAGCCATGGGAGCTTACTTCTTGCTGCTTCAGGGGGAACCCAGAATAGGACTTCCCCTGCCCCAGCAATAAGGCATGATGGGATCTAGTGAATGATCCCACAATCATGCCTTCTGTCATGCATGTGTGGCATGGCAAGAGTTGCAATTGTGTGGATCACGCATTACATCCCATCACATCTTTACCTGAATGTGTAAGGGGTCCTAAATTCTAGAGAACACACACAATTTTACTGAGATTAAATATCTCAAAACAAAACAAAACACACGGTCACTTTACTTTTAAACACCAATTAAAAGATCAAATCCTTATTCTGATATTTTAATAAAATCTAATGAAAAGTGAACATTATAAAGAAGCACCATAATCATTTAAAGTGGCTGTTAAACCTATAACCATAGCAACAAGGACAAGAAAGGGAAAGCTACTTCTTTGCTCCTTGTGTTGTCATGATTACAAAATTAGCTTTAATGGAATACATTATGGTTTATTTAATGCAAATAAAATACTGCAATATATACTTAGATATACCAACCTTTGCTTCTCTTTTAATGTCAAAAAATATTCATAAGTACACAAGGCAGTATGTCTGCTAGGATGGTCAGAGGAATAAAGAGCTTACCATACAAGAAAACTAACAGCTTGGCTTTTTAGTCTCACAATATGAAAGCTAAAAGGAAATGATTTATTTCCTGACATTTGGGAAGGGGAAAAGAGCTCTTTATAGTTAAAAAAAAAATGTTGGCACAAATACTAATAAATTTAGGCCAGAAATTAAAGGAAGATTTAAAGATTGAAAGTAGTAAATTATCCAACAATACAGATTTTACCCTTCACTAATCCCAACTACTTTTAAAATGGAGCTTGATCAGTTTATGACAGCGATTATATAGTGTGGTTGCCTGTGATTACAGGACTTCATAACCCCAGGAGATCCCTACCTTTCTTAAGTTCTTAATGTCAAGATTTTAGGTCTATTTATTAAGGTACTACAATATATTTTGAAGAACAGGATATTTTAGAATACATACCTGAAGAGCCTAAAAGGGAAGATATTAATATCAGGTTATCAGCAGCACAAGAGGCCCAATGATAGAATAGTCTGACTCAATCTCCATTGGCTATCAAATTTTGGCTGACACTTTTGTAGCAAGTGACTACTTATTTTAGCATCTGTCACTTTCCAGGGTTATAGTAGCAGCTTTCAATTGTAATTATGTGTCTAATCTTAAACAAGCACATCTAGAAATATAGTTATTACCACTGAAAAAACTGATTGCAGTTTTTGAGGCACCATGGTTTGACCATAGTAAGAAATAAATTTGATTGAGAATCAATGTTGTATTTCATGGGAAATTGTGAGATTTAAAATCTGTTTTTCCCCCAACATTTTGAAATTGTCCACAAAAAGGAATAAACACACACACAAAAAAAAAACTAAACAAGAATAAACTAAATCTTTTCCAAATTGAAAGTTTATGTAGAATAATGAAAATAAAAAGGATAATTTTGAAGAACAAACTGAAACCTTCCAGTCAGAAAATATATAAAAGGAATGTTTCCAGTTACCAAAAAACTTACCTTTCCCTTGCCAAAATGACATTTTGACAGAAATCAGTGCATTTTTAAAAATATTTCAATCATGAATGAATTACATTTTAAAGATTGAGAACAGGTCTGTCTAAGATTTTCAGCCAGGTCCAGTTACAAGGCTGACTTCATAATATCAGCTAATTATTGGAGCTTTGATAATGAGCCCTTGGAAAGGATATTTGTTTCATTTAAAGCAAAATTAAAATTCCCATATTTTATAGCCCCTTGAATGGGCACCTACAAGTAGATTGTGTTTCAGTATAATAGTTTCAGGTAGTGGTATGATTTACATCAAAATACTTACAATAGCAAAATTGTTAATGTGAGCAGAGCTATGGTTGTTGTAAAACATGTTTGGCTTATTCTTCCCCTTTTATGGGAATAGCTCTACCAGTGTAAGTACTTATATACCAATAAACTCAACTTGTACCATCAGAAGACATGTCAAGTTCTCTCTTCCTGTAACAGGGAACTCTGGCCCTGTTACCAGGTCAAGGGTTCAGAGGGGAAAAAAAGACCGCAGATGAAAGAGAAAAGAGTGGGGTGTGTAACAGGGAACCCTAGCCCTGTCACCAGAAGACAGGTCAGCCCCTTTAAGGCCAGAACTTTCTGGGAAAAGAGTGCTCATAAGGAGGGGGTTAAATGCTGAGCCTGGCCTGCAAGTCAGCTGACCAGAAGGGGCAGGGCAGGACTATAAAATCCCTGGGCAGAGCAGCAGTAAGAGCTAGCAGCCAAAGGGGAAGGAGTGCAACCCAGAGCTCCATGGAGAAGTTTGGTGAGTAGTCCAAAGGCTGGAGGAGGGGAACTACAGAAGCCCCTGGAGAGATGGTAGGAACCCCAGAAGAAAGAGTGTAGCCGATGGTGGGGAGCCAAAGCACGAACCCTGCATAAATATAAGCTGGCACGCTGCCTTCTTTAATCACATTTTTTTGGTGTCAGTTATTGCCCAAGGACAGGATTGTTCATATTTCTGTTTGTTATTGAATAACACTGGTGGTTTGGGTGAGGCTATTTGGGGAAGGAGGAGACCTCATTGGGACCCTATGGCAGTGTGGGGAGCTGGTGCCAGTGTGGGTGCAGAATTTGGGGTGCATTGACCCTGGCATCAGAGAAGATGCAGTATTAAGGGTACATAGGCCCTGGCACCAGTGTGGGCATGGGATTTTGGGGTGCACTGACCCCAGCACAAGAGGGCATGGTCTTAAAAGGCTAGGATGGTCAGGTGCACCTGAGGTGCAAATTTTGTGTTTTTTTTGGGGGGGGGGGGGGGTTGGACTAAGATGATATGAGTTCAGGGCCATTCCCTGGCCTTGAACTTGCACCCCCCCTGGCTGCAGGGCTAGTGGCTGGGCCTCTAGGCCAGGGGGGCTGGGCTCCAGATTAGAGCAGAAAAGAGGGCTACGAGCCTCAAAGCAAAAAAAAAAAAAAAAAAAAATAGGCTAGAGCCTCAGAGTCAAACCCTGTTTGGTGGGTTTAGATAGGGAGGCCTAGCTAGAGAAAGACCGGGGTCAAGGCCTCTGGAGGTGAAAGATCCCAACATATAAAATACAATAGGCAGTCTCCCGCTTACAAGAACATCAGCATAATAATTGCCATCAAGATGTGGCAGATGAGTAGAAAGCGGGACACAAGAAACCTTAAAGGGGACTCCAAGGGCGTCCCACGTAGGGTGCGGATAACAGGGAAGATGTCACTGGGGAAGGCAATGTGTTACATTTCCATACAAGCATTAAAGGTTTTCACTACTGCATCTCACTTTAACACCATGTTGGTGAAAGAACAGATTAGGAAGTATTTAGAAAAAGTGGATATGTACAAGTCAAAGGGGCTGGATGAGATGCACCTGAGGGTGCTAAGAGAGTTGGCTGATGTGATGGCAGATCCCCTGGCCACCATCTATGAAAACTGATGGCAGTTTTTGGGGCAGGAAGATATTGTCCCCACCTGGGCTTTGTTAGCAGAGTCTGCCCTGGCAGCAAGCAGGTCCCAAGGGCAGGGAGCAATCTACCACTCCCTGCTGCCCAGGAACAAATATGCTCCTGGTCAGCTGTCTACACATGTGCTACTACAAAGTAAGTAATCAAGACTAAATTTCTAATTTGTATTCAGAAGTGATTCCCAAATGACTGGAAAAGGTCAAACATAGTGCCTATATTTAAGAAAAGGAGAAAAAAGGATCCAAGGAACTACAGACCAGTCAGCCTCACCTCAGTCCCTGAAAAAAATCATGCAGGAGATCCTCAAGCAATACATTTCTAAACACTTGGAGGAGAAAAAGTTGATTAGGAATAGCCAGCATGGATATACACAAGGGACAAGTCATGCCTGAACAAACTGATTGCCTTCTATGATGAAGCAGAGAAATGGGTGGATGTAGTATACCTTGATTTTTAGCAAGGCTTTTGATATGTTCTCCCACAATATTCTTGCAGGCAAGCTAAGGAAGTATGGGCTCAATGAATAGACTGAAAGGTGAATAGAAAACTGACTGGATCATCAGGCTCAGGGGATAATAATAAATGGTTCGATGTCTAGTTGGTAACCGGTATCAAGTGGAATGCCCCAGGGGTTGGTCCTCAGGCTAGTTTTATTTTCATCAGCAACCTGGGAGATGACAGAGAGTGTACCCTCAGGAAGTTCAGAAGCTGGGGGGAGTAGTAGATATATTGTATGGTAGGGCTAGGATTCAGAGTGACCTAGACAAATTGGAGGATTGGGCCAAAAAGAATCTCATGGGGCATGTCCAGATGAGCATGCACATGCCTCTTGCAGTATCTCAAAACCCTTTTAGACATTACAAGAGGCATGTCCTCGAACAAAAAATGTTCCCTGTGCTGCAAGTGTGCAGTGTGGGGGCAAAATTAGACCCCTGGATATCCGGAGTTCAAAAATACCCCAGGGGAAAAAAAGGAGGGCAGGCCTCAGTCCAGGACCATGATCTGAAGCAACCAGGGGCTCGGGTTCTCCACAGAAATGCCCTGGTAGTCAGCCAAAGCATCTCTATGATTAGTCCTCACCCTGGTGCTAAAGCACATTGTCTGCCTGTGCAGGGCAGGTAGCTTGCCAGCTGCAGGGAGCTGGACCCGGGCTCCATGGGGGTAAGTGGGGGAGGGCTGGAGATGGGAGGATGGGACCATGGGAGGATCCCCACCAACCCCATCCCCCATCCACTCCCTGAGCTCCCTAGTCCCCCTCCATCACTGCCCCCCCACCTAGCCCCACCATTCTGGCAAAAAAAAAAAAGCCTGCACTCACCAGCAGTAGCAGCTGCCATTGGGGTCAGAGAGGCCTCATGGCAGAGCCCCTCCCCCCACACACAGCACGGGGCAGTGGGAAGCAGTGGGGACTGGCCCTGGCAATCTAGCACCCACACTGTCACTGCCCCATTGCAATATTTGTACCATATTGTGACTGCTTAAGTTCCCAGTACAGTCCCCATTGTATGCATGTACTGGATTTTCATGCCAAATGAGGTTTTAGGGTGCTGCTCCCAATTTGAAGTGGTCTTTATAACTTTGATAGAAAACATGTTTGGGTTTGCCCCTGTAGTGCAGTGGTTAACCTGTTGGTCACCAAGGCCTAGATTCAAGACCCAGAGCTGATGTCCTCTCTTTTGTGATAACAACCATGCAGTTGGCACACTGGCTGAAAAGGGATTCATGGCAGTCATCACCTGACTTGTCTCAGGTTGGGTGAATATGTGAGACTTCAGCCCCAAATAACCCCAAACAGATCCCCCATTGAGGGTCATCATAAATAGCCCACAGAATAGGCTGATGGGGAATACCCACTTCTGAACCTATGACAATCATAGAAAGTTAGGTTTGGAAGGGACCTCAGGAGATCTTCTAGTGCAACCCTCTTCTCAGAGCAGGGTCATTCCCATCTAAATACTCCCAGCCAAAGCTTTGTATAGCTGAGTCTTGAAAACCTCCAAGGATGGAGCTTCTACCACCTCTCTGAGTAATCTGTTACAGTGTTTTATTACCCTCCTACTGAGAAACTTCTTCCTAATATCTAACCTAAGCTTATCTCATTGCAATTTGACACCATTGCTCCTTGTTCTGTCACCTACAACCACTGAGAATAGCCTAGCTCCATCCTCTTTGACACCTCACTTCAGGTAGTTGAAGGCTGCTATTAAATCCCCTCTGTCTTTTCTTCTCTAGACTAAATAAGCCCAGTTCCCTCAACCTCTCCACAGAAGTCATGTGCCTCATCCCCCTCACCATTTTTGTTTTCCTCCATTGGACTGTCTCCAATTCCTCCACATCCTTTCTGTAGGGGGTGACCAAAACTGAACACAGTACTCCAGATGTGGCCACACCAGTGCTGAATAGAGGGGAATAATCACTTCCCTTAAACTGTGGCAACTCGCATACCGGTGCAACCCAGTATGCCATTTACTTGCTTTTAAACAAGGGCACACTGTTGGCTCATTCAGCATATTAGCCACTGTAACAATCAGGTCCTTTTCTGCAGAGCTGCCACCCAGGTAGTCGGTCCTCAGCCTGCACTGGTACATGGGATTGTTTCATCCGAAGTGCAGGACTTTTCACTTGTCCTTGTTGAACCTCATGATATTCCTTTTGGCCCAATTCTCCAATTTGTCTTGGTCACTCTGAATCCCAGCCTTACCCTTCAGTGCATCTACTGCTCCCCAGAGCTTGGTGTCACCTGCAAACTTGCTGAGGGTGCACCCTATGATCTCTTCCAGGCTGTTGATTAATACTTTGAACAAAACTGGCCCCAGGAGTGACTTCCGGACCACTCCACTTGATACTGGCTGCCATCTAGACATTCAGCCATTGACCATTACCCTCTGAACTGATGCTCCAGCCAGTTTTTCTATCCACCTTTCAATTCATTCATCCAGCCCATACTTCCTTAGCTTGCTTGCAAGAATATTGTGGGAGACTGTATCAAAAGTCTTTCTAAAATCAAGGTATACCACATCCACTGGTCTCCCCATGTCCACAGAAAAGGACATCCCATCATAGAAGGCAATCAGGTTGGTAAAGCATGGCTTGTCCTTAGTTAATCCATGCTGACTATTCCTATTCACCTTCTTCCCCTCCAAGTGCTTAGAAATGGATTCCTTGAGGATCTGCTAAATGATTTATCCAGGGACTGAGATAAGGCTGACCAGTCTGTAGTTCTCTGGATCCTCCTTTCTCCCTCTCTTAAATATGGGCACTATATTTGACCTTTTCCAATCATATGGAACCTCTCCTGATCACCATCAGTTTTCAAATATGGTGTTTAGTGTCTTTGCAATCACATCATCCAACTCCCTCAGCACCCTCAATTGCATCCCATTCACCCCATGGTCTTGTACATGTCCAGCTTTAATAAATAGTCCCTAACCTGTTCTTTTGCTACTGTTGGCTGCTCACCTCCATCCCAAACTGTGCTGCCCAGTTCAGTAGTCTGGGAGATGACCTTGCCTGTGAAAAAGATATTTAGCACATCACCCTTCTCTGTATCCTCTGTCACAAGGTTGCCTCCCCTATTCAGTAAGAGATCCACACTTTTCCTGATCCTCCTTTTGCTACCAACATACTTGTACAAACCCTTCTTGTTATCCTTTACATTCCTTCCTAGATGCCTTTACCAGATGCAACTCCAACTGAGCTTTGGCCTTCCTAAGTTCATCCCAGCATGCCTGAGGAATGATCTTATACTCCTCCCTAGTTATTTGCCAAGCTTCCACTTCTTATAAGCTTCCTATTTGTGCTTTAATTTACTGAAGAGTTCCCTGCTAAGCCAAGCTCATCTTCTGCTATAATTGCTATTCCTGCACATTGGGATGGTATGTTCTTGCACTCTTAGTAAAGCTTCTTTAAAGCACAGCCAGCTCTCCTGGGCTTCTCTCCCATTCAGACTGGTCTCCCAGTGGATCCTGCCCATGAGTTCCCTGAACAAGTCAAAGTCTGTTTTTTCTGAAGTCCATGGTCATTTGTCTGCTGTTCTCCATCCTTCCTTTCCTGAAGATTCTGAGCTTAATAATCTTGTGGTCACTGCTGCCCAAGTTGCCGTTCCCCACCAATTCATCCCTGTTTATGAATAGTAGGTCAAGAACATGGGCCCTAGTTGGCCACAGTTCCAGGAAGCTGTCCCCAACACTCTCCAAACACTTCCTAGATTGCCTGCACCATGGGTGACTGATGTCACCTTAGTCAGGGGGGCATGTGTCCTCCTAGCAGCCACTCAGCAACCGGGGGGTGGGGGCACAGCTAATGTCACCAACTGTGGCCAATCACACTGACCAGGAAGCAGCCACAGCACTCTGAGTGGCCATGGTGCTTCATCTGGTGCTCCCACTCCCTGGCCAACACTCATAGTGGGGGCACTGATACTTCTGCCTGCCTGCCTGCCTGCCTGCCCATCACCTACTTGGGGAGTGTGGCCTACCAGTGGGTGCATGTGCATCCCTATGCCTTATCACTGACCTGTGTATTGCTGTATTGTCATCCCAACAGATGTCAGGATGACTGAAGTTCCTCATGACAGCCAGAGCTTTTGATTAGGAAAGTTCTGCTAGCTGTTTGAAGAAAGCATTATCCATCATTTCCTCCTGGTCTGGTAGTCAAAAACAGACACCCACTACAACATCACCCTTGTTGTACTCCTCTCTAACCTTAACTCAGAGATTTTCAATAGGCCTATCTCCAGTTTCATACTGGAGTTCTGAGCAATCATATGGTTCTTTTACATAAAGTGCAGCTCCTCCTCTTCTCCCCTACCTATCCTTCCTCAACAATTTATATCCATCGATGACAGTGCTTGAATTATGTGAGCTATCTCACTAAGTCTCTGTTTTTCCAACCACATCATAGTTCTTTGATTCTGCAAGAACTTCCAATTATTTCTACTTGTTTCCCAAGCTCTGTACATTTCATGCACAGGCACCTAAGGTAACTAGTTGATTGCTCTAATTCCTCAGGCAGAATGAGAGCACCTCACCTGGGCCCCATGCTACTTCCTCCTATTCCAGGTCTCCTGCTTTCCCAATTACCTCAGTGTTTTGGTTTTCATTCCCTAGCGAACATAATTTTAAAACCCTCCCCACTAAGTTAGTGAGCCTGTCTGTGAAGATGTTCTTCCCTTTCTTCATCAGGTGGATCCCATCTCTTCCAAGCAATCCTCTTTCTTAGAACAACATCCCATGGTCAAAGAAGCCAAAAAACCTGCTGGTGACACCACCTGTGTGGCCAGGTATTGATCTGAAGGATGAACTCATTCCTGCCTGGACCTTTTCCTTGACTGGAAGGATCAAACAAAACACAACCTGAGCCCCAGACACCTTAACCCTTGCATCCATAGTCTTGTCATCACTTTTGATCCACTCAGGGTCCCCCTGGCAGTATCATCAGTGCCTACATGGATGAGCAGTTTGGGGTAGTAGTCAGAAGGCAGGATGAGTCTCAGTAATACCACAATGATGTCTTGTATTTGGGTTCTGGGCAAGCAGCAGACTTCCCAAGAAAACAAGTCAGATCAGCAGATGGCTCCCTCCCAGAGAAAGGAGACTCCAACCACCTCCACCCATTGCTTCTTTTTGATGTTGGTTGTCTCTATCCTTTCTAGTTTGGTGAGGCCTGGCCTCTTGTCTTCCAGCAATGGAGCACTATCCTCCCTTTCTGTTAGGAGTGCATATCTGTTCTCCAGACCAACTGCTGAAGGTGAAGCTGAAGGCTTCTGCTTGCTGCCAGAGGTCACAAACTTTCAGTTTCTACTCTCATGGAAGTCCATGTCCTCTCTCTTCTCTAGCGCTGCCTCTGGTAGTTGTTCCTCCACAGTACCAGTGGTCTCCTCCAGCATTGAATCAATGAACTCATGGCAGAGAATGCTTCAGAACCTCACCACCTCATCCTGTATCTTTCTTGCCTGGTTCCTGAGAGACATCATCAGGAGGCACCACTGACACCTCAGACACCCCCAACCTGACAATCACTGGAAGGAACCTTCAAGCCACAGTCCCCACTGTGCTAAACCCAGACCTGGGTTGAAGCCTCAATGGTGAGTTACTCTGCCTGGACAAAAACCTCACAAGTGCAAGTAAAGGCAGTGGTAGTGACAGTGGCATTGGCATTGTGATGTCCTCCAGTCATTTCCTTGGGTCTCTTAATCCACATCTTCTTTCTTACTGCCCTTCTTCCAAGTACACTTTCTCTAGCAAACTCACCTAGAAGCTGGCCTGTTTACTGCCCTTGGACCCAAAAAGTTCCCTTTTCCCCCTGCTTCCTCACACCAAGCTGAAAGGCTCTCCCCTCAACAAGCAGGGGTGAGGCAGCAAACTGGCCTGCAAACTGCTTACACTGTTTGCTACTCCTGTCCACTGGCTTGCTGGCTCCCTGGTCACTCAAGGAGTCTCCTTTTGTGCCTTTCTGGGTCTGGACTGGCTCTGCTCCCACATTAGGGCTTCCTTGAGGCCCAGGCAGCAATCACCCAGCAACACTCCCAGCTTCTCAGAGTACATGCCCTACACATACATAGCCCACCAAACAAACACTCAGCAAACCAAAGGCACAGAAGCTCTGGATCACTTTCCTTCCCTGGGCAGGATCTGGTGCCTGGCTTTTCTTCCCTTTCCTCCTCTTTCTCCCAGCAAACTGCTTGCAAACTGCTTACCCTGTTTGCAGCCTTGGTCACTAGCCTTCTGGTTACTCTGACAAAGTTCCACAGCATCAATAGGGACAAGGTTTTACAACCTTCAAAGCAGACACCATGTCTGAAGTCAATGGACAAGCAGGCATACACATCCTGGGAAACTTAAAACATCCAAACAGTGTTCCATATCCAAAGATAGGCTTGCCATGTTGGGTCCAGGTCACAGTGCTCAGCTGCAGAACCCCTGGAATTTCCAGTGTTGGTGAAGTGACCAAATTAGGAGGCTGGAAATACTGAAATTAAGAAGCTGGTAAATGATCAAATTAAGATGTATGAATGTGATGGCTTTGTTGAAACAAAGCAATATGTTAACAGAACATCATGGGCAGCATGATGGCTACAGGAAAACCAATCAGTGGTACCCAGAAATGAAGAGTCATTGGAGAAGAAAGAGTATTAAAAAGGAGGGATCTCAGAACAGCAAAGGGTCCCTGAGGTGGGGAACTGGAGGTGACCAAGGGTAGAGGGCATACCACCAGCCCATTTCACCCACCCCACTGGAGTGGTTGGGCCTCAGCCCTCAACCTCTAGGATGCTTACATGTGACATTTCAAGCAAGAGCCACAGGGTAGCATTCATGTACTTACCTGATGTAGTGTTCTCCCTGTTACAGCCTTAGTACTGGTAGATAAATAGAGTCAGGGAGATTATTTTGTTTGCTTTGCCTACATTACACTTATCTACTATCACTGTGTATCAATAAAACTTGCCTATTATTGAATGGAAGAAGTTGTGGTTGGTCTGAAGGCTTGGGTATCTGGCTCATAAATCTAGTGACAAAAACTGTCACACATCACTCTAAGTGTGTGAACATTTACCACAAAAATGCTAGTCATAATTTCATAGTATCATAGTGTTTAGGGTCAGAAGGAACCTAAACAGATTGTCAGATCGGACCCCCTGCCCTGGGCAGGAACAGGTGCTGGGGTCATATCACCCCAGCCAAATATTTGTCCAGCCTCCTCTTGAAGACCCCCAAGGTAGGAGAGAGTACCACCTCACTTGGGAGCCCATTCCAGAACCTGGCAGCCCTAACTGTAAAGTAATGTCTCCTGAGGTCCAGCCTGAACCTTCTCTTTAACAATTTGTGGCCATTATTCCTTGTAACCTCGGAGCGTCCCACCTGGTGAGTTTATAAATGGCAACCAGATCCCTTCTCAGCCTTCTCTTGTGGAGGCTTAATAGGTTCAGGCCCTTTAGCATCTCTTCATAGGGCCTGCCCCACTGTCCCTTGACCATGTGAGTGGCCCTCCTCTGGACCCTCTCAATCCCACCCACATTCCCTCCTGAAGTGCAGTGCCCAGAACTGGATGCAGTACTTCAACAGTGGCCTGACCAATACCAGATAGAGGGGAAGGATCACCTTCCTGGACCTGCTTGGGTACAGCTGTAGATGCATAACAAGGTGTGGTTAGCCTTACTGACCACTTCCTTGCATTGTGGCGGCTCAAGTTCATCCTGGACTCAACAATGACTCCAAGATCCCTTTCTGCCACTGTGTTGACAAGAAGGGTGTTCCCTAGCCTATAGGTGTTTTGCTGCTTCCTTCTCCCTAGATACAGTACCTTGCACTTCTCTGCATTCAGTTCCACCCTATTCTCATCCACTCACTCCTGTAATTTGCCTAGATCTAGTTGAGTTCTGTCCCTCGCCTCCAGCATGCCCACCTCACCCCACAACTTGGTGTCATCAGCGAATTTAGCATGCATTCCACACCCACATCCAGATTGTTGATAAAGATGTTGAACAAAACAGGCCCTAGGACTGAGCCCTGGGGGACTCCACTACCCACATCCTTCCAGGTTAAAAATGACACGTCTACCAGCACTCTCTGGGTGTGACCATCTAGGAAATTTGCTACCCATCTGACTGTAGGCATCAATCCTGCAGTCACCAAGTTTTTTTTTTTTTTTTAAGAGAATGTGATGGGAAACCGTGTCAAGGAATTTGTACTTCTTTTTCTGCCTACTGGTGACCAAGACTGCCTCTATAATCATGTTTCCTCACCCAGATAATGCACCCTGCTGATACGTTTGGGAACCATTAAAATAGAACATACAACAATACCAAATGGTGATTGAGTGGGCCCTCATAAGCCATAAGATGCTGTGGAAGTACCTTCTTGCCTCTGGTGGTACAATTAATACAGTGTCTTACAGAGCATCACTTTACAGCAGAGAAACATTTTTGTACAAAAGATGTCAGTCTTAGTTACATACAAGGGTTGATCCTGGGATTCCAAGGAAATGCAAATTGGAGTGCCTAAATGACCTTCTCTATACCACTCATTATTTTATGTATCTCAGTTGTGTCTTATTCAAGTCCCATCTATATATTTTCAACTCCTCTTTGTAATGGTGTCTTTCCATACATTAAATAATTTGACGTCTGAAAATCAAGTTAATTGCTGCAACTCTGCTAATCTTAGGGACTGTGTCCCACCTTGCAAGTGGGCTATTCTAATTTACGCAGTTGTTAACGGACCCAAGAAAGCAACATTACTGCCAGAATTCAGTACAGCAGAGGGATGTCATAACCATACCCTCATTTCTCCAGCTCTGCCTTCTGTGCTAGCAGCAGAGATAAGGGAAGACTAGAAACATATAACTTTACATCAAAAAAATCCCAATACACTGTCAGCCCCGCACTGTACAGTCAAGATGTTCCCACAGAGTGTTGCAAAGCAGCTGTATCACGTCAGAAGGTCCGATTTATGAGGTTAGCTCTACAGCTTAACATTTTTTTCACCTTATGATCTTCCTATCTGTGTGTGTGTGTATGTGTAAATATATGTGTATGCTTGGGGTCAGGAGGCTTCTTTTCATGTGTGACACTAGTGCCAAATGCTTGTGAAAAGGAAATGTATATGCACCCAGGCAGTCAACTCCAAATGATTTTATCCCTTAGCATCTTATCCTACTTTCCTAGGTACCACAACATTTGAAATTACATCATTAGATGTAGCTACTTGAACAGTAGCCATACGTTTGCTTTCATTGATGCATTTATACCTACTTCTTTTCCTTTCTAGAAATAAACCCCAGATGACTGTGAACTCTGGAGAAATGTTTCCTTCTTCCCAACTTTCCTTATGAGTTCTCTGCTTCAAAATAGCACCACAGGCAGTACACTCACTTCCACTTGGAAGTTTATAGGTTAAAGAAAATTGTGAAAATATTGTGGACTTTTCTTTCTCTGGGACTACCTCTATGAAATGCTGAGCACTTCCAAGAAGCTCTGTATGCCCTCAACACAAATTATTTTAATGGCAGTTGAAGGTACTCAGGATTTTGCAGCACTGGGATCTTTCTGCTTCTCCCTGAACTTGCATAAAAGATACTGATGATGGTCACAGTTCTGCAGTTATGCTCATTTCAGTAGGTGTTCACTCCAATGCTGCACATGGAAGGTACTATTTCATATCTCATCCCATGTACAAATAAAACTTGTAAATTTTGTCCTGCTGACTTTATACTTCAACCTGTTCTTTTGCTAGCCCTAGTTTTTATTTTAGCTGCTTCATGATTTATAAATTCTGCTTCTCTCTAATCCACCTTCAGTAAACTCAGCAGGTTGGTAACCATTCCAACAAAAGTCACAGCAGTCCAGAATTTCCTTAAAAACTTTACACACACAAAAAATAAGCTTTTCATAACTCATAAAATTAGATTTGGATTTCAGGTGTGGGATACAATATTCAATACTTATTAAGAGTCACGTGATTTAAAACTAAAATTAATTTTGGCAATCTAATCATGACCTTTCTTTTGGTCTGTGAAAGGCCATTACATACCAGCCTATTATATTTTTCTGTCACATGACTTACTCTACTTATTTAAATCATTGTACCTCTTGTCAGAGAAGAGCAAAACAGCAGGGGTGCAAGGGCTGTGGGATGGGGAAAGACAGGCAACAGGTCAAGAGCAAGGGGGACAAGGTCAGGCCATTTGATTCCCCTGCCACCTGCCCTGCTGCCACTATTTCCCCTGCTGCTACAGCGGAGGAAATGAATTTAAGACATCTCTCCAATAATCAGAATCTAAACATGGAAATTATAACAAATTAATAATTTTTCCATGTTTAATTATCTAATTATTGGGGGAGGGGGTCTTAAATTCAAAGTCATCTTGGATTTGGGTTTTGTACTGTCTCATTGGATCTCATCATTTGTCTGCAAATAAATACATACATAAATAAAAGAAGGAATATTAACTTATTTTTTTTCCTTTCCTTAGGTGAACTGGCTTATAAATGAAAATCTCCCAGTCCTGGCCTTGCAATCACAATCATGGAGTGGGATCTGGGAGCTCCCTGCTGCTGGGGCAGGAAGACGTTCTCACCTGGGCTTTGGTGAAAGAAACTGTCCTGGAAGCAGGCAGTTCCCGGGGGAGGGAGCAATCTCCCACTCCCTGCCGCCCAATTGATCAGGAACAAATATGGTCCTGGTCAGCCATCTACACATGCTACTATTTATGAAGACTACATTTGTTACTTGTATTTACAGGTAGAAAATGTACTGGTAAGTTGAGCAAATTACTATGCACTAAGCATCTTCACGTCTCGAAGGTGATGCTCACTAAGCAGTAATTACCCCTAATCTCAAGTAAAGTGTCTTGTGTAGATGTGTCACATGACCATCAACTTTAAAAATAAGGCAGTACAGGATGCCCTATTGTTCCTAAGTATACTAGAAACTGAGGTCTTAACTATGATGACAAAGGCAGAGTGTACTTACTGCCTAACTTCCAGACCATCTCATCTGATTCAGGAGATGATTCGGTTGGCATGCTCTAAGGATGCCTACATTAGAAAAAAGACAAAAATTGAAGCTTCTGGGAGTGGAGGAGGGGGAGAGCTGGTTATCATCTGTGTCCCATTACATAGAGTGCCCCAGTATACTGGGTACTTATCTGGGAAATGTGAGAGCTGATTTCAGATGACTACATGTGTGGATCTAGAATTTTGAAAAAGGGAGCACAAATGATAGAGTGCATCTTCACATATAAAACAACACATTTTTTCTCCAGTTAAAAATAAACTAGAAGTTTTACTAATATGCTAAGGGCTTAGAGCTGTATTATTCAGTTTACCATTGAAGCAAAAACAAATATAACTTAATTGGAATAAATTATAAACAATCTACAGGGTTGTGAAATAGGAGCTTCATTACTAGGCACATAGAATCATAGGGAATTAAGGTTGGAAGGTGTTGGTACTGGATTTAGGACCCAGACCTTGTGCCAGACGGATCCTAAACCCTCAGACCAACCATGCCCTTTCCATTTGATAATAGGTTAATTTTATTGATAAACATCCATAGCAGATAAGAACAATTCAAACACTGATTACTACTCTCTGAGCCTGATGCTCCAGCCAGATTTATCCATCACTCAGTCCATTCATTCAGCCCATACTTCCTTAGCTTACCTGCAAGGATGTTGTAGGAGACCATATCAAAAGCCTTGGTAAAATCAAGGTATACCACATCCACTGGTCTTCTGACATCCACAGATCAAGTCATCTCATCATAGAAGGCAATCAGGTTGGTCAAGCATGGTTTGCCCTTGGCGATGCCATGCTAACTGTTCGTAATCACCTTCTTCTCCTCCAAATGCTTAGAAATGGATTACTTGAGGGTCTGCTGTATGATTTTTCCAAGGGACTGAGGTGAGGCTGACTGGTCTGTAGTTCCCTGTACCCTCCTTTCTCTCTTTCTTAAATATGAGCACTATGTTTGCCCTTTTCCAGTCATCCAGGACCTCTCCAGATCGACAGTTTTCAAAGATGATAGCCAGTGGCTCTGAAATCACATCAGCCAACAGATGTTGGCTTAGCAGCTAATAAAGCAACTAACAGACAGCAGAATTGCAGAACAAAGAATAACTTGATTAATGGAACATGAAGATCATTAAAAATAAGAGAGGATCATTAACACCTGTGGAATGGATAGTTTAGAAAGGATCAGGTAGATTATACTTAGCCATGGAGGCAGTTGACTTGCTCAGTGCTGCCTGACTAGAAATTCTGCTGCCACAGTCAGGCAGTTGGTCTTAAACTTTAGGTGGACCAGGAATCAAAGGGGGGTGCAAGTGAACCAATGCACCCACCTTTCATTCACCTCTGGATGACTGTTAAGCCTCATTTGGACCAAGGACTTAGTCTTTCACATACTTTCACACACTAGGAGAGATCCCTAATCATCAGATTCCTAGATATCTCCAACCATTAGATCTGTTCAACCTAAAAGGTAAAGGAACTTAAATTCTGGTTTTCCTTATTCTAGGGGAGTGCCCTAATGCCTGGACTATAGAATCTTTTAAATTTTCTGCCCTTTTCTCTCACTGTTATGCAAAGAATATTGAATTATTTATACAAAATATAACACACACTTCAGAAAACACATTTGTTTTCTGTTTTTGAAACATGAAATCAAATCCTGCCCCAAATCAGGCAGAATGGGTATTTAATACCATGATTAACCAACCAAATTTTCAATGAATATCTGAATATATTTGGATCCTTCTGTGTCTTTACACAAACATAACTTATACCAGAATATTAGTGATTAAATATATGTATATAAGGAGCTTGGTTCTCAGAAGTATTGGCTACCCAGAGCCCACAGTTCAGCTGGACTACTGAACATCACACTATTTTTTTTACTTGTATTTGGATATAGTGGGATATAGTTGAACAAAATAAATCTGAACATTTTGATCTAAGCCTCTAATTTTCAAAAAATAAAGCAGGTACAACCCCTGCCCTCAGATATTTATTTGCATGAATAATTTTCCTGATTGCACATTTGTAAATTAGATATTTGTGCATGCTGATAAAAAGTCAAATACATTAATGGAAATACAGTACATTGTTACAAAAATTAATATTGTTAAAAAAAATTGTTCATGCTTTTGCTTATGCATTTGATAGTTTAAATATATTGTTCAAAATAATAAATCTAACAATAACTCAGGTTTATTCTAAATATAGTTTACAATAAAAAAAAACATGTTTGGATCAAAGCTAGACACAAATGTGCATAAATAATATTGTTTCTTTTAGGTTTATTGTCTAGTTTTGCCTAACATTCTAATTTTAATACAATTTAATAAATACAAATATATATTTATTTCTGTTTCAATAGATCTCATTATGTTAATTATATTGTGCCCTTAACCAATCATTTGGTAAGGTCTATACTGCACTAAACTTCCAGAGCTAGTTCTATAAAAAGGTTATAAGCTATGGTAGCATCAACTTAAAATACATTTTGTTGGTTAGGATTGTGTTTGGGACCTTATAGATAAAGTTTATTTGCTTTTCATTTTTGTCTAAATGGGACTTGAGTGATAGACCAGGAAGAGTACTCTGTGGGTTTCATTATGAAAAGGTTGCCTGAAAGTAGTACAAAGTCAGGAGAATAAGGATCTGATAAGGAAAAAGCTTTATTAAGCTGAAGAAATCAGCAATGAGTTACTAAATATGACTGTGGATGGGAAATTTAAAAATCCTAAGGCTGATGCGTGAGGAAGAGAGTATGGTAGATAATAGGCCTGTGTGAAGCAGCAAGTATTCAATTTGACTTTGCATTCAGCCGATTTGGAGGGACAGTGATTCAATTTAGTGATTTGAATCACTGTCCCAATTCAATTCGGCAAATTTGGATTCAGAGATTTGGCCACCTAATCAGTCCAAATCTCCTCTGAATCAAACAGTCAGTGGCAGGGACATGGTGGCCATGAGCAGCGCCCCACACTCTGCCCAATCCCGCAGCACCTCCCATGGCTGCTTTGCCCAGCCCCAGCATCCTGTCACTTAAAAAAGAAAAAGCAGCAGTGACAATTGGGGCCTCTGGAGGCTCATGACAGAGCCCACCCATGAATCATGGGGCAGCAAGGATTGCCCCCACCCTGCCTGGCACCTGTGCAGCAGCTGTCACAGTGCAAGGATGCAGCACAGCTCAGTGGGGTGCCACAGGACTCCACATGCTGTCTGGGAGCTGGGGCTGCTTGGGGGGAGTGCTGCTAAGCTCTGGGCAACTGCTGCAGCCACCCCAGCTTCGGGACAGTGCTTGGCATCATGCTGAGACACACTGCACCTGCATGATGGAACAGCTGCTACACGAGTGCCAGGTGGCGGGGATCCCTGCTGCCCTCTGCTGCCCCATGCTGCATGGGGGTGTTCTACCACAAGTCCCCAGAGGCTCTGATTGTTGCTGCTTTAGCTGGAAGCAGTGATTGGGGCCTCTGGGGGCTCATAGCAGACCCCACCTGTGCAGCACGGTGCAGCGGGAATCACCCCACTGTTACCAGATTTGCCCATTACTTTGGGGTGTGCTCATTTATTAGGGATAGTTTCTAGGGTCTTGGTGATTCTGTCAATGTGCTGCTTGTGTTTCTATACAGAGCTGTATCTCTCCCTTCTCCAAGCCCTCACCCCCAGTGGAGCTATCTTGCAGACTCAGTTTCAATGGGACTGGGTTCCTCCAGTCACCAAATCGGTCATACACACAAACACACACACAGCTTAACGTGACACGCCTGACCTGGCCGGGCTGATCAGCATGGACAGGCTGACACCCTCATATGCCAAGAATCAGTTCATAAGAGCAACAATAAAATGCAGTCAGACACAAGCACACAGGTGAACAGAATCCCTCTGAATCCAGCTGGGTGTCCAGCTGACACCCTCATGGGCCAGCATTCAGTTCATAAGGGCACGTCTGAGTCAAACTGGGACAATCAGCCTGTACAAGCTGATCCCCTTATGTGTTTCAAACTCAGTACATCCCAATCTTTGGCCTCTGGATGAGCAGACCCCACAGTATTTTGGGGCTTCACAGGGATCTTTAGCTTAGGTAAAAGAAGCGTTGCTGCAGAGCACGGGAGGAAGGAGAAGCAGAGAAGGAAAAATATACCCAGTTATTACCAGTTTGACTATAAAAGTTATTTATTGCTAAGCATATGAAATATATATAATGGTACTAGTAGTAATAGACGTGCAAAGGAAAAACACAAGCAATTACAATACTACCCTGGTTTCACTAAGTATTTGGGGAAACTTAGTTCAAGCTTGACTAATACAGTTCAGGTTCAGAAATTTATGCCTAGAGAGAAAAGAGAAAGAGAGCGCTGGGATCTCACCAGTCCAAGGTACTCAGGCTGCAAAGCTGACAGGGACAGTCCTTGAAGGGAGATGAAGGGAGACGATCTGTTCTTCCAGCATCCCAAGAACAACAGGGGATGGTATCAGCACAGGAGTTTTCTTATTCTTCCTTTCTCTTTCTTCTTCTTGCTTGAAGCACACACACTTTTTTTATACCCTCAGTTCAGCTACTTCGGAGCATACTTAATTGTGTAAATCATTGTCTTTTCTACTGACAGGGGGTTATCTGGTTTAGAACATCTCAAGAAACTGATTGATAATCAGGAAACACTTAAGATTAGGGAGTAAACAAATACTTGGGAGCCAGCTTGAAATTCCTATGGATGGCAGATATACTGATGGGATATCTCATGGTTTCTTCAGAAACAATAGATAGCTTGCAGTATCAGGATTTTGGATTTTTACTTGTTGCGAACAAGCCTCAGCTTAGCATGACTTTTCCACATCTTACTATAGTCTTTTAAGAGACTTAAGACAATTATTGGGGTGCTCATAACCTTTTGTGGAGAGGACTCTCACCAGTCGTCTCGGGAAAAGTATGACAACACCTGTGATTAGGGTTCCAACGGCTGGACGCTGTGATGAACCCTTAACCATTGTTCAAATGTTGCCCATACCCCCTCTGACTCGGTCTCTTGCCTCAGCATTCCCTAACCTGGCAACCGAGTTTTAGTCAATCAAGTTTAAATAGGCCTCCCATAGTGGGACCGGGGAATGTACGGCCTGAGATGCCTATTAAACTTAGAGGTGTGTGTGTGTGTCTGGGGGGAGGGGCGGGGAAGGGAAGTCCTTAGTAAATCCAGATTAGAACTGGTCTGATAAATGCTGAGCTGGGTGTGTGTGAACATGGGTTGATTAACATTTAGAGCACAGATTCCCCATCATGCAGTGCTCCCCTGCTTCTCTGGTCCCAGAATTCACTGCAGTCTCTGCTTCAGGTGTTCTGTTCTCCATCGCTCATGTAAATGAATGGTCATCTGGTTCCATCTTCGATGCAAATGAGACCTAGGGCAGTTGTTTCACTCTTGTCACCCTTATCTGGAGGGTCTTAGGTGTGTCTCTCACTGCATCTTAATCAATTTCATTATGTAGAGGAGGGGAGGGGGGTGAGACCTTGTGAGTCAGACAGACTGCATCCTGTGCCAGGGTTGCCCAAGAACACACAGCTGAGATGTAACACCACCCACCTGGCACCCACATAGCAGCTGTTGCATCATGCAGGTGTAGCACAGCTTGGCAGGATGCTGTGCACTCTCCCAGAGCTGGAGAGGCTCCAGCAGTCACTTGGAGCCTGGCAGTGCTCAGTCCAAGTGGCCTCAGCTGCTGGAAAGAACATGAAGCCCCGCAGTGACCTGCCGAGCTACACTGCACCCTTATGATACAAGAGTTGCTGTGCTGGTGCCAGGCAGAGGTTGATCCCTCCTTCCCCCCCACTGCATGGGGGGGGGCTCTGCAAATGAGCCCCCAGAGGCCCCATTCACCACTGCTGCAGCTGGTAAGTGCATGGCTTTTGAGGGTTTGTTTTTTAAGTGTCAGGATGCTGGGGCAGGTGGGGCACCCATGGGGGGCCGTAGGGGAGCTGTCAGGGGGTGGGACCGGGTGGGGTGCTTCTCAGGGGGTCTGGGGGACCCAGCAGAGGATGGAGCCAGTCAGGGGTCCCCGCCATAGCCCCCCTTCCCCACCCCCTACTTACCAGCATGGTGCCCGGGTCCAGCTCCCTATGGTGACAAGCAGGGACCACCTGAATCTCTGCATTGATTTGGAGGCTTTTGAATCAATTTAGAGGCTTACAGTTTGATTTGGACTTTTAATGAGTTTCCTGATTCAATTCAGATTTGGAGATTCAGCCTCTGAATTGGGCTGAATCTCCTCTGAATCAAATTGGCTACCAAAGCTTCGCACAGCCCTAGTGGATAATGTAGGCAACTTGTAAATGTTGATAGTGGGGAGAGCAGAATGTAAATGTTCTGGTAAAAAAAAATGGGGAATGAAGGTGTAGACCTCCTTTAGATTTCTCTCTCTCTCTCTCTCTCTCTCTCTCTCACAGTAATGCCAGATTCCAGCTGAGGCAGCAGAGGGGATGAAATGAGGCACTGCTACCCAGCTGTGCTCTGCTGATGGTGCTTGGGTGGCCTCTGGCCATGGTGAGAGCTGCAACAGTAGAGTTACCATACATCTAGGTTTCCTGTCTCAGGCCAGCTAGGCACTGAAAGTGTATGAGCCGTGAGGCTGCTGGGTTTGGGATTGAGGAGGTGAGTTGGGAGTGAAGTAAAGGCAAATTTACTTATAGCTTAGCATACAGCAGTTAACAGAAAGGTTAACAGAAACAGATAGTACAATAATAAATAGTTAATAGTGAATAATAACAACAGATAGAATGACAAAGAGTTCCCACATGGGGCTGGCAACTTATCGGCAGTCCCTCTATGCCAGGTGCACACCAAGTTGTTCCAGCGAAGTCAGGCATCCCCAATCAATGCTGTCCGAGGGGTCACCGGGAAGATCTCTTGGGCAGGATCTGGTCCTCACTCACACTAGCAATCCGGGGTCCACGCTTGGTCCTTCTGTCCCATCCTTCTAACTGGTCACTTGACATGCACTTTCCTTTATGCTTTATCTTATGTTAATCTGTTGGCTTTAGAGCCACTCACAATCTTTCCCTATAGCTGTTACCCTATGGGATCAAAAAGTGTTAGAAATTATCATGAAAGTTTACCGCCTGAACTTGGGTTGATCCAAAAGCAAATTATACCACATTACTTTGAGGTTTGAAATTAGCATTACTCTGTCCAGCTCAACCCCTTGGTTTCTTATTCCTTGAGAATGTGCTAATTATATTAGGTGGTCAGCTGTTGTTATGGCTGACCTTTAAAAAACCTGTTAGCTCAGCTAATCTTGTAGTTCTGCTTACTTTTGGGGCCCATGATCAGTGCAAACAGTTAGATTCAACACTTTGGTTAAATTGTGACAGACAAATTCCACTTGCAGGTTGCAAACTTGCAAGCTTTGCATTAGCTAATCTTAACTGTTAAACAATTGCCTGGATGTCTCCAAGACCATCTATTTATTGCTCATGATAGTAACCCCTCTGGTTCTGGCTACCACAGTTTCCCTGGACATGTCCTCTTTTTGGGTCCTCCCATCTCAACCCAGGTGTGTTTTTTATAAAATATGATGAAATATCTGGAATTTTGGTCATTTCAGCATTGAAGTTTTCTCAGCTTGTTCTAGCAAGGGGCCACTTGGGGCTGGGGGGAGTGGGGGGAGGGCAATTGGAGGCAAGGCACACACACGACTAGCATGAAGCCAGCCAAGGGGGTGAGAGCAGCTCCGGAAGCTGCATGCAGGTAAGTCTGTGGAGGTGGGGGTTGGAGGGCTGGGCTTGGGGACTGTCTGAGTGGTTGTGTGTGTGCAGCAGGGGTGTGCGTATGGGATGAGTGTTTGGGGTGGTGGGTGCCTGCCAGCACAGCAGGGTGGGGGGGGGTAAAGGGGATGTGTCTGCCTTTCCAGCAGAGAAGAGGTGTGGAAGCCCCTTTCTGGGGCAGGAGGAAGTTGTGTGGCCAGGCCCAGCAGCACCAAGGCTGGTGCCTGTGCTCATAGGGGTGGGGAACCCAGGAGATGATGCAGGGCTGGAAGGAACAGGAGACAGTGGGTGAGGAGTGAGAGGCACTGGCACAGCTTGTGGAAGCTGTAGCTTGGGAGTGAGAGGCACAAGGGGGAGAAGGGAACTGTGGGTTCTGAGTGCGAGGCACTGGCAGCACCAGGGGGCTGAGGGTTGGGAGTATAGGACAATGGAATGGGCAAGGGGCAGAGCATCGGCATATCATTTCCCTCCCCCCTCCACAATCTTATACCCACTCCCCCCATGTGACAGGTGTTCCCTGTTTTGGCACTGGAAATATGGTAACCCTATGCAACAGTCTCTGCCTGCTGACACTGGGCTACCTGCTGCTGTCACTCACCCAGCCTCTGGCTACAGGGTGATTTGGAGCAGCATCAGCACAGCCACCTTTTGTGGACCCCTATGCATGTTCCATGGACACCCAGACATCTGGGGAGGCTCATGATGCTGCATGCCCTCTCTACATATCACCTGTGTTAGATAAGGTGACCATAGTCCCATAATTACAGCTTCTCCAGCACTGATGTAGTATGGGACCAACAAAGATTGCTACAAGTACATAACTATTCAAATCTAGAGAAAGTAGGCTTGGCAGAATATCAAAATATTTCCATTTAAAACAAATCCAAATATGCATACTAGAAAAAAATTCCAAAGTTACTGCATGTTTGTTGTTACTTTAGTCACCATGACAATTTAGGGCTGTGATTGATTCAATGTATCATCTCTCCTAATATCCCCAGGTTACGAGAGCAATTAGCTTTTGTTTCCCAAAGATGGTGAAATTTTCTAAATTAAATATTTGTCAGTTAGAACACAGGGTTGCATGTAGATGCAAAATTTCCAAAGGAAAAAAGTAGGTTTTGAGGGAATTTTCTGCTAGGAAAACCAACAAGAAACAATTTTGTTTGTTGACCCAAATTAAAACATTTCATTTTGAAACAAAACTATTCTCCTGGTCTGACTGAGTTACTGCAGTGACTTATGGGGCTTGTAATTCTGGCTCTCTCCTGTCTCCATTTCATTTAATGCATTATG
Organism: Alligator mississippiensis; assembly: GCF_030867095.1. Taxonomy (NCBI): domain Eukaryota; kingdom Metazoa; phylum Chordata; order Crocodylia; family Alligatoridae; genus Alligator; species Alligator mississippiensis. The sequence continues at coordinate 90,229,204 of NC_081824.1, forward strand.
CTCCCCAGCCAGGAACCACCTCACAAAATAAACTATGGTCTCTTTTTATCCCATAAAGTCATATGGAGGCTCTGCAAAAGCATATTACAAATCCAGTCTATCATCTGAGATAAAGTCCAACATGGGGAAATGGAGCACAAGTGACTGAGAACAAAATTTCCCATGATGTACCAATGGAACTGAAGTAGATACAGAGGTTGTGTTTTGAAACAATTCACTTTGACACTTTCGAGCTGAAAGATTCTGATATATTTTGTTCTAAGAAAAGTTTTCAGCTTTCCCTATTAAACCTACACTTAAAGTACATGCAGATATACCATTTTTTTCCCAAAACTAGACATCTTATTTTTAGAGCATCTCCAATTACATACTTTTCTCTTTTTTGCCAGAGAAATAATATTAAATATAGCAATTTATTAAAATCAACAGTTTACATCTTTTTTGTTTCTTTACTTTTATTTACTGTTATACCTTATACTTCTCTACATATAATTTGCTTCTTATTTATTATTCCTCTCATTTTCTCTTCTGTCTGTTTTTTCCTTTTTCACATTTCTCAAATGAACCATCTTCCACGTACCTTTCCACACCTTTCTTCCCATTCCTACTGCTTCTTTCCCTTCTTTATCCCTTCTTTGTCCAACCTCACTGCAGATATGTTATTCTTAAATTGTAGGTGCTAGTCTTGTTTATGTTCTAGACTCTGGTTTACAGAAGTGGTTATCCTGTAGGCAAAGAGAGAAACATGCCAAAGTTGTGTGTTGAGAATGAAACCCACACGTGTAACAGCTGAAATTAGATATTATTTCATTTGCTCAGTGAAAAGATAAGCCTATACTCATGATGGTCTGGATGACTGGTATTACACTAATCCCTAATGTAATCACTAATTCAGGTACAAAGTGCTACTGCACCATTCAGATTTTGAGACACTTTCAAGGAATACCACCTTTTACCACAATCTTTGACATCATTTTGAAAACAACAATTAATACAAATATATAGATTCCATTCTGCCACATATACTCAACATGTCTGGATGCTATTTATAGGTAAGGCTTGACAAATTGTAGATTAAAATTTTAGCTCAAACCAGCTATTCTTCATTGAGGATACTCCCAAGATACCTGGATGACAATTTGGGTTTGAATATATAGAAATATAGGGGTGGAAGAGACATCTTAGTTTTTCAAGTCTAGCCCAGGCTATTGCAAGTAACCATGGCTCCAATTTAAATCTATAGGGGGATTTTACCCCACTACTGCTATTATAATTCTAGTCCAGAACTCATTCTTCCAATGGTTAGAAATGTCTTTGTACTTTCCTTCATAAATTAATCATTGCCTGGCACTTTATATTTTTTCATATAAATTGTAGAGGCATACCTACAAGCATGTGAATGGACCTATTTTCTAAAAGTGCTGGGTACCTGCATTGGAATGATTGAATGCTTAGCTCTTTAACAAAAAACAAAAAAAAAAAGCACCTTATAATCATGATAGGTGTATATATGGATATATTGAAGGAACATGAATCTGTTGAATTTTTTAGTATGTTCCCTGAAGCCATTAGTAAAGATTATAGGAACTGAACATTAGAGACAACAGATATTTTGGAAACTGTAATTTGATTACCAGAAGAATGCTAATTCACATCAATTACTTAAAGATAAAATACTTGCCACTAGAATTCAATGATACTTGCCCTATTATGATTTCATAAGTATGTAATGGATAAGTACTGACTGTTACAACTGTTTAAAAATTAGACTTTATGCACATCTAACAGTTGCTTAACATGAGGTAGAAGACATATTTTTTCTATTGCCTTAAGAAATGTGATACTTTGTATAGCACTATACTATAAAATAAAATAAATGCCAGGCATTTAAAGCATCCAAATGGTGAATTCCTGAAACTGCTCTGACTGAATGGCAACCTCTCCAGGATAATAAGTTTCCAGTCATATTTCTTGAGTAAAGAGTATGAAAAATGTGCTTTTCTAGAGGTGAATATGTAAAGCTTTTTCTCCTTCCTTCACTCTGTTTTTAATTCTAAAAAGTGCTAGTAGTGGAATCCACAAATCTATAGGAATATTTCCAGAAGGAACTGCATCCAGTGGGTCAGGAATCAGCCTTGGTGTAAGACAGTATGATGTCATCTGCCAAACTAGAATCCACTTATTCTTGAACCAGACTTTAATATTACCCAATGCATTTATAACACCAATATCTACCCATAAATACTGGAAGATTAATTTTAAACCTGTTATGAATTTGAGAGTGATTTCCGGGAATATATAGTAACAGGATGAAAGTCTGCAAATCCTCTCCATTGTATCTGTTTCCTTTTCAGCCACTGACAACTTATGACACAAAAATCTTGTAAGGACTATAGGAGGTGGACAGAGAAATTAAGGATGCTTTTGATGCTTAGCCTGAAGATGCTTAGAATGCCACAGCAAAGTTTTCGTTTGTGAACGCTCACCAGGATGCTGAATTGAACTGAAGCATTGGGTTTCATCTACTTACACTTAACTGCACAGTAGGTGCACAGAAAGCACTCCACAGACAGACCATCAGGGCATATACAGGGCTGAAAAATGGCAGACCCCACTCTAAGATAAACCTAGTTGGATGTGGTATCAGACTTCAGCATTATCAGTTAAAGAGCCATAATGAATATCTGTACCAAATCTCATCACAACTCATGGCAGGTCACATTTAAGGAACCCATGGAGCTTTGCAATACCCTGCACACAGCCACCCCCAGGGTGATACTCTAGCCTCAGCCAGAGCTCATGTGCTCTACTGAAGGGCAGGGCCAGCCCCCACATTGGGCTCTTAGTGACTCAAGGTGATAAAGGCCCTGTTCCCAACCCCTGCCCCAAGCGGCCAGTTTTAAGCTATTATCTGGCCAGCTATGAACTGTTATCTGGTATTATTGATCATTGTGCAGATTCCATTTACTCCATCTTTGGCCCTTTCATAAACTCCTTATCTTGGCCCTGCAATTCTCTCAGGTCCATAGCAGCACGTGTGGCCTCCCTCAGACAGAGGGTAAGCATCTGTAAACTTCATTCTTGGGCCTTAACAGGACATTCATGGACCTGGAAAGCTCATTTAAGTACCATTACAATTTGGGTGCAAACAGTTGCCAACCTGTCCAGTTCAACCCCCAACATTAAGGGTACTGTTTGGTCCTCATTTCATCAATGCCATCTATGCACATGTCCCTGATACTCTGAAGATGTCTGTCTGACCATCCTGACCATCCTGGATCCAGAATATTGGGCTCCATGACCGGTCCTTGCACGCACAAATGTGGAGTCTGTACAGCCTCCACCCAGACAGAGCCCATGGGGGAGCTGGTGTCCCCCTGCCCCCCAGCCTGTGGGGGAAGCCCAGCAGGGCTGGGGGGGTAGAGATTGGGGGCCCCCCACACCTGTCCTGCAGGTGCCCACCTTAGGGCCCTGGAGGCATGGGTGAGGGAGCTCCTGGAGGAGGTTAGCAGGCTGAGGGGAATCAGGGAGGTGGAGGATGAAATTGATGGGTATTTCCTTTCTATGCAGGGCCATGCACCCATGGAAGAAGTACCCTGGGAGATGCCCTCCACAGAAGAGTGGCAGATGGTCACCTCCAGAACCAGGGCTGCTCGCAGCAAAGCAGTACCAGTTCCTCCAGTCCAGCTGGAGAACAGCTATGAGGCCCTAGTGACACTGCAGGAGAAGGAAGGCAAGGAGGAAACCTCTGGAGAGGAGGCAACTCCACACTCTACACACTCTGAACAGGCTGAAGGAGCTAAGCAGACCCAGAGAAGGAAATGTCAAGTGATCATCATAGGTGACTCCATCCTGAGAGGTACAGAGGGTCTCATCTGTCGCCGGGACCCCTCGACACACAAAGTCTACTGCCTGTCAGGAGCAAAGATTCAGGACATGATGGGGATGATCCAGGCCCTGATCTGGCCCACCGATTACTACCCCATGGTCCTAATCTATGTGGGCACTAATGATGCAACCAGGAGAAGGCCTGATCACCTGATGACGGACTACCATGCTCTGCAGGGCATGCTAAAGAAGATAGGGGCACAGGTGATATTCTCTTCTGTCCTACCAGTCAGCGGATGTGAAAGATGACATGAAACCTGCATCAGAGAGATCAACTTGTGGCTTCGGGAATAGTGTCTCAAGGTGGGCTTCGGCTTCCTAGACAATGACTCACACATCAGGATGAGAGACATGCTCAGGTGGGATGGGCTTCACCTTTCCCCGAAAGGTAAGCGTGTGTTCTCTTCTAGGTTGGCAGATCTCCAGTGGGCTTTAAACTAGGCTCATCGAGGGAATGGGAAGACGAGGGTGGAGGAAGCCTTGGACCACTAAACCAAGCATCACCCACAAGAACAGCCCAGCCTAGACTGACAATGAGCATAACAAATACCCAGATAAGCAACAGGGGCCCAGGTAGTACTGAGATTAGGGGGCCAGTGCAGGCATCTTCAGGAGGCCTCAAATGCCTCTACACAAATGCTCGTAGTATGGAGAACAAGCAGGAGGAACTTACCCTCCTGCTAGCTGATACCAACCCAGATATAGTGGGGCTGACCAAAACGTGGTGGGACCCAATGCATGACTGGGTGGTGAATATCAAGGGCTATAGACTGTACAGGAGGGATAGAACAGGGAGGAAAGGTGGGGGTGTGGCGCTCTATGTCAAGGAGAAATACACATTCTCAACAAGTAGCACGGGGTCAGAGGAGGGTCACAATGAAGTGCTCTGGGTTAGAATAAAATGAAGTCAAGGGGAAAGAGACATAACGGTGGAGGTCTAATACAGACCACCCAACCAAAGGGAAGAGCTAGACTGGGAATTCTTAAGCCAGCTCACGGAGGTAGTTAGGTCAAAGGACATGGTCATCATGGGCCGTGAACTTTTCAGACATCTGCTGGGAAGACCAGTCAGCCAGGTCTGACCGCTCATGCAGGTTCCTAGCTGAGATACAGGATCTCCATGTAACCCAGGAGGTGCACAGCCCCACCAGGGGAGACACCTTGTTGGTCCTAGTCCTCGCCATGGGCAATGACCTGGTGAGGGGTCTGCAGGTGCTCGACTACCTGGGCGACAGCAATCATTGCCTGCTGGAATTCACCATCCAGCGCAAGGTGGCAAAGGCCTCCAGCAAGGCAGCAGCCCTGGACTTCAGGAGGGAGGACTTCAACGAGGTAAGGAGAATAGTTGGGGAGACACTGAGGTCCCAGAGGGGAGAGGAGTCAGGTGTCCAAGAAGAGTGGTTGTTCCTTAAGGAGATGATCCTCCAAGCCCAAATCCCAACATGGATCAAAGGGGCAAGAGGGCGCAAAAGCTTCCATGGCTCACCAAAAGCATATGGGAATGTCTCCTAGCTAAAAAGGAGGCATACATCCAATGGAAGGGAGGGGCCATCACCAGGGAGGACTATACCTCAGTTGCTCAGGGCTGTAGGGGGGCAGGCAGGAAGGCCAAGGTGGAGATGGAACTGGGACTAGCTACCGGGATCAAGGACAACAAGAAGTTAATTTTTAAATACATAGGGGGTAAAAAGAAGGTACTGGGTAATGTGGGACCTCTACAAGACACACTAGGAAATCTGGTCATTGCACCAGATGACAAAGCTAACCTGTTTAACAATTTCTTTGCCTCCATTTTCCTGAGCAGGGACTGGATCACCCCTCCGCCACCGGGACCTGCATACGCCCCAGGGGAGGTGCACCCAGGCCTAGGGTCAGTGAGGGCCTAGTCATGGAACTTCTGGAGGGACTGGATGTATTTAAATCATCTGGTCCTGACAATCTCCACCCCAGAGTGCTGAGGGAATTAGCAGAGGTCATTGCAGGATCCCTGGCATGGCTTCACGAGCACTCATGGTGCTCTGGCATGGTGCCAGAGGACTGGAAAAGGGCCAATGTGGTTCCCATTTTCAAAAAATGGAGGAAGGAGGACCCAGGAAACTATAGGCCAGTTAGTCTTACCTCGATCCTAGGTAAGCTTTTTGAGAGAACTATCCTGGAGCATGTCCGTGAGGGGCCAGCAGGGAAGATTATGCTTAGGGGCAACCAACAGGGGTTCATTAGAGGCAGGTCCTGTCAGACCAACCTGGTGGCCTTCTAGGACCAGGTCACAAAATCCTTGGACACAGGTGTAGCAGTGGACATAGTCTTTCTGGACTTTAGGAAGGCCTTCAACACTGTCTCTTACCCCACTCTCATTAAAAAACTAGGGGACTGTGGCATTGACACCTACACAGTCAAATGGGTCACTAACTGGCTAGAGAGCCGCACCCAAAGATTGGTGGTGGACGGATCTTATTCAACCTGGAGGGATGTGGGCAGTGGGGTTCCTCAGGGCTCAGTCCTTGGGCCTGCACTGTTCAACATCTTCATCAGCGACTTGGATGAGGGGGTGAAAAGCACCCTGTTCAAATGCATAGACAACACTAAGATGTAGGGGGAAGTGGGCACGCTAGAAGGGAGGAATAGGCTGCAATCAGACCTAGACAGGTTACAGGGGTGGGCGGATGAGAACAGGAAGGGTTTCAACACTGACAAGTCCAGGGTACTGCACCTGGGGATGAAGAACCAGCAACGTACCTACAGGCTGGGGAACTCCCTTCTCATCAGTGCAGAGGCAGAAAAGGATCTTGGAGTCATTATTGATGCCTATAACAGGGAACCCTAGCCCTGTTACTAGCAGGCAGGATGGCCCCTCTAAGTCCAGAACCTTCCAGTCATGGCCGGCTGGTCAAGTAGGGGCCAAGGCTCAATCCCTGCCAGCCGGTCAGGTGACAGGAGGAGGAAGGTCAAGACCTTATAAATGGCGAGCAGAGAAAGACAGAGGGGCAGCAGACAGGCAGACTCCCAATGTCTATGATACTGCACCTGCCACCTTGGTCAGAAGAATACACTGTGCCCAGGGCTGTAGAGAAAAGGCAGGCCTAAGTGGCACCCTACCAAGGTTGGTTAATGTGGGGGGGGACTACCTGTGGCAGGGTAACTCCCAGCAAATCCCACATGGTGCGACCTTGGGGAAGAGGTGTGTAGGAGATGCCTGAAAACCTCTGCCTTCTGTTCCTGAGTTGCCGGGTGACTGAAGAAAGGCTGAGAGAAGCCCAGGATGGATACAAGACCCAAAAATGTGAGGACCCACTTGGGCGAGTGAGAGTTTTAAGGGGGAAGGTTTGTCACAGGGCACTTTAGGTGCCTGGCTCCTATAAAGGGTGGAAACTGCTAGGGAAAGAGTCCTAGCAGTGAGTAACCCCAGCTATGGGTTACCAGGGCAACCAGGGTGAGATAGCGGCCCACTCCTGCCAGCAGTCAGCTGACAGGAAGGGGGCAGGGCCTGGCTCACATATAATTCCCATGCCTGAGGCCAGGAGGGGCAGTTCCTTGCTAGCCCCCAAGGGGGAAGGAGCTCTCCCAGAGCGACCAAAGGGGAGAGGCCTGTCCACAGGAACCACTTCTGTCATGGTTGAGGGACAGAGTATTCCCCAGTACAGTGTATAATGTTATAGCCGGGTGGTTTGGGTTTTATGTTATAGCCCAGGGGCTTGTGTTTTGTTTGCTGTATTACCGGTGGCTTGGGTGAGGCTAGTAGGGGATGGAGGAGGCCTCATAGGGGATCCACGGCAGTGTGGGGACCCCAGAGCCAGAGTGGGTGCAGCATTTGGGGTGCACTGACCCCAGCGCCAGAGAGGGTGCAGCATTCGGGGTGCACTGACCCCGGCACCAGAGAGGGTGCAGAGCGAGATAGGGGCTGCAGAGAGCCTGAGCACCAGTGAGGGCGCAGTGCGAGACAGGGCTTTGGAGGGCCCAGGGAGGACAAGAGGGCCAGATTATAACAAGGCCCAGACCAAACAATGTCAGTACCATCGGCGAGGCTTGGGCTGCAGTATAGGGGAGGAAAAGAAGCTGCAGATAGCGCCCCCTGGCATCGGGGCAGGAAATGGCCAGTCTCCAGCTTAATTGCACCTATTAATCAATTAACAACAAGGCATGGCAGGTAAGAAGGTGGGAGGTTGGCCCATAACAGGTGGGCAGGGTCACCAGTACATGGACCCCGAAGAGGCGCACCTGTTACAATGCCAAAATGAACTTGGGCCAACAGTGTGGGGACGTGGTCAGGAAGGCCAACCGTACCTTGTCATGCATCCACAGAAGCATCTCCAGCAGATCCAAGGTGATCCTCCCCCTCTATGCGACGCTGGTCAGGCCGCAGTTGAAGTACTGCATCCAGTTCTGGGTACTACACTTCAGGAGGGATGTGGACAATATGAGAGGGTCCAGAAGAGGGCCACTCGCATGATCAGGGGGCAGCAGGGCAGGCCCTATGAGGAGAGGCTAGGGGACCTGAACCTGTTCAGCCTCCACAAGAGAAGGCTGAGGGGGGATCTAGCAGCCATTTACAAACTAGACAAAGGGGACCAGCAGGCATTTGTGGAGTACCTGTGCCCCCGAGCACAACCAGGAGTGTCTAGAAATAACGGTCACAAGCTGGCAAAGGGTAGATTCAGACTAGACATCAGGAGGCACTGCTTCTCTGTGAGGGCAGCTAGGATCTGGAACCAACTTCCAAGAGAAGTGGTGCTGGCTCCTACCCTGGGGTCTTTAAGAGGAAGCTAGATGAACACCTTGCTGGGGTCGTTTGACCCCCAGTACTCTTTCCTGCCATGGCAGGGTGTCGGACTTGATGATCTGCTCAGATCACTTCCGACACTACCAACTATGAAACTATGAAAAGGGAGACACTGAGGGCCCTATGGTGAGTCCCTTCTCCTGACTCTTTCCCCCACCCAGGACCAGAAGCCGTGCAGCTGCTTACAAGCTAGCACTGACAATGCTGTGGAATGCCTGTGTACTGCCTCCCAGGTGGGAAAACCCTCATCCCTGGGTTCCATCTCCCTGCTGTGACAGCCAAAAGGGCTGGGAACCAAAATGTCTGAGGAGGGAGAGATGAGGCTTTTCTGGTGCTTTGGGAGGAGAGGGATGGAGTGTGGGAGTTGGGATTTACCAGGGAGAATCCCCATTTCCCACTGTCCGTTACTTGTAGCAATGCTCATAAGTAGGGGGCCTGACAAGTAGGGGGTCTGACAAATGACAGCCAGAGGCACATCAGCAAAATGTGGAATTGTGCCTGTTGTAACACCTCAGCTGTGAGTTTCAAAAAAGCATTCAGCATCTTTCCAGGTGTGTATGGGTTACCCTCTTTGTGTTATCTAGATCCATGTAAACATGCTGGCCTCTATCAGGAAAGCAATGGGACATTTTGGGATGGGGTGGCCAGTTGTCAATTAACCAGTTTTATGGCACCACTCAATGTAGCACAGACTGATAAACCCCCAACAACAATAGAGGCTACCAGGCCTGGCACCTCTGCCCATTCCAGGCCAGTGGCATAGGGGCTGGGGGAGGTTGAAAGGCACAAGGTCAGTGGGGAGCATCAATAAATAAGTATCATAACTAATCTTTGTGGATAATCATGGAGTGAAGATCATTCTATATATCAGAGTAGGGAACTATATCTTTCCTCATGAGCATACTACAACTTACCAAGGAGTCTTATTAGACCATTCCCTCACATACAAACGTCACAATCAGGAAGTCATTAGTAGAGTGTTTGCATGGGTAGCTGCCTTAGGATGTTTAGCCATCATGACACCATGTGCCAACTTCAAGTGCTGAGAACCACCACATTTGAAACGGTATATGACCCAGCAGATTACCGTGCTCCTGTATGGTCCAGGAGTTGTTGCACTAAAAGACTTGATGCTGTACTTAACCATGTGCAGACTCATAGCAGGCTGTACAACTTACACACAAATGTATTCCCTGTGCTCTAGGGCATTAGAGAAAGTGACATAAGAAGACAGACTCTAACCACAGCCCTGCTGCCTAGTTTCTGGGCCTGTGGAGAGCCCAGTAGGCCAAGAACTGTGGCCTTGTCTGTTGTGCTAAATTTAGGTAAGGGGTGGGGTAAATGGAAATGTAATGATCATTCAGAGTAATTTTGTCTGAAATCTATTCCACTAGCATTTTATACCAACACCAAATGAGTCCCCCATTGGGCATGACCTTGACAGAAAATTTGGGTCAATATGAACAGAGTGAGATCTGGATATGGATGCTTCAAAACAGCACTGTACAAGATGAACATCTCAGACAGCCCCTGTGTGAATGAAGTGTTCAGCAAACAGCACAGCATTTAAAAGCTGCAATCTTTACAAATACCCAGATGGGGTAGATGGAATCTGCACGATGAGCAATAATACCAGATAATAGCTCATAAATGGCCACTTGGGATGGGGGGTGAAAACAGGGGTTTTATTACCTTGAGTCACCTGTGGGTGCATGTGCCACCCCCTTGTTCCTAAGCCTGCCCTACTGCACCTAGGGAGAAGGAAACAGCAACACACCTATAGGCTGGGGAACACCCTTCTTGTCAACACAGAGGCAAAAAGGGATCTTGGAGTCATTGTTGACTCCAGAATAAACATGAGCTGCCAATGCAAGGAAGCGGTCAGTAAGGCTAACCGCACCTTGCCGTGCACCTACAGATGCATCACAAGCAGGTCCAGGGAGGTGATCCTTCCCCTCTATGCAGCATTGGTCAGGGCACAGTTGGAGTACTACATCCAGTTCTGGGCACTGCACTTCAAGAGGGATGTGGCTAGGGGTCCAAAGGAGGGCCACTTCCATGGTCAAGGGGCAGCGGGTCAGGCCTGATGAAGAGAGGCTAAAGGGCCTGAATCTATTCAGCCTCCACAAGAGAAGGCTGACAGGAGATCTGGTGGCCATTTACAAACTCACCAGGGTCAGGCAGCAGAAACTGGGTGAGACTCTGTTCCCCCAGGCACCACCAGGGGTTACTAGGAATAATGACCACAAACTGTTAGAGAGAAGGTTCAGGTTGGACGTCAGAAATCATTACTGCATGGTTAGGGCTGCCAGGCTCTGGAATGGACTCCCAAGGGAGGTGGTACTCTCTCCTACATTGGGGGTCTTCAGGAGGAGGCTGGATATCTATCAGGTGAAATGACCCTAGCACTCATTCCTGTCCAGGGCAGGGGGTCAAACCTGATGATCTGTTTAGGTCCCTTCTGACCCTAAGCACTATGATACCACTTGGGATCCAGCTATGATAGCCCCAACAGGTATCAGTGCTGCCTCCCATGGAAAGACCATTTTCATCCTGGGCAGGAGTGGTGGGAGCATGCTGCCACCCAGACCCTAGCAACATGAAGAGTCCTCCCTGGAGTAATATAGCCTAGAGTCCCATGCTCCACACTACACATTGATTGGGAGATGCTGGGGGGCAAGAAAACCACAGAACAGGAGATATGGTACGTGGAAGCCATTTCTCTGTTATCCAGGATGTCAGGAAAGTGTCTGGTGGGGCCTACTCTGGACAGCAACATTGTGGGAGGGGTGGGGGACCAGGGCCCATGAGATTTGATGCTAGGGCTGGTATTGATTCAGCCCACCTTCTAGGGCCAACTCGCTACTCCCAGCCACTGGCAATTGCTGGTGTAGACTCCAGGTCCCAGTGAGGTTCCAGGCCAACCCTGGAATGGTGCAGGAGTATTTAAAAGGGTCAGGGACATGGCCACCAGCCTACTGGGCCAGGCCTCCCCCCAGGCCTGGGTCCCAATGTGAGGGAGCAGTGCAGTCTCTGTGAGGATAAGTAGTCCCCTTTGGGTGGGCATGTGTAGAAAGGCTGGATGATAGCTCCTGGCTATGATGAGCCACTGTCACATCCAGTCCAGGTAGGCAGCCATGATGTCCCTGCCAACCACTCAGGGATGATTCGTCCAAATCTGCTTGAGAGTTTTTGGCAGCCCAGGGAACCCTCAGGACACACTGGGAGGCATTTGAGAGCTCCTTCTATGTGCTGGTCTCAGTCCATACAGGCAGGCTCTTTTGCCCTCTAAAGACTTTCTGACAGTTAAAGCAAGTTGTATATATACTTTGCAAATGTGCTTCTTAGCTACCCATACTTTATTGTAGATACAGCACATGAGATATACAGACATATAGAAAAATAATACAAGGCATGCTAGGATTAGATTTGCAAAGGTACCTGGGAATTTCAGTGTCCAGTAACGTGGCATCCACATCTAAGTCACTACCAAATTGACCACTTTTTCACAGCTGGGTTTCCTTGCCAAGTCAAGGTTTATTAATTGCTGATGGTCCTTAGAGAGTAAAATACTCCAGAACAGACACCCAGGTGCCTCCTTCTATTCTCTCTCACAGAAGAAATGACGGCAAAACATAGTGAAAGACATTAAGAAAGGGAAAGTCACAATGACAGTTCAATCTAACTTAAACACCTATGTTCACATACACAGATGTCCAGACTGTCACAAAGCATAACTGACATGAAACATTCAGAAGAAAGGTTTTATATGTTCCTATGATTGTCTGTATCTTCAAAAGAGAGTCCCTCCATTGCAGAAGAGATGAGGAAAAGATGCCTCTGGGATCTAAAACGTAATTTGCATGAAAATCCCCACTCTACTGTTCTCATGACAAGGAGGGTACAGGATACATTTTTGTACTTAGAAATATCCCTGTGCTTTTGAAGCCAACCTCTAGAAAGGAAACAGTTTAGAGTTGAAACTCTTTTCTCCAGAAAAAGAAGGAAGATACAGCACACATTAGTTTTTTCCAGTCTCCACAGGCATAGTAAATAGTCACTACTCATAAAATGGAAGGTTGGGGATGTACAGGATAAGACAATGTAATATGGGGTGGGTACTGCCTAAGAGGAGAAGTGCCAGAGGGATGGAGAGCAAGTGGTTCACCCTCTCATCTATCACTCCACCTGTACTTTCCAGCCACAGAAAGCAGAATTAAGTATTATTTAGTGCAAGGCATTCCGAGAATCATAGTTTTGTAGAGCAGCAGTGGAGTTTGTTGTGGCTGGTGGGGAGAATTGATCCCATTATTTGCTACCAACATTACCTTTTTTTTTTACTTGAGTGGCAAATTAATGGTGTGAAAATTTCCCTTCACACAGCACTAGTAAATTCCACTGCCATTCTAGAGACTTGCAGTTCCCAGAATGCCTTGTACCTGTAGACTTCCTCCTGCTGAAGCCAGAACACAAGAGAGGAGGAAGGGTGAGAGAGGGCTGCCTTGGGTGCATTCTTCCCATGTTACACCTCTGGAATGAGAAGCTCTTTCTGGATACATGGTGGCAACAGGTTACAAGTTTGGGACAAAGGGGTCATTATAAGCTCCCACAGTTCTGAATCTTGAAACATTTTCAGACAGCTTCAATTTGAATCTGCTTCATACCATGCTTGCTGGGACTTCAATTTTATTTTTAACATAAGGGACAGTTCTGAAAGGAAGCAAGGAATCAAAAATTGGGAGGGGGAGGGAGACAATGAAGGAAGAAAAATAATTTTGCATTTGAAGAGAATCTGTTTTCTTCTGGAACAGAACAAGAAGGGTTAAAACAGACTTTGGATTTCTTTGGGGGCAAAGTCTTTTATCTTGGGTGCCTACAGAAATTCAAACACATGGTACCACTTTAATACTTTTTTTTTTCCTGGGACAATTGCAGCTAACTCAAGTGCATTGCCAGTTAAGCTTCATGTATAAATGATTGTCCCATGCCTGTTTGGATGCGAGTTAAAGCCTAGGACAGTCACACCCAAGAAAAACTGAAACTCTGGTCTTACCTGAACAGATCATGTGGACATTAATACTGGCTGTCCACTAAACAATTACTTTATTCTTGCATATAAACAACAATGAAATACAACATGAATTGATGACTGAGGGTCTAATCTAGTAGTGTGTTGCTCCCCCTTTATACTTTGGTTTTACAAGGACTTGTCAACTTATACCCACAAGGAACTGAAAACATTTTGGTAGTGGTGCATGTACGAGCAAATATATCTGGGAGGTTGGAGCAAGATAGCATGACCTCAGCATAAAACTGGACTAAGACAGTAGAGTTTAATACTCCAAAATCATGAGAGTTAGATAATGATTAATTTTCTCCAAATACACTCCCACTGAATGCATGTATATAATAGAGAACAGTTTTATTATTCACTTGTTATTTGACAAGGAACAACCTGAAATATGCTCCCTCAAACAATTTAATTATTCAGTCCTGAGAGCTAATTTTCTGCCCTACATATAAGCTCCAAAATATTGGGATTTGATGCAGTAAATGCATCATTTTACTCTAAAAATTGTTTTTCAAAGTCTTCTCTCCACTTTGCAGTTTGTCATAATTGTTATTCCCATTGGATAGTCTGCCATTTTTTTCTAAAACAAAAGTTTGAAAGGATCTTTCTTTTAGAACAACATAACAGGTAGTTTGGGAGTAATAATCATTTTGGGAGGTGATTTTGTTCCTTTTGTGATGATTGACATTTTAGTTGCTTACTGATATTAGTTCAAGAAAGATCCCTGGTGTAGGGAAAATTTCACACAGATTCCAACAAAATTTGGTGTTATTTAAGAAAAGTCTAAAAGCAAATCAGATCATGTAATTGAACTGTCATTTTAAATATATTAGATTAAGAAATTAAATAACTATACAGTTACAGAAAATGCATGTATGGTTGTCCCTGCCCTTATTTTGATATTATTATATTGGGCAATTAGTAATAGTACTCTGATATTCAGCATCATAACCTGAATCAAACTCTTTTTCCTAAACAGTAAAACATTTTTAAAAAATGAAATGCATGTCTATTTCTCTGTTGTACATGTCTCTCATTTATCTCCATTTCAAGAGCTGATAATGAGATGAATTTAGTGGTGATGCCCTTTCATTTTTCCTCATTAGGACTGTTGGCTATTTTAGCCTTACTCTTTCTGAAGAATTACTTTAGGGATATAGCCATCTTGCAATTCCTCTTCATTAAACTGGAGGAAGTAGAAGTATGTAAAAATCACATTGTCCCTGTTGTGTCAGCACTCTGGATGAGGAATTTAATGGTTATAAATGGGCTGTCTCTTTTAAAAATATTTCATATTCTGCAATGGTAAAAACCATTGTAAATGGTCTGCTTTTGTACGTATTTTGATAAATAGTATTTCTAAATGAGTTAAGGTCCTTAGGGCATGTCTTTAATTTTTGCAAGGTGTAAACATGTTCATCTCCTCAGTTTAAAAAAAATATGAAATGGGATTCCATTCCAGCCAAACTAGAAAGTACACATGAATAAATTACATCCTTAGGTTTCCCTATAATATCCTTTTACTTCTACCTAACATCACTTCTACCTCTAATAGAATCCCTTTCTCATATACCTCAAGCTCATCTGTTGTTCTTTCTTCCATCTACCTTTCTTCATATAGTTTTGCTCCAAATTTTGTGTCTATGTCTACATTCCATTTGCCAAACTGGAGTTCCATTGTTTCCCTCTACCTTTAAATACTAGATAGAAAGCCCAGTGGAGTTAGTGGAATTTTTACATAGAATAAAACGGCTTACATGAGGTCCCAAGTTATGCCTACACAGCATAATGTAGAACCATGAAGAGGTATATCCAAGATGCCACCTAATGAGTTAACTCAGGTGCCAGAAATGCTAATTAGACAGGATGTTGCATCACACTAATGAAGCTGTATTGCTTTGTATCCAAACTAGCTCAGAAAGAGCGGACTCTCATATTTCTGCATAGCAGTTTATTGTACCAGGTAGAGACTGAATTTCTAAGCAGCCAGTGATGGCTAGAAAATGATATTTCGAGATTTGCTTTTAGAAACTAGCTTGTAGATAAAGTAGATATTGCATTGCTAAAATGGTCCAGGGGAATAGCAACATCTGATTGTTTTCTAAAAGCCTGTTTGTGATGAAGTTTCCTTCAAGACCCACTGTGTTTGAGGCCAATGAACAAGCAGGCTGGGAAATTCAAACTGTATTCCATAACATGAGATATGCTTGCCTTGTTGGAGCTAGGTCACAGTGTCCAGCTGCAGAGCCCTTGGGATTTCCAGTTTTGATGGACAGACAAAATTAGGAGGCCAGGGCATACCCAAATTAAGACACCAGTAAATGACTAAATTAAGATGTGTACATGTGATGGTTTTGGAAAACAAAGGAATATGCTGTTAGGACAACAAGATTGTTATCCACAGGGACCACAGGGGACCAATCAATGGTTGAATGAACCAATCAATTCAAGAATGAAGAGTTATAAGAAGAGGAAAAGAATACTAAAGGGAGGGAATACTAAAGGAGGCCACCATGGACAGAGGGCATATCACCAGCCTGTCTCACCCACCCCATTGCTGACAGCCAGGATTTCTTACCTCTATGGGCACATCCACACATGCAAGCACATGCGCTTGCAGCAGCTCAAATAGAAGCAGTACAAATTTGAGCTGGGGCTTTTTGCCTCAGCACATGTGACTGGACATACACTTTGTTGTGGAGCAAATTGTGCCACTTGGGGCAAAATAACCATGCCTGGCTCCTACTGGATCTGTAGACAGGGGGAGCTAGAACCTGGGGCCATCACCTATGATGCCCCCAGAAGTATAAAAAAGCTTCCCTGTCCTGGCCCCATCAACACAAGAAGCTTCCCTGTCAAGTAGCTGAGGGCGACCCATTCTCAGGAGCTTCTCTGGTCCATCCAATTGGTACCTGGGGACACTACCCCTTGTGCCAGCTGGACTGTTGAAGCAGCCCTGAGAGTTCCTGGCACCCTCTACCCACTGCAGCAGTCTTGCAGTAGGGCCTGCTGCTTGGCTGTGACCTGCTGCACACCTGCCAGACCTGATGGGGGCTTCACAGTCAGTAGTGGCATCTACCCCTCTGGGACAATGGCAGTGGACTGTGGCTACAAATTTGGACTTTGTGCAACACTACTGTCATGTATGCCTCCTGCCCGGCCATCTGGGCAGCTATTGCCCAGAAGATGTTCCGGGTGTGGTGGCCTGCTGGCCTCCAATTGGCGAAGAGGTCAGCCACCTCCAGCTGGGTCCAAAGTGCTAGCTCTGACCAGACAGGGCCCTGCCACTGGCCTCCCTAGCAGAAATTCTGGTATTCCCTATTTGAAAACTGAAAAATCCCTGATAATATAATCCCAAAACTGCTCTGTAAAACACCCCAAAATCCATGTTCCTCCACAATTAAAAAAACAAAACAAAACACTATATAGAGAGAGAGAGACAGAGTGAGAGATAGAGAGACAGAGATCAGTTGGGCAATATTTTATTGATATATCTACAGTGTTAAAGCAATTTGGAAGCCTACCAGTGTCTCGATCAACATAATAAAGTGAATTCTAAATACTTATATTTTGCTACCTCCCCACAGGGGATACAGCACCCCGACAAGGGTTACACTCCCTGACAGGGGTTACAGCCCCCCCACAGGGTCTACAGCTGCCCCAACAGGGACCAAATTGCCCCCGCAGGGAGCTACCACCCCTCTGCAGGGCCCATGTGCTCCACCCCCGCTTGCTCCCACAGGCCTCCAGATTGTTGCCCCACCTGGCCTCATCCCCTACCTCCTCCAACAGCCTCCTAATGGCTGCCCCACCATGCCCCCCCCGCCCACTCCCCCAGACCCCTTAATGGCTGCCCCACCTGGCCCCATCCCCTGCTTGCAGCCCCAGCCCCCAGTGGCTGCTGGGGTCCAAAGGGGCAGGAACTGGGGGGGCTCAGGGACCTGGGGGGATGGGGTGCTCAGGGGGCAGGGGTGGTTCAGTAGGCAGGCAGGGGGTGGGACCAGGTGGGGCAGCAATTGGGGGCTGGGGGAGTAGGCAGGGCCAATAGGTGTCCCCCCCCATGGTCCCTTCCCCCTTCCTCCAACTCCCCACCCTTACTTACTAACACTGGAGCCTGGGTCTAGCTCCCTAGAGCTGGGACGCTGCCTGGCTTGCATAGGCAGGCAGCATACTTCAGCATCAGGGTGAGGGCCAGCCATAATGACACTCTGGCTGCTACCAGAGCATCTCTGTGGAGGACCCAGCCTCTGGTTGCCTCAGGGCATGGTCCAGGACTGTGCCCTGCTCCACTTTTTTCTGCTGCATTTTTTTTTTTTTGATCCCTGGATATCCAGGGGTCTAATTTTGCCTCTGTGCTGCAACTTTGCAGCACAGGGAACATTTTCTCATCCCTGCACGTACCTATTGTAGCATCTCAAAGGGCTTTGAGACACTGCAAGATGCACGTGAGTGCTCATCTGGATGTGCCCTATGTGGGAAGTTACTAAAAGTAAATTACTTAGCATTAGAATTGGTCATATATTTTCTAAGGGAATGTTTTCCCCATCAGAAAGCATACATTCTTCAAGAAGACACTTTCTGGAACTGTGAATTTTGAAAAAATCCTGATGAAAAAATCAAACCTCTTGTTCTAGTTCAGTCCTTTTGGAAGAGAACATTATAGGTTAAAGTGACTTTTCATTTACATTATTTAATTTGTCTGATATATTATAAATATTTAAAATACTCATCCATTCTCATAAAACCATAACCGTTATTGTTCTCATGGGGTAACTTGTTACCCCACCCGCATGAACAAAATGGAGCCAGGTGACAACAGTATAAATGTACCAAACACTATTTATTAAATATACAGATTGTTTGAAGGAGTATTTATGATGATTTGAACCCAAAATATTATTTAACTAAGACTATGAACAAAATTTAAAATTTTTTTAGAGTTCACACTGTTTTTAAACTAACAATTACTTCCAGAAACATTTCCTAACTTTTTAAACTAAATATTGCATTCCTCACAAAGCAGCAGTGATGTACTGTGGTGCACACTAGCATATCGCTTACAATCTTTGCATGGTTTCTGGGTTTTGTGGTCATCTGTCCTTGGATAAAAAGCACAACATCCATTCATGCTTGCAGAAGGTTCTACTGGGGTGCACTGTGGCAATTTATAATTTAAGGCAGTCATACCAGATTTGACAGACTTACACAGATTACATGTATCCATCATTCTTTGTTTTATTTGTCCATCGATTGACTGTTCTCCAAGCTCCTGCAAAAAAAAAAAGTGCTGTCTTCTTAAATGTGATTTCAAAAATTTCATAGACATTAGGGCTGGAAGGGACTTCGGAAGATCATCGAGTCCAGCCCCCTGCCCCAGGCGCAGGAAGTCAGACAGGGTCATAGGATCCCAGCAAGACAAATATTCAAATTTCTCTTGAAGGCATTCAATGTAGGTGCTTGAACCACCTCCAATGGCAGGCTATTCCAGACCTTGGGGGCTCGGACAGTAAAGAAGTTCTTCCTTATGTCCAGCATGAAATGGTCATGGCAGAGTTTATAACTGTTCGATCTTTTCATCCCTTGGGGCACTCTGGTGAACAAAAGTTCCCCCAGATCCTGGTGAATACCCCTTATAAACTCATAGGTGGCCATCAGATCGCTCCTGAGCCTGCGCTTTTCCAGACTAAAAAGTCCCATAGCTCTCAGCCTGTCGTCATAAGGTCTGTTTTCCTGACCTCTGATCATGCGCATGGCTCTTCTCTGGACTCTCTCAAGCTTCTCCACATCCTTTTTGAATTGTGGAGCCCAAAACTGGATGCAGCGCTCCAGCTGAAGTCTCATCAAGGCCGAGTACAATGGGAGAATGATGTCCTGGGATTTGCTTGAGAAGCATCTATGGATGCAAGCCAGCATTTTGCTTGCTTTATTAGCTGCAGCATCATACTGGAGGCTCATGTTCATCTTGTGGTAAATCATGACTCCCAAGTCCCTTTCCTCCATAGTGCTAGGCAGCATAGCACTGCCGAGCCTATAAGGATGCTGCAGATTTTTCCTCCCAAGGTGGAGAACCTTGCATTTTTCAGTGTTAAACATTTTGATTGTTTTTGATTGTAGAACTGAACATTTTTCAGTGTTCAGTGATCTTTGCTTCCAGTTTCCATAGTGGCCTAGCCAAATGATGACGTTGGCAATGGCAGCCACATTCAGCATATTGAAAAATAGTGTTGTTGGCCACCTGTTGATTTTCCATCTGCAGGTTGCCATATGGACTAAGTGGTCAAGGTTATCAACCCCACCCTTGTTTTTATTGTAGTCATGGATGATGTCCAGCTTTCTTTACTCTCCACCCACTGGCAGGTCATGGTGCATGTTTGACAGCAACAGCACAACTTTGGACTTCTTTGAAACATAAGAAACTAGGGTGAGTTCCCCATCAAAAACAAAAATGAATGAAAAAGTTTTGCTGCTTCAATTTGCTTGCATTTTGTTTGGGATATCAGAGCTGTTTTTCTGAATCATACCCGCATAAGTCAAGTCGTGCTGTAGCAGTCTTTCTTCCAGGTTAGTACTCGTGAAGGAATTGTCACCCATAATATTCCTTATTCACTTCTACTAAGGATGAACCAGTTTTTCAACAACCTGGGTACCAAGATTACCTTGGTGTGGAGCGTCTGGTTGCTTGCCCAGGTAGATGTCTCCAGACAGGGGGAATGATGTTTTTGCATCACAGCACCACCAAATTTTCAAGCCATATTTGGTGGGCTTGCTGGGCATATACAGTCTGAAGGGACAGTGACCCCTGAATGCAATGAGTTGCTCATCATCCATCTGGTGTATTCCCAGAATATACAATTTCCTGAGCTGCTCCACACATTGTGTCCAAATATCTCTGAAGGCAGCAAACTGGTCCACAGCTCTTCTTTCATCATGTGTCAGTTTGTTGTCAAATCAGGAAGTTGGTGATTTGAAAGAATCATTTTAAACTCATAGTGGCATGAAAGCAAGGATGTCTGGTGCGTTGCTCTCAAAACTCCTCCAGTGCCCTTGATCGTCTTTGTTGCCCACCTCTGGACCCTATCTAATATCTTCATGTCCTTTTAATATGTGGAGCCCAGAACTGCACACAATTAATTATTGGCATAGCTGAACTTAAAAACATATAAAGAGAAAATAATATTAGCTTAACAGGATCAATCCAGTTTAACAGGGTTTAGCTTTCTTTGGGTTTTCCCCTATCTCAGCCCAACTTGATAGGAAATTATTTTCATTTATGCTTATATACCTTCCCTATGACATAAAAATAAAGTGGCTATTCTTTTTCCATAATATTCTGTCTCCTTTCAAATGAAAGATTTAAGAGCCCTCTTAAGAACATTTTTTAAAGTATAAAACCATTCCAAATTTACATCTAGTATGAGGATTACTGGGCAGTGATCCTGGGCATACAGGCATCTGCACTGGTAATAAATACCAGTTTAAGAAATAAGCTCAAGAAATAATTTAGCTCAAAGGAGACCTGCAATTTAGGAGATAAACAACAAAGGTTTAAGTCTTCATTCCCCTGGTATGTATTATGATTTATAGAGTAATTGTTTCTGCTTTCTACAAAACATATATTTGTTTACACTGAAACAATTCAGTTATTAGTTGCCTCTATAAAACTCTTTCTATACAACCTCACCTCCAAATATCCTACCTTTTCTAAACCCTTCCCTTCCTCCTCTTGCACAATAACTTATT
This sequence comes from Alligator mississippiensis, assembly GCF_030867095.1. Lineage (NCBI taxonomy): Eukaryota > Metazoa > Chordata > Crocodylia > Alligatoridae > Alligator > Alligator mississippiensis. Next base: position 90,250,680 of record NC_081824.1, read on the forward strand.
TTCCTCTCTCCATCATCCTGAAAGCCACCCTCAACCCTTCCCCTGAGACTGCAATTACCCAAACTATTGCCTTTTGATAAGGCTCTATGTTTAAAACTGCATAATGGGTTCATGAAGTACTGGTTCCTCTTTGGTTCACAAAATTGATTTTCTGTGATAATAAGGCAGACCACAATCTTGTCAGAGAAAAATAGGTTGAAGTATATCTTTAAAGCATATACCACACAGGCATTTGAAGAGCAAGAGAAGGGGATAAGAACAGTTCATATGCAATAGCTGGGCAACATTATAGTGTTTAGGACAGAATCTATTACATTCCTAAATGTGATTCTATTCTAGCCTTCCTGAGTCCCTAAAAATAGATTACTGCAAAAGGTGGGTGGGTCCCTCTCCTCTTTGTTCCTTTCTTTCTGAGTTTGTATTAAGGGTAAGATAAGGGTGTGTTGCAGAAGTAGAAACATGAATGAAAAGTAGATGGACTTGAATATGGTGGAATTGAATCGTATGTAGGAGCCTAAGACTACTTAGCCATGTGATAAATTGAACAGTATCTGGCCTTTATGTTCAGCTGAATGCAGGGACTGTGAAAGACTCATGTCAGTAAATGTCCCAAAAATAAAGTATATCCTTGACCCCTTCCAGTCAGCTTCAGCCAGTAGAGATGGCCAGAAATAAAGTAAAAGCTGCTGTTTTATAAGAGATAGGATGTTTGCTGCACACTTGAATATGAAAGGCAAATCGGTGCTTCCTTATTCCTGAGGTACAACACCTATTGGGATTCCCAAAGGAATAGTTCAGCCTTTCATCAACCCTCTTGTTTAATTTTATCTTGGGTTTCATGAAGTCTTCCCTACCTATGTCTTATTGCTTGGACTGAGATGGGGAATGCAATACAAAGAGTAAGATTAGAAGAAAAAGAAATCCAGTCATTATCCTTTTCATGAATCTGGCCTGTTGTTATAAATTATGCCACCGTTAGCTATAATGTGTTACTTTAATCTGTTATTTTATCCAAACATTATTTGCATATTCTGATTGCTCATTTATAACTCTTGTGTTCATTCTTCACTTTTATTTGAAATGCAATTCATTTAAACTCATAAAACACAGATAAGACTCTTACTTGAAATATAGGAGTACTTAAGCTTTATAAATCAGGAGTAAAGGGATGAAAAACAAAAACACTCAGCATTTTCTTCTTTTCTAGAGATGCATGACAACATGCCCCCAAAATTCAAATACTATATGAATATTAGTGGACATCATTAATTTCTGAACCAGTGCTTAGAAAGAGAGCATTACAAGTCAGCAACTCTGACTGATTAGGCTATCGTTGCTTTAATACAGTTGGGTTTTTTTCCAGTTCAGGAGGGTTAAATGCAAGCAATGAACTGACACACTTTGAAACCACTGCCCAGAACAGGAGAATTGGAGGAGACCTATCCCCATGAATATTCTGTACAGTGAGACTTGAGGCAGCTCTAGGAAGTGGGGTCACCTTCTATTGCAGAACCTTGACTCCTGCAAAAATGATTTACTCATACAATTGGAGGGCTGAAGAGCAAGCCATACAAGGAAAGGCTAACAGATAGGGGACTGTTCAGTCTAGAAAAAGAGAAGGCTTTGGGGGGATTTGGTGGAAGTTTACAACTATATAAGTGGTGAGAATCAGGGGTTAGGTGAACAACTATTCACCAACATGCTCCAGGGGAAAAACAGGAGCAATGGTCAAAATGTCCTAGAAGAAGGTTTCAGACTGGATATAAGGAAAAACTTCTTCATAGTTCATATGACCAGACTCTCAAATAGACTCCCAGTGGGGGTGGTACAGGCACCTACCCTAGAGATCTTCAATAGGAGACTGGACACAAACCTTGCTGGGGTTTTTTGACCCCAGCAATCTTTTCTGCACAGAGCAGGGAGGGTAGACCCAATGATCTCATAAGGTCCCTTCCAGCCCTAAACTTCTGTGAATCTGTAATATGAAGTCATTCAGCATCAGTATAGAAAGCTGGGAAGACTGCACAGAATCCCACCTAATATGAAGGGAACATCTAACACTGGGTGCAGCTCAGCATGAAGTGGCTTGGATCCAGAGGATAGAAGCAAATTGAGAAAGGGGAAAGCAGCATGCTGTAAACTTCATCTACAACTAAGGAAACACATGGATCTGTGAAACTTTTAACAAGCTGTGTTGCTCTTGAATTGGGCTTATCAGCCACAAGTGGATTCAGGCACCTGATTAGATCTCTTACATGTACACCATGATCCAGTGGATTGATGGTTGCCTACATATGGGTGATCAAGCACAGACCTGGAGTCCCAAAGGGACTTTGACAGCTAAACAATTGCTTTTGGTGCCTAAAGCCAAAATTCCGATCCTCGAAGTCTACACATAGTTGCCACTACTCTCATTTGCAAACAGTTTAGTCATCTAGAGCCTTCAGCCTTAATGTGCTGTGGATCCCAATTATCTCCAGATTCTATCAACATAAACACTATTCCTAGGGGCTCTTGGCAAAAAATATCCCTCTTTTATCCATCCTTCTTCATACATCACTCCTAGTTACCATGCAATCTTTCTCTATTAGTGGGAGCCATCACACTTCTCAACATGGCAGAGAAAGAAGAAACACTAATGGAAGGCTCACCACACTTCTACTGGCTGATTCATGTAATCAATAAATCACAGGTTTAAATATATCTTTTCTCTTTAATCCTCATTAACTTCCACCTCTCATTCAGGTGGAAACAACAGCTACTGCTTTTAAATCTCCTTTCCAAAAATGTTTAAGTTCACCAACCTACATTTAAACCTCTATATAAACAATATACTGCTCTTTACATGCAAAACTCACCCCCATCATCCTGAAAATTTAGCCCTTAATGCTTTGCTGTATTGCAAAGTAAGCTCAGTGAAAAAGTATTCATCCCACAGGTATTAAAAATACCTGAACGGATTATAAATTATGAAAAAAAGATATTTCCACCTACATTAATGCATATATTATTTAATATTAAATATAATTCTTCTAGTGCAATGCTAACCAAGATGCAGTGATTCCATAAAAAAAAACTGGCTTTGCAAATTAAAATTCCATTGTGGAGGTTGCTGATGGAAGTCAAAATTAAGTACAAGAGCTTGACTCATATATTACGGTGGTTATACCATGTTTGTTTAATTTCTTGACCAGGTGTTATGTTTCTGTTTTTGCTAGCCAGCTTTCTTCAGGCAAAGCACCTGCTAACGAAATGAAGTAAATCCTGATAAGTCAAATCCAAGAGTCCAGCTTTTACTTTTCATTTGACTTTGAAGAGCATGAATAGCAGCACTTGAATTTTTAAAAGAAAAATTTTAAAAATCTAGTAAATTGCATACACCTCTAGAAGTTTTTGTTAATTTTTTTTTCTATATTTTGTGCTGCTTAAGAAACAAATTAACATTAGGATTTTATACAGGGAAGGTGATTATAGTTGTAGCTTAATCTTGCTCTCATTTCCCTACACCAGAGATTCCACAAACAGTGAAACTGTTTCACTTCTGTTTGTAAGAATGACTCTAGATGAGATATGTGATTTGATTAGGGCAACTATGGATATGTATAACCTTTCATAAGAGGATCTGATTTAATCTTCTCCTTTAGTCCTATGTTCTCAAGAGACTATATAGTCTACTCCAAAAATGGCTTGAGTTGGCTCTACAGAATGGCTCTGTGGGGTTGTGTTGGATTACTTAACAAAGGGTACAACTAACAGAAAATTTCCTGGCTGGGATCATATGTATCACAGTCACTTGCATGGATGTCTGAATGGTGTTCCTGACTCCCACCTGCCATGTCTTGATATTGAAAGAAGATCTATATTGGAAGGAGTTATTCATAAACACCACTTGACACTGGGATCTCGAGTCAGGTTCCCTTGGGGCTCCAACCTCCCCTATCCCCCAGCCTAGCACCACCAGCTGTAAAGCCAACTTTCTTTAATCAGGATCTCACACAGTGGTCTTTCTTTTCAATATTTTTCTTTTATTTATTACATTTCTTTCCTTTGTTTTTAGGTTCTTGCAGTTCTGGCCAATCGTAGCAGTGGACTTCAGTATCCACGAACTGTCAGATCACCTCTTCTGGCTGAGGTAAGTCTAAAGCCCAGTCTCTCTAGGGATAAAACCCCTTTTTGCAATAGGAATTGTAAAATAAATCAATACTAATGAAACAAAAGAAAGCCCATCTGGGCTGCAGTCATTAAACTTTCCCTTTTCTTCAGGGTGTATCAGTCCCATCCAGGAGGGTATCTTTCCCTGTGTAATCTGGCAGGCTGCTTCAGGTTGTTTGACACATTAATTCATTGACCAGCAGAGACACTGGTTTGGCATATCTCGAAAGTCAAAGAAAAGTGAAAGGAAAAATTTTACTTGGTTCAGTAGGGGCTCAGCTGCACTCCTCTAGGATAGCCCCACTCCTCTGGGCTAGCCCCGCTCCTCTGGGCCATCAGTCCATGTCTGGCACTGCCCCCCTCTGCTCCTTATATACTCTTTGGTCTGGAATGATGTCCATCTGCCCACTTCACATATGTTCAAATCCCAGACCAGAGCCTTGGGGTATGCAAGAAAAGTCTGAATAGCATTTTCAGAAGTACTTAAAGGGCTTTAACCACCTATGATAATGGGAGTTTTACCCTATGAATTTGTTTTGTTCAAACTGAGACCCCCATCTATACATTATACTTAAGGTATGATTAACCAGTTAATCACACTTTAACTGGTCACCCAGCCATGTTTAATCAATGAATGCCATGATAAAAAGAAAATAAGCTACAACATTATTCCATGGAACATGTGTAATAACTTTGTAACTGGTTCCTATCATGCCATTAATTGAACACATGGCCAGGGGCCCATGCGGCTGGAAGTCCCATCAACTTATCAGAGCTCCCAGATTTAGAAGCCCATGTGCACCCCAAACCTGACAGACCTCAGCCACAGGGGGCTACACATACCTTTGCAACTGTGAGACTGCAGCTACTGCAGTCTCATAGGTCAGGGTGCACAGAGACTTCTCAGAGCTGGGAAATCACATCGGCTGCAGTCTCCCAGCTCTGGGGGTTGATTAGGCTCCCCCATTGCTTGGGGATGGTAGCAGCTCTCATCTCCCAGATGTGGGGTATATGGAGCCCTCCTGCAGCTAGGAAATCACCTTAGCTATGCTCTTCCAGACTTAAGGTGCATGAAGACATCCCCTCCATCCCCCCAGAGCTTGCAGATCACAGCAGCTGAGGTCTCTCAGTTTTGGAGATGTGCCTCCCCACAGCTCAGAGAGAACACCAGTTGCCGTCTCCCTGCCACAGGGACCCCTGGGGCATCCCTGTGGCTGGTAGCCTGGATCAGATGATGAGGCTCCCAGTTGTGGGAGTGCATGGTGTGCCCCCATGATTGGGAGTCCCATCAGCTGACTCAGGATTCAGCCAGAAGAGCTTGCTTCTTGCTGATGCAGGGTAAGCCCAATCCTGGGCTTCCACTTCACCAGCTATAAGGAGATATGGGATCTAATGCATGATCAACATAAACATGCATTAGAGCTGGGGAGCTCCCCCCTTGTGAGCACAGAGGCGGAAAGGGATCTTGGAGTCATTATTGACACCAAGATGAACATGAGCCGCCAATGCCAGACTGCAGCCAGCATAGCTTGTTGTGCATCCAAAGATGCATCTCAAGCTGGTCCAGAGAGGTGATACTCCCCCTCTACGTGACATTGGTCCAGCCTCAACTGGAGTACTGCATCCAGTTCTGGGCACTGCACTTTAAGAAGGATGTGGCCTGCCTTGAGAGGGTTCAGAGGAGGGCCCACCCGCTTGGTTGGAAGGCAAAAGGGCAGGCCGTATGAGGAGAGGCTGAGGGACCTGAACCTGTTCAGCCTCAGCAAGCGGAGGCTGAGGGGGGATTTGGTGGCTACCTACAAAATCATTAGGGGAGATCAGCAGCAAATGGGAAGAGGCCTATTCTCCCCAGCAGCACCTGGGGGAGGAACGATGACCAGAAGCTGCTAGAGAATAGGTTCAGGTTAGAGATTAGGAGGTAATATTTCACTGTCAGGGTAACTAGGATCTGGAACCAACTTCCTAGAGAAGTGGTCTTCACTCCTACCTTGGGTAAATTCAAAAAGAGGTTGGATGAGCACCTGTCTGGGGTCATGTGATACCAGCGTGTGCTCCAACCAGTGGCGGGGGGTTAGACTAGATGATCTATTCAGGTCCCTTTTGACCCCTAACTACTATAAAACTATGAAACTATGCCTCCTGCTATTGTATGGATTGTGTGGATCACACATTAGATCCCACTGTGCCTTTACCTGCGCATGCAGAGGTATGCAAGTGAACAAGCAAAAGGTATATGCAAGTACACAGTCCTTAGCATTGTAGTGAGATTCTTACAAACACTACAGCAATGGCATCCATTCCTTAAGCACTTTGAAAAACTCATCCTACATTTATTTCCCAATTTTTGACTGTCCTTTAGGTGTAGGTTTAATCTATAATAGCATTGTCAAAAAAAGAAGATTCAAATCAAGTCTGAGTTTCAAAAATTCAGTGTTGTAGAGCTCATAATATAAAGAGTGAATCTGATGGGACTTGAAACATTTTATAAACCAACATCATTTTACTAAGAAATGATGCAGCATGCAAATAAACCTACATGAAAAAAATCTTTAGATGAATAATTATCTCAGTATTTCTATAACCGAGCTCACAAAATGCAAGTGCTGAAGATATAAATTGTTCAGCTATCTATCAGCTCCTATACATGTCATGGAAACTAAAAGCTGTTTTCTAACTCCTCTGTTCTGCCTGGTTTCAATACAGTTAAAATAGTACAATGAACTGAGCAGCTGGCATAAATATCAACTATTCTTGTTAAACAACATGAAGCAAGAAAGCAACTTTTTGATTTTTTGTTTTCTAAACCATAATTGTACAACTCATGTTGACAAATTAAGAAGCAACCAAAGCCTAATCACACTCAAATAATAGGTTTCTAAGCTGCAAATGTCAAGCACTTTCTTATAAAGCATACTTCAGCTACAAACTGTGTATGTCAACTCACATGTGTTTTGACTAAAATATAATGAGAGGACATGTCAGCAAGACATGATGTGAAATATATGCTAGGTTTTTGTTGTTAGATTATTTTAAGTACAGTAAAATCTCTGTTATCCGGAATCCCTGGGGTAATGGGATTGCTGATTATATAAAAACTCTGGTTATCTGAAATAACCCAGCAGGGTTTTCAGATAACACAAAGCTAGGGTAGGGGGTAGGGTGGTGGCCACACATGGAGTGGCAAGAGCACAGGGTGGTGGGTGGGCATGCGAGCTTCTCCCCTTCCTCCGCAACTGGCAAAGCATGCAAATTGCCCCTGCCTCCCCTCCCTCCCTGCCTCCACCACTCCCCAACCCCTCCCCTCTGCAGTTAATGAAGTATTCTGGTTGGTTAAGTACCAGATAACAGAGATTTTACTGTAACTCCCTTTTTTGGTCTCCTTTCATCAACAGTGCACTTCTTTCTACAAACAATAGATCAATTCCTTTTCTAGATTACACCTGTGTAACCATGCTAAAGGAAATTTTTCCCATATTGATTGCTGCAAGACATCATTCTTCACCCTTCAAGGCACCCTTGCTTCTCCCTTCAAAATAAATGTTATCTTGTTAAACCTTATGAACTGAATAATTCTAGTTTATGCCGATGTAGACAAACCCAGAAATTCCTAACAGACAAGTCTATCAGAGGAAGGTTGTAACTGCAGAAGATGACAGCAGCTTCTCATCTACTACTTAGAGAACACTACTTATGAAGTGGCATGGCCTGAGTGCCTTGGGAATTTCCAAGGCCACCATAGTCAGGCTCTATTCATAGAGATTCTGTGATACCTTCTAAAAATATAGATTTACCTGTACTAGAGAAGATGGTTCTGGGCCTTTATCAAGTAACCCCAAATTTAGGTTCTTCTCTCTTTAAAGATGTAAAACAAGCTTTAAAGAATTTGAAAAAATACTTTGTAAGTGTAACCCTTCTTCCAGGCCCTGGATGGTAGCACAAAGGCCAGGTTCAAATCTGGGGGTTTTGGCTTGAGTCCTTCCCCAGAAACATGGGGAAAATAACTTTTACTAAGTGTCCGAAAAAAACAACTTCTCCATTCCCAAGCAATATGTAATTGAAAAGAAGACACAAGAGAAATAAAAGTTTATTAAAAGGAAATGACAAAATAACCCTTATTAAACATTCTATTATTAAATGTTTCAACTGTTAAAGCACCCACAGTTTCTCAATTACAGTCTCTATCTGAAACCTCTTCTTCCCCCAGCAGTTGCTACCTTGTTCAGTCCAGGGGTGTCCCTCAGGGGTGTTTCCCTCTAGATTGCTTGTGGAGATTGTATTGCTGAGTACCACTCTTGGGTCACTGTTGGGATCACCTGCTGAGGTCACCACCAAAGGCTGGTGCTCACTTCCTGTTGCCACCCCTTTTCAGGTTGTGCTGCCTGTCACTGGTTGGGGTCTCCACCACTGCTGTCACCACTCCTCACCACCCCCAGGGGGATGCTGGTCCTCTATCCCTTTATGTGCTTTCTTAATCTCTAATATATTATCATTGAAGTTAGTAATAATACTGCCATCAGGCAGAAAAGCACTGAAAATCCCAACAGAATCCACTATATTGTACTGCAAACCAACTGACTTCCACATCTACCTTCATGCCACCGGCCTTCAACCTAAGCACACCATTAGATCCATCATCTACAGGCAAGCTCGAACATTCAAACTATATCTAATCTTATCCCACTGAGAGGGATGCACACCATAAGGAGCTGGAGCAAGGATTCCTATAACTACAATGCAATCCATCGTGTCCCCCCCCACCCCTCCAAAAAGAAGTGCTTTATCAGAAGAGGCAGTGTGTTAGTTTGACCTGGTTTGCTCAATGTCTGTATAGATCAGGCACTTCAGCAAGCCTTTTTGGCACTATTATATAAAGCTGATTGAATCAGCTATTCAATAAAAGCACCAAAAAGCCCTGCTGAAGTGTATACAGACATTCGGCAAATTGGGTCACACTAATGCAATGCCTCTTCTGGGATGGGTTGGGCTCAGTGCAGAGGCATGCAAGTTTAAAGTAAAGCACCATTTGGTGGGGGGAAGGAGGGCAGAAGTTATGTCTGTAAGCAGCCAAAAACAACAGAGTCCTTCTGGTTGTCACCTACAGTATAAACACCTTAGACACATTATTAATGACCTCCACCCCAACCTAAAAAAGGGTGACCATTTCAAAGTAGCCACAGGGGACAAATTTGAGGACAAATCTATCCTGGGTTTCAGGTAGCCCTTCAACCTCAAACAACATCTCTCTAGCAACAGGCTATGTAACTCCCATCTTCAGTAAGGCACCAGGTCTTGCAATGGGCCCAGATGCCTGCTGTTCCCCAGAATCAATACAGACTGCATCATCACTGGACTGAATCACATAGATTGTAAAATGTGATTGTAACATCATTTAGCTGCACCTCTACCAACATCCTACACTACTGCTTATAGTGCCCCACTTCTGTCTACATTCAACAGACAAGATGATCTTTATGAAAGAAAGAATGAACACTGATCTGACATCAACTCCAAAAAGACACAAAGACCTGTACCTCACCTGGCATTCCATCAATGACTTGAGGGTGGCTATTCCTAAGCAGGAAACTTTTTAAAAAACATTTTGAACAGGAAACTATGGAACAAAAAACTATCTACATCCTAGGTTGTGTTAAGTATGTTTTAAACAGGGACTACAGATTCTTAACCCATTACTTGGATTATATTTTGCGATCTCTTTGTTCCCATGGCTTTATTGCTTTCTTGTTTGCCTCCCCAACACTCCCCTACTACTTCCCTCTTTTCCTCTCCCTCTCTATCCCTCCTATTCTACCTTTATATTTAAATCACTCTCTCCATGATATATTCTCCGGGTCTGTGCATATACTTTCACAGCATTTTATTAAGTGAGGTCCAGCTCACGAAAGCTTATGCTATGTCTATTTATAATTTAGTCCCTGCCCTGCCTTTTGCTTGACTTCAGATTAACATGGCTAACTATGTCTCACTATTATAGTTGCAAACAAAGCTTTAACCTCAATCAAGCGTAACCAACACAAAGAAGCTTCTGAGGGTCTGAAGACAGTATGAAAGATTATTTCTGGGAGTTATGTATTAGCCCACCCTTTCATTTACTTAGATTCTCAGTGAAAAAAATGCAAGTGTCCATGATGTCAACCATTTTACCCCTTATTTGAAAAAACACAGATCATGCATTTACTCTGATCAATGCCTCATTTGAGGGCATTCATATGAGAATGATATTAAAGAGATACCACTTCTCTTTCCCTTCCTTAGTAAATCAATAAAGAACAAAACATAAAGAGACTATCAAAGTCAATGGGCCTATTGACTTGCCATGAAGAGGCAGTCAAAGTTAAGGGGACCTGTAGAATTCAGATAATTACATGATCAATATCTATATATATTTTTTCCAAATAGTGACTCATTTGGGGAACTTACATGGGAGGAATTATTTTGTAGGCAGGACTTGAATTTTTTCTGCTACATATAAATCTCCTCAATTTACCTCTATACAACATACTAAACATAACTATACATAAGATAAGCATCCAGTATGTTGAGGACGAATGGTCACAAACTACTACAAGATCGTTTCAGGCTGGACATAAGGAAGAATTTCTTTACTGTCCGAGCCCCCAAGGTCTGGAACAGCCTGCCACCGGAGGTTGTTCAAGCGCCTTCATTGAACACCTTCAATTTGAAACTGGATGCTTATCTTGCTGGGATCCTATGACCCCAGCTGACGTCCTGCTCTTTGGGCGGGGGGCTGGACTCGATGATCTTCCGAGGTCCCTTCCAGCCCTAATGTCTATGAAATCTATGAAATCTATGAAATAAATATGGCTGCAATATATACATGCATACCATTTCATATACCTATAATGAAATAACAAAATAAAATGTTACCTGATTCCCACCCTATTCAACAGAGAGCAGGATTTAACCCTCCTGCTCTGCAAGCTGCACAGGTGGTATGATCATTAAGTAGTCTTCAGCTGACTGGGGGTCAGTCATGGGTTCAGTGGTAGACGAGGAAACACAGGGTGCATCTATATGAGACGTTTACCAATTAGCGTCTATACGTGCAGCCCTATTAGGTTGCAATAAACTAATAAATGCCAACATAGGTTAATACTTGTAAATACAAGTACTATCATGCAGCAATGTTATTTACTGCATAGCAACAGATGTGTAGATGCTGACAGGGCCATCTGGGACATGAGAGTGCTTCAGTGCAGTGGCTACCTGCTGGCTAGCCCCACATTGAAGCACCCTCATGACCAAGCCAACCCCTCTGCAGCACACTGAGCTGGGTTGAAGCAGCCCTGGCCCTGAAGGCTGACCCCTGCCAGCTGGGGCTGCTGCAACCTGGTTCAACATGCTGTGGTCCCAGGGAACACACAAAAATGTGGTGCCAGGAAGCAATAAACTCCAACATGATATGCACTAGAGTTTGTTGCTTTGCATTAATTACATGTATGGATGTACCCACAGCCCCCAGGAATCAGGCTGGGTTTGTTGAGTTTACTGCATAGTAATAAGAAGCACTGTGAGGTTCTCCTTTGGAATTTAACCTCTACACACACACAATATGCAGCAAGGTAAGCAAGAGCAAAAAACGCAGTGCTAATTCAACAGCAGTGATGCTCATCCTAAGCATCCATATACTAGGAGATCAGGCATACTAGAAACAGGTATATGTATTAGGGCTATGCGAAATAGCACCGTTCTGTTTCGACTTGCATTTCAACATTTTGATGGAATAGCGTTTCATTTTGAAATATGTTTCAATTTAAAACTGCTGTTCTGTGTTGTTTCGTTGAAGAAGTTTCACTGTTTCAACGCTGTTTTGACGGTTCGCCCGTAGGCTATAATGGGGAACCTCCAAACAGCCTATAATTTTGTCATTTCTGGCCTGATTTGTATGAAGCTTGCAGGAATGATAGCCCCTTCAGAGGGCATGTAGCCTGCCAAGTTTCAAGGAGATAGATGCACGGGTTGCAGGGAAACTGCACCTTAAGCTGTAGACAAGCAAAACTAGTGACATGGGTGACACTGTGTGTGTGTTAAGGCACAGCAAGGTGAAAGCTGCAGGCCTGCTAGCCCCTGCTGAGGCCATGAAGCCTGCCAGCTTTCAAGGATATAGGTGCAGGGGCTTCTGGGTTCTGGGGGCCTGCACCTTAGGCTGCTGACAGGCAAAACTCATGACGTGAATGCTTGTGGGTCTGTCTGTCTTCAGGCACAGGGGGGTGAAAACTGCAGGCCTGCTCAGCCCTGCTGCAGCCACGAAGCCTGCCAGCAGTCAAGGAGATAGGTGCAGGGGGAGTCTGGGTTCTGGGGCCCTGCACCTCTACCTGCTGACAGGCAAAACTCATTACATAAGTGGGTGACACTGTATGTGTGCTAAGGTGTGCCCTCACTCAACTGACACCAAGGCAGACAGCAGGGCAGTTCAAAAAATGCTGCCTTTTATGCAGTTTTTCCACCCCACCCCCAGAGCACTGGGATTGGAAGGGACCTCAAGAAAGGATGACAGTCACTGGCCAGCTACACAGTCAATAATGGGAGCAGTCCTTCCCCTCCCCCTCTCCCTCTCCTTAATTTAGTGTCTGTTTTCTTGCAGGCAAGCCCAGCTTGAGCTTTGAAACTGAAAACGTTTTGAAAATTTCAAAATGTTTCAACTTGCCTCGTTTCGTTTTGATGCTGTTTCAAAGCTCTCTGTTTCATTTTTTATTTTATTGTTTTGAGCTCAAAATGAGTGCCAAAACAAAACTTCCGGCAAAATTTTGCACAGCCCTAATATATGTCTACCTATATATATAATCATAGGAACCTTTAATTTTTAGAACTTATGCTATGATTGTATAAAAACCTTTACACCTAGAAACTTCACCTTGCCAATATTTTCTGCTCAGGATAAATAGTTTTTCTTTAGAATAAGGAACAGCACCAATCCAAACATTTAACAACAGCCAGGTTAGTAAATGTAGTGAAGATGCCCTAAGTATTTATCTTGTCCACTGAAGTCAAGCTCAGAATCAGCAGTCTACAAACACATTTGTCATTCTTAAATCAATCTGAAAATCACCACAACAACAAATACTATAGACACAGTGTTCAAGATGTGACATTTGCACATTTTGAATATCCACTAATAAGCTATCCAGTAGTGGAAAAACAATCAAAACCACTTTTAAACCTTGTAAATTCTTCAACAGTAATAAATTGACAGAGTCACCTCAGTAATATGGTGCCATTTGTTCTAAATGGTGGTGGCATTGTGAAGTGCAGCAGGGACAACAAGCAGCTTTTCGCATTTAAGTGCATGAAAAAATGTGGGTAAATTGCTGCCTACAGTGATATATTTGAGCTAGCTGCTAAGCATCCATACAGTCCCTGCCATTTTAACAGTTTCTCACTACAAGATAATGGCAGCTTGAACCTTGAAGTTATCAGCTGTAGAATCTGAAGGCTAGATTCTGCTGGCAAGTGTATTGTTGAGCAATGGAAGAGGATAAAAAGCATGATGTTGTACCTGGACCAGACACAGCTGCTCCTTTTGCACTTGCATATTGCAAGAATTCTGTAATTCTAGACTTAATTAGTGGAACACATTTCACACCAAAACCAGCCCAGACTATATCCTATGTGAGTCAGTGTGTCTGCCTACTGCATAAAGTTTCCAGGAGGTTACAATGCAGATTGTCTCTATATGACTGCTGTATAGACATATTTCTTAAAATCACAATTTAGGTGTAGAGGCTAGGGAAAAGAAAGGATTCCATTTGTTTGCACCATAACAGGTATTTTCCTTATCTGCTTATATGTAATTTTCTTGATAATTTCTATCCCTTCAAAAGTACTTAAAGCATACAATGCATCATGTTCAACTTTTTAGCAATTATATGTCAGGAGAAAATCTTGTAATTTATTTAATATATTTTAAACGTGGGAGGGGAAAAATGCATTTGAATCATAAATGTACAGTTCAAGATCCTTTAATCCTCTGCAACAAACAAAGAGGCTTAGAAGTTGGGCAAACATGCTGGAATGGGGGTATTAAAGGTGGGAAGAAATCAAACTTTGCGTTGTGGTTGTATCAGAATTGACAGAGCCATCTTGGTTTATTTAGATCTATACAAGTGACCACAAGGAGAGTTCTCAAAGGAACTCTGAACTATATAAGTTTACAAGCGTATTTATACTTTAGACAGCAAGAAAAGATGTATGGTTCAGACAGAGCAACCTTGAAGAAACAGGAAGTTGATCATTTGTTTGTCACACATAGGCAGTTTACTTTTTCAGCAAACTCATTGTGTTTTGGGAACAGCTATCAGTTTTTGGTTCCTGGAAAGGAGGAGGTTAACATCTGCACACAGACAAAACAAGGCATGAAGGTTTTTCCTTATCTTAGAACATTTTAAAACACATACCATCAGCATCTTTTTTTCTACTCTTTCTCTCTCTTTGTCTCTCCTCTTAGTCAAGTAAGAGACCTGGTTAAACTTATTTCCACATTCCCCTCTTTTGGGCCTTTTTTTGGCCCAACATGTTAGATATTTATAGCCATGAGCCTTTTAACTTCTAATTTTTCTTTCTCTTTGCCTTTCTCTATTTTAGCATACATATCACAAAAGTCGGTCCAATTAAGGGATAAAGCAATTATGGGCACCCTTGTCATTGTACTAGGAGGCAAGTGGGAACATACCCAACATTTAGAAACATTTAAATCCTTTGCATATAGATAAGACAGTTGAAGAAAACTGTTTTGGTGAGCATGCCAGTGTTGGAGTTATCTTTTTGACCTGTTTTGAAATCTAGTCTGATTTACAAAGTTTTTTTTTTTTAGCTGGTGAGTCTTTAAGTTCATATAAGATGATCTAAAAGGAAAGACTGAGAAGTACCCAAGTCATAACTAACCAACCCCACCTCAGGAACTAGGAACTAGGTAGAGGCCTTTTTCCTTCCCGAAGGGCATAGTGGTGTCATTGGGGTACATTTCTTCGCTCTGTAGTGGCAAATCCTCCTCACCAGTAGGCGCTTGGCTTACTACTGGTCTTGAGCTCTCCTGTTGGCAGGCACTAGGCTCACTACCAGTCTGTGGAGGCTGATTACAAGGTTGATATGGAGGAGACTCTGGGTCTAACAGGGCTGATGTTTTCTTACTGTGTGAAACGTGGATCCACGTTTGGAGTCCTTGACACTGTATTGCAGTGTTGGTTGTCAGGAGTACCTGGAATGGGCCTTTCCAGCGAGGTTCCAGCAATGACTTCCGTTGATGGACTTTTACGTGGACCCAGCCACCAGGCAGGATGGAATGGCATGGCTCATCTGGTTTCTTGGGGAGAGCTGCTTGTACCTGCGAATGAAAAGTCTTAACACACTTCATTAGTGCCGTACAGTAGTCTAAAATAGTATCGTCAAGTAAATATATATCGCAAAAGTGTGAGGCAACAGGTGATGAGGTGGGGAGCCTCATGGGTCTTCCCATCACGATTTCATGTGGGCTAAGTCCAGTCTTTCAGTTCTCAGTAGATCTCATGCTCATAAGGGCTATAGGAAGTGCATCTGGCCATTTCAGGTGAGTCTCAGGACAAATTTTGGCCAGTTAATTTTTTGAAATGCCATTTTGGCATTCCACTTGGCCCAAGACCTGTGGATGGTACAGGCAATGAAAGTTCTGATGGATTTGCAGGACTTTGCAGACTTCTTTCATTATTTGCCCACTAAAATGAGTTTCTCTATTGGAGTTTATGGATAAAGGAATACCAAACCTTGGATAAAGTTTCTGAGTAACTTTTTGCACACAGTGATGGTATCAGCTTTTGCACATGGGTAGGCTTCTACCCATCCAGAGAACATACATACAATAACAAGAACATATTCATAAGAACAAAATTTCTGCATTTGAACAAAATCTATTTGTAAATTTACAAACGGCCCCCAAGGTGGGGGATGTGCTGTCTTTTTTGTTTTTACAGGCTTTCTCACATTATGGGCTTTGACAAATAGGGCAGGTATAACAGTATTGTTGAGCCACAGATGGAAAAGTTGGAGCAAACCAATCAAGATTAACAGCTTCTATCATCCCCCCTTTAGTCATGTGTGCTATGCTGTGATGTATGCAAGCAAGATAGGGAAGAAGGACTGTTGGAGCAACCAGACAGCCATCCGGGGAGCGCCACAAATGGTCAGGGTGTAACAAACACCCAGCCAGTCTCCACGTATATTTTTCTGGTTCTGGAGCCTGATCTTGGAGGAGGGCAATGTTGTGAAAACTTGCCAATGGAGACTGGTTAGTCGAGATAGACAAAAATACAGGTGTATCCTGAGGAGTGGAAATAGCCGCAGCTTTGGCAGCAGAGTCTGCCAGAGCATTCCCACATGTAACATTATCATAATTATTTGGGGGTCGGACTCGATGATCTATTGAGGTCCCTTCCGACCCTAACATCTATGAATCTATGAATCTATAAGGTTTCTGGTGAACTTGGCTTTTAATAATAGCAACAGCAGAAGGTAACTGTAAAGCATTTAACAATGCATTTACATATGGGCCATTACTAATTTTGGCACCTCTTGACGTGAGGAAGCCTCTTTGCTTTCCAAGTTGACCATAATCGTGTACAAAACCAAAGGCATAGCAAGAATCAGTGTAACTATTAACAGAGATACCAGAGGCTAGGGCGCAAGCCATGGTAAGGGCCACAAGCTCGGCAACTTGAGCTGAATATGCATTAGGCAAGTGATGGCTTTCTATAACATCATATTGGGAACATACTGCATATCCTGCAACAAGAGAACTTTTTGAGTTTCTTTGACATGATCCATTAACATAAAATACTAGATTTGGATTTTGTAAGGTGGTGTCCTTTCGATCAGTGCGGGGCATTGTTAGGTGGGCAGTAACAGCAATACAATTGTAGGGTATTAACAAGAGTCAGGTTTTGCAGTGGCTTGACTATAGAAGCATAGTCAAGTATTCACTGGTGGCAGTAGCCAGCCATGTCTAGGAAGGTATGCATTTGGGACACAATAGTTGCTCTAGGGATTTTAAGAATAGCTTCTATCCTGGAAGAAGAAAGCAGTTGTTCTTCAGCGGAAATATCACGACTCAAAGAGTGGACATGAGGGAGACAAAGTTGTTGCTTTTCTTTAGCTACTTTATGGCCTTTTAGGGCAAAAGAGGTGAGAAGAGTTAATGAATCAGCTTTACATGCTTTAAGGGAGGTAGATGCCAAGAGCAGATCATCAACGTACTGCGCAAGCACAGAATTTTCTTTAAATATTATGTTATCTAAATCCTTCTTCAGAATTTGAGAAAAAAGAGAAGGGGATTCAGTATAGCCTTGGGGTAATCGAGTCCAGGTATACTGAAGTCCCTGATAGGTGAATGCAAAGAGAAACTGGCTATCAGGGTGTATAGGAATAGAGAAAAATGCAGAACACAAGTCAACAACAGTAAAATAGCAGGCATTAGGAGGAATACAGGACAAGATAGTGGCTGGATTTGGTACAACAGGAAAAATAGGTAAAACTGCAGAATTTACTGCACAGAGGTCTTGTACAAAGTGATAGGCATTCTTTCCAGGTTTCTTTACAGGAAGAATAGGTGTATTACAAGGGCTCTTCACCTTTAGATAATGGCTTAGATGGGTTTCAAAAGGGCCATTATAACAGGGAGGGACAGCCTTTATGATTTCCTCTTGTAACACAGAAAGATTAGGGTACTCAGGCTCAGGAGGTGAGCTAGCTAGGATAGCAAGTACAGCCAGTTCATTAACACAGGGAACATCTAAATAAACACCATTAGGAGAACAATAAATAGTACAGCTGAGTTTACAGAGCAAATCTCTGCCTAACAAATTAACAGGAGAACAAGGACTGAGGAGAAAGGCATGCTGATCAGAAACAGAGCCAAGAGAAACATGTAAGGGTTGGGAAACAGTATGAGGAACTATCTGGTTTGTAAATTCCTACAGCATTTACAACAGCAGAACAGAGGGGAGTTGTAGAAAATTCTTCAGCTCGGAGTGTAGAGCGACTTGCACTGGTGTTTACTAAACATTTTGTGGGAGTGCCACTTATTAAACAGGAAATGAAGGGATCCTCTTGATTAAGTGAGAGAAGCAGAGCTGTGATGATGTTATCATTCCTCAGGCTCTCCTAACAGGAGGCTCCTTGATTCGGGATGGAGAATTGAGTGAGAGGAGGTGGTGGCTGGTTAAATGTCATTCCCAGCTGGCCAGGTTGGTGAGGACATTGAGCCTTCCAGTGTCCTGGTTGGCCACAATAGTGACAACTGTCATTATTTTGGGACTGAAATTCTCCTCATCCCATCCCACGACCACGTCCCCTGCCTTTGAATTGCCCTTGATGTAAACCTCGGCTTTTACCTCTGCTGAAAGTCTGTATTTGTGAAAACGTTAGCTTAGTTTCTGAGGATTCCTTTTTCTTTTCTTGTCAGGCTGTACAATGATTAGCAATGGTGACTAATTCTGTAAGAGTCTTGGTTTGCCAACCTACAGCAATTGTACACAGCTGTTCCTGGACTTTAGAAATAAGTCCTTGGACAAAAGTGGTAGCAACTGCTTCTGGGGCAGTTTCAGCTGCATCTTCAATGCCAGAATGTCTTTCAAATACGAGTTTCAAGTGATCCATGTAGTCTGCTGGGGATTCTCCTTTATTTTGCTTACAGTTATTTATTTTGGCCCAGTCAGTTTTCCTAGGGCAGATTTTAAGCACGGCTCAAGAAGGCATTCTCTGGCACCTACTAAGCGACTTCCCGTTCTGGGGTCTTGAGGAGGCCAATTAGCCTGTGCGATGAGGCAGTTATGGACCTCAGAGGGCAGAATACTTCTTATTAATTGGTTTAAATCCACCCATGTTGGCTCATAACAATTGATTACAGTTTCCAATTCATCTCTAAACTTCTGGGGTTCTTCCCTGATATTGGGGAATTGCTTAACAAAGTTAAGGAGATCTCCTGGGGTCCAGGGGGCATGACTGTGACTGTAGTTTCCCCATTTGGACCCTGCCCTGGGAGTTGGCATAAAGTCATAAGACAAGTCTTTTTCATTTTTAAAGGTGGGACTGGACCATACTGGGTGCCGGACCTTAAATAAGAGGAGGTCAAGGCTTCAGGAGACAAATGCCATGTCTCCAGTGGCCATGGGCATGCCCCAGGGGCAGGTGATGGTTGCTGAGTGATTGTTTCCTGATGGGGTAGGCTGATCCACAGGAAGAATCTATTTGGTTACTTTGAACTTCCTTGGGTTCAGATTGTGCCTGGGACTGGTATGGGGGTGGCACACTAAAAAATCAATTATGTCTTCTACAGATTCATTCTCAGTCAATTGTGGATAAAGTTGTGCTGGTGCTGTTGATGGGGGATCCCCTATTGGTGCATTTTTCTGTTTTAATTCCTTTATCTGAGATTTTAGTTTTTCTTGGGAGTCCTTAAGGCTCCAAAATTGAGATTCTTGACATGTTTTGGAAGCTTCTGCATACTAATCAAAAAATGTGTCCCACTGAGTCTATGGAGTTTTACTGCCTCTTGACTCAAGGGCTCCACGGAGATGAATGATTTTACTTAAATCAAATGTTCCCTCCGGGGGAAACTGCAAGCTAGAATCATCTCTGGTATACCAATTCCATTTGTCTAGAAACTTACAACTTTTATGGCCATAGTGTGTGTACATGTACAATGCTGGAGTCCCTTTTAGTGGAGCCGGTACATCTTTAGACTCTCCACTCCCCATGTCTTTAAGCTCAATTCACACAGGTCTTTCACACAGGAGAGGCTTATTGAGGGTGTCCAGTCAGGTTGTGAGATCTGCTAGTGGCACAGGAATGCTGTGGCTAATGTCCAAAGACAAGACTCTGCAGCAACGGCACACAATGCAGTTACTCACTGTTAGATACAGCTCATTCATGAGAGTGGAAGTAGGGAAAATTTGTCACGCAACCCTGATCTAAGAGTCTTCAGTCTAAGAGTTTCCACCTTGCACCATTGCTTTCGAAGACCACACAGAACAAGTCTGGCATCCTCAGGGCGGCTGCACAAGGTTCCCACTCCTAGCTTCAGAAAGACCTCATAGTTCTTTACAGAACTTAACTCAATTCACATGGGGAAACACCTTCACTGACAACAGCAACACAGTTTCAAACTCTTTTCTACTCACAGTTCCTACTTACATAGTGGGTCTGATAATTCTGGCAGCAAAAGGGTCAGATAGGGTAAGCCTCAAGCAGCGAACAGGAAGACACACAGGCAGTCTCTCACTGAAAAGCCCTGATAGAGATTTCAAAAGGTCTCTTACCTTAGTATGGCGCCAGGGCGTCAGTGACGAGACAGTCTTTATCTCAATCTATCACTCTGGGCATCCCTATCCAAGTCACAGCACCAAATTGTGGAAGAAATCAAACTTTGCGTTGTGGTTGTAGATCTGTACAAGTGATCACAAGGACGGTTCTCAAAGGAACTCTGAACTCTTTAAGTTTACAAGCGTATTTATACTTTAGACAGCGAGAAAAGATGTATGGTTCAGACAGAGCAACCTTGAAGAAACAGGAAGAAGTTGATCATTTGTTTGTCACACGTAGGCAGTTTACTTTTTCAGCAAACACATTGTGTTTTGGGGACAGCTATCAGTTTTTGGTTCCTGGAAAGGAGGAGCTTAACATCTGCACACAGACAAAACAAGGCATGAATGTTTTTCCTTATCTTAGAACATTTTAAAATACATAGCATCAGCATCTTTTTCTCTTTCTCTCTCTTTGTCTCTCCTCTTAGTCAAGTAAGAGACCTGGTTAAACTTATTTCCACAAAGGTGATGTAACTGTCTGTCAAAGTTAGGAAGAGTTAGGAAGATGTCATTGGGATTACGGAGATGTGGTGGGATAGTTCACATTATTAGACTATGGTCATGGATGAGTATCATCATTGGCAACCCCTCGCAGTCAAGGATGACTGTCTTCCATGATTGCCTTATTATGGGTCCAGCTATGGCTGACACGGCCAATCTGGGATGATATGTTCTACTGCAACTTGGAAACATGTTTCTGTATAGGATGGGTAGCTCTGGATTCTTAGTTTGGTCCATTACACACTGTTTCTGCCACTTCCGCTTCGCTGACTCCCATTGGCATGAGGTTTCTAAGTACTGAGAGCCTTACAGCAGATTCTTCCTGCTTTTGGGATGGTCCTGGGCAATAGTTTCCCACAAGCTGATGCTGATGTTGCATTTTTTCAAGTTGGCCCTGAGTCCTTGAAGTGCTTTCTCTGCCCTCCTCTTGAGCATACACCTTCTCAAGAAGCTGGGAATAAAGAATAAAGCAAAAATAAAAATCACTTTGGGACTCTAGAGTTGAACATCCAGATGATGTAACCAGCCCTGTAAAGTTGTTGCCAGATGATTATCACCTCAATAGTTGTTGTGTTTTCTTGTAAAAGGACACTAATCTTGGTGCATCTGCCTTCTGACTGGATTCAAAGGATTTTCTGCAGGAAGTGTTAATGGTACTCCTCCAGTGACTTGAAATGTCTCCTATACATTGTCCATGTCTCTGGACCATGATTGCTTGATAAATCATGAGCTTGGTTTTGAACCTGATGTCAAACAACCATTTCCTCAGGCATCTGAAGTCTGCACTTGTACATTTGACATGATGTTATATTATTAGAAGTTAGCTCAATGACTGAGGTCATGGCAGTCTTGTTTTTGGTCTGGAGTTGGCAGAGATTAAACAGCTTACTATTCATTCAGTAGTTAACTGGAAGCTTGTTGGTGGTCAGATATAGCATCATGGTAAGAAATATTGAGAAGAGTGTTGGAGCAATGATACTGCCTTACTTAATTCCAATCTTAACCTGAAAGAGATCTGTGATAGATCTGTTACCACCTCTCATAGAGTGAGCAAAGAATGGTGACAAATTTCAGTGGGGATCCATACCTAAGAAGGATCCTTTACAGCACATCTAAATTGATATTGTGAAGTCTTTTGTGAGATCAAAAAAGGGCATATAGAAAGGTTTATGTTGTTCCTGGCATTTTTCCTCAGCTGCTGAGCAGTGAAGATCATGTTGGGTGTGTGTCTTGATGCCTTTAACCCACACTGTGATCCTGGGAGGGTCTCTTCAGCAAGTGGAAAGAGACAGTTCAGGACGGTTCTCACAACGTTCTTTCCTTTGATGGATAGCAAAGTGATCCCTCTGTAATTTTCACAGTTGGAGCTGTCTCCTTTCTTCAAGATTGTCACAGTCATGGTGTTCCTGGGGTCATCTGGGATTTCTTCATCATTCAGATCCTTAACATGAAGGCATGGAACTGTGATATGAACTCTTCTTCCTCCTGCTTGATGATTTCAGCAGGGATTCCATCAGAGCCAGATGCCTAGACATTCTTCATCTGCTTGATGGCTTTCCTCACCTTGTCAAGGGTTGAAGGGAGTTTGAGATCATATCTAACTGCATGTTGTGGGATGGAATTGGGAACACTGTCATTAACAACAGAGTCTCAATTGCGGAGATCTTCAAAATGCTCCTTCCAGCGGGCAGTGATCAGGCTCCAAGAGGGTTGGTCCCTGAATGCTTGGACTGTAGATGGCTTTGCTGGCACTAAAGAAACTGTGCATATGACAGATGTCAGGAAAGATGCAACATAAGAATGGGAAGTGTAACAGGAAGAATGGGAAGTGCAATGAGAGACCAGGATGGCTGGACAGCAATCTCTTCAATGACTGAAATTAAAAAATGAATTCTATAAGAAGTGGAAACTTGGTCATAGTACAAAGGAACAGTATAAAAATGTATCATGGGCATTCAAGGGGAAAATTAAGAAGGCCAAGGCATAATTTTAGGTGCAGCTGGCAAGGGACATAGAAGACAATAAAAGGGATTCTACAAATAAATCAAAAGTAAGAGGAAGACCAGATAATCTATAGGTCCCATTATAGAATGCATAAAGCAATGTAGTTACAAATGATGCAGAGAAAGCTGAAGAATTTAATGTCTTTTTTTTTTTATTCAGTCTCGACAAACAGGGACAACTACAGAAAAGGGCAGTTGGCAACAAAGGTAGGGAAGGAGACCAACAGCTTAGAGTGGTGTTTCCCAAACTTTTGATATCTGGGGCACACTCTTTTGTGAATTAAAACTGGCAGCACACTTCATTCTTACATAACCCATATATATATATTTCAAAACATATTCCATTTACCCACCAGAGGAAATCATACCAGTACTGAGATGTACAGTTAAAAAAGTGACACTGAATGTATCTTTTCTTAAGTGAAGGATTAGACTATACAGTAGTGGTTCTCAACCTTTTTAGTCTCAAGGATGGATGATTGAAAAAGGGTAAATATAGTTTCCATCTTTAAGAAAGGGAAGAAGGAGAATCTATGGAGTTACAGGATAGTAAGTCTGTACTCAACACTTGGAAATGTCATGGAGCAGATATCTATTATGAAGCAGCTAGAGGTGCTTCACAAAAGGCCAGAAAAGGCCAGCATGGATTCACCAAGAATAAGTCATGCTGACTAACAAGATTTTCTTCTGTGATAAGGTGATAGGATCTGTGGATTGAGGAACACCAGTGGATATACCTTGAATTTAGCAAGAGTTTTGACACTTTCTCCCATAGTATTCTCATTAACAACCAATAGAAATACAGACTAGATGAAAATTCTGTAAGGCAAATACCTAACTGGATCATCATATTCAGTGTCATCATCAGTGGCTCAATGTCTAGTTGGGTGAAGATCCCAAAAGGGATTTTCCAGGGATCTCTTCAGTACCTGGTATTATTTAATATCTTCATTAATTATATATGCCTGTGGCTTCCCTTAATTACCCTTAGTCCTCAAAATCTTTAAATATTGGAGATATGCAAAGATCGTTTAGGACCCCTTTACTCTTATCACCAGTCCTATTCAGTTGCGGACTTGCTACAAGTATGTCACAAAGTCAGGCTATTACATTGGAGCACATTTCTCCAGTTTGGGATATTGAATGCACTGTGCTTCAATATCATCATCTTATAGCAGGGGAAATAGTCCTTAGTGATTATCTTACAAACAGCACAATTTTTTCACACTGAAATATCAGTGAAATTGCAAAGAATAAAATCAGTAAATTTATTCGTGGGTCTTTGAAAATTGTGTTCTGATATTTCTAATTTGAGTAGAATGCTGTTCATTATTGGACAATTTTACAATGTCATTCATTTCCAGCCGCCAGCAGAGAGGACTGTGATGGACTAGCAGTGGCTGCAATTGTGACAAATTCATTCTAATTATCAAGAGTGAACTTTGCTCCTTCAACCACAGAGTCTGAGTAAGTAACTTTGAGGAGGGAATTAAGTATGGGCAGGAATATAATTCCACAGGACTGTCTCATGGTATCTCCATGGCTGTTATCCAAAACTATCATCTGGAAAGGAAACTGGAAACTCCATACGCTATGGAGTTGTGAAGCAAGTGGACTAACCAGTGGCAATGCACAGGGGTGCACAGGGGGTGCACCCTCTGAGAGCATCAGTGCACCCCCTGTTCAGCCACACTCGCTGCTTAGGCGATGGGCAGGGGAGGCAGGCGGGAGCACTGGTGCCCCCTGCAAGTGCTGGCAGATCACTGCAGCCACACCCAGAAGTGGTGAGATTGGCAATGGGGGACCCCCCCCCCACTCCCAATCGGCAGGACTGATTGCAGGGGGGGCACATGCCTCCCCTGACTAAGGTGGCAGCAGTCACCCATGGGACTAACTTAAACACTGATATTATATAACCTTTGGGTTAGCCTAATCCTAATGGAACCTTCCTTGTCAGATAATAGTGAATTGATGTGGAGATTTTTCTCCTAATGATCATTCTATTTGTAAAGCTCTGGACAGTTATATTGGACTACTTTATAATAGCTATACAATGCTGATGATCATTGTTTACCCTAGTCATGTTTATCATTATATCTGCTAATTCACAATGTGTTCAAATATATTTATATTTTGAAGTGAAGATAAACCCTTAGGGCAGGTCCCGACAAGCCCACACATGCCTTTTGCTGAATCTCAGAGCAGTTTGAGATGTGGCAAGAGGCACACTGGAAACAGAAAAACCTTACACATTACCTGTGCTGCATATTTATGGGCACAAAATTTGATACCTGGATATCCAGGTATCAAAACATGGGGAAAAAAAGTAAACCAGAAGTCAGTCCTCCAGAGAGATGCTTTGGTTTCTGGTCAGAGCATCTTTATGGTGCTTAAGGTGCTTTTGCTGCCCCAGCATGTGGGTCACATGCCCTTAGTGTGCTGGGGCAAGCAGAGGCAGGGCAAGGATCTGGTGTGACAGAGACCTGGACGCTGTCACAGATAAGTTAGGGACGTGGGGGTGGGGGTGGTTATGGTTGGGGGTGGGTGTGGCTGGGTATGAGGTGTGGCAGGGGAATGTGGGGGGTTAGGGTGTGGCAGGGGAGTGTGGGGCATGAGGAGTAGCAGGGGGATGTCAGGGTTGTGGAGAGTCTTGAGCCAGGGCTGCCACATGTCAACCCCCACACCTGAGCCCACACAGCATAGGTTGCAGCAGCCAGCATGCCCAGGACCCAGCTGCAGGCACAGCTGGCAGTGACGTGGTGCTGCCTGGCCTAGGCTCTGTACATGCTGAATGGACTGGTCCTGGCCCAGCCTGGCCCGGCCCACTAGCACACAGCTTTGGACAGGACTGGAAAGCTGTGAGCTAGTGGGCTGGGCCAGCTTGGGTTGGGTCCATCCAGCATGTACAGAAGCTAGGTCACATAGCACTGTGTTACCACTGTGCCTGCTGTGCTGGCACCATGGGTGGTGGTTGGAGAGGAAGGCGTGTGGTGACCCCCACTCGAGTGCCTCCACAAAGTGCCCAGTGGAATCCAGCCTGTCCTGGCACAGCCTGCGAGCGCACCTTTGCACAGGACTGAGAGGCACAGCTCCAGGATGCACAGCTCCTGTGCAAAGGTGCACTAGCTGCGTGACCCAGGCCAGCTGGGCATGTTTTCCGTTAGGTTCAGGTGGTGATGAATAGCCATGCTGCTATGCTTTTCCACAGGAGCCATGTGTCCTGGAGCCATGCCTCCCTGTACAAAGGTGCACTAGTGGGCCACACTGGGCCAGGCCAGGTCCCACTGCATGTTTTTTCCCTACACAAATTGCGGGTCTGGTGTAGGACCTGACTCAGCATGACACCCAGTCCCTGTGAGTGGCACGGGGCCCCGGATGACAGCTGGAGCAGCCCAGGGCTGACTGAAGGTGCATAGCCCCACGCCACACCAGATTGGACCCACAACAAGTGGCACAGCAGTGCCAGGTCCAAAGCAGCTGGGGCTCTGGCTGCAGTGGACCCTGAGTGCCCAATGGCTGCTGCTGCAGGGGTGAGATGTGGGCCCTGTGGGGGCCCTGGGGCCCTGCAGGGAGGGGCTGTGGACCATGCAGGTAGTTTGGGCCCCTGTGGGGGGTCTAGGGCCCTGCAGGGAAGTGCTGGGGCCCTGGGGGGGGGGGGCAGCCAATGTGCTGTGTGGGGGGACTGTGCCCTGTAGGGGGTAGGGGACAATCCCCCCCCACATCCCTCCACACCCACCCACATCCCCCACACCCTTTCCCACCCCCCTCCTGCATACTCTACACCCCCTCATCGTGAACCTATTGTGCCCAGCTGCTGGACACGGTGAGATCTGCTGGCAGGAGAACATGGATTTGGAGTATTTTAAAGAGTGAATTTGGGATTTTTTTTTATCACAGATTTTGCAGTTTTTAAATAGTAAACATTAGAATTCCTGCTTGTGAGGCAAGTGGCAGGGCCCAGGCAAAGGAGCCTGCTCCAGGCTGGCACCTGGGACCCAACTGGAGGTGGTTGACCTCCTGGTCACTTGGGGCTAGAAGGACTTTGATAGGGGCTTTGAACTTTGATAGTTCAAAGCAGGCCACCACACTGAGGACATCATCCGGGCAACAGCTGCCCAGATGGCAGGGTGACGGCACACATGGCAGTAGTGTGGCAGTACACATAACAATAGAGAAAGCCATCTATGGAGCCACAGACAACTGGAAGCTGACCCAGAAGTGCAGATGCCTCTGCTGCAGCTGTACAGTCCCCATCTGGGTCTGGCAAGTGCACAGACTGCTGCAGTGGGTAGAGGGGGCAGGGACCTGTCAGTCAAGCTGGCACAAGGGGCTAGTGTCCCCAGATACCAATTGGCTGGGCCCCAGAATCTCCTATTTGTCTCATTCAATTACTGTGGGCCCTAAGGTCCATCTAGCTAACTAGTAATCCCTACTGTACAGGGGTTAATAGATAAATGAAACAAACAAAATTCTGGGGACAACAGAGGCAAAAAACCAGGATAGGAGTGACATGAGATTCAAAGGCTCAAAACATTAAAATGAGTGCTCCTGATGGGGACACTGAGCAGAGCCCCCTGGGCCATGCTCACTGTCCTCAAAGTCATCCAAGGAGCCGGTGCACACTGCTCAGTGGTGCTCCCCTTGGAGGTGTGTGCAGACCAGTGAGAGAAAAATAGCCCCACAGTCCCTGGGCACCTTCCTGGTCATGTAGAGGTCCCATTTGGCCAGGGCCAGGAGGAGGTTGACCAGGAGTTCCTGGGACTTGGTGGGGACATGGATGGGTTGTCCAAAAATTAAAAAGTGGGGGTAAAGTTCATGCAGAACCTCAGAAGGAGGTTCCAGAGGTGGAGGTGGAGGGGCTGAAGCCTGGTTCACTTGAGTGTCATGTGCACCAGGGTCTCACTCTGCCCACAGAAGGAGCAGGAGACCAGAGTGTAGGTAAAGCTCACCACATACATGCCCTGTCAATGGCTTCATATAGGAGCCATCAGCTGAGGTCCCCATTGGCTCATGGAATGAGGGTGGAGTACAGGCTCAGCCACTGGGGCACCCCAGCTATACCCTCGCTGAGTAAGTCCCACCACTTGGTGTCTGGGCAAGACATGAGGGTTGCCTCGTAGGCTCTGTGGTGCACAAGCATATAGAGGTGATGGTGCTGGATGGTGGAGAAGTGGACTGGCTTGGTATCTTCCAGCTGGATCAGGTGGTGGAGCGGGAAGTGCTGTGAGGTGAGGCAAGGTGCCAGCCTCACAACAAACTCCAGTGGGCTGGAGGAGGGAGGGGAACCAGTGGCAGGGGCAACCTTCTTCCCAGTGGGATCTGTGGATGCCTTCCCCACCTGGCCCATGGGGCAGTCATGACACAAGTGTCCTGGGCTGCAGCACCGGAAGCACCACAGGTCCCCCAGCATATAGAACATGTTCACAAGGGCCCCCTGAAAAGGAATTACAAGGCACCCCTTGACCTCCAGCCGCACTCCTGCCACCAGCTGAATCATGACCTGGCGGTGCAATGAGCTCACATGGCAGAGGTTGGGGTCTCAGCACCCCAGCAAGAGGACCACCACTAGGGAGATAATCCTCCACAGGGTTTGAAGCTGGGGGAGCAGGGCCCAGTTAGGGATAAAGGGTGGGATGGAGGTGAGGACCACCCGGGTCCCTTGCTCTTTTAGGGTCGCAAGGTTAACAGACTTGGGTAGTTGTCACTTCACCCTGTGTCTGTGGGTGAGTGCTGGAAAGGGGGCCCTGCTGCCTGAGCTAAAAGGGCTGGTGGTGGAGACTCCAGGCCCCATAACTGCAGGTTGCCCCACAGCAGTCTGTGCATAACTGAGGTTCTCCTGCTGGGGGGGGTTGCCTTGGTGGAGCCATGGCTAGGGCCAGAGACAGTCTGAGCGTCTGTGCTGGCTGGTGTAGAGCACCTAGTTCCTTCAGGCACCATTGGTCTAGGCTTGGGGACGGGGTCCTTGCCCTTTCCACCCCCAGCTGTGGAGGAGACTGAAGAGGAGCCCTTCCCACTGCCCTTGCCCTGGGTCCCTGATGGTGGGGGAGATTGGGAACCCCTCCAGGGGGGTGAAGCCTGGCCAGGGAAGACCCCCTGGCCCCGCTGGCTCCTTGCTAGAGTTACACTTGCCCCCACAGCAGGGGTTGCAGGCTTGTCTACCTCCAGAGGGGGTCAGTTGGACTCTGCCTCCAGGATAGGGTTTGTAGGGACATGCAGGCCCTTGGGAGCCTCGCTGGAATCTGCCCATATAGTTGGGGCTGCAGGAAGTTCTGTGGGGCATCTGCACCCCCCCCCCCCCAAGAAAGCTTGTGCTCTGCCATTACTTCACATAAGGGAGAGGGAAACCCCATGTTCCCCACACCTTCACAGCCTGCCCCCCGCCCCCTTCCAGGCCCCCCTCACTCCCTACTTACCTGGAATGGAGCCCGGGTCCAGGTCACTCTGCATGGGCAGGCAGTGTGCTGCAGGCTCAGGGCAAGGGGCAGGCATAGAGATGCTCTGGCTGGCTACCAGAGCATCTCTTTGGAGGACTCAAGCTTCCGGTTGCCTGCCCCACTTCTTTCTGGGGAGGTGGGGGGCTTGATACCTGGATATCCAAGCATAAAATTTTGAGCCTGCGCTGCAAATATGCAGTGTGGGGAACAATTTTTTGTTCCCAGCATGCCTCTAGCTACATCTCAAACAGCTTTGAGATGCAGCAAGAGGCACATGCAGGCTTGTTTGGATGTACCCTTAGAGTTCAAGCAAGGCAGAAGACCTTGAATGGGCTTCACTACATCAAATTGAATTTGTTACTTGAGCTTAATTTCCCAAAGGATTCTATTCTGATTTTTCCACAAGTCAGACAGAATCAAAGGAAATACAACATTCAGAATTTTATTAGTTTTTTTTAAACTTAAAACTAGATTTGTACAGAGAGAATGCCACACTACTGTACTGTTTCTTCAGACATTCAACTGGTATAATTCAACCAATCCCATTTGCCCCCATTTTTGTCTTTAGGAATTAATTCCAAGATAAGAATACCTAATTGCTTAGATTTATTTGAATTTCTAAAACAGGCCTTCCCCATTTTGAATAAAAGGAAGACAAAATTCTCATAGGGTTACAAATAGTGCCTAGGGCTTTGCGAAATAACTGTTCACCAAGGCACCCTTGGGGAAAACTAGGAGTAATGGTCACAAACTCCTGGAAGATGGTTTCAGGTTCATTTCAGGCTCAACATTAAGAAAAACTACTTCACAACTACGGTGTCCAGACTGTGACCATTACTCCTAGCTTTCCCCAAGGGTGCTCTGGTGAACAGTTGTTCACCGAGCCCTGAATGTACGCTTCTGATGTAGTGGTAAGATGCTGCCAAGTCCCCTCTCAGCCTTCTCTTTTTCAGGCTGAAGAGTCCCAGGTCCATCAGCTTTACCTCATATAGCTTGCCGTGCAAGTCTCTGATCAAATGGATAGCCCTTCTCTGGACTTTCTCAAGCTTTACCATATCCTTTTTAAGGTACGGAGCCCAGAACCAAATGCAGTACTCCAGCTGCGGTCTCACCAGTACTGAATAAAGCTGAGTAGAGCAGGAGAATCACTTCTTTGTAATGGTTTTGCTGGAGATGCATCAATTGATGCATGCCAGCATATTGCTAGCCCTGCTGGCTGCAGCATCACACTGCTGGCTCATGTTCATACTGTGGTCATTACCCCCAGGTCTTGGTGAAAAGTGATGAGGGATCTTCAGTCCTGCTGCCTGATGAGAGGCAGTAGTTGCACAAGCACCCATGTCACAAGTTTTGCCTGTCAGCAGCTAGGTGTGCAGGGCCCCAGAATCACCTATCTCCTTAACAGCTGGCAGGCTTTGTGTCTGCAGCAGGGCCTAGAAGCCAGGCCTGCATTATTCCCCCCCTCCCCCACCCTGCCCCAAGACAGACACAGTTGTACAAGCACCCATGACATGAGTTTTGCCTGCCTGTGGACAGAGGTGCAGGGCCCCAGAACTGCTGCACCAATCTCCTCCACAGCTGGCAGGCTTCATGGCCTCAGCAGGAGCTAGCAGGCCTGCAGCTTTCACCCTGCTGCGCCTTAACACACAAGGTGTCACCCTTGTCACGAGTTTTGCTTGCTCGCAGCTTGAGGTGCAATTCCCCCCAAACCCCTGCACCTATCACCTTGAAACTTAGTTGGCTTTGTGGCCTCAGCAGGGGCTAGCATGCCTGAAGTTTTGACTATTCTGTGGCTTACCCCGTACATGTGACATGAGTTTCACTTTCAAGATTTCAGGTTGCAGTTTCCCTGAACCCCCTGTACCTATCTCCTTGAAACATAGCAGACTTTATGGTCTCAGCAGGGTTGAGCATGCCTGCAGTTTTGACCCCACTGCGGCTTAACATGTACGGATGACACAAGTTTTGCATTCAGGATTATGGGGTGCAGTTCCTCTGTACCCCCTACACCTATCTTCTTGAAACTTAATAATCTTTGTTGACTCAGCAGGGGCTACCATTCCTGCAGTTTTGACCCTGCTGTGGCTTAACACATACACGTGACATGAGTTTTGCTCTCAAGACTTTGGGGTACAGTTTCTCTGAACCCCCTGCACCTATCATCTTTAAACCTGGTATGCTTCATGCCCTCAGCAGAGGCTACCATTTCAGCAGGTTTAATCTAAATTAGGCTATAAATGACAAAGTTATAGCCTGTTTTGACCTTTCCCATTATATCCTATGGGCAAATCCTCGAAACAGGGTCGAAATAGCAAAATGTTTTGATGAAACGGAACAGAACAGCTGTTTCGACTTGAAACAAAAGTCAAAACGGAACACTCTTCTGTCAAAATGTTGAAATGACGGATGAAACAGAATGCTTCCATTTCGCACAGCCTTAATAGTGCCAGATTTTTGTCAATAAAGGACAAATAAAAATTCATAATTTCAAAACATATAAAAAGCAGATTTAAAAATGAAATTTTTATTCCATGGTTTAAAAGTCAGTGATTTTAGATTTGCCAAGTAAAAGAAATTTTTTAAGGATTAGATTCTTATTTCTTAAAAAAACTCTTTTCCATCTTCAAAACTGAATGTTTTAAGGTTGACTTTTTCTCACTGAAAATGCCCTTAAAAAAACTATGAAAAAGTTATGATACATTTAACTCTATGTTTTTTTTAAATAAGTTTACATATTAAAAATATTGAGACTGGTTGGCAAAGTAGACCACCATGTTATCAAAGAAATAAGTTCAGCTTGTCATTCACAATAGTCTCATAATTATGGATTAGCAGACTTTGCTCCATTATTCATATTTAAATTGAAGTGTCATTCATTAGTGGTTGAAACACCATGCTGACCTGATAAAAAAAACTAATAAAAAACTTAATTATTCCAGTTCTGCTTAAGTAAAATCATTTCATTTTGAAACAACTTTGCACTGTTGGTCTCCAAATTCTTTCATTTTTGCTAAGGAATGCATTTTCAATTAAAGTCTGTTAAACCCATTAATTTACTTTTTATAATGAAACTAGGCCAGCAGGCATAACTGTAACACCAGAACATTTTTCCACTGCTAGATCCAAGCTAAGACAGAGGAAATTCCAGACTCCCTTGAGCTAGTAACTGTTAACTGTTTCTATGGAGAAGCATATACACTGTCTATGAATATGGTAGCAGTACCCAAGTTGTGCAAAACTTGTATTACAAAGCTCATATCCAAATTAAAATTGTGCTATGGGCATTGATAGAAACAAAGCACACCTTTCAAAAAAACCTTGTAAATGGCTTTGGAGCAGTATATTTCTTTTGTTCTCTTAAGCCATGCAAATCTTATTTTTACATATGATTTTGACACAAATCCAGTTGGCCCTTGGGCCAGATCCTCAGATGGTTTTTAGGCTCTTTTTTTTCCATCGATTTCCCTAGGATTTAGGTGCTTAAATACACTTATAAAAATCTGGACCCGCTTACTAAAATGAAGGGTTGCTGCAAGTTTTAGAGTTTACTGAATTTTAACATGGAAAATGAAATTCAGGGGATATAAACATGTGCAAAAATCAACAGGGGAATATTGCATTATTGGGTTTACATCTTGGGCTATTAACTTTAGGCTCTGACACCACCAGCCACCATATCATATAATCCTTATCATAAATTTATTAAATTCCATCGTAAAAGATTTTAGGATTTTTGTGAAGCCTGGTTCAATTGCAAAGCAATTCCAGAACCTTATTGCTCAAATCAAAGCTGAAAAAATGTTTGCCCAAATCCTCAAATTTTCCATAGTACTTTAACCAATATTGCTTTTATGAACATCAAATGAGAAGTTCTTTTTTCAGAGCCCCATGCCTTCAGCCCCAAGCACAGGGCTGTGAGCATGGTCTTTGGTGTAATGGGGAGGCAGGGCTGCCAGTCCTGTGCCTGCAGCCAAGCTGACCCACCATGGCCAGATCTCTAGCTCTGGCTGTGGTGACAGGGTGTGCAGCTCCAGTAACACCACAGCTATGGCATAACCAGAACCCTAACTCTTGTCTGCAGGGGCCAGCTGCCTGGATCCAAAGTCTCTCCACTGTAGCTGGAACCCCAGCTTCAAAATTTGGCAGATCCAGTCTGAATCTTCTGTCTAACAGTTGGACAGCTGAGGGATAGAGGGAGTATTCTAGAGAAGACCGGTGGCTAGTCAGCCCCAACCTGTGCCCTGGGTTTCTGTTGTCTGTCTCCAAGCAAACAGAGGAGCCTGCAAAGCATGCTGGGATGCATGCTCTGGGATGCCCAAGTTGGGTGTTGTCAGCAGTGCAGTCTGTCTGCAGAGCATCAGATAGTCCTTTGTGTGCTTCTACAGCTGTACACCATTTAAAACTCAACAAGGTGAAACTAAGGGTGTGTGTAGACAAAACAAGGTGCATGTGTGCACGGCACTTTAAAGCAGGTTAAATGCTTTTGCACTGCTTTAATGGTGCTGGTGTTTGCACGCATCGTATTGAGCATTAATTCTAGCTACTGTAGCACATTCAGCAGTGTAATGCACCTTAAATACTTTGGGGTGTAGCAAACTAAAACACCTCCAAGGAGTTTTATTTTGCTGCCATACAGCCACGGAGTGAAGCACCAGGCTTTGTGTGGCTTAGGGACTGTGCAGGCAGCCGGTGCAGGCAGCCTGGTAGCAGCCTGGAAAGTCTGACTCCACTGAAGCAAAAAGAAAAGTGGCAAGCCTGACCTTTTTTTCCCACTGGACCTGACTGCCTGCATGAGCTGCATGGGGACCTGGTCCTTCCATCTTCAGCTGCAGTGCCACCTGGGACTGCCCAAGCCAGGTGCCTGTGGGTGGGTACCATGGAGGGGGGACCTGCTGCTGCCACAGAGGAAAGAACCAGTCCCCTCCTCCCCTGCAGCCCAGGGACCGCTCTGCCTGCTGGCAGCTCGCCCTCCCCTCCCCACCGCTGGAGAGGCAGGTAAGACACGGGTGTACACGACACGGGAGTTTACTTCACCTTAAATTGAAGCAATGTTTTTAAAAACCCACTGCTTCAATTTAGGGTGAAGTAAAACCCCATTTCATCTACACATGCCCTAAAGTGCTAATCTTTAATTGCTTTATTTAAATGCTTGTAAGTATCCTAATACATGCAGTTAATCATGTAGCCTATGTTAGTCCAGGTTAAAGTGGTTTGAAAATTTAAACACAATACTATGGAAAAGAGGAAGGACTCCATTCACTGGTACACAGATGTAAGAGTGTAAGGAATTCTTATTCAGTGGTTTTAGCTGAATGGGATGGAGAATATTGAAAGTTCTTAGTAGTCTTCACAGGTCTGTAGGGGTTCAGTCTGTCCCTCCATTCTCATTTTGAGCAGGTGGTCTCTTGGTGATGGCCAATAATGTGTTTGATGCAGATGTCCCTTGACCATCAGGTGCTGATTAACATGAGGTGCTTCATCAGTTTTGATTAGTGGCAGGGTACTCTGGAGGCTTTCAGGATGCTCTCATTGCTTGAGTCCCATGCTCAAAGTGCACAAATTATTAGTGCTTGCACCATCATCTTATACCTTTACTCTTTCAAAGTATCAGCCAGTGGCCTGTACTTGGACATATTTTGCTCCCTGGCTTTCGTGAAAGTGTGCCGCTGATTCTTGTAGGCTATGGTCATGTCAAAATCAAGATCTGTCCCCAAACATTACAACAAAGTCCAGATGCAGCTGTCTGTCACAGACTGGGATAATGCATTTCACTGTTACTGTCACAACCAACACTGAGATGGTCTTCACCAGCCACTCTTGTACAGTATTGTTGCAGAGTTGCCATTCTCTCACATGGGATTTGCAGCCACACAGGATATGAAACAGGGTCTCACTCTCATAATCACAGTTCCAGCACCTCTTGTCTCTGTGGCCATCTTGGATGGTGCCATGGAGTAGAAAGCAGTTGAGAAGGGGCCAAGGAATGAAATGTCAATCTGCAAAGCAAATGAACTTCCTGTGAGGCACAAAGTTGTTGCTAGTTTCCTGTTTAGAGGTAACTTTGAAGACTTTACCCTGGTCAGGTTTTTGCCATTAGGTCACTGCTGTACTTGGCCCATGTGGCCTCCTTCAGGAAGGAGGCTGCTCCTAGCTCCCGGGGTGATGGTGATTTCATTGGCAGATGGAGCTGGGAGCAGAGACCCCCCAGCTCCTGATGCTCCTTTCACCATGGCTGGAAGCAGTCAATACACTTCTCAAGGCACTACATGGCATTATGGGTTCAGCTCCAGAGTGAAGCAAAGTCCCTACCATCTCACCCAAACTCACACACCAGTGATATACTCAGGCCAGATCATCATTGGATTGCAGTTTTGCAATCCTCTTTTTGGTAGTTTCTTTAAGGGAACAAGCAGTAATGCTACTAAACAGTTTGGTGGGACAGGTCAGGAAGCAGAAGGCATGGCTGACTAATGCAGTGTTGCAGGAGTATCCTATGCAGGGAACAATGACATCCCTTTGTTGGTAAGGGATGTGCAGAATCTTGTGAGCCACTTAATTTCAAGGTCCACTTTTTTGAGAGGATCTTGGGGACTGGTGAGCATCTTGGGATGAGTAAGCCATGGGGGATAAGGAAGGTGTTGACAGAATTAATCTTCTGCCAGCAGGCCATCAGGGAGAACTTGAGTTTGTGGACATCTTGCATGACCCCCAGGATGGTCTCGTCAGTTGCCCGTCTCACCTACTGCCAGTGGGTGTAACATTACTAAAGACAAGGCCACATATGAACTCCTAGAAAATGGAAGGGTACTGAGCAAGCAATCAAATACATAAATTAAAAGGCAAAATAATTAGGATACTAATAATTTAGGGGGACCAATGACTCAGTTAACTCTGGAATTAGTACCCTCAGAAATGCCAGAAACACTAGTGTAAACAACAGTCACTGAGCAAATTAAATATTTCAAACTAAAAACAAGGGACTGGTACTCAAGTTGCTTGATGCCTATTCAGCAATGTATATGAAAGATAATTAAAAATATTGGCTTTGAACAGTGCTGGGTAACTGTCATGATGTCTGTTGACCTTCTGGTGGCATAAAGGACACTGAACCTTCACAGCTGGTTTCTCACTCAAATATATGACATAATGAAAGAATTACCTCCTTGTACAACAGATACAATACTATTAGTGAATAAATGGTTTTGTATTTAAACATGCTAAAACACAGTACCAGACAGAAAATTGGCTTAGCACCTTAGCACAAGGGAACACATTCAAACCAATACTCTTCAGCACTTACACAAATGTTCAACTGATCCATCCAGGCACCAACATTTTTTATCTCTGCCAGTAATTTATGCATTACTGCCCAAGCCAAGCTATATAACACCCAGACTGCCTGAGCTCTCAGTATATTACACTAACAATCAATTACACTCCAGCCCAGTTAAAAAGCAACAGAGACTATGAGGCCAACAAGAAACTTAGTATTTCCTGAAACCGTACACTTACCAAATTTTTGGAATGCTATTTATTTGGCGTGATATTAGACCTCATGACCTTCTTCAATGTAAATGTGGAAAAGATCAAATACAGTTAGTACAAAGAATAATATACTTAGGAAGCACAGAGACTCAAACCAGCTGTTATACTTGTGACAGGAGAAAAGCCTTTTTCCCTGTACAAAAAGGGAAAGTATAGTCATTAAAGGGTTTGGGGTTTTTTTGCAGAAAAGAACTCTTCTCCTGCAAAAAGGTTTCCTTCTTCCAACCTGGAATCTCTCTCCCTTCCTGTATTCACCTGAACAGTTGTAGACTTCTCTTGAGTGTTGAAGACACCTACAATTCCACAGTCTTCGGCTGTCCCTTTCTCCCTCCAAGGGAGATGGAGGAAAGGAGAGCCCTGGAAGGAAGACCCCAGAGGCAAGCTGTCAGGCACCTGTGGGGTGACCCAGGCCCATGGAAGGAGCAGAGCCTTGCCCCAGCCTGGAACCAGCTCCAGGCATCAACCTTCTGTCTTTGCTTAGACCAGAAACCAATCCATGCATGGGTGGGGGGCATTTCCCACAGCTGGACACATTCCACTGTGGGTTGGGTACCTCTGAATGTCCTCTACTTCTCTCCCTATGAACCTGTCACTTATGACCCAGACAGGTTCATAGAGTGGTGAGCATTCTCCAGTGGCTGGAACCCTCTCAGAGCTCTGAGACTATTCCTGCTGTGGGAAATATCCTCCTGATTGGCAGAATACAGGGACATGGCATTTTCCTGCACCTGGGACCCTCCTGTGGCTGTGGAAGGCCACCACCCTGGGCATACTGTATTTGCCTCTTGTCCCATGCACTCTTCTGAAGTAATCTGGAGATATACATGGATCAGGGGACATTTCTTCAGGGCTTTGGGATGGTTTCTACTGAGAAAGAATGTCCTCCACTCCATGCATCCCTCCAAGGCCCTCCCAGAGCCCCAGGAGAGTTCAACCCCCAGGAAAATGCCCCCCTCCACCCCCCCACACACATCCTGCCAATTGGGGAACTGTCCTC
Organism: Alligator mississippiensis; assembly: GCF_030867095.1. NCBI lineage: Eukaryota > Metazoa > Chordata > Crocodylia > Alligatoridae > Alligator > Alligator mississippiensis. The sequence continues at coordinate 90,288,679 of NC_081824.1, forward strand.
TCTTTGTGTACCTCTCTGGATCATGCAGAGTGTCCCTGGTTGGTGCAGGGGGCAGGGAGTAAGAACATGAGATTATACATTCAAGTCTGCAAGTTTTAATTCTAAGGATTGTTAGTTTGTGTTAAGGTTAACTAGTGCAAGTGATCAGTCATGTGTTCAGGGTTAACACCCTCTCTAATGTGCACTGCTCAGGCCTGCTTCTAGAGGGCTGGTGAGTAGGAGTGTGACTAGGGGCTACAAGTCTGCTCCATGCCTGCCCTAATCCCTAACTCTCACCACAGTATAGGCCTGTGAGAAGGAAGGGAAAGCCCCCCCCATGCCACTTTCTGCCCCCCAAATCACCCCACTTCTCCCCATCAACTGCCAGATCACTCCCCGACCTCCCCAATTGACCCTCCACCCCTATATCATGCCTTACCACTCCAGTCAGTCCAAGAGCAGTGGTGGTGGCAGTAGTGGAGGAGGTTTCTCCTCTTCCTACTCCCAGGTTCCCTGCAGCCCAAGTCACCCCCATGAACCCATACTCAGCTCCCACTGAGCCACAGAGGTGCCTGGCAGTCCTTTGCCCCCATCCCCACCTCCCCTTAGCTGAAGGTCCTGCTAGGGCCTGGATCTGGGCATGCAGGGGTGATGTGGTCTGTAGCAGCCCCAGGAGCAGACGGTGTTGGGGGAATTTTCCCACCAGCACCTCTACTGCTCTCAGGCTAACTGGAGTAGCAGGACAGGAAAACAGACCTTATGATGAGGGGCTGAGAGCCATGGGACTCTTCAGCCTGGAAAAAACACAGGCTCAGGGGTGATCTGGTGGCCACTTATAAGTTTATCATGGGTGCTCACCAGGATCTGGGGGAACATCTGCTCACCAGAGCACCCCAAGAGATGACAAGGTAAAACAGTCACAAACTCCTCCATGACCGTTTCAGGCTAGACATAAGGAAAAACTTCATTACTGTCCGAGCCCCCAAGGTTTGGAATAGACTGTCACTGGAGGTGGTTCAAGCACCTACTTTAAATGCCTTCAAGAGACATTCGGATGTTTATCTTGCTGGGATCCTATCCCTGCTGACTTCCTGCCCCTGGGACAGGGGGCTGGACTCGAAGATCTTCCGAGGTCCCTTCCAGCCCTAATGTCTAATAATCTATGAATCTATGACAGTGATCTGTGGGTAGAGGGGATGATGGTGGGAAGGAGGGAGTAATTGTGGTTGCTAGGAGAGACATATGGGGGTTGAGGGAGGGATTTGTGGGGCAGAGAGAGCAGCAGTCTGGCAGCTCCCAATGCACCAACTTCTGCCTTCCCCCCTATCTCCCCCCTTTCCCCCCCTCCAATCTGACCCCCTCACTCCTTCCCCATACCCCACTACCCCTGGCTCCTCTGTTTGCCTTCTCTCCTTTTCCTTCCTTCCCCAGCCACCTGATCATAGAATCATAGCATCATAGATGTAGGGTTTGTTACCAAATTTGCCCATTACTTTGGGGTGTGCTCATTTATTAGGGATAGTTTCTAGGGTCTTGGTGATTCTGTCAATGTGCTGCTTGTGTTACTATACAGAGCTGTATTTCTCCCTTCTGCAAGCCCTCACCCCCAGTGGAGCTATCTTGCAGGACTCAATCTCAATGGGACTGGGTTCCTCCAGTCACCAAATCAGTCATACACACAAACACACACAAATTAACGTGGCACGCCTGATCTGGCTGGGCTGATCAGCATGGACAGGCTGACACCCTCATATGCCAAGAATCAGTTCATAAGAGCAACAATAAAATGCAGTCAGACACAAGCACACAGGTAAACAGAATCCCTCTGAATCCGGCTGGGTGTCCAGCTGACACCCTCATGGGCCAGCATTCAGTTCATAAGGGCACGTCTGAGTCAAACTGGGTCAATCAGCCTGTGCAAGCTGATCCCCTTATGTGTTTCAAACTCAGCACGTCCCAATCTTTGGCCTCTTGATGAGCAAACCCCACAATAATTTAGGCTTCACCGGGATCTTTAGCATAGGTAAAAGAAGCGTTGCTGCAGAGCACAGGAGGAAAAAGAAGCAGAGAAGGAAAAATATACCCAATTACTACCAGTTTGCCTATAAAAGTTATTTATTGCTAAGCATATGAAATATATAATAGTACTAGTAGTAATAGACATGCAAAAGAAAAACAAGCACAAACAATGACAATACTACCCTGGTTTCACTAAGTATTTGGGGAAACTTAACTCAAGCTTAACTGATACAGGTCAGGTTCAGAAGTTTATGCCTAGAAAGAAGAGAGAGAACGCTGGGAATCTCACCGAGTCCACGGTACTCAGGCTGCAAAGCTGACAGGCACAGTCCGTAGCACAATCCTTGAAGAGAGAGACGATCTGTTCTTCCAGCGTCCCAAGAACGACAGGGGATGGTGTCAGCACAGGAGTTTTCTTCTTCTTCTTTCTTTCTCCCTCTTTCCTCCTGCTTCTTCTTCTTCTTTCTCTTTCTCCTTTCTTTTTTTAAGCACACACACTTACAGATTTTTATACCCTCAGTTCAGCTGCTTTGAAGCACCCTCAGTAGTGTAAATCATTGTCTTTTCTATTGACAAGGGGTTATCTGGTTTGGACCATCTCAGGAAACTGATTGATAATCAGGAAACACTTAAGATTAGGGAGTAACCCAAATACTTGGGAGCCAGCTTGAGATTCCTATGGATGGCAGATATCCTGATGGGATATCTCGTGGTTTCTTCAGGAACAATAGTTAGCTTGCAGTATCAGGATTTTGGATTTTTACTTGTTGTGCACAAGCCTGAGCTTAGCATGACTTTTCCAGATTTTACTATAGTCTTTTAACAGACTTAAAGCAATTATTGGGGTGCTCATAACCTTTTGTGGAGAGGACTCCCACCAGTCGTCTCGGGAAAGATACGACAACACCTGGGATTAGGGCTCCAGCAGGCTGGATGCTGTGATGAACCCTTAACCATTGTTCAAATGCTGCCCGTACCCCCTCTGACTCGGTCTCTTGCCTCAGCATTCCCTAACCCGGCAACCGAGTTTTAGTCAATCAAGTTTAAATAGGCCTCCCATACTGGGACCGGGGAATGTACGGCCCGAGATGCCTATTAAACTTAGAGCTGTGTGTGTGTGTCTGGGGGGAGAAAAGTCCTTAGCAAATCCAGATTAGAACTGGTCTAATAAATGCTGAGCTGGGTGTGTGTGAACATGGGTTAATTAACATTGGAAGCACAGATTCCCCATCATGCAGTGCTCTCCTGCTTCTCTGGTCCCAGAATTCACTGCAGTCTCTGCTTCAGGCTTTATGTTTTCCATCTCTCATGTAAATGAATGGTCATCTGGTTCCATCTCAGATGCAGATGAGACCGAGGGCAGTTGTTCACTCTTATCACCCTTATCTGGAGAGTTTTAGGTGCGTCTCTCACTGCATCTTAATCAGTTTTGTTTATGTAGGGGGGGGGGGGGAGTCCTTTGTGAGTCAGACAGACTGCATCCTGTGCCAGGGTTGCCCAAGAATACAGAGCTGAGGCGTAACAGGTTAGAAGGGACCTTGCAGATCTTCAGGTCTGCCCCCCTGCCTGGACAGGAAGAAAACTGGGTTCAAATGATCCTCACCCAGCTGTTGTCCAGCAGTGCCTAGCTGCCAGTCCAAGGCCATAAAATCCTTGATAATAGCTAGTGCACCTGGGAGAAATGCCTCCTGGGATAGTGGAAAACAACAAATTGGTGGTTTTATCTCAGGTGAACACCCAAAGGTTAATTTAACTCAAGCTAGGTAGCACAGTTCAAAAATAAATCTCACCTGAAGCAGAATAAAGTTAAGATGCCTAGAGGGCACATAGCATTTGTTAATAAGTCTTAATGTGTGATCATTTAATTTTAAGTGCTTTAACATGGTCTAATTGTAATGTGTAAGCTCACACAAAGTGGTGAGGAAAGCAGTTCTCCTGGCTTCTCTCACCCCAATAGGGTGAGGGACTATCCATGATAGCTTCTGGTTTTCAACAGCTGTCAAGTGCCTATTGACAGCTTGCCCTCTTCCCCAGCAGGAAAGAGGGAAGTCTGTCAATCAGTGAGCTCCCCTAAGGGCTGGGGTGATCCATGGAGCAGCCCTCTAGTGCTCCCTGGTTGGAAAGCTCATCTGCATAGTTCTCCAGCCAGTGGGCTGGAACGCATATATGTTCCAACTCCCAACTATTTTTCTAGTGTTTAACATTCACAGAAATTTTTAGCACTAGAAATGTCCATGGCCTAAGAGTGGGGAGCCAAGCCAGCCACACTAAGAAACACAAGATGGTTTCTTCTCATCCCAGATACTGACCAATGTGGTATATGGACAGGGCTTATTTATTATCTAAAGTCCTGATTTCCTAGGTTGGGCTTCATTGCTTAACTCAAAAACAGAACCAAACCTAAATGTTCGCCTAAACTTTCACCTCATACCGGGTTCTTGATAGCTTTCCCTACAAAACTATTCTATCCCAAATACTATTTGTATATGAAACAGAGAAGTTCCTACTGCTTTTGAATAACTAGTGAATTCATCTGATGGTATGTCTCAGTAGGAAATCTGCTGAGTTCAGGCATCATTTAACTGGGTAAATTACTATTGGCCTCTGGCCTATAACATATATATTTTGTGCCATATATTAGCTAAGATGCACTGTAACATAACTGACTCTTCTTGCCTTTCTTGTACTTATTGATAAAGAGAAACAGAAACAATTAACCAATGTCATTTAAAATCTGTATTTCTCACATAATAGCAGATGAGTTATAATAAGAAGTATATAATCCTATACTGGATTGGGTAACATAAAGTCTGAAGAATACGACCCTCTGTTTTCCTACAGATTACTTTGTATATTTTTTCATTATAGAGATGGATTTGGAAGAAAAAATAGAAGTGTGATAAAACTTGATAAAACTTTTTAGTATTTTTACAGTAAAAAATAACAATTCTTTAACCTTCTCACACTGTAAGAAAATTTCTCTCCCCAATAGCTCTGAACAACTCAACAGTAGTTATATACAAATATCCAGTGGCAGGTCTGTTAGCCTAAAGACTTGATGCTGTTAGGTGGTGAGTACCTCCTGCAGTTGTGAGTTCTCACAGCTCTACTGGACACAGGCTATGTTTTCCTCTTTATTTGGAGATGCTTATCACAGTTTAAATAAGAAATCCCTTTGACTTCACTGAGGGAAGTCAGTGGAAGATTCAGGCATTCAGCATCTTATAGTATTAGACCTTAAGGCTTTAATTTTTGGATTAATCTGTTTCTTCCTACTGAAACAGAATGAAAACATTTGTTTTGGGGTTTTTTTGCTTTCCCCCATGGAGCTCTAAAAAGAAATACATTTAACTAGAAAACTTCCTTAAATCATTTTAATTTCATAATCAGTGATTTGAAAGTGAATTTTTGATGCTTCAAGATAAATACTAAATAATTCAGAAAGAAAAAGTAGTGAAAAATGAGTGTCTAGTAACTGAAAGCATGTGTAAATAGGAAGCAATTTATCAGTTCAAGGAAAGAAGCAAATTAGCGTTCCAATTATTCTGTTTGCTGAATTCCTTCGTGCTTAGTTCTTTTTCTCATTAGACAACCTGAATGCATTTGTTTTTTGTGAAATTAGCATGTGGGGTAAATTTTCCAAGTAGCATGTGGGGATTTAGCCATAACACTCTATTAAAGTTGATGGGACTCACATAGCTAAATCCATGTGTGCCGTGGTGCAAACGGTATTTACCTCGGAGATGGTTTTTAAACATTCTGTGAGTGCTGGTTTGCAAAGAGATAGGTGCGGTTGTGAAAAAGAAAACCTGTTCCAGGTAAATCACAAAAACTTGTATTTTTGTTGTGATGGTAGTTTGTATTGTCAGGAATTATTTGTCTTTTGTGCCTCTTTTTATGCTGCTCATCCTATTTTGCCAAGATCTGTGTACACCAAGCTTGCTTTGTTTACTCCTTGTGTTATATAGACACATCTGGTTTGTTCAACATTTCTAAAATAATTTACAGCATATTTTGATTTGTCTCCTGGTACAGATACTACAACAAAATGTCTAAAAAATGTTTAAAAATAAGATCAATGCTTTTTTCCATATTATTTTGCCTTTCAACATAAAGCCTCATTTACTGTAAGATTTTTTTTTTCTCTTTAAAAGCACTTTTTAAATCCTTTAACATCAAAAAGATTATTTCCCCAAGCTAAGAAAACACACAAAATGAGTCAAAACTCTTTAAGGAGAAAACAAAAGCACACCAAACTTTTCAGGCTTAGAAGAAATAGGATTATGCATTTCCAATGAGTTTTCAGTACTTAAAGAACAAAGATAGGCAGTAAGCAACGTCATAAAGTTTCCATTCTTCAACAACACAGGAGGTCTTGCAAATAAAAGGAATTTAATCAGTCCCTATTGTTGCAAATTAAGGTCAACTTTCTAATCCTCTTGCATTAAAGTGACTCTGAGCTTGTCTCCCAGGTCATATCTTCTACATTGCCCTAACCAGAGAGAGAACAAGAGTGTGAGCATACTTTTGGACAGTTAAGAAGCAAATAACTTTAAAAAATCCAGAAAGAAACAAAATGCAACAGCAAAGCCAAACAATGAGACATGTTTTCACATTTCTGCTTTGTCTTCACTTACTCTATATACCTGGGCTTTGAAAATGGAAGTATATAAAGTCTATGTTCACAGGCTAAGGTATATTTTCAATCCCTTTCTTTCCTTTTGAGTTCACCCCTTGGGTGACAGGCCTAGCATGTTTATCTTCTCACAATGGTTCAACTATTCTGAGATTGGATCATTGGGCTACAAAACCTCCATTCTGAGACGTGTTAGCATGGTAGACCCTACTAACACTCAGTTACCTCCAGTCCTATTATGCTAGAAGCTTAGAACCAATGAGCTGATTGAACAGACTCAGAAACTGTAGCAAACCCACAGTTTTTCTTTCTTTTTTAAATTATTTTAAAATGCATTCCCTCCCATTCCCCAACCATTTCTGACTTTTTCTCTCCCTCTCTATTCCCTATAGATAAGTATAAGTGAGCTCAGACTTAGGATAAGCTTTAAACATTTTTATTTTGGTAACAAGTTTTTGATTTTGAATATCCACCATTTTATATTGTATAATTATTAGGTTTGTATTGATTGTACTGTTGTATATTGTATTATTATCATTTTCGCATTGATTTTTTATTGTTTCATATGGACATTGTATGGTTTAGGCTTGTGTTTGTAAGTGAACAAAACTCATGTCAAGTTTCTATTTTATATGTCAAGCCTCCATCTTGTGTCCTCTGCCTGGGCATCCCATGTTGCAACAATATGATTCATTGTACCCCTCCCATGTAAATTGGTTCCCCAATGAATGAGAATTATTGGGAATGATTGAAATACAGTGGTAGCAGGCCTCTACTAAATGGCCTGTAATGACTGGGCCATCACTTCGCGTTGATTCATCCAGGAACCACAGACCTCACCCAGGAACAGAGACAAGACCAGCATTTGAAAAACAAAAGACCCTGCAAAACCAGCAAACTCACCTTTACAGACACCTGAAACTGCACATCCCTGCATGGAGCACACATGCTTAGTACGCCAGAGGCTGACCCGTCCCTGGTCATGCCTCCTGTCACTAGGGTCACACAAGTTCTGCCCCTATAAAAAGGGACAGTGAAGACAGACCCAGGTGGATGCCCTCTTCATCTGGACCAGTGCCATGTCATACCACCTATCCACCCAGAGGCCCTGCCAGCGACCCTTCTCTGGACAACACCTACTGGACAAGGACCCCTTTCCAGCCTCGATAGGTAGATATTACCTGCACACCTTCTCCTCCAATTTGGACTCTCTCTGTCTCTCTCTCTCTCTCTGTCTCTCCTCCTGGACTTCAGTGGACTTCAGCCCCTGCACCAAGCCTCTCTAATCCCTGCTGCCATTGTGTGTGTGTGTGTGTGTGTGTGTGTGTGTGGGTGTGGGTGTGGGGGTGTGGGTGGGTAGGTGGGTGGGTGCAAGGGAACCAATAAGACACTGTGTCACCATCTCCCCTGTTCAATAAAACCACTGTCATTTGCAACCCTGAGTTGGGTCATGTTTTACTAAATCCCAGTCCCTTCTCTATCTTAAATTGCAGCCTCATTCTCTCTCTCTCTCTCTCTCAGCTCCAGCCCCCCTCCCAATCTCCTCCCAATTCCATCTCCCCTTTTCTACCACCTCTCAGCCTCTCCTTGCTTTCCTGCTGTCCCTGCTGCCTCTCAGCCTCCCCTGCTCCTACTGCCTTTTCCCTGTGACTTTCTGCTGCCTTTTTCTGCTTTCCTGCTCCCCTGCCACCTTTCAGTCTCTCCTGCTGCTTTTCCTGTGATTTTCTGCTGTCCATCTCTCTGTTTTCAGGCTTCTCCCAGACCTTCTGTAGTCCACCCACCCCCCACCCTCTGCCCCGCAGCTTCCCAGTTTCTCTTAGCTGTCCTGCAGTTTTCTACAGCTTCCAGCACCTACGGCTGCTCCCTGCAACTTCTCTAGCTGCCCTGAAGCCATCCTTTGGCTCCCCACACCCAGGGCCCCTCTTTAACACCCACACTTTCCCTTAGTCCCACTTTCCCTCTCCAGCACCTACCTTTTCAGCTCCCCCATAGCTCTGGCTCCAGTCCCAGCCTTTGTGCCGACATTGCTTCTCTGTTCTGCAGGCTTTGGGTGTTGTCTTTTAATCAATTAAGATTAATTAACTTAAAGTTACCCCTGAGCCTCAGTTCTTCAGCCCAGGAGCCTGTAGTCTACAAGTTCTAATCCCGGTCCTGGTAACTTTAACTCCCTACACTTCTACTTTCTTACCTTAACTTTTCCCCAGGTATCCCAAGTACACCAAGCACCTACAAACATACACATCACAACACCCAACTTAGAAACTCACCTGTGTGTATGTGTAGGTGGGTGGTATGTGTGTAAATTAGTGAATACACATATATAAATATCATTGTGTGTGTGTGGTATATGAATTAGTAATCCATGTATGTGTATTGGACATGCAGGTGTTGGTAATTGATTCTGTCTAAATTTGGTGTGTGTAGCATGTATGAGCTTAAACTGGTGATAGGTGTGCATGAACCTAGACTAGTTAGTTTGAACGTGTGTGTATCTGAGTTGCTAGTGTGAGTGTGTATCTATCTATCTATCTATCTATCTATCTATCTATCTATCTATCTATCTATCTATCTATATGGCATTGTGTACATGATATATGAATTAGTGATCTGTGTCTAACTTTTGGGGTGTATAGTGTATATGCTTGAATTGGTAATAGGTATGCATGTGCCTAGGCGGGTTTGAATGTGTATGTGCCTGAGCTGGTAGTGTATGTATATATGCACCTAACTGATTTGTGTGTTTGTATATGTGCAATTGTGTCACACCCTCCTGTCTAACAGCACAATATTGAGATCCTGAGAGTTGGCCTGACCCCACAGAGCAACAAAACAACTTCTTGAAATCAAAGTGTTATGTACTTAAAAAAAGTTGCATAACATACAGAGTAAAAAGTTAAAACAATAAAAACCTACACCTGTACTTCCCCTTATCTATAATATAATCTTTCCTTGCCAGCCCTCCTCAGTTCCTTGTGGCAGAGCTGGACTGCTATTCAGCACATCCACAGGTGGTGGACACTGGAATGACTTTCAGGGAAGCTTAGCTATGAAATAAGCAGGGGTAACTTTGATGAATAAACAGTTGCAAACCAAGAAGCGACAGTACCACCAAGATGTGGTGGGGCAGAGATGACAATGCTCTTCCTCCTGAAAAGCCAGCTATATCCTCTGATGGTTCTGTGACATGGGAAGTATTGGTTGCCACTATAATAAGCCTGTCTAGCCCCCAGCCATGGGTTTATAAGTTCTCAATGGTGGAGCAGGTGCAAGAAGACGTTAGAATCTAAATGGCTGGAAAGGTAGTTGAAGGCTGCAGCAAAACAAGATCTCCAGTTGTCTTGGCCTCCTTGCCATTGGGTCACAGTCCCATTCTGTCAAGAACCATGTGGAAGTTGATGTGCAACAGCTTCACCATGGTAAAATGAATCACGCACAGGGATCTTTCATCAAAATAGACCAAACCAAGACTCCAGAGCCACCCACCCCTCACAGAAACATGTGCCTGAGTTGCAATAGAATCTGTCAAACTAGATTGGCCTTAACACCCTCTTTGGTTCCCCAGATAAGACAATCACAGAAGACAATCATTCTTGACTTGAGAGACTGCCTGAGTTTTTTTCAGGCAAATTACCTCTATCTTTGGCTGGGAGAGACAGACTATCTTCTGCAGCATGCTTCCTCTCCCTCTATGGGTCTCTGTCAGTATGTTGAACATCCATTCACCTTTCTCCCTTTTTCAATATGCCAGCATCATTAAGGTTCTAATATAGCCTTTGATCCTTGATTCTGCCTGGAAAAATAATCTTTGCCACACTAGTGGGCATGACATGGGGTTTATTTGCACTTAATAGCTTCCCAACATTCTCCCTACCCCACTTGGCATTACTTATGTTAGCACCTTGCCTCTGTCAGCCTCCTATGATTAAACTTTATGCATTCAGGCATGATAATATCACACTAGTAAAATGAGGAGCAGATGATATTTATAAAAAAAATAATACGCAGAACTCTCTCATTCTTCTGCATGACAAATGATTACAACAAACCAAGTATTATCACTGAAAATACAAAAAGCCCATTCTCCTTGTAAGCCAGTGTTTTTTTAAGTGATGTAATATATTCAAATTGTAACATTTTCTTATACAATATTTTCAGACTTATTATGAAGCAGAATGAAATTCATTTTAATACCTGCAACATCAAAGAGGTTTCTCTTTTGAATGGGAAAAAAATGTTATGAGGTGAATCTGGTACTCCCTGCAGTTTTTCAAGGGGTTGTTATCTGAGACTGTATATACTCATTTGCTGCAATTGGTCTACATTTATGCAGCTCGCTTTAAGCCACTTGAAAATAGACTGGGAGAGTCACGTACAGGCACTCACAGGTCCCAGAAGTGTATGGGGTAACTGAAGTATGCAACTGGAGGTGAGGGGAGGGACAGGCAGGATCAGGGAGAGGGAGGGACTGATGGGTCTGTAGGGGAGTCAGTGGGTCCAAGGGAAAGGAGTTGTCCATCTGGGGATGGAGAGGTCAGGGGGGCTAAATATAGCCTAGCCAAGGTCAGGGGGTAGGAGGAGTACAGGCCCTGGGCTGGGGCAATTAGCTGTGTTTTTCCAGACTCAGGCTACACTCCAAACACATATTGGTGTTCACTAGATTGGGCTAGCCCATTCCCTGTCTCTTTCCCTAAAGCGAATTAACTTAGATTGGGCACCCCATTTTTTGCCCAATTTAACCTCCCTGAGCAGCTTTATAGTTAGGCATTTAGATGGCTGTAATCCTAGTTAGGTCAATTGAAATGTGACTTCTGTATGTACCTTCATATGGTGGGCAGCCTGACTATCACAGAAGTACCAGAGAAAAAAATAGTGATAAAAGGAGATAGGATACAAAACAATATCTCTGCTGGCTAACAATAGATGTAGTAAGTGTGTGGTATTAATTAGGAAGGAATATTGATGTGGGTTAATAAGGATGTTCCAGTAAGTCTATCAATGCTGGTGACCCTGATCTTGTGAGCTACTCTATAAGAAAAGGATCCAAAAGCAGTGCAAGAGACTCATAAATTAATATGAAAATTCTGAACAATTATAAAATGGTAGGTGTTAATCCTACTTTTAATGCTAAGTTTTCTTTTTATTATAGTGGTCGGGAATAGAAAAACCTCAAAGAGTTCAATGTCCAGTTCCATGAATACAGTTATATTTAGAAGATATTAATATAACAAATGTATTTCTCCTGACATTACTTTTGGAAAACTGATTTTACATCCTGTTTGCAAACCCATAGATTCTCTATGTTCATCACTTCAGGTACACCCTCCCTGTAAAAAGTCATGTTTCACTCTTATTTCACACAACACCTGCAAACACCACCAAAAAAGTGGAACCAGTGACATCTAAATATTCTTTTTTTTCATAATGTAACCAGAGGATTAAAAGATAGTATTTCTTAAAATATATTGAACAGAACTAAAAGGTGTTTACAAGCAAAATAAAGAACTATGGCAATGACATTTTTAAAACACAAGTACAATTTTGTTATAAATACATTCTATGCATTGCATGACTTCCTTTAAATAAAACTCTGTGCATATTGGTGCACTATACGTATTCCTTTAGATTAACACAGCCATTAAGCTTTTATGGAGGCCCACTTACACTTGGCATGAAGTTTACAGCAACTAAAGAACTATTACACTTTTCTGTTGATTCTAATGAAGTTTTCTATTGAAAGTAATACCTCAGCATGTTCACCATTTTTTTAATCTTTCCACAGTCTCTACCAATACCACCCCTTTTTTCCAAGATTAATCAGAAAAGGGCATGGTTTTCTTTCCATTCTGAAACATGTACTGATGATTGACAGCACAATTTAGTCCACATCCTTGGAGACCTGGCAACTACCGTACTTATCTGCCCACATAATAAGGTCAGTCTTCATTGGACTACACCTAATTGACATTAATTTAACCTAGTTCAAAAATCTTGATTCAACTGTCCATAATATACCTCTCTGTTAATCGATGCTGTTGCTATGTAGTCAACAAAGGGCTGAACGCTGTATCCAGAGTCAAATTCAAACTTGACTTGTTCTTATAAAGTGGATGATTTTTTTTTTTTATTCAGCCAACAAGCACAAGAGTAGAGCCTTGGCCAGTTTCAATTCCATGAATATTAAGTAAGTATTAAGAATTTAAGGTCCTATTCAGCAGTAGTCATTAGATTTGTTCCTGTTGCCCAGCGCTATCTGAACTTCTGAAGTTAGGGTCAGGGACAGTCCTTCATTGTGCCCTAAAGTGATAGGATTTCTGAAGAGTAATATCTTGGTCGAGGTATTGTGCCTCCCTATCAAATTTCCCATGGTGTGGAGACTTCCATCTGAAGTGGGCCACAGTCCTAAAGGCTCCTTATTCCTTTGAATGCTAGATCGGGCTGATATTTCTTTTGCAGAGCCAGGTGTCATAAAGGTACAAGACACCAGAGAAACAACATATCACCCAATTTAGCACAAAGGAACCTAAAACCTCTAATTCATCCTTTGCAAGTGATATATTGTAGGCTGGCTTTACATCAAAGGCTATTAGAATGCTTCCTCCCAGAGCATTTTCCATAGAGTATACTCTGTCTCTATAACTTGAGTACTGTCCTTTCTCTATATACAAGAAAAAAGGAGGCAAGACTTAATGAATGGAAAAAAGAATCACTTTGTAAAAGCACCCAAATCCTTTAAAGTATAATTAACTATTGCAGGCATGATCTCAGTAGGTAAAGGTGTTTCCATGTTCCTTTGACTTATCCCAAAGGGCTATCCAACTTACAGCCTTTAGGTTGCATGTGGCCAGCAGGCTCCACCATGGCATTGCTCCCCCTCAGCTTCTCTGGCTGCTCCTGTCACTGGGATCTCTGGGCTCCCCCTCTGTCCTCCACTTTCCACTTCCTCTACCCACAGGGCCTGGGGAGCCTGCTATGTGGGGGTCTCTGGGACCCCCATGCAACTGAGCATGAGGAATCAATATAGCATGCAACTCCCAGCTCCCTAGAAGTTGGACAACCCTGCTCTAAAAATTAAGCAAGGAGAATTCCTACCAGATTTTCTATTTTTAACGGCTGCTAATGCAAGGTAGCTCCTCACTAGAACTGGTTGAAAATTTTCCGTCAAAAATGGAAAATGGCATAAGCATGCTGTGGAACACACTGATTTAATAAAAGTTTTCATGGAAACCAAGTTATTTTTCCAATAGAAATATGTCTGGTTTCTAGTCAGCTCCCTGTTTTCAGAGGCACAGTGGGTATCACAAAACCAGGACTCCCAGACTCTATAGGAACATATTTTGTTTTGAAAACCCTATAATGTTCCTGCTGTGGGAACATTTCTTTTCAAGATGCTACTACACAATGCAATAGACCTCACCTAGACAGAAGGTGAGGTCTGCTTTCTATATGGACATCCTAAGACATTTACTAAAACCAGGTACAATTTTCGCAGAAATTTTGTTCACTAACCATGAATGAAGGTAGTGAATTTAAATTCACTTCTCTCTCAAAAATGGATTTTCAAGGATTTTATTGTAAAAATAGCACCATACAATATAAAGACAGTGAATAAATATACCTAATAATGTTGAGAGTATTTCACAAGAATGTATTTTAATGTCAGAACATTTAAGATGAATGCACTGCAATTTAATGTAGCATGAAGCCATTTTCTCTTATGCTTTTACTTCCTAAAAGACATTGGGGAAAGATTCTGTTAATATAGAGCCATATTCACCCCTGGTGTAGTCCCATGGAACTAAGTGAAAATACGCCACCAATAACTCACCTTATTTTGCCAAGGTGTTTTTTTTTTTGTTTGTTTTTTTTCTGAAGTAAATCATGCAATTTAAGGGGAAAACTTGATATTCTCAAAACTTTGGAGTCTTATAAAATTAGCAATTCATCAGCTGTATACATCTTTGACTTTTTTGCAAAATGATACATTTATCTTTTCACACTTTAGCCTTTATAATCCTCTTACAGCCAAGATAAATATGGGATCTAACTGATGTTATGGATTTTAGGGGAAAATGACTCTGATTAATTTTATGCTGTTTAGATTATGTGATTTCAAACCAAGCACAGTACAAATGTGCTACTTTAAAATGACTTTGAATACAATCCTGCAGCTGTCAAAGTAGAGTTACCTTAATGGGATTACATTTTGTAACTGAAATGTGACTTTGGCTGTAAGCATCTTGTTTTATTGTCATTTAGAAAAATGTGCATTAGCATGAGTACCTCTCTGAAAATAGATGAAAATGAAATTTTACTAACACTTAATTCTTTTTTTCTTAGAAGGGGAAAAAAAAAGAAATTCCAATAGAAGCATGTCGAAATTTACTAAGACAACAGCCTCCCTCTATGAATACAAAAACTGTACACAAGGGAGCAAGAAAGCAAAGCTAAGTTATTCCTTTCATATATTGATTCCCTGAGTCTATTGGTTTACTGACAGTGAGCTATGTTAAAGAAATGATTTAACATGTGAAGACCTGGGAAAACACAGAAGATATCTGCTTAACTCTCACACAATAGGTGATATCGTACAGGTCTTCAATGAACAACACTTCCACTCACCTAAAAAATAGGGCTGATTATTTGTATAGAATCCCATTAAAAATCTTATACGCATTCAATTTGTTCTTGTTTAAAATGTGGCACATCCAGGGAAGCACCGGTAGAAGTCATAATTTGGGGTTGGGAGGGAAATGTCAGGATGGAAAAAGGGGAGGAAGCTCAACAGGAAAAGCAATAAGTTAAGCATATGAAGCAAGGAAGAATGATTCTGAGTTACAGTCTTCCTCATGGTCTACCCCATCAATAGGGCTATCCAGGGCAACCTGTAAGGGGTTGATTTTTCAGCCATTCAGTTCCCTGCTAGCTGCTGCTGCCCCCCATTGCTCCAGGTGCTACAGCAGCTGGGGACTCTGGACTCCCGCTCCCTCCTCTGGCTTCCACTTCCTGCCATCAACCCAGAGGGTTATGTGGGAAGCTTGGCTCATGCTGGCATAGCCTGTGCAGCATGCAGTCAGCAGATGTATGGCCACTGGTCACTTAGAAGATAGACCATTTTAATAGAATGATGTAAGAGAAAATTCTGAAGTCGCAATATGGTATATCCCGTTTCCTTATATATTTGCAACTCATGTCCAACTTCCTGTATGACCTGTGACATTCATTGTAGGAGTCATTCTGATGCAAGATACTGGACTGTGCATTGTGCATGTTTGTGTGTGTGTGTGTGTGTGTGTGCGCGCGTGCACATGCATGCTAGTGCCCACAATAATTTCATGGATTTTACTATCTAAACAAATAAGACAGACCCAGGGTGGTGCAAGTATAACACACATGGATACAAGTGATGCAGCTAATGTCAAGTTAATTCAACGCATGTATGTGTTTCTTTGAAGGTTCTTTGCAAGGTATACAGGAGAAGTGGAAAGAAAAGGTCAGCAGTTGATGGGGACTCAGGTAAGATAGGTAGGTATGGAGGGAAGCTGAGCTGAAGTATCCAGAGAAAGAAGGTTGGAAAAAGGAACCAATGAGAGAATCAAAATGGTAAAAAAGCCACTTTCAGTGTGTCAAGGACTCTGCTTAAGCTACTTCTGTCATCCTAAGTGAATACTCCCTCCATATAGGTCTTTTTACTGCAAGGTCATATAGTAGGGTGAGGGAGATGCATCAACTGAGTCCAGTAGGATAATTGAGGGGAAAAGGGGCATCAGTGGGGCACCAACCCTGGGCTCCAACTAGGAGGGGATGCCCAAATAAACCTCCAGGGAGTCTTTACCCAGCAGTGCATTTGGGGAATAGAGGGTGAGTGGAATGGTGCTCCCCCACCCCTGGGTAGTTTTTTTGTTTTTGTTTTTCTCAATAGGCACAGTCCTGCACACAGTAGCATATATGGGGTAAGGGTGGGGTGGCATGGAGGGAACTCAGCACAGGGGTGTCTCCCAAGAATTCTATATCATGGGACTGCTGCCACCAGATTCTATCTCCACTGCTGCTTCTCAGGCTTTCTGCATGGAGGAGGTAGCTGCTATTGCTACTGCTGCCAGTGCTTTAGCTGCTCTAGCAGCATCAGCTACAGCAGCAGAAGCAGTGATGGAAACAGTAGCAGTAGCAACTGCCTTTCCTGTGTAGAGAGCTTGGGCATGTAAGATTTCCTTTCTTCCTTCCCTCAGTACACATTAATCAGCATGCTTCCCACCCCACCACCACCACTACCACCACCACCACCCCGGGAGCTAAATGACCTTACTGTTCCTCTGACCGGGCACATCTACACATACTATTAGCATGGAGCAACAAACTCGAGTACATATCACATTGGAGTTTATTGCTCCCAGGTACACCATTTGAATGTGTGCCCAGGACTGCAGCATGCTGAGCTGGATTGGAGCAGCCCTAGCTGGCAGGGGGCCCCAGGGATCAGCCTGCCAGCCCATGGCTACTCCAACCTGGCTTAAAATGCTGAGGACAAGTTGGCTGGGGCACAAGAGTGTTCTAGTGTGGGGATAGCCATCAGGCAGCCCCCACACTGAAACACCTTAATTCCCCAGCCAGCTGGATCAGCATCTACCGGTGTGCTGCTGCACATGAAAAAACTCCACAACAGGATAGTACTTATATTTACAAGTACGACCCTGTTGCAGAGTTAATAAATATCCTGCAGGCTAATAGGGTTGCATGTGTAGACATGAGACATTTAGTGCATAGCTCTGGGGTTAGCAAACCCTGGCACGTGAGCTGAGCATGGCACATGAGGCCATTTTGCTCAGCACACCAAGGCCAGCCCTGGCTCTGGGTAGCTGCTGCCACTGAAAGAGCCCGGGCTGCTCCCAGCAGGGCTTGCAGCATCCCAGCTGCCTGCTGGGAGTAGCCCGGGCTCCTGGCTGGCAGCAGCTACCCAGAGCTGGGACTGGCTGGAGCCGGGAGGCTTCAAACAGCTGCGCCAGGCTCCGGAGCCCCAGCATCAGCTCTATGCCGGCACATGCACACGTGCCTCAGAGCAGGCGGTGGGAGGGGCCTGAAGCAGCGCAACCCCAGTCTTTCCCCCGCTCCCAGCACAGAGCTGGTGACTGGGCTCTGGAGCCCGGCACAGCTGTTTGTAGCCAGCCTGGGCTCTGGGCATCTGCCACAAGCAGTAGGCAGGCTGCAAACAGCTGTGATGGGCTCCACAGCTCTGGAATCAGCTCCATGCCGGCAGCGACTGCACGGGCACCTTGGGGTGGACTGCACTGCCCTGCTGTCTGCCCAAAGGTGCCTGTGCAGTCACTGCTGGCATGGAGCTGATGCTAGAGCTGTAGAGCCTGGAACAGCTGTTTGCATCCTGCCTGCTCCTTGCGGCAGCTGCCCAGAGCCCAGGCTGGCTACAAACAGCTGTGCTGGGCTCCAGAGCCCAGTCACCAGCTCTGTGCTGGGAGCAGGGGAGAGACCAGGGCTTTGCTGCCTCAGGCCCCTCCCCCACTGCCCACTCTGACGTGCGGGTGCACGCACCGGTACAGAGCTGATGCCGGAGCTCCGGAGCCCGGCATAGTTGTTTGCAGGCTCCCAGCTGCAGCTGGCCCCAACTCTGGGTAGCTGCTGCCAGCCAGGAGCCCAGACTGCTCCCAGCAGGCAGCTGGGATGCTGCAAGCCCTGCTTGGAGCAGCCCAGGCTCTAGCAGCTACCCAAAGCCAGGGTAGCTGCTGACAGCCACAGAGCCCAGACTGGGGGGCAGGGGCTTTGGGTGGGGGGCAAGGGGCACAAGGAGGGCATCCTACTATGTACCCCCTGCCCTCATTTTGGTTTTCTGGCACACCAGCACTCCAGCACCTTCCAAGGTAGGCATTGTGGTGTTTTTTGGCACTCCGGGCAAAAAACGTGGCCTACCCCTGGCATAGCTAATTAGTCTTATCTGCACTAAACTTCTTAGACATACCCACTGAGTCATACTAGTAAGTAGAAATGTATCCCCTCCACAATTTTGGGATGGCTCCAGCTAGGCCATATTTTACCCTCTTATCCTTCAGTCATTGGAACAGAGCCTGCTATATCTGCTTCTGTTTCTGCACTGTATATTTCCTTGTTGAATAAGCCTGAGTAGAATATGTGATAATACATGATTTATTATTAGAGATGTCATTATAACCATGATTGAGCATTCTCTGCTAAATAGTCCAGCATTTTTTCTTCAGATCTTTTGGATGCCTGGATAGAACAGCTTCTTCATGATGGGCATATTTTGACATTTTTTAATTGGGCATGCTTAAATTTAAAGGTGGAAAAAAATCACTCATGATGTGGAACACCAGCATTTTTGACAGATACACTAAAAAAGAGAGAAAATGTAACTTGTGGCTCATGAAATAAAAATAGTTGCTGAGTAACTAATTATGCATTCTTAATATATGAAAGATAGAAGTAGCTACTCACTGGGCATGCTTACATGAGACACTAGGTTGCCATATCAATGAACTGAGGCAACATAGCTCATCACTATGGTGACATAGCATCAGTGGGCACAAACTGTGACACTGACACTACGTCACTGTGAAGACTAGCTATGTCGCCATAGCTCATTGCTACAGTGATGTAGTGTCTAAAAATAACTGCACCACTGGGACTGCACAGAACTAGTGGGTACTGTTGCTAAAGCAAATACTAAATGACTGTGCAGTGCCAAATGCACAGTCAGGGGCATGTGTAAATGTGCCCATTGTACAGATGTATTCAGTGAGAAGACATATGAGAGCGGAACTTCCATTCCAGGCATTTGGAAAAGAAAAAGGACTCACTTCCCCCCAGTACACAGAACTCTGGCTGGCTGATTACAAGTGTAATTGTTAAGGGTGCAGCTCATTACCCTGACCACCTGGCTCTATTTGAATGCTCTAATCATTCTCATAGCCTGTCCTTGAAACAACCTGACTATTCTCATAGAAGCTGCAGACAGACATTTGGGGAGGTTACGGGGGAGGTTAGATTGCGTTAAAAATAGCTACCCGATCGAAGGTAAATCAGGATGGGGAGGGCTAGCACGGGAGGTTGGAGGAATCGGGGGGGAAATGAGGCTCTGTGGAGCGGAGGGATTGGAGAGTCTGAGGAGGGATTGGAGACCAGGCAGGGTTTATGGGGGTATTGCTGAAGTCCAGGAGGGTTTGGCAGGAACTGGGGGCTTGTGGAGTCCCTGGCAGGGGGCTTGGAATGATGGGAAGGCTCTCTCCCCCCTACACTGGGATCAGGGGCTATTTTTAGCACTTGGTCCCTTCCCACCACTGGACAAGTCCCTCATTCTGATGAACCTAGCATCCCATCCCTCCCTCCCCTCTAGCCCACACAAATTTACTTCCTCAGCTCCTGGCATTAGGAACACTGGTAAAACCAGCACCAGGAGTGACTTGAAGGATGAGGGGTTTGGTTGACTTGGAGGGAGGTCTGGCTGGTCTGTGGGGGAGGCAGGTATCCATCTACAGGTGGGGGGAGGGGGCATAGATGCTAAAAATAGCCCAGTTCCAAGAAGGAGGTAAGAAAAGCACAGCTCTGGGGATGGGGCCAGTGTCTGGGCTTTCCCAGCCCTGGAACTGCATTGGCAGCTTTACAGAAGTTCAGTTAGATCAGTCTTATGGGACCTGAGCTAAGTTAGACTACCCCAGATGCACACTTAACTTAGATCAGTTTGGCCATTTTTAGACCTGGACTTCTATACAGTTCGCATGTAGATCCACCTAAGTAGTGTAAGGTCTGTACCTGGCCAAACTAAGTTAGATCAAGTGGCCATTTTTAATGTGATCTAACCTCCCCCTAACCTCCCCAAATGTCTGTACACAGACTCATTTTCTCCTTTTTAAATCCCTGTTCTACCCAGTGTGTGTCCATTCACCCTCTTCTCAGGTACCATGTATCCCTTTTACTGCCTCTCATATTCTCCTTTTTCTCTTTATCAGTTCCCTCTCCCCATTTTCCTAACCTCTCTCAATCTTTTCATCCTCTCTTCTTTAAAAAAAAAAACAAACAAAAAAAAAACTTGTTTACATTCTCTCTACTTCTCACCTTATCCCTACATCATCTCCTCTTTCACCCTGTTTTCCCCCTTATTCTCACTCCGTTACTCCATTATTTGTCTCCTAATACCTAAGTAGTCACTCCATTTACTCTACCAATTCCTTTCTATTACTATCATTCATTCTCTCTACAGCCCAACTCATCTTTTTAGAAGTTCTTATGCCATATTAATTAAAGTTTCAAATCCTGGCATTATTTTTTAGCTTGCAAGTCCATTTAAAACTTCTTTTTCCAAGTGGATATATTTATGTCACCACATAAATACACACCCAACCTAGCTCTAAATTAGCTAGCTCAAAACCCACTAGTAATCTAGCCATTACAGCATGGAGTTTACCATGGGCTACAAAGTCTAAAGCAGCATAGAAGGGTCTGTGCTGAGCATTAAGCTGGCCAAGCTAGACTTTTATTGGGACCTGACTTACTTGTATTACAGCTAGGTCAGCATAAGTTATGCCAATGATTCTGACCTATGGTTGGATGTATATAATATTTTTATCCATGAAGTCCATATTTTCTGTGTCAGCACCATAAATAAAGGTATTGTTTCCCTTCCATTGTTCCCAACCTTTCACCACCCCTTATTATATTTTAAAATGTAATTAGTTATCAAAGCTACTCCTTTGGAAGTTCAACTCTTCTTTGTCAGGAGCCAATGACATTAACAAGAAATGAACTGAAACTTTTTAACTATCCTGTCCTAAAATAAATAAAACTCTGGTTTGATCCCCTGCCCAAAATTGCTATCCTACTTTTGGCCCTTGCACATAGAGGGTAGCCTGGGCAACAGCAACCACAAAACCATCACATTCACTGTCCATTGCAAGGCAGGAAAATCAGCCAGCAAGACTGAAGTTTTGGACTTCAAAAAAGTGAATTTCAACAGGCTCAGGGCAATAGTAGGAGAAGCACTGCAGGACTAGGGACCAAGGGCAAAAGGAGTTCATGAAGATGGTTGTTCCTCAAGGACATGATCCTCAAAGCACAAAAGAATGCTATTCCCATGCAGAGGAAAGGTAGCAGAAGGGCTGGGAAGCCCTCTTGGCTTAGTAGGGATATCATGGTCTTCTTGAAAAAGAAGAAAGAGACATACAAACAATGAAAGCTTGGGACAGTCCCCAAGGAGGACTATACAACAAGGGCCCACATTTTTAGGGAGCAGGTTAGAGAGGCTAAGGTGGTGACTGAATTTAAACTAACAACATAAATCAAGGACAATAGGAAGTCCTTCTTTAGGTATGTAGGAAATAGGAGAAAAACAAATAGAAGTGTGGGGCTATTGATTAACAACTCAGGACAGCTGGTTACCAACACTGAGGAGAAAATTGAACTCCTGAATGACCAGTTTGCTTTGGTATTTCACCGGACTAAAGGGAAAATCACACTAGATAAGGTTCTGAATGGGGAATGAGCACCTTCCTACTGTTGACATGATCAGTTAGAAAAGTCAGACATTTACAAGTCAGCAGGACTGGATGAACTTCATCTGAGATTGCTGAAGGATCTGGCCAAAGTCATTGTGGGACCTCTGGCAAAACTCTTCCAAAATTCATGGAGCTTGGGGGAGGTCTCTGAAGACTGGAAAAGGGCCAATGTTGTGCCCGTCTTCAAGAAGGGATGAGAAAGGACCCAGACAACTATAGGCCAATTAGCCTAACTTCTATCCCAGGGAAAATTCTGAAAAAATTCATCAAGAAGTCTATGTGCAATACTCTTGAAGATTCTGAATGAGAGCCAGCATGGCTTCATCATGGGCAGGCCTTGTCTTACCAATCTCATCTCCTTCCATGGCCAGGTAACTCACCACCTGGATAAGAGAAAGGAGGTCAATGAGGTATACCTAGACTTCCAAAAGGCCTTTGATCTGGTATCTCATGATGTTCTCATGGGAAAATTGGAGGATTGCAGGCTTAACTGCTTGACAGTCAGTTGGGTAGGAACTTGGCTGCAGGGTAGGACCCAGAGAGTTCTAATGAATGGATATGTGTCATCCTGGTGAGAAGTAGCCAGTGGTGTCCCGCATAGGTCGATGCCTGGTTGAGTGCTTTTCAATGTCTTTATCAATGATTTGGGTGTGGGGGTGAAGAGCTCAATGGCCAAGTTAATGTATGACACCAAGTTATGGGGGAGCATGGTCACACTTGAAAATAGGCTGCAGATACAGGTGGACCTAGACAAGCTGGCACGTTGGGTAGATCAGAACTAGATGAAGTACAACACTGAGAAGTGTAAAGTGCAAAATCTGTGGATGCACAATCCCCAATACACTTACAGGCTCTGTGGCACCAAACTGACTAGCACTATGATTGAAACAGACCTAGGGGCAATAACAAATCATAGTATGAACGTGAGCCGTCAGTGCAATGCCATAGCCAGCAGGGCAAACAATACTCTGGCATGCATCAAACAATGCATCTCAAGCAAAACCAAGGAAGTGATTTTTCCACTTTACTCGGCATTGGTAAGATTGCAGCTGGAGTACTGCATCCAGTTCTGGGTGATGCACTTCAACAAAGATGTGGAAAAGCTTGAGAGAGTCCGGAGAAGAGCCACTCATATGATCAGAGACTTGCAAAGCAAGCCATACAAGGAAAGGCTGAGGGATTTGGGTCTCTTCGCCTAAAAAAGAGAAGGCTGAGAGAGACTTGGTAGCAACTTACTGTTATATCAAGGGGAAACATCAAGGGTTCAGTGAGCAACTGTTCACCAGGGCACCCTTGGAGAAAACCAGGAGTAAGCACCACAAAGTCCTGGAAGACTGTTTCAGGCTTAACACTAGGAAAAACTTCTTCACAGTTAGGGTGTCTATACTCTGGAAAAACTCTCTCCAGAGGTGGTGCAATCACCTACCCTGGAAATCTTCAAAAAGAGACTGAGCAGTCACCTCGCTGGGGTCACCTGACCCCAGTTATCTTTCCTGCGTAGTGCAGGGGGGGGGCTGGACCTAATGGTCTTGCAAGGTCCCTTCCAACCCTGTACAATCTATGAATTTATGAAAATATTGCCCCTCTGGTTACTTTTCTAGGTGGCTCTTCCTCATTCATAAGTACTCAGGAGTCTCTGCAAACACAGAACCAAAATTACTTTGAATTTGAGGAAAAGCAGTAATAATAATAAATAATAATAAATAATAATGAAATCTACCAAACCAAATCAGATTATCAATAATATGATCATTCCAGTTGTTGAGGTCAAGGTCCTATTTATTTTTCTTGTGCCTCACTGGTGTTTTGGAACTGTGGATTTGGGCACTTACACATAGCTTGAGAAATTATTTCCCCTTGCAGAAATAATGTCCCTGTACACATACTTGATGTGGACATCAGGAGGAGGGCAATTAGGGTTACCATATTTCTAGTTTCAAAAAAAAGAAGACCTGTCTGGAAGGAGGTGGTAATATGATTGTGGGAGTCAATGATATGCCTGTGCCCTCGCCCTGACCCTCACTCTCAAGACACTCCTCCCCAACCCTGGTGCTACCCCTCACTCCTGATCCACAGTACCTCAAGCCCCAGACCATGCTGGTGCTCCTCATTCCCAAACCACAGCCCCCTGGCACTGCCTGTGCCCTGCACTCCTCATCCACTGCCCCCACACCTCCTGGTTCCCCTCACTCCCAAGCCACAGCCCTTCCAGCTCTGCCAGTTCCCTTCATTCCCAACCCACTGCCCCCCAGCCCTGCCTCTGGCCCTGGTGCCACCAGCCAAGCCACCAGCTCCCTACTGACCCCGAAGGCCGCTCCCCCCACCCCCTTCTCCCACTGGAGGGCCAGGCAACTCTCCCATCTCCCCCACCCTGCTGCAGCCCCAGCACCTGGACAGCTTCCCGCAGCACTGGGAGGCATCCTCCCCTCCTCACGCACCCATCTTCTCTGCACACCCTGCCACACACACTCACACACATACCCCGGACAGTCCCTAAGCCTCGGCTCTCCAACCCCACCCTCCATGGGTGGCAGCTGCCAGGTCTGCTCCCACCACTCCACCTGGCTGCATGCCACCCATGTGTGTGTGCACACATAAATGTACATGATGCCCCCTGCCTCCAATCACTCTCCCCACTCTTCCACCAGTGCCAAGCAGCTCCTTGCTAGGGTAAGCTGGGAAGTGCCAGGAAAAACTTAGATGCTGAGCAGAACAAAATCCTGGACATATGTTGATATTTAAAAAAAACACCCAGACAGAAATGGGAGGACCCAAAAAGAGGACTAGTCCAGGAAAACCCACCTTTAAATCCTCCCATCACCAAAAGGGGATTTAAATATATATCTCCTGCTTCCAGCCATAGCCCAGACACTGCTTAGACCCCTCTGCAGCCCTCTTCTTAAGGGACCACTGCACTTTTTATTTGATATTCCTTAGGTTAAAAAAAAAAAAAGAAAAACAGCAGTGGAAAAGTTTCTATGTCATTGGGAGCTGAGGCCCATAGTAGTACTTGGGGTAAAAAAAAAACCTGGTGCCCCCTCTCTTCTAGGCATTATTTATCTCACTAAGGCACATAACCTCTAGGTATAGTTCTTGCTGGCCTCATTCTTGGATTCCCATCATTTTCAGTGGCACCTTGCTTTCTTTGCTTGGGTTAAAGATGCCTGAAATTAAAACATTTTGATTTGGACTAATGGAAATGATTTAAAAAAAAAATTATACTTTTTTTCAATTTATTTTTCCAGAAAATAATGAAGTAACTTAATTTCATTCAAACTGAAACTCCTCTACCCCCAAGCCTCTCCTTCTCTGCTAGTATTATGATTTGGCTACCAACACAAAAAAAATAGTTATTTTTGCAGCTCTACAGTTGATTCAAACTAATAACCTAAAATTAGTTTCTGGGCACTTACTGCCAATACCCAAAGCCTTTGTTAGAATCTTACATTTGATCTCTATTTAATAACCTTCCTTCATTTTTTTCTATGGAAACAGGAGCATAGACAACAATATAGATGAAAGTTGATCTTGTGCTTAGGGAACTAGGTTCAGTAGCAAGAGCTCTGGTTCAGTTCCTGGCTTTGTAGTCTGACCTTGAGTAGGTCCCTTAATCTTTCCATGGTTCTTTTTCCATATTAGTAAAATGATTGTACCTTTTCTTTCCCTCTCATCCTGCATCTGCCTTGTCAAGTCAGGTACTATGAATGACCTCAGTTCAGATAATAATTTAAGCAATTAGGAAAGAATTTTAGCATGTGCTTCAACTGGACTTCAGCACATGAACTGGGGGTTTGTATGTAAAATCGTTAGTATAAGACCCATCATTATAGAGGACTGCATTGTAGGTCATCAAAGGTGACAATAGTCTAAGTCATCCCATTAGATAAAATTGTCTTTAAAAGCAGAAAAAGTTATAGATAGAAAGACTTAATTTATCAACACCGAAAGGCCTCCTTATACTTTCCATGGATTGTGTTTCAATTGTGACTGGTAAACAAGAGAAGTTTGAGAACACAAGTAATTGAACCAGAATTGCTATATTGGAAGTTAGGACTGCATAGTGCTGAAGTATGAGCTAGTTCATTCAACATCTCTTTTGGGGGTTCCTTATTTAATGGTTATACCAGGAAGGTCATTAATGTGTCAGGACTGTGGTGACTATCTCTTGTGACCTTGGGAAAAGTCAAATGTTTTAAGGGTTGTTTTTTGGGGGGTGAGGGGGTAACCTTTTTTATTAAAGATACAAAAAAGAAGAAAAGACTTCCATTATTTATTTGCTATAGGACTAAGCAAGCTGAGTTCTTTCTCCTCAAAAGCACAGGTTGGTTTTTTTTAACTTTTTAATGCTGTACAGAACAAGAGTCATGTTAACACATTTGATTTTTTGGTTCCATTTATTTCACATAATAGACCCCAATTCCCCAAGTTTAGTTGGTGTCTTTATGTACTACTGAAATATAGATAATAAATCTATCACTGTGCAGTGGGTTGGAACCAATAAGAAACAGCTATTGGTTTTCAGCTAGAATTTCTACTAAGGCACACTAATGTCAGACAGCCATCTGAAAACGTATTCCCCAGGTCAGTTGATCTACCATGCCGAAGAATTTTAACATGGAAGTTTTTAATTCCTCGCTTATCTCCATTAGGCTTGAGGATAGAACCAAAAAAGGGCCCTGCAACTAGGTGTTGCAATGCCAAAATATTAGCCAGGGTCCTAGAATAGAATCCTAAACCCTGACATAGGTGCCCAGGACCAGGCTTCCTGTAAAGCAGGTGTGTCAAACTCATCAGGCTCTACAGGCCAGAAGAATATCATGGGGCCAATCTGCAGGCTGAATCAGGCCTGAAGACTGGACCCGTAAGCTAGATCCAGCAGGGCAGTAACTGCATGCAGCATGTCCCCCAAACTGGCCACTCATTTCACATAGCAGCTTTCACCTGCACCAGCCCTGCACGCCACATGAAGCATACACACGTCCCAGGCCATTGCAACAGATGTTCATTATGTTGTGTGCAGTGTACAGGACTGATCCAGTGGACCTCATGTTTGCCATTTGTGGGTACATTATATGCCCTACAGGCTGGATGGAACAGATTTGTGGGCTGTATCTTTGACACGCCTGTTATAAAATGTGTGGTCAGTGTTAGGCCCTCCAAAAAGTGTTGCAAAAAGACAGCATGCTTAATGGAGAACCATATTTATGAATTCCTGCCCCTATCCTGAGGAACACTTGAGTCAGTTCTGCAAGCAAGTCCCTTTATATACTAGAGATACAGAACTTGAGGTTAGGTGCCTTTAAGCATTTTTTGAAAAAATCTAACAGAGATTACTCTTAAACTGTGCCTAGGGGAAAATAAACTTTCCTTATATAATATTCTAGCAGCTAAAGCACTCACTCAGGAAATGAGACATTGGAGTTTTGGGAACTTATCAACCTGCAAGGATTCAGATCCATATGTTTCTATCTCCCTGAAGAGCATCATAACTAAGAGACTACAGAAAAGTCAGTGAGGCAGTCTGTACCCTTCTTGTTGTACCTGGGCCACTGTGCATTGAAGAATGCAAGTCATGGGACCAGAAAGAGAGTAAGCAAGAAGAAACATGTCTCTGCAGGCTACTGGTTAGTGCATGCAGCTGGGAGAAAATAGTTCCTCTCTCTGTTCACAGGTTTATTTCTTGTTTTTAAATTTATAAATATTCTAGGTAGCAGGGACTGGAACCCAGTTTGTCTCCCTACACTGCAAGCTACAAAATCATATAAGGCTGAAATGCTGGGTCCTAGCCCTCAAAGTACATACAGGGGTGTAACTTGGGGACAGGCTTCTCTGATTCTATTGACAGTGAAGGGGGAATAGAGGAGGCAATTGGCTCCTCTATTAATGTTGTCTCATCTCTATTTCTACCCATGGCTGAGGTAATACTGGGTATGTCTACACGTGCATTTGATGCAGAACCAGTTTACTTGTGAGTGAACTACTCATGAGTAAATGGTCCAAGGCAGGCATCTACACGTGGAGGAAAGAGGGAGCAGATTTGCTGCCAATGACAGCAAGTTGCTCCTGCATTCTGGACCTTGCAATGGGCCTCTGCTGCCACTGGGGGGAACTCTAGGCTCCCCCTGGGTGTTAGCCCAGGACTGGCAGGGAGCACCAGGCCAAGAGATAGATAGCTGTCTCCTGGCCTGGGCTGGGACATTACACCCTGACCCCAGGAGCTGCCTGCTGCCAGGGTAGAGACAATGTCCCTTTGCCAGCAACAGGGAGATGCAAGCCTCCTTTTACAAGATCACACTCGAAGAGTGGGGGCTGAGAGACCCTTATCTCCCAGCCCCAGCTCCACTAGCATGATTGGAGAGCAGGGGGCTGAGACCCTTATCTCCCAGCACCGTCCCCATGGTCACAGAGCTGGCACTGGGAGATAAGAATTTCTTAGCCCCCCACTCCCCAATTGCAGTGGCATAGCAGAGGCTGGGAGATAAGGATCTCCCAGCCTCTGATCCCCAATTGCGATCTTGGAGCAGGGGGTTTGAAGCTTCTTGCTGCCAGGGCAGGGTACATAGTCTCCACACCAGTTCCTGTGGCCCATTGTGGAGCCAACCCCAGGAGAAGGCAGCTCACAGGGGCAGGGAGCAATCTTTCAACCCCTAGTGGATGCCTGACCGGGAGCAGATTTGCTTCTGGTCAGACATCTACACAAGCTCTACTGTGCCGTTACTAATTGAAAGTAAATTTGCTACTTCCATTTGCATTTACTCTGATTAGCAAGATTTACTGCATAGTAAGCATAGCACTCATAGACACAAGTTTACTGCTCAGTAAACTACACTACTGCACAGTTACTCATCTCATGTAGACGCATCCACTGGGCAGTATTTCCAGGATACTGTTGGTCTGACAGATTGTCTGTCTGAGGGAACTTGGAAGGAATTTTTTATTCTAGAAAGTTGAGAGCAGTCCAAGGGAAAGGGACAGTCCTCCTTAGTATCCAGCCAGCAGAATTTAGGTTAAAAGGGGAAAAACAGGATTTTTAATGCTAGGAGGAATAGAGGAATGATAGTTCATCACCACTTGAGGTTAGTGTCTATGTTTTATTCAGCTGCATATCCAGATCAATGTATTTTAATTACTACTCCATTATTAATATTTATGATGCTATGCTATTTCTATTCATGGAGCAAGAAAAGAAATATAAAAACACCTGCTAACATTTTTATATATACATATATTTTTTTCTCAATCAGTATATAATATGTACACAATGGGTACAGCTACACATTCAATTAATGCGGCATTATAAACTCCAGAACAGTTCCCAGGTGTAGTGTCCACACATGTGCCCAGAACTGCAGCAGTTTGAGCTGGGGCAAAGCAGCCCAGGGCTGGAAGCAGACTAAGAAGTTTAGCTCCAGGCTCCAAGTCATGGAATTGGGCAATGGAGAGGCTGGCTGGGGCACAAGAGTGCCCAAAGAGCGAAGCCATGTAGGTAGGCAGCAGGCATGAGTCTGGATGGAAATAGTTAATTGTACTATCAAGTCACAAAGGTGAAGAAGCAAAGAAGAGCCTAGGCACCTCACTTCTTCAATAACATTCCTAACTATTCCTAACTCAGGGTCCCTGTACAATACAAATCAAATGTTAGGCACCTGAAAAAAGGGAGCTTCAAAACCCAAAATGCTAATCAAGGTATCATCTAAGACAAACAACCATAAATGCTGATGAAACCCTCATGCCTTAGGGTGAAATTACACACGACAATTAGACCACGTTAAGAGAAAATTGAATGATCATATATTAAGGCTTGTTAACAAGTGCTAAGTGCCCTCTAGGCATCTAAAATTATGCCACTTACAGCAAGGATTATCTTTGAGCTATGTTACCTAGCTTGAGTTAAGTTAACTTCTGGGTGTTTACTTGAGATAAAACCAGCAATTTGAAGTTGTCAAATATTCAAGGAGGCACTTCACCCAGATGGACTATGTCTCATCCATGACTGTATGGCCTTGGACTGACAGCTGGGAACAGCTGTGCAACAGGCTGGTGGAGATGGATGGGTGGGGAGGGAGGGAAAAGGGGTGAAGGCGTGCAGGATGTAATGAGGAAGAGGGCAAGGAAAAGGTTGAAGAGGTAGGAGTGGAGGTCAAAGAGGGAGGGGGTAACTGCTGGATGCTGCCCCCCAAACTGACCCCCCCAACTTCCTAATAGCATACTCCACCCCCAAACCATTCCTCTGTCCTCCTAATCACCCTCTTACCCCCAATGGGCCCCTCCAGCCCCAGATCACAGCCCTGCCTCCCTAATTAACCCAAGAGTAGAAGAGGCATGGTTTGAGGGTTCCCTCTCTGTGCCTGCTGCTAGGGTCTCTATAGATTCATAGATTCATAGATGTTAGGGTCGGAAGGGACCTCAATAGATCATCGAGTCCGACCCCCTGCATAAGCAGGAAAGAGTGCTGGGTCTAGATGACCCCAGCTAGATACTCATCTAACCTCCTCTTGAAGACCCCCAGGGTAGGGGAGAGCACCACCTCCTTTGGGAGCCCGTTCCAGACCTTGGCCACTCGAACTGTGAAGAAGTTCTTCCTAATGTCCAATCTAAATCTGCTCTCTGCTAGCATGTGGCCATTGTTTCTTGTAACCCCCGGGGGCGCCTTGGTGAATAAATACTCACCAATTCCCTTCTGTGCCCCCGTGATGAACTTAAAGGCAGCCACAAGGTCGCCTCTCAACCTTCTCTTACGGAGGCTGAAAAGGTCCAGTTTCTCTAGTCTCTCCTCGCAGGGCTTGATCTGCAGGCCCTTGACCATACGAGTTGCCCTTCTCTGGACCCTCTCCAGGTTAACCACATCCTTCTTGAAGTGTGGCGCCCAGAATTGCACGCAGTACTCCAACTGCGGTCTGATCAGCGCCCGATAGAGGGGAAGTATCACCTCCTTGGACCTATTCGTCATGCATCTGCTGATGCACGATAAAGTGCCATTGGCTTTTCTGATGGCTTCGTCACACTGCCGGCTCATGTTCATCTTGGAGTCCACTAGGACTCCAAGATCCCTTTCCACCTCTGTGCCACCCAGCAGGTCATTCCCTAGGCTGTAAGTGTGCTGGACATTTTTCCTCCCTAGGTGCAGCACTTTGCATTTCTCCTTGTTGAACTGCATCCTGTTGTTTTCTGCCCACTTGTCCAACCTATCCAGGTCTGCCTGCAGCTGTTCCCTGCCCTCCGGCGTGTCTACTTCTCCCCATAGCTTTGTGTCATCTGCAAACTTGGACAGAGTACATTTGACTCCCTCGTCCAAGTCACTGATGAAGACATTAAAGAGTATCAGTTCAAGGACCGAGCCCTGGGGGACCCCACTGCCCACACCCTTCCAGGTCGAGACCGACCCATCCACCACGACTCTCTGGGTGCGACCCTCTAGCCAATTCGCCACCCACCAGACTGTGTAGTCATCCACATCACAGCCTCTTAACTTGTTCACCAGTATGAGGTGGGATACCGTATCGAAGGCCTTCCTGAAGTCTAAGTATACGACATCCACTCCTCCTCCTGTGTCCAGGCGTTTCGTAACCTGGTCATAGAAACAGACTAGATTGGTCAGGCACGATCTGCCCGCCACAAACCCGTGCTGGTTTCCCCTCAGCATAATTTGCCCTGCCGGGCTCTCACAAACGTGAGCCTTGATAATTTTTTCAAAGACTTTACCAAGGATGGAGGTGAGACTAACTGGCCTATAGTTGCCCGGGTCCTCCTTCCTCCCCTTTTTGAAAATGGGGACCACGTTAGCCCTTTTCCAGTCCTCCGGGACTTGGCCCGTGTGCCACGAGCGTTCGAATATTCCCGCCAGTGGCTCTGCAATGATGTCGGCCAGTGCCTTCAGCACCCTCGGATGGAGCTCATCCGGGCCTGCCGACTTAAAGGCATCCAGTTCTTCCAAGTGACTCTGCACCACCTCAGGATCTATGTATGGAAGTCTGGCGCCTTGCTGCTGCCTCTCTACAACCCCAGTGACAGACTTGTCATGCCCCTCACTTAGGAACACTGAGGCAAAGAACTCGTTGAGGAGTTCAGCCTTGTCCCCCCTGTCTGTCACCAATTGTTTCTGCCCATTTAGCAGGGGTCCTATTCCTCCCTGGGCCTATGGACAATGTCACCCCTGCTTGTCCAGATCCAGTCCCTGCCAGGGTCTGCAGCTGAAAGGGGGACAAAGGAAAAGAGTCAGGGAAGACAAGAAGCTAACGGGCAGCTGATAGGCCCAGCAAGGGCTGGGTCTGAGTTCACAGGGGCAACATGGCCTGCAGGGAGCCCAGGAGCAGGCAGGGAGGGGTAAACCTCCCCCCAGCAACTTCCACCACTGCTCTGGGGATGATTGATGTGGCAGGGCAGTGACCAGGAGTGGGGGTCTACATGAGGGTGGAGGGGTGGACTGAAGGGTGGAGGGAGGATCTGAGGGCCAACAGGGAATAAAGGGGTTGATCCAAGTGGTGTGGGGGGCCCCACTCCTCTCCAGCCTATACTGTGGCTAAAGGGCCGGTGAGCATGGCAGGCATAAAGCAGACTTTCCTCAGTTTGAGGTAGTAGTCCCACAATATATTTGTAGGTTTCTAAAATCTAACCCAAGGCCCCTGAAGGGCAGGAAGGATTACTGGATAGTTAAGGCACTAGCCTAAGAAATGAAAAAGCCAGATTTGATTGCCTGCTTTGCCACAGATTTCCTGTGTGCCTTGGACAAAAGACTTCAGGCCACATTGTTAAAACATTTGGGCATCTAAAGATACAGAAGGGCATCTAGTGAGATTTTCAAAAAATTCCTAGGCATATAATCCATGAGAACTGAGCTCTACAATGTTCAATATGTGACCAAAATAAAAGCAGCAGCAACATATCACACTGAACCAGTACTGTGATCTATACTGTGCTGATATTCATCTCTTGAGAAGACCAATCTCCGTTCTTGAGATTTTGAAGGTTCATCCTCATTAAAACCCAAATGTGAATTGCAGTTACAGTCACATTAGATAACACTAAAACGATTATGTTTACCTTCATTTTAAGTCATCTAACCTCATCTTCCCTAATGTTAATTCTACATCAAGAAGAGATTGCTACGGTTGTATCAAAAAGGTTAAAGCTTTAATATATAAGAAACCAGTAGCATTCTAATCTAATTTGCTTCAAATGTTGGCAACTAGTTTAAAAGTCTTGTGGTTCACCAGATCCTATTAGAAGAAAAAAAAAAAAAAGTTGCCCTCCCCTGAAAGTATGTTCTTTCCTTGCTGCATGAACTAATCAATAGAGCTCAATTTCAGTTAAAGTTCTGCAGAGTTGTCCGTACATTTTGCAGATTTTGTAGGACACACCATGTTACCTATATAAGAACAAATGAAATCATTGCAATACTGTAGAAAGAAGAAACCACAACCTTATTATCAATATTTGAAGGATTTTTAAAAATAAGTCATTATCAAACTCAAAATGTGGTATTTCAACACTCACTAGCACTGACAGATATATAATGTGAAGGAAACAATTTTCCCCAAATTAGCACTAGCACTAGAAGTAGAACTGATAAATTTTCTCAAATCCAAGATGACAGTTTTTCCCTCCATTTAACATAGGAAAAAAGGCCTCTTGTCTTGGATCTGAGTATGAGGCAGTAGAGGCAGGATCAGTGTGATAGCTTCCGTCTGCCCTCCAACTGCCTCTGTCCCCCTGCCTCTCTAACCTGCTCCCCCGCAGTCTCTTCCCCCATCTCCCTCCATCCCACAGCTTTTACACCCTGCTACCCCACCCCACCTCTTACCCTTCCTCTGGTTTCATTTCTGGCTCTGACAGGCTCCAGATCTGATCCAGCCTATGGCGCAAACCACATGTTTGCTCCAGCACTAGCCCAGCTCAGTAGCCCTGGCAGCAGCAGCCCAGGCTAGGCCCTGGAGGTGGGGGCAGAGCTGCAATGCCACCACTACTGCTGCAAACATATGCTCCATGCCTCAGGCTGGAGCAGGGACGTAGCTTGGTGGAGCTGGAGCAAAGGGAAGCAGTGAGTGTAGGGGGCAAAGCTGCCAGGGTGGCAGACACAGGGCAGGGCAGGGCAGGCATTGTGGGGGAAAGTGGTGGGGCAGACAGGTAGCAGGAGACAAGCTGACTGAATTTCCCCCCACTGCCTCCCCCCCCCCCCCCACTACCTCTTCCACCATCTACCTCTCATCACTTGCCTCCCCACTGCTTTCCCCATCACTTGCCCCCTAACACATCCTCATCTTCTGCCCTCTACTGCCTCCCATCCTACTGCCCTCCCTCACATCCCCCTGCCACTGCTTTCCCCACTGCACCTGGGTGCACTGGGTCGGGGGATTTAAAATTGCCCTTCAATAATGGGATTGTATACATGAAAAATTATAATATATTAAACCTTTTTCAAGTATAGAATTTACTTTTGGAAACTCATCTCAAAAACAGTGTTAACCTATATATTTATAGATTTCAGAAAGTGCTACTTTAACTAATGATATAGTTATTCATAATTGTGATATACATTTTAAAACATCATAAAAAAGAAAAAAATATCCATGGTATCTCCGGATTTTAAGTTTTCAGGGAGTGCAGTATAGGATTAGATATTCAGTGGCCGCATCTACAGGTGGTATTAATGCAAAAGAATAAATTCCAGCACAATTTGTGCAAGAGTGTATTGCTCCTGAACACTGTGTTTACACATGCACCCAGGACTGCAGCATACTGAGCTGGGTCACAGCAGCCCCAGCAGGAGGTCAACCTGCCAGCACGGGTGCTGCTCTGACCTGGCACAACAGTGTGCAAAGGGGCTGACTGAGGCATGGGGCTGCTCCAGTGTAAGGCTAGAGAGCAGGCAACCCCTGAATTGAAGCACCTTTGTGTCCCAGCCAGTCCCATCAGTGTCTACACATGCATTGTGGTACACTAAATAACAGCATCACAGGATAGTACTTGTGGGTATTTTTACACGTGCTCCAGGAGGTGTTGGGGGGATGCTTTAATTAGCGAGCCATGCTACTTAAAAGCGCCCGAGCATCACGCATATCAGCATCCCCCACACTGCAAAATGGCAGCGGGGCACTTTGAACTAAGGCTCACTGAATGACCTTTAGTTCAAAGTGCCCTTCTGCCATTTTTCAGTACGGGGACGCTGATAAACGTGACAACAGAGCCTGTTGGAGTGCATTTATTTCCATGCTCCAGCAGACTTGATTAATCAAGTCTGCTCTGATGAGCTGGATTTCCAGCACATTGGAGCCAGCTCCCTGCAAATCTATAGGAGCCCTGTATTTACAAGTCCTACCCTGCTATGGGGTTACTTTACTGCGGCATAATAGGGTCTCATGTGTAGATGCTGAGACTTTACTACAGAGTTAATCAGGTAACTCCGCAGTAAACATTTCATGTAGATGCACCCAGTTGGTTCAACCTTTTTAGTTTTCTGCTCTGTTGAAGCTAAAAGAGTTATGCTGATGAGGATCTAGCCCACTATGCCCACTGATTAACCACTGCTTGCTACCACAAATGTAGAATGAATCTATCAAACAAAGGCTGTAAATTATAACTGGCAGCTCTGAGCCTCCTACTTCTGGCACGAAACTACTGCAAATGACATCAGTTGTGGCTTTGGCAGAATGGGATTCTGTATCAGGCAGGGTTCTGTTAGGGACATCACCAGGAGGGAAGAAAGCTTCAGAAAATATACCGTAACTCAGATAAGCTTTGAATCAAAATCATTCTGGAGCTTAGGTAAACTTAAGCTCCTTCCAGTCACATAGGTGAGATAGCCCAGAAGGGTAATGGCAGCTACAGAATATAAAGTTCCTGCTGTATCTGAACTGTTGCATTTAATAGCACCCAGCAATGGCTTGAGACAGAATTTTTAATATCTCAGTTTACCTCAAAGCAGAATCCTTTCTAACAGGATGTAGAAGGGATATCTGCTCCCTTCTGAGAATGGCTGGAAGGAATAAAGGTGGTCAGATGCATATGTTCAGGAGTTTCACTTGTTGTGAGCAAGAATATAACCTCTGTCATCCATCTTGGCAGGGAAAAAAATCTGGGGAGATTTGACTTTTGGGTGTTTGGTTAGAAGATGAAATGAGGGTGAGAAGGATAAGCAAAGACAGGGAAAGCAGGTACAATAAAGGAAAAACATGTTAAGACTTGCAATTTGTAAAATAATACATAATGTACGTCTAATTCATTTGTTACTTCTGTAAAATGGTAAGCTATTAGAAATGTAATTACAGTACCAGGTTACTAGATCAATCTGAACAGTCATGTGTATATTTTCAAATGCATATGTATAATCCTCTCATAAAAAGATACAACTTTGTGTATGCAAGTGGGCTTATACATGGTCATATCCAATTAGGAAAATATCTGGTGATTTCCAACATAAGAGATGAAAAAATGCATTCTATTCTAGATTAGCAAACTGAGAGCCTGCAGATTCTATAAGGCCAAGCAATTAATGAATAGATGCCTTACAAATTCCTGATTTGTGGTTGTTTAAAACTGTGAAATTCATACCATTATTTATTTGTGGGTGACAAGCTACTGTAGTGCTAGATAAAATGTAATTTTTGCCAGTGTTCTGGATTTAAAAACAGCATTAGAGCTCACTGACTCAAGCATTTAACCTGATTTATGGGTTGTGCTGTGAGAGTACTAAGACTAAGTCTCACTAAGATCACTTTAAATGACTTTTAAAATTAAGTAAAGAAGCCAAATATAACTACTAATCTAAACATGCTGTGAAATATTAATTATGCATTTCAAGTGAGGGGAATAAACAAGAAATAATTTAATCTGTGACATATAATAAATCCCAAAATATATCCTTGCTGAAGGCATTTTCTAAATAAACACTTGTTTTAACTCACAAAGGAACTGAAGTTGAAACCATTAGTTACTGAGTCAGAAGCTGTTTATTAAAACAGTTTTGCAGTCAACCCTTAAAAACACATAAACAGCTCTAAAGGGTGAATATGCAGAGAGAAGAGTAAAGTATCCTAACATGAAAGTGAAGGGAAGATCTTTAAATTATGCTTGGCAAGGTTTGTTAAAAAGATAAGACAGCATAAGATTTCAACTGAAATTGCTGGGCCAGTGTAGCAGCATATCTGAAATGTGTGTGCAGTTGTAATATTTTAGCAACATATTACACAACTCTAGAAAACTGCCAGCACATCAAAACAGAAATATTTCCCTAAATGAACTGTTCATAACACTCAAGGTACACATTTCTTCATGTTTTATCAATGCTCAAGAAGTACTCTATCTGAAATAAGTTGCTTACATTACAGTATGTGTGTGTCTCATCCACATTCAAAATGCACTACCCAAAGAAGGGGCTTATAGAGGCTAAAATTATTTTCATAGGGGAAACTAATCAATAGTGGAAAGGCTGGAAAAAATTTCCCTGGAAAGTAAGCATTCCTTCTACCCCCTGAGGAGTTTATATAACCCCTTCCATGCTGCTTCTACTCTATCTTCAGCACTGCAGAGGAACAAATTAACATGCTTCTGAAATATCCAAAGGTAACAAAGATGAATTATACAAATATCAGTGAGGCAA
Organism: Alligator mississippiensis; assembly: GCF_030867095.1. NCBI lineage: Eukaryota > Metazoa > Chordata > Crocodylia > Alligatoridae > Alligator > Alligator mississippiensis. The sequence goes on from NC_081824.1 coordinate 90,326,420, forward strand.
GGATTTTTTTTGCATAGCTTCATTTGGGCCAATTTCTATTTGGTAAAGATGTTATAAAAGCCTTAAGACACAAAATGCTTTTCCTCCGGACATCTCTGGGGTGACTTAAATTCCCTGGACCATCACAGCTATAACAACATTTCAAGTACAGGCTAGGGGCTGACTGACTAGGCAGCAGCACTGCAGAAAAAGACCTGGGGGTTACAGTGGACAATAAGCAGAATATTGGCACATCCAGACGAGCCCACACATGCCTCTTGCAGTATCTCAAATCCCTTTGAGATACTGCAAGAGGCACGTGCAGGAACAGGAAAAGGTTCCCCATGCTGCAAGTGTGCCATGTGGGGGCCAAATTAGACCCCTGGATATCCAGGGTCTAAAAATAATGGAGTTAAAATAAGTAGGGCAGGCACGGTGCCGAACTGTACCCTGAGGCAGCCAGAGGCTGGGTCCTCCACAGAGACATTCTGGCTGCCAGAGCATCTCTGTGGTTGGCCCTTGCTCTGGTGCCAAATCATGCTGCCTGCCCATGCAGGGCAGGCAGCCTGCCAGCAGCAGGGCTCCAGTGCCAGTAAGTAAGGGGTTGGGGGGGCTGGAGGAGGGGGGAGAGGACTATGGGCCACCTGGCCCCACCCACTCCCGCAGACCCTGCCAGCTTTGCCCTGCCCAACCCTATCCCCTGCCTGGCCCCAAAGCCACCCCAATCCCTTTCACCCACCCCCCAGCACCCCAAGGCCCCCCAATCCCTTTCCTGCCTGGCTCCACCCCCTGCCTGCACCCCACCATCCCTGCCCTGCCTGGCCCCATCCCTCCAGCCCCCTGAGGCCCCTGATCCCTGCCCTCCCTACCCCAGCATCCTCACAGTAAAAAAAAACAACCACCCCCCAGCACTCACCAGCAGTCCAGCTGCCATCTGTGTCACTGGGGCCCTACCCGCACAGCACAAGGCAGAGGAACAGCCCCAGCATCCCCATTCCCAGGACCTCCTGCCCCCCACTGCCTTGTGCTGCCTGGAGGGGGCTTTGCCAGGAGGCCCCAGGGCTCCCACAGCTCCTGCTTCTAGAGGGAGTAGAGGATTTTCTTTTCTTTTCTTTTCTTTTCTTTTCTTTTCTTTTCTTTTCTTTTCTAAAGTGACAGTGCCTGGGATTGGGTGGGGGGGGGCAGCCATGGGGGCCTGGGGTGTAAGTGGGGGATGGGGCCAGGCAGGGCAGCCATTGGGGGGTCTGGGGGAGTGGGAGGGTCAGGCTGGGTGGGTCAGCAATCGGGGGGGGGCTGCAGGAACCGGCGGGGGATGGGGCCAGGTGAGACAGCAATCAGGGGCTGGGGTGGGGCATGTGGGCCCTGCTGGGTGGTGGTACCCCTGTGGGGGCCATATGCTCCTGATGGGGGGCCATAGCCCCTGTTGGGGGGGGCGTAGCCCTCATGGGGGGGGCAGCAAAATAAATATTCATGTATTCATGAATTCATTAAACATGTATTTAGAGTTCACTTTATTATTATGATACAGACACTGGTAGTCTTCCAAATTGCTTTAACACTGTAGATATATCAATAAAACATTGCTCAACTGATCTCTGTCTCTGTCTCTGTCCCTTTATAGTGGTCTTTTGTTTTAATTGTGGAGGAACATGGATGTTGGGGTATTTTACAGTGACTGGGATTTTTTTTTATCAGGAATTTTTCAGTTTTTTAATAGGGAACACCAGAATTCCTGCTCGGGAGGCCAGTGGCAGGATCCTGCCTGCTCAGAGGTGGCACCTTGGACCCAGCTGGATGTGGCTGACCTCTTGGCCAAATGGGGCCAGGAGGACATGCTTTGACAGTTCAAAGCAGGCCACCACACCCAGAACATCTTCCGGCTGAGAGCTGCCCAGATGGCTAGGCAGGGGGCACACATGGCAGTAGTGCTGCACAAAGGCCAACTCTGCCAGCCACAGCCCACTGTGTAGTCTATTGGCTGTGCAGTCCCCATCTGGGTCTGGTAGCTATGCAGCAGGTCACAGCCAGGCAGAGCCCCCGCTGCCAGACTGTTGCACTGGGTAAAGTGTGCAGGGAACTCTCAGGGCTGGTTCAGCAGTCCAGCTGGCACAAGCGGTAGTGTCCCCAGGTACCAATTGGATGGACCACAGAAGCTCCTGAGAGCAAGTAGCTCTGAACTACTCACCAGGGTGGCTTTTTATACTGCTGGGGACAGCACAGGTGCTGGCCCTGGGTTCTAGCTCCCCCTGGCTGCAGATCTAGGAGGAGCCAGACAGGGTTATTTTGCCCCAAGTGGCATGATTTACTCCACAATAAAGTGCATGTATGAGCACATACACTGAGGCAAAAAGCCCCGGCTCAAATTTGTACTGTTTCTCTTTGAGCTGCATGCAAGGGCACATGTGGATGCGCCATTTGAGCCAACAGTGTGCCCTGTTGCCAAGAAGGCTAAAAGCATACTGGGCTGCACTGGTAGATGTCTTGCCAGCAATTCAAGGGAAGTGATTATTCCCCTCTATTCAGCACTGATGAGGCCACATCTGGAGTACTGTGTTCAGTTTTGGGCCACCCACAAGAGAAAGGATGTGGACAAGTTGGAGAGAGTCCAGGGGAGGGCAATAAAAATGGTGAGGGGACTGGGGCATATGGCTTATGAGGCAACACTGAGGGAGTTGGGCTTATTTAGCCTACAAAAGAGAAGACTGAGAAGGGATTTAATAGCAGGCTTGAACTACCAGATGTGGGGTTTGAAAGAGGATGGTGCTAGACTGTTCTTGGTGGTAGCAGATGACAGAACAAGGAGCAATGGTCTCAAGCTGCAGCTGGGGAAGTTTAGGTTAGATATTAGGAAAAATGTTCTCATTAGAAGGGTAGTAAAACACTGGAACAGGTTACCCAGTGGTGGAATCTCCACCCTTGGATGTTTATAAGACCCAGCTAGACAAAGATGATCTGGGATGATCTAGTTGGGGATGGTCCTGCTTTGAGCAGGGGCCTGGACTAGATGATCTCCTGAGGTCCCTTCCAACCCTAACTTTCTATGATTCTAACCCCACTATAAAAATTAGTTACATTGATTCAGCAGAGAAACAGTTAAAGGAAGGGACACTAGACGGTTGCCCTCCAAAAAACATAAAAGAGAGGAAAGAAAATGAAAACAAAAACATTGATCTATGAAATTTACCTCCTAATAACCTTTCTTTAACCTCAGTAACACCACTGGCTCATGGAGTGCTCTGCAGAGGGACCTGGAGAGATACACATACAGCTGTGAATATTTATATAAAAGACACTGCTAACATTTCAGGATAGGAAGAGACCAGGCAGTCCATCTAGGTTTGTTCAGCTATCTGTCTTGTTTTGGGGTTTTTTTTTCCAACTTGGTAGTATTATCCAGTACATGACTTCCATTTTCATTCCTGAATATGTTTATAGTTGTAGTATTTTCTTCTGTTTTCAGTTATCCATACTACATATTAATTATTCTCTGTATAAATAAGTTTGTCCTATATCTTTCAGACTAGATCTTTCATACCATTATGTATTTTATTCTATTGTTTAAAATTATTAATATGGTAATGCCTATAGGTCTAAGGTACAGGAAGGATTCCACTGTGCTAGGCACTGTACAAATAGACAAGTAGATACGGTCTCTCCATCTGTCAGCTTACAGTCTAATTTTAAACATTACACGGCGAGTGAAAATTTTCAATGCACATCCACTGGATTGGAGCTTTTGCGTAGGGGTAGGTGAAGTTCAAGAGGTTCAGATGTTAGATTTGTGTAAGCATACAGTTTTTCAACATTTATTGAGTGTTATTCTAAACCATTCACCATTATGTGTACTTAGTGGACACGTCTACATGTGCACTAAGGTGCTTTTTCTAATTCACATGAAATTTAGGACCTCCAATGTGAGGTACTAAAGAAATGCACATTAGGCTGCCTCCATGTGCAGTAACGAATGTGCATGTTTTTTATATAACACTTAATGCCCAGTAGCCTATTTTACTGTGCATTAGCCTAATTGCAGGGGTTTTTATGTGTCGCTTTAATGAGCAGTGAAATAGGCTAGTGTGCATTAAAGTGCATCTGTAGACATGCCCAGTTAGACCTAATGCTACAAAACAACAGCCATTTCACTGAAGTCATGAGAGTTAAATCACTGTAAAGCATTGTAGGTGTAATGGGAAGTAGACAGAATCTCTCTTATCTCTTACCTGGATTGTTCTTTAAAGGGACTTACTTTATATTGTGGACTGTGTTACACTACTTTACAAACTGGGAGAAATAGGAGGTATATCTCAAAGAGAAGGCATGCCAAAGCCATGAGATGCAGCAGTGCTCCAGATAAAACGAGTGTTCTCTCCTCCACTGGCATCCAGTCACTTGGCCAGGCCTGGAGGAATAGGGTCTAACTTTACCCTCATCTGGCCCTCTTTGATTTGACTCACTACCCTCAGAATGGGACAGTGTGTGTATGGGTGTGAACAAATGTTTGCAGGACGCAGTTTGGATTTAGGTGGGTTACCTAAACTGGGAGTGGCATGTACAGGAATTTGCCACTGCCGGGAACAGCACAAGCAATGTGAGGTAAGTAACTTGCAGGGGAGAGGCTGGTAGGATCAGGGGGTTGGTGGGTCCACACTGGAGGTTGGCAGGTCTTGAAAGGCAAGCAGGTCTGCGGGCATTTTGGTGCTGATGTTGCGGGGAGGTAGTTGGGTTGCTTAAAATAGCCTGGTCAGGGTCAAGGGGGTAGAAACAGCATAGCCCTGGGGCTGGGGTGAATAGCTGGGCTTTTGTTGGTTCGTCTCTGAGGTAAACTAACTTTAGATCAGGTGCACTATTGTTAGGGTGATTTAAGCCCTGTTAATACTTGGACACTTGGCCATTTAGATTGCCCTAAGGTTAAGGCAATCTAAATGTAACTCTTATATGTACCCTACATAAACAAAAGGTTTTGAAATATGCTCTCTCCCTTTGTGAGAGTATAGGGTGACAGGATTCTTACTCTTTACATATACTCACACACACAAACACCCCACTTTTGCATTGTAGTATGAGAAGAGGAAAACTAACCTTTTACAACAAAATAATGCCAAGATGGTGTTCTTAAGAAATGCACAGGTATAAGCATTACCCTGATATTAGACGCTCAGGGCAAGAATTCAGGTCAAAGAAGAAATCCTATGGACCAGGAATAGTGCTAGGTAACCTAAATGGGACTCTTCTGTACTAGTAACAGGTGTAGGCTATCATTTTTAGACAAAATATCAGTAAGATCCTACCTGGAACTCTTGCAAATCAAGGGGGAATCAGGGGGGAATTAACTACATTTATAGCATTTGAATGGATATGTAGGTATGAGGGCATTTAGGGCCAAATTCTTAGTTGAGTATCAGCCTCATTGGACCCCCTGAGTGGCTAGCTCTGCCCCCTGAGAATTGTTTACACTTACCCATAGGCCACCATTTAGCCACATCTCCAACCTGGTGACAGGGGAGGTATCCTAGCCTGGATCATACTGCACTTTAGCTATGCATGACTAACATATTTCCTTATGGTCTCCAGACCGTTCTGATCTATGCCAAGTCTCAGGGCAGTACAGAATCGGAGAACAATAACTAAGCCAATAGCATTTTCATATTCGCTGCGCCAAACTCAACTCATTTGAGTCTGGGCAATAGTATTTTGGAGTAACTCCAGTAGACTGTGTATGATATATGAGAATAAAATTTCTTCTCCAATGCTCGGTGATGACAGTTTCACAGTCGTGCTTGTGCCTGTATCTTTGTCTGCATTATACCCAGCTGCACTTTATTTATCTCATAAACAAACAGTGAGACAAGCTGATCAATGATGGACAAGAGCAAGAGACTCATCTAGTCTTACATTTTTATTGTATGTTTATAAAAGGCATTTTTTTGTTTGCTGAGCTACTAATTTCAATCACATATGTAGCATGAGGAAATGTGCAAGCTAATTTTTTGAAGAAAAAAATGCACATTAATTGAATGGGAGAACGAGATTAACTTACACCATTTGCCATAAAATCTGAACCTTTCAAGGTAGGACATCCTTCTGTGTATGTAAGGTGCTCCCCTAGAAAATGTTTGCAATTTGTATTAAAGTAGTGACAAGTGATGCATGGATGAAAAACCAAGTGTCCTTTTTATGCTCAGTGATACATGAGAAGATCATGAACACAATTTCCAAAAGATATTGCACTTAAAGCATGTTTTTCAAAGCCTAAGGGAATACAAATTTGTCTTCTGGAAGGGGGAATACACTTGTGTTGTTTTATTTTTCTCCTGTGTCCATAGTCTTTCCCTCCCTGGCACTGCAGCTGGTCATTGTTATAAAGATTAAATATAGAATCTCCAAGAAATAAAAGCATTAAATTGAATGCTTTTGAAGTAATCTAAGCATAGTTTATCAGATATTGAAGCTGCATATTATGCCCAGTGCATACACTTGCACCTATATATACGACTCACCAGTGAATAATCTTTGTAACTAGACCATGTTACAATATACCAGTTGAGAAAATTACTCCATATATTCAAAAGCTCAGCAGGATTTGCATTCAGAGCCATTTGAACTTTGCCCAGGCTTCACTGATACGCTGTTAATCAGATCATACATACCTTTTTTAAGTCTCATTCTCATGGTGAAGATGAACACTACTCTGATCAACTTCTGATTTTGGAAATACTGTTCTGCTAAGGTCTGAGTCTTTGGCAAGCAGCTAGTATTAAGCATTTATCTTTGTTCTTTTGCTGTCATACATTAGTTTGGGTTATTCTTCTATATCAGAAGAAAACCTTACCATTGGGGTTAACAAGCTGTTTAAAATGAAGAATAGCTCAGGATCTATAGAAAGTAATCTGTTACCTCCATCTGCTTTTCCTTTTATTTCTTGCTTTTACAAGCAGGCTGATTTACAGTCACTAAAAACCATTATTTAAAATTTTCTAACTTTCAGTGGCCTAACATCTTATACATAAGTTTGCACTGAAATAGGAGTTTGTGGTGGGTTTTTGCTATTATAAACCACCCATCTTTATTCAAATAAAATGTAATATATCAGCCAAACTACCTGCTTTGTTTTGTATAGGATATAAGATTACTTGTATGGCTTTCTGCATATTTTCCCACATTTGGATGGACTTGTTGAGCTGGAAGCTTGGGATATTGCCTTACTGTGCCATTTGATCATTAGTCCAGATATCTGTGATTTTATAAATATGGCACCTGTCAGCTGGCCTCTGATCATGCAATAATTTTCTGCATGTGGCTTCATAAATCCACAGGGCAGCCTTTTATAGGAACATGTGAAAACAGATCTAGAAACACAGAGAAAATTCAGCCAAAAATTCAGTGAACAGCTTGTTAGAACTGGCAATATCATCACATATCAGCTCCACAGTTAATCCAACTCTGTACAGATGAGAAATTCAGTAGATATTTGCTTTCTATTGCTAACACCAAGATAGTACCATATTCAGGGACTTTAGTTGATGATCTTGAAGTAATTTTTTTGTAATATTTCAAAACTGGAAGTTTACTCACTGCTGAAGAGGCTATGTGGTTTGGTGGACTGAAACAAAGCTAAAAGCTAGGAACTCCTGATTTCTAATGCTGGCTCTGACACTATTTGATTTGGATTCAACATTTCTTCCTCATTTTGCCCCAGATGTTAAAGAAGGGCAACGTTATTTGAGCACCACAAGAAAAGATTGTGAGGGGAAATTGTGGTTTGACAATGCTTTGAAATTATAAATCTGTCCAAGAGTAGCTGCAGTTTCCAATGTTTTCCTGGGTGCTTGAAAAGAAAGAATCCTCTGAACTGTCTCCTCTCAGCTGAGACACAGCCTTACCTTGGTTAACATTTGAGCTAGTAAGGTGGGACATGGAGGCCAGGATGAAGGGGTAGTGTTCTTGTTACAATAAAAATATGCAGGGTAGTTGCAGGACTCTATTCATTTCTGGGTGCTGCTGCATTATGCACTCTGGCAAGAGGGGAAGTGAATTCACCTGCACCACACTCAGTGTGTGTTGGAGGTCCATCCTGAAGCAGTCCTATGCTGCCTGGAATCACACTACATTGGCAGCAAGGTTAGTGACTGGGGCATGAGCAAAAAAGGGAGCCAGTTGGGTGCCTTAAACTGCCGTATAGAGTGTATGCAATAAATAGTCCTTGTGTACAGTGTACTCTCAGCCTGAGATCATGAGTAATGTGAGGCAGAATTGCCAGCTGCTTCATGTACAGCTGCTCCTCACTCCTAGCCAATGACAAGGAATAGAACAGCCCTCTAGACCAAATGAGAAACCAATCCACTGGCCCAAAGTCCATTAACCCAGTTTAGATCTGCTTTAGGCTATGGCTATATTCTAGTCACATCTGTTGTTGGGACAATAGTACTACATAGCCTCAATTGCTCCTGTTCCTCTCCTAGGTAAGGAGGGCCAATGATGGGTGGAGTTACATGCCTTTCTCCTTTCTCAGCTGAGCAGGGACACTTGGCACTGAAGATGATGCTGACTCATTTCCAAATGCTCTTCCCACATGGAAACTTCACAGTCATGGTTCCTGAACCCCTGATGAGGAGTAATTTGGGTTATTAACATTTTATCCAAAGTGCATGGTAAGAAGTTAGGATAAGAAGTTGAGCAAATAATGCATAGCTTACATCTTTCATATTGTAGGAATTAAGCAGATATTTGAGGAAGTAATGGGAAGTTTCTGTACCAGCTTCAACTGCTGTTCTGCTTGTAGCTCATGCAGAATGCAAATCTTCATAAATTGTTTGTATCAGTGCAGGCAGAAGTGATTAGGCACTCAAATCAGAGTTTCACTTTCAGTAAATGCCTGCTAGTGCCACGTAGCACTTCTGCTCATGGGTTCTAGGGTTTTGCCTGTGGCCACTGGGACAGCTGACAAGCCTTGGAATAGCTTCCTTTTGGGAATATTTATAAAGCAAGTTGATATAGAAGGAATGCTTTAGTGTGGTATTTCTAACTGAAAGTACTGTAAAACAATACAGCTTCATCATGTGTTGTTTCCCAATTGGAAGACTGCAGGGTATTTCAGCACCTGGCTGGTCATTAGGGAGCCAGTATAGTGAGTCATGGATTATATCAGTCAAACTAAGAGGATGCTGTGTTAAACTTAATAGCTATTAGAAATCAAACAAAATTGTGGTTGGACTAGGGCAGGGGGAGAGGAGGCAGCTAGACATAGTGCAGGACAACGTATTATACATAACAAACATTCTTCAAAAACATTTTGCCATCCACCAACTAAAAGCAAAAATACAAGAAGCAGGAATCATGACATCTTATCACAGCTCACAAATCAGTGTCCCAATCTTGCTTCCATTGACACCTTTGGGATCAGGAAAAGGGTTGAATCAAAGGTAGATTAGATCAATACTTGGACAGGAGACCCATAAGGAACAGTGGACACAATTTCAGCAAGTCATTTAAAATAGATACTCCATGAAATGGCATTCTTTCCATTTAGTTACTACTGGATCAAATGCCCACATGTGATGTTCTAGCTCATCAGAAGAGATTAAAGAGCCAGAGTTTGGTTCAGAGGATAGGGTGTCCCCTATGATGTCCTTTGGCACTTATCACCATTATTATTATGATGCCCAGGAATCTTAGTCATTTTCCTAGGCTTAATAGAACAATGCAACTGAAGAGAGAATCTGACATTGTTTGCCAAATACCAGGGCTAGGGACAGACATTATACATAAACCAGTTTAAATGATCTGGTTTAAACCTGTAACAGAACATACATTCATTGCACATAAACCAGTTTGAAAATGGCTGAAACTGGTTTGAGATAAACCTGGCTGAATGTAGTATCAGATTCAATTGATTTGGGTCAAACCAGTCCCAGACCTAGGGGGCACGGGCATGTAAACAAACTTACTGCAAAGCAAACAAGAAGGGGTATTTATTGTGCAGTGACTGTCCATGGGCACACACTTACACTATGGTAGATGAAAGCCAATCTGAACAATTTACCTTTCCTTCATTGAGTAAAGGCCCAGATACATTAGAAACTTAATGGGCTAGATCCCTTCCAAACTTTTAGCCAACTAATCAAGCTTAGGCATTTAAGTGTAAATGTTTTCTACCCTGCTTTAGTCCCTGAACAAACATTAACAGGCTTGTTTTTGTAATACATCATCATCCTAGCCTTAGGACTAAATCACAAAAAGCAGTGAGGAAAAGAAGGATCCACCTACCTTTTGAATTAATGTATTTTTAAAGGCTTGTACGGGGTGGAATAGAATGACACTTAAGTACAAAATAGGTAAGATAGGATCTGGCCCAAACTATCGATGAGATTCCTTCATGGCAGATAATCCTTGTAATACTAGATAATTATAATTGTTTCCTAGTGCCAAGGAAGGGAAGAAGTGCATCTCAAACTCTTCCTAATTTTTTTGTCTTTTTCTCTCATCCTTCCATCCAGGTCAGTTCCCAACAGCACATAAAGCAGCATGAAACATAGTGGTTTCTTTTCTTTTTCTTCCCTAGATCATTGCCACCCTTGCAACATAGCTGGCTGATGATAAAAATATGTTCCTCCTTCCTGAATCTGGCAGGGGAATTTAATTCTGGCATCCAGCATCAGTAGACAAAAATCAATATCAAAACAGGAGGCAGGGTTAAAGAGCTATGGGGGCTGCTTGCAGTTGTATTCCCCAGATAAAACAGCGGCACTTTTGCAAAGTTGGGGTGAGTGAACTACACAGTTCTTGAAATGCCATTCAGTTCAAACCTTTGTGTGATTAAAAAAATGTAAGAAATGTTAATTGGTCCTTTCATCAATAATTATAAGACATATTTTCTCTTTTTTCAGTTAATCAAAAATGTCAGAGTTCTGAGCAGGAAGTATAAACTGTGCCCTTTAAAATTAATGCTCTTGTATTTGCCTTAGCTATAAGTCTACCATTTCTGTCAAACATGTTTTATACAGAGGCCAAGTCTTACAATGTTTTCATATATTAGCCTTTAACCTCTGGAGACCAGGATTTTAAAAAATGTCTTTAAAAGCTGTATATATCACACAGGTGCTCAGTCTAGACAAGGCTTTATCCCATGCATACGGCAACTCTCATGATCACCGGAAGCCAATGATTTTTATAATGTGTTGGTATGTTTATAATGTATATTATGCAGGGCTGTATCTTGCAAATACTTATGTACTCAAGTAATAGCTCATAGTTAGGGGGAGATTAGAAGTGTCTCTGAGAGATGCATATAATGTAAATGCTGCTGGTAAACTAGGAAATATTTATAGCCCACTAGTGCCCTCTTGTGTACCATCCATAACAATTTGATGTCTTTTTGAAGTGATAATGGGGAAAAGGATAAAAATAAGCCTGTTGCAGTTACAGTGACACTTTAAAATAATTTAAAAGTAAAATAACATGCCAATTCACAGTAAACTGGAGACATTGTATATGTAGCGTTAACCTTTAATGGCTTTTATATGCCAAATTTGCTAGAGTGAAAAATCAATATGCCCTGAAATTTGGGGGAATAGGCAGTCTCCCAAAAACTGTTTTGTTTTGCAAGCCCCTTGTTTTGCATTCTAATTGCATCATGTGATAATGAAACATTGTTTACTAATTGATATAAAGCAAGACAACCCAGTCAGTGAAGGATAGCAGCTGATATATAATTTGATAGAAACTGTCACTTGAAACTCAAACTATGCCTGTGCACTGATTTTTTTTTTCCACTGCAAAAAATGTAAAGAAATTTTGGAGCAAACCTGAAAAAGAATACATTATCTAAAACATCAAGACCAAGACAATAGTCCTGAGATGAGTGCTACTGAAATTGCTTAAATATAGAGAACAGTGGAGCTATAGTATAATGGAACATTGCTTGAAAAAAAAATGAAATAGTATAGCAAAATGTCAGGCAATGGAGGAGCTATTGAATAGTAGAACATGGTGAATAAAGAATTATTCCTACAGTTTGAGATAAAGGGAATTGCAGGCAAATAATTTTTGCATGAAACACAGGATAGGAAAAAGCAAAAGAAGTGGTTCTTGCTAAGGATTTGATTATTACCATTTTAGATCTGACCTTGATTATGATACAGGGGGAGTCTACACGTGCCCCTACGGCACTATTATTACTACACCATCATTTATTACTTCCTTTCGGACTGTTACTGTGCTGTGCCAGTGATACATGGCTATTCTTAGCTGCTACGTCGCCGTAACAATGCACTATAGCGAGGAAGTGCATCGCTACGGTGACGTAGCTGCAGCATCATGGTTTGTGCCCAATGACACTACATTGCTGTAGCGCATTGCTATGGCAACATAGCATCTCATGCAGTTGTGCCCAGGGTGTAGTACTGAGCTGATGTTTAGTTGTCATGGCCCAGGAAATATGCAAGAAGCAAGAATATTTAGTGGGTTATACCTTTACTGGAACAACTACATCATTGGGAAAGATTGTGGACATTTTTTCAAGTGCAAAGTACTCTTCTTTAGCACTGAGCAAGAAGCAGATGCATCTTAAACTAAGTGGTGCTTAATAGAATAATAACTTGTGGGGAAAAGCCCTCCATATGTAAAAGAAACCCCAAAAAGCAGGAAAAGAACAGGGCTGATAAAAGAACAGAGTCATTATCAAGATTAGCTAAAAGATGGTAGAAATGCAGTAGGAAGGATAATCTGTTGGAAGAGCAAGAGGTTCAAGAAGGAAGAGGTTCATGGAGTGTAGAGGGATTAGCAGGTAGATTATAATGCACCATAAAGTCAGTATCTGTGCTTAGTCCCTGACTTTTGGTATGAATTTTTGCTCCCAGTTTTGAGACTGTTCTGTAAATGTACCTTAAGCATGAGAATACATACAGTGTGTGTAACCATTCCACCATGGAGTGATGCAATTTCTTTCAAGGCTTACCTTGAGGTTGAGGAAGTTGTCTGCTATGGCACTTGTCTAGCAGGAGGATTTCTCCATTTCTCCCTATATGCACCTAGCTGTTCCCTTCTCTACTCAGACTGCCTTGCTTGCAGAGACAAGGACTGTATAAAGCTGCTCTTCTGCACATGCTATAGGCCTACATGGTGGAAGAATCAGTTAAATAAAACACTGCATTCTTTCTTGTATATGATCCTGGCTTAGTTTTTAATTTTATTTTATGCTTGCTGTAATTTCTGCTCAGATAGAGAATTCAATGAAATACATAACTCTCTGATACCTAAAATCAGTGTTGCTAAATTCCCTTTATATAATATATTTCCCCTCTTTTCATGGGTTTTTTATACACAATTCATAACATCAAAATCATCTGGTCTACAGGAGGGATGTGCCTTTTACATAAGTTTGGCCTTTAAAGCATTACTATTGCTAACCTAAATCAAGAGCAAAAGAATATTTGACATCATGAGGATTGTATGTTGATGGTCAGATCTGTTCAGTTTGATTAACTAGGATAACAAATCCCTCAAACATTAGCATTTATCATGGGGCTACTGACAAACTTTTAACTTAAACATTGCTGGCATGGCATTATTATACTGACATCAAATGCCACAGCACATAACAAATGAGAGTCTGACAAGTACATTCTTTCAGTGAATCTGATTTGATATCCATTATTATTTTACAAGGACTAGCCAGGGCAGGAGATTAAAAATTAAAGTGTTGCTTTCCTCTTTCATATTCATTTGAGAGTTTCCCTGTGTACATATGAGGCTCATAGTGAGCAGTGTTGACATATTTTTTTTTTACCTATAAAAGTTTCATTTTATTTCCTTAAATTAGTTTCATTTTTGATAATTTTGATTTTGTTTTCAGATTCTTTAAAAAAAGGGTCAGCTTCCCCATGGTATTGTGTTTTTATACCAATAAATGTCCACTGAAATCAGTACTGAGTGAATATAGCACAGTAGTGAATCAGGTATAAATCTGGAATTAGGAGAAGGCTTATGCAATGGCAAAACTGCTACTCTTTTACCCGTGTGTGAAAGAAATAATTTTTATGCCAAAAAGCCAAAACAAATTATGGAAGAATATTTTTTAATGTAGTAGATAATCAGGCTAATGGCTGGAAAATCCTCATAAACCTCCAAACACTGTACATGAACTAAAACATGCATTTAACATTACCATTATTTGTAATATAGTAATAGCACTGAGACACTGAACTAAAATCAGGCTCCCACTTTGCCTATGTATTGCTTGAATGAACAGAGAATTATTGTTCTTGCCACAAAGAACTTAAAGGCTAAATAGACATAAGAGAAAAAGTTGCAAGAATCATGATTGGATGGTTTTATAAAAGCCATACTCTAGCATAAGAATTAGAGCTGGTCAGAAACTTTCTGCTTTCTCTAAACCAAGCAGTACAGTGACAACATATTGGCTTTGAAGAATTCCACCAAAACACAAGCAGAATCCTGGTGGGAAGCTTGAGATACTGGGTTTTTAGGGCCTTCAGGTCTGGGGCAGCCTTAAGGCAAGCTGCCCTTGGACTTGAACATCAAGCTTCTTGCTATAGAGCTGTAAATTTTGGCTCAACCATGGCTTCTAGGGCTTCACAGCTGTCAGCTGCCCCTCAGCTGATGGGGAGAGGAGAACCTAGACACTTCCTGAGCCATGTGCCTGGGTAATTGGACTTTCAAGCTAAATCTCATTTGGAAATTTGTAAGGTAAATATGGCAATAATTCCTAAATCTTTTCTTATTTTCCTTCTACAGGAACAATGGAAAATTCCACTTTTATTCAGAAATGGAGCCATTTTTATTTTTTATAAAATTTTATAATATCATACAGATTCTACTGCTTTTTTGACCAGCTTTTCTTATAAACTATGACAAGTAGATGAAAGAAATGTGATGAAGTGGTATAATTTATCTGAGGTCCCACCACAAGTCAATGGAACAGTCAGCAATTGAACCTACTTCTGCCAAGTCCTAATCTTGTGTCCTGTTCACTGAACAACATTGACACAAAGTCAAAAGGTAACAGTTCAAGAGAAATTACCAAATTTCAAGGAATCTTAAAACAGTGTCAGACATGTTTTACATTCAATTTTATTTCATTTCAAAGCTGTAAACCCTACCAATTTGTTTTCCATCTTGTGTGTGTTTTTATGCCACCATGCCATATGCCATAGTTTGGAGTATGGGTCCCTCAGTTATCCTTTAATTGGCTTGACCTATTGGAAAGATGGCACAAAACCAAGCTAATTATATAAATCTACCCCAGGCTCTCTAAAATCTGCCACAGAAAGACATGTAAAATGAAAGAATAAAAAACATGTAATACTACAAATCAGCAATACTTTCTGTGTACAGTTTCTCTATACCTTTCTGCATATTCCGTAAAATAAATATTATACTTAGTAGCAGCCTACACAGTGTATTGAAAATGTAGGGTGACTCAAGTCTGAGAGACAGAAGCAAAATCACAAGTCCAGTTTCTAAAAATCAGGTTATCTTAAAAATATCATGAGCTCCATGGAGAAGAAAGGCTGTCAGCAGTTCTTTTGAGATGGGCGTGTCCCAAACCACTTAAAATGACCAGTTTTTAACATAATAAAAATTAATCTTCTCTCTCCCATTCAGTATATATCAGAAAACAAGTTGCAGTGCTGTACACCGAAGCATCATTTATAAACGTCTGTGAAATTCTGTGCTGATGTCTAGAAGAAACTGCTGCAAGCAATAGCTGACAGGAGTTACACAGGGATATAGTAACCAGAAAGATGAAATCACATTCAAAGCCAGGATTATGTGTTTTAGGTGCCAATTAAAAAGCCTGTTATTCCCAGTCTTGACATGCCCACTTACAGAAACTGTGTGTACCTGAAAAGGTTGTGAAATGCTATCCCCAGTACATTTCTAGGTATTTGAGGAATGAATCACTATATGCATTGGGTGAGAAAACAGAGTGCCTAACTAGGTAGGCACCTCAGGATGTCTATTTTATATAAGACCATGCCAAGACAGAAGCTGTGTACACACATTTGGGAAGGTTAGGGGAAGGTTAGAGCCCACTAAAAATGCCTACCCAATCTAACTTAGTTCACCCAGGTTCAGACCTTACACTAGTTAGGTGGAACTATATGCAAACTATACAGAATTTCAGGACAGTTAGAGCTGCCTAAAAATGGCCAACCAGATCTAAGTTAAGTTTACCTCTGAGGTAGTATAACTAATCTTGGGCCTGATGAACTTCTGTAAAGTACTCAGCATAGCCTGAGGGCTGGGAAACCCCAGCTACTAGACCCAGCCCTGGGGCTGTGCTTTTCCTACCTCCTCCTTGGCACACCCACATCCTCCCAAGTCCCACCTGCAGACTTGACGAGGCCTTGTTCCTCCCAAAACCTTGCAGACCCTGCCTGCCCCCCCAAGCCCCTGATCCCCCTCTAGCAGATTCTGCTTGCCTCCCTCTTACACCTAATCTCCTAGTGGACTCTGCCTGCCCCCCAGTTCTCCTTCAGACCCCTCCAATCCCCCTCCAGAGCCTGCTTGTTCCCCTGATCCCTCCCAAACTCTCCTGCTAGGTCCCCCATCCCAACTTACTTTACATTAGGTGGCTATTTTTAATGTGATCTAACCTCCCCTTACTTCCTCACATGTTTGTATGCAGCTAAAGACAAGCTGTGCATAGGAGCACCCAATCCAGAAATAGCATTGGTCAGGTACTGTGACACACTGAATATGCAGTAATGTGCATCTCAGAGGCATACACACAAAAGATGTGGCATGTCTCAACATGGTGCCTCCCTGTACCCTGCAGACATGTGGTAGATATCATTTTAGGCCAATGGAAGCTAAATACCTAACACATTTAGGTGCTTCTGAACTTTTCATCCATTATTGAGAATTGTAAATACAATTTAGATACACTATTTTTCTTACTGTGAGAAGATGAATGAAAATACATCTTTTTCAGAATCTAAAAACAAGTAAATAGTTTTTTTTTTTAAACTGTGTATGTCCATAACTCCTCCTTCAAGCAGTACTAGAGTGGCAAGGTAGTATCACCATGCATTTGGAAAGGTTGGGAAAGTTTATACAGAAATGGAAAAGGTCTGTGTTCCTTACTCATCTCAGGCTTCATAAAATAAACTTTACTTTTTTTTATTGGTAGGGAAGGCAGTGTATTTCACATTGGGAGGTAGGGATGGGGGGAAAAGAAGGAGTCATTTTTTTCCTTGACTTCAGCTGATAGAGATTGTATTTGAAGAGCCTTAGAAGTCTGGAATGTTAACACTGAATTCCTGGGAAGGTGATTTAACAGCTAGTTTTTAATTATTTGCATAGATATTTATCATAGGTATATGAAATTCATCCCAATTGTTTCACTTCCACATATAGTTTTTATACCTAGATATTTCTTTGTGTGTGTAGTAGGATTGAAGTGTTTTTGTAGCCCTGACAGTCCTGGAAATGTACGAGGCAAGAATTTTTTGTGATGTCTTCTATTGGACCAACTGTATAGTTGGAAGACCCGTTGGAAAAACTTCCAGGGCTCAAGTGACCTGGCGAAAGGTGTCTCTTCCAAATATATAGGTGGTCCAAAAGATAGCACAAAAATCCTTACCTGTATCTGCCTAGCTATGTATAAAACAGACATTAGCTTCTTTTAGGACATATTCCTGTGAGAACCTTGCTTCTAGTGACAGGATATTATTCTTTATACACAAACCTACTTGTGCATAAAGCACATGCCTTGTTCCATTATGGTCAAATAGTCCAAGAAGAGGCAAGTTGTCATCTTGATAAGAAATATGACTTGTTTCACAGTGTTGGCCATTGCAATTCCTCAGTATGAGCAGAACAGTCTTCCAGTAAACAGAGAATGATTGGTGAGTCTGGTGATGATGACTAAGGAGGCTAATTCAAGATCTGTATGTTCAACTGCATATATGGCTGACAGTTCCAGTAGGAAGAAATGGAAGCTGATAATGTCATACCACAGCTCTTTCCCTTTGTCTCTCACATCTATGTGCTTTCATAGTGAGGTGAGTTTGCTTAAAATGATTAATGCCTTCTCATACATCATGATGCCATTGGGGACACTTCCGTGCTCAAGTCTCCCACCCCCCTCCTCCCCTCCCCCAGCTCCAACTCCCATCCAAACTGTACCCCATGCCCCTGTGTTTCTGGGGCTCCCATTATAATTCTCAACAGCTGGCCAGGACCAGCTTCTGAAAAACGCGACTGTCTCCTAAACTGGGACATATGGTCATGCTATTAATCTCAGATTTCTTCAGAATGGTCTTCAAGGTGCCTTTGAATCTCTTCTTTTACCCAGCTGTACCTTACTGACCATCAGTTAGTTGGGAATATAGGTCCTGTTATGGGAGCTGGTGGCCAGACATCATGATGCTGTAACTTGTAGAATGGAGCTGTCACTGTGTAAATATGGCTTCAATGTTTGTAGAGTTCACCTGACCAAGAATGCTGGCATTCATTCTTCTGTAATTCCAACTGATATGGAGGATTTTCCAAAGACATCACATGACTTTCAGATGTTTCCAATAAGTTGTCCAGGTTTTACACTCAGACAGCAGGGTAGGAATGATAACAGCCTGTTATCAGTGTCTGTTATTAGACAAGGAGTTTAGTTTGGATCTGATGTCATGATCATCAAATAGGATTCAAGTGGCAGCACTGGCAGATTTTATCCAGAGTTAAATATTATCATCTGTGTTTACTTTTTGGGAAATATTATTACCCAGATAGGCAAAATGTTTAACACTCTTCAGGAATGGCCCTCTTAATTGTAATGTACGGAGGAGCAGCTGGTTGGTTTTCAGTAGGCTGGTAACGTATCTTAGTTGCTACAAAATTGACAGTGGCCGCTTCTACATGAGATGTTAACTGTGCAGTTGTTACTGTGCAGTCATTTAGTACTTGCATACACAAGTACTAAATGACTGCGCAGTAACCAGAGTTACTGTGCAGTAGTGTCCTCGACTGTCTTTGCGGTGACACTGACTGCACAGTAGCTCATTACTATTGCACAGTAGTGTTGCTTCGTGTTTCGTACCACGCAATGCTACCATGCAGTAGTAACCAGCTACTGCACAGTCAGCATGTCATTTAGACACAGCCACTGAGTCGAAAGATCTCATATGCTTTACAGAAGCAGTCAAGGGTCTCCTGGACTTCTTCAACTGAGTGAGCACATATAACATAATCTGCCCACAGGCAGTGGCAGTGGTGCCGGCAGAGGTGGCAGTGGTGTCAGCAATGGGGGCATGGCAGTGGTGAGCAAGGACCACCCGCAGGTGGCTGCAGTAACATGGGCATTGAGGGCAGGCTGAGAGGGGACCCCCCGCAGGCAGCCGCAGTTGTGTTGGTGGTGAAGCGAGGGTGCGGTGAGCAGCAAGTGCCTGCAGACACTGGTGGCAGGATCGACAGCAGCCAATCTCAGGGGGGTCCATGCATTGCTTATGCAAGGAAAGGCAAAAGAGAACAGTAGGTGGAATTGCTTCTAGGTGATGGCAGCAATTAGAAGAACTGGTCTGAACCACCACTGCCTAATTATTCAAAACCTTTTTTCTTTTTTAAAATCACAGGGTGACAAAAGCTTATCAAGAGACTTTAAAAGGAGTGAAAGAGAAATGAAACCTCATATGGGTGAGACTAAGAATCCATATTTCTCTATAATTATCCATGTCTTCTGGAGAATTGACCATTGTAGATTGTTAAACAATGTTTAATTAGATGAAAAGCCTCGAAAGCCTCTAAAAATGATGAGCAAATAGGAAGAGAAATTTTTTAGGAATGTATAAAATGGCAGCCCAATAAAATTCTTGCTCGACAATATAAGGACTAGAGCTAGGATGACATATGATCATCTAAAAGTATTAACTGTATTATTTTGACTTTCAACTAGAAATGCTTATTTTCTTTTACCCTGTAAAATTATTTCTGTGGCCTTTCTTGAAACACAATGGGAATATTTTTTTTTTTTTAATGTAAGCCTTAGCATAGCTAAAGAAGAGAATTTGTGATAAACTTCCCAGAAAAAAATTATATATAAAAACATTAGAAACCTAAGTCCAAAACTGAAACCATATAAAAGCATTCAATTACTTTGCCTCACAATATTAGGACCTTATTTAAGAGAATGAAAAACTCATTTTGAACCATCAATTAGGGAATCTCAAAAAATTGAAGTTTGGTTTGGGTATTTATTCAAACCAATTAAACTCACGGAGATTCAAGATCCTGGTATTGTGGCCTTTCAGTTCCTTAGACTCTCTATGTGCCCTTCTAACTTGTCCTGCCTACATGTAGTGCTCCAGTCTTGCATCAAATGAGGACAAAAAGACTCCCACCTTCACTCAGTCATCAAATGCTACTGTGCACTGAACAATAATCCTAATCCAGTAAAACATTATGCATGTTTTAGTGGTAACAGTACAAATGCCATAAAAGAAAAAAAATCAGTTAACATTTTGCATATCCAGTCTGTGTGTATAACACAGTCTATCCTTTTTGCTGCTAAGAAATTATATGAGTTAAAGGTTGACAGTCTAGTGGCAGTCCCCATTCTAATAACAATTGCGCCGTCTTTTGAGTTCCAGACACTTTTATTTGTTTTGTCATAACGTCCTCTGTTTAATTCAGCATGTCCTCTGTTGTTCATTGCAGTTTACAGTTGTAGTTATACATGGGATTCAATCTTATTCTTGGGGGTAGATGCATATATCTTTCTCCATAAACAATGAGAAGGGGGCACTACTTTTTTTCTTCCAAAAGAATAAACAGTCTTTAGAGCTGGGATTAGAAACAAAAAGTTGTTTCTGTATAGTTAAGTACCCTATATCACTGAGCCAATGGTGCCACATCAACAGAAAGATCACAGGATGCCCCACATCCTAGGATAGCATATAGCCTGAGTAAGTACTTTAATCACTGAACTATTAAAAAGGAAAAGCATCACCTCTTAAGGCTGTGAAAGATAGTGACTATGACCACTGCATTTGGGGAGGAACTTCTTCTTGTAGACAGGTGTAAGGCATACTCAGATCATGTCTGCCAAATCAGGTTCTCCTGGGGCCTAATTGGAGAAATGCCAGTAGAAGGATCTTAATCACTCTTAGTGAAGAACTAAAGGGCTAAGCTTCTCATCCTTAATGATACAGTTTGGGCATGCACAAAAGAATTTTAAATATTTAATGGAAAGAAGTTGCTTGAAAAGTTAGGTGATTTTGATCATATAGAGCATGAGGCATGTAACTTATTTTTAAGTGATTTACCCAAGTTGCAGCATACTGACTACAGCATAGAAAAGTATTAAATCCTCTTCTAGGCACCACTGCAAGCACTACGGCTCCAATTAGATGTCCACATGATCTAAAAGGATACCCCCCACCCCGGGCTGGTGGGGAGGAATCCTTTGGATTATGCTCCAGAAAACTGTTGAGTTGGAGGTAAAGAAGAAGTTGCTGCTTGCTAGCATATGCTCTGTAGGCTGCTTGCATGGGGTTGCACCCTTGGGGGCAGGAAAGCCCCCACTCCTGGGATGGGAGGGACAGTTGGCTTGGTGCCAGTGCCACCTCCTGGGCAGTACAGTTCAGGAGGTAGAAAGTTTTTCCACACAGAGCAGGAGGGTGTGAGGAAGGGACATTACATCCTGGGATGCTGGAGGACTAAAACTTGGATTGCCTATCTCTAGGGTATGGCCACATATTTATGTAACATGGGCTGAGTAACACAGATCAGAGATAAATTTGTCATGGAGTGTTGTAACTTTAAGAAATCTGGATGGGGCTTAAAATAGCTTGTGCATCTTAATGTGTGAACAAACTAGGGGTTAGGAGCTCCCTGAGCTGCCTAAAATTAATGTATAACAAAGCCCTAAGTCCCTAAACTAGTGTCTGAACCACCACTCAACTATCATTTGTCACTAAATTGATTTTAAGTTTGACTTCTACTTATGATTCATTATTTTCTGGTGTTGGCATAAAAGGGAAATCTATCTTTTCTGCAATTGTCAAAGATACCCAAAGTCCAGGACAGGAGCTTACTTTCCTAATGATAATTATGAATAGAAAGACAATTAAAAGTAACTAAATAACTCTGAATTCTGATGTATCCTTACCATTCTAGAACATGTTTCAAAGGGAAAAAAAGCTCTTTCTTATTCTCACTGAAGAGGTATATAGTTTATCACTGGCTTCTGAAAGCAGCCCCTTTATTTTGATTCATAGATTCATAGATGCTAGGGTCGGAAGGGACCTCAATAGATCATCGAGTCCGACCCCCTGCATAGGCAGGAAAGAGTGCTGGGTTCAGATGACCCCAGCTAGATGCCTATCTAACCTCCTCTTGAAGACCCCCAGGGTAGGGGAGAGCACCACCTCCCTTGGGAGCCCGTTCCAGACCTTGGCCACTCGAACTGTGAAGAAGTTCTTCCTAATGTCCAGTATAAATCTGCTCTCTGCTAGCTTGTGGCCTTTATTTCTTGTAACCCCTGGGGGCGCCTTAGTGAATAAAACCTCACCAATTCCCTTCTGTGCCCCCGTGATGAACTTATAGGCAGCCACTAGGTCGCCTCTCAACCTTCTCTTGCGGAGGCTGAAGAGGTCCAGGTGCCCCAGTCTCTCCTCGTAGGGCTTGGCCTGCAAGCCCTTAACCATACGAGTGGCCCTTCTCTGGACCCTCTCCAGGTTATCCACATCCCTCTTGAAGTGCGGCGCCCAAAACTGCACGCAGTACTCCAACTGCGGTCTGACCAGCACCCAATAGAGGGGAAGTATCACTTCCTTGGATCTGTTTCTCATGCATCTGCTGATGCACGATAAAGTGCCATTAGCTTTTCTGATGGCTTCGTCACACTGCCAACTCATGTTCATCTTCGAGTCCACTAGGATGCCAAGATCCCTTTCCGCTTCAGTTCAACCAAGCAGGTCATTTCCTAGGCAGTAGGTGTGCTGGACATTTTTCCTCCCTAGGTGCAGCACTTTGCATTTCTCCTTGTTGAATTGCATTCTGTTGTTTTCCGCCCATATGTCCAACCTGTCCAGGTCTGCTTGTAGTTGTTCCCTGCCCTCCAGCGTGTCCACTTCTCCCCACAGTTTTGTGTCATCTGCAAACTTGGACAGAGTTCACTTCACTCCCTCATCCAAGTCGCTGATGAAGATATTGAAGAGTTTCAGTCCAAGGACCGAACCCTGCGGGACCCCACTGCCCACACCCTTCCAGGTCGATACCGACCCATCCGCTGTGACTCTCTGGGTGCAACACTCTAGCCAATTCACCACCCACCAGACTGTATAGTCATCCAAGTCACAGCCTCTTAACTTGTTTACCAGTATGGTGTGGGATACCGTATCGGCCTTCCTGAAGTCTAAGTATACGACATCAACCCCTACTCCTGCGTCCAGGCGTTTTGTAACCTGGTCATAAAAAGAGACTAGATTAGTCAGGCATGATCTACCTGCTACAAACCCATGCTGGTTTCCCCTCAGCATAATTTGTCCTGCTGGGCTCTCGCAAATGTGAACCTTGATAATTTTTTCGAAGACTTTGCCTAGGATGGAGGTGAGACTGACTGGCCTATAGTTGCCTGGGTCTTCCTTCCTCCCCTTCTTGAAAATGGGGACGACATTGGTCCTTTTCCAGTCCTCCGGGACCTGGCCTGTGTGCCACGAATGCTCAAATATTACCTCCAGTGGTTGCGCAATGACATCAGCCAGTGCCTTCAGTACTCTCGGATGGAGCTCATCCAGGCCTGCCAACTTAAAGGCATCCAGTTCCTCCAAGTGACCCTGCACCATTTCAGGGTCTACGCTTGGTAGTCTGGCATCCTGCTGCTGCCTCTCTACAATCCCAGTGAGAGCCTTGTCCTGCCCCTCACTTAGGAACACGAGGCAAAGAACTCATTGAGAAGTTCAGCCTTGTCCCCCCTGTCTGTCACCAATTGCTTCTGCCCATTTAGTAGGGGTCCTATTCCACCCTGGGCCTTCCTTTTGCTCCCTGTATATCTAAAAAACAATTTTTTGTTATCCTTTACTTGGGATGCCATCCTCAGCTCCATGGTAGCTTTGGCCCATCTAACTGCCTCCCTACACGTGCGAGCAGAGGAGGTATACTTCTCTTTGGTAATCTCTCCCTGTTTCCACTTTTTATATTCTCCCCTTTTAGTCCACAGGCTGCCCTGGATTTCTCTGGTCAGCCAAGGAAGCCTCCTGGCCCCTTTCCCTCTTTTTCCTCGCATTGGGATCGTCTCCCTCTGTGCCTGAAGGATCATTCCCTTAAGGTACAGCCACCCTTCCTGGGCTCCCATCTCTTCAAAACTCCTACTTTGCAGTGTGTCCTTGACTAATCTCCTGAGCTCATTGAAATCAGCTTTCCTAAAGTCTAGCACTTTCACCCTACTAGTTGCCTTACCCACTCGATGTCTTATGATGAATTCTATTATTTGGTGATCACTATCCCCCAGGTGACTACCAATCTGTAGGTCCCCTACCATATCATCCCCCATTGCCAATACCAGGTCCAGTAAGGCATTCCCCCTAGTGGGACCATGTACTTCCTGCGTCAGGTGGAGGTCCTGTACGCAGGATAGGAACTTACATGAACAGTGCGACTTTGCTGTCTGTGTCTCCCAGCAGATGTCTGGGTAGTTTAGGTCCCCCATGACTACCGCCTCCTTAGTTTTTATGGTCTCTGAGAGCTGCCTCAGGAGCCCCAAATCTAGTTCTTCTCCTTGGTGTGGGGGTCTGTAGC
The DNA here is from genome assembly GCF_030867095.1 of Alligator mississippiensis. Lineage (NCBI taxonomy): Eukaryota > Metazoa > Chordata > Crocodylia > Alligatoridae > Alligator > Alligator mississippiensis. The sequence goes on from NC_081824.1 coordinate 90,351,152, forward strand.
AGACCCCTACCACCAAATCCCTTTCTGCTTGCCCCCCATGTAACTTAACCCACTTTCCTTCTACTTTCCCCTCCTTTGATTCCGTCTTGATGAGGGTCAAAGTATATTGCTCATTGACATAGAACGCAACCCCTCCCCCTTTCTTCCCCACCCTGTCCTTTCTGTACAGCCTATAACCCTCAATATGTACCGCCCAGTCGTGGGCAGAATCCCACCAGGTTTCAGTTAGCCCTACTAAGTCGTAGGTGTTTTCTGCAAGCAGGAGCGCTAGTTCATCCTGCTTGTTCCCCATGCTCTTAGCATTAGTATATAGGCACTTGAGACCTGTGACTTGTGCCTTTTTTGCCCCCCAGCTCCGATTCCCAAAGGGCCCCTTATTGCTAACCTGCTTATTGCTCACCTGTGTTGTATTGCTGGCTGCCCCATGGATTGCAGGTTCCCGATGTTCTCCTTCTTCAGGCTGGGCTGTCCTTGTGGGTGCCACATGGTTTGGTGGTCCATGGCTTCCCCTGCCCTCATGTTCCCCTTCCCCCAACAAGCCTAGTTTAAAGCCCGCCGGAGGAGATCCGCCAACCTAGAAGACAACAGACGCTTACCTTTGAGATGTACAGTATCTTCTCCCCCTGCTTCAAAAGTATTTGTAAAAAAAATATGTGCTTCATGACTTAAAGAAGAGACTAAGGGGAAAAATTACAAAACCACATTAAGAACTTTTCTGCAAAACAGCTGCAAGCATAGGTATATCTGTAATTGTAGCAGACTTAAAGCTAAAGCAAACACACCATAACAATTTATTAAAATTAAAGCTTGTATTATCTGATCCCAGTGGATAATATCAGGTGCTCATAGTGAGATGATCGAGACAAAATACAAGAAAAGTAAGCAGATAGTGCTTTACAAAAGATATACTGTAGTTGCATTAGACCATGTTTTCAGTTTCTTCCTTTAGAAACTGGTATGTATAATAAAAGATAGTTTCCAGTGAAATTTGATGCTCAAATGAGCCAGCTATGAGCAAACATAGAATGGGTTTTGGAGCATCATTTGTATTGGCAAAATTCTCAACTATTATCCCATAAAACTGCAAGATATTAAATAGATTTATTGCCTATCAGTTTTAAACCAGAGGGAGGATATCTGCTTCTCATAGTAAAGAGATGTGTTTAAAAAAAAAAAAAAAAAAAAAAAAAAAGCTACTGTGGTGCTAAAGAAATCATCACTCAATCAAGTTAACATTTATGATAAAGTTCCCTTTGAGGTTGATTTTTATCTAGCTTTTCCTGACTGTAAATGTTTGCATGGGGGAATATACTCATTGGGCACCTCCAAATGAGTGCACATGTGTCCCTTGCTCTGTCTGAAAGTAGTTTGAGATGCTGCAAGATGCATGCAGAGAACAAAAAAAAAACATTCCCCAAACTGCATATTTGCAGTGCGGGCTCAAAACTTGATACCTGGACATCCAAGTACCAAACTAAAACCTGGGTGAAAAAAGCAGGACAGGAAGTCAGTCATCTAAGAGAGATGCTCTGATTTCTGGCCAGAGCATCTCTATGGTGCTCCTGCTACCCTGGGCACTGTTACAGGTAAGTTAGGGACTGGGGGTGGCAGGATTCATGGGTGTGGGTGGGTGTGAGGAGTGGCAGGGGGATGTCAGGGGTGTCGAGTGAAGCAGGGGCATGTCAAGGAATGTTGGGTGTAGAGGGGGATGTTGGGGGATATGGAAAGTGGGGGAGATGTTAGGGGTGTTGGAAGTGGCATGGGGCTGCCGGGGGAGTGTCAAGAGTGTAGGGGGATGTTGCAGGGTGTCAGGAGTGGAGGGGGATGTCAGGGGCTATGGAGAGTGGCAGGGGCATGTTGGGGACAATGGGGAGTGGCGGGGGGATGTCAGGGGTCTCAGGAGTGGCAGGGGTATGCTGGGGGTGTGGCAGTGGAGGAGGATGTTGGGGCCTATGGGGAGTGGCAGGGGGATGTCAAGAGTGTTGGGAGTGGCAAGGGGATGTCAGGGGGTGTCAGGAGTGGAGGGAGATGTGGAGGGTGTGGGGAGTGGTGGGGAGGATGTGGGTGGCCTTGAGGAGGAGGTCAAGCCGGGGCTTCCACATGCCTCCCCCCCGCCCCACCTGGCCCCTCCAGTGCTGACAGGAGCAGGCAGCGTGACTGTAACTATGCTGCAGGCACACAGACAGTGATGCAGTGCTGTGTGACCTGGGCTCTGTGCATGCTGCATGATCCTGTATGGCACCATGGCAAGTTGGGCTGGTCCTGTTACAAGTGGCACAAGCGGCAGCAGCTCTGAGCCACTTGGGGATGCACCGTGCCATGCCATGGGGAGGAGGGGATGAGGCTGGCAGCAGCGGACTCTGAGCACCCCACAGCTGCTTCTCCTGCAGGGGTGAGTAATGAACCCAGTACACAGGGGGCGGGGGTTGGAACCCTGAAGGGAGGGCCTGGGATCCTGAAGAGTGCCTGGGACCCTGCAG